>NC_140474.1:8456774-9756774 GCF_051167445.1 Perissodus microlepis | reverse complement strand
CGAGAGGATGTCACATAAAAAGAGATGACGTGTACCAAAGTTAGGGGTTAACGTGTGGGCCATTTTTTTGTTGTTGTGTTTTGGTTTGGTTTTTTTGGCACAACGGTACTTCAGCATCTTACTAGCGCTGAAGAGGAGCAAAAACACAGATAACAGCCTGTACACTACTGAAAAGCCACTCTCTACAATGTAGGGAACAGGAAATATGTTTTATTTTCCTTCGTTTTCTTCAGATTCATTGCATAAAAATAGAGACATCCTCCAAAGAGATACTTTTTTACTTTCTTACTTTGAGTAGATTTCAGTGCCTGTACTTTTTTTTTACTTAAATAAAGAAGTTGAATCAGTACTTCGACTTTTTAGGATTTTTTAACAGTAGTATTTTTAACAGTAGTATCTGTACTTTTACTTAAGTACAGAATGTCTGTACTTTTGCCAACTCTGAAGCTCACCATGCACTAAAAAATGGCCCAAGACTCCATAGCACATACAGCCTGCTCAGTTTTTTTTTTATTGTAAATGGCATTTGTGTTGTTAATCCAGTCAAGTTTATTGGTCAGATGAACATTCAGGTACTTATTTGCGTTCACGATCTTGATGTCTATTTCCCTCAGAGCTGATGCCATCTGGATCTGTTGCCATCCTTGTTTTGATCCTCCTGAGTTCACACTTTACCTCGTTTATTGCGGGTTGCATGTTGGAACTGGGCGCAACTGTGTATTGAAAGTCATGGTTGAGGGGGAGGGGCAGCACACTGGGAATGTAGTGGAAGTGCAAAGAGGAGCTGAGGTGGGAGTAGAGCTGGGGCGTTCCCCAGGGGCGCCATGTTATGATGGCAGTAGCTGTAGGTGCAACAGTAGGGACAGACATGGGAGAGGGGTGGATGATGAATCAAATGTGCTGAAAAAGCGATTCAGCTTTTTTCTGACTTAGTGTTCCTTACATACGGAGGACTGTGTTCATTATAACTGGAAATGATACTAAGACATCTCTACACTGCACTAATAGCCCCTTTCCACTAGCACCTACTCAGTTTTTAGTCGAGCCGCGTCAAGTAAAGCCGAGTAGCTCATAGTGGGAAAGGGCAATAACTCCCAATCACTCTACACTACACACTATTTAGTTTGACCTTATTTCCTAACATGAACTCTCCTTTTCTGCTTCATGTCAGGAGTGATCCGTGGTTTATTGGATATTATATGTTTATTATATGTAAATATTGTGCTTGTCCTTGATGTAAATATGTAAAAATTGTGTTTGTTTGTATATGTGTCTTTCTTGCTGCTGTTACACCCAAATTTCCCCTTGTAGGACAATTAAATGATTATTCTATTCTATTCCATTCCATTCTATTCTATTCTATTGTTGGAGAAACAAAGTACAGTCTTGGTGGTCTATGGCATCCTCTACACAGAAATTAATATAGTCAATTATGCAATTCACAATGTGTCCTTCCCATGTTCAACTGTCGTGGTCCTGAGCCTGTTGACTCAGTGTTTTGTGTTTCTTTATGCTTTTGTTATTCTGATTAGGTATTCCATTATTATTCGCCATTTTGTTAGGTTTCTGTTCTGTGCCTGTCCTGGACCCTCCTTCCATGTCCCCCCTGTCTGTCCATGATGTCATTATGCCTGCTTATGAGTCTGCGTCTGTGTCTCTGTCTGTCGTGTGCTTCCTGTTTTATTTTGTAGGTCTGTGTCCTATGTCAGTGCGTTCAGCTTTGTGCTCTCCCTGTCTCGTCAGTGTAATCAGCATCAGCCGTGTCTCCCAGCTGTTTCCTCTTCGCTCCGTTCACCTCTTGTATTTAGTGTCTGTGTCTTCCCCTACTCAGTGTCGCGTCGTTAACGTCTGTTCTCCCTCTTACTTCCCTGTGTGTTCTGTTTGCCTGCATGCCAGTTTAGTTATTTTCCGGTACAGTTAGTTTTCTGTTCAGTCACCACTGCAATAAAGACGGTTTTTCTTAATTCACTTTCACTTCCGCGAGTCCTGCATTTTGGGTCCTTCCTCTCTGCCTGCCTGCACACAGCTATGACATCATCACAAAACACAAAGCATCACAAAGATGACAAATTAATTAGATAGGAACCTAAAATGCTTTAATCCATAAATTTGTTTTTAGTTTGCTTTTTAAAAAATAATTTCTAACACGTAATGACAAATTCAAACATTTTGAGATAGTAAACACATATATTTGCATTGTTAACAGTTGGTCAGATGGAACTGAACAAGTTTGAACTGACAAATTACGGCTTGCATTTCTTTTCATTGCTTTTGGACAATTTAAAGACAAATCTTATGGAGTTCAAAATGAATACAATTTTCAATTAATTTTTCTTCTTTGGCATTTCATCCTATCCCTAAGTATTCTCTGTCACACTAACCATCTGCCTGTCCTTGTTCACTTCATCCATGAACCTGCTTTGAGGCTGTCATCTTTTCCTCCTGCCTAGTAACTCCACCAATGTCCTTTGCTCAGTATATTCACTGTACATACTCTGCAGATGTCGACTGTTTAAAATGATTAATGCATTTAATGATTTGTTGATTCTCAACTGTTTGGGACTCAGTGCTTTACAATTCTGATAAGAAGAAAAAAATGTTACCAGTTAAGAGTTAAAGGTTAACAAAACTGAATAAATAAACATATTTCACAAAACATTATCAAAATATTTGTAATTTTTTGAATATCATATAGATTTTATTTTTTATTTCTTTTGTCCTAAGGCAGTACACAAAAGGATTTACAACAGATGGCCCAAGCATATTCGCAATCAGTAAACCCTGATGCTCCTCGGGAGTTATTACCACGCCTAATCTGGTCAAGACAATGATTACAAATGCAGGACAGTAATGATATATTACACAAATCAAGTGACTCACAAGAGTGCTCCCTATTTTATTTTTGTCATTACTTGATGATAATTTGGCAAAAGAAAATAAACGTCAGAAATAAAAGGAAAGAATATATAATTGCACCTATATTGAAAAAGTAAGTGGGGTCAACACAAGTGGTTCGTACTACAGCAGCATAGTCACAGAAAGAATACCTGAGGCTTGAATAACAATGAGGGAGAGGTGCAACTGTTGCAGAACAACCACAAAACCACAGGCAACAACCCACAAGATATATGTATAAAGAAGAATGCGTGTATTTTTTAAATAACTGTGGTGTATTAACACCTGCAATTAGTACTCCAACCATTGTTGGACTGTCACGTACATTATATCAACAATCGCAAGGTTGCAAATCAGAATATACATTGGTTTATGTAATCTCTTGTCAGAAATAATGAAAAGGATGTTTAGTAGATTGGTTACAATAGAAACAAGATAGATTATCAGTATAACCACACCGACAGCCACTGGCCTTTTGACTGTGTCAAAACCATTCATAATAAAATGTGTTACTTTCATTGAAGCATTCTGTAAATACATATTACATAAAATATTAAATTACAACAAGTAGATTGTAGTTCAACTAAAAAGGATCAATAAACAACAAATCACAGCAAAAATTTAAAATAAATTTGCATATTTAAAGCTGTCAGAAACAGCATTAACAAATTTCACAAATCAGTATCGAGCTTAGCCAAACGACCTTTGGCTTATCAGACAAAGTAAAAGAATTTGAGAATTAAATATCATATCCACTTATAAACAGCAGCGGGTTTTTCACGTGCTCAAAGCAATAGTCACTTTTCTTTGAGCTTCTCCAGTGGTCAGTCAAAAACACACTGGCTCTTTCTTTTTTATACATGAGCATAAAAGGCAATACAAGGCAAAACAAAGCTGAAAACTATCCCAAAGAGACCTTAAAGGGATAGACTGTAGAAACAAAAACAGGTACAAATTGAGGCTACAATTTTGCAGGCCTGGCTACTTATCATTACCGGTGCTACCTGTTGAAGTTCAGAATCTGACTGCTGGGCTGTGGTCAGCATGCACTCAACTTTAACTTCACTGTTGGTTTTTGGCTAGCTTTATGTTAGCATGCCGTCTGTGCAGATGTTTCTAAAGAGCCAAAGTTGTGTTAGCAGCCAAAGAACCAAAGAACCTTTGCAGCAATACATAATGACATGATTGTAACTCTAATGTATTTGTTTAATGTAGTACAGTAACATCTAAAATTACTGCATTACTGAAAAATATAATGTGATTACAGTAACATGTAATACCTTGCCATCATAAATGGCACATTTTATTTATATAGCAGCAAATTACAACAGCACATCACTTTCAAAAGTCGATCACTGTTATCTGGTCCACTCTAATGATATTATATACCACTGATATGATACTTTTACTAAGAAAACTTTCTTTAGGTTTCTCATTTTTTAGGTCATGTGAATGCTATAGGTGTAATATACAATTAACTGTTGTTATGTTCAGCTGCTGGTTAACAATCAAAAAAGTTTTGTCTTTGGGGCAAAGAAACATGTTGCCTCAGTCTACGGATACTCAGAAGCAACAACACAAATGAGCTACCCAAGGGAGCTAATTACCATCTTATGGCAACAGTGGTCTCATGTGTGTAATTAAAGTGTGTGTCTTCTATGTTTGTCTTTGCTCCTCACCGTATTCTATTCTCAAAACACTCTTATGCAATGTTGTTTTCACCTGAACAGCCGTGGTTATTTTTAAGTTTAGCATTTGAAAGTATCTAAGAACTATAAACATTAGCTCACCTTTTAGTTAAGTTCAACAGAAAAGTTGAACTATGAATGCTGTAAAGTGCCAAAAACAAATGAACAGAGACTACAAACACGCATACACACACACACACACACACACACACACACACACAAAAAAAACATAAAAAAAGAAAAAATTGGCTTTCTTACCCTTTTTCAAGTCAAAAAAAATATTAAAGCACAAAATATTAAACAGCAGGTTTCTTAAAGACCATTTTTACTGAGAGGTGTTGCTGTTTTTCAGCTTTGTTTAAAAAATTTTAAACAGTGTTAGGGCGAAAAACCTCATCATTTGTTGCGGGGCCTACTCATCTTCTATGCAATTACATTAAATTTTAATCTTATTAAATGAAAGAACACAAGAAGACACATTGTGTGTTTCGCGCCCCTTACGCGGGCTTACAATTTTGTGCATGTTATGTGCTTATGACCTTGGGCCTTATGTTGTGAAGCAATCTATGATGTGTGATTAGAGACCATCATTAAACACAAAGGGGTTTCAGCACTTCTACCACAGTATCAATTTAGGTGCACATTGGGGTTTTGTTAAGGTGCAGTTGTTTACTCCTGTGGGATTTATAATCCATTAGCTTCAGAGCTAATAAGCGGTAGGGTAAGGTTTTCCTCCTTAGACTGTCTGTCTTTTTTTTTTTTCCTATTATAAATCACAACAAGTAATATGACCATTGCACTTTGTTACTTATTCTTACCTGTTTTGCTCAAGTAGCTAGTTGAGCATAATCAGCCGTTGTACAGTTGATTTTAAGTTCAATTCAATTCCATTTGAATTATATAATACTAAATCACAACTGACCCCCCATGGCACCCTATACTGTAAGGTAAAGACCCTACAATAATAGTCAGAAAACCCATCTCTTTCTGAAAAATAAAGACTGTTCCATGGGCAAAAGAACCAATAAAAAACCCACAAACTTTAAGATGTCATAAAATAATAATTTTAACTTTTCATTTTCCAAAATGCAGGACAAGTTCATGAATCTCTAGTTTGACAAACTGGGGCCTCACTGGTCCTCAGCAAGGATCTTTAAAAAACAAAGAAGGTGCTTTAACTTAAATCCAACTCAAACAAAAACTGCACTTTATATAATATGATCGAGTCATACAATCTTCAGCAAATACACGACTGTTCTTTTTCCTAATCTTCTGAGTTATTGTTGAAGATCTTTTTTGTTTCCTAGAAAAAAAAATTATTAATCTGGGTCTGATTGACTGTATATTGAGCACTGACTGATCCACAGAGAATATAACAATGGCCTATAGCACACCTTCATCACAAAAACATACTGCGAGAAGTTTTTTAAAAAGAGAACCAGCGGGCAACTCATTATGCTGCCACGGTGTATGAGAAAGGTAAGTGTAAAGTGAGCGAAAGGAAGTCTGAGTCATTATTATGTTATGTTATGTGTTATTCATCCCATAAAAAAGATTATGTCATGTATGTTATGCAGTCAGGAACATGTTTAGTTGTAACATAAATTCACAGACCTAAAGGAAAAACAAATGAGAACTAAAACTTACTAAAATATTCTTAACAATATGCACGAAGTACCTTAAAATAGTTTAAAGCACAATGACTTCAAGGTATTATAAGTTTAAATGTTATCATTTATCTTAGCATTGTGGGTTTTCCAGTGTTCTCAGGAAATTTCTACTCTGACATGCCTGAGAGAAATCATAGCAGTGTGACTAAGTTCGTCCTTACTGGATTCCCTGGACTTCATCAAGAGTACTATGGTCTTGTCTCAGCTGTATTGTTTTTTGTATATTTGATAACTATGATAGCAAATGCTACAGTTATTTTTTTATTTGCAACCAACCGCAGCCTCCATAAGCCAATGTATTATATCATTTTAAATCTGAGTGTATGTGATATTCTCTTTAGCACAACCACTTTACCTAAGATCATAAGCAGATATTGGTTTCGATCAGGAAGCATTTCATTTACTGCCTGTTTTATCCAAATGTACTTTGTTCACTATCTTGGTTCAGTCAATTCGTTTATTCTCTTTCAGATGGCTTTAGATAGGTATTTGGCTATTTGCTATCCTTTCAGATATTCACGTGTTCTTACAAAATCTAATATTTTAATTCTCAGTATTACTGCATGGATTATTGCCAAGGCATTTCCTCTCATGATGGTTATTAGAGCATATCCTCTTCCATACTGTGCCTCAAACATAATCACTCACTGCTACTGTGACCATATTGGTATAACAGTCCTGGCGTGCACTGACAGGACCCCTTATGCCACTCCTGCCTTCACAGCAGCAATGGTTACACTACTGGGGCCTTTGGCATTTATCATTTTCTCATACGGCTCTATTCTTATAGCAGTGTATAAGATTGCAAATGTGCAAGGCCGCCTGAAATCATTGTCCACTTGTAGTACTCAGCTGATTATAATCTCCCTTTATTTTTTACCCAGATGTTTTGTATATTTAGCCAGCGTGGTTGGCATTACATTTAGTGCTGATGTGCGAATAGTGATCATCATGCTGTACAGCCTTGCCCCACCAATGATCAATCCACTCATATACTGCTTAAGAGCAAAAGACATGAGAGAAAGCTTGTTGAAGCAATTTTGCAAAAGAATTGTTCCACAAAAAGCTCAGGTTGCAGCTATTAGTAACTCATAAATTAACATATCTTTCAAACAGGCCTTAATGTAAATCATTCTAAAGGGAAGGCAAATAGATTGTCTTGTTGTACTGCATTCATGAAAGAAACCTTTGCTGGATTTATGTAAAAAAAAAAGTTGCTGTAGTTGATGTTCAGTGCTGTCTGTTGCAGGACACAGAGGAACAAACGCTAAAAAAAACATTTGTAAGCATTTCCTGGAATGTGACAGAATATGTTTATTGCTTCTATTGACCCCGTTTTTCTACTGATAAAACAAACCAGGCTTTGAACTTCTCACGTGCTTTTTTTCATGTGTTTATGGCCTCACCAAATTTAAAATTCTTCTTACCTCCTCCTTGTTATTAAAATCAAGTAGTTTTTTATGTCCATTTTTTTTAAATTTAAAGTTATACTAAGTAATTTCTTAAGGTTATCTAATATAAAAAATAATAGTGTCCTGATAAATATACTTTAATTAATGTGTAATTACACCATACAATTATTCATTTGAAAATATATAGGAGCAGGTGGTGGTTTGTGGAAGTTTCCCCACTATCTTGAATACAGTGGCCAAGACATTCTACCTAATAACATTTTTATGTATGTTGCTAGAGACCAGGCACATATGCAGTACTCTTTGTACGTTTTTAAAAGTTGTAACTTAATTTTAGGATACCAAATATGTTTTTCAAACTATATGTGATCACTTCATATGCATCTTTCTCATAATGCCTTTCACCATGCGCTCTCTCCTGCCTTATTTCCACTTCATCCACTTTCTCCTCACTTTAAGCTTCATCTTCTGAACTAAAGTCTGGACTCTAACACAAAAAATGGCCATAAACATGCTTATTTATCCTCCATATTCCCAATCACAATTATTTATTGTCATCAGATTACACACGCGACTCTCCAGTTTCCTGACAGCTGAAAATGGCTGACTAAACAACAAGAACAGCTTAGCTGCGAGTGTACTAAATTAACATTTTTCCCTCTGATAAGCAGTTTGACTGTATTCTCACATCACATGAGAGTTTATTCACCAAGTTTCCAAGTGCAACAATGTTTGATCGACTTCAAAGGAAGCTTCACTAATGCTGGCTAACAGCAGATAACAGCAACAAAAACAGCATTGCGCACTGACAGCCTCCTTCAGAGTAAATCAGTAAGGACACTAACAGCGGTAAACAGAATGATAAAATACGAAAGACAATATCCATACTGTTTCACAAGTTTAAAATGTTTTCTGACTGCCCTTATAACAAGGTATCCATTTGTTTTTTCCTGTTTTTGCTTCATTCTGTGGTTTTTATTTTTGTTGAGTTTTTTTTTTTTTTTTTTTTTAAGAAGAAAATCTTTTCACTGTAACTGTGGAATGAATTAATTCTGCTGGCTGTAAAAAATATGCAGTTAATAAAAAAAATAATTAAAAAAACATGATTTTAACCTATTGATTATTGAATTTAAAGGACTACATTTAGAATAGTGTTATATTTAAATTATAGCACCAGTGAAAATTCACATAAAAAAAAAAAAAAAAAGCTAAAATTGCTGTTCAATGGGGGAAATAGCAAACAACATTTTTGTGTGTCTCCATGTTGGACGAGCATGTGAGTATTTGTATGTGTGTGCATGAGGCTGGAAATGCATGCTTGTGACATAATTTCCTAGGGGTTAATAAAGTATTCTGATTCTGATTGTATATGTCTATGTGTCAGGTCAGGTCTTACACTCTCACTCTCTCAGAACATCTTAGGCTCCCTCAGGTGTGATGGCCTATTTCCCCCCCACCACACTCACTGCCAGTTGCTGGTGCCAACACGCACCCGTGCATTGGTGGTTCTCTGTGTCTCTGGGTGGGTGTTTGGCTGTTTAGTGGCTCACTCCTGGTGGCTGCTTGGTGGGGCCTGGCTCTATTGGGCCCCTGCTGGGGGTCTCTGGGCCTGGGGCACAGTCTGCTAGCCAGATTGCCTCTGGAGCCCGCAGGCTCGCCGCTGAGGCCTCCTGTGGCTTCTGCACCATGGCCCCTGGGTGATCCCTGTCAAGGGCTCTCCTTAACACTTTTCTAGGTGGGTGCTGTGATTGCTCTTGTACTCTAGGGGGGCTATGGATGTCTGGGGCCTGGGTCTCCTCCATGCCTGCTTTATGAAATGGGGTCAGGGCTGTGGCTCCCCAAACCTACTATTAGATACTTAAATGGAGAAATCTTATGAGCACAAGCTCACACACACAGGTGTGCACACAAGCGTACAAGTTTTCACACATGTGTACAAACAGCTACTTACAAATGCACACTATATTAGTTTACTGCTGCCTCGAAACATGTCGTGTATCATTAATACTGTGTCAAGTTGACCAGTATAGTAAAAGCCGTAATGGTGCAGTTGGGAAAATAATGTTGATAATTTTTTCTGGCCTTCAAACAACTATTCTGATTGCTACACTGCCAAACAGTACAGGCAATAAATGACATGTTTTGTAAGGCAACAAGTTAGCAAAAAAAAAAAAACCTGCACCAGGGCAAACCTCTACATGCCCCACTCCTGCTAAACAGGTGAAAATAGAATTATGAGCAACAGGAGGTAGTGCCCAGAGATGGACCGATCCGATATTACGTATCGGTCCGATACTGACCCAAATTACTGGATCGGATAACGGCGAGAAATAAAAAATGTAATCCGATCCATTAAATATCAAAAAAGCACCTCACAAAACTTGCTACACAGCGTAACTCGGCTCATAACCGTAGCACGTTGCAGCAGTATGCATCACGTGATAGAGCAGCTGTGTGTATTTGTAGCTTCGCTACCAAACCAGCATTTCATCTCCGAGGAAGTTATCCCAGAGAGAAGTAAAGCAAGTGTGTAAGTTCATCTCTGAATGTTTGTAAAGCATTTTAGCGTTAAGCTTAACAACCGATATAGGGAGCGACTGCTCTCTCTCTCTCTCTCTCCTGCTGCTACTTCGATCGTGAAACTGCTTAATGATCAGCTGATCGGCTTTTCTGTCGCGAGTACGTCTCTCTTCTTAGTTTTTGGCCCACTTCTCACCAGAAAGAGGAAACCAGCGGTTGAACAACAGCAGCACTATTAAGCTTGATAAGCTGTTGTTAGAATTTATTTAATATTACTTTCTACACCAGGATCTTTTTCTATGTAGCTGGTAACTGTGCAGGAGCGGATCTAGCAAAGTTTAGCCAGGGGGGCCGATAGGGCATGAACAGGGAAAAGGGGGCACAAAGACATACTTTTCTACTTTCTACTTTCCCAATTCCCCGTGCCGTGATTCCTCTCCGTGATGCGTGGTAGTGCTTCGTCCTCCTTGGTGCCTGTGTTCAACTGTGTACTGCTCCCTGCACACGTTTCCGTAATCAACCTGGAAACAAGAGATGCCACAATGAGTACTGTCCCATCCACTGGCCAACTTAACACGTTAACCATTCCAACAAGAGAATATTGAAAACACAAGCTCTACACTAACTGTATTTCTAGTTTAACAATTCTACGCCAACTGCTACTCCACTGCTCTCTTAAGTAGAGCCCCTTGATTAGGCAGATCAGCAACAGGTGAGTGATTATCGCAGGTGTGGCTGGCTCCAAGGCAGGGACTCTCCAGTCCTGATGGGGCAGCAAAACTGACACGACAACACACAGGGAAACGAGGAGCCAGGAGCAGATCACACCACAACCAGAAATGATTAAGAAAGACGAATAAAACTCATAATATTCATTAAATGCTGTGCTGTGCAATGTGCAATGCTGGGCATCCTCTGCACACGGCCATAAACAACCAGAAGAGCCTGTTCAGTGACAGGTTGCTTCTCCCCAAGACAAGAACCAAGAGACTTAAAAACTCCTTTGTCCCACACGCCATCAGACTGTTTAACTCCTCTCTGGAGGGGAGAGGGAGGGGAAACAGGAGGACAAAGGAGGGGGGAACAACTAAGCTGTAGTGCCTCTTCACCTCACTGTGCAATTACCTTTGTGCAATACTTTTTGTTAATAGTCAACGGTGCAATAGACTCCATACTTGAAATGTGCAATCCACTTGTATTTTTATTTTTATTTTATTCCTATTTATTCTATTTATCCCCTTTGTATATTTTTATCTATATATGTGTGTGTATATATATATATATATATATATATATAAATAATATTCTGTAACTCTATAACTTCTGTCGGTGCTGTGCTTATTTGGAACCGAATTTCCCAGAGGAACCCACCCGAGGGATTAATAAAGTTTTATCTTATCTTATCTTATCTTAAACTCAAAAAATAACACATGATCCCCGGATCACAGACCCAGGACCGTGACAACTTCTACTAAATAATTATACATAATCTTTATTGAAGTCCAAAAAGCTGAATGACACCAAATGTAAATAGATACACATATAAATACCTAAAATATACTTTTGTTACTTAAGCATGTCAAACAATTAGTATTTTGAGCATGTATACAGTTTTTAATTAATCTTAAGAGTAACTGGTAAAGTACGGAGCCCCGCAAGGGACATGGGAGAAAAAAAAATTAAGATGGACTTTTGCGAGATCTCGCAAAACAAACTCGGGATCTCGCAAAACTCGCAAAAGTTTTAGCCGCATTCTTCGGAGGCCGCCAGCTCGAAGCCGACTGGGAGGTCGAGGCACGATGTGCCGGGAAAGCGGTGTTCCTCCCGGCTGTAGTAGGTCTCGACCTCCCGTTAGCTTCGAGATGGTGGGTGTCAGATCTCCGAAAACGTCGGAGCACTTTTGCAAATATGTGATGTCTTGTAAACCGAGCAGATATCTGACGTTTACACAACTACATTCACACCTCAAAATATCTTAAAAGTTTATTTTGTGACCCAGAAAGAGTAATATTACAGCTAAGTAGCTGCCGCCATTGTTGGAATTCAACTTTTGCGAGATCTCGCAAAAGTTTTGCGAGATCCCGAGTTAGTTTTGCGAGATCTCGCAAAAGTTCATCGTAATTTTTTTTTCTCCCATGTCTCTTGCGGGGCTCCGTAGTAAAGGACTTTTTCCTTTACTAAAAAATACCATTAATGATGCTCTCATGGACTGACTGAATATTGAGCACTGACTGATCCACAGAGAATAGAAAAATGGCCAATAGCACACCTTCATCACAAGGCCATATAGTGCAAGAAGTCTTTTTAAGCAGAGAACCAGGAGACAAGTCAGCAGAGTCTACCCCAAGGCTGTATGAGAAAGGTATATATAAACTGAGCTAATTAAAGTCTAAATCATTACTATGTTAATTTATATTGTTAAAATTTAACACAAAAAAGCTTTGTTTGTATACAAACATTCATGGATTGAAATCCTTTGTTAAAAGAAATAAGTAATCAAAAAGGATTAAAAACAATAATTTATAATCTTAGCAATATAAATGCATTAAATGGTACGATAGGGTTAAGAGTACAATGAAAAGAATGTAAATGAATTGGTTTGATGCTGTACTTTATTGTGAGTTTAAATGTCATCATGTAAATGATGAGCCCTAAGTGTTTTATCTAAAGTATTTTATTTACTAGTGTTTTAAGGACGTCTCCCCTCCATCATGCCTGTGGAAAATCATAGCAGTGTGACGGAGTTCGTCCTTACTGGATTCCCTGGACTTCATCAAGAGTACTACGGTCTTGTCTCAGCTGTATTGTTTTTTGTATATTTGATAACTATGATAGCAAATGCTACAGTTATTTTTTTATTTGCAACCAACCACAGCCTCCATAAGCCAATGTATTTTATCATTTTAAATCTGAGTGTATGTGATATTCTCTTTAGCACAACCACTTTACCTAAGATCATAAGCAGATATTGGTTTCGGTCAGGAAGCATTTCATTTACTGCCTGTTTTATCCAAATGTACTTTGTCCATTATTTTGGCACAGCTGTTGCATACATTCTCTTTCAGATGGCTTTAGATAGGTACTTGGCTATCTGCCATCCTCTCAAATATTCACGTATTCTCACAAAATTGAATATTTTAATTCTCAGTATTACTGGATGGACTGCTGCCAAGGCATTACCTTTAATGATGGTTATTAGAGCATATCCTCTTCCATACTGTGCCTCAAACATAATCACTCACTGTTTCTGTGACCATATTGGTATAACAGTCCTGGCGTGCACTGACAGGACCCCTTATGCCATCCCTGCTTTAGTATTTGCAATGTTTACACTACTGGGGCCTCTGGCATTTATCATTTTCTCATACTGCTCTATTCTTATAGCAGTACATAAAATAGCAAGTGTGCAAGGTCGCCTGAAATCATTGTCCACTTGTAGTACTCAGCTGATAATAATATCCCTCTACTTTTTACCCAGATGTTTTGTATATTTAGCCCAAAATGTTGGCATTACATTTAGTGCTGATGTGCGAATAGTGATCATCATGCTGTACAGCCTTGCCCCACCAATGATCAATCCACTCATATACTGCTTAAGAGCAAAAGACATGAGAGAAAGCTTGTTGAAGGTATTTTTCAGAAGAACCATTCCACAAAAAGCACAGGTTGCAGTTATTAATATCATAAATCACAAATAACAGCTCTTTTAAACAGCTTAAGTCATTGGGATTCTTGTATTGCATGAAAAAGACCATGAGTTGTTGGAGAAAAATTACATATAAAAATTACATATACTTGAGATCCAGTGCTATTTGTTGCAGGTTACAGAGGAAATAAAACCATTAGCAAGCATTTCCTTACTTGTAACCCGATATCTTTATATGTTCTCTTGACCCCAGATATGTATGCAGAGTTCTGTCAAGTTTTTAAGGGAGCACAAACAGAGTTCGATATTCAAAAAACAGGCTGAGCTTCACACTCACAGTGTCTCACGCAGCTTTCCATTTCATGTATTTGTGGCCTGAATAGATTAAAATTTTGTCTTACCCACTTGTTAAAGAGCCTTTAGGCACCAGTTGTGATTTGGCACTATATAAATAAAATTGAATTAAATTGTTACTTAGATAATGTACATTTCTTTTTTGACCTGAGGGCAGAATTTTCTTTTGTAAATGTCAAAACATACCACAACATTTGTACTGTCCCAGGAAGGGGGGGGGGGGATTCTTTGTTTTTCTTAATGAGACAATCACTTGGTGTGTAACTATAGAATAAATTGATTGTGTTGTGTGTAAAATAAAGAAAGAAAGAAAATCATTTTAAATTTTGCTGTCTTCCTCTGCTTGTCCACCACTGCTATGTCAGGTTGGTTAGCCACCACCAGTTTGTCTGCCTGTATCTGGGAATTCCAGGCCGTACTCGGCACAGATGTTCCATTATACTATGCCAGCCACGTGCTTATGGTATTCCATGTATGCCCTGACTGCTATCATTTTGTACCCTGCTGTTGTGCTGGATTGTCTCAGGGGCATCTTTATACAGCCTGCACCTAAGGTCTTGCCTGGTGTGTTAAACCCCTGCCTCTATCGATCTTGTCCTAAGAGCCTGTTCCTGTGCTGCCATTATTAGTGCCTCTGTGCTGTCTTTCAGTCCAGATTTGTTCAGCCACTGGTAGGATTTCTTGATGTCAGCCACGTCTTATACCTCCCCGTGGTACATACAGTACCGGGGCCTGTCCTTCTACAATGGTTCTTCTCATTGATCCTCTTCTTTCTCAGGTTTCTGCTGCCTGAGGTATTTAGTACGTACATGGTCAGTTGTGGCCATCTTCCTGATGTACTCATGGATGTTTGTTCTCATCATGTTGTCATCATGGATAGTGGTTTTAACACTCACCAGTCCTTGGCCTCCTTCCTTCTGCTTAGCGTACAGTCCCCACAGTCTCGTGGTGGTGCATTTGGGTTAAAATCCAAGCTTCCTTGTCTTGATGTCAGTGGCTTTGATCTCCTTCTTTGGGAGGTTTATTATCCCAGCATGGAACCTAATCACCGGCAGGATACCTGATCACTGGCAGGGCGTAGGTGTTGATTGCAGGGATCTTGTTCTTACCATTCAGCTGACTACTCAGGATATGTCTTTGGGATTCCCAAGTAATTGCAGTTGTCCTTGATGTCTGAAATTGACCTCTACTGTTGTTCGCCATATCCCCATTGAGTCCCCGATGAAGGCTCTTAGGGTCCTGTTGATCTTTTATTGTTCTAGGCATTCCAGGATCCATGTGTGGGCCACTGAGTTATAGGCTTTCTTGTAGTCAATCCAGGCAGTACAAAGTTTGGTCACTCTAGTCTTGCAATCTCGAGACTGTTCTGTCTACCAGGAGCTGGTGTTTCACCCCTCTGTTATTCCTGCCAATTATTTACTGTGCCTCACTCATGTTTTGAGTCATATCCCTGTTCATCTTAGCCGCTATGATGCCTGGTCCTAGTGACTGGACCTACACAAGTATGTGGACATACATTGTATGTTGTTTTATCCCATCGTCGGCCTGTTTCTAACTTCATGATTTTAGATGCAGTGTTTCAGATCATAAGCTTGTGTTATTTGATATTTCATTGTCCATGCGGTGTGTTGCTTAGAGTTGTTAAGGACACCCTCCTGGCTACAACTTTAGGGAGTCATGTTATCTTGGTTTTCCATGATAGCTGATTTTAGAACAGTAATCCATTCTTTTATTACAACTCAGCTGCATTACTGTAACTTGTTGTACCTTGGTAGTAGTCAGGCACCCTTGTCATGTCTTCATCTGGTGCAAAATGCTGCTGCACGGTTTTTAACTGGTACACAGAGAAGGGAGGGAGCATATTACTACTGTTTTATGCTCACTACAGTGGCTACCTGTGCATTTTAGGGTTCAATTAATAATTCTTTAATTTGGTTTCAAAAGCCTTAAATGGTCTTGCCCCACACTACCTCTCTTAACTACTGCACCTTCACACCCCTCGTCGGTCTCTCAGATCGGGCTTTTGCATTTGCGGCTCCCAAATTCTGGAATGCACTGCCATTACAAATTACAAAGTCTTTCCAACTTGATATCTTTCATTTTGGTCTGAAGATGCACCTTTTTGGTTTGGCTTTTAACGCCGTATAGAAAGGCCAATTTTATTTGGATTTTAATGTCTTTCTGATGTTGGTGTTGTATATTGTTTACTGTCACTGTTTTTGATTTTATGTATTTTTATTTTTTATTATTTTATTTTCAGCACTCTGGTCAGTGTTCAATTAGAGTGCTTTATAAATAAAGTAGGCTTGGCTTGATCCACAGAGAATATAAAGTGAACCTATCGAACACCACCATCATGATACCCCACTGCAAGAAGTCTTTTTAAGCAGTGAATCAGCAGGCAACACAGCGGAGCCTTCTCTCATCCTGTATGAGAAAGGTACATATATACTGAGCTAATTAAAGTCTTTCTCATCCTTATGTTTATGTGCATACTTCAAGATTTACAATAAAACGGAATGTTTATTTTTCACATGCAAACATGATTAGATCAAAAGGCTTTGATAAAGAAAAAGAATTGAAAAAGAATTGAAAAATAATAACAATAACAATTAGTTGGATTAAATCTTTGAGTTAATACTATACTGTATTGTAAATTTAAGATTGTGTAATTGATAAGGCTTAACGGTGGTTTCTCAAGCATTGTATGTTTACCAGTGTTTTAACCAAATTTCTGTTTCATCATGCCTGAGAGAAATCATAGTGTTCTGACTGAGTTCATCCTTACCGGATTCCCTGGACTTCATCAAGAGTACTATGGTCTTGTCTCAGCTGTATTGTTTTTTGTATATTTGGTAACTCTGATAGCAAATGCTACAGTTATTTTTTTAATTGCAACCAACCGCAGCCTCCATAAGCCAATGTATTATATCATTTTAAATCTGAGTGTATGTGATATTCTCTTTAGCACAACCACTTTACCTAAGATCATAAGCAGATATTGGTTTCGATCAGGAAGCATTTCATTTACTGCCTGTTTTATCCAAATGTACTTTGTTCACTATCTTGGTTCAGTCAATTCGTTTATTCTCTTTCAGATGGCTTTAGATAGATATTTGGCTATTTGCTATCCTTTCAGATATTCACATATTCTTACAAAATCTAATATTTTAATTCTTAGTATTACTGCATGGATTATTGCCAAGGCATCCCCTTTAATGTCAGTTATTAGAGCATATCCTCTTCCTTACTGTGCCTCAAATATAATCACTCACTGCTACTGTGACCATATTGGTATAACAGTCCTGGCGTGCACTGACAGGACCCCTTATGCCATTCCTGCTTTTGTATTTGCAATGATTGTGCTACTGGGGCCTCTGGCATTTATCATTTTCTCATACGGCTCTATTCTTATAGCAGTGTATAAGATAGCAAATGTGCAAGGCCGCCTGAAATCATTGTCCACTTGTAGTACTCAGCTGATTATAATCTCCCTTTATTTTTTACCCAGATGTTTTGTATATTTAGCCCAAAATGTTGGCATTACATTTAGTGCTGATGTGCGAATAGTGATCATCATGCTGTACAGCCTTGCCCCACCAATGATCAATCCACTCATATACTGCTTAAGAGCAAAAGACATGAGAGAAAGCTTGTTGAAGCAATTTTGCAAAAGAATTGTTCCACAAAAAGCTCAGGTTGCAGCTATTAGTAACTCACAAGTTAACATATCTTTCAAACAGGCCTTAATGTAAATCATTCTAAAGGGAAGGCAAATAGATTGTCTTGTTGTACTGCATTCATGAAAGAAACCTTTGCTGGATTTATGTAAAAAAAAAAGTTGCTGTAGTTGATGTTCAGTGCTGTCTGTTGCAGGACACAGAGGAACAAACGCTAAAAAAACATTTTTAAGCACTTCCTGGAATGTGACAGAATATATTTATTGCTTCTATTGACCCCGTTTTTCTACTGATAAAACAAACCAGGCTTTGAACTTCTCACGTGCTTTTTTTCATGTGTTTATGCCCTCACCAAATTTAAAATTCTTCTTACCTGCTCCTTGTTATTAAAATCAAGTAGTTTTTTATGTCCATTTTTTTTAAATTTAAAGTTATACTAAGTAATTTCTTAAGGTTATCTAATATAAAAAATAATAGTGTCCTGATAAATATACTTTAATTAATGTGTAATTACACCATACAATTATTCATTTGAAAATATATAGGAGCAGGTGCTGGTTTGTGGAAGTTTCCCCACCATCTTGAATACAGTGGCCAAGACATTCTACCTAATAACATTTTTATGTATGTTGCTAGAGACCAGGGCCTGTATCCCTAAAGAATCTTTGTGCAAAAAGTGGCTCCTAGCGGCCAAATTCTAAGAAAATTCTCAGAGTCATGACGTTTTCTTAGAATTTCCCCTAAAAGTGACACGACAATCCCAGTTAATATAAAAGCTATTCCTCAAGATTCCTAGCGCTTAAAAGGGCTCCTAAGGCGAGATCTGCTAAGAGCAGGGAAGAGGACTTTTAGTGGCTTAGGAGTTCCCCTAAGCAGCTGCACAAAATGGCCAACAGAAGAGGCAGGAGAGATGTCCTGCAAACACTGGATGACAGGGAATTATTGAGACGCTACAGATTGGATCGTGCAGGAATCATGTTTGTGGTGGATCTCCTTAGAGATGCAATTACTTCACCAACTCGACGCCACAACGCTATTACACCAGAGACGAAAGTAATCACAACCCTGAGGTATTTGGCAACCGGGAAAATGCAACAATGCAGCAGTGATGACTTGGGTCTGTCCCAATCCTCCGTCAGCAGAGTCATCACCCAAACACTGACAGCTTTGTCACAACCTAATATTGTGACACAATTTGTTTCATTCCCGCTGGATGCCCGCACTTTACACACACATAAAAGGGCATTTATGGACATTGCAGGATTCCCTGGCGTTGTGGGTGTAATTGATGGAACACATGTGAGAATAATTGCGCCATCAGAGGACGAGGCTGTCTTTGTTAACAGGAGGAATTTCCACAGCATCAATGCGGCCTGTAAGATTTTGGACATTGTGGCTAAATGGCCAGGCTCCACACATGATGCGAGAATGCTCTCCGAGAGTGGCATCAGACAGCTTTTTGAGAGACGCTATGTGCCAGCTAATTGCCACTTGTTAGGGGACAGTGGCTACCCATGCAAACCATGGCTCCTTACACCTTACCTCCAGCCACGCCAAGGGCCCCAACTAAACTATAACAGGTAAGCCAAACAATACAAAAATCATGGAAATGAAATGCAAGCAATATGTTAGAGCATCCAAGTAGTGCAATATTTCCATCAAATAATTAAAGGTCTCTGTATTCTATTGTAGGGCCCACAAGACAACAAGAGCGGTGGTGGAGCGTGGCATAGGCCAGCTTAAGAGGCGCTTTCATGTTCTCCACGGAGAGGTGCGGCTGAGGCCTGAAAAAGTCAGCAAAGTCATCATAGCCTGTGCAATATTACACAATATTTGCAAGGTTAGACAGATTGCAGAACCTCTGGAGGATGGCGATGAGGATGAAGATGAAGACAACGATGAGGATGGTGGTGAAGAAGATATTTACATTCCACAGGGGAACCTAGCCCAGAGTGGACTGCCTTACAGGGCAAACTTCACAAATTTACATTTCAGGCAAGCTGTAGCCCCATGTCTTTTGAGAACTTGTGATGGTATTAAGAACTACCACAGTTTTACTGCACATCACCTGCAATTAAATGCAAGACACAGAACAATCTGTAAATGGTTTATTTTTTAGGTGTTCAATTTTAAGGCGGTAGTACTCCTCCTGAAGGGAAAGGACTTTTTTTTTGTTGTTCAAACACATCAATTGTGAGTTGCAATCTGCTCTCCTGCAGGGATGCTGACGGAGCAGGTGCTGCGGATGGGAATGGTGTTTGATCTGCCGGGCTATCCTGAGTAGCAGCTGCAGAGGATTCAGGCGGCAATCTCATCGGCAAACTTGATGGGCCCGGTTCTTGTGATGGCTCCATGCTACAGAAATACATAGGCCTAGTTTAATTATTGTATTGATTAAATTAATTTAATACAATGAGCATGGATAACACATGAAATGGCTTCTGCAATGAATAAACACTGTAGATATGAATAACCCTGTGTCCTACCTTTGCTGCACTTCAAGGGCCTGCATCATTGATGTGTCAATGCCTGTTGGCAGCCCGGTGACACTGACCTCAGAGTGTCCCAGGACTTGAAAGACAGTGTCGGCCACCTGGGACAGCCGCTTTGCAGGTGGTCCACCCCCTAGAAAGAAACAGTCAATGAACACAGTACTTAGGCATGTAAATTAACTTTGCCAGTAGGAGCAAGTTGCCAGATTATGTGGTAGGCTATAATATTTTGCTCACCTGTGAGTGAGGATTCCCGCTTGTGTGCTGCAATCTCATCTTTTGCCTTGGACTGCAGCACATACCACCTTTTCTCACAATCGTCGCCTGTCCGCACCACCAGTGGAAAAGAGGCATTGATTGTTTGGGATATTGTGTCCCAGGCACGCCTCTTGCCTTGGCTAGTGACAGTTGGGCCAAATTTTCCTCGTAACATACCTTTATGTTCGTTCACCAACTGGGCCAGCAACAAACCTTGCTCCTCAGTCCAGTTCGGCTTGCGAGTCCTTTTTTTCTCCATTTTCTGTGTTTGTAGGATATTTGTTAACAAGCCTTTATAAATAGACCAGCTAGCAATCACAGACATTGATAAAAGCTGAGCCGTGTTACCCTCGTTAAGACCACACTGGACTTCTAACGTTGTGATTTCTACTTCATTAAGGACAGCCCCTTGAGATAGGCCATCTTGTTTTCAATGGGGTCCATATGGGAGTGAAAGTACAAAATATGCCAGCTAGGATATTAATATGAGCAAATAAGACAAATCATTATTTGAACAGGGTGTAATGAGTTTAAGTTTTCACATATTTTAGATTCTAATGTTAGGCTATAACCCCTACAGCTTACTATTCATTTTCCAGATATTTTCTTGAATGTGAAATATTATTTACAATTACAGTCAGCATAAGGTTAGAGTGTATAATTATGTTTATTGATTTGAGGGTACATCCTTTGCTCATCATCACCAAAAGCTCATTTCCATCAAACTTGTAGGATCAACCAATCACGGCTTTTCAAATGATGACTCATACCTAGCAACGGGGTCAACCACACCTCCTCACTAAGATAGGATTTTCCATTCATTCCTTGCTCAGAGTTCACTGAAAATGTTCTGGAATCACTTCTAAGCTAAAACTCCTGGCAAGGAATTTTTAGGTTAAGTTGGGAGCTCTCCGAGAGGATTCTCAGAATCTTTAGGGATACGGGTCCAGGCACATATGCAGTATTCTTTGTAAGTTTTTAAAAGTTGTAACTTTTAATTTTAGGATACCAAATATGTTTTTCAAACTATATGTGATCACTTCATATGCATCTTTCTCATAATGCCTTTCACCATGCGCTCTCTCCTGCCTTATTTCCACTTCATCCACTTTCTCCTCACTTTAAGCTTCATCTTCTGAACTAAAGTCTGGACTCTAACACAAAAAATGGCCATAAACATGCTTATTTATCCTCCATATTCCCAATCACAATTATTTAATGTCATCAGATTACACACGCGACTCTCCAGTTTCCTGACAGCTGAAAATGGCTGACTAAACAACAAGAACAGCTTAGCTGCGAGTGTACTAAATTCACATTTTTCCCTCTGATAAGCAGTTTGACTGTATTCTCACATCACATGAGAGTTTATTCACTAAGTTTCCAAGTGCAACAATGTTTGATCGACTTCAAAGGAAGCTTCACTAATGCTGGCTAACAGCAGATAACAGCAACAAAAACAGCATTGCGCACTGACAGCCTCCTTCAGAGTAAATCAGTAAGGACACTAACAGCGGTAAACAGAATGATAAAATACGAAAGACAATATCCATACTGTTTCACAAGTTTAAAATGTTTTCTGACTGCCCTTATAACAAGGTATCCATTTGTTTTTTCCTGTTTTTGTTGAGTTTTTTTTTTTTTTTAAGAAGAAAATCTTTTCACTGTAACTGTGGAATGAATTAATTCTGCTGGCTGTAAAAAATATGCAGTTAATAAAAAAAATAATTAAAAAAACATGATTTTAACCTATTGATTATTGAATTTAAAGGACTACATTTAGAATAGTGTTATATTTAAATTATAGCACCAGTGAAAATTCACATAAAAAAAAAAAAAGCTAAAATTGCTGTTCAATGGGGGAAATAGCAAACAACATTTTTGTGTGTCTCCATGTTGGACGAGCATGTGAGTATTTGTATGTGTGTGCATGAGGCTGGAAATGCATGCTTGTGACATAATTTCCTAGGGGTTAATAAAGTATTCTGATTCTGATTGTATATGTCTATGTGTCAGGTCAGGTCTTACACTCTCACTCTCTCAGAACATCTTAGGCTCCCTCAGGTGTGATGGCCTATTTCCCCCCACCACACTCACTGCCAGTTGCTGGTGCCAACACGCATCCGTGCATTGGTGGTTCTCTGTGTCTCTGGGTGGGTGTTTGGCTGTTTAGTGGCTCACTCCTGGTGGCTGCTTGGTGGGGCCTGGCTCTATTGGGCCCCTGCTGGGGGTCTCTGGGCCTGGGGCACAGTCTGCTAGCCAGATTGCCTGTGGAGCCCGCTGGCTCGTCGCTGAGGCCTCCTGTGGCTTCTGCACCATGGCCTCTGGGTGATCCCTGTCAAGGGCTCTCCTTAACACTTTTCTAGGTGGGTGCTGTGATTGCTCTTGTACTCTAGGGGGGCTATGGATGTCTGGGGCCTGGGTCTCCTCCATGCCTGCAGCTCCCCAAACCTACTATTAGATACTTAAATGGAGAAATCTTATGAGCACAAGCTCACACACACAGGTGTGCACACAAGCGTACAAGTTTTCACACATGTGTACAAACAGCTACTTACAAATGCACACTATATTAGTTTACTGCTGCCTCGAAACATGTCGTGTATCATTAATACTGTGTCAAGTTGACCAGTATAGTAAAAGCCGTAATGGTGCAGTTGGGAAAATAAATCTGTTGATCCTTTTTTCTGGCCTTCAAACAACTATTCTGATTGCTACACTGCCAAACAGTACAGGCAATAAATGACATGTTTTGTAAGGCAACAAGTTAGCAAAAAAAAAAAACCTGCACCAGGGCAAACCTCTACATGCCCCACTCCTGCTAAACAGGTGAAAATAGAATTATGAGCAACACGACGTAGTGCCACTAAGTCTTTGATTTTATTTATTTTCTGCTGTGTTTTACTTGCATCTATTTGAAAGAGTGAGTGTAAAAACAAAAAATGTTACTTTATATGCTGGAATATGCAGAAAATAGGTTTAAATGTTAAACAAATTTCTTCACGTCAAAGACTGTTGCATATAACTTTTGCTTGATGCAATGTGCATAAAGTTAAAAGATTAAAACTAATAAAACAAGTTTTAAAAAGAGACTTTTTCATTTGATTACATTTTATATGATAGATTATGCAGAATAAGTAGAAAGGTCTGGGCTGAAAGATCTATTGCTTTATCACGTAATCAGGTTTTGTATCATGTTTTTAAAACGTAACTAAGTAGCTAAGTACTTTTGAAAATAAGTAATCAGTAAAGTGATGGGGTACTTTTTTGGAGGAGTAATCAGTAATTCTTTACTGATTACTTTTTTCAAGTAACTTGACCAACACTGTAAACAAACGCTGTGCTTTCAAAGCAAGAAATATCATTTTCTAACAACAACAAAAACAATCCTAGATGGCTTTCAGCTTATTTACGACTAAATTTAGCTAATTTCTGTCAAGGTTGGCTGAAGGAGAACCCAAATGCTGGACTTTTAGAAGGGAGAAAGTGTGTTTATTTACACAGAAAACAGTGCAAACAATCCACAGTGTGTGCTTTCCCAAGACCCCGTGCCGTGAATCCTCTCCGTGATGCGTGGTAGTGCTTCGTCCTCCTTGGTGCCTGTGTTCAACCGTGTACTGCTCCCTGCACACGTTTCCGTAATCAACCTGGAAACAAGAGATGCCACAATGAGCACTGTCCCATCCACTGGCCAACTAAACACGTTAACCATTCCAACAAGAGAGTATTGAAAACACAAGCTCCACACTAACTGTATTTCTAGTTTAACAATTCTATGCCGACTGCTGCTCCACTGCTCTCTTAAGTAGAGCCCCTTGATTAGGCAGATCAGCAACAGGTGAGTGATTATCGCAGGTGTGGCTGGCTCCAAGGCAGGGACTCTCCAGTCCTGATGGGGCAGCAAAACTGACACGACAACACACAGGGAAACGAGGAACCAGGAGCAGATCACACCACAACCATAAATGATTAAGAAAAACGAATAAAACTCATAATATTCATTAAACTCAAAAAATAACACATGATCCCCGGATCACAGACCCAGGACCATGACAACTTCTACTAAATAATTATACATAATCTTTATTGAAGTCCAAAAAGCTGAATGACACCAAATGTAAATAGATACACATATAAATACCTAAAATATACTTTTGTTACTTAAGCATGTCAAACAATTAGTATTTTGAGCATGTATACAGTTTTTAATTAATCTTAAGAGTAACTGGTAAAGTACGGAGCCCCGCAAGGGACATGGGAGAAAAAAAAATTAAGATGGACTTTTGCGAGATCTCGCAAAACAAACTCGGGATCTCGCAAAACTCGCAAAAGTTTTAGCCGCATTCTTCGGAGGCCGCCAGCTCGAAGCCGACTGGGAGGTCGAGGCACGATGTGCCGGGAAAGCGGTGTTCCTCCTGGCTGTAGTAGGTCTCGACCTCCCGTTAGCTTCGAGAGGGTGGGTGTCAGATCTCCGAAAACGTCGGAGCACTTTTGCAAATATGTGATGTCTTGTAAACCGAGCAGATATCTGACGTTTACACAACTACATTCACACCTCAAAATATCTTAAAAGTTTATTTTGTGACCCAGAAAGAGTAATATTACAACTAAGTAGCTGCCGCCATTGTTGGAATTCAACTTTTGCGAGATCTCGCAAAAGTTTTGCGAGATCCCGAGTTAGTTTTGCGAGATCTTGCAAAAGTTCATCGTAATTTTTTTTTCTCCCATGTCTCTTGCGGGGCTCCGTAGTAAAGGACTTTTTCCTTTACTAAAAAATACCATTAATGATGCCCTCATGGACTGACTGAATATTGAGCACTGACTGATCCACAGAGAATAGAAAAATGGCCAATAGCACACCTTCATCACAAGGCCATATAGTGCAAGAAGCCTTTTTAAGCAGAGAACCATTAGACAAGTCAGCAGAGTCTACCCCAAGGCTGTATGAGAAAGGTATATATAAACTGAGCTAATTAAAGTCTAAATCATTACTATGTTAATTTATATTGTTAAAATTTAACACAAAAAAACTTTGTTTGTATACAAACATTCATGGATCGAAATCTTTTGTTAAAAGAAATAAGTAATCAAAAAGGATTAAAAACAATAATTTATAATCTTAGCAATATAAATGCATTAAATTGTACAATAGGGTTAACAGTACAGTGAAAAGAATCTAAATGAATTGGTTTGATGCTGTACTTTATTGTGAGTTTAAATGTCATCATGTAAATGATGAGCCTTAAGTGTTTTATCTAAAGTATTATATTTACTAGTGTTTTAAGGACGTCTCCCCTCCATCATGCCTGTGGAAAATCATAGCAGTGTGACGGAGTTCGTCCTTACTGGATTCCCTGGACTTCATCAAGAGTACTACGGTCTTGTCTCAGCTGTATTGTTTTTTGTATATTTGATAACTATGATAGCAAATGCTACAGTTATTTTTTTATTTGCAACCAACCACAGCCTCCATAAGCCAATGTATTTTATCATTTTAAATCTGAGTGTATGTGATATTCTCTTTAGCACAACCACTTTACCTAAGATCATAAGCAGATATTGGTTTCGGTCAGGAAGCATTTCATTTACTGCCTGTTTTATCCAAATGTACTTTGTTCATTATTTTGGCACAGCTGTTGCATACATTCTCTTTCAGATGGCTTTAGATAGGTACTTGGCTATCTGCCATCCTCTCAGATATTCACATATTCTTACAAAATCTAATATTTTAATTCTTAGTATTACTGCATGGCTTATTGCCAAGGCATCCCCTTTAATGATGGTTATTAGAGCATATCCTCTTCCTTACTGTGCCTCAAACATAATCACTCACTGTTTCTGTGACCATATTGGTATAACAGTCCTGGCGTGCACTGACAGGACCCCTTATGCCATTCCTGCTTTTGTATTTGCAATGGTTGTGCTACTGGGGCCTCTGGCATTTATCATTTTCTCATACGGCTCTATTCTTATAGCAGTGTATAAGATAGCAAATGTGCAAGGCCGCCTGAAATCATTGTCCACTTGTAGTACTCAGCTGATTATAATCTCCCTTTATTTTTTACCCAGATGTTTTGTATATTTAGCCCAAAATGTTGGCATTACATTTAGTGCTGATGTGCGAATAGTGATCATCATGCTGTACAGCCTTGCCCCACCAATGATCAATCCACTCATATACTGCTTAAGAGCAAAAGACATGAGAGAAAGCTTGTTGAAGCAATTCTGCAGAAGAATCGTTCCAGAAAAAGCTCAGGTTGCAGCTATTAGTAACTCGTTAAAAACATCACCTTAACATGCTTTAAATTATCCTATTCCAATGGGGAGCGAAAGTGATTCTTGTATTTCTTTAAGGAGTCTTTTGCTTGGTTAGTGTATAGAAAAGTGTTATATAGTTGATTTTCAGTGGTATCTCTTGCAGGGTACAGAGTCGACACTTCCTGGCATGTGACTTAAATTATTTATTGCTTCTACTGAATCTAGAAAATAATCTCAGAGCACAAAGTAGTTCTATGTTAATCAAATTGGCTGTTTAACACTTAGTCCTTTAGTTTTGCTTTTTAATTAAAAAAAAAAAACACAATAACAAGAACTTTGCTGCATAATATTAAGGTGTATGTTTTACTTTTTCTGTTTTTGGGATTCTTCACTTTGTTTATAATTTTTTTAAGGAGAAATTGTATTGGAATGTAATTATAGAAGGAATTAATTGTAGTGTCTGTTAAATCATTTTAAACTGGTATACAACTGAATAAATTAGAGGGGGAAAATGTATCATTTCTATTATTTACTGTGATATTTTTGTTTTATGTTTTAAACAATGATGCAGCTTAATCATCATTTATAACAAATTTTGCTAATATATGTATGTGTGTATGATTTCAAATTTTCATTTCAATTAAATTTAAAATTCCCCCTTTAGCACCATCCCTTTTACACCTACAGTTGAGATGAAGTGAGGACTTCTGAGAGTAAAAATCAACACAGTGTTCTTGGAATCTTGAATTGAAGTGTTTGAAATTGCGTAAGGATTTTCAAACACCAGTCTGGTGGTGACCCTGTGGAGGTAACTACAGCATCTGAAAGACGGTCATTTATATGGGCAGAAATCTGTGCCATCAGAAACTGAATTTGAATAAGTTAAATTTGAATTTAAATTGCTCGGACTGAATCTGAATTGTAGCTTGAATAAATGCTTTTGAAAACTGAATTTGAATTAGCCTAATTTGAAATTCAATTTATTGGTTTGAAAATGATCATCACTAAATTGAAATTGAATTTTATAGTTTGAAAATGAATTCATTTGCTTTGAAACTGTATTTTATCCTTTAAAAATTTAGTTCTCGAATAATTTCAGATTCACTTCTCACCATTCAGTTTCAGTTCTACAATTCAATTTCAGTTCCAAAATTCCGTTTTCTGGGACTTGCATCCGGTTCCAGTTCAAGAGTAATCGAGCGCAGATTAATAGAACTACGTTTTACTAGCGGACCGAAAGTGTCACTGATGGGAATCTACAGCATCTTGAGCTGAATTAAGACTTCAGAAGTCATTCGTCATGTCGAACGACCAGCGGATAAACTCTCAGGTTGGTAATAAATGTATTACATGTATAAGAACAAGCGTCATGTTAACAAATGATAGCTGTACAGTAACTTTTATGCTTATTGTAGCTTTTAGCTAAAAACGCCCTGGATTCAGCTTTGACAAACAAATATGATCGACTGTTTCTAGTAGAATTCCAAAGTTGTCATCTTGTACCCTCTTAGAGCCCTGTATGCTTGCAGAGACCCCTACAGTAGGGAAACATGCAAAACAGTGTCCAAACCTTTGTAGTTTAGCTTTATTTCTGTCTTACAGCATCCCAACTCTTTAGCTAACTTAATAACTTTAGCTAAAGTGAATAGTTAGTCTAATTCATTAGTGCAGCATTACCTCTCTCAGTCAGGAATTCATAATTCAACCCTTTCAGAAAAAAACCCAAAATAAAACAAAACAAATTCCTGAAGCAACTTTAAGGAAAGTATATAGTGTTCATATATGTTATTTGAGGAAAAGAGCTTTGCATCATACATGTCTCTCTTTATCTGATAAGCAAATTGGCATATTATAGATTAGTAAATGTTATTCTGACTTTATTTTTAATTCCAAAGCACCATAAATTTCAGACACCTCCACAGACTTTTTCTGCTGTGAATTGTTTGTCTTCTATTAGCACTTGTATCACTTTCATTATGGGAAAGTCTTAAATAAATCCTCAATCAGAATAAGAACATGAACTTGGGCTCTATTAACATTTTTTTAACCACATCAAATTTACCATTGCAGGGACGCTAGGCAAATAGCAGGAACCCCTGCAGAGGGCATCGCTCCATCACAGGGATAACAGAGAGACAGACAATCAAACACTCACTATCACATCCTACAGCCATTATAACCACTGAATTAATTCTCATTTCATATTAAATATCTATCTCTACAACTGTCCACTCTTATCTAAATAACATCTTGAGACTCCAGCCTCATACCTCCAGCATGGACTACTGCAAAGCTGTCCAGTTTTGTCTGCCTATTAAGCCCTGGACATGTTGCAGAGTTCTTACCCACACTAAGTACTGCAAATATATCACTCCCTCACTTATACACTTCCATTGGCCCTATTGCTTCTCAGTGATCTGATCTTTTCCACTATATTCCATCTTGGATCCTTCGTTTCAGACATAAAGGAACTCTCCATATGTCACACCAGACTATGGTCATTTAGGCACAGAGCCTTCAGTGCTGTTGCCCTCATTCTCTGAAACAGGCTACCTGTAAGAATCGTAATGCCCTGTCTCTGGTCAATTTCTAAAAACTGTTGAAATGCCACCTATTCACTGATGCCTTTGGCCTTTGAGATTTTTGTTTAAATCGAACTTGGGCTTCTTAAAACGTGCTATGTAAATCTGATGTATTATTATTATTATTATTTATTAAATGCATCTGTCAATATGTCTTTGGACTGTAGGAAGAAATCAGAATACCCAGAGAAGACACACACAGACACAGGGAAAACTAATAAAGGCTACATAACAGGACCCAGTTCAGCTGCAAAGCTGCATTTGCCTGGAGTGTACAGCAATAAAAGATGCTGAAAAGCATGAAGCTGTCATCAGGTCTGCTGTGGTTTTGTTACAGTGGTGTCGAAACCCAGCAGGGGGACACAGCAGACTCAGGACCGGGCCAGCCAGGGAAGGAGCTGGCCCAAATGGGCCACAGGGAGTAGGACTGATCTGACCACCGGGTGCAGCTGATCATGAGTCTGGCAGCTCAGGTTGGTTCCTGGCCGACACTGCTGCCACCCCCACCAGCGACCCTCGACTGCACTGGAACTGGAGCCCGGACTAGTCCGACACCCATGGGTGAAGCCAGCCAGGATGCAGCCTGCCTCTGCATCCGTCCCCAAACTTCGGGTGAGAGCGACTGGTGCCCGGCAGGGGCCTGCACCCATTCCTGCTCCCCAGAGAAGGTCCACTGAGCAACTGCTGGGCCCACCACTTGAGGTTGGCGTGCTGGCTAGACAAGCCTCAGATCTGCCAGATGTCAGCACGTTGAGTGGTCCTGTGCGCTGGCCATATGGCAAGCCGCCTGGGAGCTTCCCCTCACATCCACGCCTCCTGCTCTGGATGCCCGTCGAGCTGCCTGTGAGCCCTGGCTCACGGCCGTGATTGCTGCGTCACTGCCACATGCCACATGGGTGGCCCCCAGACAAGCTCCGTGGTTGCTGCTGGAGGCTTTAGTGTATGCCAGGTGAACACTGTAGTGCTCACCTGGCATAAATGGTCAATTTTTAAAGGAGTTCATTGACTTTTTATCATACACCTTGAAGCTGTCCAGACTGGTTATAGTCAGGGATTTTAATATACGCATTGAGGATGACTCTGACCTCTTTGCCAGAAGTTTCCTTGGCGTCATGGATTATTTTCATTTTACACAGAATGTGTCTGGCCCTACACACACCAAAGGACACACACTGGACCTTGTTTTTACCTTAGGATTAACCAGTGATTTTATTAGTTCTGAGGACATTTTTATTTTGGACCATTGTTGTATTGTTTTTTCCTGTCTTTCCATCTGTCTCTCTCTCTTGTTTGACACGTGGTTAGCTCTTGCATCTTAAATTCCTCTACTGCTGCTAAATTTTCTGATGTTTTTAATTTATTTTTACATTCCTATAACAATGTTGATTTATTAAAAAACCTTTTTAATAATCATCGTCTTTCTATCTTTAGGCTCTCTTGGTTTATTTGCAAAATCTTCTATTAGGAATCTTGGTGTTACTTTTGACCCAGCTCTGACATTGGACGCTCATGTTAAATCTCTGGTCCGCTCCTGTTTTTACCATTTAAGAAACATTGCGAAGCTGAGTCCTATTGTTTCATGCTTTGAACTGGAAATGATCATTCATGCATTTGTTTCCTCTCATTTGGACTATTGTAATTCCTTGTTCACCTGTTTATGTAATACCTCCTTGGAACATCAGCAGGATGTTCAGAATGCTGCCGCAAGGCTTTGACCAAGTCTTTCAAGTACTCCCATGCCACACCCCTGCTGATCCAGCTGCACTGGCTCCCCATAAAATTCAGAGTCCACTTTAAGATTATGATTTTGACATTCAGGACTCTGCATGGACAAGCACCAAAATACGTCAGTGATCTTTTACATCCTTACATCCCCAGCAGGTCCCTGAGGTCATGTGATGAGGGCGTGCTTGTTGTCCAGCACACGAGGCTGAAAACAAAAGGTGACAGAGCTTTTGTAACTATGGCCCCCAGACTTTGGAACTCTCTCCCATTGAGTTTGAGATCTGTGGACTCACTCACCTCTTTTAAAAAACAGCTAAAAACTCATCTTTTTAAACTTGCCTTTGGCTGATTTTTGTTTTTATGTTTTAGCTTTGGTGAAGCACTTTGTGATTTTATCTTGAAAGGTGCTATATAAATAAAATTTTACTGACTTACTTTACTTATGTACACTCTTGTTTAGTACTTGTTTCTCCAGACTTCAGTTATTGGCATGGAATTTTGCAGCCAATGCACTGCCAAATCTTCAGGGAACAGCACTTTTTGACCAAGAATAATTTATTACAAGCTAGCTTAGCAGGAAGAGAGAAGGATGTGCTGAAGGGTGTCCATTGAGGATACAACAGGTCAGACCTCATAAAAGATGGATGCTGCCTACCACCCAGACACTCTTTTGAATATAGAGCTGCAATCAGAAGCAAAAGCCATACTCAAAGTATGTAACAGAGATCATCTAATTAATTGCTTTTTTCTAAGACCACCTTTTAAATAGCTTTTTTTAATGATTTCTGGAAAATGATTAATGTATAAATGTTATAGTGCATGTTAGTAGTATATTCTCATATCAATATTTCAAAGCTCTAATCAAATTTGTTACTGAAACTATGATCACCAATGTAACAAGGATGAAAAGCTTCTTCATCCTTGGATTTCCTGGACTTTCACCACAGTATTATGGACCCATATCAACTTTTCTTTTTTTTGTTTACCTAGCCATTGCAGTGGGGAACATTTTCATTTTATCATTTGTTGCCTATGAAAAGTCCCTGCAAAAGCCAACATATCTGGTCTTTTGTCACCTGGCCCTGAATGACTTGACATTTGGCACTGTGACACTGCCAAAAATCATGTCAAAATATTGGTTTGACAATAGTGTTATTTCATTTTATGGCTGTTTTACGCAAATGTTCTTTGTTCATTATTTGGGATCAGTGACATCTTTCATCTTGCTGGTAATGGCTCTTGATCGATTTGTTGCAATATGTATTCCTCTTCGTTACCCTGTTCTAATTACAAACAGTGTCATATCTGTGTTGTGTGGGTTTGCTTGGTTCATACCTCTGCCTTTGATGATAGCTGTTGTACTCCATGCCCTAACTTTGCCTTTCTGTAAATCAAACATCATTGTTCAGTGCTACTGTGACAACATATCAATAATAAGCCAGGCTTGTGGAGATGATGTTAAAAGTGTTGTAGTCACTTCACTCTGTTTAGCCATGTTTTGTCTTTTGCTTCCTCTTGCATTCATTTTGTTTTCCTACATTTCTATTATTGTGGTTATTATGAAAATGTCCAGTTCAGCAGGGCGCAAAAGAACCTTATCCACTTGTACTTCACAAATATTTATCACATGTCTTTTTTATCTACCCAGATGTTTTGTTTATGTGACTTACACTGTTGGATTTTCTTTCAGTTTAGATGTCCGCATTGGGTTGATATTGCTGTACAGTCTTTTTCCTGCTGCTGTTAATCCAGTCATATACTGTTTCAAGACTCGCGACATAAAACACATGCTGATGAAGATGCTGAAGAAAACTAAAATTGAATTAGAGATAAAGCTTTCACCTTAATATGTAACTCTGAAAAGTGAATCGATAAGTCAAAAGCAGGATATGTCTTTCTCAGACACTTATGAGAGTAAAGACTTGATGATTTTCACAATGTACCCCTTTTCAGTATTTTTCCTCCCAAACATGGATTCCACTCTTGTTTTTTTTTAAAATTTATGTGTATATTTCATACATATTATGGCAAATTGTACTGAAAAATGTTACTTCTCTTGTAAGGTGTAATGCTCAAAATCTGTAAAAGTGTAAAAGTATGCTGTTTACCCACAATATTAAACATAGGTTGTATGAAATCAATCCAATTATGCTATCATTGAAAATACATACATATTCCTACTTTAGTACATATTAGTAATTAGACATATCAGGATGGTTTTTGTTGAAGCTGTTGCCTTGAACCCGTAACTACAGTTACACATTTCCATGTAGGCAAGACACATTTTTTAACTTGTCTTTGTTTTGTTTTTCAAGTCAAGCCTTCATTAGTATTCTGTCATCTAATTTTTAAGATGTGCAAAATCTAATTTTTTCTTTCATTATAAAGATGTAATGATTATAAAATAGTATGTGATGTTATAGACATAGACTCTGTATATTGTTGAAACTGATCAAACTATTGCTGTATATGTTTATGATGTGTCACTGTGTATTTAGGCAGACATACCAAGAATTAAATACAGACATATGTGTACAGCGTCTCTGTTATGATTCCATATTCTTTAAGTAATATGCTGGACAGGGTTTATCATTTTTAATAATACATTTTTTTAAAATCCCAAAATAAATAATTTCATAAAAAATGAGACTTCAGGAAAACACATGAGTAGAACAGGTGTACATTGCCTGTGCTTTCTCAGTTTGACTTCCCTCACACCTTTATACATAGCTCATTGTCTACAAGAATCTTTGTAACAGTTTCTCATGAGGCTTTGATGAACAGTAGTATCATGTACTGTGTGCGGACAGGCACGGTGGACCCAAAAATGCAGACTCACAGAGGCAAATGTAAACTCAAAACTTATCGTTTATTGCTGGATTGCAAAAGGAACAGAAAACTAACTATACTGGAAATTATAACAAAAGCTTAAACTGGCAGAAACACACAGCATCGGATGAGGGAGACAGCAACACAGGCAAAGGAAGACACAGGGTTTAAATACACAGAGGAGGCAGTGGGAGACAGATGGGAAACACAGCTGGGACAAATCAGACCTAACGAGACAGGGACAGCAACACTAGAAACACTGACATGAGAGACAGACTTTCAGGGTTAAACAGGAAACATAACACAGATGTTGACGTGACAATGGGATACAGCTCACAGGGGAGACAGAGCAACCATGGAACACAGAGACAGACACCAGAAGACAGAGAACTCTAACATAGAAACCAAAAGACTAGAAATGATAAATAATGGCAAAATCAAAGGTAAATGATAATGCAAAACTCAAAACACTGGGTCAACGACCCAGGTACGCTAACAAGTAGCAAAATAAGCTGAGGGATCAGATGGACCTCTCAGATCCTGTCCATGGCCCATGCTGGTTTTTTGTATTTCTTATGGCTTTTTGGATATTGTTCATCTATTTTTTTTAAGCCTGACACCTTTTCTTTTTTTCTTCTACCAGTGTAGTTTCTGTGCAATGTGTTAAAGCAAACAAGCTGTTGGAGCTATCTGTTCTTTATTTTTATTATTTTGAAATTAGTTAAAGTTTGTTGTTAGTTTACTTATATTTTGGGGTTTATTTACAAGTTTATTTGTAGGTTAATATTTGTTTCAATGTTTTGTTTGTTTGATGTTACCCTGTTAAATTAGTCAGTAAGAGCTGTAGGGCCATTTTGTTTCTATAAATAAAGAGACTGGTATAGGACCAGCATGCACTGGGGTGGGCCTATGTTTTTTTTTTACCAGAGCAGGAGAAGCAGCAGGAAGTAACAAAAATGGATCTTGTTATTGCTTGCCAAACTGGATAAAATAAACCACAAAAACGCAACTTTCAAGTTTGGGCAGTGGACTTCTTTTGCCTGCGTACGAAATATTATCTCAGTGCAGCAGTGGCTTGTGGACTTTTAATTGTGGGATGTTTGGTCTGTCAAACAAAAGAAATCCTGGATCCTGGAAGTTCAGGTACATTCTGTACAGAAACCCTGGCAAAAAGACTGAATCTAAAAGGTAAAAAGACCAATATCCTTTTGAGAACAATGAGTCAAGATAGGATTGTTAGTGCACAAGTTCTGTCTGGTTTGGAAGCAAATGATTTCATGCCGCTGCCAGATGTTTTGACTAAAAAGACCATGCCAGTTTCTACAGTCAATATTCCCCAGCAAGGCGACATTGATCAGTGGCCTCATCTTAAACCTGTTAAACTTCACAACATTGATGCAGAGGTGGAGCTACTGATAGGCACTGATGCTTCCAATGTTTTAGAGCCATGGAAGGTGATAAACAGTGTGGAGGGTGGACCTTATGCTGTAAAAACAAAAGTTGGCTGGGTCATAAATGGTCCCCTGCGCACTGGAAGTAACAGTGGAAATAAAAACAACTGCACTACTGTAACAGCCAATAGGATTTCTGTTGAGCGTCTTGAAGAAATGTTGATTAAACAGTACAATCATGATTTTAATGAAAGATCATCGGAGGAGCAGACTGAAATGTCCAGAGAGGATCTGTGTTTCATGGATATTGTTAGTAGTTCAATAAAACTTATTGGAAATCATTATCACATTGATTTGCCTTTCAGGAGAGAAGGTCCCAGCTTGCCAAATAACCTCTGTGTCGCGGAGCAGCGTCTCAGACGTCTCAGAGTCTCAGACGGAGATTTGAAAAGGATGCTCATTATATGGATGAATACACTGAATGTGTAAACAACATTCTTGAACAAGGATATGCCGAGCTTGTGTCTGCAGATGAGTTGCACAAAGATGATGGAAAGGTGTGGTACATCCCTCATCACGGAGTGTATCATCCCACAAAGGGCAAGTTAAGAGTTGTATTTGACTGTGGAACAACTTATAAAGGAGCATCATTGAACAGTCAGCTTTTACAGGGACATGATCTCACAAACTCGCTGGTTGGAGTTCTGATCAGATTTAGACAAGAGCCTGTTGCATTAATGGCGGACATTGATTCCATGTTTCATCAAGTTCACGTCTCAGAAAAACATGTCAACTTTCTCCGTTTCCTGTGGTGGCAACATGGCGACACTACAAGGTCGGCACAGGAATACAGGATGAAAGTGCATTTGTTTGGAGCAGTATCTTCGCCAAGCTGTGCAAATTATGCTCTACAGAGAACTGCAGATGATAATGCACAACAGTTTCCAGCTGAATAGGTTGATACAGTCAAAAGAAACTTTTATGTGGATGATTGTTTGAAATCTGTTGCTTCAGAAGAGGAGGCAGTGCACATGGTGAAGAGGCTGACAGATATCTGCGCTAAAGGAGGATTTAAGCTTTCAAAATGGATCAGCAACAGTCGCACAGTGCTCATGTCAATCCCAGAGGAAAGAAGAGCAAAAGAAATTAAGGATCTGGATTTGGACATTGGGAATCTTGTCTCCCTTCAGTATGCCAGCTAAACTGTTGCTACAAGAGCTTTGCTGACAAAATTTGAAGTGGGATGAAGTTATTCCCCACTCTCTTTTCAAGCGGTGGCATGATTGGCTGGAGGATCTCTATGGGCTCAAAATGTGGTCATAAATATTTTGTACTTGTAAAAAAGATTTGTATGTGTAAAAAAGATTTGTGTGTGCGTAAAAAAGATTTGTATGTGTAAAAAGAATTTGTGTGTGCGTAAAAAAGATTTGTATGTGTAAAAAAGATTTGTGTGTGCGTAAAAAAAATTTGTATGTGTAAAAAAGATTTGTGTGTGTGTAAAAAAGATTTGTATGTGTAAAAAGAATTTGTGTGTGCGTAAAAAAAGATTTGTATGTGTAAAAAAGATTTGTATGTGTAAAAAAGATTTGTGTGTGCGTAAAAAAGATTTGTATGTGTAAAAAAGATTTGTGTGTGCGTAAAAAAGATTTGTGTGTGGACTTAGCCCAAAAAAACCCTGCAAGTTACAAGTACGAATTTTGACCCTATTTTTCTTCCTTTCATCTGATTGGTCAATGTCATGTCAATCACAAATGTAACAATCCAATCAGAGAACAGATGGGTTTGGCTGTCGGCGGGGCGCTTTTTTGAACTGCAGGTCCTTGAAGGGTAATACAGTTTGAAGCTGGAGGATCTCTATATAAATATCCGATAGCAGCTAGGTCCCCTAACTTTCAGCAGCTGTTGAAAGGATAAAGTTGTGCTATATCAGTGGTTAGAAATACCATTATTACTTTAGGATTAGTTTAACACAAAGTCAGGGCTGACCCGGGACCATTGCTGTGAGTCACAGTGCGCAGCATAAAAGTCCTTTCACATCGGACGCAGGATGTGCTGCTAATGCTAACTGCTAACTAAAAGCAAAGGATCCAGAATTTGTTGCGCTGGCTGCTGGGCTCTGTGGGTTTTTGCAGCAGCTCTACCTGTATGGGCTAGATGCACCTGCTCCTTGTCTTTTCTATCTCTGACTTTATGTCCTCTACAAGAGTTTCTGTTTTTTTTGCTGGTTCTTCAAATGTTCAATAAAAACATGTATGCTAATTCATAACGAAGAAAGCTTTGTAATGAAGACTGTCATTTCCAAAACACTGCCCGCCCCCACCCCGCGGTCCGCAGTGCTGTTGAAAAGGCTGTGGAAGTCCCTATATTAAACACGTAGACCTGTGACACAAAAATCACCAAACTCGGACGACCACAGACTGTTTTCCTTCGTGGTGATGAAGGAAAACGCTGGGTTGGCATGTAAAAGGGCATTTATTCCCTTCAAAGACCTGCAGTTCAAAAAAAGCGCCCCTCCGACAGCCAAACCCATCTGTTCTCTGATTGGATTGTGACATTTGTGATTGACATGACATTGACCAATCAGATGAAAGGAAGAAAAATAGGGTCAAAATTCGTACTTGTAACTTGCAGGGTTTTTTTGGGCTAAGTCCACACACAAATCTTTTTTACGCACACACAAATCTTTTTTACACATACAAATCTTTTTTACGCACACACAAATTCTTTTTACACATACAAATCTTTTCTACGCACACACAAATCTTTTTTACGCACACACAAATTCTTTTTACACATACAAATCTTTTCTATGCACACACAAATCTTTTTTACGCACACACAAATTCTTTTTACACATACAAATCTTTTCTACGCACACACAAATCTTTTTTACGCACACACAAATCTTTTTTACACATACAAATCTTTTTTACAAGTACAAAATATTTATGACCACATTTTGAGCCCATAGATCTCCAGCTGATTTCAAAGTTCAAAGTGGAACGTTGCATTAAACCAAGTTGCTTTGGAAGACCAGATAAGGCACAACTTCATCATTTTTCTGATGCAAGTCAAGATGGTTATGGAACAGTGTCATATTTAAAGTTGGGAAAGAATAACATCACGCATGTTGCTTTTATCCTGGGAAAGGCTAGAGTTGCTCCTCTCAAGAAAACTACAATTCCCAGGCTGGAATTGACGGCTGCAGTTCTTGCAGTTCGAGTGAACATGCTTCTGCAAAAAGAGCTGCAGGTAAGGTTGGAAAAATCTGTTTTTTGGACTGATAGTACAACAGTACTGAAATACATCTCCAATGAAACCAGAAGATTTAATACTTTATTTGCAAACAGAATTGCTGTCATTTGAGAAGCAACAGATGTGAATGAGTGGAGATACGTTTCTTCCAAGGAGAACCCTGCAGATGATGCATCCAGAGGCATGAGAGCTGGGGATTTCCTCAAATGTAGAAGATGGATAAAGGGGCCAGAATTTCTCTATAAGTCAGAAAAGGAATGGCCTAAACTGGATGTGGAGTACAGTGTAATTTCTGCAGATGACCCAGAGGTCAAAAAGGAACTGACAATGAATGTCATTGTGAAGGAATTACAAAATCCTACCAACTATCTTATCCATTACTTCTCGTCTTGGGCAAAACTTAAAATCTCTGTAGCCTGGCTTTTAAAGCTGAAAGAGGCTTTGGTGTTGCTGGCGCAGAAGAGGAAAGAGTTGCTTGCTGCAGGTTTGAATAAGAATGATCTGGAAAGTCAGAAAGAAGTGGAGATAAGAATGGAAAGATTTAGGACCACTTTGAAGAAAGGAAATCTGACTTCAGAAGATTTAGTAAAGGCAGAACAACCTATTATTCAATATGCACAACAACAGAAATTTAAAACTGAAATGGCTTTAATCAGCAATGGCCTCAAAGGAGTCTCCAAGGGAAGTTGTCTTTGCAAACTTGATCCATTGTTGGATGCGGGAATCCTCAGAGTGGGTGGCCGATTGAATAAAGCAGCCATGCCTATGGAAGTAAAGCATCCTGCAATTTTGACAAAAGATATGCATGTATCAACACTGATTTTACGCCATATCCATCAAAGGTTGGGATATGCAGGAAGAGCACACATGCTGTCAAAACTAAGACAAAAATACTGGATACTAAATGCAAATTCTGCTACCAGGAAAATCATCTCCCGTTGTATCATGTGTAGACGCAACAGAGGAAAGTTTATTAAACAAAAGATGGCGGGTCTGCCTGAAGAGAGAGTCCTACCAGACACAGCTCCAGTCACAAATGTTGGAGTGGACTATTTTGGACCTATAAGTGTTAAAAGAGGACGAAGTCTCCTTAAAAGGTATGGAGTTCTTTTTACTTGTTTGACTAGTCGTGCAGTACATCTGGAGATTGCATGTACACTTGATACAGACTCCTGTATAAATGCTGTGCGGAGGTTCATCTGTAGACGAGGCCCAGTTTCGACCATCAGATCTGATAATGCTACAAATTTTGTTGGGGCGACTCGAGAGTTTAAAGAAAGTTTGACTGGGCTGGACCATGCTAAAATTCAAAAGGCTTTTGTTCAGGATGGCATGAAATGGAACTTTAACATCCCAGCGGCCTCTCACCAAGGCGGTGTGTGGGAGCGCCTCATTCGTTCAATAAAGAGTATCAGATTTCAGATGACTCAAATGGTCTTGAAGCACTGACACCCAATCACTTGTTGTTGCTAACAAATAAACCAGTTCTACCACCAGGACTGTTGGACTGTCCAAGTGATCTTCATGTCAGGAAAAGGTGGAAACAGGTACAGTACATGGCAGAGTTGTTCTGGAAGAGATGGCTTTCTGAGTACATACCTCTGATGCAAGAAAGACAAAAATGGATGAGGACTAAAAGATGTCCTATACCTGGAGATGTTGTTTTAATTGCAGACGCTACAGCTCCAAGAGGATCGTGGATGATGGCGAAAGTCTTAAGTGTAAACCAGGATGCAAAAGGCTTGGTGCGTTCTGTGAGACTACAAACAAAGACCAGTGTTTTGGAAAGGCCAGTGACAAAACTTATTTTGCTACTGGAAGCCTCATCGTGAAGAAAATCATCAACGAAGATTAAGGACCTGCTTAAGGGAATAGCTCCTCCTTTTCGGACTTTAACCCTTTAAAGCCGGTCGGTTTTGCGCAACTATTTTTAAATCCCTGTAGAACCGGAACCGCGTAAGCTAGCGCAATAATTTTTTTTGCATATGAAAGTTGTACTTACATCTTATGCCATCAGCTTGTCCTAGGTCACGGTTTCCTTCCACATATAGCTTTACAAATATTGCATAAAAAGCGCTTTCAGGAACAAAAACAATATTCCAGAAACAGGCTTTGCCGATCCGATCAGCTGTTCGTAACACTTCCCACATTGAAACAGACGTCAGCGCGAACGATCACATGTCCGCCATTACCTGCCCGAAACCGGAAGTGACATCATTTTCGCGAAAAATGTAGTTTTTTTACTTGTGGGCCTATACTGGTGTTTTTATAAGTCATGTTTGACTTTATGCTTTTCTGAATAGTTGCTGGGATGCTTAGAACTCAAATTGCACTGCTTAAAATAAAATATAGCAACTTGAAATACTCCCAAAAATGGCACTACAACATGTAAAAATATAAAGTAAGCTCTGGCGGCCTTGGTTCTATGGTAGGTCTTAAAGGGTTAAAGCAATTGTGACTGTATGCACAATTAGGGGCCGGAGTGTTGGAGCTATCTGTTCTTTATTTTTATTATTTTGTTTGATGTTACCTTGTTAAATTAGTCAGTAAGAGCTGTAGGGCCATTTTGTTTCTATAAATACAGAGACTGGTATAGGACCAGCATGCACTGGGGTGGGCCTATGGTTTTTTACCAGAGCAGGAGAAGCAGCAGGAAGTAACAAAAAATAGATCTTGTTATTGCTTGCCAAACTGGATAAAATAAACCATAAAAACACAACTTTCAAGTTTGGACAGTGGACTTCTTTTACCTGCGTACGAAATATTATCTCAGTGCAGCAGTGGCTTGTGGACTTTTAATTGTGGGATGTTTGGTCTGTCAAACAAAAGGAATTGCCACTACACAAGCAAACCAAAAAATCAAAAAAAACACACACACTCCATACCATGAAGGGACATGTAAAGTTTTTAACTAACAGCTCTTGGTAGACATCTGCTCACCTGGCATAAATGGTCAATTTTTAAAGGAGTTCATTGACTTTTTATCATACACCTTGAAGCTGTCCAGGCTGGTTATAGTCAGGGATTTTAATATACGCATTGAGGGTGACTCTGACCTCTTTGCCAGAAGTTTCCTTGGCGTCATGGATTATTTTCATTTTACACAGAATGTGTCTGGCCCTACACACACCAAAGGACACACACTGGACCTTGTTTTTACCTTAGGATTAACCAGTGATTTTATTAGTTCTGAGGACATTTTTATTTTGGACCATTGTTGTATTGTTTTTTCCTGTCTTTCCATCTGTCTCTCTCTCCTGTTTGACATGTGGTTAGCTCTTGCATCTTAAATTCCTCTACTGCTGCTAAATTTTCTATTGTTTTTAATTTATTTTTACATTCCTATAACAATGTTGATTTATTAAAAAACCTTTTTAATAATCATCGTCTTTCTATCTTTAGGCTCTCTTGGTTTATTTGCAAAATCTTCTATTAGGAATCTTGGTGTTACTTTTGACCCAGCTCTGACATTGGACGCTCATGTTAAATCTCTGGTCCGCTCCTGTTTTTACCATTTAAGAAACATTGCGAAGCTGAGTCCTATTGTTTCATGCTTTGAACTGGAAATGATCATTCATGCATTTGTTTCCTCTCATTTGGACTATTGTAATTCCTTGTTCACCTGTTTATGTAATACCTCCTTGGAACATCAGCAGGATGTTCAGAATGCTGCCGCAAGGCTTTGACCAAGTCTTTCAAGTACTCCCATGCCACACCCCTGCTGATCCAGCTGCACTGGCTCCCCATAAAATTCAGAGTCCACTTTAAGATTATGATTTTGACATTCAGGACTCTGCATGGACAAGCACCAAAATACGTCAGTGATCTTTTACATCCTTACATCCCCAGCAGGTCCCTGAGGTCATGTGATGAGGGCGTGCTTGTTGTCCAGCACACGAGGCTGAAAACAAAAGGTGACAGAGCTTTTGTAACTATGGCCCCCAGACTTTGGAACTCTCTCCCATTGAGTTTGAGATCTGTGGACTCACTCACCTCTTTTAAAAAACAGCTAAAAACTCATCTTTTTAAACTTGCCTTTGGCTGATTTTTGTTTTTATGTTTTAGCTTTGGTGAAGCACTTTGTGATTTTATCTTGAAAGGTGCTATATAAATAAAATTTTACTGACTTACTTTACTTATGTACACTCTTGTTTAGTACTTGTTTCTCCAGACTTCAGTTATTGGCATGGAATTTTGCAGCCAATGCACTGCCAAATCTTCAGGGAACAGCACTTTTTGACCAAGAATAATTTATTACAAGCTAGCTTAGCAGGAAGAGAGAAGGATGTACTGAAGGGTGTCCATTGAGGATACAACAGGTCAGACCTCATAAAAGATGGATGCTGCCTACCACCCAGACACTCTTTTGAATATAGAGCTGCAATCAGAAGCAAAAGCCATACTCAAAGTATGTAACAGAGATCATCTAATTAATTGCTTTTTTCTAAGACCACCTTTTAAATAGCTATTTTTAATGATTTCTGGAAAATGATTAATGTATAAATGTTATAGTGCATGTTAGTAGTATATTCTCATATCAATATTTCAAAGCTCTAATCAAATTTGTTACTGAAACTATGATCACCAATGTAACAAGGATGAAAAGCTTCTTCATCCTTGGATTTCCTGGACTTTCACCACAGTATTATGGACCCATATCAACTTTTCTTTTTTTTGTTTACCTAGCCATTGCAGTGGGGAACATTTTCATTTTATCATTTGTTGCCTATGAAAAGTCCCTGCAAAAGCCAACATATCTGGTCTTTTGTCACCTGGCCCTGAATGACTTGACATTTGGCACTGTGACACTGCCAAAAATCATGTCAAAATATTGGTTTGACAATAGTGTTATTTCATTTTATGGCTGTTTTACGCAAATGTTCTTTGTTCATTATTTGGGATCAGTAACATCTTTCATCTTGCTGGTAATGGCTCTTGATCGATTTGTTGCAGTATGTATTCCTCTTCGTTACCCTGTTCTAATTACAAACAGTGTTATATCTGTGTTGTGTGGGTTTGCTTGGTTCATACCTCTGCCTTTGATGATAGCTGTTGTACTCCATGCCCTAACTTTGCCTTTCTGTAAATCAAACATCATTGTTCAGTGCTACTGTGACCACATATCCATAGTAAGCCAGGCTTGTGGAGATGATGTTAGAATTGTTGTAGTCACTTCACTCTGTTTAGCCATGTTTTGTCTTTTGCTTCCTCTTGCATTCATTTTGTTTTCCTACATTTCTATTATTGTGGTTATTATGAAAATGTCCAGTTCAGCAGGGCGCAAAAGAACCTTATCCACTTGTACTTCACAAATATTTATCACATGTCTTTTTTATCTACCCAGATGTTTTGTTTATGTGGCTAATGCTGTTGGATTTTCTTTCAGTTTAGATGTCCGCATTGGGTTGATATTGCTGTACAGTCTTTTTCCTGCTGCTGTTAATCCAGTCATATACTGTTTCAAGACTCACGACATAAAACACATGCTGATGAAGAGGCTGAAGAAAACTAAAATCGGATTAGAGATAAAGCTTGCCCTTTAATATGTAACTCTGAGAAATGAGTCGATAAGCCAAAAGCAGGATATCTCTTTCTCAGACACTTTTATGAAAGTAGACTACTCGATTTTCACAATGTTATTTTATGTGCATATATTTTGTACATAATTATGGCAAATTGTACTGAAAAATGTTACTTCTCTTGTAAGGTGTAATGCTCAAAATCTGTAAAAGTATGAAAGTATGCTATTTACCCACATTATTAAACATCAATGAAATAAAATGAATCAAATGTTGCTGTTACTGTATATACTGTATCAGGGTGGTTTTTGTTGATGCTGTTTTTGTGAACCTGTGACAACAATTACACATTTGCGTGTTTGCAACACACATTTTTTAACTTGTGTTTTTTTTTTCAAGTCAAGCTTTCATTAGTATTCTGTCATCTAATTTTTAAAATATGTGTAAAATGTCAGTTAATTATAAAAAGATTCTTGTATTTCACCAAGCAACTGGGTTAGTGTATAGAAATTTGGCATATAGTTGATGTTCAGTGGTATATCTGGTACAGAGATGACATGTCCGGGCATGTGACTTAAATTGTTTATTGCTTCTACTGAATCCAGAAAATAATCTCAGAGCACAAAGGAGTTCTGTGTTAATCAATAGACTGTTTAACATTTAATTCTTTAGTTTTGCTATCTAAATTGAAAAACCCACAATAACAAGAATTTTGCTGTATAACATACGGTGTGTTTTTTATTTTTTTTCTGTTTTGGGTATTCTTCACTTTGTTTATAGTTTTTTATTTAAAAAGAAGAAGAAATTGTATTGGACTGTAATTATACAAGAAATGAACTGTAGTGTCTGTTAAATAATTTGAAAGTGATAAACAACTTGAAATAAATTAGAAGACAAAATGCATCATTTCTTTTATTTACTGTGATATTTTTATATTTTATGTTTCAAATAATGATGCAGCTTAATCATCATTTATAACAAATTTAGGTAATATACATATGCGTCAGCATGGTTTCAAAATTTCTGTGGTGAGAATGAGACACGGCGAGTCCACAGGTAAAGTCTTTGACCTGTGATTAAAGTCAGAATTCTGACTTTAATCTCTCTTGGCAGCCTCCCTGGGCGCTGCCTCTCCCCTAGCCCCCTAATTCCCTTAGAAAGCTTACTAGCTAGCTGCCATGCTCAAGTGGCTTAGTAGGCTGTGCTCCCCTGGGGTATTGCCTGCGTTTTTCCGGCTTATGCACCAGTCGGACCTTGCTGCGGCAAGTTTGAGTTCTCCAGCCTATTTTAGCCGGGTTTCTGTCTGGCGTATTGGTTTACGCGAACAGCAGGGCCCCTCTTGTTACTCTGCGGCTACAATGCTTAATGTTTTAGCACTCCACACGACATGAAAGCTGATAAGTAGAGAAGTCATACCATACATATGGGTTCAAAATGTGGTCATAAATATTTTGTACTTGTAAATCAGTTTTTTACTTGTAAATCAGGATTTGTATGTGTAAAAAGAATTTGTGTGTGTGTAAAAAAGATTTGTATGTGTAAAAAGAATTTGTGTGTGCGTAAAAAAGATTTGTGTGTGTGTAAAAAAGATTTGTATGTGTAAAAAGAATTTGTGTGTGCGTTAAAAGATTTGTGTGTGGACTTAGCCAAAAAAAAACCCTGCAAGTTACAAGTATGAATTTTGACCCTATTTTTCTTCCTTTCATCTGATTGGTCAATGTCATGTCAATCACAAATGTAACAATCCAATCAGAGAACAGATGGGTTTGGCTGTCGGAGGGGCACTTTTTTGAACTGCAGGTCCTTGAAGGGTAATACAGTTTGAAGCTGGAGGATTAGCAGTTAGGTCCCCTAACTTTCAGCAGCTGTTGAAAGGATAAAGCTGTGGTATATCAGTGGTTAGAAATACCATTATTACTTTAGGATTAGTTTAACACAAAGTCAGGGCTGACCCGGGACCATTGCTGTGAGTTACAGTGCACAGCATAAAAGTCCTTTCACATTCGACGCAGGATGTGCTGCTAATGCTAACTAAAAGCAAAGGATCCAGAATTTGTTGCGCTGGCTGCTGGGCTCTGTGGGTTTTTGCAGCAGCTCTACCTGTACTAGATGCACCTGCTCCTTGTCGTTTCTATCTCTGACTTTATGTCCTCTACAAGAGTTTCTGTTTTTTTTTACTAGTTCTTCAAATGTTCAATAAAAACATGTATGCTAATTCATAACGAAGAAAGCTTTGTAATGAAGACTGTCATTTCCAAAACACTGCCCCCGCGGTCCGCAGCGCTGTTGAAAAGGCTGTGGAAGTCCCTGTATTAAACACGTAGACCTGTGACACAAAAATCACCAAACTCGGTCGACCACAGATTGTTTTCCTTCGTGGTGATGAAGGAAAACGCTGGGTTGGCATGTAAAAGGGCATTTATTCCCTTCAAAGACCTGCAGTTCAAAAAAAGCACCCCTCCGAGAGCCAAACCCATCTGTTTTCTGATTGGATTGTGACATTTGTGATTGACATGACATTGACCAATCAGATGAAAGGAAGAAAAATAGGGTCAAAATTCGTACTTGTAATTTGCAGGGTTTTTTTTGGCTAAGTCCACACACAAATCTTTTTTACGCACGCACAAATTCTTTTCACACATACAAATCTTTTTTACACACACACAAATCTTTTTTACACATACAAATCTTTTTTACACACACACAAATCTTTTTTACACATACAAATCCTGATTTCCAAGTACAAAACTGATTTACAAGTACAAAATATTTATGACCACATTTTGAGCCCATACATACACACTGTGGGAATAAACAGTGGAGGGGAGATTTAGGTGGCAGCTTGTGCCGGCTTACCTGATAGTGGCTGTTTCCGGCCACTATCAGCCCCCGCCCCCTTGCTTTGGCCAGAAGTATGGCAGCCCATACATCCCAGAATCGAGTGTGGCATTTCCATGCTGTTAGAGGATGGGCACGATCAGTGTGTGTTATGCTTGGGCCCAGAACATGCTTAATTAGCCAGAGAAATCTCTGTATCCTGCATGAATTGCTTATCTTGTCATCATGGACTAGTGAGGCCCATGCTCGTTTTTTTTTGCATCTAACCTCCCACTTCTCATGTTCCTTAGCCCAAAGTGGGGAGAATGACTGCCACTGGAGTGGAGGCAGAGCATGCAGGACCATGGGCAGGTTTCCCTCCCCTGGCTACTGATTTGCCAGGCCCGTCCCACAGTGTTCCCTCCCATGGCCCCGCCTCTGAGCCTGGGCCCAGGGAGCATCGCTATCAGGTGGAGGACGTTGATGAAGTGTTGTCCTCTCCTCTGGCAACTCTCACCTGTCCTCTGGACGGCCCCCAGCTGGCTCTCCAGACACGGTGTCAGGCCAGGTAGGACTCTATCAAATCATGGATAAAGCTTCCCGGGTACTGGAACGTGCCTTCCCTGAGGTTCCCATCTCAGTGACCTCAAGGTTTGACAATGTCACGCAACCACAGTGCCTTCTATTGCAGGTGCCGCTGCTGCCAGAGTGGGGAGGCCCAGAGCCTCTGGGCCTCAACCTGCCCCCTGGAGTCCAACTTGGGGCCCAGGAGATCTCTGGCCCCAGGTGGAGGGCTTTCACAGGCAGCCATACATAGGGGAGACAGGGAAGAACTGGAGCCAAGACTCAGCTGTCCTCCAGCTGCCCACCTCCCTCCTGACATCCTTTGAGTTAGGCCCAGTGGTGAAATGCTGCTGCAGGCTATGTTCCCCTGACGTATTGCCCGCGGTTCGCCGGTTTATATGCCAGTCGGTCCTTGCTGCATCTGTCACCTAGGCCAGCAGTTGAGAGTTCTCCAGCCTGCAGCGCCAGCTCTCTGTCTAGAGTATTTCCCACATATTGTGGGTTTACGTGGCCAACAAAGGCCGGCTCAGTGAGCTGACACTCCCTGGCTGCCCACGAGTGTCTTATTCCTGAGTTCACTCTTGCTGCTTCCCAGTTTGTGGCCAGTGCAGAGCGGCTGCTCGGCTCTGGGGATGGGCCTTAGAGTGACGTCCCTGGCTCGGCCCTCCACTTAGCGGCCAGGGTGCTGCTGTTGCTGTAAGCTGTGTTCCCCTGTCGTTTTCCCACGGTTTGCCAGGGCCAGCGGGGATCCCAATCAGTGGTGAGCTACTGTTTTGCTCCAGCTTCGGGCCCTGGGGATCTCAGGCCCAAGCTGGAGCCCTTTTGTAGAAGAAGTGCCCGCACTCAGGGCTCGCCCTCCCTCCGACTGCCCCCATGCCTTCTGGTATTCCTTGAGCTGAGCCTCCATTCAACTAACCCAGCTGTCTGTGGACTGCGTGGGGGAGTTTCTCGTCTCTGTGGATGGACTCTTGGGTCACTTTCCTAGCTTGGCCTGCTGCTGCAGGCTGTGTTCGCCTGGCACTATGCCAGCTGGCAAGTGAGAGTTCTCCAGTCTACAGCGCTGACTTTCTATCTGGTGTATTGCCCGCATGTTGCAGGTTTACTCGACCAGCGGGACCCAAATTGGTAGCTCGGTGTGGTATGCTTCCTGGCGGTCGGCCTAGCGGCTCACAGGCTGACCTTGAGTGGCTGCTCAGTTGCGGTCCTTGTGTTTTGCGGGACCAGCTTAGGCCAGTCTTGTGTCTGCAGACTGTTGCCTCTGGCCCCCAAGCTCAGCCTTTGTGTCTGGCGAAGCCCTGACCAGGGTGGTGTGTATATATGTACATTTGTCTATAGTTCATTGGTACTTTCACTCTGGGATTCGGTTGCACTGTCTCCTCGTGGGGTGTCTTACAGAGTCACGCCATACATATGTAACGGAGTGGAGAGATAGTCTCGATATGATAGAGAATGATAGAGAACCAAGGTTACAATGTAACCATACGATCTCTCTCAGTCAGGAAATCATAATTAAACCCCATAAGAAACAAAACAAAAACATTCCTGGAGCAACTTTAAAAATGAAATGGCAAAAGATTTGTAGTATTCATTTATGTTATACAGGGAAAAGAGCTTTGCATCATGCATATCTCTCCTTCTCTGATAGGCTAATTTCTATACTATAGATTAGTAAATGTTATTCTGACTTTATTTTTAATTCCAAAGCACCATAAATTTCAGACAATGACTTTAAACACCTCCGCAGACTTTTTCTGCTGTGAATTGTTTGTCTTGTATTACAACTTGCATCACTTTGATTATGGGAAGGTCTTGTGCAAAAAACTTTAAAAGGCTTGTTTGACAGTACATTAAGAATCACCAGAGATAATTTGCAGTTGAGAGACTGGGTGCGATGCTCTCCAGAAAAACACGTTATTTTAAAGTTAAACATTATTTCCAAATAGAGCTCTAAATTCACTGTGCTTAATTATTATTGCTTCCTAGTGATCTGATTTTCTCCACTATATTCCATCTTGGGTCCGTCGTTTCACAGATAAAGTAACTCTCCATCCTTCGCACCAGACTTATTACGGTAAACTAGGGGACTCAACTATGTACAGTTGTGCAGGTTTGGGGTCTCCAGGGAATCCAAGAGAAGGAAACAGTGAAATCACTCTCACTCCTCTTCTGCCATCCCCTCTCCACTCGCTCACAACTTGAGTATCCACAGGGAAGGGGAACAGGTCCGGGATGTTTACACACAAAGAGAAGGCGAATTAGAACAAATGTAAAATTCAAGAGAGCTACACAAGCAATCTCCAAGCTGGGGCTACACTGACACAAGTCAAACAACGATCCAGCAGTAAGTAGCCTTGCTTCTTCCTCTAGTGGCAGGCTAACGAGACACAGGTGTGTTCTGCCACCTGAGTTCTGCCCAGGCGTCAGAGGGAGAAAGAGAGAGGGCAAGGGAGACAGAACAAGAGAGGGTGCAAAACAATAATAAAACCCAGTTGCTGCTGAATATTCCTCAGGCTGGTCTACCGGGCTGTGACAAGACTATGTTGCCCTTATTCTCTAAAACAGGCTCCCCTCTGAGAATCGTAATGCCCTGTCTTCGGTCATTTTCTAAAAACTGTTGAAATGCTACCTATTCACTGATGCCTTTGACCTTTGACATTTTTGATTAAATCGAACTTGGGCTTCTTATAATGTGCTACATAAATCTGATGTGTTATTATTATTTATTAAATGCATCTGTCAATATGTCTTGACAGATGTCTTGTCAGTGGGAAAAAATCAGAACACTCAAAGAAAACACACACAGACACAGGCAAAACTAATAAAGTCTCAGTGTTGGGGAGTAATCAAAACATGCATCGATGTTACATATTTAAAATACAAAATATGAGTAACTGTAGAGTAACCACAGCCAACTAGGAACTTTGAAACCTTGCTGTAAGGCAACCATGCTTATTAACTGCAACTATGAGCTGTCCCTAAAAACAAGACTCAGGTCTCTCTCACTGTCAGATCTACAAGTGTATGATAGCTCAGTTGCACACATTTTGAGTCATTTATGTACACCCTTGTTTAGTACAAATTTCTCCAGACTTCAGTTATGGGTAGTGATGGTAAATTTGATTCTTTTTACTGAATCGAGTTTTAATGAGTCACTCACCAAAGTGAATCGGGTTTTTTGAGTCATTTGATTCACTGAGTCAGTTGACCAGAGAGTGCAAAAAATGTACATTTTCACTCAAACTTAATTTGTTTCTCTTTTCATGTAAATCCTACTGCTAAGATGAATGATTCTAAAAAAACAACTATTTTATAGAGCAAAAAATAGCAAAAACATTTCTAAAATTAAGCAATTTCCTATCAAAATTGCTTAATAAGCATTTATTTTGTTTATTTGTATTTTATTAGTATTTTCCTTAAATGTGTCAAATATATATTTTCTCATCTAAATGTCCACTGAGCTGTGAGCCAGGGGGCAGTAATGCGCCTCAACATTGGTTGCCAACCAAGAAGAAGAAGAAGCTGTGAGCCAGGAGGGAGGGGGTGAGTGAGTCCTGAGTGATTCGTTCGCTCTATGATTCAGCACAGGAAGGGAGGGGGTGAGTAGCTCAAATGTGCTGTTAGCATGTTAGCAGAGCGATGCTACTGTGAACCGAGGAGCTATTTTCTTGATGTGAACTTCTACTCAGAGTTTTTTCTTCCAGTTCAGAGCAGAAATGCTTTTGTTAAGAAACTGGCTGTTGTTTTTTTCCCCCCACAATTTTAATTATAAGCTAGATATATTTCTACTAATGGAATTAGTTTGCTAACAGCAACAGGGATGAGTCAGTGAGTCAGTTGGGCTTGTGAATCATGATTCACGAGTCAGTAAAGTGATTCTTGAGTATTGAACGATTAGTTTACGAATCGAACATCACTAGTTATGGGGCTTTGGAGCGTGATGTCACGGGAGGGGGCGTGGCCACCGAGGCGCCATTTTAGCAGGCCAAACAAAGGGCTAAAGGAGAGAAAGCATCAGCAATGGCTCGCACTTGCTGTGTTGTCGGTTGTAATGTTAGATTGCACGATCGGGAAGGGAATAAGCTGGAAAATGGGCTCTCTTTTTATTCTTTTCCCACCTGGAAGCAACGTGAGGGAGCTTATGTATCGGATGTTACCAAAAGAAGGCGTCTAGCCTGGATAGCAGCTGTGAGACGAGCTGATATCCAGTTCTCTACCATCCACAGATATCTATTGGTGTGCTCCAGACATTTTCATTCAGGTAAGTTCTAAATAAGTTCATATTACTCTTTATAGCTTATTAGTTTTATTTTCAATGCGCTCCGAGGTCATAGCAAATTAGAACAAACATCCTAATGAGTGATTTTGTAGAACTATGTTTTATTTATAGAGTTGCTAATTGTTTTTCATTATTGCAGGCAAACCAGCCTATGAAATGAATGAAATAAATCCTGAATGGGTTCCAACACTACACATGGGGCACTACGAAATCCCTGCTTCAAACTACATGCTACATACCATCATGCCAATCAGATTACTTCTTCCATGCGAGGGTGAAGAGGTGACCCTTCTGGATAAGATGGCGAAGGTTTGCTGCGTTTTGGTGAACATGTGCCCCAGTGTGGTAGTAAAACTAGCAAAAAAAGGTTGTTGTATAATACTCTTAAAAGTCTTGTGCTATATATGTAGTGATAAGTTTTCAAAAGAGACAGTAAATTACAGAATGCTAGTAGTAGGTAGGTGATATTATTTAAATGCTGTCATGATTTTATGGGAACATTTTGTCATTTGTAAACTATAAACGACATGGATTCTACATTGTAGAACATCACATCAGTTACAAAAGTGGTTTTAATTAAAAAAAAAAAAAAAAAAAAAAAAAAAAAAAAAGGCAAACATGTATTTGTTTCTTTATTCAATTTTTGAACAATGTTACTTAGTAAGTAAATATTCAGTAAATGCAAATTATTTACATGGCAATGCACTTCAGGCACAAATATAGACCCCCTAAATACAACATTATGGGTTATTCAGAACAGAACTATGCTTGGAGAAATATTTTCCCATCAGTTGAGACAACTCCTCCACAGTAGCAGGTGGAATTTTTCTTTTCTGAGGACGGCTTCTTTTACCTGTCACTACGGATGGTCTGTTTATGTTTCGATCGAGAGCCTTTGTTTGGGGCAGCTGAAGAGGAGAAGTGTCATGAATCGCTGTGCGGCAGGCAGGAGTTGGACCCAAAATGCAGGCACTCAGGCACGAGGTTTAAACACAAAGAACTCCGCTTTATTTGCTGGCAGTGGAAAGTTATACAAAAGCAAACTAAACTCACAGGAAGATCCACACCGCATGAGGGAAGAGGCAACACTGACTCAGAGAAACACAGGGTTTAAATACACTGGGAAGTAACGAGGGGAATGAGACACAGAAGGAGGGCACAGCTGGGAAAAATCAGAACTGACGAGACAAGGAAGCAAAGCAGGACACATTCACATAAGACACGGACCTTCAAAGTAAAACAGGAAGTATAACACAGAGACGCGGACTTGACACGGTGGAGACAGCAACTAAGAAACACAGACATAAACCATAAGGCAGAAGACTCTAAGAACCAAAATACACAGAGGGAAATACTAAGCTTGGAACACAAGAAACTAGACTCGAGGGAGTAACAAAAGACCAACCATGAGAACATAATTCACAATACAGAGTGACAGAAAACAAGAAGCTCAAACATGCAAAGACACAGACGTACACAGAACAGAGGGGGCACAGAGAAACATGAAGGGCAGAGGATCAAAACTAGAAACCATAGAATAAATCACACGAGTACAAAATACAAGAATCACAAAGAACTAAAAACGCTGGGTCAGGAGACCCAGGATCCTGACAAGAAGTCTATCTTATCTTGGTCATATTACCCAGCAAAACCCAGTATGCAGGTTCAGTCCTTGTGCCACGGATCCGCACTGATACTTCTACTTTAAACAGAAGAGCAGTGACATGGCTGCAGGTCTCTGCGACTCTGGCCATACAGGTGCAGTGGGCAGCTTCAACCTTCCCTGTGATGCTCACAATGACCCATGGCTGCAATGCTGGTTCATTCAGTCTTTGAGAGTGCAGTACCTGAAACACACACAGACAAAGTTAATTTAAAGACAAGAACTTTAATGAGCCAAGGCCGACACAAATGTGTTTTATCTACATTTATCATAAATGTAACAAAGTGTTTAGAAAGTTATTGCATACATGTAATTTTTTATCTTTGTATGTATCCAACTATAGAATGCTGCATGTTATATTCTAAATCTGCCTGTTTTTTTTTAATCCGCCAGCAAAAATGAACCTAAAGTATGTAATGCAAGAGGGAGAAAGTTCGACTTTTAATATGATAAGGAGATTCTGCAGGTCATTGATCAATGTATAAAACTAAAATAGAATGTATTTTTAATGACACAGCACACAAACCGTGAAGCAATATGAATAATTAGGATCATTTATAATAAATATGAATTAATTAGTGCAATTTCTTTAACCATAGAGAATGACTAAATCCTTCAGGACAATGTCACATCAGTGCACTGAACTCACTATGTTATCCATCTAACAGAGCCTCCACATGTTCTCACTGTAATTTCCCCCTCATGAATGAATTTATGCTGCACTAATCTGAATGTTCGGTGGGAAATCAAACGCATTTTACTCGCAGTACTCAAGCTGACTTACTTTTGTTTAAATGACGGAGAATTCACAACGTTGAGGCTTATAACTAGCCAAATCTTGTACCCAACCATTGGTAAATTGGATGTGCGCCTCCAGACATTTATAATTGCGAAACTGGTTCACCGTGTATTCGCTCCACAGACAAAGTACGAAAATATATCAGGCTAAGTCAATAGCGGTTGGTCTTCAGGGTTTCTACTCCACTGCCGTTATTTCATACGGGTCCACATTTCAATTGCACGCTGTTTAAAGTACCGTCCTCTTTGCATCCGGACACAATCTGTCTCTATAACATCCTTTTCTTTTGAGCTGCTTTTAAGTATGGTCCGTAGCAATCTTCCTTCCAACAGTGACGGAAGTGACGGACAAGGTAAGCGACTCATGTTTTAACTGATGTCAGACGCCAGAGATTTTGGCGGAAATTAAAGCGAATGGTAGTTTACAATTGAACAAATTCCTTTAAGCTTCAGTATTACCAAATACACTTATCAATTGTCTTATAACTTACAATATTTGTCTGAATCATCTCCAACACCCTGGAGAACAACGGGGAGAGTTTAGAGGCTCTCCAAGATTACATCGATCAGTGCTTCCAGGATCTCGTAATGAAGAAGGCCCAGAGTGCATCTTCCCCGGCCAAATCTGAGACGCCCTCGTCGAAAAGATGTCGCCCGGCAGATTCCCCCGACACAACATCGCCAGCCGGCAAAGATATCACCGACATACTGGAGTCAATCGACAAGCGATTGTCCAGTTTCAATGCAAGGCTGTCCTTGGTGGAGATTCTTCACCGGGAATTTAAATCCTTGCGAGAATCCCTGGAGTTCAGCCAGCAGCAGGTGGAAACGCTCGCTGCTGAAAATGCCACGCTAAGGGAGTCGGTGAAATGTCTCACAGAAAATGTTACCCAGCTAAATAGAGAAAATAAAAAAATAAAAGACAGTTATTGATCTACAAGCTCATGGCATGCGTGATAATCTTGTATTTTCTGGTATTCCAGAAGCCGCTGGAGAAGACGCGGAGACTACAGTGAAAAACTTCATCAAAACCCACCTGAAGCTGCCGGAGGACACGGTGAAGAACATCGCCTTTGACAGAGTGCATCGCATCAGCCCCATGCAGGCAGCGGCCGGGAGACCACGTCCTATTGTGGCCAAATTCGGCCGGGAATTAAAAGGAACGGACTTCAGCGTAAACGACCAGTTCCCAAAAGAGATCCTGGAACGACGCAGGGTCCTCTTCCCAATCCGGCGCGGCTTCATCCAGAAGGGCTCCCGCGCTGTCATCGCTGTGGACCGGCTGTACGTGGACGGACAGCTTTACCGCGACCCCGACATCACTCCGTGGCTGTATTAACTTCACACCAGACAAGAATCCGCTACACCCTTTTCATATCCACTCACACTGACTTGCCTTAACATCTGTTTAACTTACCAGTATCAAATCGCATCTTAAGTGTAATATTATAGCAAAATTTACACCGTCACTCTCTCTCAATGGTTTAATTGGAATGTTTCCGGGGTTTTTTTTCCTTCTCGTTTTTTTTTCCTCTCTTTTTCCCCCTCTTGTTTTTATGCTGCTCACCCTTGTCCTTGGTTTCTTTTTTTTATTTTCTTTCACCGCTTCGATCACCTGCTTCCACACTCATCCACAAACAACATCCTTTATTTCGACATTATACGCACAGCATCCCTTATAAATGTAGACCTTAAAATAATCTGCAAAGCTCTCTCAAAGAGATTAGAGAAAATAACCCCCCTCTTAATTCATCCTGACCAAACTGGTTTCATAAAAGGTAGGCACTCATCAACAAATACACGTAGATTACTTAATTTGAAAGACTACTCATACAGTAGAAACATCGAAACTACAATATTTTCTTTAGATGCAGAAAAAGCATTTGACAGCGTTAACTGGAAATTTCTATTTGCAACTTTACACAAATTTGGTTTTGGAACCTCTTTCATTAACTGGTTAAAAATATTATACAATTCCCCAACAGCTTGTGTCAAAACAAATGACCAAACATCCCCCAGCTTCTGTCTCCTGAGGGGCACCAGACAGGGATGCCCACTTTCCCCTTCACTGTTTGCAATTTTTATTGAACCACTAGCAGCAGCAATTAGACAGAATTCAGTAATTAAGGGCATAAAATGCAAGAACGTGGAACATAAAATCAGCCTTTATGCAGATGATGTGCTACTTTTTCTCCAAAACTCACAAACCAATATCTCTGGGGTGATTGAATTGATAAACCCTTTTGCAAGAATATCAGATTACTCAATTAATTGGTTCCGATTAATTGCTCCTTCTATAATTCTACTTCTACACCACTGCAATCAGGAAATATAAAATATTTAGGTATTAATGTTTCTCCCAAGCTTGCAGATCTAACTAAATTAAACCATATCCCACTTTTAAAGAAGGTAGAAGGCGATCTGGCTAGATGGAAATGTCTACCCATATCACTCATGGGAAGGGTTACCACTATAAAAATGATGGTCTTACCAAAAATAAATTATTTATTCTCAATGATCCCAACTAAACCGCCACAAGATTGGTTCAGATCTCTAGATTCATATATGTCCAAATTCCTTTGGAAAGATAAACCCCCACGTATAAGCTTAAAAACACTACAAAAGACCAAGGATAAAGGAGGATTAGAACTACCTAACTTTCAGCACTACTTCTTAGCCAACAGGCTTCAGTTTATCTCAGGATGGCTAAAACATACCCTCTTTGACGAACCTTGGCTAGATGTAGAACAAGCACTTTGCAATAATCTAGAGATTTCAGACCTACCATTTATCAGCTCAAATATCCAACGACATGAATGCTTTGTGAAGGTTCTCAGTCATCCAGGTCATCGTAGTCAAAGGAGCTTGCAAAGAAAAGCGTCTGGACTTCTTTAAGTTAAGTTGACATGAATGCTTCAAAAGCATCAGCATCAGCTCTTCTCTGACAGCATGGTGGGAGTTTCTAAAATTGACAGAGTCTTCATTAATCCCATGCAAACGTACACCTATCTGGAACAACCCTGACATATTACAAAACAATAATATGATAAACTTTCCAGATTGGAGTGGTAAAGGAATTAAATACTTAGAACATATATTAGAAGGAACAGAATTTATTCCATTTGACAGACTAGTTACACAATATGGGATCAACAAGAAAAGATTTTTAGAATATCAACAAATTAAATCCATAGTAAAAAAGAGATTTAAACCGGGTCAAGTTGAACTACAAACACCACCAAGTGTGGTACAATTTCTAACTCTTAAAACCCCAAAATTACTCTCCAAAATATACAGAATGCTTTCTAAAACAGATGAATCAATATCACTTCCTATTGCAAAATGGGAAGCGGATTTATCAGTTAACTTAGACCAAAACTTCTGGTCTCAGATATGCTTAAAAACCTTTCATTTAATTAGAAATCCCAGTCTTCAATTAATTCAATACAAAATACTACATAGAGTGCACTATACAGGTCATCGGTTGTTCAAGACGGGCTTTACGTCTACCAACAACTGCTCACACTGCCAAACCAATTCACCAGACAATTATATCCACGCTCTTTGGTTCTGTCCACCAGTTCAGAAGTTTTGGCGCGAGACAACCAGGGGTTGCGGTCATGGCCTATTAAGGGCTCTGTTGGCTCTTAGGTGACGGTTTCCTCGTGGCTGCGTGCAGCGGGGCTAGGGGAGGGTCTGTGCTGACGAACGTGGGTTACTGACCTGGTAGCCTGGCTGCCCCTGGGTGGATCTGGGACGGGTGTGAGGTTCTGGGGGTGCTCCGTCTCTGGGCTGGGGCCCTGGCTGGGCCTTGGGGGCTTGGGTCCCGGTTGGTGTGTTGCCGGGGTTGTAGGCGGGTGGGTGTATGGGGGCCCGGCCCTAGCGCAGGGTTCCGCCGGCTCATCGAGCCACCTGGGGGCTCTTCAACTGGTGGGGGAGGCTGTTACATCTTGCAGGTCTCCTCTCTTCAGGAACTCACTCTGCAGGAGGGGGAGATATAGGAGAGGTGGAGGAAGATCTCAGCCTGGGCGTCTATTGTCTTGTGTAGTCTGGAAGATGAGTGGATGACGGGGTGGGTGCAGTTTTTTCTGTGGTGGGGTCGGGTGGGCTGTCCCGGGCTTTGTGGGGCCGGGTGGCGCTGCTGCACTAGGCCCCGGTCCAGATGGGCCTGGGCCCCCCTTTCCCTGGCGGTTGCAGAGTATGGGGGTGCCTACTGGGGTCAGCGGGGGAGCTGGCCTCAGGGAGTAGTGATGCGCGAATCATGAACGAATCGTTCAATACTCGGGAATCACTTTACTGACTCATGAATCATGATTCACAAGCCCAACTGACTCACTGACTCATCCCTGTTGCTGTTAGCAGCAATGTATCTAGCTTATAATTCAAATTGTGGAGAAAAACACAACATCCAGTATCATAACAAAAAAAATTCTGCTCTGAACTGGAAGAAAAAACCCTGAGTAGAAGCTCACATCAAGAAAATAGCTCCTCGGTTCACAGAAGCATTGATCTGCTAACATGCTAACAGTACATTTGAGCTACTCACCCCCTCCCTTCCTGTGCTGAATCATAGAGCGAATGAATCACTCACTCACTCACTAACCCCCTCCTTCCTGTGCTGAATCGTAAGCGTAAGCGAATCACTCAGGACTCACTAACCCCCTCCCTCCTGTGCTGAATCGTAAGCGTAAGCGAATCACTCAGGACTCGCTCACCCCCTCCCTCCTGAGGAGTTGAATCATAGAGCGAACGAATCACTCACTCACTAACCCCCTCCCTCCTGTGCTGAATCGTAAGCGAATCACTCAGGACTCGCTCACCCCCTCCCTCCTGTGCTGAATCATAGAGCGAACGAATCACTCACTCACTCACCCCCTCCCTCCTGGCTCACAGCTTCTTCTTCTTAGTTGGCAACCAATGTTAAGGCGCATTACCGCCCCCTGGCTCACAGCTCAGTGGACATTTAGATGAGAAAATATATATTTAACATATTTAAGGAAAATACTAATAAAATAAAAAATAAAATAAAATAAAAATAAATAAATGTTTATTAAGCAATTTTGATAGGAAATTGCTTAATTTTAGAAATGTTTTTGCTCTTTTTTGCTCTATAAAATAGTTGTTTTCTTTTAGAATCATTCATCTTAGCAGTAGGATTTACATGAAAAGAGAAACAAATTAAGTTTGAGTGAAAATGTACATTTTTTGCACTCTCTGGTCAACTGACTCAGTGAATCAAATGACTCAAAAAACCCGATTCACTTTGGTGAGTGACTCATTAAAACTCGATTCAGTAAAAAGAATCAAATTTACCATCACTACCAGGGAGGGGTCACTTGCCCCTCCCTTCCTTCCCTCCCCATCTCCAGCTGCCTCCCTCTTCCCGCTCCACCACAATCACCCACACATGCAGGGCCTTGAGGTAAAGGTGTGTCACCAGGGTGCAGGGGAGGCATCCCACCCTCTGTCCCCTTCTGGCTGCCTGTGCCTCAATTTTATCCTACAACCTAGACATTCACATTACTCACACTCTCATTACACATACATATAGGATCTTGGGGGTGGGCACGCTACAAGGTTTCCAAAAGACCATCAGGGTGTACAACCTCACCCCTGGCGTTGTTGCCCACCTCCCAATTTTAAATACATGTAGACATTGAGGGCTATCAGGAGGGGCTATGCGCTTACCTGCTGCTCTCTGGCAGGTAGCTCCATGCCCTCCTGGGTTTTAAATGCACCTTAGAACACACATGCATCAACACTACATTTGAGCGGGTGGAGGGTGGTTTGGAGTCTTCTCACACCCCCCGTTCTCTGCGGCCTGCTGGAGCGGGGGGGCTAGGAGGAGAAGTTGGCCGTCCGATTGGGGTCTGGAATGTGGGGCCTCCCTGCTGCTGCCGCCGAGCCGGGGCAGTCTGCTTCTCTCCACCCCAGGGAAAAGGGTAACACTACCTGGGTCTTGGTGCAGTTTCCCCCTCCGGAGGCAAGGGTACCTAGACCTGGGGCTTAGAGTACGCTTGGGGAGTGTGATTGTCTGTACAGTGTCTCTTTATGTCTGTCTCCACGTTGGCTGAGTGTTGAGTAATTGCATATGAGAGCATGAGGGTGGGAATGGATGTCTGTATCTGTGTGTGCCTGTATGTCTGTGTCTATATGTCAGGTCGGGTATCAGACGCCACCTCTCTGTGGGACATCTCAGGCCCTCCATGGTATGGAGGCCTATCTCCCCCCACCACTTCCCCTGCCAGTGGCAGTGGCAGATGCCCTCAGACATCGGTGCGTTGGTGGGTCTTTGTGTCTGGGGATGGGCGTCCGGGTACCCACCGGCTCACTCCTTGGTGGCTGCTTGTCGGGGCCTGGAGCCTGGGGTCGCTCAGGCCACTTCGGGGGTGGCGTGCCCTCGGCCTCTCGGCCTGGGGCTTGGTCACTCTGGCGCAGCTGGCTGCCGGCGGAGCTCACGGGCACGTCACTGCAACCCCCCCTGGCCTCTGCTCCGTGGCTACTGAGTGACCCCTCATCTGGGGCTCTCCTCAGCTCTTTCTGGGATGGTGGCGTGGCTGCCCCTCTGTTGGTCTTCCTTGGTCTCTTGTGTTCTGAGGGCCTCTGGATGTCTGGAGTCTTGATCTCCTCCATACCTGCTTCATGCCCTGGAGGACTGGGCTGTGGCTTCCCACACCCTCTAACAGATCATTACATGAAGGAACCTTTAAAATACAAGCGCGCTCATGCTCACAGGTGTACACACGGGGACTCACACACACAAACTACACCCTTTTTGGCTCCTACCTCGAAGCACACTGTGCGCTGTCGATCTTACGTGCTGCACAATAATGTTTAATATTTAGTATTTACTGTTACATTCCCATAGATCATCGTGATGTTGTTTATTATGTTGCTCTTTCTTTCTTCTGCTTGTTTTCTCTTTTTTCTTTCTCAACAGGTGATCCAGGTGATTGATATATGTATTTTTTGTCTGCTTATTTTGTTGTTTTTTGTTTTTTGCCCTTTATCCCCATCCCTCTTCCCCGCTGTTTTTTTCTTTTCCTCTTTCTTTCTCCCCTTTCTTTTCCCCAGTCAAGTCTGTCCCGTATTTAACAAGTAAAAATAAAATAAAATAAAAAATAAAAGGTGAATCAAATAGACCATTACGGCAAGGCTGGGATGGTCCATTTGGTAAAGTAAATCCGTTGGGCATCTTTCTTCGCCTTTAGACAATAATTCTGATGGCAAAAGAGCCAAATGGGACAGGCAAAAAAGAAAAAAAAAATCTTCCTTCTAACAAGGTGTGTTTGTTTTGATCCGTGGTCTGCTAAAATGGTGCCACACTCCCACAATGCATTGCGGCGTGACGTCAACTCCAAAGCCCTATTGGAACAGAATTTCATAATGAGTGCACTCCTAAACCTTCAGGAAACAGCACTTAGGAAATTTTTGACCAAAAATAATTCATTATAAGCTAGCTTGACAGGAAGAGGGAAGGGTGTGTTGAAGGGTGTCCATTGAGGATACAACAGGTCAGACCTCATAAAAGATGGATGCTGCCTACCACCCAGACACTCTTTTGAATATAGAGCTGCAATCAGAAGCAAAGGCCATACTCAAAGTACTAGAATATCTAAATAATTACTTCATGTTTTCTTTCTAAGAAAACCTTTTAATACCTGTATTTAATGATTTCTGGTAAATTATTAATGTATAAATGTTATAGTGCATGTCAATAGTATATTCTCATATCGATATTTAAAAGCTCTAATCAGTGCTTTTTGCCTTTGAGGTCTGTAATTTATGTCTTTCAATTTCACCAATGTAACAAGGATGAAAAGCTTCTTCATCCTTGGATTTCCTGGACTTTCACCACAGTATTATGGACCCATATCAACTTTTCTTTTTTTTGTTTACCTAGCCATTGCAGTGGGGAACATTTTCATTTTATCATTTGTTGCCTATGAAAAGTCCCTGCAAAAGCCAACATATCTGGTCTTTTGTCACCTGGCCCTGAATGACTTGACATTTGGCACTGTGACACTGCCAAAAATCATGTCAAAATATTGGTTTGACAATAGTGTTATTTCATTTTATGGCTGTTTTACGCAAATGTTCTTTGTTCATTATTTGGGATCAGTGACATCTTTCATCTTGCTGGTAATGGCTCTTGATCGATTTGTTGCAATATGTATTCCTCTTCGTTACCCTCTTTTAATTACAAACAGTGTCATATCTGTGTTGTGTGGGTTTGCTTGGTTCATACCTCTGCCTTTGATGATAGCTGTTGTACTCCGTGCCCTAACTTTGCCTTTCTGTAAATCAAACATCATTGTTCAGTGCTACTGTGACAACATATCCATAATAAGCCAGGCTTGTGGAGATGATGTTAAAAGTGTTGTAGTCACTTCACTCTGTTTAGCCATGTTTTGTCTTTTGCTTCCTCTTGCATTCATTTTGTTTTCCTACATTTCTATTATTGTGGTTATTATGAAAATGTCCAGTTCTGCAGGGTGCAAAAGAACCCTATCCACTTGTACTTCACAAATATTTATCACATGTCTTTTTTATCTACCCAGATGTTTTGTTTATGTGACTTACGCTGTTGGATTTTCTTTCAGTTTAGATGTCCGCATTGGGTTGATATTGCTGTACAGTCTTTTTCCTGCTGCTGTTAATCCAGTCATATACTGTTTCAAGACTCACGACATTAAACACATACTGATGAAGAGGCTGAAGAAAACTAAAATTGAATTAGAGATAAAGTTTTCACCTTAATATGTAACTCTGAAAAGTGAGAGTAAAGACTTGATGATTTTCACAATGTACCCCTTTTCAGTAATTTTTCCTCCCAAACATGGATTCCACCCTTGTTTTTTTTTAAATTTTATGTGTATATTTCATACATATTATGGCAAATTGTACTGAAAAATGTTACTTCTCTTGTAAGGTGTAATGCTCAAAATCTGTAAAAGTGTAAAAGTATGCTGTTTACCCACAATATTAAACATAGGTTGTATGAAATCAATCAAATTATGCTATCATTGAAAATACATACATATTCCTACTTTAGTACATATTAGTAATTAGACATATCAGGATGGTTTTTGTTGAAGCTGTTGCCTTGAACCCGTAACTACAGTTACACATTTGCATGTAGGCAAGACACATTTTTTAACTTGTCTTTGTTTTGTTTTTCAAGTCAAGCCTTCATTAGTATCCTGTCATCTAATTTTTAAGATGTGCAAAATCTAATTGAATTTTTTCTTTCATTATAAAGATGTAATGATTATAAAATAGTATGTGATGTTATAGACATAGTCTCAGTATATTGTTGAAACTGATTAAACTATTGCTGTATATGTTTATGATGTGTCACTGTGTATTTAGGCAGACATACAAAGAATTAAATACAGACATATGTGTACAACGTCTCTGTTATGATTCCATATTCTTTAAGTAACATGCTGGACAGGGTTTATCATTTTTAACCCTAGAACACTATCGCCGGGTGATTTTCACCCGAGCAAATGTATTTACATAATTTTCAATATGTTGCGTTTGTCTGAGTGTGCTGGGTCTCTGGGTAGCTTCAGCATTGTCTTTGACGTCTTTGAAGGCGTGGGTGTTTCCCTACCCCAAATCCTGCTTTTTCCTACAGGCATGTGTTCGGGTGAATTTCACCCAGCAATAGTGATAGAGGGTAAAGTAGGTTTTGGGTGGATTTCACCCGGTGATAGTGTTAGTGTATAAAATCAGGCGATCTTGCCGCCTTTCAAGGGTGACAACATTCAGGCTCACCATATTTACTGTCCCTCTTCAACTACAGCTGTCACCCTGTTGCAGGTTTAGTGTTTTTGGCATCCCAGCTAGTGAGTAACACATAGGTAAGGTTTGTTTAACTTGGCAATTGTTAACTGATTAGATTTCTTTTTCTTTCTTTCTTTTTATCTAAAAGCTAGCTAGATAACTGTGCACATTATTTCTTTCAGCAAATACCTAGCAAGATAGCTAGCTGGTGAAGTTCTAGCAGTCCTCTAGGGAAAAAAAATGCCAAAAAGGAAACCACTGAAGTACTTGACCCAAAAGGAAATAGAAGAGATTATATTCAGGGAAAGCAGTGATGAAGATGTTGATCATGTGGAAGCAGAAGAGATGTATGACAGCGACAGTGACGTGGACTACATTCCAAAACCGGGTGATGATGACAGTGATAGTGATGGCTTTGAGCCTAGCACTTCAAGTCATCGGAGAAAAAAAATGCGACATCATGATTCAAGTAGACTGACCACCAGACAAATTCCCACCTCAGGACCTGTTGCCTCTAGGTTTACTGCCCATCTTACTTCCCCTGCCACGCCTGATGCGGTCCCTGCCACGCCTGATGCGGTCCCTGCCACGCCTGATGTGGGTCACAGGGGGAGAGGACACCGCCATGTGAATGATGACATGGCCTATATTGTGAGACTCCAAAACAAGTCTTACAGGAGTACTTCTGGTTTCCAGTGGAGTTCTCGGCCTCAGACATTGGCAGCTACCAGGACAGCTGCACGATGCCTGCTTTTACACCAGGACCAACACCAGAAGCATCAAATGCTGACACCCCTGAGAAGTGTTTCACATTATTTTTTGAGGAGCAAATCATCGACGAAATTGTGACATGGATGAACATCCGTATTGATGCTGAAGCTGTGAAGTATCGGAAGATAACAGGTACTTTCCAGAGAACAACCCTAGCAGAGGTGCGTGCAATGCTAGGGATTTGTATCTTTAGTGGTTACCAGATGGACAACCATTTGTCTACTAAAGAAATGTGGAACCCTGCTACTGCTGCACCTGTGTACCGTGCTGCTATGTCTGAGGGTCACTTTTCATTCCTCCTTAGCTGTCTCCGATTTGATGACCCTGACACACGGCAAGAAAGACAGGCCATGGACAAATTTGCTCCCATTAGAAATATATGGCAAATATTCATTGACAACTGTAAAAACTTATATGTGCCCAGTCAAAACATAACTGTAGATGAACAGTTGCTTGGATTTAGAGGGAGGTGTCCATTTAGAATGTACATCCCCAACAAACCTGCCAAATATGGTATCAAGCTTGTCCTTGCCAATGATGCCCAAAGCAAGTACCTGCTGACAGGAATACCATACCTGGGGAAACTTGTAACACAACGACAGAATGGACAAAGTCTTGGCCAGCATTTCACCAAGGAGCTGACCAAACAATATCACCATACAAACAGGAATGTGACCACTGATAATTGGTTCACTTCTGTGCCACTGGCGATTGATCTGCTGCAGAACTGTGGCATGACCTTAGTGGGAACAATAAAAGCAAACAAAAGGGAGATCCCACAAGTGATGAAAGTTAAAGAAAATCACGTGCCAGGCTCCAGTGCATTTCTCTTTACCAAAGAACTAACCTTGGTGTCCTTCCTCCCTGACAAAGCTTCAAAAAAGAAGGTTGTACTGCTCCTGTCATCCATGCATACACAACCAAGCATAGGACCCACTCGTAAGCCCGAAGTGATTGAATTTTACAACAAAACAAAGGGAGGTGTCGATACTTTTGACCAGATGTGCGCTCACTATGGTTATGGAAGAAAAACCAAGAGATGGCCCCTTTGCGTGTTCTATGGCATGATCAATGCTGGTGTGATAAACTCATGGATCATTCACAATGAGAATGCAATGAAGAGAGGTGACAACCAAATGCAGAGGAGGCTTTGGCATTGGCACTCATCAAACCATGGGCAGAGCAGAGGTTCCCCTCTTCAAATCTGTCACGTCAACTCAGAGTCCTGATCTGTAGCGTGCTCGACATCCCTACCCCTGGCACTCTTGAAGGTGAGGCAGGACCAGTGACAGCAGAAAGCAGTGGTCCCTTAGTGAGGTGTGCTGACTGCCCCACAGGCTTGGACAGCAAGACGCGATACAGGTGCCATGTCTGCCGTCGACCGGTGTGTCCACGCATTACTACCCTGTGTGTACTGACTGCATGTAAGGAATAGGTAAGTAAGAGTGGTCCTGGAATTTGCATGTTATCCTTATTTAGTGCAGTGGTTATGAATAAATATCAACAAGTGGTGATTTCCAAGGGAATTCATATGGTAAAAAAAAATATTTTAGTCAACTGGTCATTTTTACCCACTCAAAAAATGCCATTTTTTGTTTCTCTCTCCTGCAGCTGTTCGCGTGTCAAGGAGATTGTGCCTTTACCAGGGAAGACTCAAATATCCCAGGAATGGGTGAACCAAAGACCAAGTTTCCAGCATCATTATATTTTTGTTTAGGATTTGTTTTGTTCTCCAACTGCTAATTTTCCAGAAATTTTGGAGCATTTTTTAGGGTCCCCCATGAAACTTTTTTTCCCATTTTGTTAGATATGGCACAGCTGAAAATAAAAGAAAACCACTCTAATTTGTCATGTGTTGTCATATATTTTATATATTTTAATGACAAGTACTTTTTGTTGGGTATATTATATTGGGTAAAAAAATCACCCGGCGTTAGTGATGGTGTTACTATTTTTAGCGATAGTGTTCTAGGGTTAATAATACATTTTTTTAAAATCCAAAATAAATAATTTCATAAAAAACGAGACTTCAGGAAAACACATGAGTAGAACAGGTGTACATTGCCTGTGCTTTCTCGGTTTGACTGCCCTCACACCTTTATACATAGCTCATTGTCTACAAGAAGCTTTGTAACAGTTTCTCATGAGGCTTTGATGAACAGTAGTATCATGTACTGTGTGCGGACAGGCACGGTGGACCCAAAAATGCAGACTCACAGAGGCAAATGTAAACTCAAAACTTATCTTTTATTGCTGGATTGCAAAAGGAACAGAAAACTAACTATACTGGAAATTATAACAAAGCTTAAACTGGCAGAAACACACAGCATCGGATGAGGGAGACAGCAACACAGGCAAAGGAAGACACAGGGTTTAAATACACAGAGGAGGCAGTGGGAGACAGATGGGAAACACAGCTGGGACAAATCAGACCTAACGAGACAGGGACAGCAACACTAGAAACACTGACATGAGAGACAGACTTTCAGGGTTAAACAGGAAACATAACACATAGATGCTGACGTGACAATGGGATACAGCTCACAGGGGAGACAGAGCAACCATGGAACACAGAGACAGACACCAGAAGACAGAGAACTCTAACATAGAAACCAAAAGACTAGAAATGATAAATAATGGCAAAATCAAAGGTAAATGATAATGCAAAACTCAAAACACTGGGTCAACGACCCAGGTACGCTAACAAGTAGCAAAATAAGCTGAGGGATCAGATGGACCTCTCAGATCCTGTCCATGGCCCATGCTGGGTTTTTGGTATTTCTTATGGCTTTTTGGATATTGTTCATCTATTTTTTTTAAGCCTGACACCTTTTCTTTTTTTCTTCTACTAGTGTAGTTTCTGTGCAATGTGTTAAAGCAAACAAGCTGTTGGAGCTATCTGTTCTTTATTTTTATTATTTTGAAATTAGTTAAAGTTTGTTGTTAGTTTACTTATATTTTGGGGTTTATTTACAAGTTTATTTGTAGGTTAATATTTGTTTCAATGTTTTGTTTGTTTGATGTTACCTTATTAAATTAGTCAGTAAGAGCTGTAGGGCCATTTTGTATAGGACCAGCATGCACTGGGGTGGGCCTATGGTTTTTTACCAGAGCAGGAGAAGCAGCAGGAAGTAACAAAAAATGGATCTTGTTATTGCTTGCCAAACTGGATAAAATAAACCATAAAAACGCAACTTTCAAGTTTGGACAGTGGACTTCTTTTGCCTGCGTACGAAATATTATCTCAGTGCAGCAGTGGCTTGTGGACTTTTAATTGTGGGATGTTTGGTCTGTCAAACAAAAGGAATTGCCACTACACAAGCAAACCAAAAAATCAACAACAACACACACACTCCATACCATGAAGGGATGTGTAAAGTTTTTAACTAACAGCTCTTGGTAGACATCTGCTGGATTTCTACTTGCTGTGTCATGAAATCACGCTTTGCACAGTTACGATCCAAGTGCAAACAGACTGAGTAACACAAAGTGAGCATTTATTTTGTCTGATGCAAAGTCCAGCAAAGAGTCCACAAGCAAAAGTCAAACTGAATCCAAAGCAAGCAGTGAACACACAGGGCTGTTAACCAGACAACACACAGCTTTTGACTGCAGACATGATTAGTGAGAACATTTAATCATAAAGAAAAAAGAACCTAATAATTCCCCAAATTTTTAACAGAAATAAAATTGCAGTTCTAAAAGAAATGATAATTCAGGCTTTAAGGGTGATGTCAATGATGCTATGATCGTGTGTGTGCGTGTGTTTCCCAAGAGTAGTAATATTCATTCAGATCAAAGACAACATGTGACAAACATGTCTCTAATAAAACTGTTAGAGCTACACATCAAGTTATTTCTTCTGTGATTTGTTGGATTAAATAAACTTTTTCTTTAGTTTTGCACAGTGAAGCTCTGACAATCTTCAGTGCAAATCATTTCATTATACAGTAGAAGCAACGAGTCACTTCAAAAGTTTGAGTGCACATGGGAGTTGTTTCCTCTGAGTGTTATTTACCCCACACATCATTAGTTCAGACTCTGTTGGAAACATTTACAATATAAAACCATCAACACTGTTTTGGAAAGTGGGTTATGTTCTTGCATATTTAGAGCTGAGGTGTATTGATGATATGAATAGAGCGAATTAATCATTATTATAATAGAGTATCTAATCCAAACATTTGTATCATTTTTGTCATAGGGCTAAAATGTTGTTTATTTAATTTTACCTTTGATTTATGATTATTTCTTTGTGTATACATAATTGATAATCAATGAAATACACCAATATTACCACTATAAAAGAGTTCATTATTATTGGATTTCCTGGACTTCCTCCTGAATATTATGGTCCAGTGTCTGTTCTTCTTCTTCTTGTTTTCCTTGCTATTGTAATTGGAAATGGTTTCACTATAGCTGTTATCATTTTTGAGCGGACTCTGCACAAACCAATATATGTGATCTTTTCTAACCTTGCAATGACAGACATCTGCTTTGGCGTGGTGACTCTTCCAAAAATCATAGCCAGATACTGGTGGAATGACATGATCACTTCTTTTGGAGCTTGTTTTACACAGATGTATTTTGTTCATTCTTTGGGAGCTATTCAGTCTTTAAACTTGCTGATGATGGCTTTGGATCGTTTTGTTGCCATATGGTTTCCATTCAAATATCCCATTTCATTTACAAACAAAGCAGTGGCTATTGCTTGCACCATGTGCTGGGTTTTAACATTTATACGTTTGCTGGGAATTGTGCTTCTTACCTTAACTTTACCTTACTGTGACCAGAATATTATCATGCAGTGTTACTGTGATCTCATATCAATAACAAGGCTGAGTTGTAGTGATGAGCGTGAATATGTGTACAGTGTTGCACTTGCTAATGCAATGTTCACTCTCCTGGTTCCTTTAACATTCATAATTTTATCCTATTTTTCTGTCATCATAGCTGTTCTGAGGATGTCTCAAACTGAGAGACGTCACAAAGTGCTGTCCACTTGTGCCCCTCAGCTCTTTATTACCAGCCTTTTCTATGTGCCAAGATGCTTTGTTTATATTGCTAATGGTGTGGGATTCAATTTTAATCTTGTTATTCGGATTATTATTACAATGTTGTACAGCCTCATACCTGCTGCTGTTAATCCAATCATATACTGTTTCAAGACTAAAGAAATAAAAAATGTTTTGATGCGGAGATTTAAAAAAGGAAAAGTGAGCACTGGATTAAAAACTGAATGCAAATAAATTGTTAATATTTTCCTGCTTCAACAAAACAAATATGTTTTTTGCATTATTTTATTTTATTTTATTTAAGAATTTTATTTAGGAATACTAACAACTGATAACGATGCTCATAAGTTATTAATTGCGATTGCATTCATTGCATTATATGTAAGTTGTCAAACGAAATATTTGGGTCTTTATTAATATATATCATTGTAAAATGTGTTTTTATGTCAAATGTTTAGTTTAATAATATTTTTAGAAAGGTTTGTGATACTCAAATTAAATTACAGAATGAAACAGAGAAACATTAACTGCTGACATGTCTTAATGTGATAACTTTATCAAGTCTTCTTCTGATATCAATTGCTTTGCATCTTTTTAAAACTGAATTTTTCTCTTCTCTGCACTTAAACTGCATTAATCCTTATATGAGTGATATGATGATCATTCATTTTTAAATGTTTGTCACACTTAAATCCTTCATCTCATCAAAAAGTTTGAAATATTAGACAAAGGTAACACAAGTTAACACAAAATGCAGTTTCTAAACCAAGGCGTTTATTATCAGGGGGGAAAACATCCTGACCTGAATTCTATTGAGATGGTGTGGCATGACAATGTTTTATGCTTGAAAACCCTCTCTAACCCTCTAGAATTCTGCGCAGATGAGTAGGCCAAAATTCTTCTACAGTGCTGTAAAAGACTCATAACCAGTTATCGCAAATGTTTGATTGCAGTTGTTGCTGCTAAGGGTTGCCCAACCAGTTAGTAGGTGTAATCACTTTTTCACACAGGGTCATGTGGTTAAGATTTTATTTTTTTGCCTTATTGATAAATACCTTCATTTAGAAACTTCATTTTGTGTTTACTTTTGTTATTTTTGTTTAATATTTAAATTTGTTTGATGATCTGAAACATTTAAGCGTGACAAACAAAAAAATAAAGACTTTTTCACACCATTGTAGTTCTTTTGAAAATGGTTTGAAAGGTAGGTCTCTTGTTGCCTTAAGTTCCAAACTGAAACTAATCAAACGTCATATATTTATCATTCTTGTCTGTGATAACAAAAATTGTCCATACTCATTCTCAAACTTTGACACATTTCATAACATGTTAACTCTATGTGCTTTTCACAGAAGACAAAAACATAGAAAACGTGTAGTTTTACGATGCCTTGAAGCTATAAAAACTGCGAAATGAAACAAAACAAAACAACAACACCTACAAAGTATAAGCCTGTGTGAATAAAAAGATGTTGAGTCTTTTTGAATGCATGTAGGGGCCTCTTGTTTCAAGGAATGGGACCACAATAACTGAAAGCATCATTAGCACACTTTGATCTAATTCTGGAAATAGTTATAAGATGTTCAGCTGATGAACTGAAAAATCTGACTAGGTTGCAATTAGTGGGCAATTCAGATATATATTGGGTTGAACTATCTATCCATCCATCCTCTTCTGCTTATCCTTGGCCGGTTTGAGGGAGCAGGAACCTAAGCAGAGAAGTCCAGACCTCCCTCTCCCCGACCACTTCATCCAGCTTGTCAGGGGGAACACAAGGGTGTTCCCAGGCCAGCTGAGAGATATAATCTCTCCAGCGTGTCCTGGGTCTGCCCCAGGGCCTCCCCCCGGTGGGAAATGCCCAGAACACCTCACCCAGGAGGTGCCCAGGAGGCATCCTTGTGAAATGCCAAACCACCTCAACTTGTTCCTGTCAATGTGGAGGAGCCCCTCCCAAATGACTGAACTCCTCACGCTATTTCTAAGGAAGAAGCCAGCCACCCTCCGAAGGAAGCTAATTTCTGCCGCTTGTATCCACGGTCTCGTTCTTTCTGTCACTACCCACAGCTTGCAACCATAGGTGAGGGTAGAGGCGTGGATCGACCAGTACATTGAGAGCTTCGATTTTTACACTCGACTCTCTCTTCACTACAACGGACCAGTACATCATCTTCATCACTGCATCAGTGCAGCTGCAGCACCAATCCACTTTTTGATCTCCTGCTCCTTTCTCCCAGCACTTCTGAACGAGACCCAGAGACACTTAAACTCCTCCACTTGGGACAGGAACTTGTCTCTGACCCAGAGTGGGCACTTCAAGCTTTTCCGGCTGAGGACCATGGCCTCAGATTTGCAGGTGCTGATTCTCATTCCCACTGTTTTACACTTGGCTGCGAACCATTTCAGTGCAAGCTGGAGGCCATCACCTGATGAAGGCAACAGAACCACATCATCTGCGAAAGCAGAGATAAGATTCTGACACCACTCAAGTGGAATCCTTAAGCCACTCAGTTATACCTAGAAATTTTGTCCATAAAAATTCTGAACAGAATCAATGACAAAGAGCAACCCTGGCAGACTCTAACACCCACTGGAAACGAGTCCGACTTATTGCTGGCTATGTATAACAAGCTCTTGCAACGGTTGTTTAAGGATTGAATGGCCCAAAAATTTAAAATATCCTGTCTCAGAGTGATGCTGAAAAACTAGTTCATGCATTTATTACTTCTAGGCTGGACTACTGTAATTCATTGTTACCAGGAAGTCCTAAAAACTACCTGAAAAGCCTTCAATTAATCCAAAATGCTGCAGCAAGAGTACTGATAGGGGCTAGTACCATATCACCCCATTAGATCACTTCGCTCTCGCACTGCAGGCTTACTTGTTGTTCCTAGAGTATTTAAAAGTAGAATGGGAGGGAGAGCCTTCAGTTTTCAGGCCCCTCTTCTATTGAACCAGCTTCCAGTTTGGATTTGGGAGACAGACAGTATTTCTACTTTTAAGATTAGGCTTAAAACTTTCCTTTTTGCTAACTCATATAGTTAGGGCTGGACCAGGTGACCCTGAACCCTCCCTTAGTTATGCTGCAATAGGCATAGGCTGCTGGGGGATTCCCATGATGCATTGAGTTTTTCCTTTTCAGTCACCTTTCTCACTCACTATATGTTAATAGACCTCTCTGCATTAGATCGTACTTGTTATTAATCTCTGGGCATGGCTGGGGCAGCCAAGAAGAGGGCCATCCAGGCTGTGAGTGAAGCGGCAGAGAAAGCCACAAGGTGGCTGTGGATCAAGAGGGCTGATCCGTGGGTAACTACTGGTACGCAAGTCGGGGCCTGATCACCCCCGGCTGGGTCGCCTGGGCGAGGGTGTATGATGCTGTGAGACCCGAAACACCTGATGACCCCAGGATACATCACTGAAGATGCGTACCAGTGCATCCAGGAGATGTGTCTTTTATAGTTAAACTCTGGCTGAGCCAGTGATGCCTAGGAAGAGACTAGGTGACAACCAATAAAAGTTTGGTGACCACTGGAGAGACAGATGACAGCTCGGAAAGACGGCTCCAGGGACAGGGTGGGCTAGCATCCCGGTCTGCAGTTTTCGTGAGAAAGCACCCCAAAAAAGCTACGGAAAGCCCTAAAGAAAGATACCCCCAGGAGATCCCGAGAGGGGGGGAGGATGAGGTCTCCAATCGGACGGACTCGAGGTTAACGACCAACGCAATGGAAAGGACTACGAGTAAGACATGTATCTGCGGCAAGCTGTGTAAGAACCAGCGTGGCCTAAAGGTCCATCAGGCCAGAATGAAATGTTTGGAGCGGGTGAGTGAGGTGCAACGCACAGGTCCTGAACCTGGTGAGACGCAGGAGGAGCCCGGCCAGGAGGCACCCCACAGAGCCCAGTCCCTCCACGCACCGGACTCTTCCAATCCAAGCAGTGTAGTTCCACAACAGTGGATTAAGTGGCCCCCAGCCAGCAGCCGGAGCGAGTGGCAGAAGTTTGATGAGGATGTCGCCAAAATCATACAAGCTGTGGCCAAAAGAGATGCTGACAGCAGGCTTAAAACAATGACCACCATCATAGTCAGCTATGCCTCAGAAAGGTTCGGCCTGACCGAGAAGTGTAACAACAAGACCCCTTACACCATGAACCGCAGGGCCATGAAGATTCATCGACTGCGCCAGGAGCTTAGGAGCCTTAAGAAGCAGTTCAAGAACGCTGATGCGGAGGAGAAGCAAGCTTTAGAGGAACTGCATAACATCTTGCAGAAGAAGCTGATTACCCTCCGTAGAGCAGAATGGCACAGGAGGCGGGGAAGAAAGAGAGCCAGGAAACGTGCAGCTTTTATTGCTGATCCCTTTCGCTTTTCCAAACAATTGCTTGGGGTTAAGCGAAGTGACCAGTTGGAGTGCTCAGCAGAGGAGGTGAATAACTTCCTTCATGAGACCATGAGTGACCCACTGAGGGAACAAGACTTGGGACCAAACGAAGCTCTCATCAACCCTGCCCCACCATCAGTAGAGTTCAAGTTGACGGAGCCAAGTTTGAAGGAGGTGTGTGAGGTCATCAAGGCAGCCCTCTCAGCATCCTCCCCAGGTCCCAGTGGCGTACCCTACCTTGTTTATAAGCGCTGCCCAGAGCTGCTTCGCCACCTGTGGAAGATCTTAAAGGTGATATGGCGGAGAGGGAGAGTTGCTGATCAGTGGAAGTGCGCAGAGGGAGTCTGGATTCCCAAAGAGGAGGACTCAAAAAACATAAACCAGTTTCGGAGCATCTCGCTATTGAGCGTGGAGGGGAAGGTGTTTTTTAGCGTTGTCTCCCAGAGATTGACCGAGTTTCTCCTTAGAAACAATTACATTGATCCATCAGTTCAGAAGGGGGGATCCCAGGAGTTCCTGGTTGCCTAGAGCACACTGGTGTAGTTACACACCTTATAAGAGAAGCCCATGAGAACAGAGGCGACCTAGCTGTATTGTGGCTGGACCTGACAAATGCATATGGGTCGATCCCACACAAACTGGTTGAGCATGCTTTACACCTCCACCATGTCCCCAGCAAGATCAAGGACCTGATCCTGGACTGTTACGCCAATTTCAGGCTTAGGGGAAGGAAAGGAAGATCAGTGGCTTTCTTCGTAAGTGGCTGGGACTTTCCCGCAGTCTCACCAGCGCTGCCTTGTATGGGGCAACCAACAGCTTGCAGTTACCCTTCAGTGGTCTCACAGAAGAGTTCAAGGTGGCTTGCACACGAGAAGCCCTACAGTACAGAGATTCTAAAGACTGCAAGGTGGCATCAGCAGGTATTGAGGTAAGGACAGGAAGAAAGTGGAAGGCTGAGAAGGCAGTTGAGGTGGCGGAGTCACGCCTAAGGCAGAAAACACTGGTGGGGGTCTTAGCAAAAGGGGGAGCAGGCTTGGGGTACTTCCTAAAGGCCCAGGTCAGCAGGGCACAGGGAAAGGAGAGACACCAGCTACTCCAGGAAGAGGTCCAAGCAGGTGTGGAGGAGGAGCGAGTAAGTAGAGCTGTAGGCCTTAAGCGGCAGGGAGCATGGACAAGGTGGGAGAGCACCTTGCAGCGCAAGGTCACCTGGGCAAACATCATGCAGGCAGACTTCCACCGGATCCGATTCCTTGTGCAGGCAGTATACGACACTCTGCCAAGCCCAGAAAACCTCCATCTGTGGGGGAAGAGCGAGACACCTGTCTGTCCCCTGTGCTCTGGAAGAGGGACCCTAGAACACCTCCTTAGCAGCTGCCCAAGGGCCCTGGCCGATGGTCGGTATCGTTGGCGGCACGACTAGGTGCTCAGAGTAGTTGCTGAAAAGATTGCCTCAGCAATCAGCACCAGCAAGCATCATCATGCTCCGAGGAAGGCAATCTCTTTTATTAAGGCTGGGAGAAACCCCAGGTGTGCCCACATTTGACAACTGGCCTCCTCAACACAGCCTCTGATTGGCAGTTACAGGCTGACCTGGGTAAACAGCTAAAGTTCCCTCAGAACATTGCAAAAACATCCCTCCGGCCAGACATGATAATTATTTCTGAGGCCTCAAAACAGCTGATCATGCTGGAACTCACAGTGCCCTGGGAAGAGCGGATCGAGGAGGCCAATGAAAGGAAACGAGGAAAGTACCAGGAACTAGTGCAGGAGTGCAGGGGAAGGGGCTGGAAGACTTTCTATGAGCCCATAGAAGGGGGTTGTAGGGGCTTTGCAGGACGATCACTCTGCAAAGTCCTAGGCCGGCTGGGCGTGGCTGGGGCAGACAAGAAGAGGGCCATCCAGGCTGTGAGTGAAGCCACAAGGTGGCTGTGGCTTTTATAGCTGTCTCTCTTCTATCCTGTCTTCCTTCTTTCACCCCAACTGGTCGCAGCAGATGGCCGCCCCTCCCTGAGCCTAGTTTTGCCAGAGGTTTCTTCCTGTTAAAAGGGAGTTTTTCCTTCCCACTGTCAGTGGTATGCTTGCTCATAGGGGCTCATTTGATTGTTGGGTTTTTCTCTGTATGTAAGTAAGTAAGTAAGTAAAATTTTATTTATATGGCACATTTCTAGATAAAAAATCACAAAGTGCTTCACAAGGTATAAAACAAAAACAGACAAAAGTTAACAAAATGCAATTCTAAAAAGATGTGTTTTTAGTTGTTTTTTAAAAGTGATCACTGAGTCCGCAGATCTTAAGTTCTGAGGAAGAGAGTTCCACAGTCTGGCGGCCACAGTGGCAAAAGCTCTGTCTCCCTTGGTTTTCAGCCTTGTATGCTGAATAACAAGTAGGCCCTGATCACAAGACCTCAGGGACCTACTAGGGACATAGGGCTGTAAAAGTTCAATGATGTAGGCTGGTGCTTGTCCTTGAAGAGCTTTAAATGTCAGAACCAGTATCTTAAAATGGACTCTGAATTCAACAGGGAGCCAGTGCAGCTGTATAAGCAATGGTGTTACATGAGAGTACTTAGATGTTTTTGTCAGAAGCCTTGCTGCAGCATTTTGGACAATCTGCAGACACTCCAGGGAGTTTTTGTTTAGACATGTAAACAGTGAATTACAGTAGTCCAATCGTAATGAAATGAATGCATGAATAACAATCTCCAGTTCAGTATGAGATACTAAAGGGTTCAATTTAGAAATGTTTCTTAAATGATAGAAGCAGGACCAAACCAGAGATTTGATGTGAAAATCCAGGGTAAGAGCAGAATCAAAGGTTACCCCTAGGTTCCTGATAGACGATTTCACAAATGTTGAAAGAGGACCAAGAGCATTCATTATGTTAGGTACATGTCTGTCTGGAGCACATACAAGGACTTCAGTCTTTTCTTCATTAAGTTGGAGGAAGTTGTCAGCCATCCAACCTTTGATGGATTCTAAGCACTCATTTAGAATCTGCAGCTTAGAAACATCTTCAGGTTTAAAAGAAATATATAGCTGGATGTCGTCTGCATAACAGTGGTAGCGAATGTCCTCAAAGGGGCTCAAAATATGCTGGAGAGGAAGTAGATATATTAAAAACAATAAGGGCCCCAGCACAGAACCTTGTGGCACACCATAGGACAGGGACGTGGAAGATGACCTGAACTTAGAGACCGCCACAGAAAAGTATCATTCATAGATAGGGATGGGTATCGAAAACCGGTTCTTGTTGAGAACCGGTTCCCACTGTTTCAATTCCTTTGAATTGTTTGCCATTTTTGCAAACGATTCCCTTATCGATTCCAGTCACCCCTAATGACGTCACCACGTTGCGGAGCGTCATTTACCTGGCAGGAAACATGGCGGCTCAAACGCTCAAAAGTTTGATTATACTTTACGAGAACGGATGACAACAGGGCAACTTGCAATACTTGCGAAGTAGATATTTCATTTAAGGGAGGAAACACTACGAATATGCAAACGCATTTGCTCACAAAACACACGATAACCTTAAATGAATGTTGTGTTTTTAATTCCGCTCCGGACTTGTGAATCTCAACCCAGCAGCAGCGGTAACGTTTGCACGTCCTCTCCCGTTAATGCGGCAGGTATTATGTTAGCGCAGGGGTGTCCAAACTTTTTTTACTGAGGGCCACATACATAAAAATATAGGAGGGGCTGGGCCACTTAATAGAAATTAGGTATATAACCTTAACTTTAGTGTTAAAAAGTTTGAAAAAAGTTAGAAAAATCACTTAAAAGTGGTCAAATATGTTATATTGGTGAATATAACTAAAGACAAAACTGCCTTCATCACAGCTTTCCATAAATGGATCTTTATTGATTTATTCAGAAAAAGCTTTGGTAGCTCATTCTCAGAACAGCAGCCTCAGATTTCTTCTTAGACAGAAGATTTACAGCACAGAGAAAAAAACAATAAAGGGGAAAATGGGACGGGTACATTTCAAGCTTGTTATTTAAGTTATTAGGCTTAGCAACACACCTATTAACGTTCGTTTGAAACGTTTATCAACATTAACAGACTGAACTGGACTTAATAACAGGCGTCCGTATAATTTTAGTAAATTATTCTGGTGAGTATCAGCTGCGCTGGGTATGTAAATCGGGCCATCCAGCTGCGGTGCTGATCGCCACTCGTGCCAAAAATCCGGACAAATGTCACTTGATCAAGGAGCAGATCTGCATCAGATGAGATCAGCTGACTGACAGCGGTGTGTGCTCTGTGTGTTAACAAGAAAAACACACATAAGAAAGTGGTGCGCAAAAGCAGGGTAGTGACAGAATTGATGCGCATTATTGATATTTGAAGTATGTGTACCTGCACATGCATGCTTATTAACACACGGGTACTGTGAAATATATTTTTACTCACCTAAAGCACTCGTGCTCTCGTCCACTCCCTGCAAAAAAATAGCAGCTGTGCGGTGTCTGTGGCATCGGTGCTCTCATCGCATGCGATGGAGTAAAAATCAAAAGCACAGCTTTATCAGACAGTTGCAGTTTAATGTTGGCTGACGAGTCTTCAGTGCGTCGCACAACTGGATTTCTGGACATGCTGACGTTGTTGAAGTCCTGCATTATTTCGGTGACTTTAACGAGGCCGTGTTTTATGAGGCCTCCATCTGAAAAAGGCTTGCCATGTCTTGCGATGAATTGGGCGACCTCATAGCTGGCTATTGGAGCCTTTTCCTGGACAATTTGAGGACAAAATAAATACTGTTGCTGACCCTGCAGGAGAGCTACCATTTGCTTTAATTTCTGCTCTCGCTCAGCACCAGTGTAGGATGCAAAGGCCTGATGTTTGGTTTCATAATGACGTTGTACATTATACTCTTTCATAACTGCCACAGTTTTAGTGCAGATCAAACAGACACACGTCCCCTTGAATTCTTTGAAGAAATATTCACCGTGTCTGAAATTTTCTGCACTCACTTTCTACCTTTGGCTTCTTTGGTTCTGCCATGTTTAGTAACTTGGGGGTAAATTTCTTCTGTGATTGTCCTTTTTGGTGGAGCAACTGCCTTGATCAACAGTAGCTCCCCCTGGTGTTAAAACTAAGAAGTGCAATACACTCCAGCAAAAGTTGAAGTGCGGGCCATATTCTATTCTATTTATAAAATTACTTGCGGGCCAATTAAAAATGGACCGCAGGCCGCAGTTGGCCCGCGGGCCGGACTTTGGACACCCCTGTGTTAGCGCAATCTGCCTCATTACAAAGTCTGCCATTACTGTGCGCTGCATTTAAGTGACCACGATGAGCGAGACAGACAGAGTCTGGCTGGCTCAGATGCTGGCAGTTCTCGCTGCAGTCTACCGGTAGCGTCTCCTTTCAGGCCAGGATAGACGAGTGTCACCGAGCAGTGACTAAGTTTGTGGTAAAAGGCTTGCACCCACTTGCCACAGCAGATGCCCCCGATTTTCGGCAAGTGAATGTGTTTAATTGTAGGCAGGGACATTACTGGATATTCTTGTGTAATTGCTACAGAATAATTTATGTTATACTTTGTTATTGCTACAGATGAATATTTATTTTATTATTTTACATTCACAATTTTTTTTCCTGGGGACCCTGTGACCCATTGAAGAGCCATAGGCTGGATCTCTTAAGATCTCACTGTTGGTTTTGTAAGGCCATGTTACTCCTAAATTTCTATCTTGTTCAAAGAAAAGATATACACAAAGTTCTAAGCTAATCGACCTTAGTGTTCTCCTTTTTTAAAAAGAATCGATAAGAGAATCGATAAAGAATCGAATCGTTAAACAGAATCGAAAATGGAATCGGAATCGTGAAAATCTTATCAATACCCATCCCTATTCATAGAGATATGAGGAGAACCACTCTAAGGCAGACCCAGATACTCCAACCCAGTACTTTAGCCTTTCAAGCAAAATGTAATGGTCAACGGTGTCAAAGGCTGACGTGAGGTCCAACATTAGGAGTACAGAACATTTTCCTGCATCATTTTGCATCAGAATGTCAGTGGAAACTCTAAGAAGGGCTGTCTCAGTAGAATGAGCTCTACGAAAGCCAGACTGAAATTTGTCAAATATATTATGTTTGTCTAAAACTGCTGTAAGCTGTTTAGCCACAACCTTCTCTAATATCTTAGCAATTAACTGTATTTTTGAGATTGGTCTGTAATTGCTAGTGAGAAATGGGTCCGGCGTGGGTTTTTTTTAACAGGGGGTGTATAGCAGCAGTTTTAAAATAAGCAGGGACTTCACTAGACCCCAGTGAGGTGATAACTATGGTGTGCACACAGGGACCAATAGAGTGGAAGACATTTTTGAATAACGTTACAGGTAAAATTTAGAGTGAACAGGAGGATGCTTTCATTGCATTAACTATTTTTACCAGCTCTGATAGTGAGGGGGGTAAAAAGCTTTCTAAAATGACAGGCCGAGCTGGCGTAGGAATTGACAATGCAGATGCTGATGGGGACATTTTTTTCCTTACATTACAAATTTTTTCTAGAAAGAAAGAAAGAAATGTTTCACAGTCTTCATTAGAAGAAATAATGGCAGCAGGTGGAGCAGGAGTAATAATATCAGAAATAGTGTGAAATAACACCTTAGGATTACCTCTGCTCTTTGCGACAAGATGAGAAAAATAAGCAGCCCTCGCATCTCTAATTGCACTGTTAAAAGAGGCTAAAAGATCCTTTAAGTAAAGGAGATGAACATTTAAATGAATTTTCTTCCACAAGCGCTCAGCTTTACAACAATCATGTTTTATGGAGCAGATATTGTCATTTAGCCAGGGTAAGGACTTGGAAACAGAAACTGGTCTCATTTTAACCTGACAGATTTCATCTAAGATCAAAAAACAATGGTTATTAAATAGATCTGTTAAGAAATCAACGCCGTTTTGCGGGGATAGAGTTAAATTAAAAGCATCTGAGAAATTCTCCGCTGTGGAGGAATTTATGATGCGCAAGATAATTGTCCGGTGGACAGGAGACAAGGGCTCGTGAAAAGACATGTTAAAAAGAATACAGTGATGATCAGAGATAAAAAAAAAATGTCCTCAGAACAAATAGAATCAATATTCAAACCCAAAGTAAAAACAAGGTCCAGTGTGTGTCCTTTGTTATGTGTGGGGCCTGACACATGCTGGGTAAAATGAAAAGTATCCATAATGTTGATAAAACCTCTGGCAAAGAGGTCGGAGTCATCATCAACATGCATGTTAAAATCCCCAACTAAAAGCAGTCCGGACAACCTCATAGTAGAGGACAGGAAGTCGCTGACCTCTGATAAAAACAAGCTATTTGGGCCAGGTGGACGATACACCACAGCACAATAAAAAGGATCCTTACTTCCGATTTTAATCAGCTGTAGTTCAAACAAAAGAAAGTGTCCAACTTTCACTGAGCAGCAGGAGAAATGGCCCATTAAATGCCACAGTAAGACCTCCTCCACGACCAGATCCCCGAGGCTGGCTAATGACGGAATAGCCGTTCGGGCACAGTTCAATGAGGGACGAATAGTCCAAGTCCCGCTGCCAGGTCTCAGTCAGAAATAAGAAGTCCAGTTTTTTAGAAGATATAAAATCGTTAAGAACGAACGATTTATTAGTCAATGATCGGGCATTAAAAAGCGCCATGTTCAGCGGGGTGGAAGCATCATTTTTAGCAGAGGCTCGAGTTAAAGGACGCAAATACTCGGGGTTTGAACCTTCACGCTCATAGATTCTACTCAATGAGGGGATGAAAAGCCAGTCAGCAGGAGAGTCTGGATGAACCCTCCTGAGGCAGCACGGTCTCGGAGAGCTGGGCCCTGCGTATCCAAGCAGGGACATGGAAAACAAATTCCCCTCCATGGAGCTATTCTGAGCATAGGTAACAAAGCATGCTCGACATTGCTTTCCAGTCAGACCCCGCCACCAGAAAAGCCTAAGCTTCACCTGGATACCTGCTCTTCTTCCTCTCCTTCTCCGTGGTCTGCGGGGACCGCTGAGGACGCTGGCGGAGGATCCAGCCACTGGCGGAGGATGGAAAGTGCCAAAGGAGGAGGAGGATGAGACATCTTGAGCCATCATTGAAGATCGGATGGATAACAGCGTCAAACGATCATAAACCAAGGCACCAGTACATCATTGACTCAAATAGAAAACAATGGCGCTATATAAATACAATTGAGTTGAACTGAATTGATCTCCATGCAACATTGTAGAGGCATGCCAACCACGACGGCCCTACAACATCCAGAGCCTCCAGGAACTACAGGAACAGGGAAAACCTCATCCACCCCAGGGGCCCTGCCACCAAGGAGTTGTTTAACTGCCTAAGTGACTTCACCCCCAAAGATAGACAAGTCATCCCCCAGACTTTGCTTTCTCCACAAAAGGCTCGAAGTACTTCTACCACTGCCCCAAAATGTTTTCAGCTGAAGCCAGCATTACTTCATCCTTGCTATACACAGTGCAGATAGAGCACTGCTTTCCCCTCCTGAGTTGCCTGATGGTTTGCCAGAATCTCTTTGAGGCAGTCTAAAAGTCTTTTTCCATCGCCTCTCCAAACTCCTCCCACATCCGAGTTTTTGCTTCAGCAGCTGCCCGGGCAGCTTTCCACTTGGCCTGTTGGAATTGGAAGTGTGTGAATGGGTGGGTGACTGGATGTGTAAAGCGCTTTGGGGTCCTTAGGGATTAGTAAAGCGCTATACAAATACAGGCCATTTACCATTTGTTGGTACCTACCGGCTGCCTCCAAAGTCCAACTGGCTAACCAAGCCCGATAGGACTCCGTCTTTAGCCTGATGGCTCCCTTCACCTCTGGTGTCCACCATTTGGTGGACCAAACTACCAAGTGGTGATCAGTTGACAGCTCAGCCCCTCTCTTCACCCAAGTGTCCAGAACATATAGCCACAGATCTAATGATACGTTTCCAAAATTGAGTGTCTTCTGGAGTCTGTTCCCTTATGTAAACCCTTATGTTTGAACATGGTTCTCGTTATTGACAAACTGTGGTTTGCACAAAAGTCCAGTAACTGAACACCCTTCAGGTTCAGATCCAAGAAGGCCGGGTACTTTAACCGTCGTTTGGCACATAAGCATAGACGACAGTCAGAACCCATTCTCCGCAGGGAGAAAATGCTCTTGTCCACCGAAAAAAAACCCACGTACAGACAGCAAGCCAAGGGCATGCTGAGAGATGCACCCCAGCCCATTGACATGCGTTGAGCTGAGCTCAGCTATATCTAGCTGGTACCTCTCAACCTCACGCACTAACTCAGGCTCCTTCCCCAACAGAAAAGTGACATTCAGTGTCCCAGTTACTTGTCTCGGTAGCTAGGGATCAGTCCACCAGGGCCTCCTGGTGGCCACTGCCTGACACACAATGCACCAGACTCCTACAGCGCCTCCTATGGGTGGTGGGCAGACAGGAGGGTGGGCCCATGTCCCTTTTTTGGATTGTGCCCGGCAGGCCCATGGCCTAAGGCCCAATTACCAGATGCTCCCTCTTGGGCACATTATGCAGGCCTGGCTCCAGAGTGAGGCCCTGTTAACCCTATAACGGGCAGGGTGAGCTGGTCCCTCACTCTTTTACTTATGGGGGTTTTCTGAATCGCTCTTTGTCTGGTCCCTCACCCAGGACTAATTTGCCATGGGAGATCCTACCAAGCAGCAAAAGCCCCCCGACAACACAGCCCCAGCAGCCCCTGGGACACACAAACCCCTCAACCATGATAAGATAGCATTTCAATAAGACTATTCTATTCTATATTGTACCTGGAGACAATGAAGTGCCTTCAATACGGGGGTAGTTTGGTAAAAATTTCCCCATACCTCTGAATGCTGCATTTTGAATAAGATGAAATAATCCTACTGATCATTTGGAGAGTCCTGCAATTAGAACAGGTGAATTTGCTATCTGCTTCTCTGTTACATGAGTCACCCATCATTGCAGGCTCTGTGTGTTCAGATATTAGGGTCTGTTGATGTAGGAGTTAAAAGTTAAAAGTGAGACTTTTTTGGGTCCAGTTTCCTCAAAGTTTTTAAGGACACACAACCAAATGTCCAGATATATGTATGTTTTGGCTAATAATTTTTAGATTCAGTTAAGTTAATGGGACCAAATTGTGTTTTGCAGGTGGTTGTTGCTAAATTGTCTGTTATGTGCAGACACAACAATGGTTTATCCCTTAAGTCAGGTGTCTTTTTTAGTGATTAAAAGACTCATGGGCCAGTATTTAACAAATAAAACATTCCTCTGGAAATTGTCCTAGGTACAAAGACTGACCTGATAACAAGTGAAAAAGCAGCAAATATCCAAATAAATACTTTGAAAGAACTTTAGAAAGCTTGGGGAACTAAAGTCTCGTTGCAAAATATAAAGAAATTTAAGGTGACTGAAGATTCTTGTACAGTACTGGATGAATAACACATATCCCCAGTTTACAGAAAAAATGTAGAAATGATGAATTCACTATATGACCCTGGTGTGGACCAGAGTATTGAGAGCTATGTTATCATTCAAGACTAGTAAATTTGGTAGTAAGGTGCATGGTGCAACACAATGGAAAAAGATTTGTGTTAATTATTAACAAGTAACACACAGCTAAAATACAAGAATTTCACTTGCCAAAAGTTTATGACAAACTCTGGGAAGATCAAGAGCATGCTTAACAGCACAGCAAATTATGTAATTTGAAAGATTTTTTCTGTGGTTTGTTGGATTAAATAAACTTTTTCTTTAGTTTTGCACAGTGAAGCTCTGACAATCTTCAGTGCAAATCATTTCATTATACAGTAGAAGCAACGAGTCACTTCAAAAGTTTGAGTGCACATGGGAGTTGTTTCCTCTGAGTGTTATTTACCCCACACATCATTAGTTCAGACTCTGTTGGAAACATTTACAATATAAAACCATCAACACTGTTTTGGAAAGTGGGTTATGTTCTTGCATAGTTAGAGCTAAAGAGCTGAGGTGTATTGATGATATGAATAGAGCGAATTAATCATTATTATAATAGAGTATCTAATCCAAACATTTGTATCATTTTTGTCATAGGACTAAAATGTGGTTTGTTTAATTTTACCTTTGGTTTATGATTATTTCTTTGTATATATAATTATGAAATACACTAATATTACCACTATAAAAGAGTTCATTATTATTGGATTTCCTGGACTTCCTCCTGAATATTATGGTCCAGTGTCTGTTCTTCTTCTTCTTGTTTTCCTTGCTATTGTAATTGGAAATGGTTTCACTATAGCTGTTATCATTTTTGAGCGGACTCTGCACAAACCAATATATGTGATCTTTTCTAACCTTGCAACGACAGACATCTGCTTTGGCGTGGTGACTCTTCCAAAAATCATAGCCAGATACTGGTGGAATGACATGATCACTTCTTTTGGAGCTTGTTTTACACAGATGTATTTTGTTCATTCTTTGGGAGCTATTCAGTCTTTAAACTTGCTGATGATGGCTTTGGATCGTTGTGTTGCCATATGGTTTCCATTCAGATATCCCATTTTATTTACAAACAAAGCAGTGGCTATTGCTTGCACCATGTGCTGGGTTTTAACATTTATACGTTTGCTGGGAATTGCGCTTCATGCCTTAACTTTACCTTACTGTGACCAGAATATTATCATGCAGTGTTACTGTGATCATATATCAATAACAAGGCTGGGTTGTGGTGATGAGCTGGCATATGTGAACAGTGTTGCACTTGCTAATGCAATGGTCACTCTCCTGGTTCCTTTAACATTCATAATTTTATCCTATTTTTCTGTCATCATAGCTGTTCTGAGGATGTCTCAAACTGAGAGACGTCACAAAGTGCTGTCCACTTGTGCCCCTCAGCTCTTTATTACCTGCCTTTACTATGTGCCAAGATGTTTTGTTTATATTGCTAACGTTTTAGGATTTAATTTTAATCTTGTTATTCGGATTATTATTACAATGATGTACAGCCTCATACCTGCTGCTGTTAATCCAATCATATACTGTTTCAAGACTAAAGACGTTAAAAATGTTTTGATGCGGAGATTTAAAAAAGGAAAAGTGAGCACTGGATTAAAAACTGAATGCAAATAAATCTTTACAAAATGCAAACAGTATAACACCGAAGAAGTCTTATAATCAGGCTGTTATCTTGACTTTCTGTAATAAATAACAAGAGTATTTGGTTCTGAAACAACTGATACTACGTCATATGACCACTAGAGGTCACTTTACAATAAGTTTTAAAACTAATTGGCTCAGTATATTTGATGGAGTGAAGACCGAGTTACACTTTTTATTTGCAAAAAATAATTTTCATTTCACAGGAGGGGATGACAGGGCATGTAGAAGGTGGGGAAATATAGTTTTTTTTCCCAAATTTAGTGAATTCTTCAGCTGCCTTTGAAGGATGTTTTTGAAAATAAATATATTTATTCATTTTAAATTTTAATTTTTACATTACATATAATTTCAAATTTTACTGTCAATGAGAATAAATTTCCCAATGAAAAAATAACCAGGGTTGCATTTTTTTTAAACTCGTCCTGTCCAGCAGTTGTAGCAAGCAGACTCTCTGTTATTATTCATAGTTTTATCTGATTGGATATTATGCTGGCACAGACAGGGGGTGAAGGTCAGATTGGCAAAAGGTAGGCGAAGAGGGGGAATAGAAAAGCAGAGAAATAGAAAGCAGGGGAATTGAAAAAGAAAAGGGAAGAAAGAAAGGGAGAAAAAATGGGGTTAGGGGAGGCGGGAGCAAAGGATGAACACACATGCTGGGTCTCCAGTTCCCGCATTTGTAACAAAGCACATTCAGACGACACAACAACAAATACACAATTTTACTCCCCCAAGCCAGAGGTTGACAAGGAAAGAAGAGACCCTGGCTGTCCATGGCCCCCAAGAGAGCTGAAGATCTGAGTCCATATCCTGATGACAGCCGTGCATCCACCCCAGGTTAGGGAAAAGGGAGGCTGCGGATGGAGCTCTCGCAGCCAAGGGCAGGAGTGCCAGGGGACCAGAGGCAGCAGGAAGTTGCCCTAGACTCACCCAACTCCAGCCCGACCCCTCACCGTGCCACAAAGAGGTCTAAGCCACCCTGTATCTATAATCCACAAGCGACCAGGCCAGCAACCATGCCAAAACAGCCCATCAAGTGTTACCAGGTGATATCCTTAATAATATTTTATCACTGAATTTTAGAAAATTAAGATACATGTGGGTATATTGAAGGTATGTGCAGGAGATTGTTTATTTATTTGAAAATTCTAAAAATTTTACAGGACATTATAGACTGAAACTGAGACTCTCACAGCAGATTTCCTTATCTCTTTAGTATAAACCTTCCTGTTGCATGTTTTAACTAGTTCCCTATTCCCAGTATGCAAACAGCATCTTCGTGCAGCATCAAAAAACAGATTAAAAAACAATCGGTGAAAGAAACATGTCTAGATATTGAGAACAATTTGAAGCCTATGAACAATTTTATTGTCCATTAAGATTAAATGCTGTTATTGATCTATGTGTGTTCATATAAAGTGAACTGTGAGACAAAATCTCTGGCTATTCTGAAGATACACAATTAACTTTTACCTGACAAGTCTTTAAAGATAACCAGCAACAAATTGATGAAGTAAAAATAAACAGGTTCTTTGTCCACTCAGTAATTAATTTATGTTGTTATGTTATTGATCAAGTAGACATTTTAACTATAGATAATAATATCAAAAATTCTAGAATGTGCAACAGTTAGACTATCCAGATGAAACCTTTGTTAAATCTATATGGGTGATATGAAAATCAAATAATTTCTTCTATGTCACTTTGCATATCATTACTATTACTGGCTTCACTGGATAGGCATGCAATATCTTCAAATACAGGGGCATAGCTGCTAAAAGGTAGGTGCATATTTAAAATATTTTCCCACTGCTCAAATATACCTAAGGGAATACTCTCTTTATCAACAGATAGACTTGTTTGTTTGAAGAATGGGTTGAAAGGTAGGTTCTGTTGTTGCCCTAATGAATGGTCATGTATGTAATTCCCACCAGTGACAACAGAAAACTGTCTGAACTCAGACTCTGAGCACATAAGCGTGCCCTCCGTTTCACTTTCACATGAGTCATCCACCATTGTGATTTGGTCTGTGGCTCCACATTTCAGAGCTGATTGATGCAATGTTTTTTTCACAGGAGTGTTTAGCTTGCTAATTTCTTCAAAAGTGAGACATTGCATTGGCTCCAGGAATTCTGGCTGTATGAATCTCTTTGTGTAACAAGAATCTGTCTGCTGGGACTGTTTTGAATGAAACTTATTCAGCAACTGTTCATTTATCAAAGTAACATTTTGAGGCTTTGGGGAGCTTTTGTCATCACTAGAGCTTTCTTTCTTAAATCCTGCAAACAGCATCCTCAAATCTCCCCACTGTTTCGGATCAGCTTTCACACATTTTGAGCTGTATAGATGCTTCTGCCAGCTGAGTTTCAGTGAGGTATCATCTGAATGAAATGCACTACAGATGCTGCCGATTTCATAATACTCAACCTCACTCTTTGGTAATGGCTGAACATTTGACAGACTGTTATCACAGTATATCTCTGCACTTGACTTTGACTGATTGGTACTCATGAGGTCAGGTCTGTTCCCTTTTTCTGGTGACAGAGCTTCTGTGGGCATTGTGTTGTCATCAAAGGAAAACGCTTTGTTGTCTGCCCCATGCTCTGTTTTCACTGGTAAGCTCGCACTCTGACATCTCGAATGAGATTGTCTTACTTTGTAAAGGCCAACACACATTACTGCAATCACCAGAATGGTGATGAGAGGAAGAACCCCGGCAATGAGCCACAGTGGCAGGTTGCCTTGCATTTCAGAGCAGTGATCATGGCTATCCTTTGTGGAGATGCATATATCACAGAAATGGTCAGTAACATTGTGTAAACAGATGCAGGAGTTGTTCTGCACACCAGGTTCACATGTCCAGTGATTTTGACAGTGTGAGAGACAAGTCCTGCTGGGACCATCCTTCTCAGAGCATCCTGAAGGGAGGCAAAAATGCGGAAAGCTGCAGTTGGTCTGGGTGAGAGTCGAACTTGGCCTGACATCCACCATTATGCTGTGTCCGCTGAGAGGCAGAGAGTAACCTGTCACATTGAAATACTGCACACATCCACTGAACCCTGTCATAAAAAACAAAGCAGGTTCAGAGGTCCACTTACTTCCACGTTACTCCTTCAGTTTAACTTTACTGGTACATGTTGCTTTTAGAGTGATCAGTTTAAACAGGTAAGAAGATCCAGTCTGATTAAACAGTTATCCAAAACTCTCATCAAGTGCAATGACAAGACTGTATGCAGTGTATATTTTCTGGCCTTCATTTCATATGTTGTACAAAAGTTGGCATTTTAAAAACTGACTTTAAGAATAAACTTTACCTGATTGATTGACTGTTTCTCTTGTGGGAGCAGCACCAAGAGTGATCTTTTCTACGCTAAGTGGAGTGAGATCCATACTTTGGCCAGTGATGTTCAAAACTGGTTTACCATCCACAGAGAGGAAAGTGTTCTGTCCCCTGTTGAACAAGGAGAGGAGATGCCAAACCCCATCAGCCACAGGAGGGTCCACAGAGAAGTCTGACAGGTGTCCCAAAAGTGCATCTTCAAAAATGTAGACAGGCTTCTTATCTTTTATCTGAATAAAGGGGAAAAACAGTTTCATACTTGAATATAGAATACAAGACGTGTATATAGTTAAATGGATTTCACCTACCTTCAGCATAATATATGCTCTCTGTCCACGGATAAACATCAGCACACCATCATGTTTGGTCTTGAACTTGATGTTAATCATTTGTTGGTCTCTGTTTAATCCCAAATTTTCATCCAAAATCTCTTTCATCAGGTAGTCTCTCTTAAATTTCTCCTTAATAACATAATCAATGTAGTCACTGCCATTAAATTTCAAAACAAGTTCCTCTGACATTTCTGTTTTAAAAAAAAGTTTAAAAAAACTCAATTTAATCTTCTGCACCTGATTTTAAAACAGAAGATCAATATCATATGCACTATTATTTATACCTTTGTCACAGTTTTTTCCAGTAAAAGGGCTTTTGCACTCGCAAAAATAGTTGGACCAAAGGTCATGACACACACCACCATTCTTGCATGGGACACTATAGCATAATGACACTGCTGCTCTAGGACACCTAAAGATAAACAGTAAGACATTTTTATACATATATATATATATCCAGCAATGTTTAAAGTATAAAGACATCTACATGCACTAATTTTAATAAGCCTGCCTGTCAAAGATGTTATATGCCGCTAGGGCCATTGAGGGTCTCAGGAGGATGCCATTAACATGAAAGTTTCGGATACATCCAACAAAGTCATGGGTTCTTATCTGAGAAGGATGCACTAAAATAGCTTCAGTAGTTCTTAATCCTCCAAAGGTCATATTACTGTTGCCAACATCAAGTGTCCTAATTGGCGATAAAGACAAAGAAAGAAAAAAATTGAAAAACGAAAAATATTGCTTACATGAAGATGAAAATTAGAAATGAGGAATATTCCAATTAAATATTTCACTGCTACCTTTCTGAAATACTTCCATCATTCGTTGAAAAACAGAATCTATTGTTTTCGTCATCCGTGCAGTTGTCCACATGCAGTGAACCCATCTGTGAAATACAATAAAGATATATGAATGTAACTCAAATTCAATAAAATATGCTAATGTATTAAAGTACTCAGATTACTTTTTCAATGAAGAAACAAAACATTACTTCTGCAGTTCAAGTAAACAGTTATTTTCTTATTTAAATAAGTAATCCATTGATAGTAGACATACTATTAGCCACTTTGTTGGGTACAACAGTCAAACTCATTGTTAATCAACTAATCATGGCAGCACCTCAAGGGATTAAGGCAACAGAATGGGAATGTAAGATGATTTAAATGACTTTAAACATAGCATTGTTGTTGGTGCCAGTTGGGCTGATCTAAAAGATCAGTATACTCAGAAGTAAATGTATTGCTAAGTTGCTCATGTAATGCAAAGTACTCTAATGAGTAAACATTTCTCTGCAGGCAACCCTGTAACCTGGCAGTTGTTTTTTTTTTGTTGTTGTTTTTTGTAAACCTCTTATACTGATATATTTAAAACTCACACTGCCAATCCTCCTGGCAATAACACTGTGAAAATATCCATCTGCAACTTGCTTGTATGTTTGCAACCTCACAGGTCCTGAACCCAGATCATAAGAGAGATGTACTGCTCCATCCAGTATCTCCAGTGCAAAGAACTCTCTGCTGTTTGAACCTCCTGGATTGTAGAGGAGGAGGGAGTCCCTCTGCATTGTGGCAAACTCCAAAGAGATTAAATTAGTCCTACGATCCAGTGGTGGAAACTCCATGAAGGACAGCTCCTCAAAGCCATAACTGTGATCCTCACACCGGACTCCACTGACTCCTAACATAAAGATGAGTTCCATATTATTTTTTCCCATTTAATTCTTAGAAAACCTCTTAGCATATTTCATATATGCGCATAAACAGATAGCATATATAGCCACTGATATCACCCATTGATGTGAAGTCTTAGGCTGAGCATTTTGCTGTTGCTATTTTGGTGTTTTGAAACTGTATAACAAGCAAACGGTGGATCTTGCTGATAATGCAAGGAATACTTCATATAGACAAGCTTTATCTTTCTTCTGGACACTAATATGCATCATAGTTTACACAATTAATCTCATCTTATATTCAGTATGACATGAAACTAGCGGCTCAGCCGGAATCTCATGAGGAAAGCTTTCGTAGACCAAGCGAGTTGAGAACATCTTTTGCACCCAGAGGAGTCACAAACTGGTACACATGACAATGAATGCAGATTTAAGTCAATTCTGTACTGGTTTCACTTTTTAGACAGAAGCTATGTACGTCTGCTGTGGATGAAAATGAACACACACACAAAAAAAAACAGCCGTTCTTTAAATGGTTACTTGACACTGGCTCCAAAAATCAGTCTGTTCCCATTGACTTGTATGTTTTAAAATAATCAGCTTAAGGATAAAATGAACATGATTATAGCCAGGTACAGAACATGAGTTTGGTCTCAATAGATAATTTCTCTTTTTTTTTTTAACCACTGTACACCACCTTTGGTGATACAACCACTTTTGAATTTTGTTAAGCTTCAAGTTAGGGGTAGTCACTTTGATTGACAGATGTGTTGACAAAGTTACAAGCCATAAAGTAGAGGCCTGTACATAGGTCAGTGGATAAATGACCCTTTGGTACCCATGCTCCGACCTCAGTAAATATTTTTGTGTTGATTTTATACTTATTTTGTAAATTGTGGCCCCAGTTAGAGTCAAGAAGGAAAATAAAGCAGGGCATGCTTTAGGCCTGATTTAGATCTTTGTAGAGCCTACAGTGTAACCTACATGTGTCCAAGGGGACTGAGGAGTTTGCACTTATGTTGGAGGTTACATTGTGAAGTTTCCAGTTGAAGCATAAATTAGGTGTTAGAGTGGGTTTACCTTGTGACTGACGAGTTATTACTCTTCCTGGATTAAAAATGATGCTAAAAATGCTCAGCTTAAAGCTTCACAATGAGACATAACTAAACAGTGGGTGTCATCAGCTTTGCTATGTCCATCATTTGTATACAGTTTGTTACAAGCAACCCTTTTTTTCTAAATATATGCAAGAAAGTGTGTCTTTCCTAAGATTTTACACTTTTGTAGACAAATGTACATCTAGCATTATGTATCATTCTTACCAAAGTGACAATTACAAGAGAATCCTGTTTGTGAATTAATGCAGATACCATGAACACAGGGTGATGATTTGCAGTAGTCTATGAACTCATCACAGGTTTCTCCTGAAACAATTAAATAAAAAAAAGAAGTTTTATTTTAAAAAACAAATTAACAGTTGGTTCTCACATATTAATTTTTTTCCTATCTATCTATACATGAGAAAATGTACCTCCAAATCCAGGCACACAGTGGCACTGATATCCATCCTCGGAGGGGATACAAGTCCCACCATTTTGGCACTTCACCTTCAGGCATCCATTGACATCAGCAGCACAGTGGGAACCAGAGAAGCCAACCTGACAGTGACAGAAGAAACTTCCCACTGTATTCACACATGTGCCTTTATTCTCACAGGGATTTAGCTCACATTCATCAATTTCTTCTTCACACAGTGAACCAGTAAATCCAGATGGACAAGTACAGTTAAAAATCTCTTTCTTTGGCGCAACAAAGATGACCGCTACACTTTCAAGGACAGCAACCTCCTGGCTGATGTAAATATTTTTGTGGCATGATGCTCCATTTTGACAAAGGCTGCTCAGACATGGATCACTGGTGATGTGAGAAATTGTCACATTGCTCTGAGCCTCCAGTAATTTCTTGTGTCCAGATGATATACCACTCGCCACCTCTCTGCTAAGGTACTGACCGTTGTAATTTTTGACTGCAGCCAACAGAAGGATTTCCCACCCAATATGTTTGATTCCAAATACATGAGTCTTAGAGGCTTGTAGGTTAAACAGACTGTCCAGAGCTTTTACAAACCTCAAATAGTTATTAGACAAAAACTGCTCTACTGAAGATGATGACACATAGAATAATATACAATTGTCTATAGAAGCGTTTGTAAAACCTTTGTAGTTAACATAGACGCTGTTGTTTACGGGAAAGTGCAGCTGGTCTGTAGCTTCAATGGAGATGTTAAACGTAGCTTCGCCTTGAAAGGGAAAAGACCACAGCTCACATGTGCCATTAAGGATTGTGAACATGTGAGTTGGCCCACTTTTGATGGTGCAGTTGAATCTGTCAGACTCATCCTGATCCTCAGGATGGACATTACCAATCATGCCACCTTGGAAAGAACTACCAAAATATTTCACCTCAATAAAGATATTTCTTGCCATTGAAGGGTTATCGTTTTCATCCACAACCCTGATGTGGAAGGTTGATGTTGATGATAGTGGCAAAGGAAATCCTGAATCCCTGACAGCCACAAGCACTTGATATGCAGAGATTTGTTCCCGATCAATTGGGCGGGTGGTGAGCAGAACTCCATCAGGAGTGAGAGAAAAAGCACTGGCCACCGAGGAGTCTAATAACCAGTACATAAAAGGGCCTTGGTTGGGTGGTAAATCAGAGTCAAATGCAGTTAATTTAGTGACTATGGTGCCTTCAGGCTGATTTTCTCTCACATGAGCTTCTGTTGATGTGAGTTTGGGGGCATTGTCATTAATATCACCAATAGTCACAATGACATTAGTAGTCCCAGTGGCTGGTGGAGAGCCATTATCTGTGGCTATAACAGTAAGATTATAGACTGGCCAGACTTCTCTGTCCAGCGGAGAATTCACAGAAATGATACCATTAGATGGATCAATAGAGAAGGAGAAATTTGTGTTTCCATGCTCAATGGTGAAGAAGAAATGATTCCAGTTAACAATGGAGTCCTCATCCACAGCACTCACAGTTGCCACAGATGTCCCAATTGGGGTGTCTTCTGTAACATTCGCCATATAGAATGGAGATGTGAACATGGGAGCTTCATTTGTGTCAATCACACTGATGTGGACAAAAGTCTCATCTATATCTGTGCCAGTAATAACACCAGAGTTCTTGGCCAGAACTTTCAAAACTACATGGCTGTTGCCTTGTTTCCTCAAACTATTGGTCGTATATACGTCTCCAGAACGTTTGTGAATTTCAAAGCTCTTTTTTTTTTTCCTGGCAAACAAAAAGTAAAACACTTGACCTTCAGAGCCTCGGTCACCATCTGTAGCCGTCACTTTTCCAACAGCAGTTCCAATAGGCACGTTTTTAAGTACTGAGAAGTTAAATTCTTTTTTGATGAATCTAGGCGTGAACTCATTAACATCTGAGATTTGGATGACAACATGTGCTAAACTAAATAAAGCATGTCCTCCAGTATTGGAACCTTTGATTGTTAAATCAAACATCTGCTCTTGCTCATAATCAAACATGGCCAAAGTGGTGATGGTGCCATTTCCTGAATCAACTGCAAATTTATCTATATGGCCACCAATGAGAGAGTAGAATATTTGTGCATTTGCACCTGAGTCAATATCTGTGGCTGTTACATCGAGAACATTCGTTCCAACAGCTGAGTTTTCACGAACTGATGTTATGTACTCTGAGGATGAAAAGACTGGGGGATTGTCGTTCACATCCATGACTAACACCGTGACATTTAATGTGCCAGTTTTAGAGAACCAGCCCTCATCTTTAGCTTTAATTTGGAAATGATAAATACTTTGTTCTTCAAAGTCAAGCTCTCTGATCAGTGTTATCAGTCCAGAAAATTCTCCCACAGATAGTGGTAAAAATTGATTTTCTGGGGTAATGTTGTATGTGATCGCCCCATTGGGACCATAATCCCCATCTTCTGCTTGAATTTTTCCTATTACTGATCCTACAGGGAGGTCCTCAGGGACAGAGAAAGTAACATAAGATTCGCTAAAGCTCGGAGTAAATTGATTCCTCCCAGTAATTTGGAAAGTGATTTCAGCTTGGGATGTTAAAGGGGGGGTGCCCTCATCTTTAGCCATAGCTATTAAAGTGAGGATCTGATTTTCATTCTCTCCTAAAGTCTGATTTAAAATGAGTTTTCCAGTGTCACCTTGAATCCAAAAGAAATCAGATGCATTTCCTCCATTCAAAAAATACTTAATGCTACTATTGCCATTGACATCCAGATCTACTGCTGTAAACTGGACCACCTCACTTCCCACAGCCAGGTGATAAGGAATAGCCATCAAGGGTTGTAAAGGGAAAAACATAGGAGGGTGGTGGTTGTATTGTTCTAATCTTACTCTGATAGTGACATTACTATGCAGGGGGATACTGCCACGGTCAAAAGCAGTAACTGTAAATTGATAGATTTCAAAATTACAGTCACGTAACATCAGGGGCTGCTTTGTATAGATTTCACCAGTGGTAGCGTTCAGCCAAAACTCCTCATGTGGAGGGTCAATAACATAGAAAATCTCGCTGTTTTTCCCAATGTCTGCATCTGTAGCAAGAATCTGCAAAACAAATGCCTCTTCATCTTTTGTTTCAGGGAGGATAATGCTATAGAAATGTTCAGAAAATACTGGTCTGTTATCATTGACGTCTAAAATGACTATAGTCACATCTGTGCTTATACTCCATGCTGAATCATTTGCACTTACTTTAAGGATATAATGATCCTGCATTTCCCTGTCCAAAACTCCTTCAACGGTGATGTAGCCAGTGGTGAAATCAATATTAAAAAGCATGTCATCACTTTGCTCAACTATCGAGTAATTAATCACTGCATTGGCATCAGTGTCATCATCTGTAGAGGTGACTTTTATAATTGTCTGTCCAACAGGGGTATCTTCAGACACCTCTGTGAGAAAAATCTGAGAAAATAGAGGGGCATTATCATTTCTGTCTAAAACAGTGATGATAACAGTTGCTTTGTCTTTGTGAAGCGTGTTTTCTAGTTCTTCTGCTTCAACTGTTAAATTAAATTCAGGAATATGTTCTCTGTCTAAACTTACAGTGGTACTCAAGTAACCATTTTCAGGGTCAATTGTGAAGAAGTTACCGTGATTTCCGTCTGTTATGTTGTATTGCACTGTGCCATAATAGCCAGAATCTGCATCAATTGCAAGTACATCACAAACCACGGTAGGCGGGGAGTTCTCAAAAACCTCACACCTGTACTCAGCTTGAGTAAACTGTGGGAAATTATCATTTGCATCAGTGATGTTTATGTGAATTTCAGAAAAAGAGGAGAAAGGAGGCAAGCCTGAGTCTCTGGCTTCTATCAACAAAGAAAACTCTTTTTTGCTCTCAAAATCCAATGGTCTCTCTACTATCAGGGCTCCACTTGAATGATCGATGTGAAACATGTTTTCAAAGTTTCCAGAAGCGAGATAAAAAGTGACAGGTTCAGCTCTAATACTCAGGGCAGATACCACAGCCACCAGTGTTTCCACTCGCTCATCCTCTGTGAGGGAATAACTCAGAACATCCACGTTCATCTTTGGGAAATCAGCGGTGTTCTGAAACCTGACACTAATAGTTGTGGTGTCAAATTTGGGATCTTCCCCAGAATCTTCCACACGCACAGTGACAATAACATCATCCACTGACTGTAGAGCTGCTGAAGTGAAAACAGTGCCACTGTAAGGATCGATTGAAAACATATCAGAGCTTTCTCCCTGTAACGAATAATGTAGTTCTGCATTGATCTCAGTGTCGTCATCTGATGCTCTCACTGCACAAACAACAGAGCCTGCAGAAAAAAAGGGGGGGGATAATACAATATTAATACAATTGCCAATATTACCCAGAATAAAACATATAGCTGTCAAATAGAAAGGTAATCTCTCACCTGGAGCTAACTCGGTTGGCACATAGGCCACATAAGGCCCATTCATAAACTGGGGCCAGTGGTCATTAATATCTCCAATAAGTACAGTAACAAGCACAGAGCTGGACAGAGGCTGAATAGGATGCTTATCACTCGCAGTCACTTCCAAATTGTAAATGGCCACTGTCTCCCTGTCCAGTATGTTTGTTGTAAATAGCTCTCCAGATGTTTCATCAATGGCAAAAGGCACATTGAGGTTTTCCATAGAATAGCTAAACAAAACAAATAAAAATAAAACAGTGCGCTATGCAAAACCCTGAAAGTTACTCTAATATAACACAGTCATTAAATTCAGAAGATTATAAAAATACTATAAAAGCATTTTGTTTTAAGAAACAAATTATCACATTTACCTTACTTCCCCACTGACACCCTCATCGACATCAGAAGCAATTATCACAGCAAACACAGTGCCTATAAGACTGTCCTCAGGCACTATGGTGTTGTAGACTTCCTCGGTAAACTCTGGGTGGTTATCATTGACATCGTCAACTATGATGTGCACAGTCAAAGTGCCTGTTAGGGATGGCAGTCCTTCAAATGACAGTGGAAGTCATCATCAAACAGTGTGAAGTGAGTATTAGAAAAACATAGACCATTATTTCCATACTGAATTAAGTATCTTGCAATTTTATTTGGATATAAGTTACCTGAATCAACAGCAGTGATGGTGACTACATATAGCGACTCCTTCTCTCTGTCTAAGGTGTGCAAAATATGAAATGTGCCACTGGGAGTGATAGAAAATAAATTATATCCATTTCCTTTCTCTATAAAATAGGTAAGCTGACTGTTGTTTCCTAAATCTTCATCCAAAGCTGAGACCTGGCAAAATTTTAAAAACAAAAAGAAAAAAACAATAACAGAAAATAAATAAATAAATAAAAAGACAAACATTAAAATGCTGTTGTTTTTCAGCAGAATTTTACTGCACCTGATATGTTAGCTGAGTTGGATCCTCCTCATTCTCCTTCACATGAATGGTCAATGTTTCTGGAACAAACTGAGGTGCAAAGTCATTGACATCCATCACTGTGATATGGATTGCAGCACTAGCAGATCTGGGTATGTTCCCCCGATCTACAGCAGTTATCATCAATGTGTAGTTTGAGTCCCTCTCTCTATCTAGTTCATCCATGACTGTGAGAACTCCTCGAATTATGTCCACCACAAATGGACCAATCTGGGCCAACATGTACCGTACTTGTCCATTGGATCCAATGTCTTGATCGTGAGCCTGAACCTGCAGCAGGCTTGTTCCCCTGGGGATATCCTCTCTGACTGTCAGGTTATAACTGCTTTGTAAAAACTCAGGGTCATGATCATTCACATCCTCAACATGCACTGTGAGTTTCATAGTGGTTGCCAGCATGGGTAAGCCTTCATCAGTAGCTATTATAGTAACAGTCAGAGTATCTACTTCTTCTCTGTCTAATAACTCCTCCAGGTATATCTTTCCACTTCTGTTATCAATGCTGAATATCCCACCGGAGGTGTTTAAATAATACAAAACCCTCCCGTTGGATCCAGCGTCTTCATCCTCAGCATGAGCAGTTATTACAACAGAATGCAGTGCAGTGTCTTCTGGTATACTAACACTTTTGGCTGACACAAACATTGGAGCATTGTCGTTGACATCTTCAGTAATCACAATAACACGCGCTGTACTTGTGAATTGTAAAGATGCAGGCTGGGCACAGTCATTGGCTGCCACAGTCAGATTGTAGTAGGACTGTCTCTCCCTGTCCAGAGGTTTGTTAAGGCATAAGGTACCAGTTGAATCTGTGACAAACACTTCCTCGTCGTCACCACTGATCACTCTCAGTGTCATTTTTCCATTATCACCTTGCAGACAAGAAAATATAGCATGTAAATTATTAAAAAGGATAAAATGGGTTTAGACTTGTTGTCAAGTAAGATATCAGTTATAGACATCGATTATAGACCTTTCTTGGAAGCATAACTAAAAATGATAAATGCATTATATTATACTTTCTGAAAACACATTTGTATCATAATCCTTATATTTTCATTGCAGTTGTCTTAAACCTGTATAAATCGAAGGGCAAAATGAGGCGCTTGAATGTGAACTGTGAAAAATGTGTGTTTTTACATCAATGACTTACAGGGCTAAAGTTCAATCTAGCTGCTGATTCCTTTCTGTCATTTTATTTATATGAAATATGTTTTCTTAACAAATACACTATTCCACAGAATACTTGACAACAGCCTCTCATTAACTTTATCTGAACAGTGAAATACTGGGATGGTTATGGGTGTGATCCCCACTGACTACATGAATGTATAAATCATTTGCTTGAGGAGCAGCTCCAATAAAATAATAATAATAATAATAATGCAATGCGGATAGAATGTATCCTGTATTACTACAAATGCAGGATTCATTTATATATTTTATGTAATATAATGTACAGTCACTGGCCATTTTGTTAGGTACAGCTGTTCAACTGCTCTTTAACACAAAGGAATCAGCCAATCACATTGCAGCAACACATTTAGGCATGTAGACATTGTCGTGACAAACTGCTGAAATTGAAACTGAGTGTCAGAAGGTAAAAGAAAGGTGATTTAAATGGTTTTGAATGTTGTGTGACTGTTAGTGCTGGATGGATCTGGAGACCATCTCTAAGGTTTGCAGAGAATGGTCTGAAAAAGAGAAAATGTCCAGTGTGGCAGTTCTGTTAGAGAAAATGCCTTGTTGATGCCAGAGGTCAGAAGAGAATGGCTGGACTGCTTCAAGCAGAGACAGCAGGACAACTGTAACTTAAATAATCACTTGCTACTACCAAAATATTTAGAAGAACATTTCTTCTGCTCTTCTACATACTTCAAAACTTTGAAGCAGATGGGTTACAAAAGCAGGTGACCACACTGAGCGTCATTCCTGTCAGTTAAGAACAGGAAACTGAGGCTAAAATTCACATTGGCTCACCAAAATTGGACAACAGAAGATTAGGAAAATGTTGCTTTAACCCTTTCGTGCATGAATTATGACAACCTCAATCAGGATTGTTTTCTTAAGTTTTCTTATTCATCTGTAGGCATGAAAAAAGATTTTTGAATTTCATTTTTTCTTAACATCTTGTCTTTTAAATGCCCACTTAGGTGGACAACATCACCTTTGGAGTGGGTGGCAGGGTATGGAGTGACACATCAGTTTCCAATGTAGTGGTTTATGTGCAAGTACACACTGACACAAATACAAGAAAACGGCCTTTGAATAGCTGCCCAATGTAGTGATCACTATGTGTGAAAGGGTTAAGGTGAAAGTAAAATCCATTGAACGTAAGATGGCAGTAACATTTCATATTCACTTTGCACACTTACCCTCATCTTTATCTGACACATTCAGAGACAGGAAACAAGTTCCAATGTTTGTGTTCTCCAATAACACTGCTGAAAAGGTAACTTGACTGAAAACAGGGAGGTTGTCATTCACATCTAGCAAATTGAAATACACCCTGATACCAGATACCTGCAGATCCCCCTGCTGCGCCTCCACTGTGAGAATGTAGAACCTTTGTGCTTCAAAATCCAGGCTGCGGGTTAATAGGAACTCCCCCGAGAAAGGGCTGAGAAGGAATAGGTTCTCACCGTCATCCTCCTGAACTGAGTATGTGATAGCTGTGAGACTCTCAAACTGTGTTTCCACTTTTCCCACGATTGTTCCTGTGAACACAGTGAAAAAATAAATAAATAATAATAATAATAATAATAATAATAATACTAGTGGATTGAGCAGCAAAGTTATGTCAAAATGGAATAATTTGAAGTATATTTGAAATGGGGACCCAAAGTTACACATTAATATTTCAAAAAATAATCTGTCAGCTAACATGCATATGCGCTTACATGGGGAAAGATGACTAACCTGGTAGTGTGTCTTCTTTCACTTGAAACGAGTAAACAGTTTTGGAGAAAGCCATCTGTGTTCGCCATCTGTTATGAGGGTGTAGGCTTACTTCACCATGCTCCAGCACAGCATCAACAGACGAAGGATACCAGGAGGGGAGCGTATGCTGCCCTAGTATGATATCTGCAAGCTCCCTCACACTACTTACATTCACCCTATTTCCAGATGAAAGTTTATGAGATGATGTAGTAATAAACACCTGAAGAAGGCAAGGAGTCACAGTTTCGAAGCAAGCATAAATGGTCAACTTCTGAAGTAATGAAATTATTGGAGATATGTAAAATGTGCTGGAAGCCTTAAACACAAATAGACATCTAAACTAAATTCGAAACCAGTTATCAAAACACATCAACCAACAGGCCAACTTACCACAAAGTGAATAATAATAATTATATATTTCCTCCTACATCCGGTAGAATCCATTATAAAGTTTACTTCTTCAGCGCCTCTTTGTTGATCATAGTTACAAAATCAAGTAATAATAACACACAAAACAGACGTGGCACTAAAAAGTAAAATCCTGGAAACTGTGCAGCCCCCACACAAGCCCAACAAATGGTAAAGTATTAAAGCTGTATCCATGGTGATTACTCAATCTGTTCAGCTTGTAATCCTGACTGACACGCCTCTTTGACATCACTCTATGCAAATCCTGCAGCTGGGGAGGGAAAAAAAGTTTCGTGGGACTTGAGAGTGAAGCAGATTACATTTTCTTTTCTATTTATTTGCTAATGAAAAAAGCAGAAGGTTGAGGAAGGTTGAAGAAAAATTTCCAGGTAAAAAGCATTAATAGTATATCCAGCTATGGTTTACTGAATCAGTATGTTTTATATTCTTGACATGGATTTTGCTATTGAGGTTATTCAGCGTAGGCATGAAATGGACTCTCTGAACAGTTGCCTGCAGTAAGATAGCCTAGAGGCAGACTTTGTTGTTGCATATCAGATGGGGGGGTTTCATTCAGAGACAGAATGGCATTCATTCAATTGGTAAAAAGGGAGTGAAAAGAAGGGGAAAAAACTATTCAGAATCACAGGTCTCAAAACTGACTTGACATGATACTGTAGAGCAATGTCAAACAGACAGAAACCGTTTGCCAACTACAAGGCAATGTCTTTTAGAGCAAATGTAATTCATTTTTAATCATTTTAACTGATATTGAATTATTAACTTTTTATTTAATATTCAAAATTCAGTTGCTGCTGGACTCACTAAACTCTTGTTTCTAAAGAAACAGGGCTTTTACCATCTTTATGCTTGCTTCCAATAAAAAACAACTGTTGTGACCCTAATGTTAACTACATGCAGGAACACTGAGCTTGTTTGTGTGTCAGACCTACTGAAAGGAGAACACAGAGGTTTCATTCATATTTGCTAACACTTAAGAACGGTTACTGCAAAGGAAAACACTACTGAGAAAAGCCTGATGAATGGACATGTGAACCCCCTCCAAGTGATGGTGAGGCCACCGTGCCTGTGAGCTTGCCTCCAGTTACAGGGAATTGCAACTCAATACGACCAAGGGATCACAAAAGGTCCCTGCCTTGGGAAAGAGAGCACTCGGAGAAGGAGTACTTTTCTTATGTTCATTTGGTACTTGGCTGGGAATAAAATACATCCATAATAATATCATGTAGTGGAGCATCTTCTTGTGCTTTTTGCATTGATTATCCAAGCCTCTGGAACTCTCCAGGAGGAAAGCAAAAACTATTCCTACAAAAGAAATTCCCTAATCTGGTGTTTTGATCATTTTTTGGGTGACTGCTAACAGCTGTCCCTTTAAACCAGGCAGTGATCCTCCGTGTCCTACAGATGGAGTCATTATCATCCTGGAAAAAAAAAACAAAAAACCACTCTGTAGAACCTATATGGACTTGTCGCTTGTGTGCACATGACAAAACAAGTGTAGTTTAAAGTTTTTTAATGCCACACACACACACATACACATACAGGTTTTTTATATCATGGCGCCACCTTCTGGATTGAGGTTGCTCAAACTACTGTAGCATGATCGATGTTTCTTACTTTCCAGAGTTTATAAAACATTGCTGAGGATGTGAATGCCTTAGCACTTTGCAAATAACAGCCATTGGGCAATATCTTTTTCTTAAATTGTTAAAATCAATAAAAGCTTGTTTATTTTCCAATAGAACAATGTGATATCCTTAATTGTGTTCGTATTACTTGCTATTGTCAAATATCTGTCCTTCTGGCTTAATAATACTATGAGTCCAGTACTGGTAAGTAAGAATTATTACTTGTCAATTATCCTTAGTCATTTGTGCCATTAGCAATCTGTTTACATAAAAAGCCTCAAACTCTGAATTACTCATAGATTAACTAGTATTGTGAACTTGATTGAAAAAGGTACATTTATTATTCAAGACTTAAAAAAATGGACTACTGACTTGACAGTTTTGCAGATAATGATGGTTATCCTCCACAAGAGGTTAAGTCTCATTTGTGAAAAAGGCAAGCTGTTTGCAGACTGCTGTATTTAAACATCTGTCTAAAAGGGAAGTGTGATATAAAGAGAAGATTGTCAAGTTAAGTCAAATCAGGAACTTGGGAGAGCTTTGCAAACAGAGAACTGAGGCTGGTGACAGAGGATTAAGATCCACCAAACATGGACGTCTAGTGGCTCAGTACTAGGAAAGGAGCTACAACTGCCGCATTCCTAATACTGAACCACTAGATTTTAGAGTACTTCTTGCTTTCCACTGCTGACAGGCTTTATAGAGATTCTTATTTCCTTTTACAGCAAGACCTAGAAGCTTCCCACAGTGCCAAAACTATCAAATAGCTTGCTGACCGCATTATTGGGCAGCTAACAAACCTGAACCCAAGAGGAAGATGAGAAACACCCAACACAGAATTACAGATGGACTGAAGGGCCCTATTTGCATGTAATGAATATAGAATACATGGAAGTTTGGTAGTTTTTAGATATTGTGAGATGATTAAAATTAGGAGGAAAAAAAAAAAAACAAACTTGTTAAAAAAAAAAAACGACCTTTATTGAAGACATTCTTGAATGTCGACAGCTGCATTTGATATTAGAGTGGTATTCAAAGAACAATAAAAAGACATTGGGACAGCACATAAAAAAATATTTTTCAAAATAAACAAAAATACACTAGCAACTCAGAAATCTCATTTTTGAGTTGGAACACCTAAAGACTAGTTACTTTCATACTTATTTGTAGTCCTCCTAGACTGTTACATAATATGGCAGGGATAAAGTACTACCACTAGAAAATTCCAAACGTAAGATATGTAGTGTTGACTTTACAAAAAAAACAAAAGAAAAAGAAAAGGAGAATAACACTGTACATCTTAAAAACATTAAATATACACATGATCTTGGTCAATCTGACTTCGGTTTTTCAAGATGGTGAATTGAGATATAAGGATATATGGCATAAACAAAACTGCAGGTCCCATCCCCAAGTGAGCTACTCATCATCATCATCCTCATCTTCCTCTTCTTCTTCTCCTTCCTCTTCTTCTTCTTCATTGTCATCATCATCATCATCAGCTGCAGCAGCTGGTCCTGAATCCACTTTTCCCTTTGTGCGGTAAGCAACAATATCCTGTAACAGAGAGATAAGCTCTTTTCCATGCTCCACAAACAATAACATTTTTCTATCAAATCAACAAGTTTAACTTCCATGTCATTTTGGATTATCACCTTGTCATATTTCTCCTTCAACTTGGCAGCCTTCTTCTCATATGGCTGCTTTTCTTCCGCAGATGAGCTATTCCACATCTCTCCCAACTTCTTTGCTGTGTCCCCAATGGAAAGGCCTGGATTTTCACTTTTTATTTTTGGGCGAAAATCTGCACAGAAGAGGAAAAATGCAGACCTGTGGGGGGAAAAGAAGGAAACGGAAAGAAAAAACAAAAACGTTGCCGTTTAATTGCTCAAAATACCCCTACAGTCTGAAAGAAAATGAGAAAGTGTAGATTATGGCACATACGGTGGTCTCTTGGGGGCATTGGGGTCCTTGAATCGCTTCTTCTTCTGGCCCTTGGGAGGCACGTAATTCTTCATTTCCCGCTCATAACGCAACTTGTCTTGCTTGGCCATGTCTTCAAACTTGCCTTTCTCTTTTGGTGACATTGTCTTTGGAGAAACACAGCCAGTTTTAAACAATCTAAAAAATAAAATACTGAATTTAGAAAACTGAAAATAAAATCTAATATTATGAATAATTCCTTTTACCTTCCATCGCTCAGAGCATTTCTTGGAGAACTCTGAGAAGTTGACACTGGCATCAGGGTGTTTCTTCTTATGCTCCTCCCGGCATGTCTGCACAAAGTAGGCATATGAGGACATTTTGCCCCTCGGCTTCTTTGGATCCTTCCCCATTTTGGCTTACTAAATTTTAAGGAGAGAAAATACAGTTTTAAATTCAAAGTATACCAGCACTTTCATGCAATGTAAGTAATAGCATCTGAATGGCCCTCGCCAATTGTCTGCCTCCTACTCCATCAGTTCCTCACATCTATTGTTTAAACTGGGTGGTGGGAGGAGGGTGCCTGGGGTGACTGATGATCCATTGTATGAAGAGGCTAGCATTTATTAAAACTACAATCAGCTACACATTACTCTACTGGCGCGTTAGATCAAACGTTTACCTATACAAGCTAGTAAAAACAGTATAGTGCTGCTTAATTTTAGCACTCCGACAATATAACGTGACGCTAACCGGCTAAAGGTTCTACGTGAACACATTAGCGTCCACCTCATTTGATTGTTCATTAGCTTTTAGCCATCTTGCTTTGTGTCCTCTTGCTATCAGCGTTAGCCTTCAAGCTAGGCTAGCATGTCACGGTGCTCATCTCGGGAGACGATTATGAAAATGGCTGATTAGACTGCTAACAAAGGCTAGCTGCCCGTTTTCAAACACCCCTTACGTCCTTCAGGACAAATTTGCCTGTTACTGCTGTCACCTGTCTAAACGCTAAATATTATTCGACTAAAAGTTTAGTGAAAGTCGTACTAATGCCGGAGAATGATGCTCTGCCTGTATCGCCGTACTCCGGTTGCCTCAGCACCAGTCAACGGTATTAACCTACATTCAACAGCCAGCTAGCGCTAGCCTTTATGGTAGCATCCAGCCACCTTTAGCACGCACCACAGCAGCGGACGTTACGTTAAGCGAAGTGTGGCAGACAGTTAACTCGACCATCAGGGCTCTTGTCCTTTAATCCAATGGGCACTTTATTTTAGTTATTACTCATGGCCGTGGTGAATGTCACTGTACGGTAACTACTTAGCCAAGTTAGCAAGATAACGTTAAACACCAGGAGCGTGATACTGAGTTAGCATCCCATTCAGCTCAGCCATGCAACCAACTACGTACAACGTTAATGTATACTGTGCAAAGCATATCCCAGAGCATCGTTTCATTCATAAGAGCCGCACACTATTCGCTTTGTTTAAGATTACGTTTATAGTGCTTACCCCTACAGCGCTATATGAGGCCAGCCGCACGTCGGTACGTCTCAAACAATGGGACGAAAAGCACCGTCAGTGCGCGGTCTTTTGGCTGCGAGAATCCGTCTGTGTTTATTCTGTGTGTTGGGCACCGGCTGTCGGACATTGGCTGCCGCCAACTCCTTGGAGTATCTTATTGGACACGCGCTGTCAGTCCTGCTTGTTGAACGGTTGGTTGTTCAAAACACGGCGGTGTGATGGCGCTCGGCTTGAATGGCAGTGAGTTTAACTGCAGGGAAACACAAACGGAAAGAAATGCAGACCCCATTAGTAAAAAACAAAAAGGAAAGACTAGCAATTTGAAGTTACTCCTAAGCTTACGTTAAAGGAGCATTATCAGCGAATCATATCGTTTACGTAACACACTGCTTTGAGAAAGGGTGTTTGTCCCCGTTCTGATTTATTTATTGTCTATTTTACCACATGTACATGTTAAAGCAAGTTTTAATATTAGACAAGAATAAATTAAAAATGTTTTTAAATGATAGTTTCATTTATCCAGCGAAATATTAATTATTATTAAATATTAATGAATTAAGTATGATTTAACACATTTTTTGAAAAGCGGAGTTCAATTTCACTGGCTATGGAAAGCACTTAATTAGGTTTTGACAAAATGAAGTGGTCTTTAGTGATGTGCGATTCCACTGATTTCCTTTCTGATCCGATACCAAGTAAAATTCAGGGTGGTATCGACGATACTGATCCGATACCAATACTTTGTACAAAAACTTAATGTTTCATTGTATTTCATAATACAATATATAATTGTATTATGTAATTGTAATAATAATATAATAATATAGCTTCATAATGATTACAGAACATTAGACTACTTGTTCTTACTGCTTAATAATGCAGAATTATCATATAGAAATAAAAAAAAACTTGAAGTTGTGCTCTATTTGAGCATGTTGCCTGCCTGCAACACTAAAGGACTCCGCGAGATACGTCTGTCTCGCCCTAGCAGCACCTGTCCCTCTCCTCCTCTTCAGTTCACCTCAACATAAGCTCATCATATTCTGTGATATGATTTACTCTGAGGTGTTTGACGAGGTTAGTGGTGTTGCCACAACACCTCACTGTCTTGCCACATGTATCGCAAACCGCGTCTTGGCTGTTTGTGGATGTAAAATACGTCCGCACATGACTCCGTTAACACTCTGCCATTGTTGTGAGTGCGTACGCCAAGGGGCGGCCACACATTTATACAGGGTGGGCCATTTATATGGATACAACGTAATAAAATGGGAATGGTTGGTGATATTAAAGTCCTGTTTGTGGCACATTAGTATATGTGAGGGGGCAAACTCCTCAAGATTGGTGGTGACCATGGTGGCCATTTAGAAGTCAGCCATCTTGGATACAACTTTTGTTTTTTCAATAGGAAGAGGGCCATGTGACACATCAAACTTATTGGTAATGTCACAAGAAAAACAATGGTGTGCTTGGTTTCAACGTAACTTTATTCTTTCATGAGTTATTTACAAGTTTCTGACCACTTATAAAATGTGTTCAATGTGCTGCCCATTGTGTTGGATTTTGAATGCAACCCTCTTCTCCCACTCTTCACACACTGATAGCAACACCGCAGGAGAAATGCCAGCACAGGCATCCAGTATCCGTAGTTTTAGGTGCTGCACATCTCATATCTTCACACCATAGACAATTGCCTTCAGATGACCCCCAAAGATAAAAGTCTAAGCGGGTCAGATCGGGAGACCTTGGGGGCCATTCAACTGGCCTACGACGACCAATCCACTTTCCAGGAAACTGTTCATCTAGGAATGCTCGGACCTGGCACCCATAATGTGGTGGTGCACCATCTTGCTGGAAAAACTCAGGGAACGTGCCAGCTTCAGTGCATAAAGAGGGAAACACATCATCATGTAGCATGTAGAATCATGTACAGCCATGTTTCACATATGACTATGAAAGGCGTAAGAGGAAGTAGTTCCTTCCAATTTAGACGATCCGAATGATATAGTTTCTTTCTACTGTGTTCCTTTTAATGATAAACTACAAATTTACCCCAAAGTACTAAAATATCGATATTTTAATATGAGAATCGATTCTACAACATAACTTACTGGTATCAGAAGAATCGATATTTCAGTATCGATCCGCACACCACTAGTGGTCTTAAAGATCCCAAAATCACATCATGCAACAACTTTGTACAGGAAACCTTCCCAGGATTTTCCAGCCTACTAAAAGGGCTCAAAAGAGTGGATTGACAACTCGTCCATGAGGTCATAAAAGAACCCAGAGCAATATCTAAAAAAAACTCGCAGTCTCACTACCCTCAGTTATCCTGCATTTCAGATTAAGTCGGAATTTCCAAGTTCCCAGTTGCAATTGTTATATTTATTTCAGTTCAATTAATTTTTTTTTAACTACAACAACAGTTGCCTTAAGATGTTTTTTTTTGTTGGTCTGGAATGTCCCTTCGACTCCAATTTTCTTTTCTGAAAGTACCAGCCCCACCAACCTGCAGCTGTGCATAATACAAATACAGCATATTACAAAAAGCAAGTATTATGCTGTATTGTTTGCGACACAGGAATGGCTCTTCCTTGTTGAGAAGCAAATCAAATCCTGTTTTTCTTTATATTTATTACTAAAATGCACTAACTCGGGAGTAACATCCCTCCTGAGTTCTGTCACCCAACGTATGAGGTAACTGGAATGTGCCAATAAGGTCAGTGTTCATAATTCAACAATAAGAAAGAGACTGGGAAAAAAGTAGCATCCATGGGTGAGTTTACTGCTGATCAACAAGAATACATAGGCTTGTCTCGCATTTGCCAAAAAACATCCTCCAAAGAACATCCCAAAACTTTTGAGAAAATATTCTGTGGACTGATGGGACAAAAGTACAACTTTTTGGAAGCCTTGCATAAAACTAACATAGCATTTCATAAAAAGGACATCAAACCAGCAGTCAGACATGGTGGTGCTAGTGTGATGATTTCAGGATGCTATACTGCTTCAGGTTCTGGCCAACTTGTCGAAACTGATGGAACCATGAATTCTGCTTTCTATCAGAAAATCCTGAAGAATAATATCCGGCCATCAGTTTGTGACCCAAAGCTGTGAAGTACAGTTTGGTTATGCACAAGTCTAAGTCTCTGAATGTCTCAAAAAATAATAAATAAAAGGATGGTTTTAGAGCGGCCTACTCAGAGACCAAGGTTAAATCCAATTGAAATGCTTTTGCGTGACCTTAAACAGGTCATTCATGTTTGAAAATCCTTCACTGGGCCTAAATTAAAACAATTCTAAGACTCATTGCCAGTTATCACAAATGCTTGATTGTATATACTATAGTCATTGCTGCCAAAAGTGGTCAAACTAGTTATTAGGTTTAGGAAGCACTCACTTTTAAGTTAGGGAATGTAGTGTTATCATTTTTAGCAGCAGCAAAAGTAATAATAGCAAAGCTTTGAGGTGACTTCTAATAGTGAAAACTTCTGAAGTCAATTTTTTGTGTGGACAAGGATGGATGAACAAAGCCAAAATGTTAAATGTTTACCTCCTGCAACTATGAAATATCTTATTTTATGTCATGTACTATTTTTAGAAAAAACAAATCATGATATTATCTAAAGTTTAGTTTATACAGTTAAAAGATGTGTAATACAGTTGAAAGAAGTGCAGTACAGAAGAATTGCCCATTTCTCTTTTAATGTTTTTTATTTATAAAATGTTCAGGAACTATTAAATCTATTGCTGTAAGTTATTTCTCTTTGAATTGTTGATGAGTTGAATATTGATTACCGAAAAATATACCCAAATGTACTTAGTTACTACCCACTATCACCAGTAACAGACATATAAGGCGCCTGTAACAATGCTAAATTTTTAATTCAACATCTCCCCTGCTGTGCTTCTGTTTAAATGTTGTAGGTCTCCATAACCACAGTGCATACTACATCCTGCTTGGATCAGCTTTGACACTGTGTAGATAAAGCTTGTGTACGTATAATGCTCTAATTTTAATACTCACAGGAATTGTCAGCATATGCTTTTCATCAGGATACCAATGAAGTAACTTTTCATCTAAAAATTAAATGGATTTAAGTACACTGAAATCAGCTATAAGAGGAGGTGCTAGAACAAACCAGCAGTCACCAATGGCAACGCAAGGTAATGTTAAACCAAGGATAGGTAAACACAAAAAGAAACCCAGTATGGAACTTAAAATGTTTTCTTACATTTATTTTGCATGTTATTGTAACATCAAAAGGTTTTGTTTAATTAACGTACATGTTATACCAGTTTTGTGTTTTTTAAACTTACTTATCTGCTTTTTTATGTTTTGTTTTTTCTTGTTTTAAAATGTTTAGTTTTTATTATTTTGGGGTGTTATTTTTAGTTGTTTGTGGTTGTAATATGAGTATTTGTCAGATTATAAGATTTGAGAAGTTAGGAATTGTTTTGCCCACTATCACCTGTAACAGACATAGGCCTATGCAATGTTCCCTCTAAACTGCGTGCGTGCGCAATTGCGCACTGATGGCACGGTCTCTGCGCAGAAAAAATCTGCGTTGCGCACAAAAAAAAATCTAACCTGAATTGAAATTAAAATTTAAACTTTAACAATTCTGTTTTGCAGTGTTAGTCAGTAAGTGACTGGCTGCTCCAGTATGGGATTAGAACGATGCCACCTTATCCCATAGTCCAGCCAGTCACGCAATTCACATTCACGTAAATGCGCAGCTAATCAACTTATGCCCCCAAGAGTACCTGGCTGCAGCCAGACCCTTCTCTCCTTATGTGCCGACACCGGTGTTCTAGCTAGCAAAGCGGCGTGGCTGATGTGGAGTGAAGCCACGTTAATGACAGCGTGTACAACCATTGGAGATGTGAGCAGGACAGACGGAACAATTGACGGAAAAAGTGTGGACTTTATACCAGTTTTTAAATTGTGTTGATAGGCCACGTAAAACCAGAGTTATGATAAAAATATATGCAATGTTTGGTTTTCTTCCTGATTACTATCGTTGTTTATATTTACTGCGGGAAGAAACGGTAAAAACATATAAGGAAAACGCTCGAAAGCACTCCAGAAAGTTTTAGGAGTGACGGCGGTTTTGAAATGCGAGAGATTTGCAACGTTTAGCGCAAATCTTGTGTAGTTAGTGTGTAGTGTAGTCAGTAGTTTTGTTGTGTGCGTCAGAACAATGAGGCGACTGCTGAATGTTACAGGTGTTACAGCAGTGATACATCTCCTGTTGTCAGGCCTGCAGGTATCAGGCTTTTGATGTTCTCCTTTATCTCATAGTGGACAGAAATGGTTTTTTGGAGTAGCACAAATAATTTGTGAGGCATCAAATTTGATGCAGAACAGCTGGCTGTTCTGTAAATATTTTGAAATGTTTGTTTAAAAAACGCCTTGGCAGCATTTTTTGGTAAACATCTGCAAAAAACTTTGTTGTTTGCAAAACTCAGTAACTTTTTTAAGAAGTAACTATATAATTAATTGCCCAACATTGGTCTTTATATACTGTATCTTGCAGACAGAGAGTTACAGGACTCTCTCCCAGACCACAGACCCATACTCATAATACAAGTCCGCTTTATAAAAAAAAAAAAAAGAAAGTTGTGTTTTCAAAATTGGAGTTCAAGTTATTTTTACTTCCAATAGTGTTAACATACTACACAGGTCATGAACAAGATGTTTTTAAATTATCATTGTAAGTGGGCTAAAGCAGTTAATTAAAAGTAGTCTAACATAAATGTAAATGCTGTAATTTGATTATTTTAATAAATTATTTTAATCCAACCATGTAAGTTGGATTCGATGCTGGCGTGACCACAGTGCACACATCTACTGTTGCTCACAGTGGTCCAAGGGATCGCTCAGGGAGTTTGTCAGACACATGAAAAATTAGAGAGAACATTGCATATAAGGCACCTTATATGTCTGTTACTATATATATAAGGCACCTCTAACAAATCCTTATAATACAAGCACATGCACCACAGTCACAATATCCCATTTTATACTCCCTTATTAAACAGATGCACCAATTACTACTCATGTTTTACGTGGCAATTTTGACCAGATTGACTAACAGTAAATTTTCCAGTATGTTTTTGTTTTATGTGATTTTTGAAGTCCATGTTAATATTTCAAGCAAAATCTGCATAATATTAAAATTACAGAGAACTACAGAACTTAGAAGTACAGATTCGTGTTTTTAGTACAAGTCTACATTTTAATAGATCAAAAAGTAACATTTATTTTAAGCACAGTTACATTACAGAGGTATACAGTAGCCTTTGTAGCCTTTGTTATACTGTCGTTACTATGTAGATCAAAAAGTTTAATTTGAACTCAGGTTTAGATGTTTACATTGTGCCATGTTTACACTGATTGAAATACTTTTAAAAAAAAAAGTAGTTACAGTATAGTAGTATTTTTTCCAGGGGGGAAACAGTGGTGGGATCCATATGAAACAACTCACAAAAGGCAATTCGTCTACCAGCCAAGTTCAGCTGCAGATATTTTCCTGTAAGTAAAATCATGGACTTATGAGGCTCTAAATAAGCATACACATTATGCATGGTTGTGTGTGTAATTATGTGTCTGTGCTGGTACTTATGTAGGAAGCCCCTGTCAACGTCATTGATAGACTCATATTCACAGTCTGGACCTTTTGGTTCAAGTATATACAGTAAGGACTTTAGCTGGAAGCCTGCCTGTAAACCTGAATGCATTCGTACAGGAACAGCCTCAGGGCAGAGGAGAAATAACCCGCATCCCAGCAAGGTTAGTACCAACCCTCAGTTTTTACATTTATAGTGAAATGGCATGCTTGACCTTTCACAGTGTATTGTAACCTTTAAATTAAGCTATTTTTCCCCAAGTCTTTCATGATGTGGAGGCTGCCAAGGGATGTTGCCAGAAACTCTGACCATATTGCATTCCCTTTGAAATGCCTCCCTTCTGAGGGTGAGATCCGTAAGGCCCTAACCGCACAGTACCTCTCCACTTACAAATGTGACTTCATGGGTACACCTCAAGGTACACAATTTTCAGTCAATCTCATGTATACGAGAACTCGTCAGAATGGCTGAAGACATCCGTGCACACAGGAATATCCAGATGTCATAACATTTCATGATATTTCTCTCTACAGTTCATTTTCCATTTGCCATTCATTTTCTTTTTGTCATGGTGTTTTCTTCTTGACAGAGTACAATGACACTGAAAAAGCAGCCAGATGGTTTGCACCTATGCACAACAGGCACCGCATATCACTGTCTACTGACACTGTGATGAGGGCCAATTATCGCCAGCCAAACCAAAAATCTGAACTCGTGGTCAGTGTTTCTCACTGCTGCAAAAAAGATCCAAATGTGACCTGCCCCGGTATAGGTACTGTCTACTCAAAAACTATAGAAGATGCATGTAAACAGCGGCTCTGGTGATTTGCAGTGTATTAGATGATGATTCTCTGTGTTACAGTTCCCACTGTTGTACCAAGAAACTTGCAGATTCAGAAGAATCGTGCTAATGTAACAACCTATGACCATTTTTTCGGAAAGCCAGTCAATACTGTCACATCTGTGATGAAGTCTCTGACACCCCAGGAGCTGGAGCAGTTACACAGAATTTTACCTAAAAGGGGTTAGCACCAGTTTATTTTATTTTATTTTATTTGATGTTTTAGCTTTATAACAGATTATTCAGTGATTGTGGTTTGACTGATGTGCTTATGTTGGTTTTTATCTTTTGTTTTACAGAGCAGGAGGCTCTAAAAGTGGTTTTGAGTAAAGATGTCTGTCCAAACAATAAGGAGAAAGTCAATAAACTTCCAGCAGCTGTGCGTGAGTCAGACTCGCCAGAGTGGAGCTCAAGCTGGCCAGGACCTCACTGAATTTCATCATTTTATATTAGCTGTTTGTGTTTTTATGTAATCTCAGTTCACTCTGTAAAATCAGCACAATAATATTATGAATTAAAGATGAAAGAATTCATTTTTGCTGATTTAGTTTTTGTGTGCGTGATATTGTGACCTAACGTCTGTGCCCAATAATCAAATGTTCTCGTGCTCCTCTTAGTTTTATATAAAATATATTCCCCAATCGGACTTAACTCAATTCTTATACAGCTTGATAACAATAAAAGAAAAATGCTTAACCTTTGTTGACACATATTAGCAACTGTAGGTTTGCAATGTAAATTAAATGAAGTGAAAGTTAAAATGTGGCACAGTAGTTTAAAATACAGAACAATATCTCAATAGCTTATTTCTATCCATTTGCAATGTTTACATGGTCACAGCCCTGATTCTTTGCAAGCACTGGGTCTTGTTTTAAGCTGTGTAGTCTCAGTTGTCACTTTTGGTGTCTTAGTTACCACGGGGCCACCTGCTCTGTTCAGGTGTAATGCATAAGTGAGTATCAGGTGAGCTAGTGTAAGATCTGACTGATTAACGTCTGTTTGGAGGTCTCTTTGAAGAAATGTTTAACACTAAAATGTGCCTTTTACGTCACACCAACCTTTAAGATACAGGAATTAAAAAGAATGCCTTTGGGGAAAAAGGTTCGCTCTTCTTCAGCTTCAGGAAGATTAGAGACTCAACATGTACACAGGTAATCTGCTCTGTTATTGTTTACCATGCCGCCACTGGAAATCACATTGCTTTTAAATGTCAGCTCCAACAGAGTTTAAATGTCTAGACAAGTGATGAAAGTTGAAGCCTTGCTTTATTCTCGGTCTTAGTTACAAAATGTTTGCTGTAGTCATGGGGCTTGTGTTGCCATCTGTGGTAGTACTTAGTAGTTATCCTGTAATGCAGGAAGCACTGTCACCTGGGAATCATAATCACATTCCTAGGATTAAACAGATCATATGCAACATCGCTAATGTTTCTTTTTCAAACATGTGAGAATTTTGATTCCTCTAATAAGTCCCTTCTTGTATAACTGAAATTTAAACGTTACTTACCCATATATCAAATCCTCCAGCATCCTCTCAGAACTGAGTGGTTTAGAGGAGAGGACAAGAAACACATCTGGGCTGGGATATCGGGATGAGAAAGCAGATGATTCTTCAGTACCAAGACAACTGACTGACAGCAAGGATGGAAAAGAACAGCCTGACTGGTTGGTGAAAGAGCTGCTCAAACAGAGCAGACGGAGACACTCTGTCACACTCGGAGATAATGAGAAAATCACGAGACAGCAATATCACCTCATCAATTCAACCTACAACCTCAAGGTAAAAATCTAAATATCAAGCTAAATGCGAAATGAAATGAGTGAATAAATGTTAACCAAACCATCTCTCCAAGAACAAAGTCCAGATGGGATAACATCATTATATATTTTCACCCCTTGCCCATGAGCTTTCTTTTCTAGAGTTGCTACATTTAGCCTGAAGATGTCACTAGAGTGCTGCAGTTCTGAACTTGACTTTACAGACCCTGTTACAGATCCCGAAGAGCTTTTAAACTTGACTACAGCTGAAGCACATCCTACCAGTAGCAGCATGGATGTGAGCTAATGCCAAAAATGCCATTTTAAATCAAGTTGATGATCAATTTACTTGCTCCCTGACAGCACATCGGGCAGGACAATCTATCCCAGAGCCCAGGATGGCCATGTTTCAGGCCAAAGTAAAACAAACATTGTGGCTGAGCCAACTACTTAAAAGGTCCCCAGTAGATTCAAATTCAAGCTTTCAAGCTGACAAAAATGATAGAATTATGTGGGAGGCTGGTGCAAATGCAGCAGCTCAACTTTGTGGGTTTCAGTTGCAGATGTCAGTCAGACTCCTAGCTAATGTAATGGGCAGTGCGCCTTAACAGATTAGGCAGAAAAGGCTCAGGAGTTCAAAGTTATGCATCTCTTATAAAGGGATCTGCAAAGCAGTCGAGGTTATGTGAACACTTTTAGTCCTTCCATCACTCTGACTGATTAAACAATTATCTCCCCAGTTCAGGAGATACCGTGGGGAAACCTCAACCCTAGTTTCATCCTTGAGGAATTAGGCTGTTTATCCGTGTTATTTATTAATGATAGATCAAAGAGCTTCATGGATCAAGGACCAGTTGCTAGGAAACCATGGAAAATCTGAGGATAGGCCATTAACACAGAGAGCATGGCCTGCCATCCAGCCTTGTGGAAGCATCTTCGAGACATGACATTGCTGGTGGTGCCTGTGGTGACCATTACAGATAGTAATTATACTCTGAGGTTGAGCCCTAATCATATGTGCTGATAATGGTTCAGTGTAAAATAAATATATACATAAATAAATACTTTTAATTTGCATTTTTAGCACTCAGATTTTAAGAACTGCTTAAATGGAGTGAAAAAAATGGAAGAAGCATATTTGCCAATTACACTTAATTACTTGTTTTATTTTTCACCATGCTGATTTATTCTAATAATCCAGGCTGCCTTGCATAATAGTAACTGTCACAATTCCCTCCTTCTGATTAAGATTGATGAGAAAATATCACTTGAGACCCTTGAGAAACTGAAACTAGCATTTGAGGTATTGTGTGATCTCTTCTGTTTTTTAAAACATGTATTGTCTGGTTATTCATTTCTGAAATGTGATTTAATTTTTTTTTTCTTGCAAAGGAATTTGAATCAGGTGGATTGAGATACATTGATGTGGCCAAATTTGGACCTATGATGAAGAAGTGTTTGGATTTACCTAATGCAGTAAGATAGCATCACACCTCTTTTTGCATCTCTGTCTCAGATTTTTTTTAAATCTGCCTCGTCTGTATTTCCCTTTATCTACAATTAAGGAAATTGCCTGAAGAATTTACCGTAGAAAAGTGTCAGTTCATTCTTCCACTCTTTAAATTTCACAGACCTACATGGAGATTCAAGGGTTATTTAAGAAGATTGATTATTTAGGCAAAGGGACGATTTCATGGGTGAGATTATTTATGTTTTTTTGTGAAGCATACACCCCTTCAAAACACTTTCCCATGTATGTAAACACCAGGATTATGCAATTAAAAAAAACAAAAGCTAGACAGCAGTAAAATTACTTTGGCTAGTGGGGATTTGTGAACCAAGTATAACTAATAATTATCAGAGTCCTCCTAGCCCTAGGTTGACTGTAAACTAATATATTCATCTTGTGCAGTAATAGTAATGTATCTTCCCTGGACATTGGATTATGACCTTTAATTTAATTGCAAAATTTTAGGTTAGTAAAGAAAAGGCTAAAAATAATTCCATAAAGAAGTGATACAAATGTAATAATAATAATATACAGAAGAACACTGGCATTTCTAACACACAACATAATGTGATACAGGGTGAGTTCTCCACATACATGCTGCAGCAGTATAAAGGGCAGGAGGAAACTGCAAGACGCAACAACCAGGTGGCCTTCATTCTGCCAGCCACCATGAATTCCTTTAATCATGGGATTCCTATTGTCAACATCCAGTCTACTCATGATGGCACCATCGTAACAGTGCGAGAAGATGGGTGTGCTTGCCACTGGAGTCCTGAACTTAAACCCCAGAAGAGCAAACACCTGTTTGTATGTTTCAGCTTGTGCACATTTACCTGAATGCTTACTGTCAACACCATGATTACTTCCTGATGACTTTTTAAAGTCTGTTGCATTCAGCCTTGAGTTAAATAGTTCCTGTTGAACATTCTTTCAAACCAGCTTGCCAGTGTATATATTTTTAAAAAGACCAGTAAATTCCTAAAAGAGGCAGGTATTGTGACACTGTGGAAATAATTACTGATACTGGAATATGCAGCACATCAGCGATGAGGGCATTTAAATAAAAACATTTTTTTGAAAAGCATTTAAACCTTTAAAATTGTTCTAACGGTGATTGTAGCATATTCATATTATTTAGCTAACATAACAAACAGCAAACTCAGAACAGCAGGTCAATTGTAATTTCAAAGTGACCTTGAATTTTGTAAATATGAGTTTTTAATGTATTTGTTAATTCTCACAGAATGAAGATCCAACAAATACAAAGTCAAAATGGGCAAGTGACTTTGCTCTGATGAGCGAGTACAACAAGCTGATGATCGCGACAGGGTAATGAGAAGTGGTGAAATAAAATTTAGTCTCGTTAACTACAGGTCCCGGGCTCTGCTAAGTTTGTTTATGTAGATATCTTTACTATCGTGCAGGGACAGAGAGCTCCAGCTTTATAACCTTTTCTCTCTGGAGCCTTATTGTCAGATCAGTGAACTAGAAACAATACCCCTGACAGTGGACTACAGGTGAGCAGCAATTCTTCACGCTAGCATCGTCTTATGATTACCTAAATGAATTCTTTACACAGTGTTTGTTGTTCTGCTCATAGCTACAATGGCCAGGATAAATGCTGTGTTCTGTATGGAGACTCTGAAGTAGGTCTTGTTATTAAAAGCTGATTGAATTATCAAGCAAAAATCTGGCAGAGATCTAACCGCTTTGTCTCTTAGGGATGTGTGACTATTATGTTAATATCCTCTGCTGGAGATACCTTCAGGTAATGTTGCTTTTTCAAATACTTACACTCACTTAAATTCAAGTTTTGTTTCTGTATATATTATGAATGCATTTGAAGATATTTTTGTGACATATTTTTGTGACTTTAAGCAAAACATTTTGGCTATTCAAAGTTAAGTATTACCTCTGATTTTCTCCACTACTAGATGATCAAAGAAAAGCCCGGGAGAGGCATTAACCATTCATAGACAATCATATTTCAGTACTTCAGTATTAGTTTTTCTCCCAAATTGTGATCTTGCTTGATCAAAAAGAATTTGCAAGTTAAAAAGAAATACCTCAGAAGACAAGATATATTTAAAATGTGTTTGGTGATTCTGGAGCATAATACACAGCAATTAAAAGTTTGGGATGCTCTGCTGAGTAATATCACCCACTTTACAATAACTCCCACACCACTTCAGTTGCATGGTAACTGCAATACTGAGGCTATTATAAGATGGCTATTATGATTTGCTTTCTTGAGATTTTCTTTTTCTCTCTTTTTTTTAAATTTTAAAGTTAAGGTCAGTTTTTCATCCTCCACTGATTGTGGAATATGGATCCTCAGTGGAGGATCCTCTACATACACTGTAAATCCAATTTACTGCTTACTCTAGCACCGTCTAATTTTCAACGTTTATATATTTATAAAAGCCAAGTGAAGAAATTTTATCATCAGTCACTTTTGGTGCCACCTGGTTTTTAACTCAGTGATTTTTATTAATTTATTTTTGTTTTATTTTAATTATCATGCAGTTTAAAGGTGAGTTACCTTGATTTGATTCACTTTTTAACACTTTTGAGAGTTTATTTTTAGACTGTTTTGGAGGATTAAAACATGTGTATTTTACTAGTAGTGTTACTACTGCTGTCATTTAATTCAAATTATAAAGCAACAATCTGTAAACGGAAAAATAGAGAATATTAGTCAAATTGGCAACTTCATGTTGCTGGTTATTGTTATGTGATTTAAAATGATACCTCAGATTCTATGTGTCCCCTAATTATACATGACCTACATGAAGTTGCATCTCTGAATGTCTGATGGTTTTCAGGCCTGACTGAACATCTCCACATCTCTTTTTATAGGTTATGGAATAAACTGCCAAAGACTGAAACTATACCTAACATATCAATTAACCATGCAGTTCTTTCTCCAAACCTGGCTTTTATTAGATGGAAGGTTCATCATGACTGGGTGACACAGGTGACGTTTTATCTTTCTGTGGTTATCCTCCATACGAAGAAATATATTGAGGTTTGGTCATGGTGTGATATTTGACCTATATTATGAAATGAAAGTCCTAAAACAGAAACATTTCTTTCCCAATTTAGATTAAATATTTTCATAGTCTTCAGGTTGTTGTCTCCTCATCAAATGAAGAATCTTCTTCTCTTGTTATAGGTAATTTCTGTTCAGCTCTATTTCCGTCTTTCCTATATAGTATGTTCAGTACAATACCAGAAAATCATACATTTATTGTTGTTACGTGGATGTACATATTTACTTGTCTGTTTTGGATGCATACACAGTGTCTGTAATGAGAGAACCAAATCGAAAATCACGCATCCTTAGGATGGTCGTTAAAAAATAGATTTAAAAAATCAACTCCTTTGTATTCTGCAGTGTTCAGTAATTAAACTCAGTTTTGAACATTAGGTAGCCTGGATGGATAGCTGTGAGAAATGACTCATGATGACTCATCTATCACAAATTCACCAATCTATTCCCACCTGTCTGTGTGCGTGATCACCCCGCATGTGGGCATGTCCACTTGCAGACTTGGTCATTTATTCTGATAATGACTTACCGTTGGTGCAAAAGGAATGTTTTGATTGATGCTTGTACACAAAGCCTAAATAAAATGTGTATTGTCTATGTTTTATTTTGTTTTTTCCTTCTTGAGGCTGCCTGCTGCCTTTAACAGATGCTGAGCAACAGTTGAGTGAAATTAAAGAGACCTGTTATGAAGGTAAATCCAAGAAGATCCAGCTGAGTTGGACACCACAGGTCCGGGCATCATGTGATCAGACTGTCTTTAGCATCTACAAAGGTGTCAGGACCTTTGACCTCTGTCAGAAGCACAGATTGCTGATTACTGGAGGCATGGATAAACTTATACGCCTGTGGAATCCACATTATTCTGGGTAAGGGACCTAGAGTCACTGGGATTTTGTTCTTTGAAGTATCATGTTTTTAAAACACAATAATTTTTTCACCTGATTCAATTTCAATTTTAGAAAACCAACTGGTATTTTGAAAGGCCACTCTGCTCCTATCATCTCCATCCGCATCTCCTCAGAAGACAATCAAATCTTCTCTGTCTCAACAGACTGCACTGTGAAAGTGACTGATGACTCATTTTTATGTTTTACGTGTGATTTTATGTTTTCCAAATTATACAAATGATTTGTGATTCTTATTGTTGTACAGTCATCAAGCCCATGTGCATTTCTCCAACAGTATTAGAAAACTTGATATAAGGTTAACTTTGCCAGTTTAGTGCCACCATGTTCCAGTGGGGATACTTATACTTTTCTTTTTAGTCCACTACATTTTAAATTTGACAGTGAGTTTCAATTGTATCACATTACTTGATAGATGATTACAGATGAACCATAATAATAAGGATTCAGTGGTACAATATAATACTGATAGAAGCCATCTGACTGTATATACGGTCACGTCAAAAAGAAAGTTTCTATGCTGTTCTGTGAAAAAGTAAGTGCCCCGCTAGTGTTGGCCTGGGCTGTTAATGAAGCACACTTGATTGACCGAGCATCATTGCTGATTTGGAGCAATCATTGTGTGTTAATACAATGATCAATCTTCCCAGGAGTAGACAAAATTCACCCCAACTTCAGACCATGCAATTCTCAGAGAAAGTAGAAAAACTCCAAAATCTATATCTCAGAAACTACAGGTCAGAGTTAGCATATGAAATTTTCACGACGGTACAATTATTTAAAAAAACAAACAAAAAAAAAAAACGACTGTTCTTGTTGCTAGGAGAAAGCCTCTTCTTTCTACAAAGAACACCAACGTGGTTTAGGATGGCAAAGCTGCATTTTAACAAATCACAAGACATCTGAAATAATGTTCCTTGTACACACCAAACTAAAGTGGAGCTCTCTAGCCACAGTGAATGATGCTATGTTTGGCAAATATCAAACACAGCATATTAGAACAAACACCTCATGTGAACAGTCGAGCATGGTGGTGGAGGGGTGATGATTTAGGCTTGTATTGCACCGGACCTGGGCACCTTACAGTCATAGAGTAAGCTATAAATTTTGCTGTATGCCAAAGTATTCTAGAGACAAATTTGAGGCCATCTGTCTCAGAGCTGAAGCTTAAAGTGGATTATGCAACAGGACGGTTATCCCAGACGCATCAACAAATCTACAAAGAAAGTAATCAGGGTATCACAATGGCGAGTGGGCCAAAATTCCTGCACACCAATTTCTCACACACCAATATGAGAAGCTGATCAAGTAATACAGAAAATGATTACTTCAGGTTTTTGCTACTAAAAGTGAATCTGCAAACTATTGAACTCATAGTATTTAGATGTAAGATGCAAAAAATATTTTACTTTATTTTTCACATAACTGTATAACTCTAGTATACTTTATTCTCTCATAAGACATAATTTATACTGTGGTTAAAAGGATAAACAGTAAACAGTGTGAGGTCTTTCACTGCTGTTCATCTGTTTACTTCAGATTTGGCATCTTCAGGATCAGTGTTGCCTGTTTACAGCAGACCCCAAAGCAAGCCGGATTCATGGTGATATATCTGCATGCGCATATTCCCCTGCAATGAAGTCTCTGTATATTGCAGCAGACTGTATGACTATGCTCCCTCTGAAGTTAAGGTAGGATGTCATGCCTTTGAGTTCAGTTAGCGAGGGGATCCAATATGCTCTGAAGTTCAATACAGCTGTTGATTTTAAACTAAAATCCTACTTTCATTCTGAACATGGAGATTTATTTTTGCAGAGATGACTGTGTCTCCTTAATACTAATCTCGCTCTAGTTATTTCATTCATCTTCTTATCTTTTTCTTCTGTCAGGCAGCGGCTTCACCGTCACTTCACTGTTTCTCATAATGAGCCTGTTTTGTGCTGCGGTTACAGTAAGGAGTTTCGTCAGGTAGTCAGCTGCACTGAAGGATCTGTGAGTAAATTACTGCTTTGCAACATGTTAACCACCTTAAGAATTCTATTAATAATGATTCCAGTGTCTGTTAAAACACATACCCCACCATCATATTAGATATTCGGAAAATCAAGTGTTTAATAAACCTGAGCTGTTACTGGTTTTAGGTTGTGAGAGTCTGGGATTTTGACACTGGGTGTCAACTTTTTGAGTTTGGTGGCTCTCGCGAACTGTCTTCTATCACTTGTTTGACATTTGATCCCAAAGGGAGAAGGTATGATACAATATTTCGTGTCACCTTTTTATATAATATAATAAGCCACTACCTTATCATACTTATAAGATGCCATTCTCACATCGTATGTTCTTGAGTCTGCAGACTCGTCACTGGTGTAAGAGATGGATCTTTAAAGATCTGGAACTTCAACAATGGTCTATGCCTGAAGACATTAAAGAAAGGCATGGGTTTCTTTTTTCTTTTTCTTTTACTCTCTCAGAAAGTTTGAAACACTAAATTATCTGATCATTGAAAAGTTACTTTGAATTTTTTTTCTCCCTGTAGATGGTGAATGTCGTGAGGTGTGTGACTGCATCTTTCTCCAAGTCCACAGGAATTTGTGAGTAATGATGTGATATTTGGAAGTGTTTTTGGCTTAGAATAAATTTGAATCCACGCTGAGCTTGTGCAATTTATGTTTGAAGCTATGTGATGTCAGTGGGAAGGGACCGGAAGATTGACATTTACCCAGTGAGTACAAAAGAAATGAACGAATTCAAGATATTATCTGTCAGTTGTATTTCAGAAATCCCCATCCAATTATTTCTTCTTTCCTCCATCCTTCCATCATGTTGCATCCTATTTGGATTTGTTTACACTGTTATTACCAGCTAACCTCCATTCTGAAATAGAAAATAAAGACGGTTCATATCACATATGCCCTTCTTAAAATTGTTTTATAAAACCAGACAAATGAAGGAGGAAAAATGATGCACATTTTTAATCCCATGTCTAATGACACGTTTTATCCTTAAAGGATGTTTTAAAGATGAAGGAAAAAAGGTACTGCTAATATAAAAAATTCAAAATGCCTCCCTGTTTGCTGATTAAGCGTCTGTACTTTGTCAGGACGTACCTGAGGATCTTCATCATGTCCAGAGGCCACAGGCTTCATGGCAGGATGATCTGGTAATTACAAACACTACTACAAATATTCTTTTGACAACAACAAGTCTAACAACAGAAGCTCAAGTTAAAAACATCTTTAAAAAAGTGTTTAGTGCCCTCTGAGTGAGCTTGTGTTCCTTTGTGACATGTATTTTAGGTGAAGCTGATGTCAGCCAAAGCACAGGCTTTTGTACTAAATTGAAAAAAGGGCAAAGTGAGTCTAGTGGAACACATTAAAAAACTAGAGTTGTAGTCTATCTAGCTGAATCACAGATTATTATTATTGTGTCAGATTATCATTGTGAAGTCAGTGTGTTGTTTTAAATATACATTGGAGATTATTCAACAATGCACATGATCATATCATAGAACATAATCTTATAATAACTGTTATAACCTGGTTGTATACAAAACATTGAATCACACCACCATTAAAATGCTTTTCATACAACAATTGTAAAGCATTCTCATAATGTGCCAGTGTAAATTCTTGGACTACCACAGCATTTTGCTGGTCATACGTTTGTGTGAAATTTTAAATGCGGAAAATTGACACAGTGTGGCATTGCTACATTTAAGGAAAAGAAAATAGCTACACCTACCTCTTGTATTTCTAGACAAGCTGGAGCCTGCATCTGATTTTTCAGTACCTACTTAGGTTTGCCTGTGTAATCAGAATGCTACACACCACACCGTGGTGCATTTTATCCTTCCTGTCACAGAACAAATCATCTTTGTACATTATTTAGTAGGGGCTGCCAGGCCAGTCCTGACCATGCTTTGCCTCAGTCACTGTTGCACCTACAAACACTGAAAATAAAGCTTCCCTACTGCCCCTGTGTTCATATTATACAGACATATAAAGAATACTATAGTCTTATGAAAGTCCAAAGAATAATTTTTGCTGACTGGCTGAAAAGCTCAGAGGGAAAGATGGGTAACCAAGCTTCCCTGATCTCTGCCCTGCTGCGTAGCATTGCCTGCAGACAGATTTTAAACTCAAGCAGTGAAATATCCCTTCCTGCCTCACTCTCCTCTCCTCAGTTTTCCACCTTTACTCCTCTCATAAAATTGTCCTCATAAATGTCTGACAATACTTAATTATGCTGGCATTTTACTAATTTTATTCCATACACATCAGCGTCCTCACATCACTTCTTTGGGTCTTAGTTCCAGTGCAGCTGAACTCTAACCTGTCACCTATACTTGTATTTCATGGCACGCTCTGTTCCACACACTCTGAGATTCTGCTGAAATGATGTTTCTCTCACTGATTTAGTCCAGAATGCAGACCTTGAACACCAATATTACAGTGTCTTATAAGGTTTCTTATTATTTTGTGTATACATAAAATTATATCAAGAGTTTTACTAAAGAAAAAACACTTGTTATTGCAATACCACTAAAATGCAATCTTTTCTTAATGAAGAATCAGAAAAGATGTGTTCTTTTACCACCTTCTAGTGTATTAATAAACAGGGACTCTATGTTCTTATATAATGGCATTTGGAGACATATATGTAGTTATAAAATTCAGAAGTATATTTTGTTCTATTATAAGACACAAAAGGAAAGCACAACATAATCTCTTTTGTTTGACCATCATATCTGGATATGATGAGTCAACAAATTATGCTGCTTTGGACACTAAACATTTAATCGCCTCCGCAGACCAAGCGAATCCTCACTTCATTACCAGGTAAAACTGCCAAGTGCTCAGATTTCTTTCCATTTTTTTTGAAAGTGACTAGTTCTCGCAAAGCTGCGTAATCAACCCCCACAAATATCAGCTCATAAATTACAGTTTTTGTTTCATCTGATCTCACCTGACTAATTTGGTGGAGTTATCTCTGACAGCGGGACACAGTTCTGCATACATGAGCTGCAGGAGAAAAACTGATTCTCATTAATGCCGTATGATTCATTGGATGAGGCGAGTCCCATGCCCTTCCGTCTCTTTCATTATGCCTCATGGTTCCTTTCACCCTCAAAGACGCCCATTAACAGAGCAGAAAGGCTACATTACAGTGGCCAAGAAGAAAAGTGACCCCTTTGATTATCTACAGCGGGCTCTCTTGAAATTGTTTTTCATTAATGGCCTGGAGGAGGAAGATCAATGGGTTGTTTTATATGTACTGCTCTCCTCCCCATTACCCACTGAGCCTCCAGTTCAGTGTGAATTTTTCAGTTCCTCCAGATGGTCAGTGTTGTGTTGCATCTCATTAAACTTTAAAAACATGACCTAGTTCCGCTAAATATTTCACTTTGGCACAGAATATAATCTAAGTTCAAAATGCCATCTGCTTTTCCCGGTTAGTGGTGTATACAGTTACACATTGGCAGCATCACTCCAAGCAAAATCCTCCTGTTGAGTGCAGTGAGAAATAGACACATGAAGAACGAGATGAATCACTTTGTATCAGTGTGTGAAGTACAGCAGCAGGACTAATGTTTGGCTTGTCTGCTTGCTCAGGGGTTTGACATCAAATGAGTTGCTAATCCATGTGTGACATATTTGGCTTGAATATTTTAGGCAAAATCAAGACTTCAGTGAAAGCTCTTTGACATTCATATTAGGCCTGAAATAACTCAAAATATTCTCCATCCTGATTCCTCCCAGCTCTTTAATCCTTTGATTTTCCATTTCCTGTAAATTATTGCTTAACAGAAGTTGACCTTTCTGGCATTTACGTATTCCATGAGGTGCACAAACTTCTTGATCATTTCTAAGCTGATAAGATTCAGGAATTGTTTTGGCAATATTTTACAAAGTATTCACAATAACGCAGAGTTAAATGAGAAGACTGATATATTGTTCAAATTGAGCTAGTTGTATAATTTGTTTCCTTTTTTCTTTCTTTTTTTAATATATGAAAGAACTGAGAAATAACAAAAGTTAATCAAGCTAGCTCTTAGAGGTCCCGTATATGATTTGTATCAGTGTATATAGTACATGTGTAGGATTCATTGTTTAGTAAATGTGTTTAGTAATAAAAAATCAAGTGAAAAAAGGTTGGTTTCCAAAAGAAAGTACTTATTCAGAAACATGTGCATGTATTCAAATTGTTATGTATTTAAGTAGTTATAAGCCGTTACTGTAATGTAGATAATGAAATACAATGAAATAACATATGTGTATGTGTACATAATCCCCATTAATAGTTCCATATCTATCTATCTATCTATCTATCTATCTATCTATCTATCTATCTATCTATCTATCTATCTATCTATCTATCTATCTATGTGTGTGTGTGTGTGTGCGTGCGCGCATATGTTATCAATCCCAAAAAAATAGAACATAGTTTTACTGATCGAACATAGTGTTGCAATCACTTTGACCTTCCGTTCAGTCTATTGCCCTTAAATGAAGTGTCAGAGGTGAAATGTGACATGATATTTAAAATCTTTATATAGTACTTGTTATATATGTTAACAATACCCCCCCCCCCCCCCCCCCCCCCATAGATATAACCATAAGCTATGCATTTGACCTTGTGTAAAGATGGATAATTACTCTGAATAACTCAGACTGAACTGCAGTTTTGGGTTTAGGATTAACAAATTAATCTTTTTGCAATTGTACCAAGACTAACAGTTTGCCTCTCTACAGAAAAATGGCCATAAGGATGACATCCTTTGTATGGCACAGTGTCCCCCATCTTTTGTGGCCACTGGCAGCTCTGATGGCGAGATTATAGTGTGGAACGTGAATTCTGGACGTATACAGTGTCGGTTTGTTAGTCCCATTGTAGCTGAACAGCAAGATGTTAAAGGTGAGTTTGGAGCTTCAAAGTGAAATTTAATGTGATCAAATCACTGCATTTGTCTCACATTTTCTCTCTCTCAATTAGGTCTGGATACAAGTGTTCCAAGCATAGTTTTCCTGAAGGATTCCTATTTAAAAGAGCTTTCCTCAACTACAGCTCTCCTGTCATCTGGGGCCGAAGGTCAGTGCTATAAACAGGTCTAATAAGCAAGACTGCACTTGTGCAACCTTACAGTGTCCTCCATTATAATGTTAATTATATATTTTTCTCTTCTTAAAGGCTGTGTAAATCTCTGGAATGTGCTCGGCAGAGGAAAGTTTGTTAGCAGCTTCAAAGCTGTAAGATCTTTTACTCTGCAATGTTTCCCTGCTTCCCTTTTGGCAATCAAGGAATACTTATTTTCTTTCTCTTGTCTTCAAAACAGCTGAATAAAAATCAAGATAATATATAGTCTGCATGTTCTTTGCTTAGCTCTAGATTTTAAGAAACTACCAGGTACATTCCTTGCAGCTAAGTAATGCAAAGCAGGGCCTCTTGCTTTGGGAGGTGGATGAACATGAGGACATCCAAGTAGTTCTCCAACCTCCTCAAAGCTGAAATAAAATGCAATGTATGCCTAAGCAATTCTGCTTAAGTCAGCACAAATAACACAAGAAGCAGCACAAAAATATTAACACAAATGACCTGCAAAAATCTTCAGAATCAAAACAGTTGTTGGCTTCACCTGTGTTTATTAACCAACCATCAATGGGTCGCATACTTGCAATTTTTTGTTAACAGTCAACACAGCTTTTATTCTATTATGTATATGTCATATTATTTGAAGAGGAACGTTATTCAGTGAAATGTAGGCTATTAAGTCCCTCGGTAGGGAAGGTAACATTTGGTCACGACGGGGGAGATAACTGTTATTGTTTGATTTTGTTCCTTTTATTCTGTTCATTTGAGCTGAAGAGAGCCATTACCAAATAATGAATTTGAATAATCAGTGATCGGTTTGTAGAGAAGTATTAAGTAAATTCCAATTTTTATTTTCATCTGCACTTTTCAGTCCAAATTTCAACAAAAGATAACAAAACTGGCCAAAGCAGAGAAGGATGCTCTGCTGTACATGGCTGACAGAATTGGTTACATCTATGTCTACAGCATGGAAAAGCTAGACCCTGAGAAGAAATCACTAAGAGGTTAGTACATTATTTTTTCTTTGATTTCTTCTTTCGTTTTGCAAATGGTGAAATTTAGATATTGTCTTTATCAGGACACTTTTTTTCCTTTATTCCTTTAGCTGAAACCTTTTGGCGTGCCCACACCAACACAGTTACTGGGTATGTAAAATACAGAAATAGAGCATAGCATTAATTCAGGCGGGTCACAAAATCAAGCTCAGTCTCAAGCCAGGCAGCTGACATCAGTGCCAGCCCACACGAACCACTCTTCTAGGATCCAATTCACACATTTCATATAGGACATGGTATTTAAGCTGTTTTAGTCTGCTTTACTGTGTATCTGCAAACTGCTTTGCAACCCACCTCCAGGCCAGCTCCTCTTTTCATGCTGTGTCTGACTTAATCAGTGTCATATGTGTTATCACTGGTGCCTGCTCTTTTTGCTCAGAGGTCTTGCTGCTGCTCTCCCCAGCTCTGGCTTTATATGTATGCATTTGAAAGTGTAGGAAGGCACGGAAAAGAGCCATGCCATGAAATATAAATTACTACAGTTGGAAATGCCATCCCTTTTTTGACTATAGTGGACCTGACTGAATTAGACTCTTTGTGTGTTTAACTTTTAGTTAGTTGCGTGCTTAAAATTCCTCATGGGTACATCCTTAGTGAATCCACTCATTCTCAGTCTGAGGTGTCAGCAGCAGCTGCAGCAGCAGCAGCAGCAGCAGCAACAGAAACAGCTTACCGGTAACTTCCTGCTGCTGCAGTACATAAACAAAGTATAGAAGAGACTGCATGTGGGAAGGGCTTAAACGTACAATCAGCATAGGTGAGAAGCTGCCCACGGTGCATCTGCCATCTTATGTACCAACAGGGTAGATGATTTAGTGTGTTCCTCCAGAAATGCCTTCTCCCATTTCATCTCATGTCTCTTTATTCTGGTCCAGCCTGCACGTTGTTGACAATGATCAAGTGGTGCTTACCTCATCCACTGACTACACGGTGCGTCTTTGGAGTGCACAAGGAGAATTCATAGGTAGGTGACATTTTGCACATGTCAATCCTCCTGTTCTAGACTTTATTAAACAAAACAGCATTAATGTTAATGAATTCAATGTGAGAGACATGGTTCTACTGACCAACTGGAGGGGCTGGGGGTCAATTCTTTCTGTATTATGTATATGTTCTCTCAGCTTCAAATACCCATTAGGTATCATTTAAACTAGTAATTAAACAAGCAGTACCTGCTGTTTGGTTTCATGCTGGTTTGTGTGGCAGCAACTGGAGAAGAAGAGCTGTAACAGTTTGGCTAGAATTGTAATTGCTTCTTTCCAAACCAGAAGAGGATGTTTAAACAAACCAGCTGGAAAACAATAAAGTGGGAGCCTTCTGAAGCTGGAGTCCTTAGGAAAATGTGTTTGATATCAAGTTTTCATCACAGAGACATATAAATATCCTTTTAAAACTCAATTTGAGCCACCACTTTGAGCCAGATGCATTTTAATAAAGTTTCATCCACTGACTGAATTGCACAGAAAACTGAAAGCAAAATTCAAAAAATAATTTCCCTTTTTTTTGTTATTTACAGGACAGCAAACCTCTTAGGTCTGCTGCCCAGTTGGATAGCGCTGCAGAAAAATGACTTTAAATGGATTCAGACATTATGACATTTTAAGAAGCCGTAGTTTTAGCCATGTCACTTGTGTTCAGCACCACGCTGTGCAAACTGGTAAAATATCAAAACTGATCATTTAGTTCCCTCCCCACAGGCACCTTTGGGCAGGCTGAGAGCTGGAGCATTCACATTTCTTCATCTTGGATTCATCCTGGTGTCCCCTTTGAGGTTCTGACTGATCCACTGAGTATGCCAGATCATGAAATTTTGAATGTAAAAACAGGTCTATCTCATGCAATCAATCCCGACATGACTGAGGAGGATAGGGGGGAACTAAAGGTGAACTGCATTATTTCACAAAAACTTACCTGAGCTGTGCAAGATACAGTATCCGCCTTTTTCACTTCCCCTGCAAAAAGAAGAAGAAAAAAGATGCAAATTTTTCTGAAAGGAATAGAAGGCTGGGTGTTACAGAGTTATAACTATTCTTATGGCAAAGACTACTGTACATATGCAATGCAAGTCTTAACTCAGTCTCAGCTGAAAAAAGTGGGAGATTTAAATTTAGAGCAAGTGTGTCTTCTTTTGCATTTCAGACTTTGCAATGAAATTGTCAAGCATACTAACAAGCTATCGAACCACTCCGCTCTGAAATGCTTTGATGCTGTGGCGCCACCACACACCAGTGAACCACCTCACCTCTCCCTCGCTTCTATTGATCCTATCATAAGCAGCACTGATGAACTGAGTCAACTGAAAAAAAAAATGAAACTGAATTGACCAGTATTGGGAAATTGGGTCATTATAGCATCCAATACTTTTAAAGACGGAACATGGAAAATACAGTAGAATGAAATAATATCAAACAATTAGGCCTCATGTAATCATATACAGTTGACTCTCTCATCAGGAAAATCAAACCAAGTTCATTAAACCAACAAAGACAGCACAAGTTCACCCAAAAGGAGATTTATATAATTTATGGAAGATGTGAAGCTTTTCATATTCAGGAGGACGCTAGGTCACCTGCTGTTACAAAAATTAGTTCTGCTCTCATTTCTATTTTGAAACACTTTTGATCTCATCGCTGACATAAAGCAAAGTAGGAAGGAGCACTGCTGAATTTTGACACTCATGACTTTAAACTGTTAAGATGACATTTTCTTCCGTGTCACTGAGTAAACAAATTTAGCTATTGATGTTTTCAAAAAATACCTTTGTGTTGAACAAACAGAGAAAGAAACATGCTACATTTTATTTTTATAGCCTAGTCGAATATTAAAGCAAAGCATTTCATTCTTTCAAAGGATGATTATTTTTCAAATCTCTGTACTTTATAATTAGTATCTAAATTCATGAGAACAGATCCCACACACACGTGTATTTATCTGAGAGAAGTGACAAAGCAACAGGGAATGATCACCTGACATTTCTCTTTACAACATCTTATAGCTCATACTTTTAGTTACAACCTAAAACGTTATTGTTTTCACTTCCACTGTTTTTACTCTTACATCATGAATCAGTTACTCAGAGTCACCAAAATATAATTGGTTAGTAAATATTTAAATGTACGAGAGTATGCGAAAACATGAATTCATTAATATTGTTCTTTATTTCTTTTTGTTGTTTGGTTGAGAATTTAACATTATTGGGGAAAAAACACAGAATCATAGGAAAAAAATGTGGTTTCAATGAGCAGAACTCTGGTTTGCACACTTTAATGAGATTTTTAACCAAAATATATGTATATGTATATGCAGATTTATATGTGCATTATTCATGATTTTTTTTTATCGGACTAACATACAGTACTGTGCAAAAGTCTTGATCCACCCCTTTTTTTTTGGTTCCAAGAAGTCAGACTTTTGTAATTTTTTAAAGTGGCCTTTAAAAAATAATAATAGTAATTCTCCAGGCTTTCCGAAGGTCGTTAAAAGACAGCACTGACTTATGAATCATTCAAGCATTAAAAAGTCACCCAGTGCAAGGGAAGAACCAGTGCCATATCCTCACCGGACAACTTAGCAAAGAACCAATTTTAATCGTATTTTAGGTGCTTTAGTTAGCTGCCTGTCACAAAAACAAATAATTTGTTTTTGTTTTGAATGTAGAAAACAATTACACAGTACTGTGCAAAAGTTTTAGGCAGGTGAGGAAAAATGCTTTCAAAAGAATGCTTTCAAAAATGGAAATGTTAATCAGTTATTTTCATTAATCAGCAAAGTGCACTGAATTAACAAAAGACAAATCTAAATCAAATCAATATTTGGTGTGACCAAACAGCGTCAAATCTTCTAGGTACACTTGCACACAGTTTTTGAAGGAATTCGGCTCGTAGATTGTTCCAAACATCCCGGAGAACTGATCACAGACATTCTGTGGATGAAGGCTTCCTCGCATCCTTCTGTGTCTTCATGTAATTCCAGACACAATCAATGATGTTGAGATCAGGGCTCTGTGGGGGCCATACCTGAAGATAGTTCTTATATTAAACACCCAGCACGCCCCTGCGGGCGGTTTATCCTTCAAGCTCGGGTCCTCTACCAGAGGCCTGGGAGCTTGAGGGTCCTGCGCAGTATCTTAGCTGTTCCCAGGACTGCGCTCTTCTGGACAGAGATCTCCGATATTGTTCCCGGGATCTGCTGGAGCCACTCGCCTAGCTTTGGAGTCACCGCACCTAGTGCTCCGATTACCACGGGGACCACCGTTACCTTCACCCTCCACATCCTCTCGAGCTCTTCTCTGAGCCCTTGGTATTTCTCCAGCTTCTCGTGTTCCTTCTTCCTGATATTGCTGTCATTCAGAACCGCTACATCGATCACTACGGCCGTCTTCTTCTGTTTGTCTACCACCACTATGTCCGGTTGGTTAGCCACCACCATTTTGTCCGTCTGTATCTGGAAGTCCCACAGGATCTTAGCTCGGTCATTCTCCACCACCCTTGGGGCATCTCCCATTTTGACCTTGGGACTTCCAGGTTATACTCGGCACAGATGTTCCTGTACACTATGCCGGCCACTTGGTTATGGCGTTCCATGTATGCCTTGCCTGCTAGCATCTTGCACCCTGCTGTTATGTGCTGGATTGTCTCTGGGGCATCTTTACACAGCCTGCACCTGGGGTCTTGCCTGGTGTGATAGACCCCAGCCTCTATGGATCTTGTACTCAGAGCTTGTTCTTGTGCTGCCATGATTAGTGCCTCTGTGCTGTCTTTCAGTCCAGCTTTGTCCAGCCACTGGTAGGATTTCTGGATATCAGCCACCTCCTCTATCTGCCGGTGGTACATACCGTGCAGGGCCCTGTCCTTCCATGATGGTTCCTCGTCTCCCTCCTCTTTCTTGGGTTTCTGCTGCCTGAGGTATTCACTGAGCACTCGGTCAGTTGGGGCCATCTTCCCAATGTATTCTTGGATGTTCGTTGTCTCATCCTGGACTGTGGTGCTGACACTCACCAGTCCCCGGCCCCCTTCCTTCCGCTTAGCGTACAGCCTCAGGGTGCTGGACTTGGGGTGAAACCCTCCATGCATGGTAAGGAGCTTTCTTGTCTTTATGTCAGTGGCTTCTATCTCCTCCTTTGGCCAGCCTATTACCCCAGCAGGGTACCTGATCACGGGCAGGGCGTAGGTGTTGATGGCCCGGATCTTGTTCTTACCGTTCAGCTGACTCCTCAGGACTTGCCTGACCCTCTGCAGGTACTTGGTGGTTGCAGCTTTTCTAGTGGCCTCTTCATGGTTCCCATTCGCCTGTGGGATCCCCAGGTACTTGTAACTGTCCTCTATGTCTGCAATGTTGCCTTCTGGTAGTTCAATCCCCTCAGTTCTGACTACCTTCCCTCTCTTTTTTACCATCCGACTACACTTCTCCAGTCCGAACGACATTCCGATGTCATTGCTGTATAGCCTGGTAGTGTGGATCAGTGAATCGATGTCTCGTTCACTCTTGGCATACAGCTTGATGTCATCCATGTACAGGAGGTGGCTGACAACTGCACCGTTCCGTAGTCGGTATCCGTAGCCAGTCTTGTTAATGATCTCACTGAGGGGGTTCAGGCCTATGCAGAACAGCAGTGGGGACAGAGCATCTCCTTGGTAGATCCCGCACTTGATGGTGACTTGTGCTATGGGCTTGGAGTTGGCCTCTAGTGTTGTACGCCACATCCCCATTGAGTTCCTGATGAAGGCTCTTAGGGTCCTGTTGATCTTGTACAATTCTAGGCATTCCAGTATCCAGCTGTGGGACATTGAGTCATAGGCCTTCTTGTAATCAATCCAGGCAGTGCACAGGTTGGTCAGTCTGGTCTTGCAGTCTCGGCTGACTGTTCTGTCTACCAGTAGCTGGTGTTTTGCGCCTCTGGTATTCTTGCCAATCCCTTTCTGTGCCCCATTCATGTATTGACCCATGTGCCTGTTCATCTTAGCTGATATGATGCCTGACAGGAGCTTCCATGTAGTACTGAGGCAGGTTATTGGTTGGTAGTTGGATGGGACCGGTCCCTTCTTGGGGTCCTTGGGGATCAGGACCATCCGACCTTCGGTTAGCCATTCCGGGTGTCTCTCGTTAACTAGCAGCTGGTTCATTTGTGCTGCCAGACGCTTGTGGAGTGCAGTAAGCTTCTTCAGCCAGTAGGCGTGAACCATGTCGGGCCCTGGTGCTGTCCAACTCTTCATACTGGAGACCCTTTCTTGGATATCTGCCACTGTGATGGTTACTGGACCCTGTTCAGGGAGGTCGCTATGGTCTGCCCTCAGATCCACTAGCCACTGAGCATTGCCGTTATGGGTTGCGTCCTTCTCCCATATGCTCTTCCAGTATTGCTCCGTCTCCAGCCTTGGTGGTGCTGTTCTCTTATTGTTCCCTTGCCACTGAGAGTACACCTTTGCTGGTTCTGTGGAGAACAGCTGGTTTATTCTCCTGCCTTCTATCTCTCTGGTGTACCTCCTCAAGCGGCTGGCCAAGGCTGTGAGTCTTTGCTTGGCAGTTTCCAAGGCCTCAGGTATGGACAGCTTGCTGTATTTCTTATGCACCTTCTTTGTCGCACCTTTCTGCAACTCCGTTTCAAGCTCCAGGTTTCAAGCTTTTATATATATATATATATATATATATATACAAAAAAGTGCCACTATGCAGTACCATCTGGAAAACATCTGGCTGACAATGACTTCATTTATCAGCATAACAATGATCCCAAAGAAGAAATGCATACCTAGATAGAAAAACACATAATGGGCCTCTATCAGCCACGGGCTGATGTCCTCAGACTTCCAACCTTAACATTACTGAAGCAGTGTGGGATCATCTTGACAAAGAATGGAACAAAACAACCAACATCCAAAGAAGAGCTTTGAATGTCCTTCAAGAAGCCTGGAGAACTATTCATGAAGACTACTTACTTAAAGAAAGTGCAGGAGAGCTTATCTAAGAGAGTTCAGGCTGTTTTGAAGAATAAAGGTTCAATATTGACTTTCAAGATCAATAGCACTGTATAAACATATACATTGTATGTCAGTGCATTTCAGTAAATTACCCCATCCACAGTACTGTACATTGTCTTCTTAATAAAAGTCTGCTTGCTTTCAGATTTTTCATTCCTATCATTTAGAAATAAAGCATTGCAGTTTACATTAAATGCCCTTCTCTGTTTTTTCTGAGCACATGAATGAGAAGGATCTATCTGATCCTTGAGTCTAAACAGGAGACACCTGCTTAAAGTATAACAAAGATGGAGACCTTTATCAGAATAAAGACAATGGCAAATTAAGGGAAAAAAACAAAACAAAACAGAAAGTATCTTTATGTTTTAGTGACTGTGGTAAAAAGATGTGTCTAATACATCCAAAACATTCCATGTGATTCACATCACATTTTCATACTTATTAAACCATTTAGTGACCCCTATAGATTGGAGTCTCATCATCCTGGAAGAGACCACTCATCGGGATAGAAATGTTTCATCACAGGATAAAGGCTAATCTCTCACAACCATTCTGTATTGATTTCCCTCTAAGGGGACAAGTGGATCCTGATTCTCTTAGTAAAATAGCTCCAAGAGCCACCAAATCACTTCACTGTAGGGGTCAGAGGTTTTAATTTGTCACCTGCCTGTATAAACCAAGTAATGTGCATGGCAATATTTTAGAAGGAATTTATGCATGTATTTCAGGTAAAAGTAAGGGGAATGCACCGTTGTAGACAGAGTCAACTTTGCGAAAACAAAATGAAATGTGACATAAAATGAAAAATGAGGGAATGAGATAGTGTGCATAGTGTGTAGTTCATCAAGTAAATTGTCACTATGGTATTTATTTTTTTCTTCTGGACCGCCGTAGAAACAATATCCATGGAGAACTTTAAAACCTGCAATCCATCATCCTTTTTCTTACACATGCATTCACACACACGGACCTGAATAGTCCCCAGTCCTTCTCTTACTGGGAAAGTATGAGGGTTTGTAATATAATGTTAACAAACAATAATTAGAAGAGAAACCCAGGGGAGGTTATGCACATCTGATTTGTTTTTTGATTACAGTAACTATTAAATCGTATAATAGTTTGTGTTTATAGTTAATAACATTATAATTACAGGTTAAAGCTCTCAGAAATTCACATTAGTTACACATTTAGGACACAAAAACATGTTAATGTTGTTATTTAATGTTTAATATAGACAGAACATGTAGTAACTTCAGTAACAGTAGACTGGGGGCAAGTTGCTTCTTATGTTAGCACTTAGAAACCAGTCAAGTCTACTTTGTCTCTGTAAAATCAAGTCACCGTCACTGTTCACAACTTGCTCTTTCATGTACTGTCACTGGAGGGAAAAAAACAAAATAAGACACTGTCGTGATTTTCTTGTTTCTAGCTGTGTTCATAGTCACAAATCTGGACAGATCTGTCAAAGTGCATCTGAATGAATGCTGCCTTCACAGGATGTTGAAAAGCGTGTTTCTCACATCCCACGTGAAAGATGAATAACAGAAAGCAGTGAATTTGAGCCACCCCAGTTGCCAAAATGTAACATTTATGGAGTTTGGAGCACAGAGGTGCTGCCACCAATTGAAATTCAAAGTCAATTGGGCCTATTCTTCTGTATAATGATAAAAAGACATTTTGATTTTCATTACTTGTCTTAGTTTTAACAGTGATTTTTTTCCCCAATAAGCAAATAACAATAAAACAATTAAACTACTGCTGATCTTAGATGCCTAATTTGTACATTTGTACAATGCAGCCCTCAGAAAAGCATTCCTTTTCCAAGGATGAAAAAAATGAAGAGAAAAATCTGAAAAACATATACAAGAGAAAAAAACTTAAAAAACAACAACAACTAAAATGCAATATAGCTAACATGCTATAATGTTAGTTAAGCTTCTGTTTCAGATGCAAAAATGTCCCCTCAATTTTTAGATCTGTTCCCATAATGTCACATTTTACAACATATTGACATGGCTACAGAAAGCTATTGATTTGGCTATTCATACCATACCATAAGAAGCTCAATATTACCATATTCTCAATAGAACAAAGTAATATGGTTATGCAGCTGGTAATGGCTATGTTACGACATAACACAGTTTCAGACCCAGCACATAAGGGCTGTAAGTTATTGTGCTAATTAGGCCCCTGCTCACATTTTGCTGGGACTTAATGACGTAACTAATCCACTGTCTCCTAATTAGAATGATAAAGGTGTAAGCTGTCCCACTCTCACAAGTTCAAATTAACTCCAGATATGAAGGAACCAGAGTCTTTTCAGGAGAAGTGTAATCAGGCAAAAATGCAGGTGACTTTGCAGGTGTTTTACTAGATATACGTTTCTTGTCATAGCAGGAAACAGTAAGACATAATAAAATGGAAACAGTAAACTAGAAGTGCAACACTATCATGACATTGAAAGAGCTAAAGAAGGGGGTTGGATCTCCTTTTGCCTTCTGAACTGCCTTTTAATTCATGGCCCAGATCCAACAAGGTGCTAAAAATATTCCTCACAAATTTTGGTCCATATTGACATGGTAGCATCACAATTGCTGCAGATTTGTGAGCTGTGTATACATGAGCACGATCTCTGTTCTACCACACCCCACAGGTGCTCTGTTTGGATTGAGATGCGGTGACTGCGGAGGTCATTTGAATTCAGTGAACTTACCGTATTGTTCAGAAAACTAGTATGAGATCATTTGAGTTCACGACATGGTGCATTATCCTGTTGGAAGCAGACATCATGATCCATGCTTTCATGTTGTTTGTACCAGATTTTGACCCGACCACCTGAATGCCATAGCAGAAATCAAGCCTCGTCACACCAAGTAACATTTTTTTTTCTTCTGTTTGTCCAATTTTGGTGAGTCAGTGTGAATTTTAGCCTCAGTTTCCTCTTCTTAGCTGACAGAAATGGTGCTCAGAGTGATCTTCTTCTACTATAACCCATCTGCTTTATGTTCAGTTGGTTGTAACGAGTGGTTATTTGAGTTATTTGGCTTCCCATCAGCTTGAAGCATTCTAGTCATTATCCTCTGACCTCAACAAGGCCTTTTCACCCAGTTTCCCAAAGAACTGCTACTCCCTTGATTTTTGTTCTTTTGAACAATTCTCAGTAGATCAGCAGTTAGTGAAGTACTCAGAGCAGCCTGTTTGATACCAACAACAGTCAGAGTCACTTAAATTCCATTCTGATGCTCATTTTGATCTTCAGCAGGTCATATATGAATATATGCCTAAATAGTCTTAACTGATATTTGAGATATAAGATATTTGCATTAGCAAATAACTGAACAAGTGCACCTAAATAAAAAACAACAACAACAACAACAAAACAACTAATGGCGTGTATAAAAAACAACGTGAAAAATGAAGGCTTTGCAAAATGTGAGTCAGAAACATGGAGACAGCTGCTTTATGGGGATCTATAAAAATCTACAAAGAAGTGTTGGGTGAGTGTGGAGAGTTTTTGATAAACGTCTCCCTGTGGTTTCTTTATGTGCAAAACCAACAGTCTGCAGTGCTGTATATAGCAGATCTACACATCATTATTATCATGAATGTAAGTTGTGACCTCTTACTGACATTTTCCATGAATATATTTCAACATAAAGCAAGGAAACCACTCGATGAAATTCTAACAAGGGCTGCATCCTACTTAGGCGTCCCAGTTCCAGGATCCGGCAATTATCTAAGCTGACCTAATGGCATGGTTTATAAGAAGGCATAACTGGAACCAATTAGTTCATGTCACTAGTTGCCCGTGTGATTTCCTCTGGTAAGACATGACAAATGTTTACTGTGGGGGAGGAAGTGACAAAACTGTAGAGAAAACTGAACAGTTATCTCCAGAGTAGAATTGGAACTACATAACCGATTAGTTACTCAGGTAAACATAACATTTCTAACAGGCTGGCCAACATTTCTTGGTATCAGCTTCTTAACTGTGTGGATTTGGTGCTCCGTTAATTAACAGTAAACTTTAAATAGTTGGGTTATTTGGGTGGATTTATTTATTTTTTTTTTTTAGCATTTTGAATTCTCTAAAGTTATGGCTATGCTTTAGTTGGAGTTATGGGTTAAATTTTAAGCAACTCATGGCTTATTTTTTATTTCATTTAATTAAAATTATAATTATAACCTTTGATAAACCTACATTGACCTTTTCGAACACGTTTTGATTAAAAAAAAAGACTGCTCGGTAAGATGTATTTCCAGCTCTAGTGCTAAGTCGGGAGTTTCACGGGAGCACTTGAAGGTAGCAGCAGTTAGCCTCCAGTAAGCGTTTCTGTTTTTTCCACCATCTGGCCGGGCAGCCTGTCAGCTGAGCTCAGTGAATTCATCCCGCCAGCAGAGCGCGTCCCTGCGCCTCGTACAGAAAGTGGCGATGCCTCCTGCCGGAGCACAGATCTACTCCCCGTTTTCCGTGAAAAGGAAAAGCCCAGTTGTTTGTTTTTTAACAGTCAGAAAGCCCATGCTCTGCGAGCTTCCTCCACCACCTACACAGCTCAAATACGACTCTCCCGGGATGCTGTCGAACAGCCCACACGTCGGTCACAAAGTGGCAGGCTGTTTGCTTTTCCTCTCTTTCTGTAAGTACTCACTTTACTTTCTAATCTTCAAGTCAGGGGGCTCGGACAGACAGCTGTGAGGGACGTAACGACCCCGGCAACAGTAAACAGTTTGTTCCGTTTTTCAAGGCGAAGCTGATTTTTGTTTGGAAACAAGGGACAGTGTTGCGCTTGATACAGTTTTGCCAACAGCGCGAAGAGGCGAGCTGCGAGTGTATTTTCTTAAGTGTGAAGTGCGGAACCATGATCCGCCTCAACTTCCTGGGGAGTTTAAAGGCGATTTGCACTCACCGGGTGCCATGTGGCTTTATGTAGACCAATGAGTTTATATTAGCGTTAACGGCAGAGGAGAGGGTTTGGAAGCTCTCTCGTGGCATTTCTGTTGAAATCAATCCCCCCCTCGCGACAAGCGGGGCTGCTTTTTTCCCTGACATATCGACGTTGCACCGACAGGAGTCAAGCCCGAGGATCAATGCACCTCAGGCTACAGCTCCCAAAAGCTTTAAGTTGGGGGTTTCTTTGTCGCTCTGGATGTGCGCTTGGAATTTAAAAAACAAACGCAGAAGATTAAACAAAAACCACAGTTAAAACCATGACTTGTTCCTATTTTTGTCGGTGTAAGAGAGTAAAAGGAAATTATGTCCACAGACTGAAAAACAAGTGAAAGGATATCTTTGCGCTTTAACTATATATATATAGTTTTTAATTTGTAGCACAAATATTGGCAAAATTGTTTCATAATTCCCTCAATGAAGTTGATTTCTTAACTTGATAAATGTTTAATTGATATGTTAAATCTTTTAGTTGAATTGGTTTAACACGAATTAATGCATGCTCTAAGCATGCTCCATGTATATTTGCATTAGCATATGTGTGCATGTTCTTCTGCGTGTACATGTTCGTGCACATAGAGTCACATATTCAGTGATGTGACATGGACGTTGCAGCACACAATTTGTGGCTGCAGCTGGGAAGAGAATTGGACTGAGTGACCAATATTATATCTGCCCAGTGTACCATGGTGAAGGTCCACCTGAACAAGATGAGATAAATGCTGAGCTGCCTGCCTCACTGGGACTGAAAATTGTCATGGTGACAAAAGCTAAATAGCTAAATACACAAGGATCTGCAAATGTGTTGCGTTACCACAGGTCATTCTCAGTACTACTGATTCATTATTGGATTCGACCTAGGATAATTAAGATTTTAACCTACAGTTAGCCGCTGTTTTACATTCCTTTCTTTGCTTTGCTTATTCCAAACATGAATATGTTCACGACTTTTTATTTTGTAGAATTTCACTAGAAAAAGGAGAAACATATATCGCATATAATTTCTGATCAGCTTCCTTCCTCGGATGCTTATTTCTGGCAAAAATAAATAAATAAGTAAATAAATCAAGCCTTGTCTCAGTTCAATTAATTCCTAATAACTGGAAAAGAAGGAAGTGCTGCTTTGAAGCCTACCTGCGGATGTTGCACATTAAACAAAACCGTAGCAGTTTGAACAAGTCCTCAAGTCAATGCATGTGTGATGTAAAATATGCACTACATGGGCAGTGTGAGCAGCCATGGTGTCTGCTGCAATTGACCCTGTGCCCGGGTGAAAGCTCTGTTTGTGTATTTGGCCCTGAGTCAAGCACATTTAGCTGGGCATCACACTCAGACAAGGCTGCTTGTCTGCTCCCCCTGTATGTAATATTCATGGACCTAACATTGAAGTACAGCCGAGGTCTGGAGAACTGCCAGTTTGGTGACATTAGGGTGCCACCTCTGCTGTTTTTCAATGATGTTGTCCATGGAGCCTCAACCAACTGTCATTTCTGATGTGCACTCAAGTGGTTTGACGTTGAGTGTGATGCAGTCGGGACCAGCAGTTTGAGACCACAGCGCATTTTCTGGGTCCACATGGGGCGCATTTCAATTGTGGTACATGCAGTATTTCCATAGAGTGTGCAATTGCTTGTTGACTTAGAGATAGTGCAGTGATGTACAATACATGGGGTTGTAGAGCTATATAAAAATGTGGATTCAGCTTTTCTTATGCTGTTGGTGAACAGCAACATTTATCACTTGTGGCTGGAGAAGCCGGTAAAACTGTGCTGTTAATTTAGAGCAATTAAATTTAAAACACTAGTTATTTATTTACTGTAAAATTTGTCTAAACACGAGCAGTTGGTTTGTTGGTTGCTGACATTTTCATTGCAATCCAGAAAACAGCTTCTTAAAGGTTTTTGGGTTTTTTTATTAGTTTTTTTTTCATCATGTGTCTAAGTGACAGATTGCCAATTTATCTTCAAAATTTTTTCCCCATTCCTCTACCTTAGGATGACTCAGTTCAGAGACAGTAAAAAGGACTGTGAGATTGAAGTGGGCGATGATGGGGAGAAAGGAGAGCTGAGCCAGCTCTTAAACAATAGTCTTTGTTCTGACCTTCAGCTGTGGTCACTTTTGGGTTTTTAGAAGTAACTGAAGGCATACAGCTCACATGGTGAGGGGGATTAGGATTCATGATTACTCTCTCGCAGGTCTTGGAACAGATCTTATGCCATAGGGGGAGCAAAAAGATATGACTATATCGACAATGAACGACGAGCTTTTGGCTAAGTTACAAATTGGTGCTTAGAAGTCCTTTAGCTGTTTAGATTGTTGATTTAAAAACATCAATTTAGCTTCATAAAAAGGCACAGGGCCAGTTTACGGAACAGGTTGCACCAGCATAAATTAGTTTTGGCATCTTTGTGACAGAAAGGCGTGGACACCGTTATTTCTGCTGCTGCATATGTATTTGTGGGAGTTTCCCTATTAGAGTGCAAAACTTGGATTCAGTGAGTTAGAAAATCTACTAAGGCTTGTAGCCAGCAATTAACTACCAGCTGCTGAAAGCAAAGAATAAAAGCATGTGATATTTTTTTGTAGTGATAGTCATCACTTGAAGCATTAATTTTAGTAGGAATGGCAGTGAGAGATGTTATGAGAATAAAGGCGTGAGTGAAACACCTGGAGCAGAAAGACAAAGTTTTGCCTCTGTCGTGTAACTCTTCAGTGAGTCTTCATCCTCAGTGCTTGGATCTGATGTATTTCTGATCCGTAATATTGATATTACTTGTATATTAGTGTTGGAGAGAGGGGGGATAATAGTTGGCAAATGCTAGCATAGGTGCTATGGATGTAATGCAAGCACCAGAATTAGTTGTTGGGGTGCTTCATGTTCCAATATCAGTCCACAAGAAAAACTGCAGAGCAAACTGTGTGTTTCTTTACTCACAAGTACACGCACTCGGCCCTGCAACTCACAAATCGCATTCATGTTTTGTTTTTCCCATTATTTTAGTATTATTTATCTTTACTCCTCTCTAATATGAAATGTCTGTATAAATATAGTTATTAATGTTTCTTTGCTGCCCACAGGTGGCTGCAAATCAAATTAATTCCTTTGACTTTAATAAATAACTGCAGCCTCTTGTGGCAGGCAGATAAAACAACATGCATACATTTCAGCACATGGCATAGCAACCTTATTAACTCGCAGATCAGTCAGGATCTGAACTTAAAAAATGTTTTGTTCTTTCTCTTCTGCGTATCCTGCTGATCACCTGTTATACACGGATTTAAGATTTATACTTCAGACTTGTTTGTTACTCTACCTGAGCTGTGAGATTTAAGCAGACAACCACTGCTCAAAACCTCAAAGACCCAACAGTCTCCATCAATTTTCTGACAGAAGACTTCACCCTTATATAGAAACATATCGATTAGCATGCTGTTGAAACTCAACTGTAAAATGTGTGCTTATGCTGTCTTACTATACCACTGTTTTTGTTGTTTTGTCAGCCTCATTAGGGTTTGACCACCTGATGTGCTCTCATTTTGGCAGACTGTGTACCTGTACATTTGCATATAGTTGCAAGATAACCTGGACACTTTGCTCTCCCACTGGCAACATGTTTTGTGATGTTGCGCTCATATGGTAGTGACATGTCAGTCAAAAAGTAGCTATGCCTAAAAATATACCCTGCTTTGTCATTTAATGTGGGACCATAATTTTAAATATGAGCATTACATTTTAATAAAATAGACCTAAAACTATTGAAATTATTGGTTAGTTTGGAATGTGTATACTGATGTTATAGATCTGGTAGGGTCATTTTCTTATAAAATCGTGTTGGAAGGCTACACACATCTTTATGTACAGTATATGGTGCCATCATTGCAAAATGTGCTCCTGGAAACACCTAGTTTCATTAGATAAAAACACAACAAAGGCAGTTTCCTGTATTTTTCCTGTCACTCTAAATGTCTGCAGCCTGATATTGACACAGTCACTGGACTTGACAGATCTGTAGCTCAGAACAAAATGAAGGTCAAGTTAAAGAATGGATGTGGTCCAACTTATGTTTGCTGAGTATGGCATTGTCCTTGTCCATTACTTTTTAATATATTTGCGGAATACAGCATCTTAATCTGCTATATGAGCCCTCTGCAGCTGTCTGGTTGTTGTTTTCACCTTGTGAGTTTGTGTGTGTGTATGTGTGCATGTGTTTGTGTGTCATTCTGGCAAAATCTAATCTTGGAGACACCCACTATAGCATTGGTGGTTTTAGTACATTGGCATCTTTGTATATCTGAGACAGTCTGTGAACTAGACATGAAGCTGTATAAACAAATAATAATTTCATGATTAAAAACTGTTACAAAAGTATGATAACATTTATTTAATGTAATCAGCATTTATATATTTAAAAAACCAACCAAACAAACAATAAAACATTTGCACTGAGAGTGAGCGCCATAGCTCTAACTAGATTACGTGTTGCTAGTATGGATCCTGGATGGCTGCTGGCGGTGCTCAAGCTGGGAGAGAAAGTTTAAATTTAATATGACACAATCCCAGATGAAGCTTCTGCATCTTGCATGCCGAACAGTTTGCAGAGCAGTTGTCAAAAAATATAAACCAAATGAATTATTACAACTGTGTGTGAAACTGTGTGCCATCTGTGCCAGCCCTTTGAGGAGATTTACTTATAATAGCTTTTATTGTTCTTGTTGCTGCTAAGTTCTATAATTTTTCAATGAGAAATGCTGGAATCCTGAAATCATCTTACCTCACGTATAAGTTATGGTAAGTTTTCTTCAGCCTGGGGTTATTATTGATCATTACTGATGAAAATTCATCATAACAGGCCTTGATGTGCTGCCCCAGTGGTTGCTGAATGTCACTAGGTGAAAGAGGTTGCTGCATCAAAAACCTCCTTGTGATTGCCTTGGTCACTAGCAGATCAACTTGTGTCCAAACTCCACCAGTGACAGAAATATCTGCAAAAAAGGTTTTTGATGCACCAACATATAACTTTTTGTGACTGATTTCACCTGCTGTAGCAACTGCCAGCAACCATTTGTCCCCATTCCCACCGAGGGTGGAAACAACAAGCTTGTTTCCCCATTAGAGGCAAAAACTAACAGGTGGTGATATGCGACTCAAATTTAAACGAATGACTCAACCAAGCATCGCTAGCTGCTCTTGTTAGCTGCAATTTATGTGACAGGAAGAGAAGATGGTGGAAGGAAATTACTGATGCTGTTCCATATAGTTTGGCCAAGTATATGATACCAGTTCAAACAGTTGAAAAGCAATGAATCAAGCAAGATGAAGTTTCTTCAGTTATTGTTAAACTAGTGCTAAGAAGTTATTTTACATTTTTATTTTAGACTTTTATTTTAAATTCCAAGGGAAACACTACTTTTGTGCTTACACTTGACTCATGATGAGTCACCTCTATTGTACTATAATGCTGCTGCTGCTGGGACCTTGTTTCAATGGATTCACACTTCAAATTAGGTAGTCTGTCATCAGTGACAGTAACTCATTGGAAAAGAAGGGTAGAGAATGCACTTCATTTACTTGCACTCATAAATGCTGCTGCCTGCAAGGTGCAGGCATTGATAAAATGTTGTGCAGTTTTTGTTTTGTTTTTTTGTGTGAAATATCATTATCACAAAATTTCTTGAAGTTTCGTGATATAATTTTGAGGCATTATTGACCACCCCTAGACACAATCAACGCCAAAGTCTGCCCGCACAAGTAGGAAACCAGAAGGGATCAGATTTTTAATCTAGAGGGAATCTAAGGCTACGTTCACACTGCAGGCGAAAGCGCATCGAATCCGATTTTTTTGACCCTATGCGACCCATATCCGATCATGGTGTGACAGTGTGAACGGCGCAAATCCGATATTTTCAAATCCGATCTGGGTCACTTTCGTATGTGGTACTGAATCCGATACATATCCGATGTTTTAGAAAGCGATTGCTGTTTGAACGGTCATGTCACATTAAATCCGTCTTTTACGTCACCGACACAAGACAGACGCCAATTATCAGCTCCGGAGAAGCGCCCGAGAAGACATCGCGAAGGCTTACTGGCCATCCCGTGTAGATGTCAGTGAAACTGTTGGGAAGACAACATTGGAGAAACGTGAACATTTTATTTGTACTGTATAATCTGCAGATTCTGACAGAAATTGCAACTATCCCTTGAAGCACCGCTCCTCTCTTAAACAGCAATAAGGATGATTATAAGGTTGTTTACATTATTATGTAAATAACAAAATAACTTAAAGCAAAAATTGGGAAACGTAAAGTCCGAAGTCTTTATATTAACGGCCATCTGTCAAACAATACTGTTTGCTCTGGGTCTAAACAGAGCGCGTTGTGTGTGAAGTCTTCTTTTGCGCATGCGGGCCGCTTTGAGCGTTCACACTAGAGCGCGTTTGCTGTCACATTTTATTTGTAGTGTGAAGGAGAAGACAAAAAAAATCGGATTTGATCAAAAAATCGGAATTGAGCATTAACACCTGCAGTGTGAACGTAGCCTAATAGAAATGCATCCTAACATTTGTCATATTTATAATTCATTCTTTTAATTTGCTGTGAAGTAACCCGGACTCCAACCCATCTATTAGATATGAATGGCAAAACTGATCTTACCAACAGAGGTTCATCAGGGGATGTTGGTAGTGGACTTAAACGGTATGATGGGATTTGGATGTAGATTGCAGTCACACAGTCTTTAGCAGAAGGATAGCAGAAACTATGAAAAGGAAGGTTTACAAAATTGTACAGAAACCTGATATGATGTGTGATTTGGAGATGTTTCAGTGACAAAAAGACAGTAGGCGGAGCCGTAGGTGGCAGAGTTGAAATGAATTGCAGAATAGAAAAGAGAAGGGCAGCTCAGGTTAAGTGATTTGGACACAAAGTTAGACAGCCATGGTTGATGGTTTGGATATGTACTGTTGAACATGGAGCTGCCAGGCAGGAGTAAAAGACAAAGACCACAGAGGGGGTTAATGGATGTAGTGAAGGAGGACATGCAGAGTGTTGGACTGATAGATGAAGATGCAAGTGATGGGGTCAGATGATCTACTGTTGCGACTGCTAAAGGGAGCAGCTGAAAGGAGAAGATGAAAAAAGCTGTGGCCTGGCTCATGTTGTGATGATATTTTCAAAACATTTAACATTAATAAAGCAGGATGAAAATTAACTTTGTCTTCAACTTGAAGATACTTAATGATCGAAATAGACCAACATTAGAAAACAAAGCAGTATGTTTTTCCCCACCTGTGTTATTCAAGACAAATATTCGTGCATTTTTTTCTCATGTTTCATTTTCCTAAATGTTTGTTCTTTTTACCAGCCACTTTACAACATCTTGTGCCAGGTAGTGTTGTTGTGTAAAGAGGAGGGCTATGGATGGCCTTTCAGAAGAGGTTGGTAAGAGCTGAATCCATGTTTAATGGCTCTCAGCTTGGCAGTGTTTGCACGCTGGTCTCAAAAGTGGTTTCTGGAAGGCAGCCCTGCCACATACATCAGCACTGTGAAGCTAACAGGATTTTAGATTTTATTGTTTTTGCCAAATTAAATAACTTTGTTTTTTGAACCACTGCAGCTGCAGTTCAGAGAATTCTCTATTCAGTCTATTTGGAAGCCCTTAGTTGTCTCATGTTGCTTTGAATACCCCACATGGACATGGTGATTATCAGAGCTCTTTTAAAGCAGACACTGATTGCTAATTTGCATTCAAGTTAATATAATACACCTGCCTTTGTTAATACGATTTAGTTACTTCAAAGCACTTTTCATGTGGTGTCTCTATTTTTCCCAGCTCTCTCAGCGCCCATTAAATGCTGGAAGTAATTAAAGTCAGACACTGACCAATTGTCAAACAAGCAAGCCATTGTTTAATTACTATGAATCCATTTTTCATTAGCAGGAAATGGCTCTCAGCAGAACCCTTCAACCTGTTTGAATTTAATAAAGTATCTAGCTGCTCTGCATACATTCTTTGTCAGTCTTGAATTTGGATTCTCCTAAGATGAAACCCGAGTGCAACGTTTCCTTGATAATTGCACTGGACATGTTCTGTCATTATGACAACAGCGTATATTCTGCACAGGCTTGTTTAAAAGCTAAACCATTCAACGCTGTCATCGTGTAAAGGAATTTTGAGCCTTTCTGAAATCAAAGCCACTTCATCTCAGTGTGGCTCAATTGAAAACACGATTGGAAACAACAGACTTGATTATGCAGGCTGAGGAAGCAATGAGATGGAGGTGCTCCAGTCACCGCTCCTGATATTATGTATGGAGTTATTCCCCCTCTTCCTTTCTGTGCATCTCTGCCTCTCCTCTCCAGGGTGAGCCATGAAAAGATGGGAATTTTGAGCAGAGGTAGCAGAACGTATTCTTAACTTGTATGTATTCCTGTAGGAAGCCCAGTTTCATACTAAATGTTGCATTTTTAATAACGACAGAAACCAGAATACAATATCATGATGTCGTGTGTAGTGTCTACATACCTAAAGCTTTGCTGGCTTTCGCTTTATGTTTGTGAACTTCACATAGCTTTTAGGATATACAGATATTAGATAATGATGTGAGGGGAGGGGGGTGGGGGTGTACAAAATTGAGTTTTGCTGGCTTCTTGTGTATAATGAAGGAAAAGGGAGGCAGTTTAATCCAGATTGTGATTCCGACTATGCAAGATTTATTTTGAGCTTCTCATTTTATAAATACGATCAGGCTCCCCCTCTTCTTTCTTTTACCTTTTTTCTTTTTCTTTGGGCACCATGTGTCTGTAAGATGCAGACTCTTTTTGTGGGAAATGTTTGAAGAGAGAGTTACCTGTAAAATATAATAGTCTAAAAAAAATCAAAGATTTGTCAGTAGTGCTGGTCAATACATTGCATTCTTTATATTCATTGAAATATGAGCATGGACCACATCACAAAAGCTGCCTGAAAGACACTGGAAATCCATTTTATTTGCAGACACCATGATTTTACACTCCAAAGGGAAATATTTGACCTTGTTCAGCAATGTTTGAAATAACTGCTTTTCTTTATTCAGTGGGAAGTTGCTATCCACGATTTTTTTTTTTGTATACTGAACAATGTTGTTGCACATGCGTTTATCTATTTGCTTTTTTTTAATGTCAATTTATACCCTTTTTATCTGAAGTATTTAATCAGGGAATGAAACCATTATTAAGTAATTTCTTTCACATTAGCCTTAAAGTTGAGCATGATGGTTCATTCTGCACTATTATATAATGGTACTAATGTTATTTCTAATTAACAAAGTCACTGCTGAGTCATTGTGGAATTTCTTTTAAGACACTATGTGCTGTGGAAACAATGTTTTGTTTCTCTGTTAATTATTTGAATGTCATTCATGTTTGGTTGATTTAACAGCTCATCAGCATCATCTTTTGTGTCTTCTCTCCATTTGTCTCATTTTGTCCTTGTCACACAAGCACTTTAAATTAACTGTGAACTGCTGTAAACAGTAGCAATAAATAGGATTTATTTATGTTTTTAAATGCAAGAAAACCTAACTAGTAAAAATCAGACCGTCTCTTACATCCTTAGGAAAAATAAAATCCCTTCATTTCCTTTAGATAGTTTTAAAACTGTCAGCGTCCACTGTTATTTTCAGTGTTTTCATTATAAGAATAATAGCAGTCACTCAGAAGTATTTAAATGTACTTTTTGTGCTTGTTGAATAATTTAAGTTAAGGGTTTCCTTACTATGGCTGGAATCAATATCTGACCAAATTATTGCAGAGTGGTTCACAGAGATTGTATCAATCTTATGAAATACAGATAGTTATATCTTTTTCTGTAGAGCCTATATTTTGGATATTACATAGTGGTTCGGTTGAAGCTCGAAAACATATCTGTTGCTTTTAGGTTTTAATCTGAACTCTCTGTTGACCTTTTTAATGGCCACAGTGCAGTGAGTCAGCAGAGGAAATTTAACAATTTTTATGTTAGATCATCTAATTAAAGTCAGATTTAAAGCTGAGTGATGTGGGAGTGAAGGCAGTGTAATTTAATATAAATTGCTTTATTAATTCATTCTCAGCAACGCTGCCGTTTTTGATGTATTGATTTGAAATCCTGAGAACCTTTCTGAGAAGATTTTCTTGTCTCTGAATCGATGGCAATGTAATTGGATAGAAGCTCTCAAGGCTCTAATTATAATCTCGAATGGTGAAATGGTGCCGTACGCTTTCAAACATCCAGCAGCAACTCGGAATGGAAGAAAACCCTCAAATACCTTTTAAATATGTTGTTTTTCCACAAATAATAATAAACAAGTTGTTTTCTTTTAGCGTTGCATTTGTATGACGACTTTTAGATAGTGAAGACTGAAGCACAAAGGAGACTGTTTCCGTTTTGAATATTTTATTTCTTTTTGCAGGATTATTTGGAATAACATAATCTTTTTCCATTGTTTCAGTTCACCTTGCTGCTGGCAGCTCAGGAAAAGACACACAGGTAAGAGAAACAGTTGACCCCCATTATTCTTTGTTTTCTATGTGAAAATGAAACTTGATATGATACCTGAAACTTTACACTGTCAGTACACTGAGGTATTGTAAGTAGTTAATCATTTGTTTCTTGCTTTTCAGTTGGTCGGGAAGCCTCCACTTCCTGACCAACTCAAATTAGCCATGTTTTTGTAATTGAACGCATATTGGCCTCTAGATCAGAAGTTTGATTTGCTCAGCACAAAGTCGATTTTCTGCAAGTTCAGTGTGGTTTTCTTGCTCTTGCACTTTCTGTAGTCTGCAGTTGCTGTGTGATAAATAATTAACATTTTCAGTTGCTCTACTTCTTATTGGTGTGAGAAGATGTTGACAGTAAGCCTCCTGGCAGAGGTGCTTAGCATCACAAAAACGGCAAATTACTGTCTTACTTTTTTACTGATGTCAACTAATTCTTTTCCTGCTGAGGAAGTTTTGCTCTTTTAGTTTGACACTTTTTCAGTTTTGTTCCCCCATGTTCTTATAAATGATGGAGAAATTGTTTTTAACTAAACCTCCAGTGTGATCCAACTGAATATAAATACCCTAAAACAGTTGGTTCTTTGTTGGATTGTATTCGTGAGAACTGCAGAAGCTATTGGCATCCAATTTAAACAAAAAAAAGAAGGCAGTTTTCCTAATAAAATTATCAAATTATTAAGGTATCTATTAGAAAAGATACTCATTCAAATCATGATCCCCTTTTTTAAGTAGGGAACCATTTGACACTGCTGCCCATCAAAGTGATGAAGTAAAACGATTTATATAATAATCACCCAGGAGAAGAAACCCATTGGGGGCACTGAAAAGAGCTGAGTTTTTACAACAATGAAAAGATAATCAGGAATAAAATTGCTAATGTGCTGAAAAAAAGACATGATTGTGAATCATGCAACAATGATAAAAGCAGAGAAACCAGTTTATGGAGTTCCTTTATGTCTAAACTGCCGCAATGAATCTATTCATACACTTAAATGTCTGCAAAAAGCACGGGGAAACAGCTCAACATTTATTTCTGTCTTTTCCTATATTTACCCTTGCATGAGGTTGCTAATGGTTTTGAAAGCTCATGATCTCTTTATACTCCCAGCATACTATGAATTTCCTAATGCACTCACTGCCCACTGCACAGGCTGTGGCTAAAGGGGCAGGGTAAGTCACCCACTGCTCAGAAGTTTAGTGGTTCAATAACCCCTACTCCAGGCTGCACGTCCAAGTGTCCTTGGACCATGTTTACAGTGAAAAGTGATGCACTGACGTGTGGGTGCATAAGTGAATGTTGCTTATAATGGAAAGCACTTTGAGTGTGTAATGAATAGGAAAACACTACGTAAAATACATTTACCATTTAGAAAATTGTAGCAGGTTTCTCAGACATAAAGACACTTTGCCTTCTGTATATACATTTGTTGTATTTAGCGTGTGTGTGTGTTTTGTGTAACTCAGGTCAAATGTGAACCAGGTTATTTATTTCCTTTTTAGATCTTCCGAGCTGAGAAACAACATTAACAAATTAGAACGGAATACAAATTTTTAGGTCATGGAAGTGCTCCAGTTTAGTTATGAAAAGTCATAAAATATAGATCAGGGCCGTGGCAGGAGGCTTGAAGGTCACTCACACATAAAACATTTTGCAACATATCCTTAGAAATTATCAAAGAGTAAGAAAACAATGTTAATGTTTGGAATTTTATACCGTTTATGAATAAAGCATTTTAAATGCTTGTCCCACTGATAGTTATTGACATTTTACAAAAGTGCTTGTACAGCCTTTTTTGTGGTAGGGGTAATATGAAACAACAAATTTTTCCTGCTTTACATCAAAAATGAGTTGTTTTTTCAGTTTAGATTTTGCTTCCTGATTCCCTTGTCCGTATTCATATTTATTTATTTTTGGTTGATGTTTTTGTAATCACTTGTTATTGTGCAATAAGTGGTTCCGATCATTAACAGGGCCTCATCAGTGCAAAAACAGGAAGTGCTTAAAGAATCCACTAAAAATAAGCAAATACTAATTAGTATATCCAATAGAAATTTCAGAAGCAATATATATGTAAATGCCATTGTATAGATCAGGGGTCGGCAACCCTAGGCACGCGTGCCACACGCGTGCCACACGCGTGCCACAGTTGGCACGCGAAGGGTTAACCGATGGCACGACCATAGCTGGACTAGCCATCGGGCATACTGGGCATTTGCTCGGTGGCCCGGTGACTTTTTTTTTTTCTTTGTAGCGGTATAAACAATGAAAGGTGGTGGATTGGCCAGATGCTGGTCGGTGTGTAAAAATAACTCAGTTGTTTGGTGGTGGCTATGGCGGTGCTTCCTCAGATTCAGTAAAATTAGCAAGTGGTGGAGGCCAGCAGGTGGATGAGAGAAAGGGGAGGCAGGAGGAGCAGAGACCTGAGACAGCCGCCGGTCGGAGTGTCAGGTGAACTGAACTTCAGGTAAGAAGTTATGACCTGCTGTCTATCTGGGTCAGATATAAACCAAGTTTAGGTGCTGACTTTTTACAGTCAGTTACAATAACTCGTACTGCTCGTACCGTCATGCTAGCATGACAGAGTTTCTATACAGCTGGGTGGGTGCTTTGATGTTACTGATGTTGAACTTTATTTAATTCATAAGGTTAGTTAGTAGAGTTGCCAACCGTCCCGTAAAAAGATGGAATCGTGCTGCATTGAGAGAAAATATTACGCGTTTCGTGTTGAGGTGAAAAGGGACAGTTTGTCCCGTACTTCAGCTAGAATGGAAAAAGACACAAAGCTGGAGTTATTCTGTCATTACGCTGCACAGCTGCCTCTTCTTCTCTCATTCCCTCCCCCTCCCTCTCCTGTTTCTTCTTCAATCATGAAACTGATCAATGATCAGCTGATCGGCTTTTCTCTCTTGTTTGTTTATCGCCCACTTTGCGCCAGAAAGAGGAAACCGGCGGATGTCGCGCTAAACAACAGCAGCACATTTAAGCTTGATCAGCTGTTGTTAGAATGTATTTAATATTACTTTCTAGTAGCTGATGTTTGCTGGAGCCACAGCTGTAAAAGCTGCTGGTCATGATATCGGTTTGGATATCTGGTGAGAGGGAAACATGAAGATGAAACCAGGAGATGTCCTTACTGAATCATCAGAGCTGAACAGGTGATGGAGAAACAGGTTTACCTTTAAGGTGACATGAATGAGTTGAAGGGAAGTTATGAACTGTTTCTGAGAGACAAATAACACCAGGATCCTTTTTTTTTTTTTTTTTTTTATGTAGCTGACAGCTGGTAACTATGCAGGGGCGGGTCTAGCAAAGTTTTGCCAGGGGGGCAGGTAGGGCATTAACAGGGAAAGGGGGGCACAAAGAAATACTTTCTTATTCTCATTTAAAATGTCTCGCTTTTATTAAATAATTATCTGAAGCTTACAACCAAAGTTTTTATCTGACGTAAAATGTATAGAAATCATACATATAACATCGAAGCAGCTGGAATCCATAGCTGTGTGTGTTCATGGAGCTGCATTTTCACCTGCTGGACATCACTGCCTGACAAGTTTAACTGTCTTCAGAACATTGCAGAGGCCTTATTGACAGTATTTGGCTCTACATATCTGTGTGAGCAGATTTTCTCTCACATGAGTGTCCTCAGGTAGCCGTCTGAATGCTGGACACTCGGAGACCTGTGTCTCTGGGTGGGAGACCAGAGATCAGAGTGTATTAACAAACATGCCATATTGGCCAGTTTATTTTTCTTATCATTGTTGTGAGGAGACCATAAATAGCATTTGCATTTTCTGTTGTACATTTCATTTGCTGTTATGGAGTTCTTGTTATGGATAAAATGTGTCTTTTTTTTTTTGTTTCAAAATAGCTGATAACTATTCACTGATAGCTGCCAACTAGGGCTGGGCCATATTATACCGTTCACGGTAATACCGGTATAATGTTAGGCAACGATAGGAAAATGAAATATCGCGATAGAATATGAGTAAAACGCGCATGCGCAGTGCCTTTGTTTTCATACGCACATGGCCGATTGTTGAGTGAAACAGATGAACCAGAATTGGTTTGTAAAAATGGTGCAACTTCAGTGATGTGGAACTGGTTTGGTGTTTGTCCGTCAGATACACGACAAAGCACATTTTTTTTGCAGAACATGCAAGCGGCCGTCGTTATTGTCGTATTTGTCGGGCTAAGATGCTCTTAAATCTGGGAGTAATCTGGGTCCTAAACTCCGTATGTTTCAGGTCAAACGAACACTGCAGCATCACTGAGAGTTAAAAACTGTCTCATTTCTTTCATCTTTAATAAAACGATCAGCATTGCTGCCTTACCAGGTGTAACTATGAAGTTTAACTTCCAGGCATCCATGAAAACAAAATTTATTACATTTAACGGAGTTAGAAGTTAGCAGGAAGCTAGCGGAAGTTAGCTCGCTAGTTTCGCTAGTTACCTAAGCATGATATTGCATGTTCTGACTGAGATTTCTGAAAAAATTCAAACGTACAGCTCTGCTATCACGTCTAACATAAATGAAGACAGGAAACTAAACAGCAGTGACGTTTGTAGGGTTACTGAAGTTGGGCTAGCTGGTATATAATGATGTGCTACCTGATCGCTAGCGACACAGCTATGTTAGCATAACATAAACAGTGAAGCTGGAGGACGAACACTAACACTTTTCCACTTATAAAAGTTAACGTTAAGGTTCCTGATAGTTAGAGACAAATGCAATCGCATGGCAGGATGCTGTAAACGGACCAAACTTCAGTCAGGAGAACAACTGAGATAATCCATCCACAATACAAGGTTAGTCATTAATATACTGCAACAACATGGGAATAGAGCAGCTGCCAGAGAATTCAACATTAATGAATCAATGGTACAGAAGTGGAGGAAGCAAGAAGAATGAGTTTAATAAAGTTTGATTTATCTGACTGCTTTGTTTCGCTTAATGTGCCTTATAATCCCGTGCACCTTATGGTCCGAAAAATACGTACTGCACACTGCAGTTTAATGTTGCAAAGCACCTCTTTTTAACTTCAGTGGATATTATACATGGTTATGCTCAGGATATGTCAGCCCATTTCTACTGGAAATGCCTTTTGGTTAAACTTTAAGCAAGGAATTTGCATTTGCACTGTTACATTTTTATAAAGCTTTAATGTACATAAAAACCAGCTTCTTGTTTAAGTGAAAATAAATGGAAGGTTGTCTTTTTGCGCTAGTAATGTTGTGGAGTTGTATTTTGTCTCGCATCAATTATATCGTCAGTTATATCGTTATCGCAAATTTTCAAATATATATCGTGATAAATATTTTTGGCCATATCGCCCTGCTCTACTGCCAACATCTGCGAACAAATATAATTCTATAAAGTGGTTCTATATAGTGTGTAACTGTTCATATAGAGCATTATTAAATTTATTGCTAATGCAGTCATATGGCACACTGACTTCTGAGGAAATTTTAAATGGCAGTCGTCATCAGAAAGGTTTCCTACCCCTGGTATAGATATTTAGTAGAGTAAGCCTTTTAACTAAATTACTTCTTCAGAGCTTATTTCACATGATTTTCAGACCAAATGGTCAGCTCAGAAGATCTGCTGCTGCATGAAAGAGGATTCCCCAACTGACTTCAAACAGCTGTGCTCATCAGATCCGAATAAATCTGCACGGCTCGTGTGGTGTGTGATATGGGAAATGCTAATATCAGAATGCAAAGAAGCTACAACCAATTTTACTGCTGCTTACTGTTTACTTCTTCCAATGGAAGAAGTTTTGATTCATACTTTGCTTTAATCAGCTTTTTGATTATACCATTGCAACAAGAGACTCATCATATGTAATTCAAGAAACACAGTTGCAGCTGTAAATATCGGTGTAATCAGTTGTCATCTTTCAACACAGTCAGTGGCTTGCATATCGACCCCCTCCCCACCTCCTTTTCCTTTGAAGATGGCCTGAAGCCGCTGATGACTTGCAGCAGTTTGAACTGAAAATGACTTGGGGAAGGTGGCAAAGGCAAGCACAAGTGCTGTGATTATCTGTCGCTTCAGGGCTTCAGAAACAACAAGAATACTACACATTTGCTTATGTAAGCACAAGTACCTTGATTGTGTGTACTTTGAGGACTCATGAGGAAGGATGCAAGATAACTATACAATGTGAGAACAAACCTCCTGCTGATGGTCCTGCAAAGCCAGTGGAAAGCATTTCTCTAATGCTTGACTTTGAGGCTTTGCAAGTTATGAATACACTTCTAAAATTAAATACATGACCCAGCCTGAAAGCGTTCCACTCTGAAAGGGTCAGCATCACCTTCTGGTGGTGTTAATATATGTGGGGGGGAAAGCACAGAGCAGTCATCTACCACACACATGGAGACAAGCAGAACAAATGTAACCGAAAGTGCATCTTTGTGAGTCAATGAGTTATTTAATGTGTTTTTGAGACTAAGTGGTATAGTTTCACAAAGTTATATAATATAAACATTTTCTTGAGTATGAATGTACACTGTGCAGCATGGGACATGGTGTTCTCTGAAGGTAGGGACAAGCATTCCAGTTACTCCAAAATGATATAGTTTCTTTGTGAAGTAATCCAGATAACAAATATAACAACCACTTATTTTCAACTGTGACCGGCAGAGAGGAGTGCTTTTTGTCTTTTGTAGTTTTCCATTTTTGAGTACATTTCAGTGGTTGACATAATGATTAGTCTTGAAGATAAAGAAAAGTGATTCCTTAAAAAAAGCACTATTTGACTCACCGTGTTTGATTGAGCAATAACACCTTCCCCATCATTTGCAGGTTGTTGTTTTTCTGCCAGAATTAATCTGTAGAGCCTAAACGGCTGTCACTAGAAGCAAAAAGAGTTTTTCTTATTATTCCTATTCTCTTCACCTTGGGCAGTTGCTTTGCAGAAATCAAACTCAAGAAGAGACGTCTGATGTCTGAATCATTGCTTCAACTCGTCTGCAGTGACCTCAGCTCAGGAAAAATGATTATTTTTTCTGAGATAACAAACCTTTGTGAATGCTGTCAATATTCATTCAAAGATCCCACAGCACCTGGAAAAAATCCCAAGTACCAGCAGTTCCCAGATATTACACACTAATTTGCATTAAGCTCCAACATTATCTATTATATCTGGAAATCTCATGTTTGGAGAAAACCTGTGTACACACATGCAGCTATAGATTAGCCAAAAGCATTTAATCTTAATTCTTAGTAGCCCAGTTAGTCTTTGTCTGAATCACATTATGTACATCATTGCTTTTCACGGTCAAAAATACTGTAACTTTTTTAGACGTTATTATTAATAATGTTTTTATCATTAAAAAAGGATGCAAAATGAGCTTATACCTAAAGCCTGTTTCAGATGTGCACTTAAGTCCATTAATCAGATGGCATCTAAATGTGTTGGCTTCAGGTCTTAAGTCCTTATAAAAGTCACAGTAGCACTGGATCAAACTTTGTGAAAAAAAACATCACTTTTCAGTCTATCACAGGTCTGAACAGCAGACTGCTGTCTGCAGTAACGAAAAATAACTTGATGTACTATCTAATCTTGAATAACAACAATATCCTCTCTATCACAATCGAGGTAATGTCTGAATGAAACCGTGAGGAACATTAACCTAAAAATGTACCTATATTGAAAGAGAATACCATCACTTCAACAGATTGATGATCAGTCATGTTATCAATCACATGTATAAAAAAAACGTAATCTGTTTTGACTGGCTTGTCATTGTCTATGTTTGATTGACAGCAGGTACCAAGCACAGGTAGAAGAGACAAAATACAACAAGCAGTTTCTGATTTTCCTAAGCTAATTAAAGTGCATTCACAATTACAGTCATGTGAAAAGGAAAGGAAAATGACAGTTTTCAAAGGACTCTGTGTGGGTCTGTGAAGAACCAAGTACACCCCAAGATTCAGTAGCTTATACAACCACCTTTAGCAGCATTAACTGGAAGTAATTGTTTTCTGTATGACTGTTTTCAGTTTCTCATATCCATTCATCTTTATAACATTGCTTCAGTTCATTGAAGTTTGCATACATTTATATATGCACAGGTCTCCTAAAGTCCTGCATTGTAATCAGAGGTATGGACTTCAGCTGGACCATTGTAGTACCTTGATTCTTTTCTTTTTCTGCAATTCTGGTGTAGATTTGCTGCTGTGCTTTGGATCACTGTCCTGTTGCATGATCCAGTTTCAGTCAATCTTATCTGTTAGATGGATGGCCTCACATTTCACTGAAGAGTGCTTTGATATACAAAGACTTTATGGTGAACTCAGTGATGGTGGCTACAAAGAAGCCCCAAGTCACCACCACTTCACCGCCGTGCTTTACAGTTGGTATGAGCCATTTCTACTGATATGTTGTGTTTGGTTTTTGCCAGTCATGATGCTGATTATTATAGCCAAACATCTTCTGTTTGGTGTAGCTTGTCCAAAGGACATTGTTCCAAAAGTCTTGAGGTTTGTTCAGATCTTTTTCTTTTTTTTCTTATTCTACCCTGTTCTTTTTAGGCTTTTTAGGCTTTCTCCTTTTTCTAATTGTAGCTCTTGGGTTTTTTGCAATTCTCTGAGCATTACTCGGTCTGACCGGGGAAATTTTTAGTGGGATGTCCACTAAAAAAGATTGTGTTGACATACACCTGAATGCTGCAGAATTCTAAAACCTCCGGATTTACAATGGTGGTCATGGTTGCAGATGATCAGTTGATAAAATGTATCTGATTAGCAGCACCTGGTTGCTACTTACCCTCTTAATTTCTATGGAAATAGTAAGGGTGTTTGTAGTTTTCCTGCGGACACTTTATTTTTCGTTTGACTGGAAGTGTTTCTACCCAGAATGTTTGTTTGGGGTCAGATTTTGAGGAGAAAAATGATTTAATATCCCAGGTAAAAAGTCATTTTATTTTATTAAGTTGTTTTGTTGAAAGATAATCTGTTTCCTTGAAATGTAATTGAGAATGCAGTGTAGATCTATATTTGATCATAACGTTTTGGGGACAGGAGCAAGCTGTCACTGTTGTGTACGGATACTGTTTTGTTAGTTTACAGATAATGAAACCCTAAACAAATCAGTGACTTTTTTGTGTTTATATCCTTCAGCAATGGCTCCATAGTGTAGTGGTTTACATGTTTGCCAAATAAGCAAATACTGCCAGCATTATGCTGGCATTAAAAAAAAAAAATCTGCCAAATCAAACATTCAAAGATACTTGCTGTGGTGAACATTTGTGAATAGGGAAGTAGAGCAGGGCGATATGACCAAAAATATTTCTCACGATATACATTTGAAAATTTGCGATAACGATATAACTGACGATATAATTGACACTAGACAAAATGCTTTACAACTCCACAACTTTATTAGTGCAAAAAACCCCATCAATGTATTTTCACTTAAACAAGCAGCTGTTTTTCATGTGCATTAAAGTTATATAAAAATGTAACCGTGCAAATTCCTTGCTGACAGTTTAACCAAAAGGCATTTCCAGTGGAAATTGGCCGATATATCCTCAGCATAACCATGTATAATATCCACAAAACTTAAAAAGAGGTTATACACACACAGTACAGTAATATTATGTTGAAGCACAGTACGTATCACTCCGCCAGGCTCCTGCCTAATATAGCCGTAATGCTCCGACAATCCATCAAGCAGTGCGGGTTCGTAGCTTAGCAAAGTCGTACTAAAACATTTGACAGATTTTCGAGTGCCGTGTACGACATAAAATCGTTTCGAGGTCAGTAAACACAACCAGAATTCATACATAAGGCACACGGGATTATAAGGGCCACTGTCGATTTTCAGAAAAATCAAAGGATTGATTTTAAGTGTGCCGTATTTTCCAAACAACACGGTAATAACGATGGCCCGCTAGCATGCTCTACCAAAAATAGTGCTTTGTTGTGTATCTGACGGACAAAAGCTAAACCAGTTCCACACCACTGAAGTTGCAGCATTTTTACAAACCAATTCTGGTTCATCCGTTTCATTCAACGATCCACTTTCGCTCTTCTCATTCTGCGTCGCCGCCATGCTTTTTCCGCCATGTGCGTATGTAAACATAGGCACTGCGCATGCGCGTTTTACCCATATTCTATCACGATATTTCGTTTTCCTATCGTTGCCCAAAATTACACCGGTATTACCGTGAACGGTATGATATAGCCCAGCCCTATAGGCAAAATAGCTTTAATGTTCCATCAATCAGTAGCCATGCCAGTTTCTTCAAAAGCTAATTAACCAGTAAGTATGATTAAAAGAAAATACAACACTGCTGTTAAATAGAAGCCCACATATCTTCATCTAGTTACTCTTAATAACAGTGGAAAGTGTTTTTTAAATGTTTTTTTTTTTTCCAAATGGCAAGTATGCCATGAGAGGAACAAGCTGGGGCTAAGATAAGTAGTATTCTTGTTTGTAAGTAAGATAAGAAGGAGAGTTTTGTATGAAAGTTAATGTGGGTTGTTGTCTGAAGTCTGTGCCTCCTGTGTGTAGCTGGCTGCTGTCTGGTTGTTACTGTGACCATCTGCCTTTGATCAAATGGTGTCATTTTTGCTTTATCCAGACATGGTTTAAAATGGGGTGTTTTAATTAGCTGTGCAGAAACAAGGCCTCCATCTATGTCATCAGAGGACTAACAATATTCTGATTAATTTATGCCGAGATATAGGCCACAATCATTAGGATTGTAATGGTTCCAAAACTAAGACCTAATCAGTGATACAAACATCCACAGTCTCATATGGCTCTGCCATCTTCCCGTTTCACAAAGCTGTGCCGCCCACCACCTTTCCCACCCGGCCTGACCAGCTGCCACAACTCTTACTGTTGGTAATGAATGGATGTTACAGAGAGAAACGTTGCAGAAGTGTATCAGCTCATTGGATGAATGTAAACACAGACACGAGGGGATTATGTGTAGCAGCCATCGCAGAAAATGGAAGGAAAAATATGTTTAACTATAGTCTGTCTAACCATTTTTGTCTTGGTATAAATAGCATGTGTAAAATGCACTGGCTGAGAAACAACTTAATGTATGTAGGCCTACTGGTATACAGTAGGTCTACCTGTTAGATACATAGGAGTTGGTTAAAATAATAAAGAGAAATGTGTAGTCCTGTGTGACTGATCTCATTTTCTAAATATTGATAGGTAAAATTTTGTCAAAAACATCTATCAGGCATGTTATGAAGAGGCCACGGAGCATAGTGTGACCCTGAATAACCTACACAGCAGGGCTTGACAGTAACGGCTGCCCATTGCCCCAGGCAACCAGATTTGGACCACTGTCAACAATTTTGTGCTGTCTGGTCGCCTGTGTTGGCAACAGTTCTCCAGTGCTTAGAAAAGCAAAGCTAAATCCCTCAGAGAACAGTCTTCAAACTAAGCAAGAGTGCCCTCGTTGAACTATTTCACTGCGTGAGAAATAGAAGAAAAAATGAATAATAACACAATAGATTGGTATTATTGTCAAATAAGACGAGCCAAATCTCCGGAAAAGTTTAGGAGTTAAATACTGTGTATGTTTGGGAAAAAAAATGCACCTTAAACTCTGCAACATGAAAAAAAAAAAAAAAAAAAAAAAAAGACTTATCCTGATATTTCAATATCAGTTCGGTCAAGGAGGCAGAGGCAAAAACCAACACAGCGGGTCACCTATGGAAAGATTAATCAACAATGCACTTCAACTATTAGCTCAGTAAATCAGTGCTGTGTTTTTGACAAGAAAGACCCCTTTTCAGACTCGATCGTCTCTAGAAAAGAAAAGAAAAGAAAAAAAGAAAAAAATTAAACCCGGCTTGCAGGAGTTAAATATTAATCCCTTTGTAATTTAACATCCTAAATTCATTACCTTGCAAATGTGAAATTTATATTTAGTGGCATCATTCTTTCATTCTTACTTTTACTTTGGATTGTTAATAAAGCTGAGCCTCTTGTTCTTAATCGAATCCATGATGGTTGTTGCTAGGGATACAGCTATAACTTTATGCCAGTTAATTACATTTTAGAGTTACTTGATTGGATGCATATAATTACTTACTTACATTTATTTTGGTTAGCTGAATTGTAAAAATGATTAAGGGTGCATGCAGTGATATACCCTCAGTATTAGCTAACAATAGCCTGCTTTAAATCTCCCTATACACTTTGCCTGTGCCTTCTTAAGTACCAGGGCTTTCAGAACAAATCTACATCAAGTGAATCTCTCATGGTAGTCCCGGTGATTTGACTTCTACTTCTATTTGATGCAGAAGCAGAGAGAAGATCTTTCTGTCATTATATTATTGCAAATGTTGTCACATTAGAAGAATTGAAATAACAACATATATTTTTTTGCTCCTTTTTTGATATTAAAATAATGCTGAAAGTTTTAAAAAACATATATACTTTTTAGCTCTGTAATTTAGCAAATGCAACAAAAAATATGCTATTAATGTAATGAAAATGCGTCAGAAGATTCATTGTAAGGCTTAGATATGTTTTTGGTTCGATGTAAATATTTTTACTCAAAATGGCTCAAACATTGCTTAGATTGATAGTATTTGGTCTATACAGTGTTATAGTTACTAAACCATATGTACAGTTGGGACAATCATTGTTTGATCCCTTGCTAAATTTCTAAGTTTGCTCACTTCCAAAGAAATAAACAGTCTCTAATTTTTATGGTAGTTTCAGAGAGTCAGAATATGAATCAAAAATCCAGAAAAAATATCATCCATCAGTTCATTTATCCATCCATCTATCCATTTGAAAATAAATTATATAAAAGATGAATTGACTTGAGTCATGGTTTGAATGTCATTGAAGTTCAGGCTCCCTTATGGCATACAGATTGTAATCAATCAATCATATTCACTCACCAATCCAAATCACTGAAATTAGGTGTTCCAATCACTTCCATGGCCACAAGTGTATAAAATCAAGCACATAGGCATGCAGACTGCAAACATTTGTGAAAAATGGGTTCCTCTCAGGAGTGAATTCCAGTGTGGTACTGGGCAAGTGCAACACATCCAGTTGTGAAATTCCATCACTACTAAATATTTCACAGTCAACTATTAGTGGTATTATAACAAAGTGGGAGCGATTGGGAACAACAGCACATCAGCCGCAAAGTATTAGGCCACGTAAAATCACAGAGCAAGTTCAGCTAAAGCTAAGGCGCATGAGTACAGAGGTCGCCAACTTTAGCCAGAGTCAGACACTACAGACCTCCAAATTACATGCGGGCCTTCACATTCATGCCTAAGAACACTGTACAGAGAGCTTCGTGGAATGGGTTTCCATGGCTGAGCAGCCATGGATGGGGAGGTGACAACTCTTGGTATGATTATTTGGAAAAGGAAGAAATATAAAGAGGTGGAGCTCCATGCTAGATCTTGCTTCATGGAATGTAGATGACCATAAGAAGCTGGTGGCTCACCCAGAAACTACATGGGAGGAGCTTGTTAATGATTCGGAGGCAGTTGGAACACAGTCACCAAGAACACTATTGGTGACACACTACACCATAATAGATTGAAATCTTGCAGCACTCGCAAGGTCGCCGGCTCAAGTAGGCACATGTACAAGTCTGTCTTAAATTTGCCAGTGAATTACTGAGTCCAAGTGGGCTTTTGAGAAATTACTGTGGTCAGATGAAACCAAAATAACGCTATTTGGCATCAACTCAACCTGCCATGATTGGAGCAAGAGAAATACTGAGTGTGACCCAAAGAACACTACGCCCACAGTCAGGCATGGAGGATGACTTCATCACTGAGAAGCCAATTGACAAAGCCATGTGCTGTAAACTGTTTAACGAGAACCTCTTTCCCTCAGCCAGAACACTAAAAGATGGGTTATGGATGGGTCTGCCAACATGAAAGTGACCCAAAACATACCAGCAAGGCAACAAAGGAGTGGCTAAAGAAGAAGCACCCAAAGTCATGGAGTGGTCAGACAATCTCCAGACCTCAATCCTATAGAAAAATCTGTTGATGGAGCTGAATGTTCAGGTTGCCATTTGGCAGCCAAGAAAACAAAAGGATTTAGAGAATTTCTGTAAAGATGAGTGCCAAAATGCCCCCCAATATGTATGCAAACCGGGTGACCAACTACCAGAAATATCTGGCTGCTGTGCTTTCCAACAAGGGTTGGCAAATACGAAGTCGTGTTTTGCTTGGGGATTAAAATTCTTATTTCACTCAGTTTATGTCTTTTTTGCAATGTGTTGATGTTTTCTCTCTCTCTCCATTAAAATGAAACAACCATAAAATTAGAGACTGTTCATTTCTTTGTGAGTGAGCAAATTTGCTAATTCAGCAGGCGATCAAATAATTATTTCTTCCACTGTATTGCAACAGACCAATACAAATGGTGCATGAAAGGAAGCACTCATCAACCTGACAATGGTGGCATTGTGGGGGAAAGTAAAAAAAACAGCAAAAAGTCTTGTGAAAGCAGAAGGCCTGTTTGTGAGATATGTCCTCCAACTATAATTTAGTTTATAACATTCATATTACTTAATGTTTGCAATAAATAACAAATTGCTGTGAAGGCGCTTTCATTTCAGTCTCTTTGTACTTTGACTACTTCTGCTACTTCTTCTGTGATCCAAACCCAGTGATTCCCACTAAGTACAAACACGTCACAAGTAATTATAGTATCATTTTTCATAAAAGTTGAATAATTTCATTGAAGAGCTGGGCACTTTAGCTTTTTGCAAATGTTGATCAAACAGGAATAAGAAGCACCTGTGTTAAGGTCTACTTTCATTTTCATGTGGTGCATATTTAGAATGTATAGCAGAAGGATGGTGCATGTGGGACTAACTCAAGATATACCACAGCGTGTTTATCATAAGCAAACAACATGTCAGCCAGTGCAAGTGGATCACTGGTGACTCAATGACATGTTTAATATTTTTTGGACGACGACAGAGCTCCGTGGCTCAGAGGAGAAAGCTTTATTTGGCTTTGGCTATGTAGGCAATATTTGTTGCATGAATTCATTGTTGTGTTTTGTCTTTCTTGAGCTCAAACTATTTGTTGATTAACCACATGAGCCATCATATGAAAGAAAACCCAGAATAAATAAATGTCAAGCAACATCTGAAATGTGAAAATATGCATCTTTTATGTTTTTATATTAGTGCATATAACTTCATGTATTCTAGGTTTTGTCATTCTTATTTATTAGTGCCAGACACTTAAGGATGTCACCTTGCTGTCTGTTGAAATTTGACTTTTATTTTAATAGTAATAAATATTAAGTGAATGATTGATCAGTATCGCTTTCATGGGAGGTGTTGACCAAGACATTTGTCTTTCCTTCTTTTTTGAAATGCTTCTATGGAACATCATAACATGCATGTGCTTACTAATTTTTGGCATCAATAACAGCAATGTCTATGGCCTGATATGATACTTTTCAACTGCTGTCAACAAAATGCTGAAAAGGGCTAGGAAGAAAACCTGAAAAGAATAGCTTGCTAATGTTGAGACAGAAGACGTTTTAACTCATTAAGTCATTACACATTAGCAGTTTTGCTTGTGTGAAAAATTGGCAAAGAATAAAATTTTAATCTGTCAGTTCTCTGGACACCCTAAAATTGGGGAGGGATATGAAAGACGTTTTGATTCTTAAACCACTCAATAGCTCTAAAAGCATCCATAAAATGAAGGTGACAGTTTGGAATCATCTTAATTTATAGTTAAAGCTGCAATTTTAAAATAGACAGCCCTCCTCCTGGAGCTAGTTCCTACTCGCTGTTCTAAGTCATTCCAGCTACACAAAGCACAGGCATATGCATACTAAGACTTTGCATGCAGATTTTTGGTGAATGTGTTCTGCTTTGCATCACTGTATCTAGTATAAAAGTTGTCAGATTGGCCAAAGCCTAAACACAATATTTCCCTTTTATACTACTTTAGTTGTAATACTCTGAACGTTTTTTATAATTTTGTGTAAAATTACACAAAAACACAAGAACCCAGCTTTAACACAAATATAGACCAATATAATCTCCAACCTTTCACATTCTTAAGGTGCTCAGAGTCCTTCTAGACATCAGCTTCTCTGAACATCACACATTTTCCACATGTCAAAATCCAGAAAATCCTGCAACCTTGAAACATGCTTGCCATCAGTAAACAGAAATCTAATGTGACCTGACGGGTCACTCATGTCAGTGAAGCGTCTGTGTCCTCGGGGACTGAGAGCCGTAACAGGGCCAGGAACTCGTCTTTGTGTGTATGTGAAGAGCATCCAAATAAAAGGCAGGGATCAAAAGGTTGTCATTGCGGTGTCCTTGATTACGTAACAATCGCATTAGGTAGGCTGAGGATCGTTCTTCAGTTTACACATGTACACCTCTGAGTACCTTTACTGCGGTGCTGCCTTTGTTCTAAGGTTACACTACACGAGGCACAATCTTTCTGTCTGTCTGCATCAGTGTTGTGGTGTCTTAGATCAAAAGCGCTCAAGGGATGGTGAAACTAACCCCTTCAGATGGACAGTATAGACTCTCAGCAATTTCTTTTTAACACCAATGGGTGTCTGATTCCCGCTGCAAATGGCTGACAGCCTGCTGTCAGATGGGATTAGGAAGAGCCTTACCTGCGTGCAAAAGTATAGAAGGCTAAGAAGAGCCGGATTCTGTGAGCTGAGACTAATTAATCTCTCAGTAATAGTAAAAATGATATGAGACCTGATGTGAGTTCACTCTGGCGTGGAATATGAGATCATTTACCAAAGAAAGATTTGTAGCCCTTGTGTCACCCAGGGATTTTATGAAGTGAAACCAAAGAGATGGCTTTAAAAGGAATTTTAGGTAAAATCCAATGACTCATTTCTTCACCATATAAATTTGTTGTTGAAGCAGATTTTATTTCCATGTTGTTTACATGCAGGTAATAGATCGAGCTTGTAAAGAGGCCACAATATGCTCTTTTGTAGGTTCATAAATTTATTCTGGAGGTTTTCTGGAATTGGTTGACATCACTTCCTATTTGAAAAACCTTTTTTTATTCTTACCGTGCATGCAGCACTTCACTTCACCGTTTGTCTGAAACGCTTTGTTTTATGTTCTTTCTCTCTAAAGCCTCCGTATTAAACCTAGTCTGCTTTGATTGGTCAGCCAGCTATCCCTTATGTAATGCCTTCTTTTCTGATTTTTGCAGACAAGGGAACTGCTGCACAAATCCAGCACTGAACTATGCCTGGTTCAGGCAGCAGCCTTTGGTCAATTTGAGAGAAGACAGTAAAAACGCGGGTAACAGTGTTGAAACATAATTTTAATCATTGATTCTTTGCTCCGCATAAATCAGGAATTTGTTTTGAAGAAAATTGCGCTTGCTCTGCTCATCCTCTGTTCTAACTAGTAAGCAGGCATCTCACTGTAATACACCAAATATTTGTCTGTATGTTTTGTCCACACAACTCTTGTTACACAATCCAGACTTCAGCGACCACACTTGGCACACAGGTAAATGTTAGGTCCCTGAAGGTTCTTATCTATATCAGATATTATGATGTCAAACCACCAACAGGCTAAAATGACTAATGTTTTGCATTTTATTAAAGCATTGGATCATTTTAATTTCACAACAGTAACAATTCATTTGTATTGAAAAAAACTGAATTATGCATTAAATATAATGACACAATCATTGTTGCCTGGCAACCACCTACCAAAATGGGCTATTTTTAATATTTATGCACCTGTAACACTTTATAAAACCATCATATCATTTTAATCTCATGACTATGACTTCTAATTTATAGCCACACATTTAAATATTGTAATATATTGCAATATATCTCATATGTTATGATGCCATCAGCAATGGATTAAAATTAAATTCATTTTCTGTGGGAGAAAATAATCCTCTTTGTTATAGACTTCTAACCTTGTACCATTCTATATATGCAGAAACAATATGTAAAATACACTCAAGAAAAGCATAATATGACCTCTTTGAAAGAAAAAGTCCAGTTAAACATCAACAACCCAGAATTTGATCCATCTGCACAAGCTTGAAAAAAAAAAAAACAACCTTCAAAAGAAAATGAAACTCAAGGCACATTGTACTGACTGCTTTCCATCTTCTATTTCATCAGTGAGGTGGTATTAAACCTTTGCAGTAGAAGAGAGCTAAACAAAATGAAGTAATTAAAAACAGCAAGTCAGGCCTCATATTCAAAACATGATAGAAATCTGACATTTTATGCTTTTCATAGTTTCAGTTAAGAGTTCCCCTTCTCTGTCCTACATAGATTTGATGTTTTGATGCCTGTATTTATTGGTAGGTTTTTTTGTTTTGTTTTTGTTTTTCTCAGTGGAGCTGAAGCTTCACTGAGGTTTCATTTTCATTCTGTCAACTATTTATTTATTTTTTAATGCATCAATTGATAAGAGATAAAACGCAATGCGATGGCAATGCACCTATAAGTAGTATAAGAAAAAAACCAAACAGAAAAAGATTCAGATTTTAACGTCTGGCACGTTGTTTTCTCATTCTGCTCAGTGTTTGGGGTTTTTTTATGCTAAATGAAGATTATTTGACATAACTTTGTTGAGTTTTTTACTTTTTTGAAAATCCACCGTTCACTGGAGGTTAATAGATACTCTATGTAAAACTTATCGTGTTTAAAGCAATGTCTTGCTGAAGTAAGCGAATAAAAGAAAGTGCATCAAGAAAGTACATCAGGTAGCTTAAGCAGGTGTTAGAGCTGAAAATAACATTGTATAAATAAGCACAAAGAGTTTACAGCGTGTGCAGGTGAGAAGATGAAATGTGAGCTGAAAATTCCGGGTTGAGTAATGGAGCTGAGTTTGAAGGCTAAACAGAGGGTAAAATGCTGTGCAGCTGTTTCACAGTGCAATAGCACATGATTCTAGGAAGCTGTACCAGCAACAATTTCTACCCCGTCACTACAAGAGATCGGTAACTGAGAAAAGGAATATGTCAAGAACGTGCTCTTGCATGTGATTGAACAGTCAAAACAGTCCCTCGCTGGATGATGATGATGTGTTGGAAATGTTCAGCTTTTGCTGTCAGATGACCCAGTGGATTTTTTTTTTTTTCAATATTTGTGGCCAGAGGCAGCTGCGTCAGGAGCCCCGCTGTGCCAAAACAGTGGTCTACATAAAATAAATGAGGAGGCTCCTTTTTTTTCTGACTCAACACAGATTGTATTACAAGAGTTCATAACAAAATAACTGATTTAAAACGGAAAAAAGACACAACATTACAAAATGATTTAGATTGGTGTAGGGGTACTGGGTCTATTTTGAAATTTCTCATTAAAGTGTGTCACAAAGCATTAGGCCTTATTAAGGCTTGTGTAAAAATCATTTTCATGTACACATTATATACACACAAACATTTGTACACATACAATCAATATAATTGGCAATGTTTGACAGAGCAGGTAATTCGTCATAATGGGTGTCTTGATTTATTTTTTCCTTGTAGTCACAGTGCAGTGATTTATTGTTTCTTCTGCGCCCCAGAGTGAAGTTGTGCTGGGAGAGACAGAGTGAAAAGCATGTGGCACGCCTCTGTCACAACCACCATATATATATATAGCAATTTCTACACCCCTTTAATTCATACCTCCACTTTTTGAGTAGTTTCTCTTCCATAATAACCTGCTATATTTTCAAGTTGAAGAGATTTTATAAGACTAATTATCTGATAACAAGTCAGATTCTCCTGGCTTATGAGATGCTTTTTTTTTTCCTTAGGTGCCTTCTCTCTTCAGCTAACGAAATGATTTCAAACGAGTAATGTCTGATAAGATGAGACAGAAGCCTTGTGGGCATGACTAATGCTACTGAGTCCAATTAAGCTGATGTACCCACTGAATCAAATCACCCTGATATGATCTTGTCTGCCTGTGCATATATTGCCTCTAACTCTGATCACCTGAAAAAATAGGAAAAGACAGAGAGCATCACACATGCACAAATCACTGCTGTGTTAATGGCGTTATGGATGCCAGTTTTTTGTTTTTTTTTCTTCAGTTTATTACATCTCATGTCAAATGCTCAATTTCGAGATTTGATCAATTAACAGAGGGGACGTGCAGGAAACGTGCACACCACAAAAATAAATGATGTGTACTCACAACAGTTATAGGAAGGTGTTCAGGAGGAAAGTGGGTAAATTAATGGGCTGTTCTCTAATCTAGAAATTGTTAGTTTGTAAATGTGCTGAGATAGCACATTTATATGTAGCCTGCTTCTTGCAAATGCCACCAAACTACTGTGATTCCCTGTAACCGCTGTACCACACCCACCGACAGTGAATTTATGACTTAGTTAAGCTATCTGAAGGCTGCAACAGCTTGCCAGTGAAATGATTGTTAGTCTAGAGGAAGTCATAAATCAAAAAAGGGTTTGGTTTGTCATTATCTATTAATACTCTGCAGCTCTCGGTCTAGAGTTCTGGAAACAGGCACAACTCAGACATTCATGCAATCTTCCCCAAGACTGAAAAATTTTACTCTGAAAGATAGAGGTGAAAGACAGCTCTTCAAAGTTTCCCTGGCTTGTGATTGATTTACTCATCCTTCCATGGTCTGCAGCCAGTGCTGACAGCTCTGGAGGTGGAACAGTGCAGAATGCCTTAATTGAGCCTCATGCACAGAGCTTAATGCTGCAGGCACAAAACCCACACAATTAGGATGGGCTAATGACGTGGGGTGTCGCCCATTATATTTCCAAATATCCTGTAGGGCATTCCATATTTAGTATCACTAAGTCTTAATTAGTGATTAGCGAGAGGAAATGGAGTATTTTGCAAAAAAAAAAAAAAAAGATTTTCACACAATTCATATTTTGACACTTTTTACATGATATGTTAAAACAAAGAAGTGAATATATGTGGGTCATTATTTGAAGACTGCAATTTGAATTATTAAAAAGTCTCTCTGTCTTTTCAGAGCCAGGATGATTTGCACGTCATTCACAACAATCAGCTGGGTAAGTCTTTTATTCCTAATTAGTAGTAAAAAATAGAAAGTGAAAAAAAAACTTGTGTGTTTGTGGAGCGTGTGTAATTTTTAATATTCTGTGTGTGTGTGTGGTTTGCTAATAAAACACTTAAAAGCAGAAGGAAACTGGAAAATAACAAATTAGTGTTTAGGAGGGAAACTGAAAACCTGAATCACATTATCCTGTACTTGCAGTGCTCAGACAAGGGAGCATATGCTTAAACAGTATGTCCTTATCTGCTGTAGATACAGCTAAGGACACAAAGAAAATTAGTCAACATATACTATGTGTACCACTTTACAGTAATTTCAAATGCTTAATTAAAAAATACAAATGATTTAGTTCTAGATCTGACTGGAACTTATTTTGGACCCCAAAGGTCATTTTACTAGTTGACAATATGTCAACAAATATAGTTTCAATCTTATAGCCACAACTGTAGAATTATAACTTAATTACTTTTAGCCTGATGGGTTTTTTTTTCATCCATTCATTACACCCCATTGTTCCATTTGTTTTCTACCACTTATCTCTGGCTGGGTCCTGGGTGTAGAGGCTATACAGGGGGTTTCAGACATCCTACTTCCTAGGAACATTGGGGTGAGATGAGATGTATAAAATCCAGTGAAGTCTGGGTCTTGCAACAGATTTACTCTGAGCTCCATCTGCATGTACAAGCTCCTCACCCTATCTCTAAGCCTTAGCACAGCTATCACAAATTTTGTCTGCTTGATCTCACTCTTTCAAAAACTACCTAGAGCTCATGAGAGCAGGTTAGGACTGGAACATACACTCACTGGGCACTTTGTTAGGTATATCTTTTCAACTGCTCAATAGAACAAATATCTAATCAGTCAATCTCAAGGTGACCTATTTGTCTATATTTAGGCATGCAGACATGGTGAAAAAACTTGCTGAATATCAAACCAAGCATAAACCAGACATCGATTAAACACTTGAGCCTATTTTTACTGACCATGCTCAGTTCTGTATGAGCACAGTGTGTCCATCTTCTGATGGCTGTTTCCAGAAGGTTACGGTACCGTGTCACAAAACTCAGATCATCTCAAACTAGTTTCTTGAACATTACAGTGTACTCAAATGGCCTCCACAGTCACCAGATCCCAGTATAACAGAGCAACTTTGGGATGTGGTGAAAGGCTCACATCATGGATGTGAAGCCAGGAAATCTGTAGCAACTGTTGCATGATGCTATTATGTCAATATAGTTGCTACATGTTAATTGGTGAGTGTAGATCAACTAAAAGATTAAAAGCTTATCCTTTCTGCTAACCTGTACAATACCTGCATTGCTGCTGAAGCCACAGCAAGCTATCTCTCCAGGTCACGCTGCCATGTACCATTACTTTTGAACAGTATAGTAAAACTTCTTTAGGGAAACAACCCTTCCCTAATCCAAAGGCAGCAATCCAGCATCTCATGCTGGCGGCTTCACATTTGACTCCAAACAGCCCCAGACACTGAAGGTCGTGCTCTGATGAACATTCTCTGCAATAATGTACACTATAATTATAATAACAAGATAATAAAAAGGTTGTTGCATTGGTTTACTGTGTGCTTTACCACAGTAAAAGTTATTTGTGTCTCTACCATTTTTTTTTTTTTGCATGGTATGATATCATAGCAATAAGAACACTGGCTTTTTTAACTACCGGGTAGCAATAGTACAGCACCATGTAATGGAACAAGACTAAATAGTTATCATATTTAGTCTAAGCACAATTTTTTCCCTTTACTAATAAAAAATAGAGATTGTAAACAATTAATTGACCTACATTTCATTTCATAGGCAAATGGAGTATGATAAACATCCATACATTCCTAAAAGTATTCATATTTGTATGTACTTGATTATAAATACAGGTATTGCTGTCTTTGATAGTGGAGTTCTTGTATTCAATTTGATTTACAGTATTTTGATGTTACTGTATTTGATAATTCAGATCAGACTAACTCAGTAGAACTAACCCGTAATTCCAGATGACATCCAAAGGGATGAACTATTGCTTAATATAGTTCAATTTTAAAGAGCGCTGTATGGTGAAAGAATTGAATTGACATTATTGCTTGATAAAATCATGAATAATAAAACCTGAACTGAGTAATATTGGACAGTGTGAAATTTAAATGGCAAGTACACAGTAAAAAATGGAGTGTCAATATTTCAGAGTAAACCTATTTTAACCTAGATAGAGTATTTACAACTCTATGAGGAGTAAACCAGCTCTAACATCAGAGTTAAAAGTCAGTGTAAAGTTTGTTAGTCACGCAGTGAAGACTTAACTCCACACAGTGTTGATTAGTACCAGTCCGCAGGCGTGTGGGGTCTCAGAGCTCTGATGCACATGGAATTTTCTCCGAAGAGCTGCCACAGTCAGGTAAGTGAAGTTAACATTCCCATACTGGTAACATTGTTTAAAAGGTATTTTTAAACTAAATAGCTCTTTATAGTTTCACTGATGTTGAGTGAGGACATGTTAGCAGCATTTACCCATAGGTTTAATGACATTCCAGTAGCTACATGCTAGCAGTTGCTAAAAGTTCAGATGTTCGTTATCTTCTCACTGCGTTAATATGAACCTAAAACATTTTAACTATGTATTTCTTCTAAATGCTGTCTAAATAATATCATTGTCACATGTCAAATCGCACAGTTTGAACAACTAAATTACCGTTTATCAGTAAGCTAATAATCGCTAATTAGCTTACATAAGCGAACGTACTTTCAGAAAAAGTGGGTAACATTACCATAAAGTTAACTTTACTGGTTTATATTATTTTAAGCAAATGCCAAAGGCATACACTACTTTAGAGTTTTGCTCATTATTTAGTAAGAAATATGTATTTTGTGTAAATTAACTGATAGCAATGTTAATGACATGTTAAGTAATATTAAGTAATGTTTCTATTTTATAGAAAGGTTTAAGAGTATGGAAAAACCAAATCTCTGAGAGATGCAACCAGAAGACGGATGAGAAACATACTTGAGGCTGAGATGACAGAATAACATGGGTAAGAATCAAAAATGTAAGATATAAAGAAACATTTTTAACATTGTATTATTTTTAATTGTGATGTTTAATGCCAATTATTGAATTTATACATTAGGACATCTCCCCCTAAAAGCGTAAGAGTGATGTATGCGCAGGGCATTGTTGCTCTGTCTCCATATCTGGAAGACCCATATTCACAACATGGATATGTAAGTAAAGGGAACTTTTCAACATTAAATACATAATTGCCCTCAGAAGTGTTGATAACATAGTCCTTCTTCGTTTATTTAATTACATAGAAACATTAATACAATCCAGAGAGCGGTTCAGGATACATTGCATGGCGGTTGAAGACCATTCAAAGAAAAGCTGTAGAGGAAAGAAGTGTCTCAGTTTGCAAATCTCCCAAAAGTAAGTTCACTTATCATTTAAATGATACGGATGTAATTTGTAGGCAGGATTCAATCAAACACCTCTCTATGTTCTGTATTTTTGCATTACAGATAGAACAAGATTTCCGACTCCTGTTTTGTGAGGTCACTGCGAGCAAATTCTTGGAGAGGTGGCCCATCAATCTCAAAGCAAAGGTTGTAAAGGAGTTAATGTGCAATGCTGAGTCAGGTACTGAAGTTGAGAATGGTATGATTGTGACTGTTTTTATTTGCTATTGTTGGTTATATAGGTAATTCTGTCAATTCAATGTATTTTTGGAATAATTCTTTGTTTATTCGTCTGTAGGCTGGGACAGTGACTTGTCTACTATCTTGCTGCTGCTACATCTGCTACCACCATCTACACAAGGGCGAAAGAGACCAGGAAAGATGTCTGCATCTCAAGCTGTCAATAATCTCATCAAATTCCCAAAGGTATGTTGTTTAAAATATACTTTCCATCACCTCTATTTTCATGGACAGTGAGTTGAGCTAATCTACTGTCAGACGATAGTCACTTAATACTGTTGTTTAATGTGTTGTTGTAGGCTGGAACCAGTGTACAGCAGCATCTAGACAACATCACCCGAAGCAGTCAGCCCTACCTTCTTACTCAGGGATCCACAAGAAGCAGCATTCACACCTTCATTGTGATTGATGAACTCTTTAGGGCCCATTATGTCTTTGGTACATCATACAGTTCATCCCTGACCAACTTTTTTACTTTTCTGCAAACAACTACGACATTGGGGAAATGTCATATTGCTTTCTCTAGTGAGCATCATAGAACTGTGAATTGTAAAGGTTTGTTACGTTAATTAAATGACACTGAAATGAGAAACATAATAAATGCTGTTACTTTGTTGTTATTTCCATAATGTAGGATAGATCACAGTTATTTAGTAATATAGCATCATAAGATGAATATGAAAAAATCACACTACAGAGAAATAAAAATTATATATTATTACACATCAGTGTTATTATTAAACTAAATTTGGAGTAAAAATAGCTCTATAAAGTGTAATCAAATTACTCTGAACAGTGTGAATAACCCTCAGTGTTAAATTTTTTTACACATTTTGTTGTTAATTTTGACACTAAATTGAGTACACTGAAAAGTTAACACTGGCCATAGAGTAAATTTAACTCTAATTTTGAGTGGGACCAAATGTTATCTGAAGCAGAGTTAAAATCAACTCTGTAAGTGTAAAATTGACACTTGGTTTTTTACTGTGTACTGCAAAATCAAAATAGTAAAATGGGTTTTGCTTATGCGTACCTTGAAAATTTAATCTTGAGAGTTTCGCAGACTTCATAAATAAAGTCCCATCTTTCTTCAACGACTTGACAGCAACCAGGAATTTCATAAGTAGAGCAAATAAAAAGATCTCATGCATGCTTTTCACGCTTCAGGGGACTCGCACAATCACCATCTGAGAGTGATTTTCGGGAGACTGCAGAGGAGTTTGGAGCCCGCTTTCTGGACCTCTGCCTGTTCATTCAACTGGGTCACCACAGACGCAAAAGCACACAAAAGCAACTTCGTAATGCTCTCATTTGGCACCTCGGCACAGAAAGGAAATACAAACAGACAGCGATCTGAAAAATGGAGCTACACTATCTGGCACTGCCATAGTAATTCCCTTTGTCACACCAGAAAAGCTACGCTCGCCTGCAGAGAATGTTGTTTGTGGGCAGGAATGTAAAAGATGAATCAAGGAGAGCCAGACTCCCTTTTGTTTTAACAATACAGCAAACTTCAGGAGGTCTGACTGGATTGTTTATTTTAAAAGCCCCAGTAACATTTGATGGGTATTAGAAGTCATTCATTTAGCAATCTTTCTTCAGAGGGAGTACAGGGTGCAGACTTTAAATAAAGTAAATGCATTATGTGTAGTATGTACATGCTACAGATATTCATAGATGGAAAAAAAACAGTGTGAGCCCACCGGCCATATTGTGCAATAAGTAGTGCTTTAAAAATGCAGCATGCTACATCTTAACAACAGATAACTAAATTGTTGAGAGTGTGACCTACCTAAATGCACTGGGTATAGAACTCTTCAAATACAGATAGATGCTTAGATGTGCATGTTCCCCATCAGTTTCCAGGGCTGCAAGTCTGTCCCACTGCGCTATCACTGAATGGAATCTGATTTTTTTTTTCTTTTTACTCGGTTAAATGTGTTCTGCACATTAATTTCCAAGGTTTTGTTTGGGCTTTCATTGAAGCTCCAAAGTACCATCATAAATCTATCCCGGCAGGAGGACGTGTCTTCAACTTGTCGATAAAAGTGAGCAAATTTCGAAATGAGACTATTGTATTACATTACAATAGGTTTGTGTCTCTCATCTTATTTTTTTTTTTCTCTTGATCAGTTTGTATTGAAGTAAAAAAAATAAATTATTGTTCAGCATGACAAAAACAATTAAACAATCCAAAGCTTGTAAGGCCTTTATCTGTCTAGCTTAATCAGTTCAGTCATTTCATTTCACTATCACACTGCTAGTCCAAAGAGGAAAAAGATCAAATGGATAAAACGTGTGTTTTATATGCATACTGGCACAGCAGAGAAGTCTGAGTTATGAATAGCAATACATGTAAGAAAAACAGAAAACTATCTCCAACTTCATAAGAAGTTCACGTACATTGTTTGTGCCATTTAGAAATACTGTATCAGGAGGTAAAACATCTAAACAAGAATAACTTTTCTGCCAATTCCAATTATTTTTATTAGGTAGATCCAACGCAGTGTTTATAACTTACATACATGGCTAAATGAGGCAGTTTTGACTAAAATCTGTCCAGGTCACCACTTAAACCATAGTAATCCATTACTTACTTTACTATTAGGCTAATTTTAAAACCATCAGTGGAGATGTGTGAGGTTAATTAGAGGTATCGCAGCTGGCTGTCGGGGCATGATTTCAAAATGTATTATTGTAGCTTGTTTCTAAAGGATACTGAGAGTAAGAAGTAAGAAAAGCACATCTGACTTCATAAGAAGTCATAAAACATTTGAACTTTTGTCTTTTTTTCCCCTTCTATTAGGGACACATTAATTAGCAGCATATTATAAGAATAGAATGGAAACCTTAATACAGACATCATTAATTACATTAATATAGTCTAATGGTACCTTTGCTGTTTATTTGGGTCATCACCAGTATCTGTGTGTGGTCTTTTTTTCTAGTATATTTCTTTCATTTTCAAAATGTTTATTAAAATGTTAAATTGATGTACTAGAAAGTTGATATAATAAATAAATAACCTTAAATTGTTTTTCAGGGAATGTACCAGCATAGGGCAGATCCAAGGTGTATTGCCCAAAGCTGTGTTTTAAATGTGGATCTAAATGTATACTGTTATATAGTCGAGGTTATATACTAACTCTATTCTACATCTCCTTTTTCAGAACAAAACCCAAATGCCTGAATTTAAATCCAATTATCACTATAGCAGTCGTTAATCCTAGGAAAGCTGTGTTACTGTCCCGTATGCAGCTATATTATATTTATTCAGTGGCTCAGAGCCAGTCTCTCCAGGCCAAGAGGACACGCGAGAAGATAGAATGCATATCAATGTTCACAAGATGTTGACTGAACTCCTTTTTCTAACTAGTATTTCTTATTTTCCTTTTTTTTTCCCTCCCTACAAACAGTGCTTTGCTGCTTGCTTGTGACAATGCTCTATTGTGTCTGTGTCTTTCCTTTATTCAAGTGGTAAATGGGTTGCACTTATAGGTCTTTTCTTCTTAGAAGTTCTCAAACTCCTTTGCGTTGCTGCTTTGTGTCTCGTTCACTTTTTCCACATACTTACAATGGAGGTGCAGTTGTCATGCAAGGTGCTCACCAGCCACTGGGAGCATCCTGTTTAGTATTTTGGCCAAGGACACTTGTGGAGAAGCCAGGGATTAAATCTATAGCCATGTGATTAGTGGAAAACCCGCTCAAACACCTGAACAAAGCTGATGGCTTTATTTCATTTCATTTAAAAAGCAATTTAAAAAGCAGGCAACCATCCTGAGAAATGCAATCAGTCGTGGCATATATTGCCAAATAAGATATGAAAGCAAACATATTCCCAAAAATTCAGCTTTACAGAAATTAGAAAAAAAAATGTTTTAAAGTGATATCAAATCCATTCTCGACTCATTCAGTACTTTAATGGGTAACGAATGGGATTCATAAGCAAAACCTGGAATCTGTTAAGCATTAATTGCCTGAGCTTCCTGAATTATTGATTCTAAGTGAGGTTTAAGGATTGCATTCAGCACTCATTAGTCTTTAGCAGAGTTGTCCATGGAGTCAGGAACTCCAGAGAACCTCTAATGAGTGTGATTATCACAGGTTGGATGCAGCTTTTTTCAGCCTGTCCTTTTACATGTTGTAATTTCTGTGTGTTTCTGTGTTACTACTTGAAGAGAATGTTTATAAAAGATTGCTTGTTTCCTTTCTTGGCTTTCCCATTTTGCTTCTACTTCATGCACAGTCTTTCCTTTCCAGTCTTTTGTTGTTGTTGTTTTTCAATGCAAGTGACTCCCTATCTTTGTCTGCTGGCTTTCTTCCTCATTCCACTCCCTTTCTGTTGTTCCCACTTTGGCATTTTCCTCCCTGTGTTTTATTGAGAGATATTTATGATGCTGACCTTTTCAGCAGTAAGCTAAAAGTTAAATACACCATGCTCTCTATTGATCTTGTGCAGGGTAATTAAAAGTATGTATTAATAGAGGAAGATGGGTGATAGAAAATCATTTTTACTTACAGCAGGGGCCTTTGCCACACTAGATTATCATCTTTCAAGAAGGTAAATAATTTTTATTCCTAAAACTCAACGGAATAAAAAAAAAAGAGGATGTATTCATTTTGAATAATAAATCCTGGACCTGGTTGGTATTGTGGTCATGGTTAGTTTGGACAGAAAACTGCAACACAGTTTGCTCGATTGAATTTTGTCTCTTGCGTTTTGGACACGAGGAAGGGAAAGATGGAGGGGATTTTTTGGGAGATAGATGATTCTGGGCCATCTTGTCTTGGGGAGTCCAATGATGTGAGTCACTGGAGTGTAGCAGGTTTTACAGCAGCACAATCAGCTGCTGGATGGGGGGTTTGGCCTGCTGAGTATGGAAATGAGCTATTGACATCCTCTGTCATCTCTCACTATGTGCTGGCAATGAAGGGCTCTGAATCTGTCATGGCAGTGGTATTGTTCCCACAACAGCCTAATGGCCCCCTCCACAGAAGCCCATCCCTCTAGATCTTAGCAGACTTTTGTCATTGAAATTTCTCTATGGATCTGATTTCCATCTTCTCCCAAACATATAAGCATATTTGTATATGTTCGCTGCCCCTTGCCTCGAACGTGTGTTTATTTGACTGCGGAGACGAAATGTTTCTGTGACAGTTCCACTGACTACACACACCTGCTCTGTGACACTGATGGAAATGACAGAGCTGCAGGAGAGCCTAGAGGTCAGTGGGCTCTCAGCTCCACTGCCACTTGGCAACATCTGCAATCCTGCTCTAAGGAAGTGTCACTATTGATTTGTGTCAGTGAGGCGACAACACAGCACGGCCAGGCCACTAGAAGAACACAATCTATATACAGCCGTGTATCTCTCTCTCTGTATGCCCTCCTTTCCGTGTGCATACCTAGAAATACAAACACTTCAGCCTTGATTCTTTAATCAGCCTGATCATACCCTCTTATGCGCAGAGATGCTGAAGCTGTGAGTACACACGAGACTCGAAGCCTCCCTGTGGAGTTTTCCACAGATCAGATGGTGATGGCCTTTAAAGAGTGGTTTCATGAATTGAGAAAAGCATCAGATCAGAGAGAGAGAAGGAGGCAGAATTCTCCAGTGTTTCATTTCATCCAATATATTTCAAGGCTGATACAGTCCTTTTTTTTTTTCTATGGAGTTGCCTCTGTGGAATGCTGAACGAGGGGAGATAAACGAATACTGCTTTCTAGTTCCATCGACCTGGCAAAATAAAATTATCTGCACTGAGGGGACTAGGGTATTGGCTTCATCTCCTCAGGAACCTTCAATCTCTTTCATTCAAGGCATATTATTTTCAGCCAAGAGGGATCCTTTGATAATTTAATTTAACTGCAGAAAAAAGCACTGTGTTGTGTGTTTCGCACCAGGGTGCAACGTCACATCTTGGGCCTGTTATTAAATAGATGAATTGATTGCATACTTTCACCTCTGGAAATTCTGCTATTAATACAGCTACTACTGCTAAGATTAATAGCACTTTTTCTGTGACAGCTGTGAAAGCAGCACATCCAAACAACCATTAAATGCAACTTGTCAAACTTGCGTAGTTACTCTGAAAGCTACGACCATGACCAAAAACACCCAAGAAAACATCTGACATCCTATCTAAATACACTAGAAATTGTTAAAAAAAAAAAAAAGCAGGCTTGGTACTTAATTTATATAGTGCAAAACTGCATTACATGTGAAGGAAAGGAAAGAGGAAAACTGGGCTACTTGGATGCTTTTTAACTTTGCAGGACGCTGTGAAGGAGTAAGAAAATCATGCCGAGCTTTTTTTTTTATTTTGTCCTTGAAACAGTCAGACATTCCCGCTGTAATAGGGCCTAAAAATACCTCCCATTTGTCAGATAGCACAACAACTAACAACCATCTCCAGCACTTACACTCTCTTGGCACAATTGCCCAGCAACAATATAGCAATCAATTAGAAATCGTACATGTGAGCGATCACACCAGCAACCTCAACCTAGCCGCAAACCTCCAAACACAAACCACACACAGTGCATTTACAAAACACGTAACTTTTTCTCAAGTTAAATCTATATAGATCTAAGCCTAGAGGCATCCCTGTATAATCTTGCCTCCACAGTGAAAAGTGCTAGCGCTGAAGGCATTGTTTTAAATCTCGGTCCTATAATTACGTAAAGGTAGATGTATCGATTGTATCGAGAGAGTATACAAAGGTGATTTTTACCTGAAAGGAGAAGGACAGAGAAAAAAAGAGATGAAGGAAGAGGGGTACTATAACAGGATTTTTCCTCTTCCCCTTTTCTCTCCATTGTTTGATGATTAATCGAAACCCATTAGTGTGGACTCGAGAGCAGTGAATTCTGTTTTAATTAGTTTCTTTTTTTACCCCTCATTCTCCTTTGCTTTGACGTAGGGTACGTGTTATCTACACAATGAGGGATTGGCAAACTGCTTATCTGATTTTGCTGTTAGTCTCCTGCAGCTGGTATTATTGCTGTACCGTGCAGTATCAAGAGACTGGTACCTCACTTGGGGCTTTAAAATGCACTGCTTTATGTGAAACCATATGCGCACGCACCTACGTGCACATTCATTTAGCGAACTCAGCAGAAGGACATTTAGAGGTGGTGTAGGGGTATTCACTATGTAAGCTCAGCTCAGTGGAGGTTAAATCTGTTGGGAGATAGACATGCTGAGATTTAGCAAGTAATCTCCCCCATTACTAGGGCTCCAGGATGAATGGGATCTTTGTTATGAGCTGAGCAAAGCAGCGACACACCCACCGACACTTAATTAAAAAGATTTGACACAGATACTGTACTCTGACATAGTGTCTGTCCCTGACCCCGATGCTAATATCCAAACTCAGTATGGGAATAGGTTCAAGTAGTGTAATTGAGGTGGAGACAATCCATCTAATCCTGCCAATGTCAGCACTTGCCATTCCCCTTTTTTCCTCGCACAACTGTTCCGAAGGGAACACTGTAGACTTGTCAGCGGTCACTGCTACTTATTTGTTTTGAAAGACTAAAAAAAATACACTTTCTTACAAATCTGGGAAAGCATCGTTGGAGAATTCCTGCTGGTATTTAGAATTCAAGACGCAGTGTATTCTCTATGACTGTATTCTGTTTAAATAAGTAACTAATGGACACAGATAAAGCACGTTAGAATTATTTGGCACAGACTGTGTTGTTTGTTTGAGCTCATAATAAGTAAACGTGTACACAAGAACCCTGCACGTCCAAAGTTTCTGAGGTGCCGGCCATAACTCTTACACCTCCCCAGTTTCTCCTTCTTACTTCACCTACCTCTGAGCTTTAAATCCTTGAGAAGATTTTCAGTTGTAACAGTCATTCCAGCCAGGTGCTGCAGACTCTATTTGATGTGATGGACAGCTTACAGGATTTAGAAGTTGTCAGCTGTAATTGTACAGAGCTGGATAAAATGACAGGTTTTTTTAGTTTTGTTTTTTTTTATTCCCTGCCTCTGGTCCTTTGGTCTCAGTTTGATTGTAGTGGTCGTGAGAGCCACAGGGTTTATATGGACTTTTTTGTGTAGCCAATGTCATTCTTCACTGAGCTGTGTCACTATTATTAGGCTGTAAATAGATGTCACATGAAGAGGAACGGCAGCTAGCTGGGTCGATGACAAAGGTAGAATCTAAAGGTGTTGTCAGCATCAGAGGCGGAGGCAGACATTTGATACACCCGGGGCTTAGCCCTAAAGGATAGTATGCATGTGGGATTGGGGAGGGGGTTGAAGCACCCCCAAAATGAATCAAGGCACCCCCAAAGATTTCTTACTTTTTTTGACAATATTTGCTGTTTGTGTGATACACAACAAAAAAAATATAAAAAGCATACAGTACTTGGTTGAGATGTAATATTTTAACAACAAAAGTATAGATGCCCCCTCCCCCAAAATGGTTGGTTCCAGCTCGCCTCTCCCCTGCTCTGGCTCTGGTGCCCTTTGTGCCAGAGCGATAGTGGCTGAGACGCAGCGGAGCGGAGGTGTTAGTGCCTGGCTTAAAACAGGACATGTTAGCTGCATTTAACCTTCAGTTACTCTTTATATAGTTAGATAGGAGTCAGACCATGTTTCTTTTTAGCTGAAAAACATTACACCCAGGTAACCTGCAGTGTTGAAAACGTGTTTTCCGACGATGTTTGCTACCCTACAATCCGTCCTACTCAGTAGTAAAATCAGTGACATTTGACCGTCCTGTTGCTCGCATTGAAATGTATATAGCCTATTTAAAATATAAAACTTAAAATTATCTGTAGCCTGCTGTTGTTACCACTGCCCTGTTTGAAAAGGAATGAGAGAAGCTGCTTATCTTGTCATATGTGCCGATATTAAACCCAAGGTACTTACTAGCTAACTGACTGGATTCCCATTAACCTTATAACTCCTGTTGTGTGTGTGTGTGTGTGTGTGTGTGTGTGTGTGTGTGTGTGTGTGTGTGTGTGTGTGTGTGTGTGTGTGTGTGTGTGCAGAGAGACAGCCAGGTTCATAATGGATATAAGGAAGTTTTTTTTCAAAAAAGGAGCCACATTCAGGTAAAAGTGTAAGAACAAATGATCCGTCAATCAAGAATAATGTTGGATCAGAGTTTCAGTATTTATGTCTTTTATTAGATGTTCATGTGGTTTGGTTATTAGCCTTTTGGTTGAAAGTACATTGAGAGAGGACTTTTTTATTAGTGATTTCAATAGTATTTTTTTCATATTAATTGAATTTTTTCATCTAATAAAATCTATTTGGGTATGATTGTCAGTCCAAAGAGGGAGAGAGGAAGGAGGGGAACGTGAGGAGAAAGTTCAGGAAGAACCAGATAAGAAAACAGACAGGGAATAGTGACAGGCAAAACAGAAACTGTTAAACTGCTTGAGAGATTTGACCACCAAACAGTGATAGATTTGCCAACCTCAAGGTGAGGTGACATAGATTAAAATAAAAGAAAAAATCTGCAACGCCATATTAGTAGTATCTGCAGTAAAGATCTTTTCATACATTGTACCATAGGCACAGTTGCCTCCATTTTTATAATTTTTTAAATTAATATTTTGTACATTTGTACATTTAAAGGACTCTTCTATTTTTGGAGTGTATTTTTATGTATCTGTATTATATTATACATACACTTTAAAAGTGAATCTCTGTCCAAAAAATGTATTCAGTTTACTTTTTACTCACTATGAGCATCATTCATTATTTTTTTTATTCCAATCCATTCTTCTTTGGCAGCATTTAAATAACCTTTATCAGATTTGATGGTTTTGTTACAGACTTTTCAAAAAAGTGTTTTGCTTTTCTTTCACAAATGTGGGGATTAGAATTTTTTTTTTTAGAATTGAATATTGATTTATTGATTAGTATTCAAATATCTCAGTGAAAACAGAATAAAGATTACCACAGGGCAAGAAACCACGAGACAAGGCTAATCAAAAGGTACTGGCTGAAACATATGCTCATTAAATTGTGTTAAAATGTACAAAACAGTGATCTCATGTTTTGTGACGAGGACCCAGGCACAGAGAGACTTGATGAATTTAAGAATCTTATGATTTAATAAAGAAATTTGCAGACTTGCACAGAGATGGTAAAATTATGATGACTGATAACGGAGATGAAGACAACAGACAACGAGGACAGGGAGGAACAGGGGTTTAAATGCACCAAGGAGACAGTCAGAGAAAACTCGGGACAACTGGAGACATTTAGGGATGCAGGGACTGACGGAGACTCTGGTCTCTGTGACAAGTAAAGTTTATCTTGCCTGGCTGGGCAGCTCTCCTGGTGCTCAGCACCCCCAAAGCTCTGATCCTAGAATCGCCCCTGGTTTAAACTGTGAATATACTGCTGTGTATTGAAATTCCTCTTGTTTTGCATAGAAATATACTGAACAACATACAAAGCATAATATATAAAATAACATCTACCAGAGTGTATTCTTTGAAAGAAGCCCCTTATGTCCATTCTTGTATATCAGTACATTACTGAAACCAATTTATTTAGCCGTGGAGGGTAACAACTGAAAATACGAAATAAACACACATGTAAGCTAAGACTCTCTAAAGAAACAGCATTGTTGTTTCATTTCGCCATTTGTTGATTCACTTGAAGCACGAGTAACGTAATATGGGTCAAGTGATCAGTTTGATATCAATCTTTCGTGATTCACCGTCATATTTACATTAGTTGTACAGTACGAATGATTTGCTTTGGTACCTGGTCGAACTTCAGTTCTCCTCTGTCTGCCTGGCTGCGTTTCTCCAACAGCGCACTCGCAGGCAGCAGCTCCCCCCCGCCCCCTCGCTCATTCGCTTAGTGTCTGAGCTCGGATCATACCAATATTAGGGGGGATTTACGCACAGTCGTAAATTCCCACAGTGTGCACTATGTGCTTCGAATATTGTGTGTAGTTTTTGTTTTATACAGTTGTCAGCCAGGCATCTAACTATGAAAAAATTACACTCCAAAAGACCCCGGGCTTCTGAAAAAACAACCCAGGCTTAAGCCCAGTAAGCCGCCCCCCCCTGCTCCACCACTGGTCAGCATTCTATTCTATAGCTTCTATTAACAGATTTCAAACGGACATTGTTGAGCTAATCACTTTCTCCTAACCTTGGCCTTAACATCGCTGGAACAATACTTATTTCTACTGATTTTGCAGTTGTGTAAGCCAGCTAGAAATGAACAGCTGGGCTGTGTCAACCTTTGGGTGTTACAGCACCTCAGAGAAAGACTTCTGACTGCTAATCTTTTATTAACTAAAACAGTCTGGGATGTGACATTTACATACTCTCTCCCCAAGCCAATTAAGCTCTTGATGTCCTGGTTATTATCACCAGGCCAGTAATGGATATTAGTAAAAGTCACCTCTGTTATTCAGGCTGTGGCTCTTATCTTGCCTTGCTTGCAGAAGGTCATCGATTGCCATGATCCTTTTTCACAGTATGTGAGCTGTCACACATTTTTGTCCTTTGTGTTCCTCCAGACCTGCGGGAGATAGTGTTCGTCATCCAGAGTCAAAGCAACACCTTCCATGTGAGGCAGGCAGAAAGACGGAGAGAGGATTTGCTCAAGCAGGCACGCGGTTTTACGAAGGTAAGACTCAATGTGCATGCCTTTTTCCTATGGTGGTACATTTTAGTATAAATATGTGTTGATCATGACATCAGCTTTCAGCATCAGTCTCATCTGAATATGAGTTCTTTCTGTTTATGTTGCTGCAGGGTGTCATAACATTCAGTTAAACTCATTTTTCATTTAAAATCTACACACTAAAGGGTTTAAACATAAACACTTTGCTAATTGTTTACTAGTTGCAACGTTACTCATTGCTCATCAGATCAAATATTAAATATTAGTATTATATAATTCATGGTAGTTTCAGATTAACCTGTAAAGTACTTTTAAGTCAAAAGTATGAAGTAAGTGTAGTTTGAAATAGCTTCTCATGTGCTTTTAATATTTTATTTGTTATGGAAATCCAGTGAGTTGTCTAACTTTGATTTTCACATGTATCACTGTGACCACATACTTAATAATCATCATCAAAAGTTTGTTTGTTTGTTTGTTTTCAGCATTTTAAGGGATTTGTAAACTTTGTAACACTAAGAACATCAGCATTATGTCAGCCTGGCTTTTTTTCTTCAAGTCTATTCAGAGCAGATTTAATGTAGTGCAATGTATGATATAATCTATTCAGTTAAATAGTCAATGCATTGTTGCTAACAACAATATTACATTCAATTAAAGGACCCAATCACTCGCTGCATTTATTCTATTAAAAGACTTTTTTTCTTCCTCAATATTCTTGGATTGGTCACTGAGTTGGAAACAATATTGTCTCAATCTCCTGCTCAATGCTATGTATCTTGTATCCAGAGTATTGACTAGCTGTGCCGAATTTAGAGCAAGTCATTTTTTCCGATTCGTGTTGCCACAGTAATATAAATAAATAAACTAATAAACAATACAAGCTAAATGTAACAAAACATTTAAGAAGAAATTTATACATAGAGGGAAACCTTACAGCACAAGACAATTAAAACACAAAAATTAAATTCTAAATGAAAACAGCAAAAGTGGATAAGTGGAAGAAAATGGATGGGTGAACAGATGGACAGATGGATAGATGATATAAAATTAGCTCAAACTGGAAGCAGCGAGAAAGCCCACTTCTAAAAACATGTCTTTAAGAGACATTTAAGAAGACAGGGAGTGTGTCAATTTGATCTCCTTAGGGAAGTTGTTCCAGAGAGTGGGTGTCCTATCAGAAAAGCCTGGTCACCCTTCGTCCTCAGCTGAGAGAGGCGTTTTTAAAAATAAATTATAGACAAGTTGTAGTTTAGTTTGTTGTAGTTTCTTGACCCAAACATGTGTATAAGGAGTTTTAGAAATTAAACTGATATTGGTGAGTCTCCTGAGTTCCATAAAGAATGAGGAGACAATAGAGATGACATGCCTGTTCAAGCCAAGGAGCTTTGTCGCAAGTGACAAGATTTTTAAAATATTGGCCAAAATTCATGGACAAACACCCATGATGTGTTGTCGTATATGCTTGCGCTCCATCAGGACCACTAAATAAAGATTCGCGTAAAGATTACATCAGTCTTATTCATATTTATTAAAGGAGGTTCTGTGCCATCCAGTATTTGATCATGGATAAAGTATGTTGAGTTGATGAATGTCATTGGGGTTTAAAGAGATGTGCAGCTGCATGTCATCTGCACCGAAGTGCAAATTCACACTATATCTACAGATGGCATACCTCAAGGGTGACATGTACAGAGAACAAAAAAAGGTCCAAGGACAGACCCCTGAGATACTCGATGGGTCATTTTTATAGAGGATGACCATGAATTGCCAGGTTTTACACTAAAAGACCTATCCTGTAATAAGAATAAAATCACTTTAAAAGTGGACCAGAAATGCTAAATAATAATACATTTTAAAGACATTTATTGAAATGCCTTTAACATTGTTAAAGACATTTCAATAAATATTTTCCAGCATCACTGGCAATCATCACTCTAAGGAGTGCAGTGTCTGTGCTGTGGTTTACTCTAAAACCCAACTGAAGCATTTCAAAAAAGTCTGTTCCCATTTTAAAAAAGCAATCAGTTTTTCAGCAACAACTTTAAACCCTTCCCTTGAAAATTACTGGAGCCAGTATTGTCATCTTTTTTTGTCTCATCTTTGTGTGAAAACAACCCCAAAGGCGCACACTACACCACAAGAATTACAAAGTCCAAAAATAAGAAATTAGAGTTAATGTCTAATTAAATTTTTATAGGTCCGATTTTTTTTTTTTTATGCATGCTGTAACAGCTGGTACACTTTAAAAATATGATTCCATGTTTGCTGTAATAAACAGTGGCCTCAGTTTATGCAAGATGACAAGACTTGTCACGATGAGATTTAGTTACACTAATCCACATCAAGTTTTATGAGACGAGACAGACTTGCCACATCATGTTCTGTTTGCATTTGTGATCTCAGAGATGACTGGCATTTTAGCATCTGTTGCATGCAATTACACAAACTAATTTCAGAGCCGGCAGCTTCTTAAAGACACATCAGTAAAGGCTTAACAGCTTTTTAAAGAGTTATAAGATTTGTGATAAATCAGAATTTTGATTGAAATGCACAAAAAAAAGCTCACGGGGAATGAATGCTGCTGTTACACAAAGGCTGCATATTCAACACGTTAACACGTTAAAATTTAATGTGGGTCTGTATGAAACATGATTTAACCCAAAATTAAAATCTAGTAGAATTTATAAAGCGTGAAATATCAGATGGAAAAAATGCAAATGCAAAAAGGGGGAGAGAGGACAATGGGAACAACAATTTTCCCTCTTATACTTGCATTTCTTTTTCATTAAAACCTTTTATTTCATTGTTTACCTTTACCGTGTTCAGTTTTTAATTCCATGACTTAATAAAATGTAGTCTTTTGCTTGTGCATTTAATTTTAATTGTAATCAGCAAAATAATTCTCATTTAATAGGTCCACTAAATGAAACAAGGACATCTGTATCTGTAATGGCACAGCTTTTTAAATTCCTTTTTAATTGAATGCCAAAATTGACAAAGCAAAATTACTTCACTGTGACTAATCTCTTATTTTTAATGGAAAAAAACATTTTCTTATCTGAAGCTGCTATAGTTTAGGTTTGGATAAATCCAGGCACAATCATCTTTGAGTAGTTGGTTAATGATAGGGAGTGATAGTGGCAGTGATGAAAGCAACTACCAATAATTACTGTTAGAGCAAGGAGAGGAAGGAGCAGTGGTTTGCTCCATAATAAAAACTTGGCGCTGTGTTGACCCATCCATCCACCAGGATCTCAGAGCACAAAAAGTGAGCTAAACTTTTGCTCCTGACATGAATCAGAATTTACATTCTTTCACTCTTTTGTTTTTCTGTTCATGTCTATAAACGGACAGACTTAAACATAGCTTAATAAGGTATCTACAGTAGTCATCCAAGTAAGGCCTCAGTCACACACCCCTAGAGTCTGACCAGTGCCTATGGCAGTAAGTGTATATCCTGACTGACTGGCAGCGAGTGAAGGTTGGAATTTTGCTCACTGTCCACAGGGGAAATTGTTTGCAAAGAGCTGTACCAGAAATCTCTTTTGTCACTAGTGGATTGCTGCGGTCCCCTGTAGTTTGTTAGGAAGATGCTGACTTGTCTGCAAACACTCACCATTTTAATTCACTACATCCCTGAGTGCCACATAAACACACTTTGACTGGCCTTCAGAGTAACAGTTGTGTCATACCACTACAGCCAACACAATTCAGAAGGTGCAAGTTTTACTTTGAAGGTGAACATTCTCTAATTCCAGTTTGCATCACACATTTGACAGTAGTGCTTGCAAGTGTTTGTATAAAAGATGCCAACTTATCTGCAAACTACTGGTGACTGTAGCACCAGTAGCTTGTATAAAGCAGGAGCTTTTCGGTGCAGCATCATATACCTCGTTGAGACCAGTTTCACCTGTGCTAGGTAGCTTGAGTGCTAGGTAAGATTAGAAAAGCACTATACAGTGGTCCCTCGTTTATCGCGGGGATTACGTTCTAAAAATAACCCGCGATAGGTGAAATTTGCAAAGTAGCCAACTTTATGTTTTACAATTATTATAGATGTTTTAAGGTTTTAAAACCCTTCACTACACACTTTATATGCTTTTCTCAGACAGGCATGAACATTTTCACACTTTTCTCTCTTGTTTAAACGCTCACGTTCAAACCATCGTAGAAAAATAAGTCCAGTATTATAGAATGAAACCAAAGGCACCTACTGGTGCCTTTGATGGTGCAAAACATTTCGTCAACATTGTTGTTTGTTGGGGAGAAACGTACAAACATACAGTACAGCACTTCAGAGTCATACTGCTAGCAATCGAAGATTTATGTAAATTTGACAAGCTGGACGCATTCTGTACTGTACAGGAGACACAGCACGAGATTGATAGACAGTGATCTACAGCCAATCAGGACGCAGAACACAATGCACTGAAAAAAAGCATGCACAATTGCACACACAAAAAATCTGCAAAACAGCGAGGCCGCGAAAGGTGAACCGCGTTATAGCGAGGGACCTCTGTATAAGAACCAGTCCATTTACCATTGAGCAGTCCAACTACCAGCAATTTGGAGGAACCCCTCTCCTCAACCAGTGATAAAGTATACACATTTCTGTTAGGGAATGCACATTTGTCCCTCACCATGAGTAGTTACTAAATGATCACCAAGAGAGCTCTAGCCTCTATTACTGAGGTCCAATTTCAGTTAACATATTAAAATATTTTCATTAGAATAGCTCTTAAAATCATCAAGTGCCAGTTTTTGAGCAAGCTGCTTCTGTTTTGCAGGATCCTGTTTTGTTGAATTGCTGTCAGAATAAAAATATGCCAAAACAAAAGCAGAAAAGGTGTTCGAATAGCATGGATAAAATGTAAACTCCAATTGATATTACTGTCTGCCAGCCTATCATCCCAAGCCAAACATAAGTTATAACCAGCTGTCTATGTCTACAGTCACACCTCCGAGGCACATCACAGAAAATCTTATAATTCCAACAGTCTTACAGGGTGTTATAGAAACAGTGAAAGAAAGCCATCAAAGCCAAAGAGACTTGCTAAGATTGTACTTTTGCTGTTTATTGTTATTTTAGATGTATACAGTTCTGTGGAACAGAAAACTGTCATGAAAATATCTATAAATAATTTTTGAGACATAAAAACACAGCAACGACAATGCAGAAAAGAGATAACCTTGGATAGTTTTGGTAATGAAGTTTGGATGTAGGCAAAATGTTGTTTTAGATAATTAAATAATTAAAAGCTCACACTGTTTCTCTAATTATGTGAAGTTTCAGGGTCAGTTAACTGGAAACTTTCTGATATTTCTGTTTTATCCTCATTGGACTGCTAAAGGTTGTGTTGCACTGATTTACACACAGGAACTTGTGCATTCTGTGTCGGTTCACAGCCCATGTTCCTACAGTCTGACATTCTGCCTTCTGGGAAAATTCACATTACATTTATAGTGTTTTTGTCATTTAGCCAATGCTTATATCCACAGAGACGCGCTGAGACTACAGCAAAATGCGATTAAACTAAAACCTTTACCAGCAGTAGTGCAATATGCATGTTTTTAATGCTTTCCTGTTCATCACTGTAATAGCAATTCATGCGTATAAGAAGCCACAGTGATGAAAATTTGTTCGTATGAAAAATGGATTTTCTTTTCAACTGCAGTCCTTATTTTTACAGGTGGCTGCTGGATCTTTTTTCTCTCCTCCAGCCCTTATTGGTTAAAGCTTCCTATGACTGTATTACAGCCAGGTCCCACTGACCCCCATTATCTTCCTAGTCAGCAAGCAAACAGTGTCCTGTTCATGTCCTCGTGAGGACTGGCTCTTATCTTTTGATTAGCAGTTTGCAGCTCGCACCCAACTGCTATAAAACTATCTGTCTGGTCTTCTTGAATGCCTCTTTTATCAAAAGAATGTCGATAGCTCTTCAAAGAAAAAGCCCTGGTTGTGAATTTGCATTATTATCTGAAGATGATGCGTCTTTGATTTTATTTTTCCCCTTTATTTTTTCATGGAACAGCAATGGTGTAAATGTCAAGTAGAGAACAGTTTAATAAAACATGGCAGACGTCAGACGTGTGATCGTTTTAAGAGTAAACTTGTGTAATATGGTTAGAGATAATAAACCTCAGCTGACTAATAAGGATTAATATGTATACACAGTGTCGGTCTCATCAGCTAAATCAAACATGCTGCCGCTAGACAGAACGACTCAGAGGAGACTGTTCTCCCTGACTTCCTGCATGATGAGTGGACCATGCTGTAATGAACCACGGGGTCTTACGCTCTACTGCTTTGTTTTCCTCACAGTGTGAAATGAAACATTGGCTCTCTCAGACAATCCTCACACAATTTCTCAGCTCTGGCCACTCAAAAGGAAATTTTTATTTAGAAGGGATTGTAGGCACTGTACGCATCCTAAAATATCCTGTTCTTGTTTATTTCTTTCTTATCAAAGTATATATTTTAGTGTAAGGACAGGGAGTAGCAGCAGCAGCAGCTCTGGACTTAGTTTTATAGTTTTTTCGTCATGTTTTTTCTAATGCCACAGTCAACTGATCTGATACAATGACCATCTCAAAAGATAGAAATGTCATGCGTTCTGATATCCTGATTTCTCACCATCGTTGTTGGGAAAACTTCAGCATGATGATTTCATTTGGAATATTCTAATGAGCATATCCAGATTCATGAAAGTATGATGAGAGGTTTTACATGTGCAACACAACCCAGATACTTGAAAAACCCAATTATAAGCAGAGTAGTTTAACAAATGCATTCATCAAAGTGACAATATTTTTGTGAAATCATTGACTTACTTATTGATTTACTGAAATTAATAGTAAACAGTAGCTGAGCTGTGCAGAACAGTAAAACACACCAGTCTGATTTGCAGAATTGTACACAGTACAGTATTATGCAAAGCTGGTAATGCACAGTTCAGTTTTTCATGTTTAGCATCTAAGGAGCTATACTTTCTTGTAATTGGTCTTAAGCATGAGTTCTCAGGGCTTTTTGGAGGTATTCAAAGTTTGTCTTTGGACATTGGATGCTTTTTCATTTATTTTCAGTCCACTCCTTGTACCTGACCATTTTTTTTCTTTCGTTAATCCACTTAATGCTGACCTATGAATTATTTAGACATAAAAAAAGCCACTCGTGTTGTTTCTACACATAACAGACAACTTAGCAAAGAGCCAATTTGAAATAGTATTTTTAGGCATTTTGTTACTTGCAGCCTGTGCCAAAAACACATTTGTTCCCATTTCTTTGGCTGAATCTATGAAAAATACCAAAGAGAATACAATTTGACAGGCAAAAAATTTTATTTTTGCACCAATAAGGTGATCCTGAAAAAGGTATTAGCTAAAAATTTGGCACATAGTGTAGTGTGCCTTTTTTAAAAGGAAAAAAACAAAAGCACAGGTGAGGACAAAAGAAGAACTGGAAGATCTAAAAAATGAACTACATCAGATGAATGGTACCTGAAAGTCATGCCCCTAAGAAAATAGGAAAAAATCCACCAAACACCTTTTTACGGGACCTGAGAGATAAATCTGACCCGTCAGTTGATCCATCTACTGTTTGCTGAAGCCTCATCAGTCTAAGGGCTTCTGGGAGTTCATCCAGTGGTGATGGGGTTTGTAATTGTTGGAATTATCATAATTATAAACACAAAAAACTGTAAAAACAGAAACGGAATTTCGATCCACCATACAATACCATGTGGAAAGCATGTGATTGGCAACTTTTTGACACAATTTTTCAGCATGACATGCCCAACACGCTGCCAATATAGTACCCCCCCCCCCCCCCCCCACACACACACACACACACACACACACACAGCAGTGTGGGATCATCTTAAAAGAGAATAGAACAAAAGGCAGCCAATATCCAAACAAGAGCTTTGAATGTCCATCAAAAAGCCTGAAGAACTGCTCCTGAAGACTACCTAAAGACATTTCAAGAAAGCCTGTCTAAGAGAGTTCAGGCTGTGTTAAAGAATAAAGGTGCTCAAATCAAACTATTGACTTCCAAGCTCGTTAGAATGATGCAAACTCTGTTTTTGCCTTAAATACTGCATTTCCATGATGACAAATAGCTGAATTGTTTTCTAACTAAAATATAAAGAAATGAGGGCTATCTCAAGGAATTTTACACAACTGTACAGTGTTTATGATTTGGAGGAAATCAGCTAAAACATAAAAAAAGGAAACATGTTAAATAACAAGAGACATAAGTCTTATGAAACTTATATAGAACATAAAAAAAATCTACTAATGGAGGGAATGGAAATTCATATCTGTCGTTTCTGTGTTGTTTCTTTCAGAAACAGCCGGTGGTTTTGCTTCTTCACAGTTTATCAGAAAATGAAGGCGACTGGAGCATCCTTCCTCTGCTGCCTTAGTAAGTATCCCTGAACTGGTAATGATTGGGTGCGATTAACAAACAGTTAACACAACTCAGCTTTGTGCTGAGGACTGCATATGAGAAACACTGTCTTCTGTCAATTTCCACTGTGTAAATTTGAAATTTTGAAGGTAAATTTTGATATTTTGAGGACATTTTGTTGCCACATTTGTGCAAAAGCCATTACTAACACAGTAACGGTGATTTATTGCTTCATTTTATGATAAATACCTTCTTAATGTGCATGTAGGTGTGACAACAGGTATTCAGTGGTATGAACAGCATGATAAAGGCATTAGCTTCAGTTGTCTGGATGCCTGAGCCTTTTTAAAAATCCAAAATATGTCTTATGATTATTTTGGGGAGGTGTGTAACAGCATCTAAATGTGTCCTCATCATCCATGGCATAGACTTGTAGCACAGAATATTCCCAGACCATTATATAGAAAGGCTTTCCTCCCTGAAAGAACTGTGTGCTTGTGTTGTTTTTTTGTCTTTCTGTTCTCTGGGGAAATGTTGTGACTGCTTTGATCTGACTGGGTCAGGAGCCTCAGCCTCAGATATCTCCTCAGAGTAGACTGAAGTGAAATGTTTTTATTATTTAACTCTATATATTTCTGCCTGCGTGTGTGTCCTCAGCTTATCGCATTCCTTTGGGAAAAACTCTTCATGGATTGTATTTCTTGAGGAAGAAACAAACGTGAAGTTGATTGCCCTCATCAAAGTCCTTGCAAAAGTTGACAAAAATAAAGTAAGCAGAAAATATTTTCTCCTAATCTATAGCTGTCTTTCTCTCTCTCATTGCTTTCTCTCTTGCTTTTTAAGAAATTCATCAGTGAGACCAAAGCTTCCTGTTTTCATTCCAGCTTAGCCGATCATTGCTTCAGTTATATGAGATACAGTATCAGGTTGGCTGCAGCTTCTTTGCAACAGTCGAGCTGCACTGAGCACCACCAGCTCACAGCGTAACCTGTCAGATATGTCACTCCAGTCTCAGCTGTAGACCTAATTTAAGGCCTGTCCCTCCACTCATGAAATTATTTTTCATCTATATGGGTTGGTGGAGTATGCCAAGTATAAATATTGAATGAGCACTCCAGAAATTCATGCATTGGAATTGTCATTTCTCTTAGTTGAGCTCAGCAAAATAACTTTCTCCTTCAGTTCTTCATTTATGAATTATTTAAATAACACAAATTTGTGGCACATTTTTAACATTTGTTTTTGTAAGAAGTTCGCTTTGCTCTGCCCTTGGATTGTCATAAAAGGCAATTTCCACCCTGCGTGGGATTTCACTTCCAACTTAGGGATCGGTTTCATTATTGAACGCATCTTCGCAAATTCATTCTAAAGCGAAGCCAGCAACAGATACAACGTCCTGATGACTTGATTCATTACAACATGCCCAAAGGCAAATTCTTCTCTCTCAGGTGTTATAGCTTAGTGGGGTCAGCCTCATGTTAAGTCACAAAATTGGATTTCATATCAGAGTGTTTTAAGCAGCGAAGGCTCCTCACAAAAATGAGTTGCCACTTTCCAATTAACTTCAACCAGTTAGGCGCCAGAGCATGACAGTAATTAAACACAGTGCAACTTGTGATATACTGTAGTTGCAATTTGTGGATTTATTTGATAAACTAAATCGAACAAAGAAGAGAAGAAGTTAGTTTTGGCTGCTCCCTTATTTACTGAGGGTTGTCTTTTCCGAGGTTGTCTCAGTGGCTGGATCCGCATGTTGATTTGCCACAGATTTTATACTGGATGGCCTTCCTGATGCAACTGGGATAATATCCAGGGCTGTGACCGCTGCTAAGAGTGCACTAGCCTGTGACCACTGGTTGCTGGGCTTGAATAAAGAAAATCAAATGTTTAATTACACAGACTGTAGCCACTCTATCATCCATGTACCATTCCCAAGGACTGCTACTCCTGCTACTGTTGAGTGATGGTCAGATTTTAGTGAAGCTTACATGCAATGACCTAGTGGGTTTTCACACATACTCTGCTGAACGTTAATGTCATATTTGTCATTTTAGAGACATTTCCATTTTCACAGCACAACCTTCACAAACACTACTTAGAATTTAAATTTCACCACATTTCCACTCCTGATGTACTGAATAAAATTCAGAACTAACCATTTAGCAAACTTGTTAACATAAAATACATTTTTCATGCACAAAACGAGAGAAACACCAAATTATATTTATTCCTTGAAATATTGCTTTGCCACACATGTTGCCCACCACATGTATTCCTTATTGGTCATAATCATGGAGTAGTCCTAATGGTTGACTCCCACATTGGAAAGGCGTGGTTGGGTTGGGGTCTTCTTATCACCATTATGCTAATAGAAGAAATATAGTCAGTGCTACTCTGATGCATATTTTCATGCTTTTTATGGCCATGGTTACTACTGACCATGTAGTCAAAATACTCTTGAATCCTTTTATTAGGTGATCAACCAGATTACTTTGTGGCCTGGGTTTGTGAGCCCCGTTGATATCTTAGTGAATTTTAATTCTCATTATATTTTGCAATACAGCCAATCAAAATGTGTCACTTTCTTTATATTTCTCACACATTACAGTAACTTGTGATTTATGATAGATCATGAGTTGGTTAAGCATTGATATTCTGGTTTAGACACATCCCAGTTAGGTCTGTCTTATTGATATTAATGGTTCAAATAACATATTAGAAACACCTTTACACAAGTCATGTTCACAGTGAGCATAAAACAACACAAAAAAGTGGAAACTTCACGAAGACTTTAACCTTTATGAAAGGCAGGATTTGTAGCAGGGGTTTAGGCCTGGTGGTGCTAAGATAAGCTAACTGGCAGCTAACTTTACTGTACAGATATGAGAGGACGGTGTTGATCTTCCTAACAATTCTACATCAGAAGCATGAATATGTTTACTGAACTGTTGGACATTTCCTTTTAACTCGATCTACTTCAGCTCTAGGGGGATTTTCTAAAACCGTCAGATTATTCTTTTTCCACCAGATATGTCAAGAACCATGATCAGAGCCTTTGTAGCTACAATATCTGTCATCTTTGAACTTTGTTCAGTGAAGAAATCTTATTATTTCCCCAGTTAGCAACAAACTTATTCACTGGAAATAATTTCAAAGATTTTCTGACAAGTGCAGTGTGAAAATTTAATTAGGCCACAAGTGCAAATTTTGCTTTTCATGATGTTTCACAGCATTTTAATGGGGAAAAACAATAAAAACTTTTTATGTGTGACATAGTGAAATGTGTCTCTTAAACTTATTTATCAGGAGTGGTTTCTGGGTAAGCCCCTCTTTGATGAGGAATCGACCATCATCCATCATTATGCCTTTGCAGAGAACCCCTCCATCTTTAAATATCCAGACTTTGCTGCCTCATGGGCCTTAAGCATCCCCCTAGTTGTTCGGTGAGTATGTGCAATAAATCTGTAAAACTGAATTCGTCATACAGGCTTCAGAAAATAAGGTTACATCACTATCACGTATATTTACACATACATTTATGTATTTACTATTTGCTGTGTTTGATTTCAAAATCTTATTTATTATTTTAGGCTTGCAAAGAAAGTGAAAGAGGAGCCACTTAAATCTGACTTCACTATTGACCTTAAACATGAGGTAAGATACTGTGCAAGTCATGCGGTTTTGCATGGAGTGAGATCACGAGCCTACTGGTTTGCAACCATTTTCTAACAGCTTTTTTCACTCTCAAGTCAATGCCAGCCCATTATAATTTATTTGCGCAAAAAGAGCAAGGCATGAAATTCATCTAACCTTGAAGTGAAATCTCATTACTTTGGAGAATTGTCATGGTGCTGTATTGAGGCTCTTATTTTTTTATCACTGAAATTCAGCCAGAGAGGCGTCTAGGGATTTTGTTGAGTAAACAGAACATCAGACTTATCTGGCTCAGTCTGAAAAAAGGTGGTGCCGTTAGATCTCTTTCAGTTGAGTAGAAATATTACACCTTCTACCTACCTTATATAAAAAAATATAGAATTCTGAGTTTTCTTTTTTTTTTTTTTGTTTAATGAAATGTGTGCTTTAAATATTACTGTACATGTAATATGTTGCATGAATTGCAGCAGTTCATTGCTGGTAAGTTTACAGTTTCTGTATTTTTCTGCTACTTTAGACAGTTCCAGACAGCACTAGCTGTCACATCTCATGACACATTCTTACTCTGTAACATCTCTGTCTTCTCCATGCAGAATATTTAACTTGAAACCCAGATTTTCTTCTTCAGGAAGAAATGCAGTAATACTCACCAGTTCTCAAGTCTCCTCTAATCTCTCCTCTTCTTAATCTTTTTTGTTATTCGGCTTAAATAGTGAATATGCTCCTGGAATTTTCTAAACTGTTCTTTTTATTATAATATAAAATAAGACAATAATAATTCAAAAAGCAGCACGTGTTTATGTTTTTAATCAGTCATTAATGTCTTAAGGATTGCATTCTGTCCTTAACTCATAAGCTTGACCACATGATTCTGAATTTTTTTAAGGTTGCCTTGTATATCTGGGACAACGGGAAGGGTCCACATCTCACTGCAGTTCCTGAGCTGTGTACTGTGCCAGAGGACTCTCCCCAGGCCAGCCACTGTGCAACCACTGTGAGCAAAAAGCCTCCACTGTGTGTGAGTATCTGCTCTGTATTTGGATCAGTTTGATTGTCCTCAATTCCCAGGAAATGAAAAGGGAGCAAAATTAAATGACAGCACAAAACAGAGGATGGTTCACTGTGAGGTATTGGCAGTCATGTAATGATGTATGATGGCCCTCTTGCCCGAGGTTGAATCCGAGCCACGCTGGCATTTCACGGTGAAGTACTGCTTTTATACCACATACTGTGCAACCAGAAAAGACGGAAGTCTTTCATTTGTTTTGCCAAATTAATTTAGATATCAGCCAATTGCGAAGCAACATCCTTTCAGTTTGTTTCCAAATTCAAATCAGATGTTTTATTCTGTATTTTTTTATATCTAAATATTTTTCTATGTATTTACTGTCAAATGTCAAACATCGCAATGCAATGCCTTTTTTCAAGCTCACACATTGCTCTGTGTCTTAACCTGAACGCTTGCATTATATTTGAATATTTGCTGTATTTGTTATTGAAACATAAATCATCACGCACATTTATTGTGTCATGAATCTGTAGCAGATATTTCTACCGTCTAAATTTTGCACTGGGGAAACATGCAAAACAAGAAAGCAGTTTTAGTTTTCTTTATAAGCTTCCATTAGGACATTTTTTTTATTTTTCGTTGTATCTGAGTGGGAGCCAGTGAGTGGGTGTAACTAATGGGAAAAAAAAAATTGATTCGGTCAGAATGTAAGTAAGGTCAGTAGGATTCCTACTGAAGCTTAATCATACTTGCTGGGGTAGATTTTTTTTTGTGTTGGTTAGATTTGCTGTAACTGGCTATGCTGTGCTGAATTCTAAGCAAAATTCTCCACAGGATCTCCAGTGTATGATGTTTGCTCAAGCTGAGAGAAGTTTGGTTTGTGAACTTATTAGAAGGGTGTGATATTCTTTAGCCTGCAGCAGTTGGTTCCACGCACACCATAAATTGATCACTAATACTAGTAAGAAGTGATTGTTTGGGATGGATGCGACTCGAGTTTTGTGGAGAAGGTGAGGCGAGTTGAATTTGAGATGCCAGAGCTTGCTGCTGAGAGTGTCCCATTTCTGAGTTTTTCCATTTTAATTTTTCATGATTTTCCCTCCTGGTTTTGACAGAAAAAACAAAAATTGAATCTGATCTTTTCATTTGTTATTCAAATCACATAGTGTATGTGCATTTGTGGTCTTGAGTCTAGTACATGTTTGCTGCAGTGCAAACTGTCAGATTTATATTCAAGTGGTTATTACCTCCCTCTCCACAGAACTTCTATCCTCATAAAACGACATTCATTTAAACAGAAAACAGGACAACAAGCCAAGCAGCCGGCAGAGAAACGTGAAGGTCACAGGTTTAATAAGTATTCAGGGAGAAGTTTCCATTCAGACAGAACAGGAGGGGATGCATCGTAACCGGACAGTGAACGAAACAGTTGTGAGACAAATTGGCAAGTGGCTTAAGAGCAGCACTCGGCTGCAGCGTCGACAAAAGAATCAGGAGCCTCGAGAGGCAGATTTAAGAGGGCAAAATGATTACAACCCAAGTGGCAACGACAGCAAAGCCTGTTGTTTTTATTTTAAGCAATAACTAAACTTATTGTAGAGCGGTTTCTATCAAAATGCTAAACATTTCAGGGCAGAAGATTGTTCAAATTCCCACCCTACAACAGTCGTTTTCAAAAAAATTAGTAAGACAGGCCAACGAATAACAACGAAGCCTTGTTTATTCTGGTGTGAGACCCAGAATAAATAAAATCTTAGCATCCTTGAGGTCTGTTTTTTTTCCTTTTTTGTGTATGTGTGTTTGTATTTTTTAAGTTATGTTTTGGACCGCTCAAAGTCCGTTTGAAGAGGCCCCTTTTAGCTCTGCTCAGATTGTGACGAGCATTTTTCACTCGTTTCTGACATTTTATGCATTACGCAAAAAAGCAAAGAATCTCTTTTCTCCGTTAATATTTAAATGTACCTTGTGTGTCTTTTAGTTTGTATTTGTAGCTCAGGCTTCACGACACAAGAGATCTTTACATTACGTAGCATTTTGTTTCATTAATATTGTTGAAAAAGTAACAGTTTGTTCAGCAGCTGATGATGTTTTAATGTGGCATACATTTTTAATGCACTCTGTCTGAAGGTGATTTAGTGAATTGTTTTTGAGAAAGAAATTGCCAAATTGCATTTAGATGTTCGTTTTTCTTTCATTGCTTTCTGTCTCTCACATCATGTGTGTTTTTTTTTTTTTGTTGGTTTGTTGTTGTTTTTTCATTTCCGAGACTACAGATGCTACAAATGAAAACTGAATTCATTCCTGCATCCCTTCAAATATGCTGCACGGTTATCAGATAGTGTCTGTCTTTAGTTTCAAAAGGAGAACCTAAGGCAACTAGAAGGACAAATGACCTTAGACCATATGAAAGAAAAAATCCAATTCTAATTTCACTTTGAAGATATGAACTCCCACTAATCACTTGGACATTTAATATAGTTTGGAAACTGAGTTTCAGCTATTTAGCTGCAATACATGTCGAGCTTCAGGTTTACTTATATGTGATATGTGTGCCTTTGTCTTTGACTCATGTCTCCTATTTTTATCAAAGGGGGAGCCTGTAAATAAAGAAGATATATTTGTTGCTGTGAAAACATGCAAGAAGTTTCACAGTGAAAGAGGTGAGTCATTCCCTCTCATACCAAATCCAGAAATGATGAACATTTTCCCTTTATACAGTACACATTTTTGTCCTCTTGCTTTCTCATAATTGATTTGCTTTGCCTTTGACCTATATGATTGGATGAGCAAACTCTTTCTGTAAATCTTTCCATCACTGTTATGTCTAGACTGATAAAAATACCTTTAGCTATACTTCTTTCTGTGTCTCCCTTATTGCTCCAAATGCTCAGTCATCCAGCAATGCCACTTACTGGCACGCACTCCCTAACATTAAGCTATCTATAGTAAATGTACTCCACTTTTAAACTGATAAAACTGTTGCGGGTTAAGTCAATAGATCAAATTTCAAATTAACTTTAGATGGATCAGACAAATTGAACACTATACGTAAAGGGCGTCACTCAAAAGTAATTCCACTAATTACCTTAATTACATTTCCTTTGCCAAGCAGCTATTATCAGTTTCAAATGCAGACAAAATGAAAATGAATATCAGATTCAGACATCAAAGGTTAGCTTAGCTGCGTAAAGCAAGAGACATGAAAGTGTATCACGTTTAATTTAAGATGTCAATCAGTGTGAAGGCTTTTTAATCTTCTGTAGCTGTCGCGATTACAAAGACAATGAAATTCTGTAGGATGAACTCTCATTAGGGGTGAGAAAATAGAGCCTCAAAACTATATTATGATATTGCAAGAAAATTTGCAATACATAAACAAAAAAATACTGAACAACAATCACCATTTATGAGTGTTAATAAAAGACGGGTATTTTCAATTATGAGCTACTGTCATTGATGACACATTGCCTAGTTAGAAGTGTGAACCTATTGAAACTTGTTGTCAGCAACAGCAACATTGTTGTGCAATAGCAGTAACACAGCATAAGTCAGTTGTAAGCACAAAAGTAACCTGGGTAGTGTTCTTCCTAGAAACATTAACTACAAGTATAACTGACTGCCTAACACTTCAGTTTAACAATAACTAGCATCATTTAACTAATCATCATTCAGCTTTTTTAACCAGTTTCGTTCCATTCACTATTTGCTCCTCCTAATGCTCCACTGATCTTAGGTTCAGGCATTTGGTCACACATCATCCGCTGTAGTCAACGGTGTGTTTTTGCCTCAGGTGGAGAAACAAGTTTGTTTCCACCTTTAGTGCGAACGGTTTTCTTACATATTTTCCAAAGTACTGTGCTTTGTTGGAGGTTGTTGAAGTGGCTTTGCTTTCAACGAAATCGTGATTGTAAAATTGATTTCTAAACAAGACTGTTGCACCTAGAACTAGCCTGTACTACCACAAAAAGAAATCCGTATGTAGCTCTGTTGTTACGTGGACGTTTTTGTGGTTCTGCACTGATTTGAAACAGAAATAAATGCAGAGCCATCAAGTCAGTTTTGTTGTTTTCTATAGCTTTCATTCTCTCCGAAACATAAAAAGTCAACATGAGTTGACAAAAACATAGAATGAAGTAAAACATTAAAGAAAAGCATGTTACCCTTCTTAAAAAACAGTTGAAATGTGGCATGCAGATAGTGTAGTATAATAATACTGTATTTTTACTGTGATGCACAATTTATTCACCTTTATCTTTCCATTTGCTTTTAATGAAATATTTACTGCACTTCTTAAGAACTACAGAACCTCATGCCATCTTGTAACACAGTCTCTGCTTTAACTGTGTTCTAATGTACTGGTGTGCTTCAGTTTAAGTGGCATTTGTCTGATAAAATGCCATTTCATAGCCTCAAGATCGAGCCACAGTTGTCTTTTTTTAACAGCATCCATGTGTAGGTTGTGTTTGCTGCTTCACTCTGTGTTCAAAGTTTTCTTTTTAACCTAATGATTGTCTAAAGCAGTCAATATCTGACCCGAATGATGCCTTTGGAATATACTTGTTTGCTTTAGCTGTTTAATGTGGTAATGTAAGATACATGTGCACTTCGAGCTTGATTGTACTTGATGTTTCTTATCAGTTCAGAACCTGTACAGGCACTGAACACAACTTTTTTTGTTTTTTGTTTTATTCTTTTAATCTTAAACATGCCACTTTGATTCATTTTTGATGATTTATGAGAGATGAACACAGCCTTGAGCTGCTGATGCTGCTGTAGATGTCAGGGTATCCTGTGTTTCTCTGCATTAATACTCTGTGACTTAAACAGCCCAGAAACTTTCAAATATCCAAAAATTCATGAGTCCTATCCTAATAAAATGTAGAGGAAAACGCTGACCTTTGACACCAAGAATTAAGTCAGCAACTTGGTGCTAACTGTGCCTTATCCTACCTGTGATAGCTATTTGAAATGCAGCGTATAAATAGAAGGAAAAATACAGATACAGTAATCTGCTATCTGCAGTACCTTTCCACTGCCAAAAGCTGCAGGTTTCACAGTGCTACTGGGCATTAAGCACAATGACGTTAAATTATTTTTGAAGCCTGACAAAAATCCCCAGAGTCAAAGCTCTGAAATGTAAAAGTAAAGGGAAGAAACCCTTTATTTTACAAGTTACTTTGAAAAGTTTTGTGATTTACTTTGGTGTAACTAATCATATGTCTAATCAAATCTTGAAAGCCAGTCATCCAAGCCAGAATCAAAAGAGGCTTTTCCCCAAGTAACAAAAGAGCACAGTGTCGGTACATACTGAATTAATCTAATCTGAACAAAGTCGAAGGATTAAAGGGAACATTGTTTATCATTTCACTATCCTTAATGATTCATCTCCCTAAATAAAATATTTACTTTAAAAATACAGAATATCAGAATGTTTTCATTTGGTCAGAAAACATTGCACAGAACATGAGGTCTGCTTGTTGTGAAACTCTGAACACTGTATTGATTTTTCTCCTTCTATCTCTAGTGCCAGTGATAAAGAAGACTTGGGAAAAGGACGCCTTATTTTTGGAGTACTACAGCGATCATGCTGATCCTTCAATACCAACCATTAATTTAGGTGTTCCAAATACTGAAAGGGGTAAGTTGTCCTTTCACAGCCTCACTTTTCATCACACCAATCATCACTTGTACCGGCAGATACACTTACTGGCCTAGTATATTGGTCTAGGCTGAACTGGATAATTAGGCTTAAAAGTTATACACCTCTCACCACCACATGAAGGGGGATGTGATTCAAATCCAACATTTCAGGAGAACTGGAACCAGATTGAGCTGGAGTACTTTTGTCAGTGGGTATTTCAACTTTTCAGCATAAAAATCTATTTACTGTAAAACAGTGACATGAATGAAACTCTTCTCAGTTGGCAGCAGGAGTGTGCTGCAGTTTTTCTTTTGTAAGGCACTTATATTTTTCTTTTAGAAAACTGGCTTTGTGCCTTCTGTTTGATATGAGCTTCTCTTGACCAAGAACTATAATTTTCTAACCTTCTGACCACTTTAATCAATAATCCACCGGTGACTTTTACCATCTCTAGGACTTAAATACTAGGTCACCTTTTTATGACTAGTCTTTGTTCCAAATATTTGTTTTAAAGCTGGTGGTTTCCTAAAGTTGGTTTATTTAATCATTTCACCGATGTAGCAGTTTCAGTGTTATGCTGTCGCACTCCTTTCCAATTTAATTCATGAACAAGTGCTATTTATAAGATCTATACCCATTTCCCATTCTTTTTTTTCTTTTTTTTTGAAAATGGGTATACATCATGTAAAATCCATCCTGCTGTACTGTATAATTACTTACCTGTTTTCCAACATGCTTAATTGAAGTTTTTGATGTCACTGCCCCTTTAAATACTTAACAGTTTTCTACTTTAAATATTTAACAGTTCTCTGTCCTTTGGCCACTCTCCAGAGTATTTAAAGACAGCCTGTGTGCAACCACCCTCAATCCTTCTTACTGAAAAACTTAAAGAGCGATTTCAAAGTATTACAACAAAACTTGGATAGACAATTGTCTGTCTACAGCTTCTAGAAGCATTACATCTGAACATTTTAAAAGTTTTTTAGTCAGGTTTAGTTTAGTCAGACACCACAGTAAAGATTTTGTGCTTAGCAAGGTAACAGATGAACTGCTGATACCAGTCACTGTTCTTCTCTGATGTTACTTGATGTAACTGCAATATTTTACACAGTAAACCATAAAAGTTTGATCGAGGGGACAAAGCACTGAGCAGGTGTATCTGGAATGAAAACATTTCAATGACCACACAGAATTTTTCTACGGTGACCACATTGCTGCTTACTCTGTACTGTGGAGTCCCTCAGGGGTCTTTACTGGGACCTGCACATTAGTTTTTTTCCAGTGCTATGCCAGTGACACATTGTTCTATCACTCTAATAAAATCAAAACCCTGTCCAGTCTTACAAATTAACTGATATTAAGAAATATTTTCCAAATTTTCTAAAATTAAACACATTCTTATTGTTGTGTCGCACAAGCTTCATCCCAGTATGAATCCCCCCTTTTCCTTTACGAGTTTATGTAAAATCAGCTGTCAAAAACCTGGTTGTGCTTTTTAATTCTAGTCTCACCCTCAAGAAACATATATAAGCAAGGTCATCCAGTCCTGCTACTGCCATCTAAGAAATATGATCACTTCTGCATTTTAGTGAAACTCATTGATTGTCATCCATGCCTTTATTTTCTCTTGGTTAGATTAGACTTCAGATTGCAGCAGCTTTCTGACATTACTTTTAGAACTGATTTTAAGGTTTTACTTTTTTTTACTTTTGGTGAAGGACTTTACTTTTAAAGTCCTTCACCACCTGGCCCCAGAATATACACTCAAAGTGATGTTCCCATCTTAACTAGTTCAGGTGCAGATCCTCAGACACGATTAACTGTTCCCACCAACTGCTTCAAGGCAAAAGGTGAGTGAGCATTTGCTGCTAGGGCTCCTCAGTTGTAAAATGATCTGCCTGAAGATCTCTAGCTGGCCTTGTCTGTGTCTTATGTTAAACCACTGCTAGACTCATTTGTATCATTAGGCTTTTTATATACATTTTAACATAAATTTTATATCCTACTTGCATCTTATTCGTTTAACCTTTAGGTTATGTGTGTTAATTTTAATTTATTCTTTACAATGGAACCACCTCATTCTCATTCTTATTTTGATGTTACACTCGAGTGTGGCCTATTTCGACTGATATGTAAAATGCTTTATCATTTAGTTTGTTTGTTTATTCTATGTTTCTGGGAAGCACCTTTTAACACCAGTTTTGATAAGTGTCATACAAATGAAAAGAATACAGTTTTTGAGCATAATTTTTCATTTCTGAGAAACATCAGCTGTTTCAAATTCCTGTTTACATGTTTCAATTGGATCTACATTTAGAGCTTGGATAGGATAAGTAGCATAGATGATGTTCAGCGGTTAACAACAACTGGCTACACTTAGTAACAAAGCTCAAAGGAGGCTCCCGCAGGAGGTGCACCAGACTTGATTGACTGGGAAGAGACTCTGGGGCAGACCTGGTTTCTCTGCTAGAAAAATACATCCTCAGGTGGACTGAAAACCTTGCAATCCCCCAGGAGGGTCTTTAATCCAACAACATACCAAGCTTATCCTAAGGGAGGAACTGGGGGATGTTGTTGAGCTAAATGATACAGAGCTGGTCTACACATGGATGGATGGATATATTTATTGTTGTTCTACCGAGAACAATAAATAAATGAAATGCAATGTAGTGTGCACTGAAATGATAAGTATTTTCAATATGGCTTAGTCCGATACTCTTTGCATCTACCGTCATCCTTAAGCGTCCTTCATTTCTGTGTGAGCAATAAGGTCTGTTTTGTTTTTGGGTTTTTTTGCAAAATAAGATATCTCAGCTAATTTATTTATGGTCCTTCATTTTTATATCAAGGATTTATTTATTTGTAACTTTTAGAGATACATGCACAAAAACGTACTTATTTGTATTTAATTCATCATTGCATCTATGGTGCAATGACAGAACCTGTCCAGATGTAACGTAATCATAGTAATGTTATAGAATTATGGAATGCATCACACTGGGTATGGTATTGGGAAACATGCACAAATATACAGTACATAGACCTGAAGAATGCACCAAGCAATCCAGGGTAGTTTACAAGAACGGTACAAACTCTCTGCTTTGGGCAAAAAATTATTCTACCTCATAGCCATCGGCACACAGTGACACGAAAGACTCCGCGTTCTGTACCTTAAAAAGATGCTGCATCGGCTGTTGCCAGTTTAACTCCACTGTAGGTAAAACTTGTTGTTCAGAGCTCTGGTGTAGACTCGTGCCTCCCTTCAGTTACTGTCTCCAGGCAGCTTAGCACTTTTAACAAGCATGTCTCTTGCAACCTCTCGCTGTATAGATGTAAACTGCCACTGGGTACTTGCTAGTAAATTTGTACTAGTATGATGCAGATCTGAGCCTTCCAAAGAATAAAAGCCAACCTTCTCTAGCAAAGTTACTCTCTTATCAGTGCAGTTTGGTGTTGATATGCAACCCCCGTACTTGAGAGCCGCCTCATCTCCACCTCCTTGTTGTAGATAGTGGCAGGTCTCACGCACTTCTTGCTCTTAACCAAATCCAAAATGAGAGCCTTTGCTTTTCAAACACTAAACAAATAGTTCTTCTGCACTGTCGATGCTCTCAGACTTCAGACCGAAATAATTTTGATTTTTTAAAGTCAAACTTCAACAGAAGAAAAAAACGGTATATGCAAATCAGATTAAAGGATTTCTGGATTTCTATCATGCTGACGCCTCTGTTGCTTCTGTGACTTGCATTGGGGTTTAAAATAACTCCGCAAGAAGAATATGTAATTCTTACCTAAACAAACCTGCATCTTGTTAAATTTACTAATGTGGATGGGGAAAGTGCAGAAGTATACATCTCATAGTAGTGAAGTCTTAAATGCACAAGTTCTTAAGGTGACATAACTGGTGTACAGTTGGAGGTTGTATGTGTGAAGAGTAAAACAAGGTGACAGTGGAGTCCCCTGGGCCCCCTCAGTGCACTCAGCAACTTATTATGCATTGCTAATGCACAGCTGTTTGGAGTAGGGCCACGCTGTAGTGAAAGTAACCCCCTTTCAGTTCCCTTGAAACAGTAAAACCACATCAATTTAGAATCAGTAAAATCCAAGAGAAATCGTTAAACATGCCACTACCTGATGTATATGGAGAGTGATTGCTTTGCTTAGGGGTAATTGAAAGTGTAAAAATGCTCATACATTACTCAGTCATGTTGAATTCATTGATGGAGATGTGATTTAAATCTGGAAACTGACATATTTGTTTACTTGTTCTTTTGCTGCTTGTCACTATCCACAATGAGGAGGTTTCTTACCATAGACACTGTAGCATATCATGTATTACTAATGTTGTATTTACTGAAATGTTTTTTTGGTTGTCCAGTCAGAACAACATCTAAATTCATTCAGACCAAGGGAACATGATCACTATATAAAATCTAAAATATAAATATGGCTAAATACACTGTTGATAGTGTTAAAAAGATACTGCCCAGTGCTACCCAACAGCCTCCTAGTAGATGTACTGATGGTATACATGTGAACAAATATTAGGTGTTTTTCAGTAAAGCTGACGTCTGAACTCGAGCTGACCTCTGATCAAGGCCATTGAGATTAAAACCCATCCAAGATTTTTAGTAGCTGCTTCTGTTGGATGAATTTAAAAGTCTTCCATCACCTCATTATCACGTTATCAAGATATAAAATACATCATCAGCCATTTACAGTTGAGGGGTAAAAACTAAGGTGCTGCCTACTGTAGTATACACGTAGACTTCACGGGGGCGACCGTGGCTCAGGGGGTTGGGAAGCGTATCTGTAACCGGAAGGTCGCCGGTTCGATCCCCGGGCTCTCTGTCTGGTCGTTGTGTCCTTGGGCAAGACACTTCACCTACCGCCTACTGGTGATGGCCAGAGGGGCCGATGGCGCGATATGGCAGCCTCGCTTCTGTCAGTCTGCCCCAGGGCAGCTGTGGCTACAACTGTAGCTTGCCTCCACCAGTGTGTGAATGCAAGAGTGAATGAATAGTGGCATTGTAAAGCGCTTTGGGTGCCTTGAAAAGCGCTATATAAATCCAATCCATTATTATTATTATTATTATCTACACTAGCCTAGAAAAGGTCATGAGAAGTTGTCATTAAATTGTAAGGCCGCTATAACAGATTTGTATCATCTGCTTCCAATCAAATATGTAAATGGTTGTCTAAAGCTACAGTTTGTCTTAGTTTTAGTGGGCAAGTAAGAATAAATAAAAATGGAAAAAAGATTTAGATCATTTAGGTTAACGAACATTTGTTTAATTATTGCCCAAAGCAGAACTGATATTTCATGATCATTTCTCTCTAGACAATAGAACATGGGGTAAGGGTAAGACGCTATTCACAGTCTGCAGACAGCCAACCAGACAGGCCTGCAGCTGGTTGTGCTCTGACAAAAAACTGAAATTGAAGCTGTCAGGATTCTCATGGAGTTTATTCTTTTGCATAAGTCAACACATTACCTTTATTACCTAAGAGAGTACTAAGAGTTGGTATGACTTGCCCCTGAGTTTTACACCTTGTTCCGCAAAAGGGCAGTGTTGGCCAAGTCTTTCTCCCAGGTAATCTAAAAGAAAGTGCCTCCTTCCCTTTCAATTTTGCCTTCTGTGATGGCAGCAGTCCACGGTCCATCATCAAGGCAGGGGCATCTTCAGTGATTCTGGTAAATAGCCAGATACGTAAGCTACTGTCAGTGCATAATGTCAGTCAAACAGAACTAATAATAGGATTTACATCCTGGAGGATGTACGGTAAATTGGATTTCTGCAGTGTGATATAAAAGATCTAGTAAAAGACTTTAAATGAGATTGCCCCAGCCACAAACCACAACAACAGAAAAAACCCTCAGTGATTTACAGTATCTATATTTAGAAATATGCAACAGTGTCAGGTACTTATCAACATGAGGACAGTGGCCATTACGTTATTAGATAAGAATGCAGTGAAATGAGACATAAAAGGAATATATCTGTCTCAAGGAAAGGAGGAGATGATCGGTACATAAAAAATTAATTTCCATTTCTTTTGCTCATTTCTTTCTGCTTCTTTCCCAAGGCCTCAAACTTTATGCTAATGATTGCTGAGAGCATCCTTGAAGTTCATCATCGTCAGGCATCGATATGTCAAGAGTCTGTGTTCATCACTAACATTGTTGCCTGTGCCCTCGGAGCAAATCTTAAAGCCATATCGTGCATTTACATGTGCACAAAGAAAATGAAATGCAGCATAAGCCGTCACATTTATCAAGTAAAGAGGCACAGACTGGTAGACAGAATTATTGTAAAGAGTCCAATGTAAAAACAGATCTGACGTAAAATAAATTCATTCGCATTGTCCTGAAAAACAAGTTGATAGGTTTGTAGCTTAAACCTATTCGCTGGAACGTTGAAGACAATTTAATTACACAGCAAAAGCAAGACACGAGTAGGCAAAGTTCTTTATGTTTCTCATGCACGGGAGAGAACTGGACAAACGCCGTCCCTTCACTTGACCCCAGTTGCTCTCGTCCGCTCCCCCGTAACACTGCTCTTTCATTGAGGTCACATGAATATACATAGGTTCATTAACATATGACGTCTACATACAAACAAAGAGTACCTTGCCTGTGCATTGTGTGTGTGTGTGTGTGTGTGTGTGTGTGTGTGTGTGTGTGTGTGTGTGTGTGTGTGTGTGTGCGTGTGTGTGTGTGTGTGGGGTCAGAGTGTGACTGGTTGACTGGTTGTGTGAAGCGCTTTGGGGTCCTTAGGGACTAGTAAAGCACTATACAAATACAGGCCATTTACCATTTACCATACAACTCTAAGCATATATGAGTAGATATTTCTAAGCATAAATGACAATCAACAATACAAATCTAACACAAGTATTCACCCAACTCAGAACTGTCTAGCTCATCATGCATCTGTCTGAAACCACAAAGAAATATTAAGTCTGGTGAAAACCCACATCTTCACAGTATACATTTATTTTGAAAATGGAAAAATACACTCAACAGGCTGAGTTTAAAAATTTATATAGTCTGAGCAAGTGAGGCAGAGAATGATGCAAGACCTTGAAATGGAAAAGTGGCATAGGAACTTTATCAAGCAAGTACGAGTACGATTCACGGCCGAGTATGAACAAATACTTGGGTTAAAAAAAAATGTCAAAGCTGGGCCAAAGCAAAACTTTCTGTAGTATTATGTTCATATGAATGTAGCTGTGGTTGTTTGCTCTTTTCTTCTAAAGACTGCATTAAACATGAAGAAGAAAACTACTATCTATCCACGACCCTGATCTTCCCTAAACTCCCACGACTAGATATAAGATTACCAGAGATCAGCGTGTTTTTGGATTTTATTCCTGTCAGCAGTTCAAGGTGTCCCTTCTTATTCTATATTCAGATACCAGCAAAAACACCTTGGGTGCCTTATAAATAAAACAGTAAGGCCTCAGTATTCTTTGTGATGCTTGCCACCAGAGATTTCCATGTCTCAGCTCTCAGCCCTGATGGTGCACATATTTGGATTCTGATGGGCATATTTCTTTGGTTTCTTTGTATTTGTTGTTTACTTCCACATCACTGTTTTTGTTTTCAGGAGTTGGCAGAAAATTTTGTTCCATCTGGCCGTCATGTCAAACTTGCCAGAGTAAAAGTTTGATCTCCGGGCTCATCATTCCAAACATACCTTGTTTTTTCTTTGAGATGTCAGAATGTAGACAAGGGCTTTCTTTTTTTCTTTCTTTTTTTTGCTTACAAAGCTTTGTAGGACATATCTTTGCACTGAAAAGCCCAGAGAGGATTTTATTCATTGCTGTGCAATCCAAATCTTGAAGAGGTGAATAATTTTTTTAACAGATCTTTACATGTGCGAGCACCTGTTTGACCTGTGCAGTTGCTGACATGCATGTGTAAAGGCAAACATACTTTTGAGGTGTCTTTGAGCAGAATGCAGAGCTGCTCTTTGTTTGCTCAAACAGTCCACACCGCTTGTAAGTTAAAGCAGAACTACAAGCAAAAGCTACAAATAAAAAGCACTATGGTCGTGCTTATTTTTCTTACCTTCTGAAAAGGCCCCTATCAAGAGAATAAAACTCTAATTAGTTACTTGTTATCTAAACGTAGCTTGAAAATCAAGTCTCGTATGCTTTCCTAAGTTAAACATTGCTCTTTCTGTAGTTAACAACTGTGACTATTGGTTTGCTTCACTCCTTTCAAATCCAGTCCGTATAATAAATGACTATAATTTTTGTTGCTACTGCCTTGTGTCTGCGTTTGTGTGCATGAAGGCATCTGTGCATATAAATAACTGCTTATACCAACTATGATTTTCTTCCTAACAGGGTCATTTATCTTTGTAAACCAGATGGTCAATATGTGATTAAGTCATACTGGCCATTCTGTTGATAGCATGTCTGTATTTGCAGGCCACTGTGGAAAAACATTTGCAATCCTTCAAAGATTTCTAAGCAGCGCTGTGCCGGACACCAAGTGGCTCCTCATTGTGGATGATGACACACTTATCAGGTATGTTCTTGTCATTTGGAAATGTGTTTGTTTGGGATTTTGTGGCCTAAACTCTGCAATTTCATTCATCTGACTGTTTGACTGACATTTATTCATAAAATTTCTACCAGATTCTGTCTTAGCTGTGAAAAGGTTGAAAGAGAGAGACACTTGGAATGAAGTCACTTTGTAAAAATGAGTTCCAGAGATATTACCATCCTATCAAACATCTAAAAAGCTCAGCATACAACTTCATGTCCAGCTGGCTTCACTTTCTGTCAGGTTGCCTCTTCATTTGGAAGCCTCTGGGTGTTTAAAATAGCCTGAGGGAGCGCAGTTAATTCTCCCTCTAGATGAATAGTTTCTTAGGTGTGTAGGCACCAGAATGTGCATATGATGATGATGATGAGTGTGTGATTAGTTTGATCTGTGCTTTCTCCAGCATCCCCAGACTGCAAGTCTTGCTGAGCTGTTATGACTCCTCTGAACCAGTGAGTCTGGGGGAGCGATACGGCTATGGCTTGAGCCAAGGTGGCTACAGTTACATAACAGGAGGTGGTGGGTGAGTTAGTTTCACTGCTCAAATGCTCTGGGAATGATGATGATAGAAGATTCAGGGGCAGCAGAGGAACTATAAAGTGTGTAATAAAAAAAACGTAATCTGTAATTTACAGATAAACCCTTTCAATTTAGTTTAAAAGTGTGGTGCTCCCCTAAGGGAAATGAGTTTGGAGACTGCATTGCAGTAAAAGAACTCAATAAAAATATGAAATAAAACCCCACTGAATCACAAATGGCCATCAGTTGTTAAAGCAGGTGAAAGAAAAACACCCAGAATTTAATTAAAAATCTGATTTTAGTGCCATTTTGCTTACATCAGCTTTAAGATCATAAAGTGGGCAAAAAGCAAAAGTGGTAGTTCACTTTTATTTCGACAGCACAAATCTCACCTATTTGGCAAAATCTGTGCTTTAGATACCTCTTGAGCTATGAGTGAGCTGTGTGAGAAACTCCATTTAGGAACACTTCAGTTGCTGTGACACTTCACAACACTACAGCTGCCAGTTTTCTGAAGAATAATATCTAAAAAAAAAAAGACCCATTCTGAGTGGCAATGAGCGATTTTTCTGTCAGCTTAATATTCATTTTGTCATCTGTAATTGTTTCTCTTTTCATTGAATTGTCGCATCATTGTTACGCAGAGCCAATTTATATGAAAAAACCCATCTCGCTCTCAGCTCATAATTTTACTCTATTCTGTTGTCCTCCCCCTCAATTGAATGAAATACGCATAATGGACCTTAAAATGATAGCGGAAAGGCATGCATATATAATTTCCTGGCAAAAAAAAAATTCCTTCTAAATTGATCATTTACACTTCAGATAAGTGTGTTATGTGTGTCTTTTACATGCCGTTTTGTATGTTTATGCGTTGCTGCAGTATGGTGTTCAGCAGGGAAGCTGTGGTGCGACTTCTTAAGAGTGGCTGCAAGTGCTACAGCAATGACGCGCCAGATGACATGGTGCTGGGCATGTGCCTCAATGCTCTCGGACTTCCCGTCACACATAGTCCTCTCTTCCACCAGGTTGTAATCATACTCTCACAATACATTCTTTTTGTGTGAAGAATATAAGGATTTTTTTTTATGTCAATAATCTTTTTTTCTTTAATGAAAAATCTCTTCAGGTATTACGATAAAGGAGATTTTACATTGAGATATGTAATGACTTTTAAGGAACAGACCGTGCAAAGGAAACCACATTTCTTTTTAGGTGTTTCAGCCTCATCATCTGCAGGCAGACTGAGAACTGGCTGATATCTGATTTTCAAAAGCCCTGTACACCTACGCAGGATTTTTTTTAGTTTTTCTGGTTGATTAGGCACTGCATATGCTAGAGTAATTTTCTATCACAGGTTCTGTAATTTCAAGCTAGTGAACGGTGAAACCATCCACATTAGAGTTTGTACTTCTGAAAGTGTGATGCAGTCTGAACCTCATATTTACTGTCCTTTTCCCCTGGTTCATTTAGGTAAGCTGAGCTCTTAGAAAATTCCTAGTTGTAATTATGGGTGCGTTGATGTGGACTGTACTTACAAATCAGGACCTGGCAATTACAGCATCACTAATATAAACGTGCAGTGTGGACTGTGTATAGAAGAAACTCTTCTACACAGAGTTTCTACACATACTCTGTGAAAAAGGTCATTTTATTGCCAACATTTTGAGTTGTAGGTAGGAAAAGCACATTTGTTCCTTAAAAAAGTGTCAAAAACAATACCAGAGTCCTCAAACCCAAAAGGGTAAATGCTCATCAATACGCCTGAATGAAGGGGGTGCTACGCAGACAGGTTGGGTGACAGCATGGGGGCATAAACACAGGAAGAGAATAGCTGAGGTTGAGGATACTGTTGACTGATATGTCACGGCATGTCAAATACATAAGACTGGAATGTCCACCAGCAACCAGTAGTGAGCTACAAAGCTACGGGCGACAAGCAGAGCGCTTAACATCTGAATAGGACTTACTGTGGGTAGAAGCAGTCCTGTGGGACTTCTAGGTTATGTCCACCCTTCTCAGTGATAAAAATATATTTACACTTCACAGGATATTGATCTTTTTTATCCAGCAATGCTTTGCTGAAAGTGGCAAGACAGAAAAAAATTGGAAGAAGCAGTCTCCAAAACAGCTAGATAGCCTTTTTCCAAAAAAAAATAACAGGAGATTTTTTTCCTTTGACTTGCTGTCTTCCTGTTATGTTTTAGTGACAGCTTCAGAAACAAGGCAGAGTACAATTGCGCTGGTGCTCCTGCAGTCGGGCATCATTACAGATGCGTGTGTTTAGGTCAAACAGTCAAAAAAAGGAAGAAAGCAAAATCGTTCATCTTTGCAAACTCATTTTCATATCATCTCATTTCCATGACATTGCTGTTTGCCTGATGTTATCCAAACATAGCTAAGGTTGAGAAGAAGAAACTCTAAAATGTTGCTAATACCATGTGTGATTATGTAACTGGGTTAAATCGGTTTTTAGACCACTTAATTTCCTACTGCTTCTTCACTTCAACGTGTACATCATGTGTGTACATAGACAGATAATATTTATATAATCTGCCAAAAGCTTATGTATAGACCCGATGTGAAGTATTCTTCTGCTCAGATCCCCAGGAGTATAAATATATACTTATAAAATCTCGTCATGTACATTTCATAATCTGTAAATAACTCATATGAAGTCCTTTTTAATTCCACAGATTTACAGCCATGTAAACATGGTATGTAAATAACTCATGTTTCGTCTTTACGTGCAGTTTTCTTGTTTCCAGTCTTAAGTCTGTCATAAGTCTGGCACCACAGACTGTAAAAAAAGTGGGCATAAAATATGCCTATAGAGTGGCATATCATGCATTCATAGATAAGCACATCTCTTTGTAGGTCACACATTTCTTGTGAGATTCCAGTATTACTAGAGCCAATCAAAACCACATGTATTGCCCTAGTACATGGGAGAAGGGGGCAAAAGGCTGTGCAGTTTGACATAAAACAAAAGGGCCTGCTGATTCCAGGTGGGAGGTGATTGTTTCACATCCAAAAGTGCATTTAAACCTGTGCATTTGCTGCTCTGATATTCCAAAATGGCTTTAAGTCATTTCTCACAATCGTGAAAAAGTTAAATGTCAAATGAGTCGCTACACCACAAGCATGCATGACCTATAATTAGACATCATAAGTGTTACTTTCTCTATTTTCAGGAGGCATCTGAACATAAACTCGTGCTTTCATACCTTTTCTCCTACGTCTCCTGAGACAGTTTCCAAATATAAATTACTTAATCTTACCTTTCAGGCACGCCCAGAGGACTATGCCAGAGACTTCCTAGCTCACCAGGTGCCCATCTCTTTTCATAAACACTGGAACATTGACCCCATTGCTGTCTTCAACAAATGGCTTAAGGATGACTTCACAGCAAGTCAAGATGAACTGAAAAGTGCAAAAACAGAACTATAATGAATTTAAGCACATAAACTAGCCTGTATGAATACTTTTATATGTATATACAGTGTGTGTATGTCGAGTGATGGGAAAATTATCAGTTCACAGATGTAAATGTTTTGTTTTGTTTTTTTGTAATGTTGATGTTGAGCTGTTATAAAGAAGGACCATGCGAGCATGTGTCCGTGATTTAATATTTGAGTGTTTTCATGACTGAATTGCATGTTATGGTTGCTGTCAAATTTGTGTATATTTATATCTTAATCTAATACCTTATAGAGGAGCATATCGTTTCTTTGGAGAAATGGTGTCTTTTACAATGATCACTAATGCTGTACAATGTGCTCTATTTTGTCATAAAGGCATTAATATTTCAAAATATTTTGCTTTTTGCTTTCATTTGGGACGTATTGCAGGATTTAGTCTAACTGGGCAATGTATAAATGATGAGGTTGTTAAAGGTTAATTAATTCTATGACTAAGATGGCAAAACTACAATATGAGCAGTCTCTTCTGTGCAGCTACAAAGCAGCGTGAATTCTCTCAGAAGCATTGAAAATTTGTGCCCTTAAAATGTTAACTTTTTAAAAGAGTCCTACTGTGCACAAACAGACAAACATCTTATTTTTAAACTCGTCTATTTACATTGTGGGTTTTTTTCATAATCATCTATTTCTCAAGGTGTTCTCCTTCCTCATAGAGACACAGGCACAAAATTTCATTGGCATACTAACATAAAGAAGGTATTAAGAATAAATGTATTATTTAACAACATCAAAACCAATTCATTTTCATTTTTTCTCTATCTCCTAATTAATTGGTGGACTAAGTAATTTGCTGACCATTATTAAAGGTCTTTGAAAGACCTTGAGCATGCAGTTGAAAAATTAAACTTTTCCTCTACTGGCTGTTTGCCAACTTGAAAAATTAGCTGTAATGTTTCATTCTCAAAACACTCGGAGTGACTAGTAACGGCCAAAAAAGCTTTAGAAGACCGGTGGGTTATGAAAGGCTCGATATTTATTACGCTCGGCTAATGAAAATCTGAAATGTTAATAAAGGAAAACTCATTACCATCTCTCAAATGCACACTGTAAAACAGAAGATGTTCCTCTCTTTACAGATCTTTTCTGCACTAAGGTGCTAAATTTACACCGTCCTAATAGCACAGCAGGCTGGTGCAAGTTCATGAAAAGTCTAATGGCTTCAGGCATTTGAAACAGTGTAATAACTCAAGCAGACATCCTCTAACACACCTATGAATTGTAACCTATTTGCAGGAAACAAATTAAATTCCTAGTGGGACTCACCCACACATGGAGTGATGAGTGATGGTGAAATGGTGCTGTGCTCAGAGGGAAATCTGTGTAATTCAGAATAGTATGTCAGCAGCAATATTCTGGCCAGGTTCAACTTTGTCAGGTGGTGAATTTTGCTTTTTTGGCTTGTCTAAAACATTGAACTAGATGGATGACATTCTCCAATGCCATGTTAAGCTTGCATCAATGATTTTACAGGATACTACTGAGGTTACATACTCAAACCCTTTTAAAAGAAATGTAACCAAAACACCTTGGGTAATTCTAAACTGTAACCTCCCCTGAAGAAAAATCCAGTTTTTACTGGAAAAACCGACATGATTTAGGATCCTCAGAGGTAATAGTTGTACAGTCTACAGAGTTAAGTCAAAACCTTGCTTGAAACATCAGCTTTAAAACTAGAAACATTGCAGAAAGATGGCCATGGAGTCAATGCTGGGAAAACAAATCAATATCTTGATGTTTGGAGGCAGGTGATGGTTCATTGCCTCAATTTTGCCAAAAGCATTTGGTTAAAAATATTATAATACTTATTTACACAATTAAAGATATATATTGTAAATTCCTGTGTTTAAAAATTACATTTTAAAATGATTTAAGCTATTGAAAGAATGTAAAGAAACAGCTGCCATGACTTAATATTCAAAACGTGTATGTATTGTTTTGGGGCTGTATCAGCTCAAGTTGAACGAGGGCTAAGCTGTACTTTGATGTAATATCTCTTTGTATCACAAGATGGCATGATGAAACAGTGTAACCTATTTTTAAGCATGCAAGATGTTAAGAACACATTATTTCCAACCGCAGTCTGAAAATGGAAAAGCCTGTTGAGAAAATGGGAGTATCTAAAAATACGTAAAAGTTAAGCAGCAGCGCATATCTGAAAAACACTATAACACACCAGCTAGGAAAAGACTGCCCCCTGGTGGCTGAGATTTTAGTGAAAATTTTGCAAAGAATAACAAAAAGCATGCTTAACGTTACCATACATTACATACATTTCTTGGAAAAATAAGGGTTTTTTTATAAAACCATAGCATTTATACTGTAAGTGACCCATTAACAACAGATAGGAATATTCTATTTTATGTTTACACAAAGCAAGCCAGTAAAACCATTTAAGCAGTCATCCCACAGGGCTGCAATGCATTGTATTAACACTGATAATGGCAATTATTATAATTATAATTATGCTCATCAAGCAATGATAATTTCTGATGATGTGCGGTTTGCTGTTGCTTTTCTCAGTACATTTAAGGAGGAGCAGAACCATCTCGAGCCCATCTGAATATTGAGGGAATCTGTGATATATATATTATAACTATGGCCTTGATTTCACACTCTCTTTTTGCACCTATTTATATTTATATCTCCCTTTTAAGCCGTTCATTGAACAGAAGGTTTAGCTTGTCACAAAATTCACTGTCTTCTCATATCTTTGTAAAGACACATGGCCACATTATTCATAAAGCTTTATTTGAATAGAAGCTTTTGTGAACCATAAAGGGTTCCGGTTGGAGAGGGTGTTGAATTTTCTTCCTGGGATTCACTGTGCCCATCAGGGCCACCAAAGTGGAGTGGATGAAAGAGCTGCTGCAGTTACATCTCATCTCATATCTCTGTCATAGTCATGTCTGCTGAGGCTTTTATCATCACTCACTTTTCTCATTTGTTGTCAGTCTGTTTTCCATCCCTTCAGAAGAACAACAGTGCCTGCAGTGATTCCTCTTACATAGTTACAATACTTTTTTTTTTGCCAGTTGCAGTGAGTTAAAATAAAGCCTTGGGAGCCATCTGCTCTTAAACATAACACCCATATTTAAGTTGTTGCATTGTAGCTTTTCGACCTTGAACATATTAGTTAAAATAGCTTCTTTGTCATGTATAACACTGAAGTTGTTTTCTATCAGTAAACTTGGCTGTAGAGTCACTTTGTATTATATATATATTTTTTTTTTATTTCTATAACAAAAAATTTACTATAACATTTGTGTTCCTTCCTTTTTTGTGAATTACTAACTGACCCCTCTTTTATAGTGATTTACAGGATGACTTGCAAGTAATTTATGCTTGCAAGTCATTCAGTGAATCACATTAATGACATAAATGTAATATGTGCCAAACTGAATCTTTTAACAAAATTACAGCCAGCGAAAAGGTCAGGTTGAGAGGGCAAGGAGATTTATTAATATGGTAACTCATGATTTCTTAATGTTTCTTTCCTTAAAGTGCGACCATGCACATCTCTTTCACTCCCTCTCTCGCTCTGTTTCAGACATAGACAGCCAGAAATTAATGTTACATGTTATAAGGACTGGAATTTATATATGCATATACAGATGCATCATAGGTGTCTCTTATTCAGGCTTTACTGACTCCATCTAAATGAATTTGATTATATATGCATTATTATGCATTCAGAAAGTGTTCCTTAGCAGAAGTCATCTGTTTGCTTGTCCATCTAGAATAAGACAATCAAAATAATAATGAATGTTGGCGTGTCTGGCAAATGAATTATTTTCATGTATATGTATAATTCAGCTCTGCACAGTAAGGATAATATGATTGAGCCTGGGCAATTTCTCAAGATAAAATCAGTGTCAAATTACAATACTGAGCCTGAGATGGGCCTCTTGAAAAAAAGAGAGAGTGGATGGTAGAGGAGATGTTGAACTTGTGCATATGTGCCAGGAAACAGGCAGGTGCAGTAAAAGGCAGGCCAAGGACAAGTGTTGAAAGTCAAAATCTTACCAGCTCTTAACCATCAGTTATGCAAGACTGGTTTTATAGCTGATCCAACAGTAAAATAAATAGTATACTGTCATGTGTCAAGCTACTGATAGCTATTAAAATATTTCCAAATTCTTCTCATCCGCCAGCTGCCTGCTCTAAGAGAAGATTAGATTATATCAAATAAGCTTTATTGTCCTTGCAGGGAAATTTGTCTTATACAAAAGATGGATGGAAGTCACAGTAGCAAGGACACAAAAACAGTAAGTAAAATAATATCAAGCAACAACGCAAAACAGAAGCATATATCACCCCAAAATTGCAATTAATGATATATGTGATGGGGGGAAAAAATCAGCCAATTACAGTAAATAACCACTCAACATAAACAAATAGAAAAAAGAAAGGAAATAAAGAAAAATAGGAAAAGGAATGCCATACACGTGTGTTTGTGCAGTGGAGACCGAGACTATCATTCTGAGTTAATCAGTTTTATTGGCAGGGGAACAACACACCCGCTGTCTCTGTTCAGGCTGCAGTATGGGACACCGTGTTGTCTGCTTTGTGGGGGGAGATGGTATTTGCTGTCCAAGAGGTAAGTGGAGTATATCAAGCGTGCATGTGTTTTTGAGCGTCTGTATCTACAATTTCAACATAGGGTGTATATCTTCAAAGCTTAATGCATTAACATGGAGCAAACAGCTGGGGCAAAAGGTAAACATACAAAAAAATATGTAATCTACAAATTTCCTCATGATAGCCCAGTAACACCCAAGTACTCCAGTACAGCGTAATGTGCATTGGTTCCCATATATTTTAGATTGTAATTCCACTAAAATATTACAAGTTGCAAACTAACAAGAGTAAATCTCTAAAATGGCCTTTCTTGCTCTCTTTATTTTCCCTCATATAATCTTAAATTCATCACTGTGAACCAAAACCTTCAGCTCCCACCTGCTCCAATGGCTCAGCTTCTCACAAGTTTTCCTACTCTTGGCTCTGCACAATGTCATCCCAGGGACAGATCCCTAGCTGTGAGCCTGGCAGTCCCACCCACCTGCTGTTCAGGTCTTCTGTTTGTCAAGGGCTGCCAATCAAAAGAAAGTTGGAGTAAAGAGAAGGTGGCTTCAAAGAGAAAAGAGGCAAAATCCTTTCTTTGAGACAGAGGATTAGCTTCTCAAGGGGCTCCTCAAAAGTGCTGTATAAAATAAATAAGCATTATTTTGAACTGTGAATCATGCAAAGCAACAAAGCAAAACAGAGGTTTGTTTTCCTGCAGTCATGTGAAAAAGAAAGTTTTCACAGGATTCTATGCAGTCATGTGAAAAACTGAGTACACCCTTAATTATATCCATGAGAATGAAGATGGTAAATATTAGACAGGCCCAAGTCCATCATTCTACACTGCGAAAGATTATTCACCAGTGAAATACATTCAAGACAGTTGTCAATCTTAATGAAGTTGCTGTTCCAGCAAATTCACCCAGTGGTCAGACAGTGCAGTTCTCAGAGAAACTGCAAAAAATCCACTAGCTACAGCTCTGCCTCAGTTTGAATTTTAAAGTTCATGACAGTACAATTAGAAAAAAGACTGAACAGCTGTGGTGTGTTTGAAAAATTTGTCGGGAGAAAGCTTCTTCTCTCTAAAAGAACAAGGCAGCCCAACTCAGGTTTGCAAAGTTTCATCTGAAGAAACTATAAAATTTCTGGAACCGGGTCCTGTGGATAGAGAAGAAAACTGTTTGACCAAAATGCACAACAATACATTTGGCATAAACTGGTATACCAGCACAAACCAACTGTGATGTATCGTGATACAGGGTTGATCATTTGGGCTTGATTTGCAGTTACATGGCCTGGGTCACTCTATATGCCAACGTTTTCTAGGTACAAATATGAGGCCATCTGTCTGACAGGTGAAGTTGATTGGTGATTGTAACCACTCTGTTGTAAAAGCAATTTTACAACAGAATGGGTGAAAAAGAAAAAATCAAGGTGGTGCAATGGCTCAGTCAAAGTGCAGATTTTCCCCGATTTTCATCTTTCAAAAATCACACATCACATTTAAATTATACAGTTTCCTGTCCCATATTTGAAGTCTCAAGCAACTCAAAACCAACCAGATTGTAGCTCAAAAAGCTCCTGCTATAAAAGAAATTGTGCTTGGAGGAACTCTCTTTTCAAAATTTTATGTATTCACATACAGTATAGACTGAAGTCCTAATGACATGGATGATCAATGTGTAGTGTTTTGCACGCATTTGTTAAAAGGTTACAAGGGTCTGAGCAAATCTGACAGCAGCTCTGTCGACAGTCACGGGTTTAGCAACAGCGTTAACTTTAAGAAGCTTATTTTGTTAAGTGAAATAAGAGTAGGAGTTCTGGATTATATGAGATTTCGCCACTAGCTCCAGAAACTGTATGAGCATCACACCCTGCACGGGGGTGTGACATGCCTGCAGGATTAGTCAGAAAGGTGCAATCCTGTGAGCCAGACCATAATATATTTGTATACTGCACTTGAATCAATAAATATGACCTGTGGTTTCACAGGTACTTCATATAGAGTTAGTGTATATGCCCTTTAACTAATTTTGCCTTTAAATTTTTCCATCCTAACAGTGGCACCTGTAAAGCAACTCCAATTCCAAGGGTAGTGACCCTGCCTGAGTTATTCGATATTCAGGCACTGTGTTATAATATTACTGCTTTGAAATGGTGCAAGCATAGCCAGTCATGAAATAAAAAGTGCAAAGCATCTCCATGTGCAGGTGCTTCGGTACAGCAACTGCTCCTGAAGCATGGTGTAATGAACTAGTCAGATTTCCTCCCACATGCATTAACCCTTGTTTATCTTTCAGGCACAGAATGTAGAGAAAAATAGCCACCTGTTCACTTTCATCTCTGCATGAAATGTAACCATTTCGTGAGGTGTGGGTAAGTCAGAGTGGCATAGCTCTGCAGATATATAGTATTTAATAAGAGAAGAAAAGTCTGGAAATACTACACTACTAACACACATAAATCTGAGTATAGACAGCCCCCCTCCTGTGGCTCTCCCTTCTCTGGACTATACACCTTCCATCATGTGTGCTGAAAGGTCACTACTGACTTTTGCATCACATGGCATTCAGCTTTGCTCTTCCATGTAAAAGACCTCTGCTTAACCTACCATGCCAACACAGGATGTTTCTCGCATGGACCTTTTTTTCTTCTTTATCCTGCTTTATTTTACTCACCCAGTCTGGTTCAAAAGTCTTCTGTCACAGACTAGATTTTCTAAAGCTTGAAAAGAGGCTAAAGAAGGTGCAAGAGATCCTCTCAAACCATTTGAATATACAGTATGCTGATAGGGAATTGGGGAATATTCAGTATTTGGTATTATATTTTATGTTAATAAATTTAAAGCAACTATTTAAATATCTCAATAGCAATTTTAGTTTGCTTTGTTATATTTATATTAATCCTTCCCTAATTAATGAATAAGGAAATAATGAGTGGGTTGTTGGTGAAGTAAGAAATGTGACAATTATTAGTGCAATTATTGCTGCCTTCATCTGCTTTAGTCACTCATGAGCAAAAAGTGCACTCAGCCATTTCTAAACATTGCTTATGTTTAGCAAATTCATAGATGAAATATTAGTGTCACTGTACAAAAAAAGAAAACAAACAAAAACATTGCTAACAAATGACATTATTTTTTTTCCATAGTGGAAAATCACAGTGTGGTTCTTTAGATCATAGATCTCCTATTGAGCCAAAATGATCTATATGATCTGTACATGTGGTTTTTGATAATAAAGCAGACTTTGACTTTGACAACACAGTTAAAAATATTATCTTTGAACAGTGTATAATGGCTACTTAATTACATTTGTGAATGGTTTAGTAATCCTGGTGGACGATGAATAACAAAACCTTGTAACCTGAAGCCCTTTAGCAAGAATAATATGGTGTCATGCCAGAGGGGAGAGCTGTTTCAAACCAGTGTGCTAAGTACATTTTTTAAAAAGGAGCTAATGCCAACAGGAACAATTCCAGATAATATAGAACTGCAAGCAGAGGTGCCACCAGACAAGGCAACCAACTCCTAGAGGCCCCAGGCCAATGAGCACCCCCCGTGGGGCTGAAGTTACAGCAGTTTACCACTACTGTAATGTTGAATGATGAAATGCTGCTACTCTAGGCGTCACTGTGGTGAGCTAAGTGAGACGCTTGAATAATGTAACTTCTGCTAGCATCACATCAGTCGTTTTGTTTACTTTTGACCTTTTAGTTAACCTAACTAAGATAGTAGCCTAATGAATGAGTCCAAAGTGTGCAATTTATTATTATTGGTAGACTGCTGGGTGGAGGGGCCCCCTATTAATCTTTTCTTAGGGGCCCAACAGACTCTAGGATCGCCACTGACTGCAGGTTGGACTTGGCTGCAACTACCAACTATTTTTAGTATGTTGACGTTAACTCTGAGTTAATTACTGCTTCTCTTGAAGCTCGGCAGGCTACACATAAGCAGTTGGGCTTTCATGAAAATACGCTGTGATGCTGGCTTCATACAAAGAAAGCAAACCACGTGAACACTCTTGCTCTGTATGTTGACAGTTATTGGCAAATAAGACACAGCATGGTAGCTAGAACTGAATACAATACCTTTCATGCACTAGGCCTCCTGGTGCATTGTCTGGTCCTTATTAATATTCCAGTGCTGGTATCATCTGCTTATAGTTTGTTTGTTTCATTATAATATGGTTTACAGTTTATGATTATATATCAATTGTGAGATATGTTTTTAATATATGCACCTTTATGCATATTTTTCATTTTATATGAATGTCTGTAAACCCTTTGTACTTGTACCACCAGAGTCCTACTATTCTTAGCCTAGTGAGCCTATCCGGAGCTGTATTCAATGACGTCCTCCCCGAGAGTATGGTAAAAGCCTTCTATAGTAATAAAATGTAAAATAAGGAACTACTGCTGTCATTATTTTTTATAAGCAGGATATAGTTTTATATTTCATTCAGGTTACTTTGTAGCCACTTTATATTTTGACTGATCACAGTGTTCACATACTAATTAACTGTACAAGTCTGTGACGGAGACAAGTGGTTCAAATTGTTTGTAGTGAAAAAATTATTTCCCTTGAGTGTTTGCATCTTCATTTTCACCATGTGATAAATGTGAAAGAATAATTATGATGAATCCTCAAGTATGTTTGAAATTTTAATCTGAGCAATGAAACTGTCAGCGGTTCCTACATAGGCGCAAAAAGAAAAACAGTTAACAGACACTTGCAGAGTTTTGTTCCTCGTTAGAGTTAATATAACAATAATAAGGATGTACAGGGATACATTTACTGTCATTCCATTTAAATGTTCTTATCAGTGCAGTGTTTCTATAGTAAAATGTTCCAATCATCATTTGCATGACCTAAATTGCCAGTAGTGCAAATATAGTATCCAAATGGTCTCCATTATTATCGCTCTAGTCGCATAAAAATCAGGCCTTATGTAAATTTATACAACAGTGATAAAGCCAGAGTGCTGAAAGTTTCAAAAGATCAGTTCAGAAGAGAGAAAACCTAATCAGGCGTGACATTTAAAGTACAAGGAAGCTGTTGATTCATCTGTCCTTTCATGCAGTGACTTTGAAGGCAGACACAGATGGTCTCCACTTTTGTTTTATGTAGTTATCTCTATGTGCTTAATATTCGTTCTCACTTCCGTTTGCTTAGCTGTTTCAACTCAAAGATGTGTTACTGTATGAGTCCAGGTTCTTTGGAATACTCTACAGCTAGCAGCTTTGTTAGACCACACTTGTGCACAGCAGTACTTCTTACAGTAGTGCCATCAGAATGCTAATTCACTCACAGTGTCTGTGTTAATTTAGTGATGTTCTTTTTTTTACGATTTTAGTACTTATGGTTCTAAAATTGAATAATGTAACTTATTTGAATGCTGTACATTTTGTCAGGTCATATTGCAAAATTTTGGATGGATAAAAAATTGGTGATGGTGCTACATGAAAAAAAAGGAGGAGATGACCAAAGTTGTAAACTAAGAATCTTAAAACATGAATGTCTGAACCGAAATGCCATGATGACCTTTCCAGTACTGGGAAGTAATAGTTAAAAAAAAAAAAAAGTACTTAGAGTTCTGTGAGTCTGTAGAGACAGCATCGATGCTAACAATATACACTCACAGTCAGTTATGTATGTACAGCTGTTCACAATGAGGCAGCAACTCACTCCATTTATCAAGACAACCAGCTGAATTTGAAGCCTGAATTGTGGACAAACAGGGATTTAAGGTACTTTGAACTCTTCAAGGTTGTATTTCAGAAACTGTCAATCTACTGGGGTTTTACCACACAACCATTATACAGATTATACAGGTTATACAGATACAAACATGCATAATAAACACAGCCTCATTGCATTTAATCCACATTTAACACAAATGTTATAACCTCATTGTGGTGACAAAGTTAGAGTCATAGAATCAGTAAGATTAGTTGAATTTATTAGTACCATCAGTCTCTGTAGCAAAGTTCGTGTCAGGCTCTCCAGTAGGTGGCTGTTGATCAACTGACAGACTCAAACCTGAAAATCTTAAACTTTTCTTGATTGAATGCTGACTTTGTGGTGATACTCACAAAACAGTGAAAGCAAAACAAAGTTCAGATGCAAGTAAGCATGTCCCTATTGCTTGTGTTAACCTCTTCACCCGGACATGATTGCTTTGCCAAAGTTGTAATGGATTTTTATTGTACTGTGCCCAGCTCTGGATCGAATAGCTTTGTGGTCTGTTCACTGTTTATACTGCCACACTTGAAAAGAAAAACAACAGCAGCATAAATAAATAAGTTAAACATCACAGATATAATTAGCAATGCTTTTGATTGTGTTAATGGGAGATCATATTTCAATATCAGAAGTATGGCAGAACTGTAATATATATAGACAAAGTTACTTTTATTTGGTTTATTAAATTGAATTTCAAGTCAAGTTCATGAGTAATAGCAGCATTATAAACACTGTAAGAGAATTAAAGTTATATTGTGTATCGTATGATGTCATTTGTCTGTATTAGCTTCCTTATAAATGTGCCCCGGGTGGATTAAAGGCTCTCGTAATAGTTTTAGTCTGCATTCAACCTGGCATCTCTCAGAGATGTATAGTCACTGATAGAGGCTCTGAACAATCCCGTTATGTGAGGCAAATTGGTGTGAAACACAAGAGGGTGATGCAAAAATTCCTGCAGACATTATTTGATATCACTCTTCTTCATCCTTTAGATCCGTACATACTAATCAAATTAGGAGACATCCAGAGGACAAATTCCATGGTTTACATGCAGACAGCTCACTGGCAGCAAAGCGCTTACCTGCTGAGACAGATGTTTATGTGCTTTCTGTAGCCTGTCAATCAATCTGGTGACAAGTAAGATCAGGGTTTAAATGTTATCAGTAGCATCGCTATAACACTGCATGACTGTTAATGTCGTTTAAGAAAACATTTAGCATTTTCTGACTCTGATGTTTATTGAATTTGAAAGGTGTATACATACGTGCATCCAGGCAGATTTGATAACCGGTTTGAATCTTCAATTTCATTTATTGCAAGCTATATGGTGCCCAAGAATAAGCTAATCCCAAAATTCATTTGATAAGATCTTGTCATTTTGAATGGTATATATTACAGCAGCCTCATAACTTGAAGCCGTGCTCTCTTGTGGTGTGCTACATTTTCAGAAGAGCAGGTTTTTGATCAAATGAAAGATTAACAAGCAGCCTTTCTGTGTGCTTTTGTGCCCAGGCTTGCTATCCTCCAGGGGGAGATTAGCAGGTAGAGGACAGATTGAAAGCAGACAGAAAGTGCATGATGAATTGGAGCATCAGTTGCAGGAAAATGATGCACGCCTCACCTCTGCTTTCCTATAGAGCTCTAACAGTAAGACTGATGCTGTCCATCCTATTCGCAGATGTTCCAGTTGCTCTCTAGCTTCCACATCCTCATCTATTCTCTCCATAAAGTCATATTAATTAAGCATAATTTAATCTTGCTTCCTGCCTTGCACAAGTCAATCGGAATCCCAGAGCCATCACAGCAACAACAAAAAGAGATCATGCAGTAATCACAGATTGTACTAATGAAGCCAGAACTGGTCATTACATTTATCTGAAGTAGCCTAATGAAAAGACCCCAATAGGAGCGAAACAGCAAGAGTTCATCATTTTTGAGGAAAACTGATGCACACGACCAGAATGAACAGGGCTTAATTATTTTTTACAATGTTTGTAATCACTCATTCAAATGATATTACATTAACAATTGGCAGCCCTGCCAAATGCACTTCATGAACTACTTTCAAAGTAGTCACCAATAAGAAAAAAGTATGCATAAAAGCTTTTACACTTACAGATATGAAAGTAATGTATTCATTACTATGAGATTAGACTTGGACAATTCCTGTTATTAGTAATAGTGCTAAAAATGCTGCTGTGAAAGCAGCTGAAGGTATTAATTACATTTCTTGTTAAGTTTCTTGTTAAAAGCTGATCATCTAAAATGCACCCAAATGAGACAGGTATGGCTCCAATGGTGTCCTGACCAGCAAGTGGTGGTAAGTTTTGTTGCTAAACCCAAAGTGGAAAGAAAAACCCATTAAAGTCCCCTTAGCTGTGCAGAGTATTGGTGCTGCAGCATGCCGTGCACAGTGTGTCAAGTGGCTAGCTGTGCATAAAAAGAAATCATTGCTGTGGCTGAACCTGCCAGCTCCTGATTTAAACTTAAGGCATTTGTAACTCTTTATTTGAACAGCAGAATATATTGTGTTTTAATTGAATATCATCCCTTTTTCCACTTTGGTTCTTCCTGTGTAAATTCCAGGGCCCTTTGCTGAGGGAGAATTTTTTTCTTTGATTAATAAGTGGGTGAAATGCTACTTAAGGTCTTGGGTTAAGTTGCACCTTGGATTTTCATTTACAGAATGTATTATCTCCATAATATTTTTTGCACTGATAACGCTTACTTATGTTGAAATACTTTCTGTGCATTTGCACTAAATATGTCTTTTAGTATAGTAGCTTTGAAATCAGCAATGAAGGTGACAGAGTGGCTTTAAAACAGAACGAAACAAGGTACTAATGGAAACATACACCTGCTTTAGCAGTCTGGATCAAACAGTTTTATAATGATTTGATCTTTTGCTCTTCTTTCCCTTTGGTCTTCTTTGGCATTTCACAATCAGAGCCTTGCTTTCTAAACGTGAGTGGAAGGTTCAGTTTACTGATGATACATGACTCCTGGCTGTCAACAGTTGCCGCCTTTAGGAGCTGTCAGCTTGCCAAGTGAGACTTTGGATGGGGTTCAAAAGACACTGATTGAAAGACTTCCTTTAGTATTTAACCCTGAAGATGATGGTGTAAAAACATAAGGCGGCATCTTTAAAGCTCTCCCGAACCTGTATGCAAATTGCATAGGCTCTCCTATGTTTTCCATCTGCCTGAAAGCTAGTAGTTGCATCGCCCAGCTGTTTGTCAAATTAAATCCATACATAAATCTCAAGCCTTTCCAAGTAGGCTTCTGGATCATTCTTTTTATACATATCCACTTTCACTTCTATGCATATTTCTCTTCTCTCCAGCAACAACATCACCTGCTGTTTTCAAGCTTCTCTCAAAGAAACCACTAATAATGCCAAGCATCTCTTTGGTAGGAGTTACAAATACCGCAGTCAACTCCAATTAGCTGAACAGCATTAATTAAACCTTTTGTTCCTCACTCTGGTAATTCAAATTATGAGACTAGGCTTTGTGCTGCTGCTGGTTGAATTCTTAAAATGGAGACGAACTGACAGCGTCGCTCGTCTAACAATATACAGCCGTGGCAGGTCTGCAGCAAGAAAACGAAGTTTTGTGTCCTTGTTCAAACACTTAGCAGAGCTCACTGACGCTGAGGCAGCTCGTCGGTGGCACCATCAATACTGTTTGTAGAATTGTGCGGCACAACCCAAACCACACACTCAAAGCATTCCTGCACCGCACTAGAGTTTTGATCCACACTCCTGACCTGGTGCTTCAGTGCCTTCTCCCTCTGCAGCACCTCTCTGTAGGGGACAAACCAGTTGTGCTGTAACTCAAAGGCTTCAAAAGCAGACCTGTATTCTCCATTAAAAGAGCCAAGGCATGAATCAAGGGTCATTCTGCCAAAGGCTTTCAGCTGTGAGGCAAGTTCCAAACAGAAAGCGTTCATAGCAAGAAATCTCCCAGTGTAGAATTGCTGCAGCCATATCAGCAGCCACATAATATGCCTGAAAAATGTCAAGAGGATACTGAACCGACAACCCTCAAGTGCAAAGTGAAGCATGACTTACTTTAAAGATGCCGCTAATGTGATTATATGCATGTCTGTGTGGGTCACGGCTTTCACAACTGGTTTGTGGAATGTCTTTCTAATTGGTTGGCACACTTTCATCTGAGCTCCAAACTACCTGCATGTGCATCAAAGCCTTGCAGTGTGACAGTCATCCACATCCTCCTTTATCCCGCATTTCTCTATTCCTCGAAGAAACCAGAAAAGGAGCACTTGGATCAGGTCGGAGCTGTGCTGCTGAGTTATGCAACTGCTTTGAATTTTGTCTTTCTTTTGTGCTGTGGCACTGATGTGTTATTTCATTGTTTTATAGCTTAACAGAATTATCACCTCAGCCAAGATGTTGCACCCTCGAAAACCTGGCTCACTTCATAAGAAAAAAGAGAGAACACACAGGAAACGTCTTCCAAAGCATAATCATAAATTTGATTGCACTGCATCTGTGCTGCATCCATACGAGTCAAAGTCAAGCTGGTTTAATCACAACAACACTGCTGTCTCTGCGATCGTGGATGAGTTTGTTTATTTGAAATCACAAGTTCTTTTTATTTTTTATTTTTTTAAATGATTTCTTCTGTCCGGTCTTGTAGCACACCTGCTCCTCTATAGCTCACTCGTACCATAAAGTCCTGCTGTCATCATGACAAGCCCTGGTGTGTGCATACAGTTGACAAAGCAATTTTGTTATTCTCCTTTGCACAGAGCTCTTGGGCAGGCTATCAAGCCGAATCAGGAACATGCTCACCCTGAGTGCTAAAACAGTGACGTCTGAGAGGTTGACGGCCAGCCACTGAACTCTATCCACCCATGTTGATTTTAATTCCTTTCGATTCTATAAGTAGGATGGTATTAAAAAATAAATTATTATTTTTTTTAAATGTAGGTTAATCTGTACTGTTTATAAACCAAAAGAAAACATCAAGTCCTGTCAAACTCTGATATGTGCACATATCTTTGGCTAAGTCTGAAACTAATCCCCTTGTACACTTGACTTTTTGTGTCTTTTCCAAATGTTTGTTACTCTGTGTTCTTTGACGCCACCTGCTGGATTCTTATGAAACTAATACCACAAGTCTCACGTTGCTTCTATTGATTCCATAAAACTCGTTTGTTTAGGCGGGGTGGGGGGACTGTGTGGAGTTGAATTTGTAGACAAGTCTATGAAACAAGAGGTCACTGATGTCTGCTGGTGACAATTTGAGTGCACACTATTTATTCGCACATTAGGTGTACTGTTGTAATATGTGCAGTGTTATAGCTATTCCACAGTGTGTACAATGTTGTCGTAAAATTGTGTCTTTTTTTTTTTTTTAGCTTTCATGGTAGATCTAGTTGAGATAATGTCATTGTGCTTTTCCTTATAATCCCTTTATTATGCATCATGACACTCTCTGTGTCCATTTGAAAGACAGTCCATAGTTGAACTCCATGATGAAATGTGTAATGTTTCAACTCAGTGTATTGTAATAACCTGTACTATTTTGTGCTGGGCTATTTAAAAACGCATACACTGGCCCAGAGTCAGGTTCATCTTGCAGACTAAGGAGTGTTTTTCATTATTCAGGAGGACATGAGCATGGTGGCTGCCGGGGGCGGAGTCTCTGTCCGAGCTGATGGAGGGAGCAGGTGATAGTGAGAGCAAGTGCATCTTAACAAGTGGAGCTCCTGGGGGGGATTTCAGGGCAAAAATTTGGACCAACTTCCCGAGAGGAGATGGAGTAAACGAAACAACTGATTTCTGTTACAGTCAAAGGTATTTATCAGCTTTTAAAATATTGAGTAGTCTTCTGATTGAAGTTTCAGGAGTTCATATTTTACTCCAGTCTTGGTTTTTGTTTTTTCTTGTGTTTGTTTTTCTTTTTAAATTAGAAGATAGTATAACCCGCTTATTTATCTCTCTGGTATTTCAGAGACTATAGGAATATATGACTTGAAACTCTCTCGATGTAAGCTGCTGATAGCTGGAGTAGCTGTCAAGTCGAAACTAATTAAAATTGAGATGGGTTTATTGAGAGTAGACTTTATAAGTTTTTCACCCAAACATTTTTTCGCATCTGTTTAAAGGAAACTGATTTTTGGTTAATCGTGTCAAATAGTTCCAAAGTCCGTTTGCATGACCAATGCGGGAAGAAAACGAAAGTTACAGAGAGGTTAATCTTTAAACACAAAACTGTAGCGAATCAGAGGGTGTCTTTTAGCCCAGATCTAATCACGTCACAAGGGGGGAAAACTCGTTGAAGGTTTTTTGTGATTTTGCATGTCATGCTGTACCTATAATCCAAGTGAGTTTTCAGATTTCCAGCAGTCTTCTTTTCTACAAGGTCAAAGTACTGAGCACTTGAGTACTTAAGAGGGAAAAACGTGAAATTCTATATTTGTATATAGACTTGCTACATGTTGCTCAAGCTTAGCAGATTTCCAAAAAAAAAAACAAAACAAAAAAAAAAAAAACAGAAGTGTTGCCTTGGGGATGCCAAGGTGGCTGAGTTGCCAACAATGTCAGTGTACAGAAGAAACCGGCAGGCTGTGAGACTTTTTTGTGGAGCTTGTTTTTTCTACACATTTGTGTTCAAAAAATTAAAAACAACAACAACAACAAAAAACAAAAAAACAAAAGAAAGAAATAAAATAAGTCACTCTGGTTACAGACCTCTAGCCTATTCAATGCCAGGACAGAGTTAACACTCGTGACCACAGATGATTCTTTTCTCATTTCTGACACTTTGTTCTAATAATTGACTTTTGATGTGTGCAGTTTCCAGCATAAGTAAGTGGCCATCTGTTTATTAACAGCTCATCAGTGCATTGAAACTACACATTAAACCTCGAGGAAGAAACTCCTAAAAGCTAAGTTTAGACATCTAACAGAGTAGTAATATAATGTACCATATAAGCTTTTGTCAGTTACATAATTCAGATCACCAAGTGCACTGTTAATAGGACCATGTCTTCCTTCCCATTACAATAAAATCGCAATAGGGTTACAAAACAATACAATGAAATTAAGTGCCATAGCTTGCATACATTGTGTAACAACATTGAAAAACTCCATCTTTTTTTGGATATTTGATCTTTCTTCACAGGAATGCAACTGTTAGTTTTTATTTTTGTGGAGAGACTCAAACTGCATCTAAATTAGTTGTTTGTTATTTTAGCTCTTTAGGGTTTTTTTCTGTGAAATAAACAGAACAAAATTGTTTGAACAAAAAGAGATGAATAAATATGATTGACTTGAACTTATTGTCAAGTGGCATTATTGTTATTTTAGGAAAGCTCGAATCCTGCAGCCTTTAAGTAATACACTGTTGATATCAATAGCATTATAAAATGAGAATGATGTAACATACAGTAGTCATACAGATTTGCCAGAATCAGAGTTGTTATTTAAACCTCTTCTTCAGCAGAGAAGAAGAATACTTGTAAAGATTTCCAACCCTTCCTCATGAGAGAGTCTGTGTTTGCCTGTAGGGCAATGAATATAATGAAGGCCTTAACAACGAATCTTAACATATTTTCCCCTTTTTTGATGTGTACAATGCTTATGAGTTACTTAGATAAACCCCGAGGCAATCCACATGGCACAAAAGACTGAATCAATAATGAACACATGCTTTTAAGTCAGTCTGCAGCGTGCGCTGTGCTGGTATTGTCTCCAGCATCCATTAGAAGCTATCAATACGAGAGGCAAACCTGCACTGTTGATGCACAATGTATAAGAACATAATCACCTCACTGTAACTGGATCTGCTCTCCTTTTTCAGGGGACACAGTGGCTGCATGTGTTCAGTATGAAACCCTCCCTCGTCAGGCCGATAATAGGCATGCAGAGCAGGGAACAGGTGCTGTTTGTCGACTTGTTTGTAGCCCTTGAATAGTCCTTTTGTGTGCTGACCCATCCCAGATCCAAAGCAGTGTAAAGAATAGGTGGCCCATTGAATAATTACTTTCTGTGGATGCTGGCTTTTTGTTTTTAACCTTAGCTGTTTATGTAAAATGTGGAAACGGCTGGCATGTCAAAGTAATAAAAGGCTTTAGCAGCTGTAAAAATCTGACAGCCTCGATACCATGTGGCTCTAAATTGTCATTATGCAAAGTCTCTCCATTTAACATTCAGGAAGTTTGTAAATTTTTAAACAGCCCTCTGAAATGTAGACTAATGCTGCTTCTTTGCTGACAGTAAACACTTAAAGAGAAATGCTCTTTGTTGCATTTTCATAAACACTAATAACTTATCATATGTAACATCGCAGCCATTTGTATCCAGCTTTCATTCCCACATTGTGTCTTGCTACTTGTTGCATGTGTCCTATTCAAGAGTCCACGAGCATATCTGGAATTAACCTTCAGCAGGTTTGTGCTAACATTAGGTCTTGATATCTATCAATTATTCATCGTGTTCTGCTGTGCCTGTTCAAATCTAAATGTGTCTCACCATGGAAACAGCCTTGTAGCTCCACCAGAGGGTGTTGGTTTCAGCGGCCATGCCGACACCGGCCTATTTTCCCAGTTTGGCTACTCCTCCTCAACTTTGGTGTACATGGAACAAATTCAGTACATCCATCCAATCGTCTGTTTTCTTATCTCTGTCTCTCTCTTTTTTTTTTCTTTTTTCTTTTTACCAAAGAGTCACTTGGGAAGGGGTTGAGCCTGTTCCAGCTGACTTTGGGCAACAGGCAAGCTCAGTATATTTGAACATTTTTATTTTGGATTACATGTTCAGACTAGACATTAGCTCAGTTATGGTTGATGAATGAAAATTAAAATTATGTGAAAGTCGATCAGAGCTTGATGTTCTGGAAGATTCTCATATTCCTCAATGTTAGTGTCATGTTTCTGGTGTCTTTTTGATGCAACACTGAATTGGTGACGTTTTGTTGCTGTTTTTATTATAATATGAGGTAGTTTAGAACTAATAATGGACTTTTAAGTCATTACAATAATGCCCATTCTAATAATAAAGTAGATACAAGTACTACACTGGTTTAGTAAAGTTAAAGCATTAAACATAAATATCTAGTCAATGTCCATCTCACAGTTTAAATAAATAATGTAGCATCTAAAAGTTTAAACACCTAAACTCTACAGATCTACTTTTGCTGTTGTATTGGCTCAAGGACACATAAACGTATCTGAATATTGCAGGGCAGTTCTCTAGATTGAGAGTCTGCAGTTTTATTGGTCAATAAACTAAATAAACAATTATTGTTTAATGTGAAAACAAAGTTACACTTGCATGTACTTCCCGCTCCTATTGCATTATCAAAGTGTCATAATCAAGTCATAATTGTGGATGTTACTTGAACTAAGGTCATACAGTGACTCAGCAAGGAGATCTATTTTTGTCATATGTAGATAAAGAAATGCATGTGTTGCTAAAAGTCACATTTTCAAACAATGACTGACTGGAGAAAGGTGGTATTACTTGTCAGTATGCTTTTGACACTAGAGGGTGCTCTATCACTATAACATATTTCCCTCCTACATTCATTTTCAGTAGCGCCACAGTACAATACGGCAGCTTTTGTCTCAGAAGCTTGGAACGTTTGTGTATTGCTGTAAATATTTTTTATTGTTGAGAATGCTTGAAATACTTGATCTGAAAATATTAATCAAACCCTAACTTGAAATATTTGCACAACTGCACAAAAACTGCACATGTTCATTAGAAATCAGACTAAAGGGGTCTTTTACTTTTAGTGTTTCGGTGCAAAGATATTTAGGTGGGTAGGTTTTTTTGTTCTTGCTTTTGGTGGTATGAGTCCAAAACAGGAAGCATGTTTTCAGATGTTGTGATGATAGGACTTCGCTCTGCTTATTATTTACTCTGACAACATGACTGTGTTTTAAGTAGGTCAGGCTCAAACGTGCATGAAAATCAGACTCAAATTCTGGGAATCCCGATGAATGTACTTGCTGCTGAAAAAGTATTTCATAGTGTTTTCTTTAGGATAATATTTTCTTTGACAGGTGACATTACTGCTGGACTCATTACTTTGGGGAAAGGCATGTTGCCAGGGGCTCCCTGTTGTTCAGTGATTCTCTTTGACAGAGTCCAACTCTACATGTCAGCAGACCATGAAGATAGTTATGTCTGAGTGTGATGGTTGGCTTTTTAATTGTGAACACATTTCTTTGTTCACTGGAAATGCATACAAGAGGTACATAAAGTATAGGCTAGTTGTTCTGCTGTTTCTTCCTAAAACAGAAAACGCCTTCATGTCACGTACATACACAGGGTGTTTGTGTTACGGATGTAGGTCAGACTAGGAAAAACTGGTTCATGTGATAGGTGTGTCCAGTTAGTGTTCACTTCAGTCCTTGAAAAAGACTAACTAGAGTATACGAATAGAGAAACTAATAAGGATGTTTCCCTGGATTTATGTGTTTACTAATTGTTTATGGTGTCAGAGTTTCACCTATTTTTCTCAGTGCTATCCATGAAGGAACAATACATTAGAGAGACAACATGAGGCCTAATGCAGAGTCACCGATCATGTGCTGAACTAATGGAACCTGTTCTGTGAAGCAACTGGAAGATCTATTTGTTTGTCAAACACAGAACAAACAAAGAAGTTGTCACACAACATTTAACGCACACTTTTCAGCATTCTCGTAGGGATTCACGATCATTTAAAAAATTAGTTTCTATCTAATTATTGCTTCCAGGAGCAAGAGATGCCTGTTTAGATAAATACAGGATATTTATTCAGCGCTGCCTCACGGGCATACAGTAGGCAGGGATGCTGTGGCTGTCAGAGCAGCCTCTCTATCCCCTCCCGCCCTCTGTAGCTATAACTTTGCCCCTCTCTTCTCTGCCTCATGCCTTTTTTTCTGAATGAAGGAGGAGCTGTCTAAGTAATTCAACACCTGCCCAATTCATGAATGTTACTGTAAGTTGCTGAACTGCCCTGACAAGTGCTGTAGTTAAAACACATTAGTGGACTGAAGCCGACAGCACTTGAAGCATCTCTGCGCGGCAGAAAATTAGTGTCCAGCAAGGACGAAGAACTACGTTTGTAACGAGGGAAAGGGAGGAGAAGAAATTAAAAATTGTTCTACAAAAAGAGTGGAAAACCTGGCATTCCTTCAAATGACTCTTTTAGAAGAATGAAAGAAGTAGTGTTGGGCTTCCTGCCATCCAACATGTCTTTAGGAGAGAGTGTCGTGAGAGAAATGGCCAAAAGTGAGACAGATTGCTCTGAGGGACTGGATGAGATTGCTCTGGGGCGCATTGCCAGCTTACCTTTGGATCCATTCCCACCCAAGGACTTCAGGGGGAAGTTTAAAAAGATGCGTCATAGGAAGAGGCCCACTATTCTTGAAAGTAGGTGCTGCTTTGACACAGTAAAGTTGTGGTGATTTCCTCAGTAATCTGTGTAAAATATGATTTTGGAAATATCTGGTGAGCAACCAATACCAGTGTTTCAGCCACTCATGCCCCCACTTTGTGAAATTCCTCACCTCCTCGTTGTATTTCTCATAGTTACACAGGAATCCAGTGACTTGTTTGTAATGTACTTAGAGCGTGTACGTCACATAATTTTTTATATTATGTAGGATGATGAATTAGCTGACCTTTTCAGTTTTTATGGATCTTATTTCTTAAGTAAATTAATCAACAGAGAAACAGAGATGACTTCAAATAAACAGGACAATGTTTGAGAGAGACAAAAGAAGATGAAGAAGCTAGGGGCACCGGGTGCACCGAGCGAGTGTGGGAGGCAGTAAAGGGTTTGAAGTTGATAACCATAAAAATGGCTGAACTAGACAGACATATTTCACATTCCTCACCTTCATCAGAGCTTGATAATGCCTATAATAAGTGCTTAATGTGTTAAAGGCTGTGCCCACTTAAAGCCTAAAGAAGGAAAGATGCTTACAGTGGTTTTTTTATAACCAGCAATACTTTTCTTATTTATTCATCCTCTGTTTGGGTGTTTTGTTAGTGAACATGATTTGTGGAGAAGTTGCCACTGAACTGAAAATGATAAGACTATAACTGGCATTTACAAGATTATTCTCAGGCAGGTTTCCTTCTTGAAAAGTCTCGCTGATCCTTGCCAGTGTGCCAGCAAACTGCCACTGCTTTATATCTACATGTTTGGCATCAGTTGCCCCTAGTTAACCAGACACATTGTTATGCCACAAACAGGGTAAAGAAAGTTTCTTCAAAGTAACACAAGGTCTTTTCATGATAAACATATTTGGATGATGCAATGCAATGTAATAACATAACATATATATTTTTTAATTTTTGTTAATTCAAATATCTAATCAATCACATTGTAGCAATTACGCATGTAGATATGGTTAAGAGTATCAAACTGAGCATCAGGACAGGGAAGAACAGTGACTGTGACATGTTTTCAGAGTGTTTCAGAAACAGATGAACTACTGGGATTTTCCAGCACAGCCAACTCTAGGGTTTTGGAGAATGATTCAAAAAAGTGAAAATATCCAGGGTGCGGCAGTTGTCTGGGTGAGATTATCTTGTTGATGTCAGAAGTTGGAGGAGAATGACCAGACCGCTTCAAACTGATAGGAAAACAACAGTAACAGTAGTTTTCTCAGCACACTGATCGCTGCTTAGACACCACAGTCTACCTGAGTGCTGTTGTTGATCGTGGCCATTCCTTTATGTCCACAGTGTGCCCATCTTCCAGCAGGATAATGTGCCACATCATAAAGCTCAAATCATGTCCAACTAATTTCTTGATAACAACGAGATCACTGTCCTCCACAGTCACCAAATCTCAATTCAATAGAGCACTTGTGGAAACTGGTGAAAGAGGTGATCCACATCATTAACTTGCAGCTGATAAATCTGCATCAACTACTTGCTGATACAAATGCACTTCATAGAATCAACAGTGTTTTTTGTATTGATATATATATATATAAATATATATATATATATATATATATATATATATATTTTTTTTTTTTTTTTTTTTTTTTTTAACTACTATATCCAGGACCCTAAAAGGTTTTAAGGTAACCCCAAAAATGTGTAACACAGACCTGAAAGTGGTTGGTATTTCCTGCGTTTTCTTTCTTTCTCCATCATTCTTCCTTTACTTTGACTTCTCAGTGTTCCACAGCCTTGCTAAAAAATGATGGAATTGAATAAGTCTTTGCATTTCAAAGATTCCAGTCAAGCTGACCAGCTAAGTATGTTTTAAAAACTCTTCTTAAGAAATGATGCTTTTTAAAAATCAGAATTGGCAGGAATTGACCATGTATAGTCAAGTCTGATTAGAGAACATAATGAATTCTCCTGTTAAAAATAGTGGTCGGCTTAAATAGTTTCTTGTTGAATTGAATTGAGGAGATGTTTGCTGAGAGGGCAATGATACAAGCAACATGTGAGTATTTACCTATTAACAAATTATTTAGATTAACTTATCTAAAAGCTTGTAAACTTCAGTTTAGTTTAAACATTTGATATTTAATGTTTTGACATTACTATCTTAAAAAAGACCAACTGTATATAAAAGAAGTCAGAAAACCCCTTCCCCTTGTAATATAGATACCATAGATTATTGCTCTATGACTCTTTTGTAACTATATCAACAAATGTGTAAGGAGATTTAACAACCCTCATAAATGATAGCCTATCTTTTCAATCTTTTCACTCACTTGTTTATTTATGTCATGACACTTGAAAAACTGCTGCAAGAGGGATTGATTGTAGAGTAACACAATGTGTGGAACGCTTGAGTACACCAAGCAGGAATGTCCTGCTTGGTGTACTCAGTATACCCAACTACTGGGTTGGGTATATCCAGGACACCTGAGCCTCTGAAATGTGTGTTTACCAAACACTGCCACGGCCAGTGGTGGCTTCTCCATCACAGAGTGTATTACGTAATCAAGTGCAAGTGGCTGCCGCTTGATGGATAGGCAGAATTCTGATAGGATTATCCTGAGAGCACTGAGAGAGAGTGAGAGGGGGATTGGAGGATGTCTTTATAGTCCATATGGTCAGGCAACTATAGGCAACTTGCTTGTGCTTTCCACATGCCAGAATAATGTAAATATTGGATGAAAAAAAGGAGCATTGTATTACAGTTTTACCTTGGTAAAATGATTTGTAGACACCTATACAAAAAAAATAAAAAAATTGCAACTTTTTTTTATAATGCTCTTCTTCTTTTTGTATATTAATCGTCTTGATATTAGGGAAAAAATTCCTTTGCTCCTCTGTTTTCAACTCTGATATATAAAAAAAATTATATATAAATTAAAAAAAATTTCATATATTTTCAGTAATGCTGTTATCAGTAAACATTAGTCCATTGCATGATTTTAAATATAGTTGCAATAGTGCTGAAAGAATCTGTGAGATGCAACACTGGACTGTGTGAACATTGGACACATTCCAATGTATTCATTTTTGCATTATGTGCAAAAGAGAGGTTTTACACTATGCGACTGACAATTCTTTTTTGGGAGAGTCAGCCCCTCTTCCCATATTTATTTTCTACATTCAGTTGATTTTATTGGCTGGCTGATCACTTACAGTTAGAGCAGTTAGAGTCATTTTCTTTTCGCTCACCCAGATGTAATGTGTCATACTTCCTGATTTCTCATCTCCTCTGTCAGTGGTCGTGACCTGACAGATTCTCTCAGTCATCCTGAAAGACGCACATGCCCAGTTCTCTCATCATTATCAGGCCTTGCACGCAGACAAACAGTAGTTATTATTAACTGCTCTCCCCTAAGAGGATTGCTTCCTGCACTCTCAGCCTCCACGCAGTTATTTAAAGGGAGCTTGCACTGCCGCCCACTGCCTGCCACAGCTTTAGAGAGGGAGAGAGAAAGAGTAGAGGGAGGGAGAGAGAGGGCTGATAGCCAAGGACAGGACACAAGAGGAGGGTTATAGCAGTGCTAGTGTGTTTTCTCAGCACAGCATTGTGTGCGTCACAGAGAGGTGACAGCAGGCAATACCTGCTGGTCCCAACCTAACTGCTGCTGTTGCTGCTACTGGAGGGAAACCACAAGTAGTAAAGGGGGTAGGAAGCTACAGCCATGACAAGCCAGCAGGACTCGGGCTTCTTTGAAATCAGCATCAAGTCTTTGCTGAAGTCATGGAGTGGAGGTGAGTACCAGTTTGTTGTTATTGTAGTGCTCACCTGGCAGAGCTGAATGACTGTTAGTAACCTGACTTTATAGCTCTATGCTGCTTCCTGGCGCAAATTAAGATCAGCGAAATGTGATAGTTCTGTATGCCAGAAGCTGCAAATTTAATGTACTTGTAGTAACAGCACACCACAGTTAAAACAGCTTTTTAGTTGTCTCTTAGCAACAGCCAGATACATAAGTTCCTCAAGGATGACTAGCTAAGTCATTATACAATAGCTTATGTTACAAGTTTTGCGGATGGTGATTCTGCATCTGATTATATTTAAATTGTGGCCATATTTCACTTATAAACAGAGCCAGAATAGCTCTTATTAAGTGCAAGGACACAGTAATAGGATTACTGGAGGTTCAGCTTGGTTGCACCTTCTGTCCAAAGCTCACAGCTTCACTGCCTTCCAGTGAAACCATCAGAGTGAGATGAAATGCCTTCATGCTTCAGATCATGGTGCTATTCTGTTTTATGTGAGGTGTGAGAGGTGGCCTACAGAATGGATGCAAAACTAATGAAAAAGCCGAACGCAGGCATTAAACCTAGCTTCTTAGCAGTTTATTCATGTGTGCTATATCTGTATATCGCCACACTAAACTGATTAATACCTAAAGTGCTAAATGTTTACAAGCTAGTTGCATGTCTCAAGCAGACTGCATTAGCAGCTTAATCTGAATGCAAAGAGAAACCATCGAACAAGCTGCCCCTTTCCACACACTAAACATTGAGCCATCTCCTGATGATGTTGCATAATCCCCACACTGGGTCACTTTGCTAAAGTGATAAAGGCACAGGCAGTCATTGTACTGTATCAGCATTTAACATTTTCATTAAATTTGTGCTCTTCCCTAATCTCATCTCTCTGCTTCCATTCTCACAAGCTGTTATGTAATGTATCACAACATGGCAACAGATATAGTGTTGCTAATAAAAGTTCTTTTTTCCTGCATGAGATGTGAGACACAGTGCCTGCTAATATGTGACTTGAGGAACTATATGTATTTATATATATTTATTTATTTATCTATTTTAGTTTAATATAGAAAATAATAGCTTTCAAATTGGTGTAGCATGTGTGTGTGTCTGTGTGTGAGCACAGGGTTAATAATCACAAACATTTTTGGATACCCGGTTTGATAAGTTAGTTTGTCCAGCACTAATAAAACAGTAACAAACAGCAGGACAGAACTGCCATTGTGCAGCAGCTGCATCAGGTTTGTTGTTCAATGTGACTGAAGGCCAGTCCTCCATCAGCCAATCAGAGCAGAAGATGAGCTGTGGGGATCTGGGTAGAGCGGTGCGGTCCAAACATGTTTAGTTACAATTTATTTTCTGACATTTTTAAAAGCTACTATTCAGTTTCTTCTCACATTTTGAATTAAGTTCTTTATTCATTCTTCTTTAATGTTTAGCTTTGTGTAGCAGTATACAGTACAACAAGAGCTCTATTTTTGAGAAGCTGAAAGTAGTATTTTAATAGGAGCTAAAATTGTACTATGTGCACTTTAAACAGACAGATGTGGGCTTTTTGACCAGGGCTTATATAATTGGCCTGAAATGCTCTCTCACAGCAGGCAGTAGTTTCCTGCATGATGTCAGCTGGCTCAAACAGGGCCGATGGTCAATAATTTGCAACCATCATTTTAAGCTGCTTTTCACAGAGGTTCGTAATCACTCTCTCACTCTCACTTTTTGAAAGACTAAAGCTGTGAACTAGTGAAAATATTAGCATAATAATGTTGTCTTTCTGTTTCTTCAAGTCCAGAGAGGTTTTAATTAATTATTGGAGAAATGTCACATTTTGCGGAGGTGTCTGTGGAATATTTTAACAATTTGTGTTGTAAATGAAATGTTCTGTCACTTTATGGCCTACAATTTGTCACAGTATTATAAACACTTCCTTTTAGTCGAGTAACTAAGGATGTTGTCCCTTTTTTCCCAGCCTGGAAGAATAGTATAGTGTGTACATTTGGAAGCTTCCTTTTCTTACTGCTATCTCTTAAAATGCAATGTCAGCTTTAGAGAAGTTGAACAAAGTTTCCCAGAGGTCTATATTGATACTGGAATTTTTGGTCCAGTTTAAGAGGTCAGTGGTATCTAAATATCCAGCCACTCTGTTCACAAACTGCCGCTTAAAGACAGTGTTTACTCAGTAGGGATGTCTCTGTGGACTGCATGATTTGTGAGCGTGTGTGCGTGTGTGTGTGTGCAAGAGAGACACTTGTCAGCCTGTTTGCATTGTCCTCCAGGGAGTACCACCATGCCCAGGGTGTTTCCAGCATGGCGATGATGTAATGCACGCTGTGCCTGGGCTCCTTGTTTGCAGGGTCACATGTCATGTCTCAGACTTCGTACAGTGCCAGAGCAACAGACACAGGCTTGATATGCACACTGGTTCCTTTATTTACAGCTCATTTCTGGTTTAATATTTTGTCAAGGGAAAATGTAGATATTGCTTTATAAATCTGGGGTGTCAAATCACAGAGTGTCTGTTGCTGGAACGTTGCCTAAAATCTTTGCCTTAATGACTTTAGTTCTTCTTTAAGAAGTTGTCAGACTTTAAGGGAAGTGCAGTGAAGCAGTCACTGTGGTCAAGAATGGTGTTTACACTCTGGTTGTCTGTACCTCGTGGTTTTGCATCACCGATAGGGGGTGGGGGGAGTGCTCTGTCAGTATAGTGTTTACTCCTGGATAAATATAGTCACCAGTCTATGCCACCATAGCATGCTGGACCTCATTGCTGTCCTGTGCCTCAGCTAAAAATTCCCGCCTGACCTTCACTGTTGGAAGGCACCGGGTAGTCACAAGGCTAGAGGAAGCCATAGCAGAAGCCGCTGTCAGAGAGAAAGAGAGAGAGAGAGATCTAGAGATTGTGTCGTCTCCCGTACCAAACACTACTCCCACTTTTTAAAACACACCCGCTGTTGGCTCTGTGCACCATGGAAACTATAACCAGAAGGACAGAGCCAGCTGACACACAAGACATGGAAGTTGGTGGATTTTACTAGCGAGCGTTTGTCTTAAATCAGGACAACCCTGGATACCATATCCTCCTTTCCCACTATGGACGGGACAGCTGTGTGCTGGAGCAAGGCCAGCGTCATTAGCTTCATCAAGGGTCTGGGTAGGTGCTGCGTGGATCGCCACGAATTAGGGAAGCATGTTCTGAAAGCCATAAAAGGTTTTTACACATGCTGGGCATTCCTTGAGAGATAGCCGAATGCTCCATGTCCTGAAAAGACCTGGAGAAGAAAACTTGTGTACTGGTACCAGCTTCTCCAACTTCTCTTATGCAATTTGTCAGTGTTGCATAATTTGTGGTGCCTCAAAAAATGCTCATTGTGTGTTTGCTCATCTCCTCTCATTATTTTGCATGCAGCTTGTACAGATGTGTAAAATCTAAGCTGCGATTCAGTTTTTGGCAATTTATTTAAAGTTAGTTGTAAAGAGGTAATAGCTTTTAGTAAAGCAGTAACAGCACAATTTTTAGTCCCTGATGAACCTATCAAACTTTGTATGAACGTCTTAAACCTTCCTGTTTTGGCTCTCTCATGTGGCATACAACAAATGAAATCCTTAAATTATATTGTTAATTGTCTTTTATCTTGTCACAACCTTACTAGACTAATATATTACATTTCAAGACTTACATCCAGCCAAATAGTAGACGTAATAATTCTACATCTCCAGCAAAAGAAAAGGTTAAAGCCTTCAATTGTACATTAAAAATATATGAGTACTCTCAATTAAAACATTTTTCAGGTTTTTATGGTTTGGTGAGGTCATTTAAAGAAATATTTGTCTGTTGTATGTTTGTATGCATGTCTTTACTGTATATAGCAGGTTTGTGTCTGGAGGCACAAGAGTTCAACACAGAGGTTAAATTATTAACTCGTGGCTTTTTTCGTGGGTTTAAGTGGCCCGAGGCAAGTGATTCGTTATTAAAGGTGGGCCATATCATAACACTGAGTGAAGGATGATCACACGCACAAGGTTTTTGTTTCCCTCAAAGGACAGTGACGACTTTGGTACAAAACCAAAACACCAGCTGCAGGCCATGGTGTTTTATTTCCATATGTGCTCTGCTCACTGTAGCAGGAGGAAAGAAACAGCAGACTCAGGGCAAGACGGTGCCCTTTGGACAGTCTTACTGAGGAATGCTCAACATGTTGGGAACTTTTTGTCCATGTTTGGAAACTTCTCAGCAATACCCTGTTCGGTGAACTCTTTTTCTCTAGTGGCTGATCCTGTCCCACTCATTGTGCTTGATTTGGCAATGTTTTACTTAATGAAACTGTTTCCCATCTTGTGTTTTTTGTTTCTCCTCCGCAGCCTCGCCCGTGGGGAACGGATACAGTAAACCTCCCATCCCTCCAGTCTGCTGTCCTCAGGGAGAGAAGGGTCCTCCTGCCATGATGCCCATCACCATTGACCCAGAGAGCAAGCCAGGCGAGTACGTCCTCAAGAGCCTGTTTGCCAACTTCACCACCATGTCTGAGCGCAAGATCCGAATAATCATGGCTGAACCGCTGGTGAGTGGGAAGAGGGTTACTTTGTGTCCTGTAGTGATTAGTTGACATTCTGTTTATCTTATAGCCCAGTAAAACTAAAAATGTAGCATTAAAGAGTGTTATATTAGTTAAAAATAAACAGAAAGTAAAAAGTTTAGAGTAAAAAATTAACCCTTAGATTTTTTTTCTTGTTTACTATCCTGTTAATCATCTCCTGAGCCCTGGTGGGTGTTCTGACCCCAGATTATAAATCTCTATAACAGAAAGATGCTGGAAAGACAGGCCTGTGTCATTTTTTGTTAACTGTAATGAATTACAAGTGGTGAAGGATGCTTTACTTCTAAGAAAATAAAGTTTTAGTAATAATTTAAAAACACACAGTCCGGGTACTCAGAAGCACAGAAGCTTCTAATGAACTGAAGAAATTTCAAATCAAATGATATTAGGAGAAATATATTATCTATTTAACTATTTAAAATATATAATAATTAAGTAAGAATTTTGAAAAATGAGTAATGCTTGAGATGATTGTCCCTTATCGAAAGATTTATAGCTTTTGTTTGACTTTTGTTCTGTCAGTCGGACAGATAACATGAAGTCACTTTTGTGTCTCAAAAATATGATGGAATTTTTGCACTATTATCTTATAGTCACATTAGGAAAACAGTGGTTGTGGCATGACCAATATTAATGTCATTATGTGCAATGAATTTGCAACCTCGCTGCCTTTGAAATGGTTTCTTAGAAGACAGGGACCAGATGTGCAACAGTTATCAGCAAACTGCAATTCTCAAAGCATCTTTGTGTGTCAATGAAGTGCCAATAAGATGGAGTTTTGCTATCAGTTTACAACTCAGTTGTGTCAAATTGGAAATTTCATGCCTTCAGTTTGTGGTCATATGGTGATTAACTGTGATAAATCGATTAAAAGTGCAAATCTGCTGCCATCTGTATACAAAGAAATTCACATGAAGTACTTACATTCAGAGTCCAGACAGAGCCTCGTAGAACTGAAGCAGAAATTCAAATATTTCCCCACAAATACAGCCAGGACAGATTTAACTGTCTAGGTGCTTGGCACCCTGCTTTTTATGTAAGAATGTAACCAGAATGCAGTCATCTGGCAACCAGCTGAGTCCCCGATTGCAAAGACAAGTCGCAGTCATCTTCAGACTGACTTTATTGCAACATGCAAAATTAGATAGCAATTATTGACAAACCTTTGTCAACCTGTCTGATTGCAGTGATTCCAAGTCAGACCACGATTATTTGGAAAAAGACTGCCCTCCACCACGTGACCTGTGCCATTACCTTCCAATCAAAAGTAGCTCACTTTGTATGTACACCCCCCGCTGATCAGTAGTTAGTCACTGCAGATACTTGCAATCAATGTCCAACAGCAAAAAATGTACTTTCACTGAAGTAAAGCGAGTCCTCTTCCGAGGCTTTTATCTAGAGTTAATATTTTCATGTTTTCACAGGAAAGTACATGCCGTCTATATACTAATTATCTTTCTCTTCCAATATGTATTCGTTTATCATTCATTTTAACCATAAATTAATATTTAATCAATAGAAACACACCATAAACTCATTTCTAGCTGTTCTGACTTTGTCTTTATGTTGCAATTAAATATTTCTGGAAAACTAGATGAATGCACAAGCTGGCAATAAAATCTCCAGGAGACTTTTAGTCCAGTGGAGGATGGAGCTGATCCTTTCAGGCCAAAAACAGCTCACAGAAATAATTCTGCAGACAGAAAGTCAGACTGGTGTATCAGTATCTTATAAGTGTTACCGCCATTTGATGATCATCATCATACATTTTGCTTTACATACTGTTATTTAATTCTTTGAAACACATAGCTACAGATCCATGTGATTTTTAGCAGGTCTGATAAATTGTGAGTTTACTTGTTGCCTTGAATCAGTGAAGCTGCTGTGGACATTCTGTCTCCAGTTTTAGGTGCTGTGATTTATAGAAAGCTGTTAGTCACCAGCTTCGGCTTGCAGTGAAGTGTTAATTACCATAGGGAAAGAGTGTAGCCCCTCGTTTCATTCTGTTCCCCTCCAGAGGACTGCAGGGAGGATGTGTCTCTCTTGGTTTTTCCTCTCAGTGGAGACCTGGCTGAGTAATTTGTTTTAGTCTCTTCTTGTAGTTTTCCCACTGTTGTTGTGAGTTCATTTATCAGAATCCATCATGGTCATTGATCTGTAGTCAGCATTTGTTAGGGTAAAGCACAAAAAGACACAGGTTACAAAATACATTTATCAATGAAAAAAAAAATGCTGTAAACCTATGAGGAATCAGGCTGGACCAAATGGCAGTAAAATCTTTAAAAGCCATGCCGAGCTAGAAGCATTGACTTTTCTGTCATTCCAGCACAGATGGGCGTCTCAGATTCAAGCATTTGTCTAAAAACTAAAAGGTTCATCAAACCTTGGAGCTTAGCTGGTATTCCAGCTGTGAGAGAGAGAAAGAGAGCATTATGGCCCACGCAATGTCACTGTGACACAGATCACACAGTTAGCTTTTTTGGATTAATCAGCAACTGAAGTGCTGTGATGTGCTGCCTGGCTGATGACATGGCAATAGGGAGTTTTTGGAAAAGCAGGGTTGCAAAAAGGAAGAGAAAGAAGACGTTTTTAATTGCACAAGAATAAACAATAGATGTAGAATGATGCTACTGTCTGTTTTATGTCAATTTGCCCTTAAATCAGGCTTGCGTTGTGTGACGGAGCTTCACCTAAAATGTTGTCTTATCTTTCCAAAAATTGTACAATGCTAACAATTTAGTTACCGTTTTCCCAAATGTTTTAAGTAGATATTTGTGTGAGTTTCAGAGAGTTAAACCAGCTGTGTTACCAGCTTATGTTTTTTTAAGCCTTTTAATAAAGGATGGCTGGTTATGAACTGATGGCTAGAGAGTCAAGAAGTCATCGACGGGCCTGTCACTTTGCCAGGAGATGGGTGCACTGAGAATTAAACCCTTTAGAAGGCTTTTATCTTAGATGATGGAAGACTGTAATAATAAGAACTGTCATAAATGTCCCATCTCTAATATTGTAAGTGACCCTGCCTGCTCCTGCCAGGCAACAGACTGATTGATGGCCCTGTCATTAGCTGGGCTGTGATCAGTCCCGGTTCATACTCCTTAGTCATCACATTTAGAGTTATACTCTTTAAATTACACTACAAAGAACTTTTTTTTCTGTATTATTGCAAAAATAAGGTTTTAAAATGACTATTTTTTTCTGCCTTTTTAGGAAAAGCCATTAACAAAGTCACTACAGCGGGGAGAAGATCCTCAGTTTGACCAAGTAAGTGCATAGAAATACAGGGACCTAGGACCAAATGCTCACTAGATAAACTATTTGTTTTACCTGTAATATAACCATATTAGATTATATTTTTATTCTATATAAAATCCAACACCAACACAGAAGTAACTGTGTTTCCTCTCCCAATTGGAAAATAAGCACGTCATAGATACTGCTCTAGTATGATGCACTTCAGCCTGAAAAAGTTGATGGTTGAAAGCCCAGCTCACATCCCAAAAGGTCTTTCAGATCCAGTCAGGGGCAGGAGTGTTTACCTTGACAGCTGGCACTGCCTCAGCACTAGGTGTATCGAGCAGGTCTGTGGCTTTTCAGAGAAGGCCCTTTCACAGCCACAGAGGTGTGTCTGTGCTGCTCCGCGAGGCCATTCAGCAGCCACACAGAGCCAGGATTCTTCTCCAGCCGTGTGCTGAATGAAGGGCTCACTGTGTTCCCCAGTCCCACCAGACTCTCCTCCCTTCCTGTGTGCCCGGCCTGTTCCTTCCTTTCGCTCACCCTCCCCCAAGACTGAGGCAGGCAGCCCCATGGGCGCTGTGTATTTCTGCGTACTGTATCCCCAATAAGAACCAGTTCACTATTCAATCTCGGTGCCTTTTCTTAGTGTTGCTTTTACTTTACATAAAAGCTGCTCCATGTTGCCTATTTATTGTTAAAATGTTTAAAAAATGCTTGAGACATGATGAAATGCAAATTAATGCTTGTTTGCTATTGGAATTGATGTTGAAATTGCTGCTCAAATAAACAAAGGAAATACTGATGGCTATCTTTCACTTTGGTATGTGGACCGCTAAACCCAAATGCTCATTTGCGCTATGTATGTCTTGCTCTCCTAGTTGATAAGCTCCATGAGCTCTTTGGCTGAATACAGCCTCCCTTCCATCCTCCGCACTTTGTTTGACTGGTACAAACGACAAAATGGATTAGAAGAGGAGTTGCACGAGTACCGCCCAAGAGCCAACACCAAGTCCAAAAAGTGAGAATAATTACATTGATTTCTGCACGCAAGCATGAGTCACTTGTAGACAAAAGAATGGTGAAGCTCAGGTGTGCTTTATGATTATAGCAAACATGTTTTCTCTCTAACAGTGACGAGCAACAGAGAGATTATCTACTTGAAAGGCGGGATTTGGCCATTGATTTCATCTTCTCTCTTGTACTTATAGAAGTTTTGAAACAGGTAAAGTGACTAAACTCTGTACTACACAAAATCTACTTAGCTTATCCCATAATTTCATCAGGTTCCCTGATTTATTACTGCTGACAAAATAAACTTAATTTGGCAGACATCTTGAGATGATTATGTTTTCTATTGATTCTTAATCAGATGCCGCTCTACCCGACCCTTGACAGTTTGGTGAATGAAGTCATTAACTTAGCCTTTAAGCACTTTAGATACAAAGAGGGGTAAGATCTCATCTGTCCATACAAAGTTTACTTTTCATTCAGTTTCTCTAAAACTTGCTGTTTTTGGTATAATGCATTGTTTTCCTGCAGGTATCATGGTCCGAACACTGGCAACATGCACACTGTAGCAGACCTCTATGCTGAAGTCATAGGAGTATTAGCCCAGTCCAAGTAAGGCACAAAAACAGAACAGTGATAATAATTCTGTACTATTGGCTGTGTTTTAACTTTTTTTCACTGTATGATAAATTACTACTCTCTGCTCTGTTGCTGTCATGCCACATCATATTGGTGTGTTACTGTTCCTAATGCCTTCCTGCAAAACATTCCCTGGTTTAAGAGACTGGAACGTACTGTAGGGATGACATACTTCTGGAGCGATCCCCTTCACCCCAAACTAGGAGTGGAAATGAATGTCTCTGTTTATTTTGAAGTTTTGAGATCACCGAAGAAAGGAATAAGCCCTTAAAATAGAGATATTGCTGATGGGCATGCCACATAACCTTTTCTAAAGGACACTTATATGACATATTAGTGAGATATTTACTTTTCTAAAGATCAGGCAAAGGAAGAGGTAATGAATTTGGCTGTAAACTAAAATGAATCGTCTTCAGAAAGGTTGATGCAGTCTTTTTTTTTTTAAAGGGTTGCTGATTTTGACTGTCGAAATAATACAGCATTTCTTCTCCCAGCTGTATTCACTTTCTTTCAAGTGCAGCTCTAGCCAACAGGGAAGAGGTTAAGAAATGCTCATATGAGCTCCCATGATGAATTATTGTCTAAATTTAGACCAGCTGAAGAATCTCATCTCTGGTTCAATTTGGGCAAAGGATCAGGTGCTAGATGAGGAGTTCATCTGGGGCACAGACTCACAGTCTGCATATAGAGGGTGAGATGAGGGGCTGATATTTTGGGAGGTGTGCACGCTGAATATTATCACTGTATTCTTTCTGAGTCACAACTCTGCTTCTTTATGGAAGTGCTGACTTGGGATTTGTCTGACTGAGCTGTGCAAGCATGTCTTAATATAGAGCCTCATTTAGCTATTTTTATTCTCAGGTTTCCTGCTGTGAAGAAGAAGTTTATGACTGAGCTAAAGGAGCTGCGGCAAAAAGAGCACAATCCTTATGTGGTCCAGAGTACCATTAGCCTCATCATGGGGGTCAAGTTCTTCCGAATTAAGATGTATCCCGTTGAGGATTTTGAAGCCTCTTTTCAGTTTATGCAGGTATAATAGCTTTAGTAACTGAATAATATTTCTGCCTCAATACATTATAAACTGAATATATATGAATATTGTACTTCTTTCTGTACTCATCCTCTGCTGTATTAAACTCTTCTATACTAATGTTTCTGTTGGGTAGAAACTATGAAGTAAATTCTGAGAACTGTTAAGATTTAATGTTTTACTTTAACTGTGCTTCCTATTGGCTTTTTCATACAGCTTACACTATTTTTTCTCTTTCACAGGAGTGTGCCCAGTATTTCCTGGAAGTCAAAGACAAGGACATTAAGCATGCTTTAGCTGGCCTCTTTGTTGAGATTCTGGTTCCCGTGGCAGCAGTAAGTTTCTTCCTCATCTGATTCTTGTGTGCAATACCCAGTTGTTATGTGTATTTCATTGTAGCAGTGTATCTATAGTGTATAGTGAACACTGCATATCTTATGAAAGTACTATTTACAGTATGTAAAAACCCAAATAAAGGTGATAGTTGCAAATTAGCAGTAACTTTAAACACACACAAAATCGCATTAGTTTTAGGCTCCGCATTTGAAATGTTTTACACTATATATAGAAGATCACTCAGGAGGGAGAAGATTTTGTCTTTTTGTGCCATCCTGTGATGTGTAATCTTGTCTTAGGCTGTGAAGAATGAGGTGAACGTACCATGCCTGAGGAATTTTGTGGACAGCTTGTACGACACAACCCTGGACTTGTCCTCCAGGAAGAAGCACTCACTGGTTAGTTCAAAACAAAGTGACACTGATTGTTGGGCCTGTCTCTTTTGTACATCTTCAGTTACATGCTCAGATTCCCTGGATGCCTGTGAATTTTCAAGGTCACTTTTGTGTGTGTTTTTTAGTTTTTTAGTGTCTACAATAGAAAACATTTATGAGGGAAGACAGGCTGCTGTTTCATAGCATTAAAAAAACACATTAAAAGCACTGCAGTATGTGTAAGCATATTTAAAGTCTCTTCTCCTCTAAGTGTCTTCAATAAAACATTTCACCATGGTAGTTCACATGGATCTGGAAAGACAACAGCCCTTAGACTAGGTCTACTTTCTCCTGAGGCAAAGATAATGGCTGAAAGCTATATTTTATGAATGATGCACCATCAGCAAAAAACATTTTTTAAAAAAAGAGGGAACCACATTATGTCTTCAAAAGGAAGCTGGTTTAAGATGCACTTATGCAAAGGTTGCTCAGAGATAATGCATTATTCCACAAATTGACAACTTAATAGGCAAGTTTGAATATAATATGCAGAAAATCCCAGTGTTTTATTTGTAAGTCAATAACTTACAAATAAAAAAAGAGAGAATTTGTTGTAACAAGGCTGCACTTTGTGTCTTCTGTTCAGGCATTTTACCCTTTGGTGACGTGCCTGCTGTGTGTCAGCCAGAAACAGTTCTTCCTTAACAGATGGCACATCTTCCTTAACAACTGCCTCTCAAATCTGAAGGTAATGTAACTTAGTAACTAACAGTTGTAAAACTGCATTTGTTATTTAAAGGATGTCAGGATCTCAGTCAGTCCAAATATTACAGCTTTAATTGTCAAAAATAATTGCGTGAACTACATTTTTCACTTGATATTGTGAGCAATATTACACTGATTATTTTTCTTCAAGGTGGATCTATCATTGACTTCTTTGATCAACCTTATTTCATTACAGAGTAGAGACCCAAAAATGGCTCGTGTTGCACTGGAGTCCCTCTATAGACTGTTGTGGGTTTACATGATCAGAATCAAGTGTGAGAGCAACACTGCGACACAAGGGTAAAAATATTTTACTGTTTCCATTTCCATTTCTTTTCTTTTTAAGTGCCAGTAAATAACTGTTATAATAGAAATATCCTATTTTATATTTTATTACAAAACAAATTCTGAACATGATGATGTGGTGGATTTAGGGAAGATTAAAAAAAATTTGTGTTTTTTTTTTTATATTCTTAGAACTGATTTAGACAGATTTAGGCTCAAACCAATACAAGATTTCCAGTAACAGTTGCCTGCAGGGTTATCAGCTGTTTGCAGATGTTATTACGTACAAGCTAAAGCCCACTTGAGGAATTCCAGATGGGTCCAGACAGATATTTGGGTGCTGATCAAGCCCAAAATAAACATGTCTTAAAATGATCTGTCTAATTTGTTAAATGTTTGCACAAAGTCTTTTATTAACTTGCTTTCTTTGTCTCATTTCTCAGTCGACTCAACACCATTGTAACAACACTTTTCCCCAAAGGATCCCGCAGTGTGGTACCAAGAGACATGCCCCTCAATATCTTTGTGAAAATCATCCAGTTTATCGCCCAGGTAAATACACTTGTGTGCTGTACTGTACTGTATGACTGTTAGCAGATGCCATTCGTAATAGAATAATCAGGTTATTTATAACTGATTTGTATTTTATGTTTATTTTTCTGCAGGAAAGACTGGATTATGCCATGAAAGAGATTATCTTTGATCTTCTGTGTGTTGGGAAACCTGCAAAAGCCTTTAGTCTTAATCCTGAGGTACACGTTTGTATAGCAGTCAATTTCATTTGTAAAGATCCTGCAAGACTGGTAATGGGATGCTGGAAACTGATAACTAACAGGTGACCTTTCTGTCATGTTTAGAGAATGAATATTGGTCTGAGAGCATTCCTGGTTGTAGCCGATAAACTGCAGCAGAAGGACGGTGAGCCTCCCATGCCTAACACTGGTTGCACTTTGCCCTCTGGGAACACACTCCGAGTAAAGAAGACATATCTGAGCAAGACACTAACAGATGAAGAGGCCAAAGTCATTGGTGAGAGAGGCAGACCATGGTCACGAATTCTGAAAATGTCATGCTTCTGCATTTTAAATTATAGGAATTCAATTAAAAATATTCCAGTGAGCAAAAGTGGTTCAATAGTTTTCCCTCTGTCATGTTCCCAGGTATGTCTCAGTATTATTTTCACGTCCGAAAGGCTATTGACAACATTCTCAGACACCTGGACAAGGAGGTGGGCCGATGCATGATGATGACCAATGCTCAGATGTTGAACAAAGAGCCTGAGGACATGATCACGTAAGTTTGCACACATCCCAGCTGACTGGACTGGACTCATCATTAACTTAACGCTCTTGTTCTCAATACTTGATCAATTTACACTTTGACACAGAAAGCAAGACTTTCTAACATAACTGAAATGCGACCTTTTCAGAGGTGAGAGAAAACCTAAGATCGACTTGTTCAGGACATGTGTCGCTGCCATTCCTCGCATCCTGCCTGATGGGATGTCTAAGCCAGAACTCATAGACCTCCTGTCTCGGTGAGTAACCTGATATGAAACAGTACATAGAGGACCTGTCATTCTTCTGCATAAAAGTTATACTTCATTTATCATTATTTTTGTTTGGTTTATTTTGTCTTTGTCAGACTGACAATCCACATGGATGATGAGCTTCGACTCATAGCACAGAATTCCTTGCAAAGTCTGCTGCTGGATTTCTCTGACTGGCGTGATGACGTCCTGTTTGGATTTACCAACTTCCTGTTGCGTGAGGTCCAAGACACCCATCAGGGATTGTTAGATACATCCCTTAAATTACTGCTGCAGCTCCTCACTCAGTGGAAACTCACCCTGGCTGCACCAGGAAAGACGTCTGACACCTCTAAAATGCACACTGCTGAGGTATACACAGTTGTCTTTTACTAACTGCCCATTTTAGAAATAGAAATAAACTAGTTTAGTATTGTGATATTACTACTGGGCAATCAGCTTTTCTTTATTTTATCACAGCTGCTGCAGACCAGCTCAAGTCTCAAGACGCCTTCAGAACGAGGTCCACACTCCACTGTGCTGCATGCTGTGGAGGGACTAGCGGTCGTCCTGCTCTGCTCCTGCCAGCTGAGCACCCGCAGACTCGCCATTGCTATCCTAAAAGAGATACGCAGTCTGTTCGTGACTATCGGACAGTGTGAGGTAAAACACAGAAGGAACGCTGAGGAGACATAATATAAGAAAGATATTTTATGTACAGGTTAAAAATGTATGCTTTGCCAACTATAGGATGATGATAAACCAATGATAGAGATCATGGATCAGCTCAGCCCCGGTATATTGGATAGCTTTGTCAACGCTGCAGTCTCCGACACAGTAAGTTGTTTGTACCTCCAGTTTGTGGCTCCGCTCCAAAGTAAACCTCGAGATGTTTCTGTTTATTTGCTTCGTGTTTCATTTTCCTAATATTTGTCTTTCGTCACTGTGTTCATTTCACATGGCTCGACTTACAGAGATGAGTTTTCAGGCACAACCTTAAGCTGTATGGAGAAGATGATAGGATCTGTGAACTTAAAGCTCCAGCAACACTGGCAGTATAAAAAAACACATTTATTGGCTAACTGTAATGAAAGGACAGTCAGGCAGACCTTTCAGGATTGAGGGAATTTTTTCATCATTGGGTAGGGCAAAACTTGGTTGCACTTTTTCAGCTTAATGCTGTGGAAGTTACCACCTTCATTTTCCACTGAGCACTCTCTGTTGCGAGGGACAATGAGTCCAGTTCATTCTTGTTGGTGCCTCATTGTCAGATGTGTGAATGTATATTATTGGTTGTTTAGTATTTTTTCTACTCTTACCCAGGCAACTTGAAAATGCTGTTTGTAATATGTTTTATGATGACCCAGATGAAAGCCACAAACCGAAGTGTTGGTGGAGCTTTAGCTTCTATCTGACTGACATAAAAATATAAAAACAAGATTTTTAACCCCATGTAAAACCTGGTTTAGCAAATAATCTTGTAAGTAAGCAGAAAACAGAAGCCAGGTTCATTAATTATCATGTAAAATTAAATAAACAGCTGAGCAGCTTCTGGCCAGCTGTCATTTTAGCTATAAGCAGTTTTCTGAGTATAATGAGAGTGGCATGCAACATATGCAACATAAAAAAGCTTTTCTAAATATAGTATGTATTTGTCTTGTTGTCCTAATTACTGCCTTATTCACACTGTAATAAATTAGTTTTACACATTGGTCGACAGTCAGAAAGAAGCAGTGCTTTAAGATATATTTCAGGCATGTCCCTGACCTCTGACCCTGCTCTGTCACCTGCTTGTTTGCAGGTCACCCTGCCAGCTGGTCACCACGTGGACCTGCAGTGGCTCGTGGAGTGGAATGCATTGCTTGTCAACAGTCATTATGATATTAGGAGCCCCTCACATGTGTGGATCTTTGCTCAGTCTGTCAAGGACCCCTGGGTGCTGTGCATATACAGCCTCCTCCGACAGGACAACCTTCCCAAGCACTGCCCCACAGCTGTCAGCTACGCCTGGCCTTATGCCTTCACTCGGATGCAGATGCTCATGCCCCTGGTAGACCCAAAGTAAGTGCCCTTTCAGACTACAGTGTGGTCAGGAGGGAACATGAAACACTTCTGTATTTTTATTTTATGCACATCCCTATTTTGTCTTCCCTTTTCTGTTTCTGCCACCATATTCCAGTTCTTCATTGAGCTTAAAGTCAAAATTCCCCACTGAAAGAATGTGAGATTATAAAGGATCTAATAATATTTCCTTTTCCTTACCAGTAATCCAGTGTACGCAAAGAAGACCAGTACCTCTGGCAGTGGGGATAACTATATAACCCTATGGAGAAACTACCTGATCCTTTGCTTTGGAGTGGCCAAGCCCAGTATCATGAGCCCCGGCCATCTGAGAGCATCGACACCTGAGATCACAGCTCCTACACCTGACAGCAGTGTCAACCTCGATAACAAGGTACTTGCCTCCCTGTCCTCTGGCCTTATTAATTCCCTCTGCGCTTTGTCTCTCCAGGATCAGGTGTTCATACTGAGCTTGTTGACTTTAAAACTCAAAGCATCAAATTACAGCAGCTATTTCACATGAATAGAGCATGAAGTCAATGTGTTCTTAAGCGTACAGACACTTATATCAATGCAGCTCTAAGTAATTAGTGGTCGTGGCAGATTTTATGTGTCTGACTGAGCAGTCGGTGTTTGATGTTTCAGGTTATCGGGAGCCCATCTGTGGCTTGGCTTCTGAAACAGTTGGTTCCACTGATGAGGGCAGAGAGCATCGAGTTGACAGAGTCATTAGTTCTGGGCTTTGGTCGCACCAATTTTCTTGTGTTCAGGTATATCAAAGATCTATATATTAGGTGCTAATCATTTACTGCTTAACTAAGCAAACAAACTTTCGTTTTTTTCCCTGTTTTTTCTCTGTGATGCTTTTTTTGTGATTTTTTTTTATGGATTAAATATTGCCACAAAACATCTTCAGTTCTGTTTTGTCTTTTTTTTAATTAACCTGTGAAAAACTGAGAGTGCAATCTAATATTGTTTCCGTAATTAAAGGTAGTGCATTTGTGTGGCTTTTTAAGTGCAGATGAGCAGAGGATTAGAGTTGAATAATACTTTGATGCCTCACATAGCTGCTTCTAAATTGTTTCCTAGAGGTCAGATTTAATAGCTTTTTTAATTGTTTTTGAAAAATGTCATTCTGCAGTTTAATTTTTGCTACTGAACTTCATTTTGTATTTTACATTTATATCACGAGTTTATGTTTTTACTGCACACAGAGAGCTTGTGGAGGAGCTGCATCCCCTTATGAAAGAGGCATTAGAGAGAAGACCTGAGGTATATATGACTCAATTAATAATATGTGCAAAATATGCACAATCAGAGAGAATTTATAGCTATGTTAGACTATAATGTAGCATTTGCTAAAGAGTTCATATAGTTTAGAACATTTTATTTTTACAGACAATCTGGTTGTAAAGATGTTCTAATTATGTTTTACAGAACAAGAAGCGGCGTGAACGACGAGACCTGCTGAGACTTCAGCTGCTGAGGATATTTGAGCTCCTGGCTGATGCTGGTGTCATCAGTGATAGGTTAGTGTGATAGTATCAGTTGACACTGTTAGCCCAAAATAAGACTGAATCGCATAAAGGTACTTAATTACAGAGAAGGCTTCCCCAGTTTCATGCAAGTGAGTTTTTGATACAAATAATTGCCATTAGTGCTACAGTTGATAGGTATTTAAAAAGAAGTGAATATGTCATTATTGCATAATATTTTCTTGGTGATGTCTCTGAACCGGGTGTCTCTGTGGGTTTTGTTTTTTTTCATGCCACAGTACAAATGGAGCATTGGAACGTGACACACTCGCCCTGGGGGCTCTCTTCCTGGAATATGTGGATCTGACCCGGATGCTTCTGGAAGCTGAGAATGATAAAGATGCAGAGATCCTTAAGGACATCCGAGCTCACTTCAGTGCCATGGTGGCCAACCTCATCCAATGCGTACCAGGTACTACTGCAACTAGCTTAAATTTAAAGTCCTTTCTTGTCACTGCTCTATAGGTCAGACTGATAAATTACTTAGCAGAGAATGTGAAAGTTCTGTATTCCTTTTTATGAGTACCTGGTGCAATCCATCTGTCCATTTGCGAATAGTGAATTGTATAATAGGTTTCCATTAGGCTGCCATTAGAACACTGCATGAAAGACCAGAGTCTTGACATTGATCTTGATTTGGATGTAGCCCAAGGGGAGTGGATCCAAGAATAGTTCTACTTAAAGACAGTGCAGGAAAGGGCAGGTGATGACTCATGAGTTGCCAAGCATTCACAAGTCCCCACTGAATGGCTAATAGTCTGTCAGGGGACATCAAGAACCTATTATCAGATTGGGGAAATGCACTTTTATTTTAGTTGTGAAGGGCTTAAGATGCCGGGATAATTTTTGCTGGCTCTAGACTTTTTTAATAAGCAAACCTATAACAAGCTCTTTCATCCCCTCCACCCCCACCTCCAACCCAGTGCACCACAGACGCTTCCTGTTTCCACAGCAGAGCCTGCGGCATCACCTCTTCATCCTCTTCAGCCAGTGGGCTGGGCCTTTCAGCATCATGTTCACTCCTCTGGATCGCTACAGCGACAGAAATCATCAGATCACAAGATATCAGTATTGTGCCCTAAAGGTAATCATAATTAGACTCTAAGTAAATGACTAAGTCACAAATTCAGAATAAGTAAGAAGAATCTGATTGTTTAGTATTCAGCTGTGTTGAATGACCACATTGGGATTAAATGTTATGTCGCATTTCAAAAAAAAAGAAAGAGTTGTTGGTGGAACAGTGGCAGAGTGAATAGGGTTGTCTTGTCTTGGTTGTTTAAACCATTAACATGTGAGCATTCTTGGCTGATGTTCTTACAGGCTATGTCTGCTGTGCTGTGCTGTGGGCCTGTGTTTGATAACGTTGGCCTTTCTCCAGACGGATACCTCTACAAGTGGCTGGATAATATACTAGCCTGCCAGGATCAGCGGGTCTGTAGCCAATACTTTACCACTGTGGTGCATTTAAACAAGGAGCTGACCCAGGAAGCCCCTCGGATAGCTTTCTGAAGCTTGCTTTATAAAAAGCCAGCACTAGTGCTTGCCAACTGCTCAGCATTATCTTGCTGGAGAAGGGCAGTTTTCTTTCAGGATAAACTGATTTTGACTTTATTCCCATTTATGATACAAGATAAAGCACCTGCATGTTTATTTTAGATATTTTTCCTTAGCACAATTTATTATGTGGTTTGAGGAGTTGTATTAACTGGTCATTTATCAACTTCTTTTTAGAGCTCCTAGAACCATGCTACACTGAGACCTTTAATCATTTACTGATGACTGATACAAAGTGTGGAGTACAAGGAAGGGGAAAAAGAAGAAATTAAATTTAAAAAAGTCTGTGTTGGTGTTTGCTCCTGGCTCAGGTCCATCAGCTTGGCTGTGAAGTTGTCATCTTGTTGCTGGAACTCAATGTTGACCAGGTCAACCTATTCAACTGGGCTGTGGATCGTTGCTACACAGGCTCAAAGCAGGTCGCCTCGGGGTGCTTCAAAGCCATCGCTACAGTCTGTGGCAGCAGGTACAGAATCTCAGATGAATTTTGCATTTTCAGTGATTGTTTTTATTGGGTCTTCATTAGTTTATCTGTATAGGTTTTTGAAGTGCATTTACTTTGGCTAATTTGGACTGACATTGAATTCTCTCATTTAGCATTACGGTCCATTTTAGTAAGTAAATTAGCCAAAGTCTCAAACTAACAACTCACTATTGCACTGAAATTCTTCACTTGCTTTATCTCAGAAATTGAAACATGCATGAAATGATGTATTTGATATCACTGTGTTGTTCATACAACATTATTGTCAGAGTTGCTCCAGGACTATCGTTCATCTTTATCTTCTTCTGCTACAATCTAAACACTTAAACTACTCAATTAAGTATCGAGAAAGGACTATAGTATAGGTGAAAAATAGGCTGTTTCACAAACATCATATGTTGGTACGTTTTTTTGGGCAATACTAACGCTTGTTTACTGCATAACACACCCATTTTGCATATGTTCTGAAACAGTTATAATATTTTTACAGAGTTTTAAAGGGCATATGTGGGTTAAGTATTAAGTATTTCCTATTTTTCCAGTCGATTAAAACAACGTGCTTAGTAAGTTGTGTTGCTAAAACAGCAATAATTACATTTTAGGAACAACACCATAATGTGGATGTTAAATCTTGCAACATGAGCCTTTTACTTTGATAAGACTAAATAAGTGATTCATACTCATTTTTCTCTGTTTCTTCACAAGCAAAACCTACCCAAGTGACATAGTAACGCTGCTAAATCTGGTGCTCTTTAAGGCGTCAGACACCAACAGAGAAATCTATGAGATTTCAATGCAGCTAATGCAGGTGAGAAACCTCAGTTTGCTGAGCTCTTTTGTGCAGTTTTCTGTGGTTCCAGCTTAAAGGACACATTCTCCCTCTTCCATTTAACAGATTCTTGAAGCTAAGTTGTTTGCATACTCTAAGAAGATTGCAGAGCAGAAGCCAAACAGTATCCTCTATGGCACACATGGTCCACTGCCACCTTTGTACAGTGTTTCCCTGCCTCAGCTCTCCAGCCAGCTGGCAAAGATGTACCCTGAGCTCACACTTCCTCTATTCTCAGGTAGATGTTGATGCTTGTAATAGTAATGTAGTTTACTGTAGTTCAGCTTTTCACAGGCTTGTCATCTTCTCTCGGTTTCTTTCTAAATACTACTGGCTCATCCCCAGAGAAGCAGACCTCTTTTTATGGCCACTTCTGCTAACCACAGACACACAGAGAGCCTAACTTGACTTAGGGGCAACCCCTGTTTAAGTTTAATGCATATGTGGATCAGGATCAAACTGCCAATTATGGTGAAACTGAATGTACAGCATGTGTTTGAGTTTCCTATAAAATGAAAAAACCACAGTGACCACTGTATTGCCTTCCTTCTGCTTGTTCCAGAGGTTAGCCAGAGGTTCCCCACAACTCATACCAATGGGAGGCAGATCATGCTAACCTACCTCCTGCCCTGGCTTGGTAACATAGAGCTGGTTGATAGCGGCCTGCTGCTCCCAATGTTCTCACCATGCTCCTCAAGTTACAACTCTTCTAGCCAATTAACCAGCGCAGGTTCATCACACCCACTAAAAGGCACTGGCTGGGGCTCCTTACAAGCTACATCTATGGTTCTCAATAATCTCATGTTTATGACTGCCAAGGTAACCGCATGCTTGGGAAATATGATTTTATCAAAAGAGGCGTAGGTAATCTGAGATAAACGTAGCTGACATGGAATATGTTCTTTTTTTAACCCCCTGCCTTCCCAGTATGGAGATGATCTACCTGGACCAGAAATGGAAAATGCCTGGAATGCATTAATCAGCAATGACAAATGGAGCAACAATCTGAGAACCACACTGCAGTTTCTCATCAGCTTGTGTGGTGTCAGCAGTGACACTGCCCTTCTCCCATATGTAAGATATCAAGCCCTGTTTGTAATGTTATGTAACTTTGTTTTTTGGGGGCGGTTTTGTATCCTTACAGTTTCTCACAGAAATGTGTTGGTGTATTTATTCAGATCAAGAAGGTGGTGATCTATCTGTGCCGAAACAACACAATCCAAACCATGGAGGAACTGATATTTGAGTTACAGCAGACTGATCCTGTGAATCCTGTGGTGCAACACTGTGATAGCCCTCCTTTTTATCGATTTACAGCCACAAGCAAGGCTTCTGCAGCTGCTTCAGGTACATCTTTTGAAAAAGCTTGTACATATATATATATTTTGTTTTTTGTAAACCACCATTAAAATTCCCTTCTGGGAAAGATCCAAATTGTGCATGTGAAGCAGTGTTGGAGTCTAGCCTCACTTGATTTCTGATTAATTTCTAGACACCACATCAAGCAGCAATACTGTTGTTGCAGGCCAAGAAAGCTTCACTGATACAGATGATACCAAGACTTTAAAGGAGAATGAGGAGAGGTGCAGTGGGCAAAAATGTCTTTAATTGTGTGATTGATTTGACACAGTGTTATCAACACCCTACCCTATTATCATAAAATCATTTTCTGTGACTTCAGGCTTACTCATATAATACGAGCACATAATCGTCTGGAATCACGCTACAGCAACAGCTCGGGAGGATCTTATGATGAAGATAAGAGTGAGTATTTTTCTGTACCAAGCACCTGAGAAAGAAAATGTGGTTGTAATGGTTTTGATGAGTATAGAATATACAGCCTGGTTGGATGGTACATTGGTAATCAGCCATGTGCCAGTGATAATTTATGAGCAGTGCAAAGTGGCCTGGGGCTTTTTAAGAGACTCTGTGAGAATTGGCACTAAAATACAAGGAGTTGAGCCTAGGGCCCCCACACTGCTGCTAGTGACCCAAAAACAGCTTTGTTAAACCCTCTTAGCCTGAAATGGTTCTGGAGAGAAATGTGGCTAAACATAATCTGACGATTATTAAAAGAATCCTGGAAATTAGTTATGACAACTATATTTCAAAACTGAAGTTCTTTTTTGTGTATTTACATCATGAGTTTATTATCTAATGTTTTGCTAGTGTGAACAATGGGCTCTTAAACCATACAGGTGAACCTTTGCCACCCTATGCTGACTGGCTTGTGGCTGTTATTGAGACCAACCAGCCCCATCCTCTGCCCATGCCTCTGACTGGAGGATGTTGGGCTCCACTAGTGGACTTTTTACCAGAGACCATTACTCCCAGGGGACCACTGCACAGGTTAGCTGCTATAACCTGCTATGTTGTTTCTAAATAAATTTACTGTAATAGTATTCATCTGTATCCACCATACAACAGTTTTCATCTAAATCTATCTTAAGAAATTGATTTTCTTAGGATATGAAATGGTGTTTCACTCAGAGGGTTAATAGTGTGAATGTTTGCTTATTATAGGTGTAACATAGCGGTCATCTTCATGACAGAGATGGTCGTGGACCACAGTGTGACCGAGGATTGGACCATGCACCTGCCTTTGCTGCTACATTCACTGTTTTTGGGTAAATTCACTGTACAATCAGTCTTCTCTTTAACAGCTGTAGTATAATGATTACATATCTAATGATGCACTGTAGAGTTGAGTGAAAAGTGCAACTCAGAGAGAATCTCTGTAATATTGTAAGGTTTTGATCTTACTGTGCTACTTCGTCCCAGATGACCATAAGGAGTAGCTGAAATTTAAATTGAATTGACCGTAAAATAGACTTATTTGTCCAATTATGTTGTTTTTATTCAAGGCATGGATCACTTTCGTCCAGAGGTGTTTGAACACAGTAAACGACTTCTTCTCCACCTGCTCATCGCATTGTCATGCGACAACAACTTCCACACTATTGCAGCGGTCTTATTGCAGACACGTGAGATCAATGGTACCAAGACCCTCACCTGCAAACCAAGCATTCAGATGGAGTACTTGCCTTCGGGTAAGCATCTGCCCTTTTCAAGTATAAATACATTTACTCTTCACTGAATGGTTAAAGTAGACCTAGATGAGGTTGACTGAGCAGCTGGCCCTTTGACATGCAGATCTTGTCTTTGGCTAATATAAACTGGAACATTAGGAAGGAATGGCTAGCATTCCTTTCAGACAATAGATAAGGTTCTTATCTTGAGAGAAAATATTTGGATGCTGTGCCAAAAGCAATATGGAGCCCAGAGCACATCAAAGGTCTTGATTAAAGCATTCCATTCTGCTATTTTTATCCACTTTCCCAAATTGGGGCCATCTGCTAAAGCTTGCGTGGCTGGCTTTAGCTCCTCTCTTAGCTGATAAAATGTTTTGCAAATGTCTTCACATTTTAAAAGTATTTGTTGTCCATTTGACCATATGAAAAAAGAAAATGTATATCCAATAAAAATGTATTTTATTAGCAATAAAAAAATGCTATAACAATAGTTTAAAAGCGAAAGTAAACGTGCTTTATACAACTTTCTTTTATATGCGTGTTACGTTCATGTGTAATATGTGGTTTCTTACACAAAGGTTTGGCTTTTTGTTTATAACAAAAGAGTGGTTAGCTTTGCAGCAATAATAATAGGAACTACTGGATCTACATCCATGAAAATGTTTTAGCACAAGTCGTGTGCTCACTACAGCATCTCTTCTTCTTGCACTGGCTAAATCCATCTGTAGCTTAAAGTTGCAGTTAGGTATATGAAATCAAACATTCATAAAATATATACCACTGTAACTTGTTTGTAATCACACACCTGTTCCTGTGATGTGTTCAGGAGGTTTTGACTTCCTGCGGGAGTGTCAGGCATCCCCCGGGCCAGACTCGGGTTTGAGTTCTTCGTCTACGTCATCCAGTTTAAGTTTGGGGGGCAGCAGCAGCAACCTGCCAGAGATTTCACAGGAGGTGGAAGAGCTGGTGGCCTCCAATAAAATGAATGACAAAACCAACAAGCTAATTGAGTTTTTAACCACAAGGTATGGACACAGATTTGTAATTCTTCCGTTAGAGTCACTCAGCAAATGCATGGGTTTTTACACTGTAGTTTTGCAAACAGAAAAAAATGTATGGCTGCATGTATTAAAATATTGCTAGTTATGGGCTTGATATGGTGATAAACTTCTTATATCTCTGGTTTTTGGTTCCCACCTAGTGGTGCTGCTGGATAATGCAATTTCTTATAAGCATAGCTTAGATCTGAGATTTAAATATGACTGGCATTTCCCACGATTAATTGAACACACTGTAAATTTAAATTAAAACTGTCATCTTACAAAACTAATTAAAAAAATATTTAGGATTGTATTAATTGACAGGCACCTTATGCTGGACTTGGCACTGTTAATTTGAATGATTCAGAATATAGTTTGTTTTCAGTAACTAAAAATGATTGTTTTATAGAGCATATGGACCGCTGTGGTGCCATGAAGACATTTCACCAAAGAACCTAATTTCAAAAAGCACTGGGCAGCTGACGAATTTTCTGCGATATGTGGTATCTGTGTTCAAAGAGTCCAAGTCAGGTAATTCTGTATGCCCGTAACAGTAATTCTTTCATTTTCTTTAATTTGATTATCTCTTAAACATTATGTGTAACTGAATGACTTTCATTTACACATTTCTGTCTGTGTCTTTGTCAGATTTCCATCTGGAACAGCAGCTTAGCGACATAGCGCTGCAGACAGCCTTGTGTAGCTCATCGCGTCACTACGCTGGCCGCTCCTTTCAGGTGTTTCGAGCCCTTCGCCAGCCAATATCTGCCCACGCTGTGTCTGACCTTCTCTCAAGGCTGGTGGAAGTCATCGGTGAACACGGAGAAGAAGTGCAGGTCAGAGCGCCGTGTGTATACTTGAATGGTGCCAGTTTTTATGTGGGGATTTCTTGTTTGCATCATTTATGGTGTCAAATGTTGGTCATCCGTGTAGAAAATTATACTATTGTATGTTAAATTATTAAATTGTATTATAAAAACACACTCTAAAAATCTATGTGTGTCTTTTTTTTTCTGCCAGGGCTATGTGATGGAAATATTACTCACGCTGGAGTCAGTGGTGGATAACTTGGCTGAGTGTCTCAAAAACAGTGATCTCATGGCTATTTTGACAAGGTTTGTGTCTCCTCTACATGAATTTATGTTCAAAGATGGTATTTCTGCCCAAATATGTAGTGACTTTAAATTATTTCTCCATGCTATCATTACAGAGCCTCATCCCCAGAATTCCTCACCAGTTTCAAGCTGCTATCTAACAGGAAGAGCACAGGGCAGCTCAATCTTAGGAGAGAAGAAAGGAGCAGACATCAAAGGAGCTCCTCTGTTCCCAAGAAGTTTGGAGAGGCAGACCGGTGGTCTGATCCACCACGCAGTGCCACACTGGACCGTATCCAAGCCTCTGAACAGCAAGCTCTGTTAGCTAAGGTTCGCAGCTCATCCTCATCTAGAGACAGTGTGACTGACCCAACAAGCATCAACCACCCCAGCAACCTGCTAGCCACCATCTTCTGGGTGGCAGTGTCACTGATGGAGTCAGACTTTGAGTTTGAGTATCAGATGTCTTTAAGACTGTTGAATAAGCTGCTGGCCAACATGTCACTGGACAAACAGGAAAACAGAGAGAAGCTGGAGAAACTGCATAATCAGCTAAAATGGAGCACCTTCACTGGGCTGCAGCAGCTCCTTTTAAAGGGTTTCACCTCCATGTCTACAACCGATCTCACGCTTCATCTCTTATGCCAACTGACTCCTGTGTCGCGAGTGCCTGTTGTGGACACATCACAAGCCATAGGTATAATGTAGGAATCAATAAATAAGTGGTTTTAAAAGTAAACAGTGGACGGATAAACTTTACATTTATATATTTATATTTTTTGTACTTGTACAAAGACACATGCTTTGTGACTTTTTTCCAAAATTGTATATTAATGTCATTTGTTTTGTTTTTGGGGTTTTTTTTGTCTATTAGGTTTTCCTTTGAATGTTCTCTGCCTGCTCCCTCATCTGGTACAGAACTTTGATGGCCCCACACAGTTCTGTCAGGAGGTTGCTGAGAGGATAGCACAGGTTTGCCATTTTTATCCCTTTTTTCATTTCACTAATTTCACATCTTAAATTAACACACCTTTGTGTGTGTAGGTATGCCTTGAGGAGAACAACGCCAAGCTTTCCAACCTTGCTCATGTCATGGCTCTGTATAAAACACACTCCTACACACGAGACTGCTTCTCTTGGGTCAATGTGGTGTGTCGATATCTTCACGAAGCTTTCTCGGATATCACCCTGAGTCTGGTCACTTATATGGCAGAGGTGTGTACAGCTGAAAGGTGCTAAGTCACAATTACAGTGTGTTAAAAGTACTATGTAAAGTGAGTTTTCTCTTTTCTTTTCTTTTGTTGTTGTAATAGCTGTTGGAGAAAGGTCTCCCAAGTATGCAGCAGACCCTTTTGCAAATTATCTACAGCCTCCTGAGCCACATGGACTTGAGTGTAATTCAAGCCAAACCCTTCAACATAGAGGTGCTCAAGACAATAGAGAAATTTGTCCAGGTGAGTTAAAATATTAACAAAACTATTGCTCCTTTTTTATCGGGAATGTATTAGTTTGAATATGCAGTGACTTTATGTGCCATCGAACATATTTTAAAAATAGAATAAGTTGACAATTTTGTAGAAACTCACCAACATATACTTTGCATGCGCATGTGCTCACTTCAAATCTTTAGCTGAGAGCTCTGCGTAAGAGTCTTGTATTCCTTGCTCTTTTTCTTAGTGCTCATGTGAAAAAAAAGGAAAAAGCTGTCTTATGTCAGCGCTGTAAATTTGTGGACACACCCAATCTATAAACAGTCTGCTGTTCTGCTATGGGCCAGGCCTCTGCTTATTCTCATATGGCATCCATTTCCCTTTAGTACCTCTGTAACTATAAATAAAACTACATGAAAACTGTGTTTTTACATCTTGTGTTGCTCTTTGTCTGCACATACAGGTGAAGTTGTGTGTGTTTCTGTTTTTGCTGTAGACTGTTCATTGGAGAGAAGCACAGAATATACTCAAGCTGGTGGTTTCTCGATCGGCCAGTTTGGCACAGCCTTCATTTCCACAAAGTGACCTCTCCTATGAGGACATCAGCCGTGTCTGGGACCGCTCTTCCAAGGCCTTGCCTGGGAAAACGCTGGATTTCCACTTTGACATATCTCAGGTTAGAGGCCATTTCTCTGACTTTCTTTTCACTGTGTGAAAGTCCTTGTTGTTCTCGTGAAAAGAAAGGTTAATCCTTGAAATGTATGCTCGCCCCTGTATATTTCCCTGTATTTTCCAGGGTGTGGTACTTGTTGAGGTTGTGTGGAATCTTTTAAAGGTCTTTGGAAAGGAAACATTTCTTCCCCTTCCTTAATGGTGATATTTCTTTTCGACCAAACCCTGTGAGATTAGCTTGAAAGCGTGAAAGGTAAACACAATTAGTCAAGCAGTGCAGAGCTGGAAAGCGATGTAAAAGATATAAGCAGAGCGGCGTATGTGTGGGAACCGAACAGGGAGCTGTTTGTGTAGTTCATGAATGGCAGGAAATGATGTCAGCTTTTTGCTGCCGTCTTTGTATGTGAGTCAGGGAGTTGTAGTGAGCAGCCAACAGGGTGGCTTTAAACTTTAGACATACTGGGCACACCAGTGATAGTTGTTATGACATTCAGACATTTTAAGATTGAGTAGAAAACCGAGAAAGTTGATGTTTTGGTTTTGGGTTTTTTCTTGAATGTCAAGTGGAATAAAAGCTGTGACCACTTGTAAAAAAGCAATCAGCCTATCTTGACGTATTGATTGCTTTACAGTCATTTTGGAACTGTGAGCCTAGAAGAAGCAGGAGCTGTCAAGGAGCCTGAGTAATGGATTGACTAAGCAGAGAAAGACTTTCTCTTCTTCCTGCTATTGCTCATTTTAATTTTGTCCTCACAATTGTTTGTTTGTGTCGATTCTTTCAGACGCCAGTGATTGGTCGTCGTTTTGATGATCTCCGACGCACTCCAGGCCAGGATGTGAAGAGCATGACAACAGCAGTGACCCACAGCACCTCCTCTACCTCCTCTGGATCCACTTTAAACAACGTGTTGGTGCCAGTCAGCTGGAAAAGGCCTCAATCTTCTCAGGTGAAAACTTATTCCCAAGGGGTCAAAGTGTAAAACTGTTAGGATTTGACAAATGAAGACATTGCATGTAATTGTATTTCATTATGCATGACAAGCACAGCGCAGGATGTATTTGATGCACATGCTGTGTTTGAGACGTCTTCATCCTGTTTATTCCCAAAATTTAAATCCCATTGTATATCCAAATAAGGGGAAATGCATGTTGATGCCAGGCAAATGTGAGACAAAATTTTAAAATGGTAAGATACTCAAACAGATGCAAAAGTCAAATGTTCACAAAAAACTATAATGTGGATCAAATTAAAGGGATTTATTCACAATATTTGCGTGTTCTCTTTCCCTCTGCAGAAAAGAACACGGGAAAAACTGGTGAATGTGTTGTCTCTGCTGGGACAAGAAGTGGGGCTCACAAAAAATCCTTCAGTAAGATATACTTTATATTGTCCGTTGGGAAATTCAGCACTCTGAACTTTTTTTAATCATGGAAAAAACAACCTTTTTTTGTTTTTCTTTGTTCGTTGTTCGGTATAGGTGATCTTCTCAAGTTGTGGGGAGCTGGATCTTATGGAGCACCAGCCTAGCCAGGTATCCTCTGATGATGGGACTCGGGAACCAGAAAACACGGATGACACCACCTCAGAGCAGCAGTTCAGAGTCTTTAGAGACTTTGACTTCCTGGATGTTGAGCTTGAGGATGGAGAGGTGAGTCATGGGACTCTTGGTAGAATAATTACTTATACTTTAGATGTTAAAGTAGATGTAAAACAAGAGCAGTAAGAAAACCTTATAAAGACTGTAATGAGAATTTTCTGCTGAGGAGCAGTACTGTGTTGGGTCAAGTCTGCCTGCTCTGTGTAACAGGGTTTCTTTTTCTGTGTTTTTTTTTCTATCTGTGCTATCTAGGAGCTACAGGTAAGTTTAGTTGTGTTACATTTTTATTTGCTGTGTTCTATGAATGACAATTTGCTTGTGCAGATATTTTAGTCAACTGATGGCAAAGAGTAGAAAGTGTGCATGCATGTTGTGTTAGTTACAAAACTGATTCTGCAATGTCCCTGTATTAGAGAGTAGAGTATTGGAAACACAGCATGTTATTCTTAGTTCTCTCACCTGGCTTATCATCATGGTCTAGTAGTTGCTATTGAAATATAGGGCATCTTAAAGCCCGTTTTACCAGATTTACCAGTACTTACCAGTACCAGTACTGGCACTCAGCCTAAGTGGTTATGTGACTGTGGTTATCAACTCAATAACTCAAACCAGGCCTTTCCAGTCTAGCTACAAGTGTGTTCACACGAAAGGGATGGTGTTGGCAGCATCTGACCAATCAGAAACATTGACAGGTCTACTAGCAAAAGAGCAACTAATCTTACAAGGAAAGACAAAACTGTGATATTAGGAAAATACAGAGAGGTCAATTGCAGAATTCAGGCTGAAACAACAGGCCTGCTGCAGACATATTGGTAATGTCAGTGTGTGTGAAAGGAACCGTGCGCTTTGTACAAACACATTTTAAGTGCTTCAGTCAGTAAGCCCGGAAAAGATTTTTAATATTAAAGTCTTGACTATGTGAAGTCAGGAAGCAAAGCTGGCACTGTGTAAGTTGACAGACTTATCAAGCTGTACCATTAAGTGACAGAAAAAACTGATGGGTTTTAATTGTTATTCCGTTAAATTAATTCTTTGATGTATGTCAGTTTGTACAGTTTAATGTTTTTATTCTTTCAGCTGCTGCCTCAGTGGTGTCCTGCAGTCTGAGATGATATAAAATCTGTCAACTTGCTGTGAAAAGTCGAAAAGTCGAAAAGTTGGATCAATTAATCTATTTTTATTACTGGTGCTCATCAGGGATAAGACTTAGGATGCTCTTTACAAATCTGAGACCATCCAGAGGTCTGAGTGATCTTCAGAGAATTGATCACTTATCTCAAACATAACCTGCAGCACAAGTTAGCATGGGGAGGTACCCCAGTAAGAAGTGAGCTGCCTTCATAATACTGAAATCCCAGGGTTAACTCTGCTATTAGCTGAATAAGTTCAGATCCTACTTTGGAGTGCAGGCTTCTGAATTGATCATTGTTTGCTGATGCATAACTACGTAATAAGTTATCATAATGTTTATTAATATTTTTTTATCATATGATTGACATAAAGTGAATACATTTAATCATAATTTTCTATAGTTACATGGCTATCTGGTCAACATCATATGATTTTCTAAAGCAAGCCACAGTTGTTCATATCATGGAGTGTTGGCTCCATCTAGAGACTCAGTGGAAGAAATTCTGCTCAGGTTTAACCCTCCATCACACTGAAATCCAAACAGAAAATTACCTTTACTAATTGTAAACATTTAAACTGTATTATTTACCAAGGATGTAAGAAAAAGCTGTTGTTACTTGTTGAGACTCTGAAATGTACTTAGTGCGGTTTTTAGGCTTCACTAACACCATATTTTCAGGAAACTCGACCGAAAAAACCTAAATGATTAATATGGGCAAGAAATGTCAAAGTCAGAGCCTTTACTGTGACAGGTTTTAAACTAATCGTAGTTGGATATGCTTGTTTTGTCTGTTGATGTGGAGCTTTGGTGGAACGTGAGAGTTGGCTAGCATCCATGGAGTCACGCTTGAAAATCACTCTGTATTTTTTTAAAAAAGACCAAAGCAATTAAAGCCTGTTAATATTTGAATTGTGACCATGTTAAGGAGGGCTTACTGCATTGAGCACCGCTGTTCCTTCCTTTTTTAGCTTTGAAGGGAAAAAAACTCTCCCATAAACTGTCCCCTCCCAAAACCAGCACTGCATGGTTGTGTAAATGTTGGTGTGAAGTATGTTTATGAAGTTTGTGTTGAAGAAAAGATTATGCTGTGCTACTTGGTACTCGGTATCTAACAGATGTTTACTGTTGCAGGGAGAGACTATGGACAACTTCAACTGGGGTGTGCGTAGACGCTCTATGGACAGTCTGGACCGAAATGACCTGCAGCCTTTGGAGGAAAGTCAGATGTCCAGCAGCATGCCCAGCCTCAGCAAGCTCGCTCATGAAGATTCAGACGAGTCATCTGAGGAGGATTCCCTCACCACCAGCCAGACACTCTCCCACTCACAGCTTGTAAGTTTATTCATTTGTTTTATAATAATTGAAAATCACAATGAAGGTAAAACCTCAAATAACAGTTAAAACCAACTGTAACAAGTAAAAGGGATTTCAAGGACAAACTCTTTATATCTTAACAATTCAAGAGTTTTTTCTATTGTGCCACTCTCTGTGCCAAGTTGTATAGGGTTTAAAAAATGTCTTTCTCTCTCCGATTAAGACTTTTCCTCTAGTGTCAAGCTTAGGGCCAGATTTTCAAGTCTGAAAATATAATGGGCCTTTCTGTCACATTCTGTCTTGTTCCATTATCTTTCTGTTATTCCATGACAGAAAGAGCCATTCAGCATTAGCTAAAGGTTGCTAAAGTTGCCGTAGCAGACTGAAACCTGTGGGTCAACACAGCCGTCATCTTCACCTCTTGCTTTTGAGTTTTAAGAAACTCCACTACTGTCGGTGATACAGTTTCAGAGGATTTTGCTGTTTTTAGTTCAGTGTCCGTTTTTTTTAAAGATTCTATTAAATGTTTCTTTGTCTCTTTTTCAGACTGTCAGCCTCTCTCCAACTGCAGAGATGAGTAGCATTGACTCTCCCTCTCCCTTCTGCGATACCACTTCAGCAGATTCGACTCCTCTGAGCACCAAAAATCCAAGTTTCGAGGTCCAACAACCAGAGGACTCGAAGCAGCGGGTGAATAAGGGCTTCAGAGTGTCTGAGATTCTGGGAACTACTAATTCCTATCGTAGTTCTATAATGGAGTTCTTTACTAATTTTGCTAAATAGGAGCTGTTCTGTTTTCTCGTGTATTGAATGTTAAATGTGCTTTGGGTTAAGGCAATCATAGGTGTTATTTTGCAACACTGTTACTTTTTTACATTTCCTTTCTTTAGAGTAGAGCATGAGTGACCTTTTCTTGATATTTCAGTAGTTGCATGCAAAATCATAAAAACAACAAAACAAAAATTGACAAGCAGGTGATCTAAAGCTTTGGGCTCCGGGCTATTTCTTGTCTAACTTTAATTGTGGCAGTTTGTCTGGGGATGTGAGGGGTTGTAGCCAGCAGTAGAAACAAAAAGCATTTCTTTCTTTCCGTATCTGTCTATTTAAGGCAATGTGTATGCCTATTGCTTCTGTGTGGGTGGCTGTAAGCAAGACTAAAATCTCTCGGCATGTGGAAGGTCAGAAAAGGTTTACACATTGCCTGTTTCAATCTCTGAGTGTGCAGAGCCACGATGCTGGCTAAGTTAAAATCTTTTATCCATTTAATTGGCATAATTTTTGCACACTAAATTGACCAAATAAAAGAAAACACCACAAGGAGTGTCCATAGGGTCCCATGGCAAGGTTAGTGTTACTGTTTAATAACTAAAAATAACAGAGGGAATACATTTCATGCATGCTGCTTCAGTATTTGTTTTGTAATTAATTACATTAATATTTCCAGTTGTCAACTGTCTCTTCTGCTTTCTTTCAGCATGAGATGTCACAAGAAGATGATGACAACATTGTCCATGAGGAGGACATTTCTCTTTCCATCACTGAGCTGCCCCCTGAGTATCACTGTGGTGACAGTTTGACAATGGATATAACTAACAATGATTACAAAGGAGAACTAGATCTTGAAGGCTGCTTACCAAGGTACCTATTGCAACATTTAAATATTTAGCTATAAATAAAGTGTCATGAAAAATGCACTTCTCCTAAGATGTGGTCATATCCATTCAGTCTTGCTGAGGAAGAGCGAGATGACATGCCGGAGTCGCATTCTTCACCACCACCGTCACCTTTCTTCTCCGCCATCCTTGCGGCTTTCCAGCCAAACGTGTGCGATGATGCAGAAGAGGCTTGGCGAAGCCACATCAACCAGCTTGTGTCTGACTCAGATGGGTCCTGTGCCGTCTATACTTTTCATGTGTTTTCCTCACTTTTTCAGGTATTATAGCTTGACCCTACGTGTAGTATGAGATGTCAAATTGTATAATTAAACCGAAAGGTTAACAGGATTAGCTATAAGGCAACCTGACCTTTCAGAAGAGGACTGCTTAATTGAAAATTGAGGTCACTCCGTAGATGCTCTCAGCTTGAAAATCTCCTGAGATTCATTAACCGGTTGTTGTTCACTTCACTGACCAAAGCTGACAGGGCAACATTACAGAAAAATTGAATTAATGAAGGATGTACTAGTGCTTTAAATTATGTAGGCGGGATTCTGGTGGTGTTACAGACAGCATGTTTTTTATGTTTTGCAGAATATCCAAACCAAATTTTGTTCTTTGACATGTGATGCCGTCAGTTACCTTGGTGATGGCCTGAGAGGACTAGGATCAAAGTTTTTGAGGTCTTCTCAGATGCTGACATCATGTTCAGAGTGCCCAACACTTTTTATTGATGCAGACACAGTAAGTTGCCTGACATTTAGCGACTTCCAGTGTATTTCAACAAATTTAATGACAAATTGGTATTTTTCCAGATCATGTCTTATGGACTCCTTGAAAAGATGAAATTTAGTGTGTTGGAACTTCAGGAATATTTTGATACTTACAACAACAGAAAGGAGGCAGTTCTCACAGTAAGTGGTTCTTATCGTGTGCTTGTCATTCTAGACGTCACCTGTATGTTGTTGCTGAATTATTTAAATTGACCTCTGTTTTACACAGTGGTTGAGCAACTGTAAAGCTGCTTTTCCCAAGAGTGCTGGGGGTTCGGTGATAACGTGTCAACCACTGGAGCATGAGGAAAAGGTAATAATAATTATTATAAATATATTTATTTGAGCATCTCATGCTATCATATCAACAGTGGGATAAAGTAAAGCAGTGGGTTAGTATTTACTTTGGCTTAGATACTGCATTAAGCCAGTGTACAACCAAAATAATTGTTGATTATGTACATTTAACAAAAACTGAACTGAACATATGAAGGATTCCATTTCATCTGATCTTTCATACTGTACTTTCTGCATTGGGATTACTGTGTGATACTGTAGCTCTGTGAGTGTTACCTCTAATTCTCTTGCACTGTATAAAGTTTTTGACACACTTAAGTTGATGCACGTCACGTTTAATATTTCATATCCAGTGTGCATTGTGTTAATTTTCAGTTCTTCTGGGCATGGGAGTGAGCTCTCTTATGTTGCAATTTAATCAGGCTTCATAACTGAAGAAGGTTAACAGCAAAACAGAAAGTTTTGCTGTTAAAATGTATGAGTTTGTCACTTACGTGAGTGCTGATTAACATGCAGAACATGCTTGGCTTTTCTTTTTCTTTTTAAAAAATGTGTTTTTATTTATTTATTTTTTGTATTTAATAGTTCATGGAAACTATAAGCCCTCTTCATAATTCTAATTTGCACATACATCTACCCTAACTTTCTTCCTCTGTGCATGTCAATAAAATGACACCAGTTAGACCTGTTCTATACTTCTCACCCACTCTATGTTGTAAATAATGACCATTTGCATGAATTTCATTCTCTCTGTGTTTTTTCCTTACTTCTTACTTCTTTTCTACCCCATAACATGCTTGCTTGATAGCAAATGGAATTTCTGGCTGTAAGTTGGAAAAGGCTTGTCTCTACTTTCCGATTTAAAACAAAACAACATTGTATTTATTGTATTGTCATTTTCAGCAAAATAATACTTTTTTAAGTCTTCAATTGCGGTTGTGCAGACATTTTAAAAAGGAGGAAACAGGAAGTTAAAGACTTATTTTCTGATAATCATTTTCTATTACTTTCAGCAACTGGAGCTCTGTCAAAGACTCTACAAACTCCACTTTCAGTTGTTGCTGCTTTTTCAGTCCTACTGCAAACTGACTGAACAGGTCCATGCAATAAGCTCTGTTCCAGAGGTAGGTATATCTGCATTTGCTTCTCTTCAGTTTTTGAAGGCATAAAACACACTTTTTTATGTGTGTTCCTGTTCAGTAACATAAACCCCTCTCGCCTTTTAGCTGACAAACATGTCCAAAGAGCTTAATGAGTTGAAGAGCAACCTGAGGTTAGCAGCTGCTTCAGTGGCAAATGATGAGATTGCTGCCTGTGAGAGTTCCTGCTCTGAGCCGGTTTTTAGCTCCTCCGAGGCTGCAGTGCAGGCCATCCTAGAAGGTCTAAAGAACAATGACTTTCCAGCCGCTGTTCACTACATTCGTGTGTGCAGGTGAGAAAAGTAAAATTCTTGTTTCAGTGTTTATTAAAAGTGTTTTTTGATAAATGTGTCACTTATTAAAACAAATACTTATGATTTCCTTCCAGAACAATGTGGCCTAATGATATCTTTGGTAGCCACTCTGAGGATGAGGTCCAAACATTGCTGAACATCTACTTTAGACATCAAACTCTGGGTCAGACAGGAACGTTTGCTCTGGTGGGCTCAAAGCAAGACTTGACAGAAATTTCTGTCAAGTTGATGGAACTTAATGGAGAAACTCGGGACATGATCCGAAGAGCCCAGGGCTACCGCACCATCACAGCTTTTCTCCCAGACTCCAGGGTTTCAGGCTCAACTCTCTGATGACTCTGACAGCCAGAACTACAAAACACCCAATGTCATGCCTAGTGTCACCTGTTGTCTGTGGTAGCTTCTATCATCTCAAGGGTGAACTTTCTCTTGGGAATAACCAAACCGCTGTTTCCTCTTCTTGCTTAAAGTACATCAGAATGTCATGAAGTCCAATCTTCAGATGTGCAGCAGTACTGTTGTTTTTAGACTGATGAGTGACTTTGCTGTTGCAAACACAGTACAGCTTTTATTGCACTAATAATAGAAATGTCACAAAGCAGCCTGTGTGTACTGAAGTACATAATTTTCACATTTAAAGAAAAATTAAATTAAATACCAAAGCTGAGTTATTCTCTTTCAGTTATGTTGTTTTAATTGTCAAGGGAAAATGTGCAATCCTTCACTAAAGTGGAAGAACTTTACTGTCTCCTGAAATTATGTATTTGAATATCATAGCATTGGAAAACATGAACACTGTTAGCACAGAAAAAGGGAGGCTTCATTACTTGGTTTGTGTGTTGGTGTAGGTGTGTTATGAGTGTGCTTGAGTGTGTGAATTCAAGTCTGACGACCATCACAGATGGAATTATTAAGACTGATTTGTATACTGCAAGTGGTTCATGTTAAAAAAAATTCTGACATGCTGCAGATCTACTGTAATGTCTCTCAATCCTACAAACTCTTGTGTGGGTTATCTGTTACTCAAAACATCTTACTGTACCTTTTAACTGTGCAGCTTTTAGCAAATAGTTAAATTATTTATATTGTTAACAAAAGAAAATGTGCTTTTATCAGACTAGATTTATAGAAAAAATATTTTATTTTATCTGTTAAACCTGCCAAGCGTGCAAATTCTGTGTACAATAAAAATGTAATAGTAAAGTTTATGAACAAAGAGAGAAACTATTTTAAATGAAAGAAAATGTACATAGTGAAAAGGGGGGCTTTGCTGAGACTTATCAGATTGTATTTTTATGAAGTTACAGTTTAGGTGCATGCAGAGTGAGTAGCTACATATACATATATAAATAAATCTTCCACAAAAGTTGTGTAGCCTTTGGCCTTGTAAATGCTGTAAAAACTGCCTTTGCAATGTACTGTACTTTGGTATTCTGTTCACTAATACAACAATAAAATTAAGCTTAGATTTCTTATTTGTGGTTGGAATTTGTTATTGGAATTTATTTATTTGCTTATTTTTATTTATCTGCTTAAACTGCGCACCCGGAAGTGAGTCTTCCAGCTTAGTATCATATAAAGTCAAAAGTTTAACTACTGTTTACTAAATAATTCAATTAGATTATTATTATTGTTAGTAGTAGTAGTAGTAGTAGTAGTATCAGTAGCATTTGTGTTATTAGGAATATCAAGGGTTAAAAATTCAAGCGGTCTTTTATTTTGAAGTGCCCTTGAGTTCCGGTGCGCGACGCGCGAGGTTTGTTTTTGTCGCGTGAACGTGCTAGCTAGCAGGCCGAGTTTTTCTTGGCTAGCACCTTTGCATCGTATTTTTAGTTTTATTGTTTCTTTACATCATTATATTACGAGATATATCGCGACATGAAAGTGCACACTCTTGAACGTCGTCATGGTAAGTCTGAAAAACGTTAAATTCAGTTTTTGTGGGCTCCCCCCCTATTTGACAACGGTAGGCTGTCAGTGTAAAATAAAATGTTTCTCCGTAAAGTTTTTTGCATATCTAAAACAAACGTAAGCTAACGTTACTCATTGTTGCCCAAACAGTTTCGCTGTCACGGTAGTTTTTAGGTAATGTAGTTGAATAGCGGCTACGTTGTAGTGTGACTGCCCTAGTAAATGTACACCACAACTTTGTTCTGAAACTCGGACACCTTTCTGCTTTTTCATTCAAGTTATGTTACATTCACATTCTCAGGTATCAAGCTGTAGTACAGTGCCGTCACTGGAATGGATTTGCCCTTAAAAAACATGTACGAGACATTCAAAGATGAAATCTGGAAAGGTAGGAAAACCTATGCAACATCAAAAAGCTGTGATTTTGGTCATCGGTACTTTTTAATCAGACGCCCGCAAAAACAGTTGTATTCTGAATATTATAAGTAGAAATGCAATGTACAGATTTACCTTTCCCCTCTAAATCGGTTTGTGGCTTGTCGACTTAATGATGAGTTCTTACCCATTATGAACATTTTAGAGCTGGGACCACTGGATCACAACTGGTTTGACATACTGACTGCTCAAACGTCAGCGAATGAGGGCAGCGGCTCTGATCAAGATGAGCTATGTGCCAATCAGGAGGGACATTTTAAAACCCCTTTAGACAAAACTGCAGTAGACAGTCAGCTGTTTTCTACTCCTAAAGTTTTCAGACACAGTCGAATTGTGTCACCTGAAATTGAGGATGAGCAGTCGTTCTCTACTACACAAGGTAATTCATTCAGATTTTTACTTATTTATACTGTAAATCTCCAACATGTTATTTAAACACTTGCTAAATAAAAATATAGGTTTCTGTTTTGACTTAATTGCGATCAAGAAGCTGCTGTAACCTACTTATTCTTAGATTAAATCTAAAAATATTGTTTCTCTGTGATACTTTTTAGAAAATGATACATTGCCATGGACGGAAACACAAAGTCCATACGTGTTTCGGATGTCAAAAAAGGGGTGAGTGCAACAATGAATTATCAGTGTTTAAATTCAGAGTTGCTATATATACTGGCATTTCTATGAATGGTATGTTGTTGTTGTTTTTTAAGTGATTAAATAATTTAAGTGGTTGTGTAATTAAATCACAACAGGAACAACAACTGATTTTAATAACGCATACTGAAAAACTGCCTTATTTTGTGATTTTTTTTCTTTTGGGAGGGAGCTATTTTCATGATAATTTTACAAGAACAGCTTGGCTTTTTATGTTTTTCCAGCTATTGGCTGTTTTTAATGTATGGTTTGTCTTTTTTAGGGTTCCTGATACAAAATATGAGGAAATCCAACCTCAGAGTCAGGACAATTTTGGTGAGGTTAAAAATAATCTTAGTCTCATTTACATGAATTGCATACAGAAGCCAAGACTTAATCATCACTGCTTAATTTGCTTACTTCTACCATATTTACAGATCCACTTGATACTCCGCATAAATCTCCAGTACGTATAGCATATCCAATGATTGATATTTTTCTGATAGTATTTGAATGTAGAAGAGTGAATAAAATTAAATGTACCCATCTTTATGTTTTTGTTTTGATTTTTGTTTTTAATGATACAGATGAGCTATGCCAAGCATATTTCTGAAAGTCTTGGTGCACAGATTAACCCTGATATTTCATGGACCAGTTCTTTGAATACACCACCCCCTGTTCCATCTACCCTGATTTTGTGTAAGCCAATAGCAGACTCGCTCATTTTAAACAACTGAAAAGGTTATATGTTCATTAATTTTTGTCTCCTTTTAATCTTGCAGCTAAAGTTGATGAGAGTCCCTGTCCAGTGAGTGTTTCTGCAGACAAAAGTGTTGTTGTGAGTACTCAGTCCAGCACAAATATACAGCAAACCTATCTTTATCTATTATTTTGATGCATGTCACTCAATGTTGAATTTCTGGTCTTGCTGTATTCACATTCTTTAAGTGAATATTCTGAAATTTGAACATGTTAAGAATGGTTGAATTGATGATTTTATGTGTTACTAGAAATCAGAATCAGAAATTGTTCCTATTGTATTACTCTTTTTGACATATTACAAGCAAATAGGTGCAACATTTCAGATTTCTGCTGACAAAGTGTTTTGTCCTCTTACCTTTTCCAGTTTGTACGGAAGCTTTTCCCTTCTCTTTCAAATCCTTCCAGAATTGTGGTAGCACCACCTAAAAATGATAATATAACTACTGATAACCACGGTACTGACTTCTCTTTTTTTAGTATCACATTAACTGAAATGGTGAATATTTGTGAACTAACTATGGCTCCCAACAATTTTGGCTGACATGCTGATTGTTGCTCTGTCATCAACAGATGCTGTTTTGCCTGAAGTTGTTTCCTCCCAGACTTTATTAGTGCAGAATGAGGGTATTTGGCAACAGATACTGCGGGGTGCTAATGGAGATGGCAAAATGGCCAGTGCTCCTGATGAATTTCAAAATGCTTCATCCACTTTCCTCGCCAACAGTAGTTCAGCACTGAGAAAAGTGAAACCTGACCGAATCAGACGGAAGCAATTCAAATTAAGTGAACATGACTGCAGCTCTACAGATATCTCAAAAACAAACCAGTGTAATGAAGAGCACAAAGCTGATGAAGAACATAGCACCATTCCATCATCCCCACCGGCAAAAAATGGAAGCACTGGAATCAGCCAATGGTCTCCATTGAATTTATCTGAAATTCCCCCTTGTACTGCAGAAAATAATATTTTAACAGAACTGCAGCCTGACTTTGATTCTAGACAGCTTGTCAGGCCACCTATAAAAATCACAGACACTGGATTAATTAGGAAAAAAAGAAAATTTGTTTACACTGTTGAGACTTTGAAGCCAAAAGTTAAAGAAAATGAAACTAACTTTCAGAAGATGAACACATCATCAGGAATTCCAGATACTGGTAACATATTTAATTATTAAAAATATATGTATATTTTTCTGTTAAAATAGAAGTGTTTTTTTGTTTTCTATAATGACTGAAAAATTTTGTGTTTTTTATCACCATGCTTTCTTTTAGGACCAAAACTGAGTAGTAAGCAGTCAGAAGATGCCCCAGATGAAGCAAGCTGCTGCAGTAATGAGAAGAATGCAGAAGAAAAACGTACTTTGGAAAATTTGCCTTCATCTGTGCAAGAAAAAGTCCAGGATCTTGACATGTCACAGCTTCACAAAGATTTTGCACAAGACTTCAGCCAAATTTCAGACTCTGGTAGACCGACTAAAGGAGTTGCAGAAGATCAAGACCACTTCTCACCTTCAGCCTGTCTGTTGGCCATGAAAAAAGCTAAGCATCAAACAATTCAAGCAAGCCTTCACCATGACTATAACAGCATCAGTAACACAGGACATAGGTCTACCACTAATCAAAATTATTCCACCAATGAAGGCACCATAAGTGACAGTGGTTTCCAGTCTGCTGTTGCAGATATCACTCACACTGCTTCTTCTTGTATTGTTCCTTGCTCAGAGAACACTGGATCAAAAACTGATATTCACAGGACTACTCCTTTTCCATCTACGCACAGAGGAAATGAAAAATCCCAGCTCCTGGAAAGACAGACTATAGATGGCGAAAGAGAAGGTCAGTTGGACATGGAGAGCACATTAACACAACTGCCAAGCAGTCTAAAAGGAACTGATGATGGCCTTAACTGCATTCCACAAAATGGTGAGGTTCATGGCAGACTGCTAGAGAAGACAAACATTTCTCTTCCACTCGCCCATGCATCAGGATTCAAAACGGCTTCAAATAAAGGTATACAAATTTCCTTGGCCAACCTGGAGAAGGCAAGGCATCTCTTTGAAGAAAGATGCAACAGTGCCACGAAACATAAAAATAGCCAGAGCAATGGATCCATGACAAGCACAGTTTCTGTATCAAATCAGCAACCTTCTGTAAGCGAAATATTTGAGGGTGGCAGCTGCCACTTAACAGCTTCACAAAAAGCTGATGTGACAGAACTGTGCACTCTCTTGGAAGAAGCAGATAGCCAGTTTGAATTTACACAGTTCAGAGGTGCAGAAGTAAAGCAGCCTTGTCAAGAAAATGCCTGCTTTCTAGAGAAGACTGACAAAGACCTTGATCCTGATTTTCTTGCAGGCATAGATTTTGATGACAGCTTTAGTTCAGATGCTGAAAAGCACTTGGCAATAACTGCCATGCCTGACAAAATGACCTGTGTGGTAGATGAAAAAGCAAATGGTGGGACATCAAACATCACTGATAAATCCACCGGTGTATCAGTGTCGAGTTCTGTTAAAAGAGAAAATATCTCTGCTGGAGAGGTGCTTTCCTCTTCAGAAGACATTCCTGGAAGAAATAATTGGCTTATATCAAAGAAGCAAAAAAGTCTTAACAGAGCTGAGCACGGTGGCGCAAGCAAGATGGAGAAACCAAATCCTTTAATGCTTAGTGTTACCTTTAAGACTGCAGGAGGGAATGCTTTAAGAGTTTCAAAAACATGTCTAAGCAAAGCTAGAGCTTTATTTGCTGATTTAGAGATTAATGTGTCAGATCTGAATATATCACACAAACAGGCTGCTGAGACTGATGCAAAAACCAAAAAGATGTGCAATGTAGATTCTGAAATGGCCACAGCTGATTTCAAGTTCACTCTCAAAGACGACTGCCACGTTGAAGAGAAAACTTGGAGTTGTTTTTCCAACACCAAACAGCCTGTCTCTGCATTAAAACAGGCCAGAGACATGCAAGATAAAGATACTACGAAAGGTTTTGAAAACTGCAAAATGGATGCCATTACCATTTCTGAGGAACATGCCATTGTAGACACAGAGTTTGAGAATGTAAACACTGGACTAAGTAGGCCACATCCTGATGATATAGAAATGGAACGTGTTGGTTGTAACACTGTGCTGGAATTTAAAAATCCAGTTTCTTTCCATGAAAACTCATTTTCCACTTCAAAGCTTCTACCATGCCCAGCATCAAAGAGTATTGATTCCTCTGCCATCAGTGAATTGAGCAGTGGTGATGGATTCTGTACAGCCAGTGGGAGGAAAGTGTCCGTGTCAGCTGATGCAATGAAAAAGGCTAAATGTCTTCTGAATGACACTTATTCACTTGAAGACACAAGCAAAAAAATAAGCCAAAAAGAAAATGTTTTAAGAACAGCACAGTTCACTGCTCAAAATAAAGAATCTATTCCTAAAACAAGTGGATTTGACACAGCCACTGGGAAAGGAGTTTCAATTTCATCCACAGCTCACAAGAAAGCAAAATGCCCGTTGAGTGAATCTGATAAAGTGTATCATAAAATCAATGCAAAACCATCACATTACAAGATTCCAGTATATGGCCCACCACCCAGCAATGTAGGATTTCTTGCAGCCAGTGGAAAGAAAATAGCATTTTCCTCCAAGGCCCTTCAAAAGGCCAAAGCACTTTTCAGTGACATCAGTTTCAGTGCAGACAGCCCAGCTGGTCCTCACCCAAAGAACGGTGACAAGAAAAATGACAATTGTGAACATCCAGACAAAATGCAGAGTGGTTTGACCGCAGAGGGAGAAAACTTCCATGTCTCAGAGAAGCACATTTTAAAGGACTTTGAAGATTCTGTTTTAACAAACGCTATGCAAGAGAGAGTAGACTGTGATATAGATGTTAACAATGGTGAAAATATTATGCATACAAGTGGAAGTGGCAGTGACTTGGGAATTAGACCAGATCAAGGGGTGACTTCAAACATTTCTGTAGAGTCTACAAATAAACAAGTGAAACAAAAAGACAGTTTGCAACTACAAAGTGGTGGATTTGGTCCAGTAAATGGAAAGGGAGTTTCCATTTCATCTGAAGCCCTTAAGAGAGCAACATCCCTGCTGGAGCAATATGATGAAGTGAACACTAAAATCAATGTTAATCAGTCACATTTGAAGACTTCAGTTGGATTTCATGCAGCCAGTGGAAAGGCTTTGACACTTTCATCCAAAGCCCTTCAGAAGGCAAAAACTCTTTTCAGTGATATAATTTCCAGTGCAGAGAGCCCACATGCAAAGAACAGTGACAGAAACCATGACAATTGTGAACCTATGGCAAAAATGCAGAGTGGTTTCAAAACTGCAGGCGGAAAAAAGGTTCATGTATCACAGAAAGATCTTCTGAATGCAAAACATCTTTTGAAGGTCTTAGATGATTCTGTTTTAACAAAAGCAATGCAAATGGCAGAAGACTGTGATATGGATGTTAACAATGGCATTTCAGCAAAACAAAAAAGTATAGCACCTATGGTTGGAACAGGCAGTGATGAGAAAAACCTTCCAGAAACCAGACTACAGCAAAAGGCGACTTTGGGCTTTTCTGTAGAGTCTGAGAAAAGATACACTGAGGACAAAGACAAACAAGCGGAACAAAAAAATGACACTTTGTCGCTACAAACAGCGAGTGGAAAAGGAGTTACCATTGCATCTGAAGCTCTAAGGAAAGCAAGATCTCTGTTGGGTGAATGTGATGAAATGCAGGATAAAATTGGTATAAACCCTTCATGTTCCAAGATTCCAGTTCATGACTCACTTCCTCAGAATGGTGGATTTCGTGCTGCAAGTGGAAAGCCTGTAGCACTTTCCTCTGAGGCCCTTCAGAGGGCAAACGCTCTCTTTGGTGATATAAGTATCAGTGCAGAGATTCCACATGCAAAGAATAGTCACAAGAAATATGACTACGGTGAAAACACACGGAAAATGCAATGTAGCTCCAAAACTGTAGGAGGAGAAAAAGTTAATGTTTCAGAGCAAAACCTTCTGAAAGAAAAACATCTTTTGAAGGAAGCTGATGACTCTGTTTCAAAAAAGGCAATGCAAGAGGAAGATGGTTTTACTAAAGATTGCAATATGGATATTAACTATGGAATTTCAGTAAAACATGATAATACATTGTCTATCAGTGATATTTCTAAGGACTCAGGAAATGGATGTACTGAAGTCACAAGTGAACACATGAAACAAAAAAACACTTGGCCCCAACAAAGTGTTGGATTTCAGACAGCAAGTGGAAAAGGAGTCGCTGTGTCATCTAAAGCTCTGAAGAGAGCCAAAACCCTTCTAAGTGAATGTGAAGGAGTTGAGGATAAAATCAGTATAACAGCACCACGGGGCAAGATTTCGGCACATGGTCCACCATTCAGGAGTAGTGGTTTTCTTGCAGCCAATGGTAAGCCTGTTGCACTTTCATCAGAGGCCATGCAGAAGGCGAAAGCTCTTTTCAGTGATATTAGCCAGAGCAGAGACACCCCAGCTGTTGCACACACAAGAAAGAACGATAAGAAAATTGATGCTCACAATGGAGAGGAAACACATTGTGGTTTCAGCACTGCAGGGGGAGTTAAAGTCCAAGTGTCCAAAAAAAGTATTTTGAAAGCAACCAGCCTTTTCAAAGAATTTGATGATGGGGAATGTCATGATTCCTTATTATTTTCAACAAGCCCACAAGACAATCCTATGCCAAATCTGTCAAAAGTAGAAGATGTGGAAGGACCTTCGGGTTCAAACCTCACCACAGCCTCTGACAAGTACATGTCTACCAAGGGAACTGCCTCTCTTGTAGTTGAATCTGTGCCCTCCTTGCAAGAGTCTGACCTAAAAGTTGAAAATTTAAGAGGACATGGTTGTACATCTGTCAATAACAAGGCAGCTAAAGATGCATTTAAGTTTCAGGAAGACACCATAACACCATCTGGGGCAGGCACTCTGCATGATTGCCCTGAAGAGGAAATGCAGTGTCTGCTGGACTATGAAATAAATAAGGAGAGCAGCACCAGGGAGTCTAAAGTTTTAAAACCAAATGAGTCTTCAGTTCTTAACTTTCAGTCACTTAACCTTACTGGTTGCACAGAGACCCAGCAAAAATTTCTTGCACAGGAAGCTCTGGACTGTACTAAAGCTTTGCTAGAAGATGAAAGTCTGGCTGACCACAATCTCTTGATGACTTTAGAAAATATGCCACTACAACATAACACAAGTGCCAATGGGTGTGAAGAGAGTGAAAAGAGAAGAGGGAAAAGATCAGTGGAAGACACAGAAATGAATGGTAGGTACCTGCATTGCTACTCAGAGTTTAAGTGTAATATTTTTATTGAAACTGTGCTGCTATTTTCAAAACTTATTTAATTAATTTATTGATGTTTTTCAAGAAAATTGCATTAATACCTTTCTTGCAATTTAGGATTAAGTTGTATTGCTTACTATTTGGAATTTTTTTTTTTTTTTTTTTTAGAAAAGTTAAATGATACTTTATGACATGCAAACCATTGTTTTCAGATGAGTAAACATGCCTGATCATAATTAACTTTAAGCCACAGCTCTGCTTTGAGAATAATAGCCTTCTAACTATTTAGGTCAGCCTCCCCTAAAAAGACGGTTACTGGAAGAGTTTGACAGGAGTCTCATGGATCCAAAAGCTTCAACTCTCCACCCAGTCAAAAGTTGTTCCAATGGTAAATTGTTAGCACTATGGCACATTTTCTGAGAACTGTTTATTTTGTGTTATTCATTAAATAACTATTTGTATTTATCCCTAAATAAGGTTTAATGAAGGACAGGGGAGTTTTTAAATACAGCACCTCCCTTTATCCAAACATTACTCGGCCGCACAGGTATGTTCCTGTTGAAGCACCATGTTTTCAAACAGGTTAACAAAGTTATAAGCTTTTTCTGATATGTCCTTTCTTTTCTTTTCTGCAACAGTGGAAAAACCTATGTGGAAACTAGATTCCAAAAGACACAAATACAGAACTCAATGACAGGAGACCCCAGGAGCAAATCGGCACATTACAAGACATCAGCATTTGTTCCTCCATTTGTCAGAAATGCAAAGACAGAAACCCATAAGAATATGGTGCTCAAGGATAGCATAAGAACACCTTCGGCCTTTGTTCCACCATTCAAAAAACAAAGAACTATTGTTCAAGAGAGTTCCTGTAAAGCGCATGAGGGGGAAGACAAACACCAAAAACCGTTTGTAATGTCATCTAACAGCAAGTGTTTCGTGCCGCCCACTAAAAAAACACAAGGCGCTGCGGATGGAACTGCTGTGGCTGCAGCTCGAAGTGACGATATGAATAATCGAAGCTTACCTGTTGACTTCAGGTCTGTCAGTGCTGTTGGAGAGACATCAGGTGTAGATGGCACATGTTCAAGAAGCCAAGGTGCAGTAAACAGTTTGAGCTACATCAGTGTAAAAGTTTCTTTGTCACAGTTTAAAAAAAAATGCTGTCTGTTTGCAGATGTATATCAGAATCTTCAGAACACTGAGCTGGCACAGGATATGCAAGACATGAGGATCAGGAAGAAGAAGCGCCAGAACATTCGACCTCTTCCAGGGAGCTTGTTTCTTAAAAAAACATCAGGAGTACCCAGGATCCCACTAAAAGCTGCAGTGAATGGAAAGATCCCAGGGAGATACACCCCAAAAAAGGCAAGGCTGTAACTGTCACTGGGTTTTTAGCATTTTTAAGCATACTTAGATTTCTTTGTTTTGGTTTTAAACACAGACTGTGAGACACAAATGTACTTGTTTTTATTTTTCAGCTTTATGGATATGGAGTCCAAAAATATGTTTCCAATATCACCAGTGAGAATGCAGAATCTTTCCGCTTCAGCCTGCTGCAGTTCATCAAACTGGAAGCCTTTACAGATGAAGGTGGAGTTCAGCTTGCTGATGGAGGATGGCTGGTCCCCAGCAATGATGGGACTGCGGGGAAAGAAGAGTTTTATAGGTATTACTGAATCACACTTTGTGTTAAATGAATCATATTGAAGTAATCAGGTTTAGCAATACAATATAAGCTTAATATACTAAATATCTTGTCCTTATATGCCCACAGAGCTTTATGTGACACCCCGGGTGTGGATCCTAAACTGATCAGTGAAGCATGGGTGTACAATCACTACAGATGGATTGTGTGGAAGCAGGCCTCTATGGAAAAATCTTTTCCAGAAATAGTGGGCAGCCGGTGTCTCACACCCGAGCAGGTTCTCCTCCAACTTAAGTACAGGTATATGCAGCTAAAGCTTGCTCAGATATTTATGTAGTTGTAGGTCACTTTTTAATATGCGTATCTTGTTGACAAATAAGTGTTGTTATGCTTTTCTAACTGCCATTTTGTGTACGGTATTTTACAGGCAAAATAAATTTTGAAAATATAGACTTTGCAGTGAATTACACTTTTAGCTAATTATGCTGAATACAATGGGATAATGTTGAATAATGTTAAATGTGGGATACAAATGTTGGCATCTACCTAGCAAAATAGCTGCTAGGTAATTATTGACTCAATTTAATGTATTGGTAAATGGTAAATGGCCTGTATTTGTATAGCGCTTTTACTAGTCCCCCCTAGGGACCCCAAAGCGCTTTACACACCCAGTCATCCACCCATTCACACACACATTCACACACTGGTGGAGGCAAGCTACAGTTGTAGCCACAGCTGCCCTGGGGCAGACTGACAGAAGCGTTTTCTAAAACATATTCTGTTTATGTCAGATATGATGTAGAGGTGGACCACAGCCGCAGGCCAGCTCTGAGAAAGATCATGGAAAAGGATGACACGGCAGCCAAAACCCTGGTTCTTTGTGTTTGCGATATCATCTCCAGGGGTCACTCCCCAAAAACACAGAGTCACAATGACACCAAAACCCCTCACAGTGCAGATGCAAAGGTTGAAACTTCAGCTGCACTCATTTGGCTGACAGATGGTTGGTATGCCATTAAAGCTCAGCTGGATGAACCTTTGACTGCAATGGTTCACAAAGGTCGACTGGCTGTCGGGGGCAAGTTGATCATCCATGGGGCTCAGCTGGTCGGATCACAAGATGCTTGCTCCCCTCTGGAGGCGCCTGAATCTCTGATGTTAAAGGTAGTCTAAGACAGAGACCACAACTTTTATCTCTACACAACACAACCAGAAAAGAAGGTGTCTTACTTCCTCTTCATGTGTTTAGATCTGTGCCAATAGCTGCAGACCTGCACGATGGGATGCTAAGCTAGGATTTCACAAGGATCCTCGGCCATTCCTCCTTCCAATCTCCTGTTTGTATAGCAATGGAGGTCCAGTAGGATCTGTTGACATTGTTGTACTGAGAAGCTATCCCATGCAGGTGTGCACTGATATATAATCACTGTTAGTCAGATTTGGGTTTTATCCTTTTTAACTCTGTCTAATATGTATTTCTCAGTGGATGGAGAGGAAGCCAGATGGCAGTGTTGTATTCCGTTCTTCACGTGCAGAAGAGAAGGAGGCGAGACGATACAACAGTCACAAACAAAAAGCAATGGAAATCTTATTTGCCAAGATTCAATCTGAATTTGAAGATGAAGAAAAAGGTAAGGATCAGGTTTACAACAAGTTCAACAAGCTGCTACAGTCTGAAATTCGATACGTTTTTTATAAGCTTTTATCTTTAGGGAGTATCAAACCACAGCGGCGAAGAAAACCAATCAGTCATCAAGAAATTGCAAATCTGCAGGATGGAGAAGAGCTGTATGAAGCAGTGGGAGATGATCCAGCTTACCTTGAGGTAGTAAAACATTTGCTTTACAGATTGTTGGCCTAATTTCAGCTGTGAAGGGTTTTAGTATATTATTTTTCCCCTCTTAGGCTCATTTGAGTGCACAACAGTTGGAGGCCCTTCATACCTACAGACGCTCTCTGATGGAGAAGAAGCAGGCTGAACTGCAGGATCGATATCACCGTGCTCTGGAAGCAGAGGACAATGAAATGATCTGCCCCAAACGAGAGGTTACACCTGTGTGGAGACTCTGCATTGCCGACTCCATGGAGCAACCCGGCAGGGGTGTGTCTTCATTTGTCTTCTTGTTTGACTCTTTTTTTTATAATTACTGTAACTTGCGAACTACGTTGTGCTAACTTTTTTTTTTTTTTTAATCTTGGTTTTAGTTTACCAGCTGAATCTTTGGCGACCTTCCTCAGATCTACTGTCTTTACTAAAGGAAGGCTGTCGATTCAAAGTCTATAACCTCACCACTTCAGATGGAAAGAAACGCAGCTGTATCGAACCTGTTCAGCTCACTGGGACAAAGAAAACACAATTTCAAGAGCTCCAGGTACTGTAGGAAACAAACTCCCTTTAGCACATGTGAATTTTTTTTTTACCGTTTATAAATTAAACATATCATTGAAACTTTTGTAATATTTCCATTCAGGCATCACATGAATGGTTGTCAACATACTTCCAACCAAGAGTTTGCACAAATTTTGTGAATCTTCAAAATCAAGATTTTGAGCCACTGTGTGGAGAAATTGATCTAGCAGGATATGTCATCAGTGTTGTAGATGGAAAGGGTAGGTGTTTTTTTTTTTTGTTTGTTTGTTTTATCACTTGCTTTTCTTACAACTGCTTGCATAAAGTTCGCTGAAAAGTCTTCTTCTTTTGAACACAGGTTCATCTCCTGCATTTTATTTGGCTGATGAGAAACTGAATTTTGTGAAAGTTCGCTGTTTCAGCAGCTTGTCTCAGACTGGCCTAGAAGACGTGGTAAAACCACGCGTCATATTAGCGCTGAGCAACCTCCAGCTCAGAGGTCAGTCAGTGCATCCCACGCCTGTTGTGTATGCTGGAGATCTGACAAGTTTTTCTACAAATCCTAAAGAGGTTCATCTACAGGAATCTTTCAGCCAGCTTAAAACTCTGGTCCAGGTACGATGCTAAAATCAAAACCTTAAAAGCTGCTGATATTCTTCAGAAACTGCTCTCTCTCTCACAGCAAAAGTGCTCCGTGATCTGCATGAAGTCATTTGTGTTAGCTATAATTTAATCAAAGCACAGCTGTAATTGCAAGTGCTGAAAACTAGCAGTAACATTTCTTTTGTCATGCTCACTGAGATCACCTTTAAACAATGCTAATCTCCTCGGTACTAAAAATTGTTTTGTAGAAAATGTAATAAAGTAGTGTACTAACATATTTTTTTCCTTGTTTATCTTCATCTCAGACTTATTTGAATGCAATAAAATGTTAACATTTTCATCACTTTTTTTTCTTTTCAGTGTCAGGAGAACTTCTTTGTAACTGCTGAAGAGAAGCTTTCAGAATTAGTCAGATCAAATGGCCTTAGCGCCAGCTCCTCTCCAGCTCTCCAAAGACAAACACCAGCTTCTCTAACAGACAGAAGACAAGACATAAAGTCAAGTGTGAGTTTAACTTCATGCTGTGGTATCTGGTGTTTTTCAGTATATCTGTTATAACATAATGTCATCTGTTAATATATCAGTTCTAAGCCCATCATCTTGATTATGTCTTTTTATACAGGTGATTTCTCAGAAGCCAGGCAGAAACCTTGGATCCTTCACACCTGTTGGCAGGAAGTCTCCTACACCAACATCTTCAGCAGAAAAAGATCCCAAAAGCCTGAAAAGGAGGAGAGCACTGGACTATCTGTCTCGTATCCCGTCTCCGCCACCTCTTTCCCATCTGGGCTCAGTGGCTTCTCCATGTGTAAATAAGACATTCAACCCACCTCGGAGGTCTGTGACACCAAGCACTTTAAAAACTGTACAGACACCATCTCACAAACCCACTGACTCACTAGGAGAGGATGAATGGGTAAATGATGAGGAACTGGCTATGATTGATACTCAGGCACTACGTGTTAATTTAATCTAGATACATACCACTGTGTGATGACAAACACGCTACAGCTTTTCAATTGACTGAATGTAAATGTTAAGGTTCCGTGTGTATATAACACACATTTTTTAGGGTTTTTTGTAGACTTGTTGGCCTCATAAAATGGGGAAAGTAAATACTGAAATCATGTCACTTCACAATGTTTTACAATTTTATACTTGTTTCTGTGAGGTTCCTGCATTCAGTGTTAAATAAATTCAGAATTTTATTCTAGCAGTTTTGGTCTGTGGGTCTCTGTTTTTGCATTTAAAGACGAACACATACAGGGTTGAGAAACTGGTGGATTCTTGTAGTAATGTATTGTTGTGGGGGGGGGGTTCTGCCAGGCTCTAGTCCTGTGCACAACTAAATACATCCTTACTGCCTTCTTAGGAATTAAGAAGGGAAGTAGCAGCTACTTGCTGTTAATGAACTGTACTTGATTAATTGATCGTCAACAAGTTTGAGCATCTATATAAAAGTACAGCTCGGGTTTGCCAAATTGCATCTGAAATAATCACATAATATAGTTTGCTTGCATAAATGAATGCAACCAAACTTCAATGAACTGAAACAATGTAAAGAAGATATGAGAAGCTGATAGTCATACAGAAAAATGATTCCTCTAGGCTACAAATGAGCAAATTCCTTTAGTCATTTTAATGGTTAAATGGGAACAACTAATTAAGGGTTATTAATTAAGGTAAGATTTGTCAGTTATGTCAAACTGACAAATATTGATTTATTTTTTGAAGCTTTAAAAAAGGTTTATAGGTACAAGAATACAGTATAACTTAAAGAAATTCACCATATAAAAAAGTTTGTAATAACCACTTTGAGTGATCTTGATTCAAAGCGTTAAGTATTTCACCATTTTGCTACACCACTAGCGATTAGTTTGTGGAGATGTCACGAGTATATCAATTCAATTTGATTTAGCTGTTTTCTCTTAACTGTAATGCTGACTTGGATTTCTTTTTTTTTTTTTTTAGGTAATTTCAATATAAAGATGTCAGGAAGCAGTTTATAATGCAGTCCAGGGCAGTGAATAGCAACGGCTCACATATGCTATAGAAACGCAGGCATTTTAAAATACAGCGGGACTCAGTAAAGTAATTACTGCTCTTTGTATCCATTTTTGTCACTACCCCGTCGCCTTTCAGTCCCGCTGGTGTCGCTCACGCAACGAGTGGCCAGGATGCCTGCCATTAATAAGAGAATAGAAGAAGAAAGTCACTTCCGTAAACACAAGGCAAGTGCGATTTTGAATCTGCACACCGGTGTATTGTTAATGTGGGTTTCCCCTGAATTTATGCATCTCCAGTATGAACGGTAGGCAACCGTGAATATCGACAGTTACTCTATTATTTTACGTTTACGTAGTGAACAATTATGTTTATTAATTTATTTATTTTTCTTGTCTTCTGTGCAACTCGTGTTGTGGCACGTTAGCCAAAGGTTAATGGTTGGCAGAAGACATGGTTTCGATTTTAGCTGATTAATCTACGGTGTGTGTAATCATGTGCACTTGTATTTACATATAAACCCAGCCCAAAAAGCAAGGAAAATGTGTTTCGTGGATGTATATATTTTGTTACTGTGGTTATTGACAAAAAGTCTTATACCACTGGAAAGTCTGTTTATTTCCCTTTAAATTAGTAAGGAAAATGGAAAAACTCGCCAAATCTTTTCTACCAATGTCAAGGGTCTTATTCTGCTATTGACTCTTAGTTTGAGCTTCTGGCACCCCATGTGCTGACAATTACGTGCCTTATTGGTGCCTGATTATCAGCACCTGTGAGCATGGACTCTAATGAGACAGACTGTGGATAAGATGCAGGGAACTTTATGCTGATTGGATAGGGTGACAGTTTTTTGGTGGAAACAGTGTGATGATATGGAGTGTCATCTCCCTCACTGTAAAAACAAGGCTTGTCATCATTGGAGGCAATCTTAGTGCAGAAAGATCCCCACAGTCTGGAACTAACCTTTATTCTCCAGGATCACAACACTCACCCTGACAGAGCGGGGTTTATCAAAGTCCCATTGAATATTTTTGGGATCAGCTTAGGCTTTGTGGGCGTTTGTGCCAGAACGACCAACACAACCACACAGGCTGACTTGTGACAAATGCTGGTTGACGAATGGGATGGCATCCCACAGCAGTGTGTGACCAAGCTGTTGACCAGCATGAAAAGGAGATGGCAGGCTGTTGTGGCTGTGTATGGTTTTCCACATGCTACTGAGGCTCCTGTTTGTTTAATTAATAAATTATTAAATTGGCAAAATGCTTTCTTTCTTCAGACTTTAATCATCACACTCCAGTAAATAACACCAAACAAGAGACCGAAGCAGAATAAGATGTGTGGCATCAGCAGAGAAGATTTTTCATGGGTGCAACCCACATATTCAACTCTTCTGCTCAACCCAGAAATGCATTTTCCTTACAAATGCGGCACCATTTCAGGTCAAATAAACAAGCTTTCCACAAGCATAACTCTTTTTTTGCCAAAAGGCATTGTTACAAAGAAATAATCAACCAAACACTTTCCTTACTTTTTCTGCTACGTTTATAAATTGGCATAGCAGCACTGAAAAATCTATAAGATAAAATAAATAAAGCAAAATAATAAGAATAGGAATAACATGCAGTATTATTATGTAGTATTTTTGTGGTGTTTCAGTGTTGTAAGTATTCTAATCTGTTTTCATCCAGATGTCTCAGCCTGAATTATGTTGTACAACCTCTGATGCCATAGAAACATCTTGTGTGAGTGAGGATAAAGAAGCTTGTAAAGATGACTCTGCTGACACAAACAGTAAGTGTGTGGGCACTGACGGTGGCGCTCCAGACAGCAGTGTCAGGGACCGCGTGTTAAGGGAGGTAGGATTCACCAGCTCTGCCTTCATCGGTCCAGCATTTCCTCCACAAACAACTGCAGCCGAGTCTGTCATTGAAGACTCGCTGAGTGAGTTTTACAAAGAGCTTGAGAAGATCAATACCCCTGATGGTGCTAATGGTAACCCAGGGAAACAAGATGCAGCTTTTGATCAGCCACTTGTACCTGCTAAATTACCCACCAGCAACAAGACTCAGGATGTTCCTGAGGAGAAAATTGCTAACATGAGGGACTTTGAAGAAACAGATGGCTCCCAAAAAAGCAATGGAAGAAAACAGCCAGCATGGCCTCACTGGTATCAAAATGAGCCATACAATCCCAGAAGGCAGAGGCCAGGGCCGGAGCTGAGCTCTCCCCAGTGGCGTCATCCACAACCACTGGACAGGCCACCACACCCGAGATTTCAGAGCCCACCATTCCCTCACCAACCACCACCGTATGCATTCCCAAATCTACAAAACCCACCACCACATGTGAACCCTACCTTTCAACATTCAAGCATGGCAAACCGCTTTCAAGAGGAGCTGCGGTTTCCACCTTTTTATAGATTCCCACCTCCAAATGTTTCCAGACACCCCTCTCAGGGATTTTATGGAAGTCCTCCACATCAGTTTGACAGGGATGTGCATGGCTCCAGCTATGATGGACACTCAGCTAATGAAAATGTCAGGTGGCCTAGAGATAGAAGTGAAGAGCTCTCTCAGTTAAATGAAGATTATGACAGGCTCCAGAGATGTGATTCAGAAAATGAACCTTGGGAGCGACAGCACTACTATCAGCCTCGTGACGACACACATGCATGCCATTCAGCCCTGGTGCTGATCTTGATGCGGGGATTGCCAGGATCTGGGAAATCCACACGTGCCAGGTAAATCTGTGTGTAATCTTAATTTAATTTTGATCTATTTATTCTTATCTGAAATTGTAGCTTAAAAACAGCAGTTTGACACCGATTGTTTCCCACAGGGAGCTGCTCTCCACTGGCCCCAGTGGGATCATTTTGAGCACAGATGATTACTTTGCACACAAAGATGGCTACCACTATGATCCTAGTCTTCTTGGAGCAGCACATGAGTGGAATCAGAGAAGAGGTATTGACTCATTACAATTTCAGTCATTTAATACGAGTAAAGCAACCACAGTACCTCTGTACTGTAGTGGTTTACATATTCATCTGACAAAAAGCAAGATCCCCCGGTCTATAGAGTATTTTAAACAAATGAGCCACAACATTAACACACTCAAAAAAGAGCCTAAGGCATTTACACGGTCTCCTAAACCTCTTTGATGAGCCCAAAGCAGTTGGTAACCAAAAGGATTCACTGTTAACTTTAATGGTGCCTGATATCACAGGAGACCCCTGGAAGTCCCTAATTGGTTAGTGTTGTTTTTTGTGTGGGTTGGCCTACACAATTTTCAGGCAGGTGGTTTTAATGTTGTGCTAATGTGTGAGTGTGTTTATTTGAAGAGATGTTTCAGTGCCCTAGCTATCCAGCATTTAAAACAGAAATGTTAAGTAGGTGACTTTTTCACTGATAATGTGTGAGCAACATGGGGGCGAGAAGTGATTGTTGAAAAAAAAAAAATCTAATTAAATGGAACATAAAACAAATTAAACATTTTGGTTTAAAAACAGTTTTAATTTTCTTGCCAGAACTTGTCAGAATCTTTTCTTAATCTTCTCAGCTAGAGGTGCTCTTCATGATGGCCGGTCTCCCATTATTATTGATAATACAAACATTCAAGCCTGGGAAATGAAGCCATATGTCAAAATGGTAAGTGGCCATACTAAATATTTATTATTATTGTTGTTTTTATTATTAGTTAATATTTCATACCACTTTCACTAATCCTTCGAATTTCCAACTCCTGCATCAGGCTTTGGAGAGCGGATACAAAGTTGACTTTTGTGAACCGGACACCAGGTGGAAATATGATCCTTACGAGCTGGAGAAGTATGATTTCTGACTCATGATATTAAAATGCTGTTAGACATAGTTTAGACTTCACATTCTAACATTATCCTCTTTTTTTCTTTTTCTTTTACCTCCAGGAGGAACAAACACGGTGTTCCTCAGGAGAAGATCGCGCAGATGATGGACCGTTTTTCTATTCCCATATCCATAGACATTGTCATGAATTCAGAAGAACCGTTTCATGTGAACCAGAGACGTCGACCAGAGCAGCCACAAATGATGAGGAAAAAGCCAAATTTACATAATTTCTAAGACAATTTAACAGCTTCGTAATTTACCTTGTATGACCATTTTTAGTGTAAATATTGTGATTTTTATAATTTGTACCTGTTTTTAATATATTACTTTGTATACTGTAATTTTTTTATAAGAAAAGAGAAAAAATATTTTTCTGAGGAAATTAAAATCTGCAATTTAGTATGTAATAACAAATTTTTACAGTATGTGTATTCTTCACATTACAGGACAACAGTGAAAACCAGGAGTTTGCCCTGTTTTAAATTTATTTTTTTACTCATTTACAAGTTGTTACAATTTTTGGTGAGCTTGATCAGTGATTTATCATCTTGGTTGTTGTTCTCTTTCTTTCTTTCTTTCTTTCTTTCTTTCTTTTTTTAGCTAGAAGTTGTTTCTTCCTGCAACATACACCAATAGGCAGATTTTCAGTGCCAAAATAGCCAAATATAAACATTGATATGAATTTTCTTTTTTAGTTTGTTACACTGGTGTTAGTGTTGTTCTTACATAATTAAAACATTGTTGGTCCAGGATCAGTGTTGCAACTGACCAGTCCTGTTGTCTGGGTATTTAGTTAGCATTAGCCAAGAAGCTAGCTAATGCTATTAAAAACTGTCACAAGTAAACCAATATGAGTAGCTAAATTTGGCTAACAGCAAAAATAGCTTGATAATATGTTATATAGCATACATTAATAAAGGAAACACTTGAAGTGCTTTCTATTTGTTCCAGAAGAGAGTTTTACATAAGCAAATGTTGATGCAGGAACAACACCAACGTGAATATCACACACATGGTGTGCCTGTGTGTATAAAGAAATTTAGTCGATTTAAGTATACCCTCTGATTTTATTAGTTTGCAGAACCACCTTTAGCAGCAATAACTTGATGAAATGATGAAACAAATCTGCTAGAAAGAGTAAAGTGCTTGGTATTGTTGTTCTGTTAAATGACAGAATTTCAGCCAAGCTTTAACCGTGAGACAGTTGACCTCACAGCTGACTCTAGAATACTTTGGTATACAGAGGGGTTTTTTGTAAACTCAATGACTGCAAGATGCCGAGGTCCTGTGGCTTCCAAATGAACCAACTCACCCCTCTGCCACCCTGCTTGACAGCTGGTGTGAGGTGTTTGCTGATATGCTGTGTTGGATGTTCATCAGTAGCGGCTCTATAATATCTGCATTTTTGTCTTACTTTATGTCTCCAAACGTCATTGCCCCAGAAGTCCTGTGGTTTTTCAGAGGCAACTTTGCAAATCTAAGCTGTGTTGCCATATTTTTAGAGAGATGAATGTTTTTTCAAATAATTTCAAATAAGCCATACGTGTTCAGTCTTTTTATATTATACTACCATGAACTTTAATATTTAACCTGCTAACTGGGGCCCGAAGAGGCTGAGATTGAGCTTTTTTGGAGACTGCAGACTGCCAAACTGCTTTTATTGAGGTGGTCACACTTACTGATTGGTCAGTTAATCAAGTGCATTCAAGCAGCAGCACCTGGCTGCTAAATGCCCTCTTATTTCCTATCAAAGCAGTAAATATGTACTTAGTTTTTCACAGGACTACACACAGTCCTGTGAAAAATAACTAAACTATACAGTAACTTCCATGTGATGTATTTTTTCTGTTTTAATGTCTTTGTGAAAACTCTATTTAATGCTTTTTTAGGCTAAATATTTTATGGCAGCTAGTAGAACAGTTTCCTAGCAGAAGAGCTTAAGCCTTAACAAAACAGACTGATTCTGATGTCTTTGAGTTAAGGTGTTGGTGCATAATGTTTGAAACCAATTTAAATTTTCTAATTTGAACAGGATGGTTCCTGTTTTCTTCTGTTCATAGTGGTTATTAGGAAATCCTTTCCTAAGCTGTGCTGAGTCCAAGTGATCTAAAAAAGTGTGCCTGAAGCTAAAATGAGTGTCCAAAAAGTCAGAGTTAAAGAAATCAACCTGATAAAAATCTAGTGTTTCTTGTATAAAACAGATTCTTTGTGTTTCTTTGTTTGGGTGCATGAAAGGATGAAAAAGAAAAAGAACCTCATCTTGGCTCCTGGTAAACTTTTAAAAACATGGGTTTTTTTTAAACAAAGGCCTGTAAATTGTAATCAGCATAAACAAAAACTAACCCTGTCAGTGTGCAAATGGACAATATTGTTTCTGTCTGCTGGCAGACTCAAAATTGGTGATCCTGTATTTTGTGTGCTCATTTGTGAAAGCGAAGCAGTAATAGGTAAGCCTCCAGTTAAAAACTGTTGCGTCTTTGTAAACACAATATGCCTCACGGACAGTTTGCCAAAGCAGAATAACCCATCTACAGCTGCTGCAGCCAATTACTGTAGGGAAACATTGAGTAGAGACCCTATTACTGTAGAAACTCTGATATAGCGCTAAACACCAAGTGTGGAGAGGTCTTTGTCTGATAGCATTCAGTGTTCATTACTGTGTGTCTCACAGGAAATCACATTTCACCCCACTGTTCCTGCTGGTGCTCATTAATGCGGCACAGAGGTGATGTTTTGTTGGCTCTTTTCCCCCAATCGTTGTTGTGTGGGGAACCAGAATTTTTTTTCTACACCACAGACTATATAGTTAAATGTGTGTTATACTGGTTGAAAATTTTATGTTTTTAAGAAAATTATGTCGTGTTTTTGGAACTGGGACTAACATGGGACAAGTTGGTATTTGTCTTTGGGATCTTCATGTGACAGATCTGGGTTAACTTTCCTGTTTCTCTGCTTCACATTTTGCTGCACTGCTGTATGCTTAAGAATAGCATACTGATAATTGGATGCACATAAACTGAGATTTAACCCAAATGCAGTATGTGTTGGTTTGAATTAGAGAAAAGGATCAGTGAAGGGTGAAGAAAATACCAGCGAATGAGAGTGGGCATTTCCTGATAACATTTACATTTACAATAATTGATTACACAGCGGTGGAGAGTAGATTTTATCAAAGTAGATGTCTTTCTGAAAGCACTGTAACTAAGTTTAAGAATATAATCCACCCACTGTTATCATCTTCAATGCCCTGTACCAACACAGAGCAGAGCAGCTATCTGAACGCTACCCCAACAGAGGTTGATTATCTTGTTAATAATTTCACCTCCTCACTACGTACGACTCTGGATACTGTAGCTCCAGTGAAAACTAAGGTCTCTAATCAGAAGTACCTGACTCCGTGGTATAATCCTCAAACACGTACCCTAAAGCAGATGACTCGTAATCTGGAGAGGAAATGGCGTGTCACAAATTTAGAGGATCATCATTTAGCCTGGAGAAATAGTTTGCTGCTTTATAAGAAAGCCCTCCGCAAAGCCAGAACATCTTACTATTCATCACTGATTGAAGAAAATAAGAACAACCCCAGGTTTCTCTTCAGCACTGTAGCCAGGCTGACAAAGAGTCAGAGCTCTGTTGAGCCAACCATCCCTTTAACGTTAACTAGTAATGACTTCATGAACTTCTTCACAAATAAAATTTTTATCATTAGAGAAAAAATTACCAGTAATCATCCCACAGATGTAATATTATCTACAGCTACTCTTAGTACCATTGATGTTAAGTTAGACTCTTTTTCTCCAATTGATCTTTCTGAGTTAACTTCAATAATTACTTCCTCCAAACCATCAACGTGTCTTTTAGACCCCATTCCTACAAAACTGCTCAAAGAAGTCCTGCCATTGATTAATTCTTCGATCTTAAATATGATCAACCTATCTCTAATGGTCGGCTATGTACCACAGGCCTTCAAGCTGGCTGTGGTTAAACCTTTACTCAAAAAGCCATCTCTAGACCCAGCAGTCTTAGCTAATTATAGGCCAATCTCCAACCTTCCTTTCATATCAAAAATCCTTGAAAGAGTAGTTGTCAAACAGCTAACAGATCATCTGCAGAGGAATGGTTTATTTGAAGAGTTTCAGTCAGGTTTCAGAGCTCATCACAGCACAGAAACAGCTTTAGTGAAGGTTACAAATGATCTTCTTATGGCCTCTGACAGTGGACTCATCTCTGTGCTTGTCCTGCTAGACCTCAGTGCAGCGTTCGATACTGTCGACCACAATATCCTATTAGAGCGATTAGAACATGCTGTAGGTATTACAGGTACTGCACTGCAGTGGTTTGTATCATATCTATCTAATAGACTCCAATTTGTGCATGTAAATGGAGAGTCCTCTTCACACACTGAGGTTAATTATGGAGTTCCACAGGGTTCAGTGCTAGGACCAATTCTGTTTACATTATACATGCTTCCCTTAGGCAGCATCATTAGAAGACATAGCATACATTTTCACTGCTATGCAGATGACACCCAGCTCTATCTGTCCATGAAGCCAGATAACACACACCAATTAGTTAAACTGCAGGAATGTCTTAAAGACATAAAGACCTGGATGGCCGCTAACTTTCTGCTTCTTAATTCAGATAAAACTGAGATTATTGTACTCGGCCCTGAAAATCTTAGAAATATGGTATCTAACCAGATTCATACTCTGGATGGCATTACCTTGGCCTCCAGTAACGCTGTGAGGAACCTTGGAGTCATTTTTGACCAGGACATGTCCTTCAACGCACATATTAAACAAATATGTAAGACTGCTTTCTTCCATTTGCGCAACATCTCTAAAATTAGAAATATCCTGTCTCAGAGTGACGCTGAAAAACTAGTTCATGCATTTATTACTTCCAGGCTGGACTACTGTAATTCATTATTATTAGGATGTCCAAAAAACTCACTGAAAAGCCTTCAGCTAATCCAAAATGCTGCAGCAAGAGTACTGACAGGGACTAGAAGGAGAGAGCATATTTCTCCTGTTTTGGCTTCCCTTCATTGGCTTCCTGTTAAATCCAGAATTGAATTCAAAATCCTGCTCCTCACATACAAGGTCTTAAATAATCAGGCCCCATCTTATCTTAATGACCTTGTAGTACCATATCACCCTATTAGAGCACTTCGCTCTCGCTCTGCAGGCCTACTTGTTGTTCCTAGAGTATTTAAAAGTAGAATGGGAGGCAGAGCCTTCAGTTTTCAGGCCCCTCTTCTGTGGAACCAGCTTCCAGTTTGGATTCGGGAGACAGAAACTATCTCTACTTTTAAGATTAGGCTTAAAACTTTCCTTTTTGCTAAAGCATATAGTTAGGGCTGGACCAGGTGACCCTGAATCCTCCCTTAGTTATGCTGCAATAGACGTAGGCTGCCGGGGGATTCCCAAGATGCATTGAGTTTTTCCTTTCCAGTCACCTTTCTCACTCACTATGTATTAATAGACCTCTCTGCATTGAATCATATCTGTTATTAACCTCTGTCTCTCTTCCACAGCATGTCTTTTATCCTGTTTTCCTTCTCTCACCCCAACCGGTCGCAGCAGATGGCCGCCCCTCCCTGAGCCTGGTTCTGCCGGAGGTTTCTTCCTGTTAAAAGGGAGTTTTTCCTTCCCACTGTTGCCAAAGTGCTTGCTCATAGGGGGTCATATGATTGTTGGGTTTTTCTCTGTATCTATGAAGCGCCTTGAGGCGACTTTTGTTGTGATTTGGCGCTATATAAATAAAATTGAATTGAATTGAATTGAATTATTGTCCAGAATGAAATGCCACTGTGACGTCACACTTTTTACCAAATATTAACTTAATAATAGGAACCCACATGACTGGTTTCACTGGTCGTAGTTTTAATTCTCTTGAAGGCAGTGTTTCCGACTGATGCTCTTCCAGTCTTAAAAATATGTATTTAGGGTTAGTTATTTGATTTTTAGACTGCAGTATTCAGCATACTGCTGTCTGCAGCTTCCTATCTTTTCTGTAGAGGGTTTTTAACGCTACACCAACTTTTTGCATTTTATAAATTTTGGTGTTACAAATTTTCCACAAAAAAATAATAATAATGCAGGTTGATGTGATATGTAAGATATGCAATAATCTCTCTGTTTCAGTGTTTGTGGAAGTTTTAAGACTAAATTTAAGTCTTGCACAAGCTTGATTTTTGATTTTTGTAAATGATTGCCTTATTTGTTTAAAGGGTTATTCTACACAGAACTACAAAAAAATGTCAGGGCTAAACTGCGAAAATAAATGGTAGGAAGGAAACCCATAAATTATATTTAACTGGTAAATAAAAGCTTATTGAATCTTAAAATGCAGAGCTGGCCTCAAGTATGTTCAGTATTTAAAAAGGCTAAGCTGTCCTGTGAGTCTCCCTAAGATATAATCTGACCTTGAGTCAAGAGAATCAATGAGGAGGCCCTTTAAAGGGGATTTCAAATGGATTTGCTTTCTGTCTTTTGATGTCAGTGCAGCCCTGTCTGCAGTGAAGAGTTAGCAGTTTTTCACCATTTAGCCTATTAGATTTTCTTGCAAAATGGGTGCCCGGGGCAGAAGAATAAGATGAAAAGGCTTTAATGAGTAACTCAAGTCAATAACAAAGAAGAGAAACCGTTTTAAATTTAATCTAGACTTCACTTTTTAAAGAGAAATTACACCCTCCAAAAACATTTTCTATAAAATTAAAGGCCCTTTGGTTCCACCCTTGTTAGAATAATAATGCAAACAAGCTTAAATTAGTTATTAAAAGTCTTATCAGACCAGGAAACAGTAGACAAATGTATGTTGTCACAATTCGGCTCAAAATGAAGGCCTCACATAGATGATGTTCGTTATTTTAATTAAAGTAATAAAACCAAAACTAGTATGCTTGATTGTCAGCTAATTAATATGTATGCAACGTCTCGGTGAATTGTAAATGAATGAGTGACTGTATGCATGCAAAAATAAAAAGGAAAACCTGAGATGCTCTGTCTGTCAGTAAGCCAGCATGGGGGAGAGGAGCAGAGAAGAGCCCCTGAGAGGTTTCGACAGCCCTGCTTTATAGTGCAACCCTAACTAGGTCAGCTTCACCCACCTGTTACCTAGAAGAAAGGCAAAGACACAGCCAAGAAGGAAAAAAGCTGGTCTTGTGGCCGTCACTGTAACAGAATAAGATCTTTGAACTTTTAAATCACAAACATCAGTGCTGAGCAGCACAGCTGTCGACTCCCTTATCTTTAATGTAAAAACTTTGACCTTTGTAATCCTGGAGCTGTTTAACAAGTAGGACCTCGATGAAGCTCGGGTCTGAATGCTGATATGGAGAGGGTTATAGGAAACAGGCCATTTCCAAAGAAAAACAAGATTATTCTGATGTCATAAAATCTTGTTTTGAAGGAGGATTGTTTCAGCAGCTGTCTAAAGAGGACCACATTTACGCAGAGATTGCAGAGGCAGGGAACTACATGGCGTTTTTATGATTTCTATTGACATTTCTATTTCATGTTCCATTATAATGGGGCGGAAAAAAGCACTGAAGACTTTGCAGTGCATTGTTCGTTCTGTAGGGGCAGACTTTCAGTCACTGACCTTCTTCAGGCACACTTAGAAATGATCGTTCTATAAATAGCAGGGATAAGAAGTTATTATTACTGTATTGGTGGTTGGATTTAGCAACTCCAACAAACCCTTATCCAATGGAGTTACAGACCACTGCTGATATACAACAGCACTGGCCAGCAGTATTTAAAAACTACCTTAGAATGTACAGAAGATCAACTGTAACACAATTTGCCACTCAATTACAGGAAGTCAGGAAACAGGAAAACAGGAAAACTCATAATTTGAGCAGGAGTTACCACACCCACACTTCCTCCTGGCACCACAAAGTCACAGTCTTTAGTTAACAACCAGTTAATAAATACAGCAGCAAGTGTTTTGGTGATACAGTCTGTAGGGAGCAGGCTTGGACTAAAAGGTGCTGGCTTAAATCAATGAAAGGCAAATACTATGAGATAATGTCTGTCCCTGGGAAATATTTTCTGCTGCAGAAAAATAGAAATCTGCGTGCTGAGGACTCATAAGTGTCCTTGATATATAACCATTATGAAGAATGCCGCCTGTCTCCTAACTGAATTCATGATTAAACAGATTTAACAGAGTGTTTGAAGAGACTAAAAGTAATTACTGTTGTTTAACAGCTGCTAAACCTCTGCTGAGGGGACATCTGCGTTTCTACTTATTTTCATTAGCCGCCAGTTTAAATGTGTTTGTACTGTGTACTTCTCGGGTGCGGAGGTGCGCGTCATTTTAATGTGAGAAAGCCTGCAGCAGAATGGAGCAAAAGTGTGCTTGGAATGATGATGATGTAGGCAGCTGTGATGAGTGCTCTGTGCTCCCTAAATGGCAGTGATGAACCATAAATACGTTTCTGCTCTTAAGCATCTCAGGAACAAAAATGGCAGATGAATTCACAGCTGACATGGGAAGCAGAGGACAAGGAAAAGTGGAAGTGACAGGCTAATGTGCACTAATTATTACCAGAGTAGAAAACACATTAAGTGGCTTAATGGTGTGGAACTAAAATCTGTTTAATTTTTTTTTTATTTCGTTTTTAATATATGCAGTTCTTGTGTTATTATAACCTCAGTACCATATCATTGCAAGTGGAAGATCAGGATGAACAGGATCTTGTAGCTCACCCTTTGTACTTGGTGCTAATGAGAGTAAGTGCTATTTACAAAGCAATAAAAAAATGGGGCCATCATATCTCATTGAGGAGCCTGTAATAGTAATTAATTAGCAATTAATACCAACATGTAGGTGAAACTGTAAAAAACATCTTATGGATTACTGTCAGTTTCTACTTTAATTCAATAAATTTGTTTTTTTGACAGTTTTTATTGCAGCCTTGGGATGAAGTCAGGGACTTTGTAAAAGTTAAAAGCCATTAAGGGAAATGGGAAACGGGTGAAGCATAAAATGAAGGACCTCATGTTCTACCTGTCACGTTGTTTATTGTGGTTGTCACGTGAGGCTCATAGCCAATGACAGCCATGCTCTGCAACCGCACAGGGTGTCATCTTTTTACACGCTGAAAACCCATCAGTTGCGTCAAGTTATACACAAGAAGAGCGGATGCTGCATGGCGTGATTTTCAAAATAAAGGCGCAAGGGTGTGTCTTTTGTTATAGAAATCAGTAGTGGGCTGAATAGTGAAAATACATGAACATCCAATGACTGGACAGGGAGTAGGATCTTTTAGATACATATCATGAAAGTGGATTACCCATTTTACACAAGCACAATTTTGATGGTTTTAGTTCTGCCTAAAATTATTTCTAAAAGTTGGCATTAGTCTATCAAAGTCAAATGAAGGAGCATTGCATCATCTATAATACAGAGGTACAAAATCAAGCTTAATTTCCATCAAACAGCTGGGAGATGGGAATGTTTGAGCAGATGAATTATTGTTCCCATAATTAATTATTCAAGAGTTGGTGTAGCCATGTGTCATTGTTTCTGTTGTATAGATACTGACTAATTGGTTTGGGCATCTGACACGAGGGTGTCACGAGAGTGGGTGTACTGGACAAAGGATGCTGAAAATGAAGCTGCCAGGCAGAAGGAAAAGAGGAAGACGTCAGGGCAGATTCATGTATAGTGAAGGAGGACCAGCAGAGCGTTTGTGTGATAGGGTGAGATGGAAGCAGGTGATCTGTTGTGGCGACCCCTAGATGGACAAGCTGAAAGAAGAAGATACTGTGATCACTTTTGCAGCTTTATTAATTCATCACCAAAGTATTTTTTTTTTTTTTTTTACTGAGGTACGACTACTGTCACAAACCCTCAGATATTATGTGGTTTGTATCATTATATTTTTCTAGATGCAATTTTAGCTCCATCAACTTCAATAGCCTTTAAACTGCAACTGCTTACAAAAAGCATGCTAGTTAAACTGCAACATTATCAGTTTAACTATCTTTCAGTAGTCCAGGTATCTTTTTTTTTTTTTTTTAATCCATTTACCTAATTTCTAACTGTTTTACAGAATTGAATGTGTAGGTTTTGCTAGTTTTACTGGATTATTGTTGGTCCTAATTGTATTTTAAATAATTTCTACTCCATATATTGGTTTTAATTCGTTTTAGTTGTGTATTGTTGGTGGGGGGGGTTAACATCAACTTGCTGAATTTACATTTCTTTTATGAGGTTAACATATGGGATTTCTCATTTTCACCAAAAATCATTGTTACTTTTTTCTTTGATTTTCGGTCATTGCAGTTTCTTAGTTTGTTGTCCTATTTTGGGTTGCTTTAATTTTGAAACACGTGACCGGAAGTTTTGCCCTATCTTTTCATTGGCTTGACAGGTGTGGAGCTCCCAGTCCTGGATTTGATGCCGTCCTTCGGCCAGTAGACTTCTAGCGGTCACACGCCGCACGTTTTTATCTTGCTTTTTTTAATCCGCCAGCAAAATGTGGTTGTTGATGAGCTCGGGACCACCTTAAAGAGCACCTTCCTCTGATCCACATTACAGGTGGATCATATAGATCTATCGCATGTGCGGAGAGGGAAGTTTACCTCCACCGACCCGAGGCTAGAGGCGGATAATACAACGGCAGTTTATACGGTAAGTGATTTTGACAGGGAGGCTGTGCAGTTATTGACACGGATTACGAGAAAGCTGTTTATGAATTGCAAATAAGTTGGTTACATTTTTGTTATTAATGCAATTCAGTATTTAAACTTTAGGCTGGTATACATCAGTTGCACATATATCAAAAGAAACTTTGATTTGGACTAAAAGTTGTAGCTCCCCGATACAGAACAAGCCCGGTACCCCACCCATTATTAAATATAATATAATCTAGTAATATAGTTAAATACGGGGCTCATTTAAATCTTGGGGGATTAATTGAATTGCAGGTTACTGTCCAGAGATTTCATCTGTCTGCCTTTGAATATATTAACTTGTTATTTACTGCTCATTTTACTAATGAGGAGGTCTGGTAGAATAAACCTCAAGATCTCTGCCCACATGTTCACGCTGGCATGCTTCACGGTTAAACCTTCTCTCCTTGGGCTCCCCGTACTCAGCCGTCGCAGCCCTGTCTGTTCATACAGTCCTAACACCACTACATCACATAAAAGCACAGTGGAGGTCTGAGCTTGTTAACACGGCCTAGGAACGCATATTTAAAGTCACATATTCGCAGAATAGTGTACTCAGTGGCAAATGTTGTACGCAGTGGATCATGTATGATGAAAATATCTAAGTTAATATCTAAGTTATTGATTACTTACAGAATCTGTGTACAGAAAATGACTAAAATAATGGCTGATTTTTACCTTTATCCCCTGAATGCCCTGCACCTAGGACAGATCTGTGCACCAGACGTTGTCATCTGATTTAATTTTAGTTCCCATTGTCATTCAGAGGTAGAGCTCTGAGCCTGCCCAGCTGCTGGTTACATAATGTCAGCTGAGGACTGCCACAGTTTAGTGAGCAGAGGGGGAAACTCGAGTGGAATTGAGCACAGACAACACAGAATGAGGCCAGATTACAGCGTTACATAAGGGATGTTTTACTTCCACTTGGCTGAGTTGATGCAGATGATGGTGGTCCAGAAATAGGTCTGAGCAAAGGATGCTGCGTACACTATATTTACAAACGGTGGAGTGAAGATAAGCTTGTTAATGCACAGAGAAGGCTCTGATTGTCAGGTCATAAAAAGAGATATTTGTGTTTCATGTAGTGCAAGTCGGGCTTTGTTACTAATAACCTGTGGTAAATGTTTCCAGTAATTTTCATTGTGTGCGCACTGAATGGGCAATAGTCTGTATTACATTCAAGGACATACCTAATGCCTTTTGAAAAAAATGGAGCCCAAATGTCTGGTGGCTTTCCTCCCTTATAACCTTAACAAGTCATCCTATGGCACTGCATGGTTCAGTAGGTTGCAATGGTCTGAACTACATCTATTAATGTTGATTTCTTTGCCGACAGTCTGTACATCCTTCTGTTTACTGTCCAACCTGAAGTGATAGAAGATTAAGTGGGTTGAAATTTTGTATTGTACAATGCAGTTACAGATAAACCTCAAAAGTAAACCCATATTTGCTGTGCACATTGATTTTACGACATATGTTAGCAGTGAATTTCTGCTGGGATACATAGCACCACCAGCTCTCATCTATCGCAGCCGATTGAAAACAACTCTTATCTCCCATCTCCGTGTCACACAGAGCGGAAAGTCTTTGTCACATTGCTCAGTACAGGGGGAAAATGAGAAGAGTCTTATGGCACACAGTCAGTGATTTCAAAGCAGATAATTTGCAAGCAAAAAAGCCAGTATTCGTCACTGATTTAACGATCACTTGTTGGTTAATAGTAGTGTGGGTACAAAAGATGTTGAATGCAGATAAAAACAGAGACATCTTCTTTTCTGCTGGCCTCATCAGGAATCAGCCATTTATTTGTTTTTGCCTTTGAAAGTGTATTTCCACTGTTGATCCGAGACTTAATGAATCAATTTAGGAATTTAAATGGGCAGCTGTATTTGTGGAGAATAGTAGAGTTAGTGTTCCACGTTGAGGTCAGCTATATGTTAACAGTATAAGTATGCAACAAATCATGGGCTAAATTTATCCAGGATAAGATTTTTAAGGACAGGGGGGTTTGAAAGCTTATAATTATTACAGTTTAATTAATTTATTCAGCATTACAAACATGCAGTTTGTACACATGTACTTCTAAAATCTCCTTGAAGTCAACATGTGATCGAAACTGTTTTGTGTGGGTTTGCTTTGCATGAAATTAATTAAACCACGACACAATAATCAGATCAAATAAGAATTCTGAATAGCCAGATATTCTTGTCCATTTCTTTTTGTGGCATATTTTTCTCCCCTTCTGTACCTTAATGGAGTGCACAATCCTTCACAGCTATTACAGCACTATGTAACACAGTGGATCATGAATGTTAAAGATGATGAAAACAAAAGGTGAAACAAAAAGATCCAAAAGAGTTGAATTCATGCCAGAGTCATTGTTTTGGATTTCATTAGTTTTTTTATGGGTGTGCCTAATAAAGTGGCCAGTGGGGTTAGTGCTTGAGGGAGCCACAGCAGCAGCACTGCAGGAGCTGTGGGCTGCATCCTAATAAACTGGGATGACTGCAGTGGGAGCTGTGAATAACACAAACGTCACAATTATACAACCCCTGAAATTTTCTGTCGAGTTTGAAACTCTACAGCGTGTCCCTGAAGTTTACATAATGTCGGCATTACATACAAATATGCTTGAAAAGAAAACTATAGAAATGTGAGCAACAATGTCCTGTTGTTGTCAAGGTGGTTGCTGTGAGCTGTAGATTTGGGGTTTGCCGTACTGTGTTTATATATAAAAACTCAAAGTAGCAGAGTCATTATCCAAACATTAGATGGCCTGAATTTATATAAATATTGTCCAAGATACTACAACGTAGTGAAAGAATAAGCTAGATTGATGCACAATTGTGGGTACGTTCCTTTTCATGCACAATATTATACTCAGAGCGTCATCTTAAGTGATAACTTTAAAAATAGTCTCTTTTAATCAATTAACTTTTATGAGCAAAGTGTAGTAAACCAACAAACAATCAGTATTTGGCCTGGCTAAGCTATAACATATTGATATTCAGTACTACTGTGCTTTATTTCCATGGAAATTTAAAGTCTTTCTCAGGATTAATGAAGGTCACATTAGGTAAACGTACATCTTACAACAAAAGCTAAAGTCCAGACCTTCCACTGCATGTGACAGTGAAAGAAATGCTGCGATATATAAACCCCAACAGCAGCATAATGCTTACTTACAGAGTGTGACGGAATCGATGAAAATCACTCACTCAAACATGATTCATGTTTGTTTTGCATCCTGTTACTGACACAAAAGTGATTTATGTGTTGACCTTTTGCTTCCCCGTTACTGTAAAACCAATTTCTCACAGCTGCTGTGGACATGGACCTGCTAAGAGCTTGGTGAGATGAGGTGTGCCTATTTGCGGTGACTTGGTTAGTTAATTTATATCCTGTAGTCTGTGTTTTTCCGCAGTTACATACTCAAAGTGACAAATTATACCTGACTTGTATTCATAGAGCAGAACCTCACTGTGCACTGCTGGATGGATGTGAGAGAGTGCACTGATGCAGCTGGTACTTGAAGTACAAAGCAGAGGGTCTAATATTAAATTACCACCTGACAGATGTTTGTGTGTCCGCTGATTATGGTTTTGAGCTGACCTTGTGGGACTTTAACAAGCATTCAGAGAGGGTCTCCACTGTGCTATTTCTATTTAACAAGTCCACACTATCACAATATTTTTTTTTCATGGTGAAATTCACAGTTTAATGGAAATAACCAAAAAGACTCTTCTCCCCGCAGTCATGATGCTCTGAGGCCACTGCATGAGGCCGCCTGGGCGAACATGATGGAGGAGGCTGCCAGCCAGCTTGAAAGAGATCATGTACACAATGTCTACGACAAGATTGCTCCATATTTCAACGACAGCCGCTATAAAGCCTGGCCGAAGGTACGGCAGTTCCTCCTGGAACTGCAGCCTGGGAGCATCGTTGCTGACATTGGTGGGTCTCCAGCAGTAATGTGATCCTGAAAGTCCAATTACAGCTGGCTTACATTTCTTGTGTTATGTTGTAGCTGACTGTCTTGTCTTTCCAGGTTGTGGTAATGGTAAGTATCTCCACATTAACAAGGACGTGTTCAAGCTGGGGTGTGACGTTTGTCGCCCCCTGGTGGATTTTGCCTGGAGCCAAGGACATGAGGTCCAGATGTGTGATGGGCTGCATTTGCCTTACAGAGACAGCTGCTTTGATGCTGTGCTTTCTATTGCAGGTAATGGTCAGAACTATAAGCAGTTATTAAAGATGAGATAAGAGGGTTTTTTTTTTAAATATTTCACTTAGTAACAAATCACTCCCTTCATATGCATGAGCTCAAACGTCGCAGCCGTCATCTACCTCAAATTAAGTTAACTCATATAATGATAAACATCATATTAGCACAAACTTGCGTTGCCAAGCCAACAGTGTGAAAAATAATTATTGTGTCCTACCAAAAAAAAGAGTGTAATTAGGTCCAAACCGAACAGCTGCACTATTCATTTATCTTCCATTATACACACAGTGTACATGATACCTCATAAATCCATGCTTAAAGCTGACGAATTCATATTTTTGTCACAGTCATTCATCATCTGTCCACCAAAGAGCGTCGTATTCGAGCAATAAAGGAGATGGCTCGCACTCTGCGAGTGGGCGGACGCATTATGATCTACGTGTGGGCCATGGAGCAGAAACGTCGTAAATTTGAGAAACAGGACATCTTTGTTCCTTGGAACCCCAATCCTCAATTCCTTCCCGGCCTCAACAAACCGAGGAGGAGAACCACAGCACAGAGCGTGAGCGAAGCCATAGACAACACTGAAAAGCACAGGAAGGTTAGAAGCACATCCTCTGTGGCAGACGAAGAAGATCTTGGTCGCACTACACCACAGCAGAGGACACACAAACTGTGGTTCTTCTCCAGGTCTCTTGATTCTGTGTTCGACTTCGGAAGCTTGGGGATCTCCCGTTCATCCTCCAGAGACATGAGCACTTTATCTTCACCCACAGGTGAAAATGAGGGGAACAAGTTCAACCTGAGCGGGAGAGGACGAGGGCTTATCAAGCAAGTCTCAAGTTTCTTTTCTCCTCCATCTGTGGTTGGATCAGAAGAGGATGTCTTTGTCACAGAGCAGCACAAGGGACCGAACAATTCTGGAGGCAATGGCACCACTAACAACAGCAGCCCAGTGTCTTTAATCCAGGAGTGTGGCTCTCTGGCTCTACCAGATCTAGTCTCCTTGCAGGGGGAGGACCTAAAGCAGTCTGGAGATGAAAGAGATGGAGGGCTGCTGGAAGAAGAGCTGCAGGAAAGCACACAGAGTCCTCAGGGGAGTGAAGGGCAGGTGGAAGGCTCCTGCCTGAGGTACTACCACGTCTTCAGGGAGGGTGAGCTGGCAGAGCTGATAGCGAATCATGTCGAAGAACTTCATGTGAAACACACCTACTTTGATCACGCCAATTGGTGTGTGGTGGCAGAGAAAGTTCAGGTATGGAAAATATGACCGGAACTTGTCATTTTGAGTTCACTTTGCATCGCCTCTGCCTCAAGTTTTAGCACTGAATTCCACATGTGAGAATAATGACATTCTTTTCATTTAAATGTGCAAATGTAGCCATTGTTGAAGGTCTAGGTAACACTAACATTCTCCAGTGCTGTAATTCTCTCATGAACTATTTAAAAATGAGATTTTTATCCATGTATTTATTTATTTATTTTATCCTGGAACCAGCTATATGTCAGACCTTTTGGAAAGCAGCAAATAGATATTTTATGGAAGTGTTCAACCGTGGCCGTTACTGTATGTTGTACCAGATTTTTTTTAACTAGTTATTCTTTTTCAATAAATCTACAGTGTGTCTTTTAGAGTCAGTGTTTTGTTATTTAACCCTAGTGGGTTGCATCACAGCTATTGATTTGTATTTTAAAAGAACATTTCTTCTCTTTGTGCTTTAAATATGAGCAAAAGAGAAATGTACAAAGCTACAGCATACTCTTCCCTCTGCTGTTATCTTTTAATATATTGATTTCAGTAGAGAATTCTTTCTTTCTTTGTGCCCGTTTCAAAATCGCATGCTGCTTATCTCTCATTAAAAGGAGCCAAATTTGCAGCTAGTATCAGCTGCGGACTTCTTGGTAACGCTTCCTGTGAAACTGCTCGTGCGTACTTTTTCATTGCACTCTCATACAAGTTTAAAATTGTGCAGAATCTCTTCCGAAACATTAGTGCCATTTTCTTGTTGTTTTACTCTACAAGTGTTCCAGACAACATGTCGCCAGTGGGCGTGTCTGTGTGTGCGCGCCCTTGATGTAGATATTTGCAATAGTGGCATTGTGTCTTGTAACAATTTGGTATGTCTCAGCAAATCAGAAAACTGCCTCATGTACTGTGAATAAACATTGCACTCTATCACAAGTATATCGCTGCTTGATGTCAGTGAATGACATAATAGGTGAGACTTGAAAAACTGTTTATATCCATTGTGGTGCATTTCTTTATCTGTATAGTTTTTGTGGACCAACTAGGTTTGTCTTAAAAGTGGCAAATGTCTTGTGTGAGCTGATGTAAATACTTTGTTTTGGGTTTTTTTTTTATTAAATTTGTTTTTGTTCACCGGTGTTGTGTTGCTTTTACTCCCATTAACAACAAAGATTTGTTCATGTACAGTTTATTTCTATAATATTAACAGTTACAATTTGGTAAATGGTAAGCTAAAAGTCTTTATAGCCAACTTGCACATACTATACTAGAATCATCACCAGCCTACAAATGAAAGCCTTAATATTTGATTTGTGAGGATTTTTAAATAATTCTTTAACATGTAGTCATGTGAAAAAGATTTCCATTGGACTCTGCAGTCTATGCAATAACTTAATTATTTTACTGTAGGACTGTATTGGTCTCTCACATTGTAGTGAAATCCTCTTCTTTTTAATATTGCTTCAGTTCATTAATGTTTATTGGCATTCATTTATGCACAGCTCTTAAAAGCCACACCACACTAGCATTTAAATCTGGTCTGGGTCACTACAACACCTTGACTCTTTTCTTTTTCAAACATTTTATTGTAGATCAAGGTTGACTCAATGACCGCAAGGTGCCCAAATCCTGTGGATACAAAACAAACCCGAATCATTATCCCTCCACCACCGTGCTTGTGAGCTGCTATGTGGTCTTTGCATTGACATGCAGTGTTTTGTACCCAAAATGGCGCTATCCACTATGGACAAGCATCTCTACTTTAGTCTCATCTGTCCAGAGGACATTGTTGCAGAAGTTTATTTAAATGCAGTTTTTTTTTTCTAATTGCATTGGAATGTTAACATTTCCGATACTACCTGAGGCTTGTAAAGTTTTTAGCTCTTAGTTTTTTTATGCCCCCCCCCCAAAAAAAAAAAAAAAAAAAATCCTCCCTGAGAGTTGTATTGTCTGACCTTTGAGTGAATTTTGTGGAATTTCCACTCCTGGTAAGATTGTGGCATTAACAGGGAGCTGAAAGCTCCAGTCCAGAAAACTACCAGAAACTGTGCTTTTGTGTTTTTGACCAGTTAATCAAGAGCATTTGATAAGCAGCACCTCTTGATTCCTATATAAACAGTTTTTCCACAGCACTGTACTGAGTTCCATGAAAACCTTCTTTTTCAGATGAATGTAAAAATATGTTATGGTGGCTGTGATGTCCCTATAACAATATAATTGTAGTTACAAGACCATCATTGCAACGAACCAAAAATGAGTGAAATAAGTTCTAATATGTGACCGCATAAGATGTATCACTCCTACAGTTAATCTTAACTGTGTAAATTAAATAAATATGCCAAAGTAACTGAAGTACTGGTCAGTTTCTAATACATTTTTGAAACTTTCCAAATGACCATGGCATTGACTCTCAAATATCAGCTACCCACTGAGGATCCTCTTGATTAGGGAGCCAAGTTTTACATACCACACTCCCTCCAAACCTGAAACATGAATAGCAAGATAGCAAGGTTATAATGAGAACTCGTTTTTTAAACTGATCGTTTCTGTACATAAAATTGGACAAACAAGTCTTCTATCTGCTGTGTTTCATTTACCTGAGTTGCTGCTCTGTGGACGATAGAGTGTCTGAGTGCCAGTCTATCGATGTCTCTAGAGTATCCTCCACCAATAACAGCAGCAATAGGGACACCTCTTTTCACCACAGTCTTCAGCACAAACAAATCTCTCTGATAGAGCCCTAAGGGACACTTAAAGTCATTCAAAAAGTCTGTAAGTGATTTGAAGGTAAAAACACCTGGGTGTAAAACAGAATGGCTCACCTTGGTCTGTCAGGCGAAGCCTTCCGAGTTCATCTTCCCAGTGAGGATCAACCCCTGCGTCATACAAAACCAGGTCTGGGCGAAAGGTTTCCAGGAGCCAGGGAAGGTGGGCTTCAACTGTTGGGTACACCATCAGACATATTAGTGAGTTTTTAGAAGCATCAATGAAAATCATCTTAACGTACAGAAAAAAAACAGTAGTTTCAAAATCAGCAAGGACAAAAACAATGCACAAAAACAACAATTCTCACAAATTGAGAACAGTAGTGCTAGAATTGCGATTCAGTGATTAGATATTTATTAATATGGAGAGTATCTACAGACCTGTGGAGAGGTAATCCTTGTCCTCCAGCCCATCCTCCACACTGATGTCTAGGTCGCTCTGTTGTTTACGAAGTGGGAAGTTTTTCCCACAGTGCACTGAGAATGTAAACACAGAAGGCTCCTCTTTAAAGATGAAAGCGGTGCCATCACCCTGTAAGATGTTTGACACATGAAAAAAGTTTAGCTTCTCAATAAAGACAAATGCTAATCCACAACAGAGACTAGTGTACTCCACCTGATGAACATCTAGATCCACAATGAGAACTTTGCGTTTAGTAGAAGGAGAATTAGGAGAATTGTCCATCGTGTATTTGGCTGTGACTGCAAGATCATTGAGGAGACAAAACCCCGAACCATAGCTGGGAAAAGCATGATGAGTTCCTCCTGCTGTGCTGCAAGCCAGACCCCTCTGCAGAGCGACTTCAGCAGCTAAAACAGTCCCACCTGGCAATGAGAGAGAACGTTAACAGCAAACATAATGCAATCTTTCCGGGTCACGTGTACGTCATGAATTTCTCTCACCTGTTTCATATCGACAGCGCCTCACTATGCCTTCACTCCAGGGAAAGCCTGTCCTCCTTTGCTCTTGCTCACTTATTTTCCCATTTATGAAGTTGTCCAGGTAGTCCTCGGTGTGCACACAGCTCAGTAAATCCTTAGAGGCAATTTCAGGGACCCACACCTACTGTAAGAAAGGAAAAGGCACATCAACAGGAAAATGTGCTTTCCAATAAATACTACTACTTTTAATAGCAGCAGTGATATTCACTATTAGTTGATCTTGTTATGTTTAGAAACTGGATGCCTGTAAATCATAAAAAAAGTCCAACTGTTTTGTCGAAAAAAACAATGCTTGTAGTGACACACAAGCAGGAAAAACGTATTATCTGTCATTTATTATCAAATAATCGATTATAATCACAGGCAGATATCATAAAAGTGTCTCACTCACCTGTTTCTCTGTAATGACCTGATCTCCGAGCAAACACTGTAAAACCCGGGGAAACTTGCCCATTGGAAACCTATGATTGGGTGGGAGGTCACACACATACTTGCTGTGATGAACTACTGGAAGCGCGCTAGATTCGTGTCTCACCTGCGAGATGAAAAAGGTGAGTTTTATAATGCACCCACTGCGGCGTTCAGGGGAAAAATACTTCAGTTCACTTTGTTTAAATTATCATACAAACTTCTTACTAGTTCAGCATGGAAGCACCTGCAGGAGGTGAGAGCTTCACCAATCATCAACCACGCGACTTTGGAGCGAGGTCCTTTAGAGAACAGTCGCTTAATGCAGGTCATTTCTAAGACAGGAAGCAATGAATGACAGTCGCTTACTTAAGACAGGAGAATGCTACATTATACACAGTTACGATGTTATGAAACGAGACAGGAAGTCCATAAAGTGTCCCGTCTGTACTGTGTAACGGGATGCTTGGCTGTTACAGCGCCTCCTCAATCTACTGCTGCCATCTTCTGTTATGGAGTGCAAATAACTTTCTGTGCTGCTGTCACGGTTTCTTTCTACTGCTTTGTTTTCTACTATAGTACAACTTGATGGTGAGTATTTTTTTTTAATCAGTTGTATCCTATCCACAGATTTACACGCATATACTATTTCAGTATTATGCAAAAATCTTGAACCACCTCTTAATGTTTTATCATTTGCTAGAAAAATGTGTGCAGGAGAATGACTTTATTCTTGAACACAGTCTGAACTCTCGGTAATATACGAGGTCTTCACAAGTAAAGTAGCGCTCCAGGTTTATTGAAGGATATTTCAAATCTTTTTTTTTCTTTTTTAGTTGGCTGGTTTCTGTTTTATTCTCTATCAACATGACCCCACACTGCTTTAATAATGTTGAGGAGAAGCTATTCCATCACTGATAGTGATCCATTATGTGTTTTTCTATCCAGGTGTGCTTTCACTGCGTTAGGATTGTGCTTAGAATGATTGTCATGCTGAAGTGTACTTCTGATGACTGTAAACACTCATTGTTTTACCTCTCTCATTTGGGTTCATCACTCAATAAGAGCTGCCGTCACTGATTTTCAGTCCAGTCCATTTGTTGGGTAATTTAGCATACCTCAGCCATTTCCCCCTGTTTCCCTTCCTTAATAATACCTTCTTGATAGCCATCCTTCCACTCAGACCATTCATGATGAAGCTTCAGCAAACAGTAAATGGATCGACTGAAGGGCCAGATGCGTCTCTCAATATCTCTCATGTCCTGTATCAAGTCTTATTTTTTCATATTTCTTAAGGACATGAATTGCAGATACTGTTCATCTGGTGGGGATAGTTTTTTTTAGGCCTGCTACTTTTTTTCTGCTCTCCACTTGTCCAGTTTCTTCATTTTTAAGGACACACTAAACAGGATGTGTCCTTAAAATACTATTTAATTCCTGTCAGACTGTTTTATCTTTGGTATTTTTCATAGATTCAACTAAAGAAATGAAAATGATCTGTGTTTATGTGACAGGCTGCGCATAACAAAAAATAATTAATTTAAAATTGGTTCTCTAAAATTGTCTGCTATGTGAGGAAAACAACACTGGTTTATCCCTTAAGTTAGGCACCTCTTTTATGCTTGAATAATTCTCAAATCAGTGTGATCAACAAACAAACAAACACACAAAAACTTTCCTCTGAAAATGGGTGAAAAAGCAAAAATTTGAAAGACCTTCAGAAAGCCTCAGGAACTATTGCTTAAAACCAATTAAAAAACAAACAAACAAGAAAGCCAGACTCCTTGGAAACAAAATATTAAGAAAGAGGGGTGGAACAAGATTTTTGTACTGTCGTGTGCCTATGTATATGGGTTATTAATGTAACATGCATGCTTCTGTTTGAAATAATTAAATTAAGTACTTGTAAATTAAGTAGTCTATAAATAATACATATATAATTTCAAACTTCAGGTAGGCAAGTACAATTTCCATTTCAGTTATCACAACCAAGCTAAAACTAGAAAAAGCACTAAATGATTCTAAAAAAAATTATTTTCTTTTATTAGCTTAAGGGTTCATATGAGTAAAGGTCAGTATTGCAGGCCATTCAAAGCTACGTGAAAACGGGTTTTTTGTTTGTTGTTGGGGGAACCATGAGGTTACTACATCTGACTCAAATCCACATCTTGTTCCCCTGATGTTGTAGTTTAGTCGTCATCCAGTGAGCAGATTCCGCTGAAGTAAGCTGCTCAGATTCCTGAGTTAGGGTCAGAAAACAGATGGATTGGCTTAGCCAAAGCTGAATACACATTCTTTATGTGGCTGACTGTGAATGCCATCTGAAGAAAAAACTAAACAAAAACATAAGTCTGTTATATCCTGTTTTTTAACATACAAACCTTTATGGCATGGTCAAACATAAGTTTTTTGTTTTCTACCCACACACTGTCCCTCTTTTCCACTATATTTCCATATAACAGCAGGGGTAATTGTTTTGTTTCCACTTCCTGTCCGATGTTTATCTGTACCCTGACCATCTTTAGGCAATCGTCCTGTGTCCTCCTTTGTTCCCATCACTGTCAGCTCCATGTCAGCACGCCGTGAACTGAGGTGGTTAATCATAGTGAGAGAGGATCATTTATGGTGTCACAGCAAAATCATGTCAGAGCCTGAGAGATTTATTGTCTTCACTCCCACATGTTCCAGCTAAAAGTTGCAGAAGGGCTCTGTGGCAAGTAAAGTATTACAAATATCAGCAGATTTCTTTCTTTTTATAGATGTAAAATGTGATAATTTAGCTAAAAAAAATACTACAGTGTTCTTGTCACTGTACTGTCGTGGATTTGAGCTGCTTTTGTGTCTGGTTTTACCTCTCTGGCTGTCTGTCTTACATTGCTTGCAGGCAGCTCAGGGCACCGTCTGGCAGACTGCTGGCTCTTCATGAATATGTGTGTGTGTGGGGGTGTGTGTGTGTGGGTGTGTGTGTGTTAGAGAGAGAGAATTGTCTGGCTGATTGGGGTTAGCACAGCCCCCTGAGAGTGGCTACTGTACTCACTGGTAGATAAGAAATAAGGCGAGCATGCTGGCCTCAGGTGCAGAGGGGAAATCTCTTCATAATAGAGAGAGGAGATTAGAGAGGTAAAATCAATCACTGACTTCATTCCTGTTAACAGGCATTTCGAATAGAGAGAGATGAAGGTGGCTGTTCTTAACTGAAAGACTCCGATATATCTTGACAGAGGGATTGTGCTGGCGATAAAGGTTATATTAATTTATTATGGTGGATTTTCTCTTTTGCTTTTGCTTCGGTGTTTTACTAAATTTCATCTCATCATTGTAAAGACCATGTGCTCAGTCTTTTATGACAAATCACTTGTACACGTGCCGCATAAGTGTTCCAGGCAACTAGTGATTTCTATTAATTTCCCTACAGTATCAAAAATCTACTAGCGTATTTGCTGAATTTTCTATTCAGCAAATACGCTATTTCTATTCAGCAATAAATTCTATTGAGGTGCAGAATGAGTAGAATTCTGGGATTTTCAGTTTTTTATTATTTTCATGGTCACTTTGATCCTGAAGATTTATTTTTATGTACTTCTATTTTATTTAGAGCTTTTTGTGTGTTGTACTGGAGTACTGGGGGGAGCCCAGTCAGAAGCACCCAGTTTCACCTATACAGTTTTAATGAGTTCATAATGGCCTCGGGTCCTAATTTAAAGTATTGCTCACTCTCAGGAAGCAGAGGCACTCTAGCAGACACTGGGAAAGAGACTGCTTTCAATTATTAATGTGGACTATACAGAGATGAAAGCTGCAATTTGTAAAGAAAAGCATATATTTTGAGCAGCTGGAGCTTTTCAGTATCAAGTTTGCATGTTCTGCCTGTGCCTGTGTGGGTTTTCTCCTTCAGTCTAGGGAGATCCATGTTAGGTTAACTCGTGATGGAGGAATGGATGGATTAAGTATATGTTTTCATTTTACACAACATGCAATTGTTTTTAGCTTCTCTGATATGTAATTGCTGCTTAAATTGATAAATATTATTTGGTATTTGTTGTGTGTCATTAGGATGAGGGCTAACAGTCCAAATATTCAGTTTACTGTAAGGAGGACTAAGAAAACAGTAAATAATCATATTTAAGCAACTAGAATCAGGATAAATAAAGAATTTTCTCATTTGATTTTTTAAATTCTTTTTCATTTTCAGGTATATATATATATTTTTTGTTTGGCACTGTAATCATGTAAAGTGGAGTAACATGCAATAAAACATAAATTACATGTTAAAATACTGCAAACTTGATATTTACTGTGATTTATTTTAATTCTAAAGCAAGTTCATGATTGCTGAAGACCAAGAAGACTGTAACAGCACTAATAATGCATCAAATACTGCAGTGTGTTACTTTGAAAATCCATCCATCCATCCCCACTATCATGTTCAGGTTTACCAGGGTCAAGGGGTTGAAACCTGTCATACAGCGAGAGAGAGTGAGAGAAAATGAGAACCACATTGTGAAGTATGATATCCATGACTTAGATCAAATGTTAAAGTGTGAAAACACCCTTGTGTAGTTCTGCAGTATTTTTCACAAGTGAAGCAGAAAGCAGAGTTGACGCGCAGCTGTGAGCTGCAGTCTGCTTCAGGGCAGCTGTTTTCAAGGCTTGCAGCTCCTGCATCTCATTGCCAGCAGCAACAAAGAAAGAAGATGACAACTGCTGGCCTTTGATCTGTTTTTCTCTTTCTCTCATCAGGCAAAATACGAGCAGGTTGACTAAAGTAAGAAAGCTTTTCTTCCTCATCGTGGCATAAGTTACAATTGGTTCCTTGCTTAGAAAGCAAAGTTGTTTTTTTCAACTAAAAAAGAAAAACAAAACAAAAAACGTCCCCCGAATAACATTTATTATACACAAATGCATGATCAATTTTATTCTGCACGCAATGTGTTTTTAACCAAATGAATAACCCTGTCATCTCCAAATAGCCCTGTCATCTTGGCATGTATTTTCATGTTCCTGGAAGCAGCAAACGTGCTAGTTGTCTAACCCAAGTAGGGGAGTGTGTGGTGCAATGTTTGCATCAGACACTGGATTTGAACATACCTGTCAATTACACAACAATCACAACATCAAGCCCACAAACCCCTCTGTGCGCACCCTCCACCCCTCAACTCCGAGCGGAAAGAATTCGTTGGTAGAATGCGAGCGCTTGTAGAGCATGTTGCAGCAGGTGAGAGCAGGAGTGGTTATTGGATTGAATTAATTTGTAGCTGCTGTTTCTGTATGATATTGACGGCCTGTTGCTCGTTCCCTCCGAGGCAATCGTCTGGTCACACGAAAAGTATAATGGACTGACTCCTCATCCAGTCCCGTGTTCCTATAATCACATACATCCAGGTGAGGCAGCCTGTGTTTGGGCTGTGGTATAATTTTCTGTCGTTTCACCCAGTGTTTACATTTTTCCGTTCATTATCTTCTCAGTATTCCCCGCTCATTGTTTGGGAATGTCCTTACAGCTGTTACCCTGACTAATTCTTTCTGTGTGGCTCTCCTTTGTTATGCATGCTGCCCATATGTTTTGTCAAAGCTGTTATGCATGAGCCAATGAGCCAAGACTTCATGAAATGGAGCATAGCCAAAAATATAGACACACAAATATTTGCCAGCGGGGTTACAGTTGAGGTGCGAGTGGAAAAGCTCTTGGTTTTGAAGTCTCAGCTTTTCAACTTAAGTGGAAAAGATTTGATTAATGCAACAATCTACTGGTCACTGAATCTGAATATTTAACTCTATTTTAAGATAGATAATTAGAATAGAATAGTCTCTGTTGCTGTTTTATCAGCAAAACAAAGCTTAAGCAATTAACAAACCAAGATAACATCTGCTATCACACACTGATGGCCCTCATGGGGGCATTTCAAGAACAGCTGTTCTAATTCATTCAAGAGAGTGTGTTTTATTTCAGAGGGGTGGCTTTAAGATCTGGGATCTGCTGATGTTGCCCTTTTTATTTTTTAATGAACTCCAAAAGACTGATGAAATATGAGAGCTACTTTCAGCAGCTCCCTTATTTGCATATTTCAGTTGGCAGATTTTCTTTTCTTTTTTTTTTTTTTAATGCTGGATGCCTTTCCTAACACAACTCCAGTTGGATTTAAGTCTTCTCTCAGGACTGCGTCAATGCTGTTTTGATTGCAAAGCAAACATGTAAACTGCATCACTACTGATGAAATCTGGGTTTTTATTCTAATAAAGGGATACTCATCCCCAGAGAAGTTGGCAAGCTGTTCACGTGCACATTAAAGTTAAACCCTCACCTCACCCATCAGGCTTCATCATGCATGTTGTCACCTGCTTAGTGAAAACATAAATTTCTCCTTTAAATTGGCTATTACGTTTGATTTCTATAATTATCCAATTTGTTCCCTGTAGCTCTTGTGATTTGCTTTTTTTATTGCTGGTATTTTAAAATAATATCTCACAATTATCCACATCTTAGTTTTTCTTAGATGAATTCAGGATAAAATGTGCCATTAAAACTACTGTGAATATACCTTTATCAGTCTTTAGAGGCTATAATTCAAATCTGATGAGGAGAAAAAACAGTCTGAAAACTGGGCTTCTAATTTTCTCTGCACAGCTTTTACGGGATAAAGCTCAAGTGTAGCTTCATGTGATAATGCAGAACATCTGCCCATGTTCTTTGGTATGCTGTGAATCTGTAGGGGAGTCAGAAAGCAGCAGAGATATTGAGCCAGACTGCGGTATCGCTGGAATGTTTTCTAGTGATGTTTGTGTTTTATATTGTATCCGTCTGTTGCCACAGCTCTGTACAGTTTGCATTGCATAAAATGCGTACAACAGCATAAGCAATGCTTTATGTTATCAGTGTTGCAGAAGCAGATAAATTATTAATTTTCCATACTGACACTGTTAGTGTTTTCTGTCTCTTGCTCTGTGTAGCAATAGGACATTTCATTGCTGGCAGGCAAACCTACCACCATACAGCCACATGTTTCAACAACACAGCTGGCTCCATTTCCTTTCCCTCACTTTAATCTCACTATACAATGTGAAGATCACAGCGTCTTCAGAGTGTCTGTCTCATCTTGACAGCCATGTTGATATCTCTGATAAGAAGAAGAAGGAGAGACGAGACAGCAGGTGAATGTGTTTCACCTCATACAGTGTAAATCATCCTCACAAGTCATAAATCTCTTAATATCTTGACATCACTACGTGTATATCATTGTTATGTGTGAAAATATAATTACAGGTGATGTTTGTACCTGTGGTCCATAAACAGTTCGCTATATATTTCATGTTAACTCCAAAAAGTAGAAATAACTACATTTAATTAGTTCTAAAATGATCATGAAAAGTTTGAAAGTAAAAAATAGATCATTCACACACCCATGTACAGGATGTAAAGGATATTTATTTGGAGTTTATATTTAGTAAATATAAATGGATATAAAAAGTGTTATTGCTTTTTAGCACTTTGGGGTTTAGATGACTCTTTTGACAGTTTTTTCACATGGCTGTGTGAACTCAAAGGCAAATCTTCGCCCCAGAAAGATCTTTCATAACCTTAGATTTGTCAAACTGTAATGTTTCAAAAAGAGAGAACAGAAAAACAGAGTGATCATGAACTCCTCTAGTTTCAGTCTCTTAAACATCCAGCTGAAGTGAGTGATGAACAGATTGGTAATCTGTCCCTCTGATTGCTCTGTAAATCTGCCAGAAGTATCAGTAATATCCTTTTTCACTCACATTTGCTTCTTTCTGGAGGGTTTGGCACGGAACGCCTCCGCCTGCTGCCTGCTGCCTTGGTGGAATTCCTGCCATCTCGAATAGTTTGCTTTGCAAGCCTGACACATCCCTCCCCAGACCTGTCTTGACATAGTTGTCATAGCAGTGATCTGCAGTGGGAAGCCTTGTCTTGTTTCCTTTTTAACAAGCTCTGCGTATGATTGTGGGTTCAAAAGTTGCGCTTAGCTTTGGTACTAAACAGTTGAATGTTTCTGGAACCACTAGAATGAAGAAAATAGAAACTTCAATGGCTACACGGGCCCAAAACATGACTTCTTGGACTTGTTAGTATAAAATCACTCAAGTGCAACAGTTCTGAATTTAAAGGCCTAGTCAAATTAAATAAATTTTCACTGGCTAAAGTCATAAATTGCCTAAAATAATTGGAGTTCTGCCTTGACATCCAGATGGTAGGATCAGAATTGTTTGCAACCAACATGAAATCTTGGATCCATCCTGAATGGTATCAGCAGTTTAGGCTTCTGCTGCTGTAATGTTGTGGGAGATATTTTCTTGGCACCTCAGTGCCAAATGAGCATCATTTAAACACCACAGCCTACCTGATTATTGCCAATCCCTCAGTGTGACCATCTTCTGATGGCTACTTCCAGCGGGATAACACAGCACGTCACAAAGCTCAAATCATTTCAAACTGGTTTCTTCAATATGACAAGGAGTTCACTGGTGACTGCTCTCCACAGCCACCTGATTTCAGTCCAATAGAGCAACTTTTTAAAAAAAACATACTCTTTTTTTTTTGTTTGTTTGTTTGTTTGTTTTTTAAGTTATGCATGCTTTTTTAAAAAGCATGACCATTTTGACTGAGAGATGAATGGCCAGGTGGGTGTAGCTGCTAGCTGTGTGTTAGACCAGTGTAAAGTGACTACTGTAAATATACAAAGATATGCTCCCTTTTGTTTCCTTTCTCCTGTTTGGGATCCTGATTCTGACTTTCATTCTAGGTTAGCTTGTCAGATCTATCTGACTGTTCTCTCTTCCACTAGCCTTGGACTGTTCACCTGCTCTGACGGGCCTCTCCCCGTTCCTCTTACTTATTCTTTCCTGGATAGATGGCACATATTCTGCTTCATAGTTACACTTGTCTGTTTCAGCTGTATGTACTCAACCAAGACAAAAATATCAAAAAATTTCATTTTTATGAATTAACTCGACAACCACATGTGACCTAGAAATAAGCTTTTGTTGTTTTAACCTATTATTACCAAACAAGCTTTAAGACTTTTCATAGAGAGATTTAGTGGGCTATACTACTTCCCTTTTATGATAATGTTCAAACACCAAAGCTCTTGTGTGCCTCATGTAACCTTTCCACGTAAGCATCCAGACAGTAGAGGAAATATAAACATAAACACATCAAGGACATCAAGAATGTCACGACTGAACAAAAGATCATGCACACTCTGCACTCATATACCCTATCTTAAAGGTCAAAAAGCAGATTTGAATAGATATTCAACAACTGCTGTGTTAAGTATTCCTAAATATACATGGAAACATTTCTGCTGCTGTACGTACATATGGGTTATATGATTAAGAAAAAATAAAATAAAATGCACTATAAGGGTCAGTACAGAAAAGACAGGCCTTGTTTATAGTAATAGTATATACTATATAGTATAGTATAGTATAGTATAGTATAGTAAGTCTTACAGTTATTGGAAGCTTTTGCATTCATTTGCTGTCCAGTTTATTTACCTGAATGTTTTTAGAGGAATCTTTTTAACTTGCTTGTTAAGTCACTTAACACTGACCTATGGATTGTTCAAGCGTAAAATACACACCTAACTCAAACTGTGAACAGTGCAGGAAGAAGGCTGAAGACAATTGGGAAAAGAGCAATAAAGAGCAGGAGGAAGCTCTCAGTGCTGAGGGAAGATGACAGCCACAGGCTGTATGCAAAGTATTTTATGAATGAGAGAAGCATTTTCTCCCCTCAGGCCAGAGGTCAGTTTGAGTCCAAATGCTTTTTACTTCTGTAGAAGTGGTTTCACATATCATTCCTGAAAATCAAATAAAAGAGACAATTGTTATAAACTTGTTAAAAAATCAAGCATAATTTTACTTCAAATTTCTTCCAGAAGCAGTATGAAAGAAAATAAAATAAATCTACATCACTTAAAAAATATGGAGACCTATAGGGACTTTCTTTGAACAGACTTTAAAAAAATATTTTCTATACGTGGAATAATATCAATAATGTAACTCAGTTATTAGGCATTTCCCAAAGGTGCCATTAAGAATAATGTATTTATGTTTTATAATTTGAATATTACGCAAATTAGTACGATGTGGTATCCATGTAAACCAAAACAGTCAGTGTTTGCTTGTAAATGAAAACTTGAGGAAGCATGCTTCCTTTTCAGCATCTGAATCTTCCGTTTCAATCTTCTCACAAAGATATCATCTTAATCTGTGATTACCTGCTCCAGCCTGATTCCCAGGGTGAATGACTTGAAAGCATTCTTTCTCATCACAGTGTTTCAAAGCTGAGCACAGACGGTTCAGCCAGTGAACTCAGGCATTCCCCAGAGGTTGTTTTTGAGGTCTTGAAACCATTTCACGTTATTTTACACTATCAACTGTTGGTCCCTTTACTCTGCACACCCACCTCTATCTCCTTTCTCCTCCCCTTTCACCTCCGAGCAAGTACACATTCTCCCTGCTCATATGCATATTTTGCGTCGTAGTTGCTGGAAGCTGATCAGTCCTGCTGCCCCCCCCATCCCAGAGAAAAGCATAAGGAGGAGGAGGGGGTGATGGCAGGCTTGCCAGAAGAAGTCTATGTGAACATGTGTGCCGCTGTGAGGGGCTGTCCAACTCTCTCTCTCTCTCTCTGTTTTTACAGGAACCAGGCTTGCTGTTTCTGTCTTGCCATGATTTCAGTGACATTGTTTAGGAAACACAGACAACTCATTTCTACTCAGCAGGTAAGAGTCATCTTCCCTGTGCTTATGAGTGAAGAAACCACGATAACTGTTAATTTCTCTCTTTGCTAATAATGCTTAGCTGAGTTTGTGTGTTAGGCTGCATGTTGTTTCTAAGTATGTTGAACTATTCAAGACTTTTTTCTTATTGCCTTAATAATCCCCCAAGACTATTTTCACTTTTCTAGATAGTCTTGCCATGTCAGTGAACACACTAAGTCTGTTTTCACTCTGTGACTTCTTCTCTTCATTTAAATCAGCCCGGCATTCATCTGAGGATAATGAGACTTTTCAAGGAAACACTCTTTTTTTAAAAAAAGAAAAAGAAAGAAGTAAGAAAAAAAAGAGCATTTCCTTGAAAGGCACCCTAATCCTCTGTACACTTCACATCCACCATGTAGGGACAGGTTGTACTGCAGACCCTATACAGAGTTTTGTAAACTATTATATAACACTGCTTATGGCTTTGCAAATGCATATGTCTAGCATTGTTTTTCCAGTTAGGATTTGTCCTTGTCTGAGAATGCCTTATCTGCTTGTTTTCCAAAGTTCGTGTGCATGTGTGTTTGTGTATGACTGTTTGTCAAGTGTCTCAAGGCCATGTAAAGGTGTTGCCAACTGCTGATTTCTCACAGAAACAGCGCCGACCCACATGGGCTAAATTACACAAATTAACTTTCAAAATACACGTAAATACACGTACCTACATGATGATCTTGATAAACGTTTGGGCTTGCATTAACACTGTGACTTGTTTTGCTTTTAAAACATGCTGATTAGAAACAGCAGGTCTCCTGTAGATTATGTTTATTTAGGAATCGTCCTGGATCACCTGAAAAAATGTCATTTGACTTACACAGATGACAAACTTGTTTGGTGGCAAAATAAGGAAATTGTTTGTTTTTCCGGGTACACTTTGAATGTCTCGGGCTTGTCCAAGGTGCGTTTTAAAGAAGGGCTTAATGAAGGGGTGACATCCATGGACATCCTCTGCCCTGATGAATGGTGGAGTGCGTAATAAATCACCAACTGTGGAAGAGCAGTCAGATTCCTCTGTGCAGTGATGTCACCACTATTGGGTGTGAAACAGATCCAGACTTGAACAGCCCAGCATGAGCCAGATGTTGAGTTTAGTTTCACTCCACGCTCTTGGCTGGATGGCATGTACTCAGAGCCGTTCAAAGCTAGATTTAGAGGCTTTATATTACACATGTATAGGGTATAGTGAGGCTGTGGTAATTACAGGACACAGAGACATACGGAAACACGCTGAGAAGTATGTATCATCTCGTTTTACGTGTGCTGTGAGCTGTGATCTTCTTGTTCTTTTTCACATGAATTACAAATGATCTGTCTGTTTGTTTCAGGTTCATTTGCTTCACAGTTTGAGAGTCTTGCATGAAAAATGGCTGTCCGATATATCAAGCTCAAGTACTTGTGGATTTATGCTTTGAATTATGAAATACTATAAAATACATCAAAAATGGAGGTCACATCGGAGGTGAATTTGGAGAATCATCAGTCTTGGACAGTTTTAGGATTGCACAAAGTGACCTTTTTCACAAAAGACTCATCTAGAGAATATGCTGCTATCTCAACTAATGACTCACTGGAGCGCAGAGGAGATGATTTTTGTTCTAAAGCCCAAAGCTCACTCTTAGAGCGAAGTGGGGATATAACCACAAATGAAAAGGCTTTTGTTTGTGCTGTTCAGAAGACTGTGTGCTTTCTGGAGACTGAAGAAAAGTCAGTCATCCCTAGGGAAGCATCTCTGAACTCAGCTCAGCTTCTTGAATCGAAACTTATTTCACTCAGGACTAATCAGAACTGCTGTGGTAACTTTTCACCTCCTCCTCCTGAATCAGAAGACCAGTCAAGCAAAGCTGTTCAGAATCATCCTGATGAGACGCTGGATTTTACCTGTGAATATTTGAAAATAGACCGCAAAAACTTTGACCCAGTCGCCCTTAATCGGAACTCCATTCCTGCCACTGAGGTCCCTGCAGCTATTCCCGAATGTGGCTTGAGAGTCCTGGATTTGCCACACATTGTGAAACACAAACAGAGCTCCATTACCTTCTCAGACTACACCTGCCCTCCGACAGGCAACGGCTATGCTTTTGTAAATGAGAGCTCTGACGACGGAGGCTCATCCCAGGAGGGTGAGCAGGAGGACGATGATGGTCATCATGACGGCGACAATGACGACGACGACGATGACGATGTGTTCCCAGAGCTACCTCACGGTCGAGATCTCCTTGTCCATCATAGACAGAGGAACGCAGGCAAAGAGAAAGAGAAAAAGAAACTTTGCACGAGCTCACGAGCAGGAAATGATCACACACTGAGAAGCTGTGGTTATGAAGCAGAGGGGGAAACCAGCAGTGAGAAGGTATGCTTTAAAATATTCTCTTTTGCCCTTCAATTTTAGTATTAATCAATTAATAACCCCTTGCCATGAAAATAGAAGTTATTTTTAGATGCACAACTTCACAAATAAAATATCTGCTTACTGAGCAACAGAAAAGAAACGTAATGAAGTGGAAATCTACAACAGTAGATTCATCACTAAATGCTGCCATAGAACTGTTTATTCCTGCCACGTAAGGCAGCGCTCACAGCGCTCATAAATGACACGTGATATTTATTTTAGATGTCCCCTCCAAACCCCCCCCCCCCCCCAAAAAAAAACCCTTTATATTTAACATATGAAATATCTCAATACAAGACATAATGTAAGAAGACCCTGCACTTGAATTTAGCACGTGTGAAATGTTTTCCCACGTGTGCTAAAACTGGTGAATTCTGTCATAAATTCCCACAAGATTTCTTGGAGGCAAATAAAATAAAGTGTTTTAGAGCATGATATCTTAAGAAGAGGGAAACGGATATACTGATAACATAGGTACAGTTCAGTGTCTGAATTCATGATTTCTCTGTTTCCTTTAGAAAAGGAAAGGTTGACACTGAGAGATAAAACAGAGTTGCTACAAGTGTGTGGGAGTACATAGACTCCACATTGGTACTGATGTACAAAGCTGTTTGCAGTTCTGTTTCCTTGCACTCCATCAGAAGGCAGCAACATTTCAGTAGGCCATATTGGCACCGAACTTAGCTGCCCATTACTGAGCTTTCTGCCTCATCTTTATCTAAGGCAATCACTAATCTTTATTGCCCTTTTAAAATCATACATGCACATTCGTCTTATAATCCATTAAATATGTGTTCCGCTACAGCTGAGGAGATCGTATCCAATTGCACATAACTGTCATTTTTTTAACAGTCTCCACATAATAGTGCATATGCGAGCAGGGCAGAGTAAAGCGCATGTCGACTTCTCTGTCTGTTGGTTGGGGAAGATGTCGTAATGCCAGCTTTATGTGCAGAATGATACTCTGCCCTGAATAGGTTGTTTTGGAGAGGAGTTGAGGAATGCAGGGAATCCAGGGAGTCTGTTGTAAATATTATTAAAGGACAGCAACAAATGTTTCTTGTGCTGTCACACGACAAACCGTGTCATCTTATGGCAGGCAGGCTGTTATGTGAGGGTTACTGTAAGCAAGGCAAGGCATGTAAAAGTTGTTTGTGAAGTTTTAAGGAACTAGTGTGCGGACAACTTTATGTTTCTCTGAGCGTGCTTGAGTCTCATAGTGTGTTATTAGAAGGGGGAGCCAGTAGTGCTATGGAAAATATACCAATATAACATAAGTAAATAAAGTCAAATAAAAAGTAGCAAACTTCAGCAATATAAATTAGTTAACTAATTAATTACTTATCTTGTAGTTATTGTTATTTGCTTCATCTCTCAGCCTCATCCTGTCTGGTTTTATTCCCTTTTCTGGGTTGGCTCCAGACCTCTGATTGAATAATTTAAATATGTAATTGTAGAACACTAGAGCTGCACAGTCAAGTTGGTTTTGACTGTAGTAGTGTGCATATCTTTCTTTAAAGTCTCTGGATGTGAAAGATTATTTCTGAAATAGCACACAGTTGCAGTAGTTAACATGAACCATATGAGGGCACCAGTTGCATAAAGTTAACACTCTGTGGTATCTTCACAACTCCCCCTTTACTTCAGCTCATTTAGCTCAAATGTAAGTAAAAGAATGCACTTCTTAAACTATCTTTCCAGCTCTACAGATATGGCTGTGGCTGTGTTCATGGGGTATTTTTGCAACACAGGGTAGTAGGAATGTAATTTATTCTTCCAAGCAGCCAGGTAGCCGTTGCCCTTTCGCATGACCGGCTGCTACATTTGGATACCTCCATGGTGATCTCTGGCACTCTCTGTGGGTGGCGTAGACTAGGCAGCCAGCCCAGAGCTCACACACTTAACTCCTCATTTCCATGTCAAAGCCAGTATGTTGGGGTTTACAATGTGGCCAATTTGCGCTGATAAAGTTATAGTCAGCTCACATCTTGTTGTCCCCAGATGATAGCATTGATGCATTTATCTAAAGGATTGACTCATACCAGCGCAGTTGCTATGGTGTAGAGGCTTCACACAATTGCCAGGGCAGGATTGAGGGTAAAGGCATGACAAGATGAATCAAGGGTAGTGTCTCACTTGACTGTCAAGTCCTCACTGGAATTTGTCTCATTCCAAGTAGAAGTGCCCACATTCCTGAGGAGCACCTTGTGGGGATGTCACTAAAAAGATGCAGTGTGAGTATGTTACAGATTTGGCTCAAGCTTGTTCCAGAATGAGGCATCTGGCTCTTGCGTTTGTGTTTGTCTGATACCCAGGGTTAATTACCTCACAAGATCTCCAGCTTCCGTTCCTTCAGTATTTTCAGTCATTTGGCCTAGAATTTATCACCAATATCTTTAAAATGACTATTTCGGCTTTAGACTCTTCATCAAAAGAGTTCAAATAGCCACAGACAAACATACACTGAACAGCTGAACAACTTTTTCCTTCCATGACTGTTTTTCATAAACACAAACAGGAAAATATCTTGTTTTCAATCTGCAGAATACCTCAGACAGACACAAACAGAAGCCGAAACAGAAACACTGAGCGTGTAGGAGGATTCTTTTTTGGGAATAAGTGTGTATTCTTTCATTTTGAATATCCTGATGAAGCTTACATGTAAAATCAAAAAAAGCTCAGGCACAGAATCATTGTTATCATTCTCATTTCACTTATTAGCAGTGGCCACAAGTTTATCCACCACAGGGCAGAGTTTGTGCCGTCTGGTTTCTGTTCACAATAAGTGAAAATTCCTTTTATTTGTTAAACAGACAGAGAGGATTGGGCTGTCTAAACATTCTGATCCAATGTCAAACCTTTTACATTCCCTGATCAGTCTTGAAAAGCAGACCTAGCAGAGAAAGGAAGCTTTATTTTTTCCTCTTTGGTGACCCCTCAAGACCCTTCAGGCCTTAGAGGTCAGCAGGGGATTGGCCAGATTTAGGTCATTCCTCTGGGATTGAGTGAAAGGAAGCACTTTCTCCCAGTGCTGGGTCAGTCAGCTAACCATGGCTAGTCAGCAGGCTGAAAAGTGTGCCTGGTGTCTCCTCCAGCTCATCAAATTTTAGAAAGATTGCAAAATAAGTTTGTAATATTATTTAAATGTTTTGCTACATTGAGAATGATTTACAGCTTTAATAAAGCTGATGATATTAAAAAAAAAGTAAAAAGGGATATTACTATTAGTACAAATATTACTCCTACTGCTATTAGTGTTATTATTACTTGCCTCAATGTCACAACATTTGTAGAGCTCCATGTAACCAGGGATTGTTTGAGTTTATTTCTCTGAAATGGAGGTATTAGTAAGAAAGTTACTTTAAAGTAGATGGGATAGCTTGTATTTATTCTTACTTTTCATTAGATTTTCCTTTTTTGTTTCCAAACATTTGAAAATAATGACCTTCTGACTGGAAAGGTACACTTTTCCAAGGCATTGTCAGGAACTCCCCAACAGAGCATTCATTCAGGAAAGGAAGCTCTAATGTTGGAGAAAATGACTTGATTGCAGAAGGCTCAGGCATGGGTTTTAGTTAAAATTCTAGGAAATTACGTATTGGTTTTACGGAGGTGGTTGATGATCACTGCCTCTGAGTTTAACAGGAAATTGGAGTCGATCAACATTCACCGAGGAAAAGAAACACCCAGGCATTACTTTTTGTAACTATCTGGGATTCCAAGGAAACGTTTAAAAGCCTGGAGTCACGATTGTTACACACTCTTATCTTTTGTTTTTACTCAAAAATCCACATTTTAGCAACAAAGTAGCTGGGAAGGAACTGATATGACAACGTTTTAACTCCGTGCAAACTTGAAGACGTCACAGATAAAGATTCAGAATGGCCTTGGTGCATCTACCTCATACAAAAACATGAACACAGAAGCTCTACTGGATAAACCACGAGTGAACCTTTGCTGATCTGAACTCAAACTTCTGTTTACTAAATGTCCAGCTCTTTGTCCTGGAATACAATTTTAACATACTTACTCTGCAGTGTATGGTATACCTGGAGGAGCTCCCTTAAAACTGTTACTACTGTGATAAATCCTCCAGAAAACCCAGGATTTCATACTCAGGTTCTTGAGAAAGGTACACGCGGGTGCTGTTGGATTTGATCTTTCCCAGGGCTACACAAGGAAAACACACAGTGATATCTGTCCTTTCTGTCAGGCTGACATTCTACCCAGATTACTGAACAGCAATGATAATTTATGCTTTGGTGACTGAAGTGTATCCAGCTGATTAATGAGGATGGACCTCCAGAAGCACCGACACAGCTCCTGTCTGTGTAAGGATGGTCTATTTATATACGCACTGTGTGTCTGGGGAGTGGTGAAACCCAGTACGGGGTATTCCATCATGCTCTGTATGGCACACATGTCTGGAACCTCATCGTCTGCTCTTTCACCCTGAGGATATCACATTTCATGCATGCATGGCAGCAAGGCAGACCTCTGATCTCTGCATCTGCAATTTACAAGAACATTTTGGGGGGTTTGTCTGTAACTTTTTGAGCCTATGGGGATGTGGTAAATTGACAGATGTTACCTGGAAGCTTGCATGTGTCAAATTTGACTAACCAGTCACCCTCATTTGGATTACTTCCATTGCAGTTTTGATGACGACTTTTGATTTTGATGATGTGATTATGTGACAGTTAAAACTTGCAAAAAATAAGATACATATGTTTTCTGAAAACTGTGAAAAGTCTATTATAATACATCAGCAATAATTAAGATAGTAAAAGTAACTATTTAAAATGCCCATTTTTTTGCAGAATAAATCACCCCTTGATAGTTTTAATTAGACAGTACTAAAAAGTGTCCCTGTATTGACTCAATTTTTGGCTGAATACTATATAATGGCATTGTTTGCTTGTTGACTCTTATCTGAGTGCTTGATTACTCACAGGAGTCTCCACAGGTCCAGTCACCCTGGTCAGAGTCAATAAGTCAGCTAATGAGGAAACTAGACCAGCTTAATCTGGACATAGAGGAGGCTCTGAGTGCAAGCTCGTCCCCCTCAGACACGCCCTGCACCACCCGCAAGAAACAGGTTGGTGTCTGTTCACACAGCTTGATATCATAGCTATAATTAGCAATGAGTTTTGTATTTTGATACTCGTGCAGAATTAATAGTACGTCTCACTGAATGTATTATAAAGCAGCACGCGGGGTGCAGCACTTCCACTTTCAGTGCCTTATGATATGTGAAGTGTTACAGCCACTTTGGTGTGGTATGTCTGCATTCCTGGGAAGCGCATGCCGCATACTTGGTCACACTTTTTAAACTTTCCTAAATCAATTTAGTTTGCTCTCTGAGAAAATCCCAGTGGATTATTTGGACCTGTAAGTAACAGGTGTTCAATTTTTTATGTCCTGGTCCATATATTTAAAGAGCTGCACATTAGGTGAGGATATAGACAAGCTCTCAAAAAAGGCAGGAATAACCTATAAACCCAGTATGTGGAGGGAGATATAGTGTGCTGCAAGGCTTGTGAGATATGGTAATAAAGTCTGTGACACTATGGGCTTTGTCACGCTGTCTAGAAGTATCTGTGTGCCTCTTAGTCTGTGTAATCATGTAGGTCTGCGGCGCTTAGCTGTGATACTGGAATCTACAGTGCTTTAGCCTGGTCAGAGTGGTGCAGCAGGAACAGACTGCTATTGTACTTTTGCCATTACAACTGCGACCATACCACTGTTTTCTAAAAAGGGCCCTTCTCATGGTGGCGTGTTTCATGGAATATCTCACAAGAGTTTGCATTCATGAACAAAAGTGCTCTTTTGGGCTCCATATGTATGTACTGCACAGAAGAGCTGTTGTGTTGGAAGGGAGTTTGTATGATTTGGTCCATTAGGAATGGCTGAGAGAGGCTTACATGCCTCACAGGCATCTGCATAACCATCCCAGGCATTCACTATTACTTGCTTTAACTAATGACAGGCAACTGGGCAAGAAGACAAGACATCTTTACTGGGACATTTGACAAGGTCATACTCTCTGTCTTCTCAAAAGAAGATGCACACATACAGGCTCCTTTGTGTGCTTCTGTCAAGCTGATTTGAGAGTGGAGATTTCACTTCCCCAGACGCCGACCTCAGCCTCTTGTTTTCTTTTCCCCTGGCCACTGTTGAGCCCATCCTGTCCTTTTCTGTTTGACCAAACAGTGTTGTTGACAGTTTGCTGTTGTGATGTTGTTGCAGTGGGCTGGTGCGCTTCCAAAGTCCACGTTAAAACGAACCCTGAACGACCAAGTTCTCCATAGACCAGAAAGAGAAGAATGCCAGAACAGAGACTGGTCTTCTACACCTCGCAGCTCCTCAATGGGAACCAGAGCAAGAACTAAGAAGACGGTAAGTTTTTCTAAGAACCTCAGCTTCCTGCAGGGATCAGTCAGTTTCTCTAAACCAATAAGAGCTTACAGTGTCCAGTACAGGATATGCAAAATGCTGTTGTTCAGATTTCCTTCTTTAAGACTGAGCTGCTCAATTAATTTGGTAGATCCAGCCTAAGATTTAAGTTTCTGGATTTTTATTACAGCATATTTGGGTGACTGCCAATGGGCATTACTCAATGGACTGCCTGTTAATTTAAAGTAGCTAAGAATTATTTTCTTTCTTCTTCCCTCTAAATTATAATGATCTATAAATAATCCAATGACAAATGATGTAAATTTACCGTTTAGCTTTTCTGCTGCTTTATGACAGATGATCCAAGTCGATAGCTTTTTAGGTTGTCTGCTTGTCCTTGAATCTCATTCTGGTGAATGTAATATCTCAAACATTCAAGTAGTCAAAAGTCATATTTAATGGTGACTGTGACCTCACTAGTTGTTAACGATCAGCTATTTAAAAAAAACCACGGTGGCACGGTGGTTAGCACTGTTACGGAAGCGAAGGATAAGCTGAAGCGAATGGATGGATGGTACAAAGACAGATTTGTTAATAGCAAATGTTATGAGGTAGATTTCAGTTTACAACAAGAGACATTAGCGAGTCAGCAGTTTTTCCTACATTCTGTTAAAACCTGTTTTTATTTAAATCAATTTCAATTCAATTTTGTTTATATAACACCAAATCAGAAACAACAGTTTCTTCAAGGTGCTTTACTTTATAAGGTAAAGACCCTACAATAATACAATAATACAAGAGTACAAAACCTCGGGCCAAATTACCATCCCATATGGTAGCCAATGATTTTGATGTGGCAATCAAAGAGACCTTAAAAAGTGAATGGCATAGGAGAAATAAATACTGTTGCAAAGTGGCCTTTACTAAACCTCCAGGGAGGTAATCGATGTGACTATAAACAAGGGTGAAGAATTTCAAGCATGAAGTCGCTTGAAATTCAGCAACTTCAAGCAACAACCTTTTACCTGTCTCTGCACTGTTAATATCAAAGTGTGTAGACAAAACAAAATCCCAAAAGTAAACATTTTAAATGTGTAACTATTTTAAAGATAAAGCCATCAATGGGATTTTGATCTTTTTCATTCCCAATCTACACAACATTTCCATCTGTCTACACATCTGTAAATAGGGTTTGGATTTGAAATCAGGTCAGTCAAACATTCTTAGAGAGGCACAACTCACTTCTTATGGCAAAGAATGTGACTGTTTCGCTGCCGTGAAGAAATAATTGAACAAATAACTGAAACTGAAAGATTTCCAGAATATAAAATCCCTCTAATACATGTTTTTAGCATCATTTTGTGACATGTTCATCCACATTATGATATTTGATGTTAGTCTGAAAAGGTTTCATTTTGTTTAGCTGCAACACGAAACCACAGACTGGATTCTGTTGTAGTTAAACAAAATGGATCATTTTGGTCTCTGGAAACTTCAGATGAAATAACATTCTCAGAATAGGTGACACCTGTATGTTCTGTGAAACCCGTGAGTACCTCTTGGAAATGATGACAGCATGGGTTAAAACTTGGTGTCAGAGCGGCTGTGTATGTTCACATATTTTATAGATGGAGTAATTTTGTTGGATAATGAGTTCATGTTATTCTTCAGTTATGAAATGTTTTAGGCTGTTCAAGAGATCTGTCCCATGGTCACCAAATACCATATCAGTAACTATAGCACTATCCCTCCACAAGCAAGCAAATGAACGTATATCTGCAAATGCCAAACAATATAACTAAGTGACCATGCAAAGTTTACAGATATAGGTGAAATGAAATGACATGCAGCATTGGACATGTTGAGCTCTGGGGTCCATATGAAACTTCTGACAGCTGGGAGTTGAGATGAAGTCTCAGTCACAGTCTTGGAGTCAAAGAATAAACAAGCTGAATGTGTGAGACAAAACACACGGCTGGAACTGGTAATTGCAGCTTAATTTACAGATGTTTTATGAACCATGTGGCAAAGTTTTTTTGCACCTGGATGATACACTCCCTTACATCTGTAACATCTCTAAAAACTGGAATGCAGTTCATAGCTTCCTCAGTCTAGACCTTATCTGAGCAGGAATGTCTTGGATGTTGATTAAGATAATGCCTTGGTAGAGGAAGATGCACACAGAATTCTTTACACAATGTCTACAGCAAAATATTATGCGATTTTATAGAAAAATATTCCTTGCGTGTGGTTCCAATGAGAAAATATGTTTTAAGGTTTTCAAACTTTAGTCACTTGTCATAAAAAATCCATTATGAATCGCTAAACAGACCTGATTTTACAAAAGGCACAAAGAGACATATCTCTGCAAACAGTTCGATTTCAGTGCTTCTAGCATTAACTGGACTTGTGTCTAAATGGCATTGAACTGAAAGTTCATTTGAATCATACTGCAGCAGCACTCTGCTGTGTCACATGGTGTTTACCTCCTGCATCTATGAAGCAAGTTCAAGATACCCAGAATATCTTACTGTGATCTGGCTTCACTTACCCTGACGTCGGCAATGTAGGTGGTTATCAACTCGATAAATCTGCCCAGGGTTTCTCAATCTAGCAACACGCACGTTCACATGAAAGGGGTGATGTTAGCAGCATCTGACCAGCCACAAACATGGAGAAGTCTTATGGTAGCAAAGATGGGAAGAGGGTAAACACATAATACAGAGTAAAATAATAGAGCCACTCTAGACAACGCAGTTTGAGTGTGTGAGAGGAAGCATTGCACACTAGTTTAGCATTAAAGTGCTACTCCTTTTTCTTTTTTAATGTGTTGCGCTGTTCAAAGAAATCCTTAAAAGCCCCAAATCACCATGACATTTAGTTCATGATGAGTATATGTGACTATAAAGCCTGAAAAATAACAACTCTATTCATGTTTGTACTGGTTATCTTCACCCTGCTTTTGAGACCAGCTTTTTTTCAGTGTTCTGTGATTGGTGAATAGAGACGTATTTGGGTTGAGGTTTCCTCCATTAATTGCCGTTGACAAAGATGGGTATACGTAGAGCATGCTGGTCTCTCATTCAAACTGACTGTTCCCCTAACGGCCTTGTTGACTTGTTATGTGTGGTGAGACAGCAGCTGTCATTCACTTACACAGACTTGTCCATCCGTATAAACATTCTTGTTGATGCAAGCAAAGGGAAGTTTTTCCTCTGACAACAGCCATGAAAAGGTACTCTGTGCTTCGCTTCTTTTTAGGATGTCACATTTTCTGATCTGTAACCTTTGACATGTGTCTGTGATTGGCCTGAATCAGGCGATGTGTGCTTCAAGTGGGTCAGATCTCAGGATAAGTCAGGATGAAATACTTTTCAGGGGCTTTTGAGACAAAGAGAATGATTGATGTGTTCATGTCTTTGAAACCTCTTCAAATTGGTACATCTCCTCTGGGGCTCAGTATCTGGTTTTTGGAGTGTTCATTTTCCTGATTTTATTTCTGAAACTAGGTCTAAAGCAGGTCTATTGAGACTAACTTACCAGGGCTGCATTTACAGAAAATTTATTTACAGCACAGAGATAAGGACTTTTTCATGTCTGTACATTAAAGCGCTCTTTTCAGTGTTTAGATACGTGATGAAATTCTGCCAGGCTGTGCCAAATCTCACAGTCAATAATGAGGGATCCATCAGTGGCTATACCTCATGGTTTGAAGAGGCTCCACTCAACTCGTCTATGTTTAAACAGAGATAAAAAATACACACATAAGGGTATGAGTCATACATTTATGACTTGTTTTTGAATTTGGTTCTCAAAGAGAGTTGGATTTTTGTGCCTGGAGGTAACTGAGTGGTTGAGCCTGCTAACCCTGGAGAATTCCCCCTCCACCTGCCAGACACTTGTTGGGAATTATTCCCTTAATCTCCTTTCGACTGCCTGCTGTCCTTTGTGCTTATTTGTTATATTCCCTAATAGTGTCAATGACTATCTAGAGAAGACAGCAACATGGACACGACTTTTAGTAGGTCGGTCATCCAGCCTAGAGGTAAAATGTGAGGGTTTATACTGTTTGTAGTAATGAAATCTTTGCTGGTATGTTAATAGAAAATCTAAACAGTGCCCTGTGGGCTAATTGTATGTTAACAGTCGTGATGGAGACTCTGTAGTTTTAGAAAAAAGACATCTTGGGACTATACGCTGCATTTTTGCCTATTCCACAATGAATGTGGAATCAGGGCAGGCAAACAAGTGCATAAATCAAACCAGTGAGCCACAGAGGGGAAATGGAAAAGAGAGATGGGCAGGAGAGCAGATCATGTCCAGTCAGGAAAAGATTTTCAGTTCCTTGGCCTCTATTGGCAGTAGTAGAATTATATTAATAACCATTAAACTAAAAGGTTATAAAGAATATGCTGACCAGCGTAATTTCACAGTGACAAGTTCATGTATCAGCACTTCATTTCCACTGTTTATAAGATTTGGGGAAACCTGAAGTCAGCTGAGACTGAAGAAGTCACTTGGATGAGTGACGAAACGTTTCTCCCACAAAATGCTACGTCCAGATGAACAGAATCAACTTTTTCAGATTTACTTTCCTGGATGATTGAGAATGCATCAAGTCCATTTCCACACAGGTCTATTTTCCAGCGCTAACAGTATTCCAAAGAAATGATTCTGTAAAATGATCTTTGATAGTTTTTCTTTGGTCTTATTGGGGAAAGCAAGCTGATAAGACTCTCTTTAAAAGGGGATTATATAATTATAATTAGATAATGATAAGTACATTTTAAAGAAAATCATTGAACTAGGTGCTGAATAGTTTTCATGGCCAAAAAAAATGTGAACTGGTGCATATGTATGGCTGCCAAAGTGAAGCTGCATTCAAGTAAAGCCATAGTGACTATTAATTTATTGTTATTATTATTATTATTATTATTATTATTATTATTATTATTATTAATAATTTATTATTATTTATTATCTTCTTTTTTGAAAAGTGCCATTAAAAAAGAAACCATGTTATATATACAGTTTCTGCTACAGTGACCAGTATTTGAATGTTTTCTCCTGCAGATGTTCAGTAAGGTGACCGATGCAGCAGGTGCAGGTAAGACAATATTTCTGTTTTTTATTAGTGGCTGCCCAACAAAATGCCTGTCTATGCACTGCATGCTGGGAGAGCATGTGACCAGATAAAGCTGATAGAAAAAATTCTTTCTGAGTATACCAGAAAGCAGTGGGGGGTAATTGCATATCAATAAGTATTGCTTTCACTTGTTTTTTTTAAATCAGTATTAGTTAATATTACACTAAAGCTAAGGGTCATTTTTTTTGTATAGCTATAATCAAGTGTTAAAGTGGACTGGCATCTTCACTTAATAAGGAATTAAATCTGATAAGTAGGTTAATGCATATTACTATTACTTCCAGTGATTGCATGGAGGTATTTGTTGATTAATACAATTATGGTCCTTACATCCTTAACATATCCTTTTCCCTTCATATTCATGTAAAGTTGCGCTCACGGTACTTTAGCATCTAGCTAGCTACAGAAGAGTGAGCATAAACAGAGTAACATTTTTTTTGATTGGTAATTTCTAATGCAATTTTTCAAATATCTCAGCAAATATAATGCACCATGAGATCTGTAAATCAATTAATGTTCACTGTACAGTAAAACTACTATTATATAATAGTACTATTATGTAAGAAAAGGATTAGACGCTGTCACCTTGTAGAATTTTTTTTGGGAGTTTGAAAGCATAAGACCCTGAAATTTTAAATTTTGATGCCTTGAAACTTTATACCTGGATCATAAAGTGTCTTTGTTTAAGGAGTCTTCGGTCTTAGTCCACAGCCAGTTTACCATCAGTGAAGTGCGGTCCTGTATGACAGTGGTCCCCAACCTTTTTTGCGCCACGGAGCGTTGTGTCCGACAATATTTTCTTGGACCGGCCTTTAAGGTGTCGCGGATAAATACACCAAAATAAAACCTGTATCAGTACAAAAAAAGAAGATTTATTCATAACAGAAGGGAAAAGACCCAGGGAAACCGAGTTAACGATAAAAACGATAAAAAGAAAATAACGATAAAAACCCTAAAAAACATAAATTTCACACCTGAGTTTCAACTCTCGCGGCCCCGTACCAAACAACTCACAGACCGGTATCAGTCTGTGGCCCAGGGGTTGGGGACCGCTGCTGTATGACATGTAATTTAAAAAAAAAAAACCTCTGTGCACTCTGAGGCTGGATTGCACGCTGGCTCACATGGTGGCATTCTTCAGGCACCAGACAATAAGACTGATGGCCACAGGTGGCAGCTCCCTCCCAACCGTGTCTTGAGAATGTCCAAATGCACAGAGTCTTGTTTTAAAGGCCTTTTATATATTGGTCACATGGTGGTTAAAATTAGGCAGCGTGCCAGATCTTTGTTTCTGTTTTGCTGTGAGGAAATATTTGGCTTGGTGTGATGTAGGCCTTGTGGGGCAGCTGCAGGATTTGGGTAGATGCCATTTTAGTCTCAGGTTGCACTCTCACATGACCTCAGCTGTACATGATTGCACCACACAAGTGGACATTATGGTCTGGAAAAATTCCATGTCACTTTTATGAAGCAGTTAACTAATGTTCGGTCTGGTCGTGTGAATGAGATATGTCCTGTGACTAATTCTTGGAAACCTCAGTGTGCGAGCACAGTGGAAAAACATCAACAGATCTGTCAACCCAGATAAAAGATTCCCATCAAATGATTTCTGATGGGAATTTTTTTTTATTTAGTTTGGATAGTTTGATTGGAATAAGCTAGATTAGACACAATATCCCTATCTACTTTATTAGGTCAAAAAGCACATAGACTCTACAAATGGTTTCGACATGAACCAGTGACACGGAGAATGATCTTGTAAAAGATGGTCTTTTCTCATTAGGTGTGAGTTTTCCTGGTTGTATTTTGCAGCTGGGCTGCAGGAACCTCTTTAAAGACATGAATATGAGACAGCCAGATGGTCCTCGGTGTAGACTATAACATCACCGTCCACCTCATTACATTGACATTGGCCAGAAGAGGCTTTGTTTTTGTTGTTGCTTTTAATGTGCTAGAAATGTCCTGCAGGCTTATTACACATTCACATGACTTGTATGCAAGGATGCCCAAAAGTTCTTTTACAATGATTAATGCATGGTGGGTTTCTGTAAATTATGTTATTGTCATATTTATTAAATATATATTATTTAGTATTTATTTAATCTTTATTCTTTTTTTAATTGCCACCACACCTGATTTTTATTAACAAAGTGTGGAAAAAAAATCTTTTGTTAGCATGGTGGTCGGTCAGAGCAGCACAGCTTTTAATGGTGTTGAATTCTTTTGAACATTGAACTTCATGTTTGTAACTTATAATAGAACGAGCAGAGAGCAGAGATCTTTGAAATAGTTCCTCCTACTTCTTGTTGTTTATTTAAGATCATGTTGTGAGTCATTTCTGGAAAACAGTCAACCTTTTAACCTTCTTGACTTGGTTTTGTTTTTTCCTGATTCAAAAGAAAAAAGAAAAGCCTGGAGCTTCATTCAAGCCACATATGGAAACACTCAGAGAAGATGGAAAAAAGCTTAATACTGATTTTGAAATGTTTAATTTCTGAAGATATTGCTCAACATTCATAGAACGTTTTTTAAACCTTGCATAGATGATGAGCAAAAAGTACCTTAATCCCTGTCACATACAGTCATTTGTATGGAAATCCAGTCCCTCCCATGTCTTTGATTGCAGTGTGGAAATGAATGGCTTCCTTTGGTGAGAGGAGGCAACTATGTTCATCCTCAAAACCCCACTGCCTGACTGATATTAATCATAGATTTAATGAATCCTCAGTGACACTAATGCTGAAAGCTGCATATTCGGCCAGGTCTCTGCCAGAGATACAGATACAGTACAGATAAGTAGAGTAGTGAAACTGCCTTTACTGTCTTCCACTGAAAGATTTATTTAATCGTAGGAAGAAATTTAGGTTTATTAATAGATGTGTTTTGGATTTTGTGTCCAGCAAAAGTATATTTTCTTAAATTTTTCAAGTTTCAGTGAAGTTTAGACACACAGAAATGGCTCCAAGACACAGCTATGTCGAACTCTGTGACTTTAAACTTGCATAAGTAAGTGGTCTTTTGCTTTATGATCAACATCGTATTACCCAAGCACCAGTCTGAGAGAAAATCACACAAATGTGGCTTAAAAAGCACTCTGTGGCCCAGAACTGTCAGGCTGAGGCTTCCCTCTAATACTCTCATTTACACAGATCCTGTCTCTGAATACATATGCTAATCTACTTTCGGTGTGGAAATCTCTTGCTGCTGATTATAAGAAAAACAAAGGGGAAACAAAGGGGGAAAAGAGAGTTTTCACAACTAAGTACACCCTTACTGATTCCTTCGGAATTAAAAGGATAAGTTGCACCAGTGTGCTGCTAATCCCGTGCACTTGATTAATTAATGATCAGCAGGTGTGTCCATCTCTATAAAAGCAGAAGCTTAGGCAGTCTGCTGGTTTGGAGCGTTTATGTGTGTTTTAACATAATACCTCAATCTTACCAGAAGTGGGTGTCACTTCAAATTCACCCCAAGGTCAGACTGTGCAATGCTCAAAGAAATTACAGAAAAAAAATCTTAAGAGCTGCATCTCAGCTTCTACAGGCCTCACTTAGAATGTTAAATGTTAAATTTCATGACAGCGCAATTAGAAATGACTGAACAAGTAAGTTGTTCAGGAGAAGGATTGCCGAGGGCTTAGGTTTGCAAAGTTGTGTCTGAACAAACCATTTCTTGACCAATGTCCTTTGGAGAAACATAACCCAAAGTGGAGGTGAAATACACAGCTCCTCATTTGGCAAAAAACAAACTTAGCACATATGCACAAATGTCTCATACCAACTATTAGCCACTTGGGCTTGTTTAGCAGCCACAGGACCTTGGCACATTGCAGTCATTTAATCAACTTTGAAGTCCTCTGTCGCCACAGTATTCTAGTCAGATGTGAGGCCATTTGTCTGACAGCTAAACCTTGGCCAAAACTGGGTCATGCAACAGGACAATGACCCCAAGCACAGCAGCAAATCTACAACAGAACAGCTAAAAAACAAAAGAATCAAGGTGTTGCAATACCCCAGTTCAGACCTCGGCCTGATTGAAATACTGTGGTGGGACCTTAAGAGAACCGAGCATAAATGAATACATGCAAACCTCGGTGAACTGATGCAATGTAAAGAGGAGTGGCAAAATTTCTCTACGAGAAATTGTACTTCACTTCCACAGAACTGCATAGTGTCCTTTGAAAAAAGTTTTCATATGACTGTAAATATAAGCAGTGAAACTTGAATTTAAAAATATTTTTTGCATACTGAATAACAGCACATTTTACAGCAGATTTTATCGATCTAACAGAGGGGACAATAATTTCTACATTGAGGAAATGACCAAAATCTATCCTTCAACCGTTTTTCAATAACCACTCATTTAGTTAGGATTGCAGGAGAATTGAAGCCTATCCCAGCTGACACTGGCCCATTGCGGGGCTAACACAAAGAGAAAGCAGATATCTCATGAACAACTGAGAATCACCAAAATTAACTGAACATGCATGCCTTACTTTTGTGTGAGAAGAAACAGGAGCAGTCTGAAAAACCACAGTGGTACACCCTGCACCAGTGTGTCACACTGAATGCTTAACTTAACTAATAATGACATGCATAGATGGTCAATTTAATCTGTTATGCTTAAGTGCTTGCATGCACAAAGCTTACTGTGGATACTATACAGTACCATCCAAGATCGCATTGTATATACAGTAAGATTCTATTTTAAATGAATTTTTACTTTAACTAATTTGTTCTGCTCACATATTATAGTTACATCTTATTTCCTATGAAGTATTTCGCTCATGATCCTGATGACTGAGGCTGAACTGCAGAGGGGTTGTAAAATCCACAGTAACAGAGCTAGTTGCTTGCTTTGTGTACAAGGCCCAGGTGTTTTTGATCAGACTGTGAAAACTGAAAAAAACCTGTACTTATTTATGTGAAACATCACCACAGATGTTTTCTCTAGTCTGCTATTAACAGTATAAAACTAATATGACAATGTTGACTTCCCTGGACAGTTGTCCTTGGCACCAAGTCAGGTTTAATCAGGCTCTGATGATTGGGATTAATTGCACAGTAGAGCTAGAACCATTTACCAGCCTTACTCATGATTCCCACAGTGAAACTGGCCAACATGAGAATCCTTCTCACTGTGAAATGACTCCTCTGTTGAGCCTTATGTATACACTGCTATTATAAATCACCAGTCCGGCTATAGATGGTGCACCAGTGGGTATTATATAATGTCCACGGCTAGTAATGCATTAAAGCAGGGTTGCTGTTTTTTTTACTCCTGCATATTCTTCAGCTGTTCTCAAACTCCAGTGTCACCCAGGGTCACAGCCTGCTGATGGAGACTGACTGTGACCTCAGACAGCTGCAGTCGCTCTCTCTGTTTCTCTCCCTGGAGGCTGGTTAGAGACTATAATATACACATCACAAGAGCATCATGGAAACATGTGAGGAGTAGATGACATAGCCTGACACCTACGCAGTTCTAATCAGAACATATACAAGCAAAGTGGACTGGTGGGGCTAGTATTGAAATCAGATGTACGTTTTAGGCCGTGTGAAGGAATAATAATTCTGTTGTTATTCTTTGTTATGGTCTGACCTCATTCTCATTCCATACTTAGCTAAGTGTCGCATTTTTCCCTGGGGAAGAACAAGGAATGGATCATTTTGAAGGAACTCTGGTCATTTTCCTATTTGCCTTGAATTGTTATTGTAGCATTATTTCTCTTTGTTAGAGCACATCCAGAATCCAGTACAAATATGTCCAAAATTGTGTAGACACTCACAGGAGATTGTGAAACCTCGGAAAACCCATAAGCATGAATATACAGCTACAGTGCTTTGAAAATGTATCTGCCTCCTTCTTTCTTTCTTTTTGCACATTTGTTACTCTTACATATTTCAGATCATCAGTCAAAATTTAGTATTAGACATACATAACCTGAGTAAATACAAAATGCAGTTTTTAAATGGTGATTTTATTTATTAAGAGGAAATAAACTACCTATCTCTGTGTGAAAGTGTGAAAAACCTTTTAGTCAGCAGTGGTTTTCACTTTGGAACTCTCCCATTGTTGAAACATGAACGCTGACCTTAACTGAAACAAGTGAGACATGCAGTTCTTTATATGTTTCTCTAGATTATTTTATGACCTCCTGGATAACACTCTAGCTCTTGGAGTAACTTTGGTAGGTCATACACTCCTGGGAAAGTTCACCAGTGTTCTAAGTTTTCACCGTGGTTTGTTGTAGTCCCAGAGCCTTAGAAATGGCTTTATAACCTTTTCCAGACTGATGGATGTCAATGATTTTGATTCTCTGCTGTTCTTGAATGTTTTTAGATCATGGCATAATGTTTTACTTTTTGGGGTGTTTTAGTCTGCTTTAATTTGCCATACACTTTTATTTAAGTGGTTTATTGAGTCAGCAGGACTGACAGTAATCAGTCCTAGGTCTGGGTAGTGATACTGAACTCCGCTTTCCAAAATGAAAAATGAAATCCTCATACAAAAAGTGTGTTCTATATTTACTCAAATGTTGTTTGATAATCTGAAACATGTAAATGTGTCAAATATGCAAAAAAAATTATTTTAAAAAGAAAAAATCAGCAAGGGGCAAATACTTTTAACAGCCTCCGATTTTTTTTTTTCTCAAGGCTTTTCACAAGATTCTTACGCCTGACTGCAGAGATTTTGTTCCCATTCAGCCACAAGAGGATTAGTGAGGTCAGCCACTGATGCTGGTGATAAAGGTGGCTTCCAATTTTCAAGTTCATCCCAAAGGTGCTGGATAGGGTTAGGATGTAAGAACATCAAGTTCCTCCAAATCCAAATTGAGAACACAAAAAATGTGAATATATTTTCCAAAATGTTTCTGTAAAATTGGGCACACACTGTTGACTTGGCTGCCATATTATTTGATTTTCTGTGATATTATTGCTACGTGAGACAATATATTATATATAGGCTGTAAGCAACACCAAACCAGATGATTTATTATTCTTGTTAGCAGTAGAATGAACCCTTCGAGATCCAATTCATGAGAAGTGATGACTGACTTAGACCTTAATTCAGTTCTTCTCCTCTCAGCTGTTTCCTTTAGTGGCTGCTGCAGCTGATCATCTGCTTCCAACTCACCTGGTCCCTTGTATCTTGTTCTCCCACACCAACCCACATGTCCTTTACTAGATCCATGAATGTTCTCCGTGGTCTTCCTCTTTTCCTTTCCATGTTCAACATCCTTTTTCCAATATATCCACTATCCCTCCTGTGTCCAAACCATCTTAACCTCATCTCTCTAACTTCAATGTCAGCAGCTGAGAGGCTTTTGACCATGCCACATACAAGTATGTATGGCACCTTTAGTCAGCACACAAAGTCCTTAAAGGAAAGGTGCTATAATTTGCACACAGTGTTTCATGACAAAATTTTCCCTAAATTGATTTACTACTACCACTATTACTACAGAAAAACTAACGTTCACAAAATCGTCCCATTATTTTTCTCCCCTCTGGCTGTTTCCCGACAGGTGCCAGATCAGTGACATCATGCTCTAAATTTATAAGCAGATAGATGCAGCTCAGACTATAAAGGGTGCTGCTGGCATGACAAATGCATGAAAAATTCCACACATGGAAAGATGGAAAACGACTTGCGGTTTCCTGAGAGCAGAGGCCAGCTCGGCAGTTTCAGAGGGAGAGCAAGGGTGGGGGTGGAGGTGGGCTGGACTGCTAGTATTTCTGGACTTTTCTTTGTATATACAGTAATTTGTCAAGGTTGTGCAAACATTACAGAACAGCATGGTTAACAAGGTCTGAAATCTTTTAAAGTTTTCATTGCAGTTTCAACATTTTCATTGCAATTATTTTAGCAATCATATATGCAATAGCACATAATATCATTTAATAATGCCTCCAAGGCCCTTGCACTGAATGAGATCATCATGTTCTACAGTTTCTTAGATCGTGGGGCATAATTTATTGCCCAGTATAAATCATCTGGTTTGATCCTGTCATTGTGTATTGTGTGTGTTCGTAAAGCTGTTTGAGCAGACACTATCTCCCAAGTGTATGTCCTTCATGGAGCGGAAACGGGTTTATTGTTCTCATTCCCAATTACACCCATGCTGCCAATTAGAGAAAAAAACAGGCAATAAATCCTTTAGGGATCAGCTTCCTCAGTTGGTGTGCACGTTGGGGTAATTCAGGCCTGGGTTTTGTAAACTAAGCCGAAGGAGACATGGGCAGCCGTGTCAGGACGCAGGCCAGTTTCACAAGGGCAGAAACTCTGTGTGTGAGTGAGTGTGTGAAGCAACACAAAAGCTACCAGGTTGGTCCACCACTCAGCTGCCAGCTGAGAAGAAAAGCAGAAAGAAGATTGAGGAAGTAATGAGCCAGGAAAAGACACACCACTTTAGGGTCCCACACCAGGATGTTGGTGACTAAACAGACAACCGGCTCATGTCCACGTGTCTCCTTTTGTGTGTAAATGTTTACCAATCTACTGGAAATGAATGCAAACAATAACTTCTTCCTCACATAAAGCTTCATCGAATCTGGTGATCCACTTTGTACCTCAGTGTTCCTGCAAAACACACACACACTCAACTTCCAAGCCAAGAACATTTCCTCAGGGCCAGTTTAGATACAATAACTTCATTGGCTCTCGCAGTGGCCTTCCAAATTTCCCACATAAACCGCAGAGATTCCAGATGTTGCAGAGAGGCAAAAAGTCTGTTCCTCCGCTGGGCCTCGAGCCCTTGCCTCCGCATCCTCAGGTTGACCAATCGCGTGGCACATCTCACATCACGCACTGTGTGTTTTTGCACTGAAGCAAGGCTACAGGCACCCATGCTGCTGGAGATTTAGATAGCCGTTCCCTTTTCACTTGTACCCAGATAACAAAAAAAAAACACAGCACGCTCTTAAAAGAAGCTCTGTCCTTGGGCGGTGTAGCACTGCAGCTTTCTTGTGGTTTCAGACCTGATTGAACAATTTGGCTCAGTAATCAAAGAGCAATAGCAGGCAGAAGCAGAGCAGACTTCCTGCATCCTCTCTGCTCTCTGGCTCACCGGCTTTAAAACTCAAGGGCCCACTAGGACTTGTTTGTGTCTCAGTGTGAAAACAATACCTGTACTGTACTTCCAGCTTATCATGGTTGATGAGTTGAGCAGAATTTTTGGCAATAGGCTTGGCGATTCCACATGTGCTTCATTATGAAAACTGTTTGAGGGACAGAGATAAGTGGGCTCTGCCCCCCCACCCCCCGATGTTGTTAACCTAACTTTGTTTTATAAGCATGTGGTCTAGGAATTCCCAAAGTGGCAACTCATAGGTTGGGAAATAATGTGGTTTACTAATCATAATAAGGAGTTTCAGATCTCTGAAAGCCAACTGTAACAACTTCAAATGACTTTTGAGTGACTTCTGATGTCCTATTTGACATTTGTCATGGGAGGGGAGAGTACAAACACTTACTGTGGCTTTAATTTTAAGCAGCTGTCAATTTTTCCTTTGGTCTCTGTTAGCATTTTAACTCTGTCTTCTTGGAAAATGCTTATCCTGAGCTATAAACAGTAACTTCCTGTTTCAGTTTGTGTCATTAGGGCTAAGGCCCTGCTGAAGAAAACAAATGGGATTCAATGAAATGTCACAGTTATGTTTGAGAGGCATAAAATGTGCCTTTGTGTTGATGCCGTAATGCACCAGTGATAGCAACAAGTGCAGATCATGGTCTTGGTTAAGTTCACAAAAAAAAGATTGACGGGTTAAATTATGCCTGTTCACAAGATTAACCTATTGCATCTCTTAAGTGTGTGATGAGTCGCTATTGGCTTGACTGGCTGCATCACAGCACAAAAGTCAAAAGACAGCTTGTGTGTACATTTGAGATGCCGGCGACTTTGACAAAATGGTTAGGTTTGATGCCATGAGAATAAGAACCTCGTCCGAGATGTAATTTCTCTAAAGTAATCCCGTTAGCTGTATGCTGGTAATTGCTTTGAAGGTACCATGGAGCACAAGCTAATAAACATTTTACATCAGCTGTTATTGAGAAGCAGTTATTGAGAGAGAAGTGTACCTCTGTGATTAAATCCTCATTGCTCTAATAGAAACCAGGTGCCGGAGAGTTGTGTAAATGTTTTCCCATGGATTTTTGTGGGCAGCACAGCTTTAAGAGATTCAGACCTGACAGCATTACATGCTTTGTCATTCAATTAAACAATAGCCACATACGCTTGTCATGCCAGTTTTACATTCCTCAAGCCTGTTTTTACAAACTTTGACCCCTGTGGACTTACGCATCTACAGAAGCTTCATGGCATGGGGAATATTTGTATATGTTTTTGAGTTTTACCTCACTTATAGTTTAATTCAGGATGTCAAGTTATGGAACCTTCTACTGCAATAACAAGATATGAAGAAACATGAAAAATCTCAGTTAATCTGTTGAAGAAAGACTAAAAGTAAATGATCATCTATTTTGGATTTAATGGCTTTAAAAAGAACAAGCCTTACTAAAGGAAGAAACCATTACGTTACAACAGACGGCCCTTTAAGAAAACAGAATTAGTGGCCACTTTAATGGATTGGGACCAAAGTCAGCCCCTCCTTCCTCAACCACATAATCTAAACCCAGATATACACCACATGTGTGGCTCTGCTGGAAAAATGAACTCGGCTTGGGAATATATGGTCAGGAAATTTATAGCACATGCCTGAGACAAGCCCTCAGGGGCAGGGATGGAGGTGGAGGAGCGATCTCCCCATTCCCTGTGCTTTGTTTCCATTAGGCTGGGAAGTGCAATCTCCCAGACATTTCAAGGGGGCCTGGTGTAAGACCTCCTGGCCAAGAACATGACCCATTCAAGGAGGAGAAATCAGTTTCCTCGCATCGGGGATTTTCCCACTACAGCAATGGGACAGCATTCCACATCTGTCACCAGACATAGGCACAGACAACGGTTCAAACTCTGGAACTGTTCAAATGTAGACATATAATGCATGAGTAGATATCAGTGTGTTTATCTGTAGGTGTTTATGGTGGATGGAGAGAGAGGGTGGACAAGGGAGAAAAAAAAATGTAGTCCAGAAAGTACAGCACTTTTTCGGGGAAAACGGGAAAACGAGTGCTGCCTGGCCAAAATAAACAAGTGGGTGAGTCAGCAAAGGGAAAACATTCTCAAGCTGACTGATGTTTCCTCTCTTTGCATCTGCTATTACTTCTGCTGCCAAGGACTGCTCCAGAGGCTAAGTCATTGTCTAGCCACAATGATCCACAGTGTGATAATGCTCGTCTTTACTGTCCAAGTGGCTTCTTTTTAGAGTAAGTAGGTTGTGTTTTTTCCTCTTTGGTGATTCATGTCAAAAGAGGTCAAAACCTAGTTGCTGTTCTTCCTCCATCACCTTTGCTCTTTAGAAGATGACAGGGTTGGTATTGTCTATCTGTCCGTTCTTGCCTTCTACGTCACTGAGACTGGAGACTCGTCCCTTGTTTACATTGCCAAGATCTTGTCTTCACTGTCCTTTTTTCAACCCGTGTCTACTACAGGTGCATCAAGATGGGTTCTTTGTGACAAAAATCATGTTATAAAAAACCTCCCCCAGAAAGACAAAGTCAACAGCTGTTACTGTCTTTTGTGTTAAATTAGATATTGTGCTGTCTGTTGACATTCTGGGCTTTTCTCTGTGGGCTTCCTGGGTCATGTGACCAGTGGAAAACAAAGTGCTTGACTCGGCCTGACCCTGACCCTTTCTAAAAGACTCACAGGATCAAATGAAGCAGCTTCTTTACTGAAGTGTGTACGTGTGTTTTAGTCCTCCAAGCTACATTTTAGCCCGAGGTGAATAAGTGGTGCTGAAAATAGCACCACACTGATCACTGGCTGCGGAACAGGCCAGTGGCGAGCCTAAAAAAAGCATCTATATTTTCTGAAATACATTTCATTCCTGTCACTTGCTAAGAGTGACAGATCGCTTTTTATAGAAATACAGAAAAAGGATGTTACACAATGAGAAAACGGTAAATGTGTAAATTTTGATATTTTGCCTGGTTGGAAGTATTTGATGTTTGCAACATAAAATGAGAAGTATGCAGCTGTTATTGTTGTCATGTCAGATAAGCTAAGATCAGAGTTCTATGGGCTCCTACGTGCAGTTTCTAACTCTCCCTAACATCATATAATTTCACTTTCAAACAGAACAAATGGAAAACTGAGCCCTTCATTAACATTCTCAGCTGCACACACTTTGGTGCCGAGATATCTCACTATGTGACCTTGCTATAATGTTTAAATCACCTGTCCTGCTCGGTAGAAAAATGGTCTGTGTCTTTTATTAATTTCAGCACTGTCACATCAGCTTCATACTGAGAGGGCAAGCTGGGGTCAGCAGAGGTTTAGTTATTCCAGAAAGTGTCATTCTGTGTGTTTAGCATGGATTTAAACCTGTTTAAACCAGCAGCAATCCCAGCTAGTGCCCATGAAATGAATTCAGCTGATATGATATCACTGCATTTAGGTCATGCACTGCCTGAGCAAGCATACAATAATAGGAGGAAATTCCTAAAATAATTATGGTAGAACGATCATTGAAGCTGCTGTCTTCAATGGCAGCAGCCAGCTTAGAAGAGCTTACTGTGGTTATTCTTCAGGGATGACCTGACGTTTTCTTGCGTTAGGATTTTTGTTGCACATTTTTGTAAAAAGAAATTTATTTGTTTTTTCTTAAACATGTAACCTGCTCAGACCTACCTGGGGAGAACACTCTGAACCCATGTTAAGCTTTGAGTAATAGACCACATTGTCCCGAACAGAGGTGCAAATTCTGGTAACAGCTAACGCATACGCTCACAGGCTATTTCATTAGGTGCACCTGTTTGGTTGCTCATTAACACAAATATCAAATCAGCCAATCACATGACAGCAGCTCAGTGCATTCAGGCACGTAGACATGGTCAAGATAACCTGTTGGACTGAAGTTAAAACTGAGCAACAGAATGGAGAAGAAAGTGACTTTGGATGTGGCATGGTTGATGGTGTCAGATAGTCTGGTCTGAGTACTTCAAAAACTGCTGATCTACTGGGATTTTTAGCACACAAAAGTATTTGGGTTTATAGAGACTGGTCCAGAAAAAGAAAAAAAGTCCAGTAAGCAGCAGCTCTCAGGGCAAAAATGCCTCATTGATGTCACTGGTCAGAGAACAAATTCCCAACTGCTTCGATCTGTTATGAAGGCAACAGTAGCTCAACTATTCGTTACAACCAAAGAATGCAGAAGAACCTATTTGAATGTGCAACATGCCAAACCTTGAAGCAGATTGGCTACAGCAGTAAAAGACCACACTGGGTGATTTTCTTGTCAGCTAAGAGCAGGAAACTAAAGCTAGAATTTGTGTTGATCAATCCAAAATCGGACAGTTGAAAATCTTAATGTTGGTACTTGGTCTGATGAGTCTCGATTTCTGCTGCGAGATTCAGGTAGTAGGGTCAGAATTTGAAAGCATGGATCGATCCTGCTTTGTATCTATGGGTCAGGGTGCTGCTGTTGGTGTAACGGTGTGGGGAAGAATTTCTTGGTATACGTTGGGTCCTTTAGCACCAACTGAGCATCATTTAAATGCCATGTCCATCCCTTTATGGTCACAGTGTATCCATCTTCTGAGCATCTTCCAGCAGGATGGTATATCATTTACTTTGTCATCCACCAGATCTTAAGTAACCTTTAAGATGTGATGGAACATGAGATTTGCATCATGCATGTGGAAGTCTGTGATGCTTTCAGAATTAAGGCAGAGGACTGAGGTAGCTATGAAGGCAAAAAGGAGTTCAACCTGGTACTAGCAGGGTTTTCCTGATGAAGACTATATGTGAGTTGTCAGTTATACCTAATAAAGAAAGACTGACTGTAAAGATAATACACAAATTTGTAAGTAAAATAACTGAATAATTATTATTAATCATCACACGCAAAGAATACTTATAATAGAGCATTTGTCTAATTTTGGATTTATTTATTTCAGTGCTATTTTTCTGGATTTTCATATTAGAATATTGTGACAGCACAGGAGAAAGTGATTGCTCACTTGTGGATTCTGTCATTTGAGAGCCACTGTGTGTATTTGCGGTGTTGCGTGGTTTGTAGCTCGTGATGCCTTCAAGTGCCCTACGTAGACCTGGGCACCACTTGAAAATTGAACGAGTACAACTGTGGAAGCGTTAATCTAAAAAGTAACTTTGTATGCAAAGCGTTAACATTGTACACAATATTGTATTAACTGCTCAGCTGTAATAGTGCTGATAAGATGACAGCCAGCGTTACAAATGACAGAGTCAGTTTCACGATGGAGTCCAGAAAACTTTGCTGCACAAAATGTGTGTTTATGTTCTGAAAAAAATAAATATTAAACCGAGAACATATAATAAATGTGTCATAGGCTAATGTTGACTTCACTGACATGGGTTTAAAGGTAGCTAAAAAGTGTGCAGGTGTATTACTTCTACTGTACTCTATGTACTGTAAACGTAGCTATATATTTGTTAAATGCATAAACTCACGATTCTATTTTATTCAAAACTGGGTTTTAAAATTATGTAATCTAACCACCTTTTGCTCACACCAGCCCTCCAAGCTCCGCTGCTTATTTCCCAGATATTATGTACTGTTTCGCAGTAAGGATCGGTTCTCCTAACAATTTCCATGTTTCCCACGTTACTTGAAGGCGTCACGACTACAGGGCTGTGTGTCGATACACGCGCGCACACAAACACATCTGGTGTGAAGTGGGAAAGCCGCGCTTAGTGCTTTACTGTCACTTTCTTACTTTTACTTGTCTTGCTGATTTCCGTTTCTAACTGAGAGGGATACATTTAATTCCCCTTGAAATGGTGACAACTTCGTTTGAAGACCGGTCACCGGAGTCAGGTTTGCCGCCACTATAGAAAGAACTTGAAGCCGGGAAAAAGGTGATTTTGTTTCGGGGTGTTTAAAGGGGTTTGTGAGAGACCAGGAGGAGTTTATTATTATGTCCGAGTGGAGGATTTGAGATGAATTCTAAAAGAAGGTCAGCGAAACTGAAGCTCCGGCGGTCTTTCAGCGAGCAGCTGTGGAGCTCCACATCCAAAGCCTGGGATTTACTCTGGAAGGGTGTCAGAGAGCGGAGACTGGCAGGTCAGTAGCCCGCTTCAGGTCAGATCTTAGCCCGCGGTATAGGCTGGAATAGAGTGTCATCCACCGCAGCAGAGACTGAGGTGACCCCATCCTATTACTGGGGAGAGTTTTTTAATTCGTATATAATTCGTGTATAACAATTATTATTGTTTTATTATTGCACACTGATCAGAGTGACATTTAAAGAGAATTTAAGAAGAAAACACATTCTTAATGTGGTAGGCTATGAATTTGTTTTTGTGTTGGTAGATTTTTTTTTGTCTAGACACTATTGATACTGTTTATCCTAAAAATTACTCCACGAGTGCATGTAGTCTGGTCTAATATTACAATTTTAAAAATTATTTTTTTAGTTGCGCTCATAGTTGAAGGTGTAGGTAGTTAGGCAGCAAACTAAAAAAAACTGTCTAATAAATGCCATTAACTTATAATAAATACAGTTTAATACCTTTCTATAGGAGAGTTTTCCTTTATTAGCGTCGATTTTTTTTATTACTTTCAAATGACAGTGGGGTCGCAAGGGGGCGCTGATAAGTAATTTCACCAGCTTTATGAAGTGAATGAGATTGAATGAAGCAATGTTTGATCTTATTTTCTGTCACATAATTTACGTTAAGTTATTATTGTGTTCATAAGAAATTGGTTTTCATTTGGTTTTCTTTCATTAGTTATAATGACTGTATTTCTGCAGGGTAACATTATTGTGCATGCTTTCTGTGCCACTGTCTTTGAGATTATAGATCACATTTTTTTCCCTTTACATTATTTGCTCATACTTGGCTCAAAAAAAAATCCCAAATAAACCCAAACTGAAGCAACTTTGTGACTGCATTGAAAATGTTTACACATAGGTGCTTTAACCCCTTTAAAATGCATCTGCCTTTTTCGGTGACAACACATGTGTTGCCAAGAATTATTCAGTGAAAGTGAACTTTATTTTCCAAGTAATATCACGTATAGCATACATGTTAACTTTTTGAAATGTGTATGAAATTAACTCTATATGAGGAAGTGGCACTTAATGGCAAAAGAGATGGAAACATTTACCACAATAGGCACAGTTTTGTTATTGGTATGTTTTGGTATTTTTTTGCTTCTTCTAAGACTGTGTTACATAATGTGGAAAATGTTTAATTTTTAGAGTACTCTGGGATCGATTTAAGTTAATAATTTCAAGGTCAGTTTTTGTTGCACTGGTTCTCTTAATAGCCCTGAGAGAATTGCGTCAGTCATCTGTGCAGTTGCCTGAGTGTACCGCCAGGTGCAGTAAAGTGACCACAATAGCGCCTTATGTGGGGAAAACCACATGAATGACAAAACAGCTCTGTCTTCACTGGTGGATTTGAAGTGCTGTAGTCATTCAAATGGAGACCAGATGTTTTTATGAGTTTGCGCACAGAGTTGCATATCAGATCTGATCCATGCTTGGCTCAGCTGTGAAGCCTGTTTAGGAACGTCACTGGTGCAGCAGCTGAGTTTGCCAGTGTCTGGATATCTGACACATTAATCTTGCATTCTTTTCCATATGCAGCATGTGAAGCTGCTTATGCAGACACTGAACAATGAGGGGACAAATGCTGCATAGAGACCAGACCCAGATGTAGATGGCTGACATATGGGAATTGATTTGAATCATTTGTGAACTCTGTCTGAAAGTTTTTTCTTTTCTCTTTTTTTAGGGTGCTAGGTGCGGTACAAATTCTATTTTTGGATATTTTCTTTTTCCAGTGTATATGTAGATAATGGTGCTAGTGAGGTACTCGAGATGGATTTGGCCTGTCAGCGGAGAACTTATGATGTCACAAAGAACTTATGTTGCGACAAGTGTGTTTGCACCTTAAAATACTAACGAACTGGCTAAAAGTTTAGTTTAATTTTTTTTAAATAAATTATACAGTATCTTATATTATGAAGATACATTTAAGGCCATTCTGCAGCAAACAAATTTAAAACCAAAGCTTTAATAAGCCTTATCAACACCTCTGAGATTAATGTGTGTTCATTACATATTCAAACAAAGAGATGTGAGCTGCCAGCCTATGTAGATAAGTTTAAATCACAAACTTTTTTTTCATTATAAGGTGACAGTCCAAGGTTATGACTTTGAGCCTTTGTCCAAATCCTAGACATTAATTAAACCTCTTAAACTGAATTTTTGTTGGCAAAGCAGAAATTTTCAAACTGAAAGTTTAGCTTTAAGTCAAATGCCTGATTTGATTTGTTTGGCTTATTTAGGAGCTTTGGAGTAAGTTGTGTTGCAGCCTTAGAAGTCAGCCGTAACAGTATTTTATTTGACATTTAGGTGTTGCAACTGAATTCTGTGGAGGAATACAAATATACAAGATTGCCTGTATTGTACAGTACGGTGACACATCTATTACAGCTCTTAAAAGTGTTAAAATATTTGGTTTATTTATAAACTGAGGGTTTAGTGGTTTTCTCTGTCAATCATCACTTTAGTGAGTTGAGACGTTCTTGATCTGTGTGTCCAGTTCTGATAGATTGTGGAGACATAGGCATCCTGGAATAAAAAAATTCGAGATACTTTGGTCTGCTTCCTTATTTCCCAAGGGGTTGCCACAGCAGACAGATCTGCACGTTTGATTTGGTACAGACTTTACACGAGTAAGCCTTCTTAAAACCTCCCGTTTATCTGGGTATGGTATTGGCATTAGGGCTATCTAAGCCAGAAATTGGGTTTTTGTGTGTCCCCCAATCTTGAACTGGGGATCATTTGCAGATTATGCCTGGTGTCTAAACCCACAAATATTCCTTCTGTACTTAGCTTTAGAGCTCAAGCTTCAAATCCAGAAAACAGATTTTTTTTAGAATCACACCTGGCTGATGGGTATGCTAGATATTTGTTTAAGTGTCAATAAGCAGCTTTGAGCAACCGTCCTCCTGTCATAATTTTATCTGGAAATTTTACCCTCAGCAGAGGCAAAACTTACAATTAACCAGTCAATGGTGAAATAATTGGTTTGTAGCATTTATATTGTTAAATTCACTCCCAATGACAAATATAGGCATGAAGTCTTGCTAAAAAAAAAAAAAAAGCATCCAAGAGCTGAAGTGAGTTAAAAAGTTTAACCACCTCATCATATAGAGCTCAACTGGTCTTGCAGTATTTGAGCGTGATGATCATGCAGAGCTGAGTTCAGCAGTCAGAAATGTGGTGGCTCATGAAGTGGAAATCTTCTGTCACACTAGAGTTATTCTTAAAACTTAGCCACAGGAAACATAGCCACACCAGAAGCAAGACTGCCCAGTCCAGAATACATGTGTCTGCTGCTGAATAAAACCACATCAGACTAACGTCAACTAACTCAAGATGATTCAGAATACAAGTTCCCCTTTTGTAATCACACATGGCAGAAAGTGAGTGGAAAGCAATGAAAGTTTGACATGCATTAAAAGTCTGCATTATGGCTTGGGCCTAATAATGAAGTGTGATACTGCTGCTATATGTGAACTGGACATGATTCAAACCCAGTATCACATATATCTATTTTTTTCCTTATGGGGTATATAAACAATAAAAATCCACTTTGTGACATGGTAGCTATGTTGACAGAACCTCTGTATGTTTCTGTGCATCTGTAATGTGAGTCTGGATTCCTGTTGTCATGTGGTATAGCAGTTGAGCTCTGAAACCCAGACAGTGGCATGTTGAAACAAGTTTGATAAGGGCTGGAGTCACTGCGCTCCCTCTAAGGACAGACCACAGCCATTTCATCATGGCATGCGGCATAAAGTTAAACACAAGGACATCTCTGAGTACACAGAAGATGTTGTAGCTCTTTCACGATCACCGCTCAGGTATTTGAGCATGGACGGAGACGGTGACACCATTAATCTCATTCACTGTCATTTACAAGATTGATTCTGTAATGTGATACGTATGATGCACTCGGTGATATACATCGTCTAGACAAAAGGGAAGAGAAATATGCAGAAATGTTTGCCCTCATTTTTTGCATCTAACACTTTAAGCCATTCTTTCACAATGTGAATGAATGCAGGTGTTTGTGTGTGTAAAAAGAGAAAAAAAAAGAGTCGTCACCCAATGAAATCATCTGAATGGTGTCGCACCATCACCTAGTGCTTTTAAAAAAGCAAGAGCCTTGTATTAAACATGCCACTTGAGGGTGTGGGGAGGGCCATTAAACCCGGGAGAAGTTTATGAAAATGTGAAGCGGGCTCTGAAGTGTGCTGCTGAATTGTGGTCTTTGTGAGCTTAAGCTAGGGTGGATTATGCCAGCTAGTGAGAGGAACAGACAGGGGCTGTGTTTAACTTGGTCGCTTGCCTATTTCTGCTCTATTCACGTGTGTGGCGCCATGCTCACACTAAACAGACAAGCCTGTATGCTGAGGCCGGGACAGTCACTGGGAGAGTGGCAGGGGCCTTGATTGGCACTGGGTGTGTCTGCTGGTACCAAAGCATATTTCAGGTATTAGAAGGCTGTTATTTTATGGTGTAAACTGGCTGACAGAAGTGGACTTTAAAATTATAAGAATATATGATTTAGTTTGCCATTCCAAATGGAGTAAGTGACTTGCTTTTGAAAATATTTGAGATGGGTTTTTTTTTTAGCTTAGAGGAGATTCATTTTTGGTTTTACTTGTAAAACCTGAAAAGAAGGTGGAGTCAAAAAATCCAACTTTGTAACGCCGTTTTTATGCTGAGCTTTGTTTAGTTTCTGGAGGATATGTTTGGGATATTTTCCACAAAAAATAGTCCAAATGAGATGTGTTTGCAATACTGGAAATAATAAGCCATGTGGAGTTGCCAGGATAGAGCGCAAATAAAGTGAATGCACCGAACTGTCACCTACACTGCCCATACATTGGTGCAATCTAGCAGTTTCAAAGAGCGGCTAATATCTGATCCCACTGGGATAGGACATTTACCTTTTCACAAGCTTCTAAAAAGCTTTAGGATTGCAGGGGATGTGTTGCTCTGTCATTAATAAGCATAAGGGAATCACAAAGAATGTGTTTAAGGGAGCATGTGATTGTTTATCTTTATTTTAATGCGTTGTACATTGATTTAGCAGTTACTTTGTTACTGTCCTGGAATCTCTTACGAGAAAATGAGCTTGCGGAGTTGCATATGAATAAATAAACAAATAAATGAGGGCGAGTGGGGGATTATATGCAAAAAGAAGTTGTAATAAGTTGTAGCGATTGTCCCATAAATACCTAATTTTTGTTCTACACAGCTTTATTTAGAGTCACAGTTTGATAGATGTCTGTTGGTCCATGGCAGAAAATGGAAAGTCATTAAGTCTTTGTGTACCAGCTACAACAGCTGCAATTATGAGGAACTATTACATGATAATAGTCAGATTGTACAAAAGTGAGACTAAACATTATTGTGTCAGGGAGATAAAGCCTTTAATTTTGATCATCAGAACTGAATAAAGTACTTGCTGGAGATCTTTACTTTTCAGTTTAGTAAAGTGGAATTAGGTCAGTTGTGTTCCAACTCCAAGCTATTTTTCCTGTGAGTAGCTGACACTTTATAGGCAGCCTACTGAGAGCACTTCCTGTGACTGGCTGTTATGAGAGGCTGTTATGTGGTGGGTGTGGGTGAGCAGAAATGAGACTTCTCAAATGAAGAACAACTTCTCGCTCTCATTCCCTTTCCATAGTTTTCTCGAAAACGACACCAAGAATTTCTCGTGCAGTAAATTTGGTGCCTGTGTGACCTGCAACAGCACAAGTATTGTTCTAGCACAGGGAGGGTCTGAAAGCCACTATTTTTGTAAGCCCTCCCAAACCCCTCTTCATCCTCTCCTGCTCTCCTTACTCAGTTCATAGGCATTCCAGTGGTATTTATATTTCCCTCCAGAGCAGGGGGAAGTTGACAAGTATTCACACAGACATTGGATTCAGCTCAGAAAGGTGGGCAGTACTCCCACTGCCTGCTTGCAATTGGTTTCATTGTGGTCACATGGCCTGCAGAGACAGGCTGAAGTGTTGGCACTCCTCCCCCCATAGCCTCCGCTGTGCCCTCCCTCTCTGCTCACTTTAGGCTTTTCGCGCATGTATGTGAAGTTTTCTGTTGGTCAGACCCTGTGTGGTTGAGTGTGTATCAGCCAGGGGATAGGGGCTTATTGCAGTTATGTTTTGGGAGCTTCCCGAGTCCACGGCCAGTGAGTGCCTCGGGAGTATGACCCCTGAGACTCAGGATATATACCTGAGAATGGACCATCACCGCAGACGCTCTGGCTACAGGTTGGGCAGGATTATTGCCAGGCAGCAACTACTCAAGAAGATTGCTGGAGGTAGGAGGCTTGTTAGGACAGAAGTGACAGTTCAGACAATTATTCAATTCTTTTGGTCGTTTGGTTTTTGAGTGAATTTGTCATTTTTCCAGGATTGAGAGGAATACTGACTAAGCAAGGTGGTAGTCAAAACATGGAGTGAATAAGTTCTGTCATGTGTTTGTGAATATGAGGCTGTGATTGCAGGATGATATGTTGACAAAGTAGTAAGTGTCTTGTTTTGATTGGGATAAGCTGATTGTCTTTTTCATATCAGTTTGTATCTCTATTGGTTTCTCACTTATTTCTAGATAAAAGTGGAATTCAGTGTTAACAGCCTTTTTAAGACACATGTACAGGACACCCGGAAACAGGGTGTGCTTGTGTGTATCGCTGCAGAAGAGAAAAAAAACTTGACCTTTAGCCAACAGGTAGTCAAGGGTGCAGAGGTGTTAAATAATTGGTATTGACTGACTATAACAAATACAGATAGGTGATAATCAATAGGGTCAGTTATGTAAGAAGAGCTGGGCCCACAGTGTAAACACGATACATCAATGAATGTCTTGACTTGACAGGTTTACAAGCACTCCGTTCATTTAAAGATTGCTGCTTGTAACCAGGTGAGCCCTTCGCCTTCAGCTTCCTCCAGGGCCTCTAACCTCTTTCCTTTGTCTTTAAATACCTGGAGACTTAAATCCATTCCCCAGAGGCCAAGAAAGGGCATGTATAACAACAAAGACGACTAAATACTATGACTCCCGCTCCCTCATGCAGATGTGAGCACTCTGCTGCTGGATCAAAGGGTGGCTGCATTTCATAACTTAAGCTTCATTGCTGAGAAACTTTGGTCATCAGATGGTAACGTACAGCATAGCTCTCCTCTCAGTCACAGTAACAAGAGCGTGAGTCAGATAATGCAGCCTTGTGTGGATAATATTTTGTATCGCCGCAGAGGCAAGGGCAAAACACAAGGCTTGTTTTTGATTGTGATGATGTAAAAGATGCACAAAGGGTGCTGTTGGGTGGATTTCCCAGTACTGCGTGTGTGTACGCCTGTTTTCTGGTGGAAATCTTTATGATCTGGTGTGTACTGACGTGTGGCGTCATGTAACCAGACGTGTTGTTTTCAGATCACAGATGTCTAGGTTGACAGCAAACCAACATTGTGGGTCATCTATGACACGGACAGAAAACATGTATGTTTAAAGTGCAATTTAAGATGCTTTTATTCAAGTTAAGTCATTTTAATAACAGGGTTTCTTTTTATGGGAGATCTTATTTGTCATGTTTTTGAGGAGTAGCTTGGAATCTTTAGTTGGAGCCAGTGTTTTGTCATAATTAAGCAATTTTCCTGCTGTGTGACTTTTTAAAAAAAAAAAAAAAAACTAACCCAAAAACAGTGATAAACAACTAAAATGCTTCTTAAAGGAAGTATCAGTTGTGTATCAACTTGTGCTCTTACACCAGTCTGAAATGCTGAAGCTAACAGTGAAGTGGTATTTTAAAGCACTGGCTACAGAGCCACCGAATTGATCTTTGTGTATTGGCAGTAGCTGCTGCATTCCAGCTGGTCGGCCCTGTTGACACAGCAGGTTGAAAGTGAGTGTGGGTCATGGTGATGGGCAGCATTACTCATGTATTGTTTCATTCCAACATTCCAGGGACGGCCGTTCGATCTTAGTCACGTTTCCGATTAGATGACATTTCAAGGTATCCTGAGCTATCTGCGTGGGATCCTCCTCAGTCCTTTAAGTTAAGGTATCGTTAGTTGTTACTCTCGAAATATTCTGTCTTTCCAGCTTGGAGAGTAGATGGATGTGCACGCACAGCTGTGTGAATTAAGATGAGACAAAAAAGGTATGTTGGCTGGTTCCAGATCTGAAGGGGTCTGTATATTACAGCAGGAATGCGTCTCTGTCCTTGAAAATATTTCTGAGATTTCAGAGGAGTATCCCACATGCGATTACTCTGGAGGGCTTACAGTCTGTCTGCAGCTTTTTGCCCTCTCCCTCAAATCCTCCCTGCTCAACCCTTGCCTGGATTCTCAGAATTTCTGCATCTGTTTGTTACTATTCATAGGGCAGAGATACATACAGTACATCATACATTTAAACAGCCATTTGTGTCCAGGCACTGCACATAGTCTTTGGACAAGAATGTGTCGATTTTTTGTACTGTTGTTCTTGTTTAAAAAAAGAAACGACCTTTATTACTGACATTTGAATGATACATTTAGTCTTCTACCACAGGTCGGTACTAGCCACATTTATTTTTGCATGCACATATGTCTTACGTTAAAAAGGATGATTTTCATCTGTTTTCCTATAAACTCGGCCAGACTATCATGAAACTTGACTGCTCATCGATTGTTCATGGACAATTTTTTCCTCTGTGGAAGCATTCCTGTTTTATCATGGAAAACTTCTGGAAGCTTCATCTTTGCTGGAAATATTTGCTCCAGCAAAGATGAATTTCCAGCAACATTGCTACATTTTCTCACTTACTGTGTTGGGCCCTTTTCCTAAGTGAGGGGCTGTTGTGTTTTGAACAAGAAGCTCTGTCCAGTGTGACCCTTCCATGGCCTTTCTTCATGCCTTATTGACCTTGGCGCAGGCAGTGGGCTCCAATCTCTAGCCTGGAAAGGCCGTTAGTGCTTTCCTTCATAGCTGAGGACAAATCCTGCTCCTTTTAATGACAGAAGTTACTGAGTGGCAGCTGTGTGCATATCAGTGAATCTGTCCATATCCAGGAAATATGCAGTGCATCTTTTCTTTTGCTACCATGGCTGTAAGGCTCCTATCTTAATTGTGCTGTCAGCTACATTAGTACTTATGTTGCCACACAGCAACACTTGGTAAACACCAAGTGTTTTTTTTTTTTTATCAAGGTTTCATGACAAGGTTTATATTTTCTGTAAAGTTTAAATGATTAAAAGAGATAAGTTACTGAGGCAGAAATGTTTGAGTGGGATAATGTGTGTACTGCTTGCAGATTTTTAAGTAGTTAGCATAGAGGAGACAGGACCACTTAAGCTTTTTAAGAGGACAAGCTGCACCGTCTGTTCTTCCTCTGACTGGAAGATGGTTTGAAAACTGCATTGGAAATGGGTTTGCATTGTTCTGTCTTTTGAGAAGTTGTATCAGTAGAAGGGGCTCCTCAAAGTAAGGAATCCAGTGAGACCATGCCCTGTCCCTCTCAAGGCTCCTCTGCCAAAGCACTGCATTATTCATCAGCGGTCTGCTACAACATGTGGCGCGTTTGATGAACTGAGTGTGAAACAAATATAACTGCTCCTTCTTTCAAATGAAAGTATGATGATAAGTCAAGATGTAGCCTTGCACATTGTTAACTTGGCTCCTTCAAGCCTGTTTATCTTTTATTCATGAGTTTCTGGGCTGTAGCTGAGAGTGCTATGCAGATTTTGATTGCTGCCTTAAGGGGGCAGTAAATAAAACTGACAGGGAGGGAAAAGCAATTTTGACAATGTGCTTAGCTGGTTGTCTACATCCAACATTACAGTCATCACACTTCAGATAATGAAATCTATGGCTTGTACTGTTGCAATTTGTTCTGTTACATGATTACTAAAATTGGGTGTGCATTGGTTTAGGCATAACAATGCTATGTCCCAATCCATACCATGCTATTTCTAATTAAGTCTTAGCGTTTAGTGTTTTTGCACTTTGGTGTTTTTTGCAAAAGTGAAGCTGCTTAGCTGAGGAAAAATAGAAAATTCAGGATGTAAGCAAAGAGTCTTAAAAAGACTTTAAAAAGTTCTTCCTTTTTCACATTTTAATTGGCTGCAGTAGTCAAAAGCTGCTAACTGACTGTCATGTGGTGTTGGACGTATTGTATAACTTCCCATTTACTGAAAAGTGTGTTGAAATCTGTGTGATAGTTAAACATAGTAGTTAAGATGTAGATATATGTATGTATGTATGTATATGAGTTTGGTCACATGCCAATGTGGTTTTTATTCTCTGTATTGCTGTGGATGTGAACATTTGAGGACAATGTGCTGCCTGTTCTTTCCAGGGTGTATGCAAGCTAGGATGGTACTCAAAAAGGTTAAGAATTTTAGAAAATTAATGTTCCAGTTGTTATACTTTTTATTGTAAATCCTGTTTTGCCATTTACATCTACGAAACCAAAAAGCTTCCCCCCCCAAAGACTTTCTTCCTAATGCCTGTTTAAAAAGTGTAAAGATAAATAGATTGTTAGTGTTCAACATTGTTTAAACAACCCTTGTTTCAGATTTTTGTCTCCCAATCCTCCTTTGTTGAACTGGCAAATGGAAAAAGGTCTGAATTTCAATGAAAACATCAGGCGTACACATTTTATTTCAGATATTATTTGAGTGTTAAATAATAGAGCACATATACACTTGAATAACAGAGCTATTTAAACTATAGCTCTACATGGTTCTTGTTGTAGATCCCACTGTTCCTAAGGTCAAAATGTACTGTGTACAGTTTGTTAGTTGTTGGAAATTTCTTGCTCTGTTGACTAAAAAACAGAGGGGAAAAAAACAAATGGTTAAGAATCTTGTAACTCTCAGGAACAAACTGGCTCACTCCAACCAACCTCTAACAAGTAAAGTAAACATCGCATTCATAAAGCTCTTTTGCAGATTCCCACTTTTTGCCTGTATTTGGCAGGGTGAGCTCACATACTCTTTGCAAGCTCCTTCTCCTGTGTGTGAATCAGTTGAGGCTGACAGCTGCCACATGTGTGGAGCTAATCATTTACTAGGTGCAGATTGAAGAAATGCCTTGGCTGCACTGTAACAGGAACACAAAGTCACTTATTAACAGAAGTGCTTTGGAAAACTGCTCAGATGTTTTATATTCCACATGCCACAAAAAAATGCTGTACTGTTTTTACAGTGAATAGTAGATTTATTTTGGCTTGGTCTTGGTTAGAAAAGAGATTATATAGTCAGTGCCTTTAGGGTCTGACCTGAAATTTCCACATTTGCTTATATATAAATATATTTTGTATGGATGTGAAATAAAAAATATAGATAACTATGTATTACACAGTCCAAAATAATTGGTGATTAAAACACAGTGCTCTAAGTGCCAGAGTTTAGCACTTGACTGACCTCTTGTGGTAGAAATGTGCATTACAAGTCATAGCTGGAAAAATGACAGAAGTGTAAAGGCAGCGCACATCCAGGTCACAGACATTCAGCCGCCATCTCTTCTCTTTATAGGCTGTTCAGCCCTGACGCCGACGGGCACAGATGAGAAGTGGTTTTACATTTTTAAGTTATTGTTCTGTGGGTAAGAGTACAAATGCTCTAATAGAGCAGAACAGTCACTTAACTCTATGGGTGGCTGGCAGTACTGGTAAACCAAAGCTGTACCTCGTCATACACAAAAGTTGTGCTGACAGTATGATCCTCTGTGCTGCCACTCACAAGTCTGTTTCATGAGTACATCAAGCTCCTGAGGAAATCTTGTAGCCACTCACTTTGAAGTTGTTAATTAGGACCAGCGTCCCAACGGATGCTCCATGCTTTTATTGTGGAGGTCCTGAGAGGGCTTTCTCACGGTATGGGGCCCGTGCTCTGACATTGGCCCTCTCTCTACCCTCTGACTCTCCCAGGCCATTCCCAGAGAAGGAGGGAACCCTGCATAGTGCCCTCTGGGAACCTTTCCAAATGAGAGGAAGGAGGACCTAATAGAGCTCTGCAGGATCTGACTTCAGAAGGATTTCTTCAGGATGTTTTTTTCCTTTCTATTTTTGTCTTTACTCATTACTTCACTCATAAATTACACAGGATGTGTTAGTTTATACAAATTATCTCAAAAAGTTGATTCTGTTCATCTAGATGTAGCCTTTTCAGTGGGGGGAAACGTTTCGTCACTCATTCAAGTGATTTCTTCAGTCTCAGCTGACTGCAGGTTTCCCCAATCTTATAAACAGTACATTTGCATAATGACTGAAAGTAGCACCACTGATGAAAAATGGGCTGTGAGGTCAGTTTCTTGATCATTAATATGCAAATTGTCACAAGCATTGATCAATGGTCATGAGAAGCATTCACAGAGAGTTGGAGAATGGCTGCAATGTGAAAGATGTACCCTTAGGCCCCCTCCTTGATTCAGAGATGCTCTTTCTCTTTTCACGAAAAAGGGCCTCCCTGACTCCCCGCTCAAACCAGCGTTCCTCCCTGTCCAGGATGTGTACATCCTCACCATTGAGAGAGTGGCCACTGGTTGCTTAGTGCTTCTGTGTTGTGCCATCCGCTTAGCCAGAGGTTGTTGGTTTCCCCGATGTATTAATCACAGTAATTCTCCTGGCACTTAATGGCGTACACTATATTACTCTGTTTGTGCCAGGCAACTGGATCCTTGGGGTGGACCAATTTTTGGTGCAGCGTGTTTTGGGGTTTGAAAATCACAGAGAAAATGTGCCTCAGCTGTTCCGATACTCCTGACTCATAAGGGCTCACTAAGGGTTTTCACTTAGGCAGCAGTTGTCCTTCTTCTCTTCTGGATCACCTGGAGCATTTTGGGATTTCCTTACCTGGATGATTGAGCATGCATCAAGACATTTATACTAATTAGCATCTGATTTTTTTTTTTTATCTATGTGGGTGCCACAACATTAGAAACATGTGTCATAAAGCTTCCAGTAATTCTATTTTCATGTTACTGTCAAGATTTCACCTGAGCTGGCTGAGAGTTTGTCAGTAATTCTTAGCAATTAGTAATTCTTCTTCACTGGAAAACCAAATTGTAGTGTTTACATAGACTATCAAAGAGAATGGAGAATCAAGGCATGCACCCTATAGAATTTCACATAAAAGACAAGATGTATGGACTTCGAATGCGGATGCATCAAAGACCTACCGTATAAGAACTTGTTTAGTTTGTTTGTAGGACTAAAGTGTTACATTTAACTACATGGCCACATGGGAAACTGTAGGAGCTAACTGTAACAGAGCTGGCATAAAAGACGAGGAGGAGGGAGTCAACTAGAAAAGCCCTGACAGGAATCTTGCTGAGAGAGGGAAAAGGAAAAGAAAGAGGGGAGGTAGCAGACAGCTCCAAGGAGATGTTAGTGAAGAGAAAGTGGAGCTCACCGTAAGTCTGATAGGATTGCAGGCCTTACATCTGGACTGCAGGGAGCACATATGTCCACAGGTACAATAGCTCTCTAGGATCTGTTTCAACAAGCTATGACTCCTATGTTGGCTTTAAAAAAAAAACCACAGTTTTGAAAAAGGGAAATTTATGAGAGCAGATAGCAACTCCTTGGTGCATGTTATTACTGCCCTGCCCATGTTATTAATCTTGCACTGTGTTACTTATCTGTTGATAGAGTGAATAATTTCATCTGAAAACTAGAGCGATGATTAATCTATAAAAATCACTGTGGGTTGAGGAAATAGTCCAGGGTTTCAGGGACTTTTGCCTGCATGAAGAAGGAAATCAGCAAAAGCCAAAGCTGATACTTTTATCACAAAAGAAAGCAAATCCTTAAGAAAAGGGCCTCCACGATGGTTTTCAGAACACTTTAACATGCGTGGGAACGTGGCTTCAGTTCAGTGTCTGGAAGTGTTTAGCTTTCACATTGTCTCTTGGAAGTTGCTGCGGTATGTATTTCACAGAAAGCTCGACTGATTGATTTCTCCTCTATTCAGAGCTGTTGGCAGTAAAGTTGAGGTACATGGGGATCTGGAAATTACCATCCTTTCTAGAGTTTGGGGTCAGAGGTCCCTTCTGTAGTAAAAGACACTTCTGTTTAAGTGTCAGTTTGAAGCCATGTGCCAAAGTATCCTGTAGTGTGACCAAAGGGGAGGAAGCAGAACACCTGTCTGTGAAGCAGAAGTACACTTGACACTAACCTCAGTTTTTGCTATTTGCAAAGCAGCCCCAGGGATTCAACATGTGATTGTTAGAACGTTTTCTCAAAACCAAGTGAATGTGAGACACTGTAACAGCCTGCCTGAAAACACTGTAGAGCTGATGGTTTGAACTTTGAAGCCTTGGCTTGCTCAGAAGCCACGTGGCCCCAGCATCATACCCAGTTATTTGTCTTCTGGCTCTGACTCCCAGCCAGCAGGAATGGCTATCAGTTTACAGTTTGTGTCTGGGATCATCTGTAAATCCTCCATGGAAAGGCTGTTTGTGGCAGCACAAGAGAGTGATTTTGAAAGCTTTCCCTTTTCTTTCTGACTGTTGACTTGGAACATAAACTGATATTTGCTTTTAGAAACCATTTGTAGTTATTTACTAGAGTTTAGCAATGTTTGGATTATCATGAATCGTGCCATTCCCGCATGATTTTCAAGCTGGAATTTTACTGGAGGTTTTTTTTGTTGTTGTTGTTGTTTTTTAAGCCTACTGTTGTCCAACACTGCACAGGAATGAGCGTATGTGAGTTAGCGTCTTGGTATTTAATTGTTGTCACTGTGCATTGTATTATCATTACTAGCTTGTGAATGCTGAAAAAGCTCTAATGGCTATTTCTAGACAAAAGACAATATGAATGGTGAAAGAAAGCGAGCTGATGGGTTGTTTCCCCTGAAGATGAAAGAACCTTCTCTCTGGGTGTCCTTCAGAGGTGAAGGAGAGTGTTACCACAGCTGTGCTGCTCTTGTTTAAATTCAATACAGGACCTCAAGAGAAAAACACAGCCCAGATGACTTTTGACCCAGCAGGCTTTGGCAATGGTCAACAGCAGCAGATCCCTAGCTCACGTTGTTATGTTATTTACTCATTTTACTATTTAATCAATAAGTGCTTGCTGTGAGTTTGTGTGTGTGTGTCTTCTGAGAAATGAAAGGTAGACTTCAGTCATTAAAAATGCTAAGGTTTATAACGTTAATAGACAAAGAAAAGAATTAAAGCCCAAATGATGATGATAGATTAAAAGGCTGGTCTGTGGATCTAAGATTTAATTGTAAAACCTTGCGCTTACACAGGTTCAGAATGCTAATGCCGCCTTGGCACCAGGTTTTTCTGGGCTCACACTGTGATTGTCCTAAAGTCTCTGTTCTTCAGGAGGCACCGAGATTTTCTTTATCCACTTTGTTACTGGAGACCTGTCGGCCAATGAAAGGATCTCTCCACAGGTCAGTGTGGACCACAGGGCAGAAGTTGGCCCAAGATTTGCACAGCTCATTTGTATTTGAGGACATTTTGCCTTGGTGTCTTAGCAACACAGCCAAAAGCTGATCATTTTAAACCTGCATCCTGTGTCGACCGCAGGATAACAGGTCCCGTGTGCCCCACAGGATCAAATGAGGGGGTGGAGGTCCCTGGATGATTCAGCATTGGCTCTCTGTAATTACTTGGCCTGTGGAGCCATCTAGCTCATGTGCCAATCAAGAACAAAGTCAAATCTGCAAAGGTACTCTGTTGTCACTCAATACGAGAGAAACAAAGTCTCTTGAATTTGACTAGTATTCTTTATTTCACTATCTTGGTAGTTTATCAGTGATAATGTGAATGTTATAAACTGAAAGGCAGTTGTGATGTTAAGCAGTGGCACCTCCTGTTTCGCTGTGGCATATTGTGCTGAGGATATTGGAGTCTGAGGGACATGTAGAGCTTTGTTAATTAAGACCTTCTTTTGAAATAGGAAGGCTTTATTCCCACGGCATTAGGTGAATTGCATGGGGCAGCACACTATTAATCCACCTTGTGAATTGCAAGCATTTCCTTGAACTCTTCAGTTCTCTTCTTTTGCGCTTCCTGTTTGCTCCCCTGTACACAATTATAAGCTGTGAGACAAGGAATGTAAGGCTATTTTCAGCATGAAACATCAGATGTTGTGGTTTTGTTGCAGACTAGGAGAAGGGCAGTGTGTTTCCCCTGGCTGTCTGTCTAGCCTTAGCTGACTCCTCACAGTGAGTGGGTGTCTGTATGCAATTAGCATCATAAAGGAGAAGAGAGGCCTCACCTTTAGGCTTCCCAGGATGACGACACCTCCTAGTGGAATCTTTTTTTCCATATTGCTGGTTCTGTTTGTCATTCTCCAGGTGTTCCTATAGACAGTCTCAGTACTCAGTTACAGTCTGAGTCATCTGGCTGATTCATTTTGTGGCACTGAAGTATGGAGGAGGCACATTTGTGTGGGCATACACAGATAGTAAATTAAACCGTTTGTTTGAGCGTTTTAAAGTTCTGCCATGCTCTTAGTGTCTTTGCTGTTAAATGATTTATTGAGGTAACTAAAGTGGAGGGACTCTGCCATTCTGTCTGTGCTTGAAGCTTTATACCCAGTCCTGGCCCCATTAGACCAGGAGAGGAAATGGCAGAAGTGTCACAGCGAGGCAAGCAGAGGGCAAGCGGAGTACATCTGGAATTCTACTCACATGATAGGAAATTATGGATGGATATGATATCCTTACGTAATCGCAGAGCCATGGAAAACCCTGATCATTTTAAAGTGGCTTTATCCGCATATTAAACCAATAGATTTTCCTCATAAATCATAATTATGGGGATTTAATCAGTATAATGTAAAATTAGGCTATTGATGTATTGTACAGCCAATCCGGCCCCAGTGTCCTTCTGGATTTGATTTATAAAAACATTTGCTTATTTGATTCTTTCACCTTTAACTTTAAAAGATTTACATTGAACTCTAAGGTAAATTGAGTTGACTTTTTGCTTTTTTAAAAGTGTGTTTGTGTCAAAATATATTTTATTTAAAGATTTAAAAAAAAAATGGTGTTCTTTATGCATTTATTTACTTGAAACTACACTCTCACCATATCAGACGACTTTGAGTGTATTTGTTTTGTTTCAGACATAGAGTTGAAACAGATTGACATATATTACTGTTAGGATGATGTTAGCGCAGAGTCTTGTGAGCCGAGGGGCTCAGCATGATTCACTGCTGCTGATTGCTGACAGTTTATGTCATGGTTTTCCCAGAGTTCAGCTGCCTACGTTTTTTCCATTTCATTGACCCGCTGTAACAACATCTGGAGTCTGTAAAAACCATTCTTCCCTTTTGTTTGTTTAAGTTAAACTTTTCCCACATCACTTTTAACACTTCTTGGATGAAGTTTCGAGAAAAAAACTGTAAAAGCTGACCTCATGTAATCTGGACAGAAAACTGAGTGAGAGTAGAGAAACATCTTTTAGGAAATGATAGGAAATTCTTAATTTTTAATTATTGAAATACAAGAGAGTCCAAGGATTCAGAGGCAATCTCCTCTGTTGGTTATAGCTTAGATGTTTGCCAAAAATCTGCTGAGTGGGGTATAAAAGAGTTGTTGTGGGCAGAGCTGGATAGGAGGGTCGGGCAGTAGGAGCTGAAGGGGAAGAAGACGGGGGTGAATGTTCACAAGTCTGCCACAGAAAGGGGTGGGTTGAAGGAGAGATTTAGTGTTAGGACAGGCACATGGTAGTTGGGGGTAGACGGAAAGAGAAAGGGAAAGAAGGAGCTGTGGATCTGAGTTCCAACTGGAAGCTGTGTTCAGACAGGGAGAGAGAGCAGGAATGTGGCTCAGCGTGGGAATGAAGATGCTCTGACATGCTGAGAGACACTCTTAAGATTTGATGGATATATGAACCACTCTGGCTGTATGATGAAAACATCCCGTGAGTACATGATAATTTGTTACTGGCAGGAAACTACAGTGGTAGTTTGAAGTGTTTTGGAGAGTAGGCATATTAAGACAGATGCTTCACTGACGATAATTACTTATTATTCCCAATAAGACTGATTGAATGAATTTGTTCTTTTTATTTTAGATTGTTTTACAAAAGAGTATGAAAGGAATAAGATTATAAAGGCTCAGGACAAAACAAAATAAAAACCCGAAAAGTTTTTGCTCATGTTGTTGCCAATCAATATTTATCAAAAGTTTGGGATGAGACTGTGGGACTACCCACCTCATTCTGTATCTAAACTAGGTTTTCTTTGGGCATTTTGTCACGTCATATCCATGCAATGAATTACATAACAGCTGGGTTTTTTAAAAATATATTTTTGGTAATGTTGCACAAAGAGAATGGTAAAGGAAGGACGCCCTCGGTTGCCACAGATGCTTTAGTTGTGCACAGCTTTTAACATTCAGAGCCATTGTGTCACAGCCAAACTGGGTTTCATCTCTTTGTGAAACTGTAATTTTATACTGTACACAGTTTTAAGGCTGTGGGTTGTGGAGGGAAAACACAAGTTCTCATTTTTGGCATCATGCCCATCCAGCCTTTTATCCACAAGAGATTTCCTTAGAGAGAGGATGAGAGGACAGAATGTCTCAGTATCGTGTTACAGAATGCCAAACAGAGAGGAATTCCCAGCTCATGTTACTTGCTCCCAGTGGTCCAACCTGTGGCTGTGGGACACAAGAGGACCTGGCAGCGCTCTCACTATGAGCTACAGTTGAATAATACAGGCCTGATATTATCCCCCTAAGAGGGAAGGCTAGCTGCTCAGAAAACCTTTAGCTCCTGCTGATACAGGTGGGAACAGAGCAGAGTGGCTCCTGGACGCCTACACGTGTTGACTTAACTGCTGGTTAAGGGGGTAAACAGCAGACCTTTTCTATCATTCAAGGACAGAGGGAACTGCTAATATTTATTCAGTTGCATGACCAAAGTCACTTTTTATAGATTTCTGGATGGAAAACAAGTAAAGCAGCACAGGTGAGTTCAGGATTATATCTGGAAAAATGTCCGATAGCTGTATATTCATTTAAACAATACAACTGCTGTAATTATGAAGTATAGTGTGATGAATGATGGTGTTTTATGTTTCAGTTGTATTGTGTCAGGCTCAGATAGGGCTTGGAAATAAGACTTCAGATGTAATGGGAGAATTGTTTGTCAGCCGCTGGCGCAGTTTATGCACGATTATTCTGGATGTAATATTTACTGTCTGTATTCTTCTTCAAATTGTGGAAAGGTTTTTGAACAATAACAACAAAAAACCCACCCTGAAACTGGTAAGAGCTGTTTAATAAATAGATTTAGGTAGATATAAAATCTGTGCTTCATATGTTTTATGTAAAATAATTTACCACAGAGTCAGTTAGGTTTCTAATGCTTAAAATGTACCTGTGGAGTGACTCACCATGATGTAAGGCATTGTTTGGTTATGTGTTTTTTTGAAACTTTAAGAATTTTTGTTATAAATTAGTCTTTGGATCAGTTTGTTAATTATCGTGAGACAAAAAGTAAAACAAAAAGCATTTTTCAGAACAACCAGAAGTTTAAAAACCTTAAGAAAAATGTTTTTATAGGAAACTGCAATAAACAACAAATAATCTTCTTCAATGAGGACAAGTAGGCCTTTTTTTAACATAAAAAAGTTATAATAATCATTTTTAGTACCTGCATTATTTCTCCTAACACATTCTTATAAATTCTGATGTTTATTGACTACAGTTTTACATTTCCTCTCCTAATGTAACGCAACCTATTTACTGTAGCACTGCTGTGTCAGACAGCATGTCTTGTGTAGGCGGTAAATGTCACCCAGCTCTATTAGCATTAATAGAAAGGCGCCAATGGTCTGTTTCCTCTCCTTGTCATCAGCGGCTCTGCAGACGTCTCACTCTGCAGGTCACCGGGACCAGTTTATGATCATGACTGGAGGGATCAATTATCACAAACTCTACTTGTTTGCTTTGCTTGGACTCTATTAAAGAGGCATAGAGTGCTGATAAGGATCCTTTTACCCTATTTACATTTTGTCACTGTTTGTTTTATACATAATAGTATCTCTGGATTTACCCAGATCTGCTGTCTGTCCAATCTTAAGTCTGTTGTGCGTGCTGGAAAAAGGCGCAGGCTTGGTTTTGGTTTCACTTGAAAGCCCAGTTTCTTTGTCAAAATGAAAACTAACTCATCTAATGTGACTATATTTCACTTTTTATCTCAAACAACAACATTTCTTGTATTTCAGAAATTGAGGCGAAAGAGGCGTGTGATTGGCTGCGGGCAGCAGGATTTCCCCAGTATGCTCAGCTCTTTGAAGGTAAAAAAACAAAAAAAACTCCTCCACACATTCACACATAACCAAAGGGTCGAAATGTTGACATTAAAGGGAAAAGGGTTAACAAAGTAGAACAGCAATAAAAGGCTTCTGTAAGGAACTAAAAATGGCTTTTTTTTTTATTTTAGATCTGTTCCTAAATAGAACAGTGTTTTTGATTGAACATGGACTTGCAAGCTGATGAGTGAATAATGGTACACAGTGTTATCTGGTCTGCCCCCAACACTGTACACAAAACCATGTATTCATGAGCTGCATAGTGCGCCTCATTTACACCACTATTCTCAGGAAGCCTTGGAGCTTGGACCGCAGTCAGATCCCTAGACACAGCAACACAAGTGGAAAATTCAGCTGCTTTTAAAGTCTAATCTTTTCCAAGCTACGATTACTACATAAACATGTCTTCTGTGCTTAAAGACTAAAGTCATGGGAAGAACTGGGTTTTATCAGAGCTTAAGGTAGCTGTACTCCCTCAGATCTCTGCGCTGTGGCCAGACTTCTGATGTGCTGTGGTGCAATATATTTGTTTTCTGACAGTTTGTAGATAGTATGTGGACTTTGGCAATGAATACAGACATTGCTGTTTGAGTGAATAATAAGTTAACGTAATTTTAGTATGATATTGGGATTGTGTATTAGAAATTATCCCAGTGCTTGAAGCTTTTGCCATTTTTTTAAGTCCAGAATACAGTTTAACAGAATATTTGCCCAACTTTAAAATCAGACCGAGCAACCTCTGCTTTTTGTAAGAAGTCGACAACTTGACATGAATGCAGTGGAATGTTAGATTCATCCTCTTAAGTTATGTAAGAGGAAGCCCATACCCAGGGCAAGACGTAATGCTCACAAGCCTGAACGCTGTTATTTGAACAAATTCTGTCTCTGCTCATTAGCATCACATACAAAACAAGTTTAATGGTCTCCCAGCTTTCAATGTAGTTCTGGAAAGAATGTGTTTTCCCCATCTCTCTTTCCATTCATCATATCCAAGAACACTGCTAAAATGTCAGGGAGGAATTTGAACACTGCTTCTTTCTCCAACTTTTATTCTTTTTTTTCCAGATTCGCAGTTTCCCATTGACATTACTCCTGTGAAAAGAGATCATGATTTTTTGGACAAAGATCTTGTGGAACCTCTGTGCAGGTAATGCCATGTCAGATATTTATAGCTAATCTTTGAAATAAAGTTGCAAACACTGAAGTGGAGCTATGTTGAAGGCCCTGTGAAGTTTGACATGGAAGCACAACTTCCATGGAATGATGTGAAAAAAGTTTAAAAAGCTAAAAGCTGCAGACACAAATCCTGTATTTATACAACTGTTATTACATAAACTCGTTGGTTATCCCCTTTGGGATCGTGTCAGGAAGGGCATTCAGCTTAAAACTCTGCCAAATCAAACATGAAGCTACCCACTGTGGGGACCCCTTGTGGCAAGCGATCAGCTGAAAGTAGCTTACTATGAAGTTTTTTTCCCACTTGGAGTTATGTTTATTATTTCATTTATTAAATCACTGCTTACAGACCTTCACCAGGTCGCACAGATATATGGTGGTCCCCAAATGGACAAAATGAAAATTTTGGTTTAAAGTTGGTGTAAGCAACATGCTCTTTGGCCGCACTGGATAAAATACTTCTATATTAACCTGATGTCCTTTTTGTATTTTGTAAGTAATCTGAGAGATAAGAGAGTTTCCAGGCTTTAGAACACTTAGCCTGGGATTGGAGACTTTGGCTAGCATAAATTAGAACAACATCAGGTGGAAGGATATGGTTGTCCAATAGTGTGATTGACTCTTTTGAAGTCAGATCGGATCATTGACCTATTTTTAGCACTGCAAGAGGATACGGCTGTTTTTAAAATTTTTTTGGCCTTTTCCACATTTTATGCCTCTTGCAGCTTTATTAAATCCTTCACTTGCAAGAGCACTGATGAGACTCTTCTGCTGTTCATCTAACCCAACTATGCATAAATACTGTATATGATTTCCTAGTTTGCCAGAGAATGACTAAAAACGTACACTAAGCCAACAACTGGTGGTTATACATAACGTTCTTGTAGGGTGAGACAACGCATATACTTTTTCAAGCCAAGATGCAAACAGCACTCAGGCTACCACTGTAACTATAGCAACCATCCCAAGAGGAAAGCAGAAGGAACGTGAGGGGTGCCTTGCACAGCTCAATATGCTGTGACTCTAAACAACCCTAAAGCAACTCATCTGAATTCCAAACTAGCCACAGGATAAATACAACACAATTGGAAACAGTTCCACCTCTAACGTGATTGTTGTCCACGACGTTCCTCCATCTCTATGGTAACATTAGGATGGCTTTATTATCAGTTTTGCCACCACAGGCATGTGTGCAAAAATAAAAAGCGGCCTTCATCTTGTGATTGAACTGAAGCGGATAGTTATTTTATGTGTGTGAGTTGCTCTCTGATCCTTCACTAAGCAGCCTCCTTTTTATAGTAACCACATTCAAAGCTCTTCTGGCCTGCGGAATAAAGGGCCCCCAGCTTAGAGATCCCCCTCTTCATTGCTCCACTATCTACAGTAACAATCATGGGAACGTCTTGTTTAACTAACCCCTTCTGTAACACTGGAGAATGGTTAGAGGCCTTTTACTGACACAGAACAATACTGTCAGTCGGTTAAAAAAAAGCCTGTTAGCAGTATGTGGAGCTGTTAAAGCTTGAAATTATCTTACCGCACATTTGTTTCTTTGTCTAAAGCCAACACTCAGTTTAGCGGGAGTGTGTTTTCTTATGTCGTCATTTTTTCCATCTGCAGCGGTTGGTTCATTTTCAGCTCTTAGTGCCGTTGTACAGTGTACTGTAAATTCCAGTTGGCACACCCATAAACTGTAATCACTAAGGATACGCTCAAAGCCTTAGTTCGTGATGCTTATTAGAGATACTGAAAGCATTCACTGTTTCTTTTTATAAAACTACGTTAAGGAAATGTACATCAGTATTTATAAATAGATTATGATAAATGCAAAACTTACAGCTATATTGTCTATGCTTCATGTTAAGGACAGTCTTTCTAAATCACCATGCTAAGTTGAAGATCACATTTAAGGCCTATATGTTAACACGTACAGGGGAAAATTTTGAATGAATTTGATTAGGCAAAGTTGAACTAAAGTTCACGTTTGTCAGACTGCAACAGGCAGCCCTTCGAGCCACTATCACTTAGAGAACAGAGCAACTGACAATTACCGGTGTTCATTAGGTTTAGGGTACTATTATATGGATAAATTCAGTTTCCCACTGGGTCTGGCTGTGCATCCAAACAGACACTGATCAGATTAACACTTAAACAACAAACAGAAGTGGATATTTTTCTAGTCTGCTCATCTGGTGTTGATTACTACTGCTGCTTTCTTTTGTTTGCTTGGAACAGCTTTTCATCCTAAGGCTGTTTTTCTTTCAGGCGACTCCACACTTTAAATAAGTGTGCCTCTATGAAACTTGACGTGAATCTTCCAAAGAAGAAAGTAAGTGTTAAAGTCTTTTTACTTTTACAGTTGTGACAAGTATAATATAACATTGAATGCATTTTGGATTTGGGGAAAAAACAGCATCCTCCTTGAAGAGATATATTTTTAAAACATTTTATGACTCAATTGGTTATATATTTATTTTTGCCACAACAATAGCCTTTTGTGTGCGACTCTCCACATAGTCTGGACTGCTTTGAGCTGTTATTCTTGGTTTGTAGCTCTTAATAGAAAAAAAAATCTTTGAGTCTAATACCACAGTAGTTATCAGTAAGTTTTAAGATGTTGAAAAGAAATGTTAATACATGCTTCAGCACAAATAGAACCTAACTTTATCTTTATATACAACTATTATTACATTCACAGTTATTACTTCTTATTTGTTCACGCACTGGAATGTAGCCTTTTCTTGGCTGGTTGCATAATGGTATTAGTCCTTTGCAAACACATTTTCCTTTTATTGCCTGTAGCTATCCTTTGTGCTATAGATTTTGTGTGATAGTACACACGTTTTAGCTTCCAGTGAAAAAATTTTCACACACACACTACAAAGAGGTAAAATATGCAAATTATCCTTTGTGGAGTGTTTCTGCATCCATGGTCTTTTTGATTGTTATTGTTATTTCAGTGGATAGTTATTTACTACTGCAGTAACTTTCATGAGACCTAAATAGCAGCAGTTGCAGTTATATCTGAATATCAGAATAATTAGTGTAAAATAATCTTTCTTTTCCCAGAGTGAAGACTCTGATGAAGACGATCTGTTTGCTATTAGTGACAAATGGACCTTTGAGTGGAGCAGCCGGCGTTGGTCCAGGTTACAGGACATTGACAGTCTGCTGGGAAATCACAGAGAGGGTGAGCTCTCCAGAGATGGTGTGCCCCTGAGAACTACCACCAGCAGCGAGAGTGTTCTGACAGACCTCAGTGAGCCAGAGGTCTCTTCTTTGCACAGCGAGAGCAGCGGAGGCAGCGGTCATCGGGGCCTCAGCACAGAGGACTCTGACTGTTCCAACCGCACCTGCTCAGACACTGCAGCAATGCCAGACTCAACTTCTCTCACAATGCCTCACATCCCCAAAGAATTTGCTCACTTCAATTCACCATCTGACAAGCACAGCAAAACAACCCACGCCAAGGAGTTACTAAAGCGTATGGATACACTGAGCTCCCGAGGTACTCTGGGAAAAGGCCATAAGACGCTGGTAATCAGCTCTCCTGTGCTGCAGCAGGAGGCCCAGGCCCTGAAGAAATTGAGGTGTGAAGACATAATAAATGGAGATGGTGGAGCTCTGGAACCACCATGCAATAAAATTCTGCCGTCCCACTCCAGTAGTGAGGGTAGCAGCCATTCTGGTGGCAGCACTGTCAGCACACCCAGCCTAAAAGAGCGTAAACCTCACCGTGTTGACCATAAACGCAGCGGCATGTATTTGGAGGACATGGACATCTTCTCAGGATCCCAAATGAATAAAGTTGCAGAACAAAATCGTAGAAATGAATTTTGCTCTTATGAAAACCTCGTGGTCCACATTCCCAAAGACCACAAGCCAGGAACCTTCCCCAAAGCATTGTCCATAGAGAGCCTGTCCCCAACTGGTGGCGCCTCAATTAACTGGCACACTGGCAGCATGCACCTGGACTCCCCTTTAATTTCATGCAGAAAGGAAACACGGCCTGCCACCCAGTCCTCTTCCAGAGGTAGCCGCATCAGTGTGTACGATAATGTTCCTGGCTCGCATCTGTATGCCAGCACTGGAGACCTGATAGACCTGGAGAAAGAGGATCTGTTTCCACACCTGGATGATATCTTACTGCATGTCAATGGTCTACAACAGATAGTGGACCACTGGTCAAAAAATGTGTTACCTGGAGGCGAGGGGATAGTACAGATCGATGACGGGAAGGATGATACAGCAGGGCTTCAGTCCTCTAGTCAGATTACATTGGACTTTGAGGGGAATTCTGTCACGGAAAGCCAGATTGTGCCTAGTGATGGAGACAGAGACAAAATATCACTTACAGAGACAGAATCTACAAGGCTCAGGGAAAGGAGGGACTCCGGTGTAGGTGCATCACTCACAAGACCTAATAGGTAAGACTGAACTGATGGAACTAAGCAGTAAGAGTATGTTAAGATGAATAAAAGTTTACTCTATTTTCTTTGCTTTTTTAATCTCTTCTGGCATTAGGTTAAGATGGCCCAGCTTTCAGATATCTAATCGTCTAAGTCACTCAAGAGCATCCCTGCAGATCACAAACCAATCAGCAGGCCAGCTGAGTTTGTTACAAAAGTTTTCACTGTTGCGTTTGACTGCAATCATGGAGAAGTATTCCCTGACCAATAAACATGGCTGGACTTGGTAAGTCTAACATATTCTCCCAACTACTTATGTTTGATTCCTATTTTCAATTTGGATTTTATTACAGTTCTTTGAACTGATAATCACTCTCAGTCGTCAGTATTCTTTATGTATGTATTTGTCCAAATCCTGATATACTGTATTGGCGTCCTTCATTGCCATCATCTTTCTTTAGTCTAAAGAGAATTTTTAAAAACATGTGCTAATGTCTCTCCTAGGTCTGTGCCAAAATTTATGAAGAGAATGAAGGTACCAGATTATAAGGATAAGAATGTGTTTGGAGTTCCTCTCATTGTGCATGTGCAGCGTTCAGGACAGCCCTTGCCCCTCGGCCTGCAGCAGGCCCTGCGGTACTTGAGGAGTCAGTGTCTTGACCAGGTCAGTGACAGCATACGATACTCTCACACTGCACATGCCTTTCATTTTCATATATGAAGTTTATGTGATATAACTGTTTTGCTTCCAGGTGGGTCTTTTTCGTAAATCAGGCGTGAAGTCTCGAATCCAAGCTCTGAGGCAGATGAATGAAAGTTCTCCAGAAAATGTAAATTATGAGGATCAGTCTGCCTATGATGTGGCTGATATGGTGAAGCAATTCTTCAGGGATTTACCTGAGCCCCTACTCACCAGCAAGCTGGGAGAGACCTTCCTCCATATTTACCAGTGTAAGTAAAGATTGCATTTTTATCTGTTATCACTACCTCTGCAAAGCACAAATGTTGTGTTCTAATCCTTCTATTCACCTGTGCAGATGTACCAAAGGACCAAAGATTGCAAGCTGTCCAGGCCGCCATCATGTTGATGTCTGATGAAAATCGAGAGGTACTGCAGACGCTGCTCTGTTTCCTTAGTGATGTCACTTCCTCTGTGGCGGAGAACCAGATGACACCTATGAATATTGCTGTGTGCCTGGCTCCGTCCCTCTTCCATCTCAACAAAATGAAGAAGGACAATCTTTCACCAAGGTATTGTTTTCTTTTTTTCTTGTGTTACACTTAACTTGGTGTCTGTGGTTTTGGGTAACATTACCTGCCATTCTGTGTTTACAAAAATAATGATGAAGACATGCATACATTAACTCCTGCATGATTATCTTCCCCACAGCTCCATAAAGATCGCTATAAAGTGGGTTACAGATTTTACTCATCCCTCAGGGGTGCAGTAGATATCTGTCTTTCTGGGCCAGTTTTACCCCAGTTAAAGCTTAATGTTTTATGAGATCATGCTGTGTACAAACAAAGCAAAGCTCTCTAATTTAGCAAGTTGAAATTGTTGCTAAAGAGATCAAAGCGGTTTCCTGCAGAGCGGAAGAAGGGTTTATATACTGTTTCTTGTGGGGATGTTGACCTGAAGTCCCTGCTGGCCTAATAGGTTTTCTCTCCTCATATAATCTCCAGGGGCATGCATAAGAAGTATGCTACTGGCAGACCAGACCAGAAGGATCTGAATGAGAATTTAGCAGCGGCACAGGGCCTCGCTCACATGATCATAGAGTGCAACCGCCTCTTTGAGGTACGAGAACCTGTGTTTATTGTGCAGTAAGAATTTAAAGCCTGGATGCAGTATCTAGTCTTGTTTTTATTTGCTGTGAGCCTTACCTTATGCTTTTACGCACCCATTAGATCCCTCATGAGATGGTTACTCAGTCGCGTAATTCCTACGTGGAGGCTGATTTGCATGCACCAACAATTGACGAGCTGTGCAAGCAGTCGGAAGATGAGGATGGAACATACCAAACGCTTTTGGAGGGGAGACTTCAGAACCTGCTCAAAGAGGCCCGGGAAAAATCCAAATACTGGGTGTCGTGCAGCAGCTCTGATAACACAGAGCTCTATTATAAGAAGGTTCGTTTTCTAACCTAAACTTAAACCACTATCTTTATTTCAAAGATAGTGGTACATGAAAACAATCCTTTTTGTGTCTTATGTGTGTGATCCAGGTAGGAGATGGCAACCCTTTGAGACGTTGGAAAGTGTCTGTCGAGGTGGAAGCACCGCCATCTGTGGTGTTGAACCGGGTGCTGCGAGAGCGCCACCTGTGGGATATGGACCTCCTTCAGTGGAAAGTGTGCGAGACACTGGACAGGCAAACAGAAGTGTTTCAGTATGTCCTGAGTCGCATGCCCCCTCATCCCAGCAGGGACTTTGTAGTTCTTAGGTGAGTGCTTAAGAAAACTCAGTGCACCATATGATCTCTTATTTTGGGAATAGCTCAAATTGTATTTCTTTAGATACCATAATCAGTCTCTTTCTGTGCATTCAAGGTCATGGAGGACAGACTTGCCCAAAGGTGCTTGCTCCCTGGTTTCTGTGTCTATAGAGCACGAAGACTGTCCTCCTTTAGGAGGGATAAGGGCTATAGTCCTGGAGTCTAACTACCTATTAGAGCCCTGTGGCTCAGGAAAGTCCAGACTAACTCACATCTGCAGAGTGGACATGAAGTAAGTCCTACAATGAGCTTTTACACAAGATTCTTTTAGAAAGTGCTATAAAGAAAAGTTGTTCTCTTATGGTTTGAGCTGCATTTCTAAATATTTTGTGATGTATGCTATAGTATATTGAATATAGTGTTTTGATTTCAGGGGAAGGACTCCAGACTGGTACAACAAAGCCTTTGGCCACCTTTGTGCTGCAGAAGCTGCCCGAATCCGCAACTCCTTTCAGCCACTAATCACAGACGGCCCAGAGACCAAAATCTGAAATTCTTTGCTGCTTGTGTCTGCTCAGCCTTGAGATCAACATTGAGCCTTTGAGTCATTGCTAACAGCCACAAAAAGCAGAGACAGGGCTCCAGAACAAAAGCACAGTTTATTGTTTGTTTGTCTGAATGCAAAATGCTCTGATAATAACTTATGGCTCCTCTGAAATTGCACAATTTTAAAAGAGGACATCTTATAGGCGCTGAGCATAATTCTTCATTGGGAAATTAATTATCCTGCCAATATCATTGACATTTATGACTATTTTATTTACCTTCATGTTTCTAAAACTGTATGTTATAATAATTATCTTTAATAATATTATTGTATTATTGTTTCTACAATGTCTAGGACATTCGAGCTCTGAAATGCTTCTGGGAAGCATATATTTGTTTGTTTCAGATTTAAAGCTATAATTATTATGATGTACACTCAAGTGTATATATGTGTGTCTGTGTGTGTGAATATACTGTAAATTAAATAGAATGTATATTTTGTATATATGTGTGTATATATATATATACATATATATATATATGAAGGGGTAATGAGTACATATGTTAATTTTCCATATATTAATTCATTTTTCTGTGTGAACCGTTCTGTCAAACACATGGTACAAAATTGTAAGCTGGTTTTACTTTGCTCCTTTATTGCCATTTTGAAATGGGTGTAACTGTAATAAACGTTGACCTTCAGTGGTTGTGAAGAAGGTGACTTAAGGTTTGACTTGATCATACCTGCTTTAGGGTACTGGATTGTGCAGTCAGGTCCAAAAATTTCTTTTTTAAAAAAAATAAAACCATTAAAATAATGAAATGTTTTGTGTGCTGATTCCTAATTGTATTATCTGATTCTAAAAATAAGTAAAAATTTAAACAGTATTTTTGGGAGTATGTGAACTCAATTAATGCTCAAAAGAAGCTAAGAACTTGTTACAGACGTTTAAGAGGTGTCAGAAATTCTCATTTAAAAATACTTAAATATTTTTAAATACAAAAGTTCATACACCGAGCAAGAAAACACACTTCACTCTGATTTGGAATGAGAGGGACCTCTGCTGGCTTTTTACAAAACTCATGTGACTCGAAATAGTGCACAGAGGATGACTTATCTGAAATTGATTGCTTTTATAATGCCACCTCAATAGTGGTTGAAAAAGCTAATAAAGACTGTTTTATTATTCTCTGGCTTTTTTCTTCCAAACTACATGGTAACTATATGGTAACTTGCAAATGTACTGTTTATAAGATTGGGGAAACCTGCAGTCAGCTGAGACTGAAGAAGTAACTTGGATGAGTGGCGAAACGTTTCTCCCACTGAAACCGCTACGTCCAGATGAACAGAATCAACTTTTGGAGATTTACTTACCTGAATGATTGAGAATACATCAAGACATATATGGTAACTTGGGTTAAACTAGGGAAACTGTCAGTTTCTGCCACTAGATGGCTCCTCTATTTGCAGATTGATGATCTTTACCAATGATTTTTACAGTGGCAGCTTTGATTTTTCCTCTTAATGATCTTGCCATCGGTACATTTATTTATTTTAGCACGTTGAGAACATATCACCGTACATATACAATACATTTTTGATGGCAGTCTAGGTTTTTGTATGCCATTTATGTACATGCCGTTGGTGTGTGTAGACCAAGCCTCCTTCACTGATCTCAGTTCAACACTAGCAGTGTTTGTTTCTCAGTTACACTGAATTAGTGACGCGTTGATATGCAGAGACAAAACATTAGAAAAAATAAAATAGAATATATTTATGCCTTATACAATGCATTCTACAAACTAAGCCACTATGCGAAGATATAGCAAGAGAAAAATAGAACGCGAGAAACGTGAGTAAAAAACAATGTCATTCAACAAACTTCTACATTTCATTCGCAGGTGAACTGGCAAATATTACAATGTCGATCATTTTGCGGTGGTTTATCACAAAATACATCAAAATTACACAATAGTAGTCATGATAGGCACAGCAGTAAAAACTGACACGACTCTTTTGAAGCCATGCTGACACAGATCTGTTTAATGAGCTCTTGAAATGCACGCTCAGCTTCCGACTGTCAGAAAGGAAGATTGACAGAATTGTCCCAAGCTGTCAGTGCCAGCCTGTTTTATATAAATGCTGGAAATTAATTTTTTGATTATTATCTTTTTTTTTAAACAAACAAACAAACAAAACAAAACAGATGTTTGTGCACAGAAACGTTCTCTAAAATGTATCTACATGTGTGGGATTACATCTATCCATCTATTCATTTTTCTTTCTTTTATAAAAAACAAATAAGTGGAAAATGCCCTAACAGTGTATCTTTTAGTCATTACTCTGTGAGAAATAAGGGCATGTAAAAGATATTGGAGAAGTCAGCCCTCTTAATTGTCTCATAAAACATTTAAGGTGTGTGTGTGGGGGGGGGGGCAGAAATGCTGCATAGTATAATTACACTGTCCATTCGAATGTGTGTCCACAAGATGACTGCTCCCTAATTCAGTAGGAAAGTTAAGAGAAACCCTGTCTCTGTATTAGTATTCATCCTAATGTAATTAAATTTATATTGCCTTGCATAAAAGACTATCCAAGGTCACATTTGTCCTTCATGAACTATGCCACACCTGGCGCTCTATAACGAAACTACCATACATTTTTGTGAGAAAGATAATAATAATTGTCAGCTACAATACAGACATTTACAAGTGTACATGTGCAGTGCTGATTAACCTTTCACGAATATGTAAATAAAAGCAACAGTGAGTTATTTGGTAATTCTCGTTTTTGATAGGAGTACAGGTATCTTTAGCAAGCTGGTATATGAGCATAATATCACTGGTATATTCAGGTGTACCAACTCATCACTGCAGTAAATACAGTTTGGTGCACCAACAATGGAAGTAATCTGTAATGTTCGGCTATGGCTCTGCTTTTAATGCGAATATTTCCACCACATGTGGTTTTCTTTTCTTTTTATCCCGTCCATTTCTATTTTACTCAGTGTTGATTTCATATTATTTTACTTTATTTTACATATAATTGTTTTCTATTTTCCAATGACAACTTTTCTCATACCTAAGTTACTAAATTAGCATCTCTAATAAAAAATAGATAAATCTCTAACCTTCACCGGTAAAATCAAATTTTGACTTAAGGAAATTAGAAACCTGTTGAAATTCATTAGCCATCAGGATAACACGGTCTATTTTTTTTCTGTCTACATTAAGTGTCTGTCTAAAGTTATTGAAGCCAGCCGGTCTTGGCTGTTCCAGCCCACGCCGCGGAGAGCGCGGCGAAGCGACACGTCTCCGGTATCTCAGACAACGCAGGCGTAGTGAGCGGGACGACAGGTAGGGGGCGGCAACATGGCGGTGACGGCAGCACAGCCACTGAACAGCGCACATCCGTGAGAGCGGCACAATCACACACAGCTTTGTGTGTTCATCGCAGGTCTGTCAGCTCGGTAAACTGCCCGGCACCGATTTCACACCGGACCTACTGACCAGAACTCCTCAGAGTGGATTTCACTGAAAGAGAGTGATTTCTTTTTTGGTGTTTTGCTTTTTTTGTTTTTGTTTTCTCGAGTGTTTATTTCATTTTTTTTTCGTGATGCTCCAGAACAGTGATTAAGTATATTGCAGAGATAAAGCGTAACAGCTCCTGAAAAGCTCCCGGTTTGGCTGGAAATGACAAGCGGTAGACCGGTGACAATGCCGGGCTCGCTGTCGCTCTCGGACCGACAACCTCCTCCAGGTCACGTGCAACACGCGGCTGCAGTCTCCGCTGCGGCCGGTGAGACAGTGATGATGTCCGGATCAGGTTCAGTGGTCCTCCCGGCTGGGATTATGAATCCATCGGTTCCTATCCGGAATATCAAGATGAAATTTGCCGTTCTTACCGGACTGATCCAAGCTGGAGAGGTTAGCAACCGGGATATTGTTGAAACGGTGCTGAATCTGGTAAGCAAACATTTTTCCTATCACTTTGTGACTGGACATTACTGCACAAACCCCAAGTCATCACTGGTGTTCAGTGGCAACTAATAGAATATAACGTGCATGTAACAAAATAATATTTATTTATTTATTTATTTTTTACATCGAGCGGGGGAAAATAATAATTACATTATTTACAGCAGTAATATGAGCAGCTGCCCCAGGATATGGGAGAGTATACAGCAGTGAACAGTTAAAAGTCACACATGTACACATACAGATAAGGAAGGAGGAGGTGGAGGTAAGAACACAAAGCCAGCTCAAGTTTTCTAAAAAGTCCCACAAAGTCCCAGCTTCCCTTGTGTTTTCCTGCAAATCAAGCAGAGTCATTGCAGGTGAAGTGCATCACTTGCTGGGATTTAAAGGGCAATGTCAAGTGGTATTCATGTTAAAGTAAAATATGAGCCCATGCAGGAAGGCAATTGCTTCTTCTAAGTGTGGGAAAATTTCAGGGATAGACCTGGCAACTGTAGGGGAGCTATTCTCACGGAGCCCAGACTTACTATAGCCCTGCTTTGTGATGTGATCAGTGTAGCTCCCCAGCAACGTGTTAAAGATATAGATTCTGCACTTAATTAAAATGTGGTATCTTGTGGTAGTATGACTGTTACGTGTAGAGTATTTTGTTTCACTGCTGCTTCTAAAAAGTAAGAATGAATGATTTCAGCACAATGTGTTTGAGAATTTGAACCCATATATGACCAGGCTAACCAAGTGAAACCAGTTTGCTGTCCTGGTGTATAAATAGACTGTGTAAGCAGTTAATACCTTTTTTGCTTTGACCATCTGCAGGAGTACTGCACAGCCTGTTTGCAGAAGTTTGCCTCTCCTTGTTAGCACACTAGAGATTAATTACGACCTGTTCTGGCACAACAGAGATCCACTTTGTGGAGCAGGACAAATTGTAGCCTTTGGCATGTTCAGGCGTGAGAGAAGTACTGCAATAGCTGGAGTCTCTGACACCTTGCCCCCTCACACTTTGCAGCGCTTTTTTCACAGGAAATGTGCACACCAGACAAGGAATAACACTGCAGTCTCTTGCTTTATTCTCTTGACCTACTGAATACAAAGTGTTGATGTCACAGCTTCCCTTTTCTCCCTGTGCTCATTTAGTTTCAGTTATTTGTAATGTACAGTAAGATGCATTTTTATCAAATCATTTTCCAGCCTCATCTGTTCTCAATTTGTTTTGAATGATGAATTTAATTAACTGGGGTAATAAGTGGTCTGCTCTGGTTAGGCATTTTGGATATCAGTCAGTTTGATCCTGCTTGATTTTTTTTTATAGCGCAAACAAAATAATGACCCTGCAAACACACAAAAAAAGACATAAACTTAGACCGCAATTGTTATTCTGTCTCCCTGTTTATATATAATACGTCCAAAAAGTGTGTATGGATCTCACTAGTCAGGGAAAATGGTGAAAACATTCATATTTATCCTTACAAGATCAGGCTGGGTTTTTTTTGGTTTGTTTTTTTTGAGTGTACAGTATTTGGGCATTCTGAGGAATCCTTAAGTTTGCCTCACGGGATCCAGCTGTAGAGTAATAAAATATTAATGTTTTTCTCATTCTCTAAGGAAACTGTTCAGAAAATTGTGGTTTAAGGATACCGGCTCGAACATCTGTCATGTAAACATTTTATTCTGTTTTCTACTCCAGATGTGCAGTTTATGACCATTTTTTTGGAACCTGTCTGTCTGATGAGTTTCTCCAAGTTAATAATTAGCACCAAGAATAAATCATTTAACGATTCTCTGACTGAAGAAAGTCAGGTATGCTCTAATGCAGGGGTCCCCAATCCCAGTCCGCGAGGGCCGGTGTCCCTGCAGGTTTTAGATCTCACCCTGGGTCAACACACCTGAATCACATGATTAGTTCATTACCAGGCCTCTGAAGAACTTCAAGACATGTTGAGGAGCTAATTTAGCCATTTAAATCAGCTGTGATGGATCAAGGAACATCTAAAACCTGCAGGGACACCGGCCCTCGTGGACTGGGATTGGGGACCCCTGCTCTAATGGATCATACGTTGAAGATTGGTACTCAAACAAGATACCTTGACCTATGGATACAGGCTTCCAAGCACATAATTATCCTGACCCTGACACCATGGCTTCCCATGTAGTGCCAATAACTGGTTGATATTAACACCAAAGGATGACACTGTCACGTCAGGTCAGAGTTATCACAAGGCTTACTTAGGACTTATTAAAGTGATACTCTACCCATCCCATTAGATCAAGCGCTCACTATTTCTGGGCTTGAAAGGAAGGTTTTAAAAGTGGGAGACTTCTGCTGAGTTGAGTTTAATAGTTACACATTTTCATGTTGGGGAAAAGTTTTAAAGCTAAATTCAAACTTGTTAAAAAATTGTTGTAACATTACCCGGTTATCCACTATGTTTATATGCTCATTCCGCTCCATGATAGAGAGGCTGCTATTGTTTTCACCTTGTGAATCTGTGTGTCTGTAGGTGTGTGTGTGTGTCATGGAGATACTGTCATGGGAACTAACTCAGCAGCTGAGTGCTTTGGCAGGTGTTTATGTATCTGTTTATGGACAGATTGTGTTCATGTGATTGCAGTAACTGTGTGTAGTTAAGCTCAAAATGAAGGGCAGGTTGAAAATGGATTTGTCTACAAAGTATTGATGTAATGTAGTAATGACTACAAAGTACTTGTGGACTGGAACACTGACATGTTGATAGACACTGACATGTTGATAAAGGATTTTCGTTACCACGGGATGTATTAAAGGAGCAAGGAGGCAAGATGGAAGAACTGATTTAGTATGATTCTATAGTATTGATGCTGCTGTCACAGGTAAACAAACTTGTGTAGATGCTAATTTTATTTGGTCAAAACCACATTTTTTAAAGAAAAAGAAACTGCTAACGTAGGGTGGTGATGTGTAAAATAATTTATTAATGCCTCACCTTGTTGGCCAGTGGTCTATAAAGGGGTTGTGAAATCTTACATTAGTTGTCAAAAATAGGAGTTTAATAATACATTTCTAGAAAAATCTTGCCTGTACAGTGTTCCCTTAAGGCCACACTAAGGTCTGTTACTTAGTCCTCGCGAGTATGACTTGTCTTGACTGTCTTGCCAGCTTAGGTAGAAATGGCACTAACATTCTTAAAAGAGAAATTGAAGGCAAGCTTTTTGTACACTCGCCAGCCAGTTTATTATATACAGGGTTGGACCCCCTTCTGCCTACAAAACTGCCTTAATTCGCTGTGAAGCAGGCACCAGGAGACACTGTGTTCATGAAAGGATGGAAATTGTCAGTGACACTCAAGGTGCCTGTGGTATTTAAACAATTCTCAGTTGGTACTAAGGGGTCCAGAATTGTTAATAAAATCCCCCTTATACCATTAAACATATGTCTTTAATCTCAATGTTGCAGCAGGCTCATAAGATCAGGCAGCATTTTTCCAATCTTCTGTTGTCCAATGTTGGTGAGCCACAGTGTATTATAACCTGTTTCCTGTTCTTAGCTGACAGGAGTGGCACCCGCTGTGGTGTTTTGGTGATGTAGCCCATCTGCTTCAAGGTTTGATGTTCAATTTAATTGAATTAAATTTGTGTTCAGAGGTGCTCTTTTGTAAACCTTTGAGTTACTATTGCCTTCTTATCAGCTCAAAGCAGTATGGCCATCTGTGATTCTGACCTCTAATATTAACCAGTGTTTTTTATCTTTTCTGGACCATTCTCTGTTAACCATTGTGATGCTCAACATGAAATTCAGCATGATTTGACCATATCTATATATCTAAATGCACTGAATTGCTACTACGTGTTTGGCTGATAAGATATTTGGATTATGAACAGCTGAATTGGTGTACCTAATTAATTGGCAAGTGAGTTTATACCCTTGGTGTTTTGTTGATTACACGGTCAACATACAAATGAGTTATTTTCATGAGCTTAATTGCAAATGCTGCTAGAATTATCCTTATGACAAGTGCAGTGATGCATATTGGACTATGGTTGATTGATTATTTCAGATAACAAAATACTCTAGAGCTCAGTTTCACTGAATGAGAACCATCTTTGTTTTATCTTTAATTGATAGTGACAGCCAAATTAGTCAAGATACTGCCATATTGAATAAAGGTGAAGAAACTGGAGAGTTGACATACTTAAACAATGAGTGCTTTGCACCAGAAGGCTCTGGAGCTTAAACATTTGTCTGCACTAAATTGGTATTTGTAATTTTAAAACTGGTTTTCTTTGTGATGTGTTCACTGATTGTCGACAGCAGTCAACAAGGGGTAAACACTGCAGTTATGTAGTGTGGCTTGTCTCCTCAAAATAAAGTTTCTGTGTTACTAAATTGTTTACAGAGTGAAGTAATTGCTATCTAGAATTTTGGGCTTTTCCTTTTTGTGGGAATGAAGCACTTTTTTGTACCTGGCCAGAGTGTGACGACCGAAGGGCTCGGCTGTTTTCCATATAACCTGTGTCTCCCTTCTAGGTAATTGGTGGGTTAAGGTGACCCAATTTAGCATGCAGCACACATGAGCCTGAGGACTCAGGGTTCCAGCCCATCCAGAATTTTTTGAGGGCCTCTTTTTCTTGTCCTCTCCCTCTATCAGCCAGCTGAAAGCGCACTCAGACATTGCATGGACACTGATGTGCTGACAACAATTGATAGTAGTCTTTGGTTCCATTTTATAGTTAATTTAACTATTTAACAGCATCTTGCAACTATGTGTCATCTCCTTCTTTTTGTCACATACGTTGAATTGGATTGTGGCAAACGGGGGCTTGTCTAAGAGTTCGAAAACCCACTTGTAAGATTAAAGTTTTTGGTCTGCTAAATGCTTAGCTGAGCTGAAATGCTTCTTTAGTACAGTCAGAAGTAGTTTTGTATTTAGTATCATGAACAACACAACACAAGATGGTGTTAGTTTCAATCGATTACCTTAATTAACTTTGAGTGACTTCTGATTGCTGTTAGAAGATTAGTCCCCATTTCTTTTGGCCTCAAACCAAGTGTCTTTGTCTTATTGCATGAATCTAGCCATGCGTTTATCAGTGTGACAGCTCTCTTAAAGTCTTGCCACAGAATTTATAATTGTACTGTCATGAACTTCAGCATTTAACATGTTAACCGAGGCTTTTAGAGTCTCAGATCATGTGCTTGGGTTTTTTGCTGTTTCTCTGAGCCTTTCACAGTCTGACCTTGGAATGAATTTGCTGTGATGTCCACTCATGGGAAGATTGTGTTAACACACCTGACTTCTCCAGATCAGCGAACTGATTTTTATAGAGGTAGTTACATTTGCTGATGATCAGTTAATCAAGTGCATTTGATTAGCAGCCCCTGGCTTCTTCCAATCCTCTTAATTCCTCTGGAAGCAGTGCACCTAATTTTTAACAGAATTGCCTAGAGTCCTGTGAAAACTCTCTTTTTCACACGACTGTGTGTCGTGGCTAAGCCGAGGGCAACCGGTGTCCCATCTGTGATAGAGTTACAAGGCATGAATGTACCTTAAAATAAAAGGCAAAGCGTATGGCAGTTTTAGGAGAATCAAGGAGCGACATTGTTTGAAGTTGATCTTTCTCACATGATGTCACAGTTTCACTACTGGAAATACTTCGTGTCTGATCCAGGAGGCAGGGCACATGGTATATACTTACTCACAGTGAATTCTCCAGACATTGTAATAGGGAGCTGGCAGGTTAAAGACCATTTCATGTCTGATCCAAACACTCAGACTTCAGCATTCTATCATACAGATGCAAGTTCAGGGCTGTACTGTATGTGCGAAAACCTCTTGTAGGAGCCCTAATTGGTTACTTATAGCTGTTCTGTCCACAGTCCAAACATTTAGCCGTAATGAATACTTTAAATATCTAATATTTGTAGGTGTGGGCAGCAGTGGCCAGGGTGATGTACCGATCATCCATCCAGAGTGTTTTTGCTCTCTGCCAGCTGAACTCTTAGATAGGCTTAAGCCCCACAAATGTAATGAAATATACAGAACATAATGAGAATGTTCTGTATATTTCATCTAAGTGATTGATCGAACAGCTTGGAGCAGCACCAGTCTGACACGTTCTTTGAGCATTGTTTCACTATAAATGTTAACAAGTTAATTGAATAAGAGTTAAATAGCTTTCCCCCCCCACATGACCCTAAAACAAAATCTTGTTTGTGCAATAGAGTAATTGAATGAGCAAAACACTGAGATGGTACTGTTTTGTGCCACCATCCCTTATCAGACCTAATTAAAGAGAGATGTCATTAATCTTTCATGTATAGCCAGCCTCAAATGAAAGCTGTAATTAAGATAATGTAGTATAAAACAGGTTGTGGAGTTCTGCCTTCAAGGTTGATGTAATTCTGAAGGAATTAAATGGTGTAACAAAGGCGAGCTTGAACCCTGCGATTTTTACCTTGGGATAGCTTGTCTTTTGTGCATTGCTGTATATTAGTTGTGTCAGTATAATAAGATCTCTTAATTCCAAAGACTCCAAAGGTGCTCCGCTTTGAGAGGGGGCAGTGGTGCTCATCATTCTGCGATCTGCACTTTAAAACCCAACATGATATTACTGCTGCAGTGGTAAAGGTATACTTGGCCCAAGTTTTCTCTGGTTATTGAGACCTTGGTAGATTCTGGTTCTGTTCTGCAAATAATCTTTGTTTCTTCTCTTATACTGATTGTTGATTTTCACTGTAAAAAAAAAAAAAAAAAAAAAAAAAGGCATATTTTACTTTGTTTCAATGTCACGGAAGTAAAAAACGAAAGGTGGACACTTTTTACAATATGTAAATCACAGCAAAAACAAAAAAAGGAAGACTTTCAGTCTCCTTCTGTTCTGTGAAGGCGGGAGAAGCTGGAAATGTTATAATTTAAAACCAACATGTAAGCAACCAAGTAAACAGACAAGCAAAAAAACAGGGAATCAGACAATTTAAACTAAAGCTCACTTGCCATCAAGAGACATTCAATATATATGAAAATTAATAATGGATGAAAGACAAGCGCTGAGACTTGTATGTGGTCTAAGCAGCTTTCAGTTATTATTGGCCTACACTGTAAGTGTCCCTCTGCTGCTGTTGAGTCAGTTTCACACTTTGATCAATCTTGGATCAATATGACCTCTGGGCCCTTGTGCAGTTCTACAGATTTTTGAAAAATTATATTGGCTTCATGACTCTTTTATGTCTTTTGTGCAGACTCACTGCATGCATATACGGAATAACTATTTAATACGACAAGAGATGAGATACATGCATTCTCAATTTAATGGCATTACACAGAACAGGAACACATTTAATTGTTTTGATTGTGATGTGGCCGTTGCTGTGTTAAATATCATAACAAGAGACTCTAAATGTAGCGTTAATCTGAAACATGTTTTGCTAACGCTCTTCTGTAGCTGTGTGGTGCACTGACCTCTGTGTAGAGCAGTATAATGAAAGATAATTTACCTATGTGGCTCAATTAGGCATTGCATTAATGCTGTTAATGTACCTGGGACAAAAGCAGTAGGCTTCATGCTCTTTATAATGAGAGATTTAACATTCATTAGGAATAGTAGTGTTTACCTTTATGAATTCTTCACTCAGCCTTTTCTTATTTTCCACTTTGAACCACGTGTATTAGAGGGGACTACAGTATGCTAAAATTGTCCTTCCCTTCTAAAGTTTATTCTCTACTAAGCCATCCATTTCTGCCAACAGCAGTCTCCTCTGATCTACTCCATGATAATCTTCTTAGGATCTAAGGAAAAATAGAAATTCTTATTCTGTTCAAAGCTGTTTATTTAAAAGTAATTTACCTTAACTGTTGATTGATTCAGCCAGAATGCTGATATGCATTTTCTTGTCCTCAACCAAGAACAAAGCTAAGGAAAGTATTCAGTGTTTTTGCTATTGAGGCACAGCTCCATTGTTGCATCTAATTTTCAGGAGGTCTCTGCAGGTTGTCAAGTATCCTTGTGGTTAGGGCTGGGCCATATCATACCGTTCACGGTATAATGTTGGGCAATGATAAGAAAATAAAATATCGCGATAGAATATGGGTAAAACGGGCATGCGCAGTGCCTTTGTTTTCATACACACATGGCGGAAAAAGCATGGCGGCGACGGAGAATGAGAAGGGCGAAAGCGGATCGTTGAATGAAAGGATGAACCAGAATTGGTTTGTAAAAATGCTGCAACTTCAGTGGTGTGGAACTGGTTTAGCTTTCGTCCCTCAGATACACAACAAAGCACTATTTTTGGTAGAGCATGCTAGCGGGCCGTCGTTATTACCATGTTTTTTGGAAAATACGGCACACTTAAAATCAATCCTTTGATTTTTTCTGAAAATCTACAGTGCCCCTTATAATCCCGTGTGCCTTATGTGTGTATGAATTCTGGTTGTGTTTACTGATCTCGAAACGATTTTATGTCGTACATGGCGCTCGAAAATCTGTCAAATGTTTTAGTACGACTTTGCTAAGCTACGAACCCGCACCGCTTGATGGATTGTCGGAGCATTACGGCTATCGTAGGCAGGAACCTCGCGGAGTGATACGTACTGTGCTTCAACATAATATTACTCTTTTTAACTTTAGTGGATATTATACATGGTTATGCTGAGGATATGTCGGCCAATTTCCACTAGAAATGCCTTTTGGTTAAACTGTCAGCAAGGAATTTGCATTTGCACTGTTAAATTTTTATATAACTTTAATGCACATAAAAAACAGCTGCTTGTTTAAGTGAAAATACATTGATGGGGTTTTTTTTGCACTAATAAAGTTGTGGAGTTGTAAAGTATTTTGTCTAGTGTCAATTATATCATCAGTTATATCGTTATCGCAAATTTTCAAATGTATATTGTGATAAATATTTTTGGTCATGTCGCCCTGCTCTACTTGTGGTCCTGATTTATCATATTTTTATTAAATTGCATATTAAAATTAGAAATACAGGGACATTGAAGTTTTAAAATTCTGGACTATGATTAAAATATTGTTAATCATAATAACATTTATTTTAATATAATAATAATAATAATAATAATAATAAGCCTATATCATGATAAGGTACATTTTTAAACGTTACTTACTTACACAGTACACGTAAATCCAAGCTACACTATATGGACAAAAGTACTGGGCCACCTACACATTGCACCTACAGCAGCTTCTCAGCCATGGAAACCAATGCCGAGCTGCTCCATGCACAGTTTTTGTGCTCATGCTAATGCCAAAGGAGGTTTGGAATTCAGAGCATTGGTGACTTTTATGCACTATGCGCCTCAGCACTCAGTCACTCAGCTCTGTAACATTACAGTGTCTGCCACTTCATAGCTGACTTCCACTTTCCAATAATACCACTTACAGTTAATCATAGAATTTCTAGGATGGAAGAAATTTGACAATCTGACTTGTTGCAATGGTGGCATCATATTACAGTACTATGGTTAAATTCAGTGTGCTCTTTAAAATGACCCAAACTATGTGGTTGATTTTAACACCTCTGTGCCAGTGGGACTGAATCAGAATCAGAATACTTTAATAATCCCTAAGGACAACACGTTTAATAGATTGTGTGGCACAATACTTTTGTCCATATTCTGCATTTTCGCATTACGCTCTGTCATCTTGAACAACCAAAACTGTTCTTGTGGAAGTTACTGTTCACCCCTTTACATGGTGTTTATGCATGCTATAAAGCTCAATTTTTCCAGATTCTCCGACTTGCAACCCATCTGCAAGTGACATCATTGGTACATATTTTACATTCAGTTTCTCACACGGGCAGATTTTAAAACATAACTATGGGTCATGTGGTAACTGCAGAGATGACTTATCGATTTGATTTCAGGAGGACAGTCTCCTAAACGTACTGTTGGGGAGAAGAGTGAGAAAAGCTAATGTACTGCTTCAGCTATTCAGAGCTGATACGTGTTAAGAAATCAATTTTTTGACCAACAGTAACATGTAAAGCAGCTTTGACAACAGTGGGAATGCCGCTGGGTATAGACACTTTGTGGTTTTGTGGTCAAACTACTTTGCAGAGAATCAAGTTGTGCTTCACAGTATGACCTACAAATTAGAGCCTGGTCAATGCACCTGTTGGAATCAGCATAAACTCCAAAAGCAGGACTAGTCAGACTCAAGTTTGGAAGATTTTATTGATATGTTAAAAATGCACTGAAAGGTTGAAAGCTTGATATATTCGTCTGAGTACTATTTTCTTCTCTACTGCTAACTCCAGAGTTTATTAACACCCACGTGAGCATATATGCATCCAATAAACTGAGGCTCTATTGTGAATTTGTGTGGTCAGCGGACATTAGAATGAAGCTTGTTTTAAGTTTGTATTAAAAGGATTTTCCTGCAGTTTTCTAAACAATATTATGTGTTTCTTTTGTATGTATTTGTATCATTTATTTGTGTATTTAAGAATTTTCAATAATACTAATAACATTAATAATTTTAATGTAAATGGTCCATGCAAGACTCAAGTGGAAAATGCAATGCAACTCCATAGTTAAGAACCAAAAAAATCCCCAAAAACCTAAAAATTAAAAATCGAAAGAACAAAATAAGCAAAATGAATATACATAAAAAAGTTTGAAAAAAATTTACAAGAAAGTCTGATGATATCATAAAGTCTTTAATAGTGATTTAAAACAAGATGCTGATGAAGCAGACGGGCCCTTCCACCAACAAGGCAGCATCTTATTTAGATTTCAAATCTTCTTTTTCTTGTTTTTTCTCTTGGTTGACTTACATAAAAGTATTTCGAAGAGCACATCTCGAGTTTTCTATCAAAGGATATGTAACTGTGGTTGTGCTGTGATGATAATTCACTTTGACATTGAAAGGACATTGCATGGATGTTTGATCCAATTTGGCATCACTCATCCTTCTCCAACCTCTGAAGGGGAATATTACAAGAAAGCCTGTTCAAACCATCATATGTTCACTCTCTCCTTGGGGATTAGTCTCTGTACACATACAATAATAATGAATAAATTGCATCTCATTTAATGTTTCAAGATTAGCATTTTTTGAATGGTATAGGTAAACATCTACAGCTGCTAACAATACAACATGTAGCATAGCAACGTATTACTCATCTGTGGTCTGTTAGTGGCCCATTCTCACCTGTTTATTATGTCAGGGATAAATATGTTGGGTTATCGTATGTAGCAGCAATATAACTACTCCCAGGTGGAGTTAGTTGAGTCAGTTAACTAAATTCCAGCCTACGTATTAATGCATTGTCTCCCCCCAAAACAGGGCACAAGATCCTACATTCACATGCTCATTTCTATGGAGATGAGCTGCATCTCTGATTAGGCAAACATGCAAAGTCATATTGCTTGCTGCAGCTCGGTGACAGCGCTATAGCAAAGCAATGCGTTCACATCGCAGTGCAGATGCAGCAAAAGCAAAGATTACTTGGCTGAATGTACCTGAATATATGAATGAATAAAATAGTTGGTTTTCTGTAGTTTGTTTTCACTATTAAATCTTTTGAAAACAAACTCACCAAACACTCCAATTGATCCAGTTTACTGTCAAGAAAATATCTGTACATGTATATAAGTCATGAACCCTAACAAATATATTAAAGGGCATGTGACAGGCTGTTTAAAGTTTTTTGACATCACAGGCCAACTGTGATGCATACTCTGTTACATGTGCTGCAGACAGTTGAGGTAGCATTGAGGGGGAATGGATGAAATATGTGATACAGTCCCAGAAAATTGATTCTGCTCATCTGGACGTAATGTTTTCCGTGAGAGAAATGTTTCGTCATTCATCCAAGTGACTTCCTCAGTCTCAACTGACTGCAGGTTTCCCAACTTTAGAAACAGTATATTTGCATAATGACCCAAACCAGCACCACTGATATGTGGTGTGAGACAGTAATACCATCTTGAAATGACCCCAAATATCTGGACTGATTTGTGCTTTGATTTTAAAGGGGTATTTTCTTGTATGTCTCACAGCAATATGACTTCAAGGTTCAGATGTGCCTGAGGTCTTTCTGTCTGGCGTTTGCATGTACTTCATGTGCCTGCATGGGTTTCCTCCCACAGTCCAAAGGCATGAGTACTAGATCAGCGGTCCCCAACCTTTTTTGCGCCACGGACCGGTTTATGCCCGACAATATTTTCACGGACCGGCCTTTAAGGTGTCGCGGATAAATACAACAAAATAAAACTAGTACCGGTACCGAAAAAAGAAGGTTTATTCATAACACATGTGAAAAGACCAAGGAAAACCGAGTAAATGATAAAAACGATAACAAAATAATGCTGAAAACTGATAAAAACCCTGAAAACTATACATTTCACACCTGAGCCTCAACTCTCGCGGCCCGGTACCAAACGACTCACGGACCGGTACCGGTCCGAGGCCCGGGGATTGGGGACCGCTGCACTAGATCATCTGGTGACGTTGTCTGTAGGTGTGGATGTGAGGGGGAATTGTTTGTGTTTGGCTGCTGATATGCTGGCAAACTACCCAGGGTGTATTTTTGTCTCTTGACCAGTGACAGCTGGGATAGACTCCAGCCCCTCTGCTACCCTAAAATTGGATAAATGGTTAAGAAGATGAATGGGTGGAAAATGTTTCAGAATCTATATACTTTTTCCTTTGTTATTTTTTCCGGAGGCAGTGAATGAAAGGTTGGACATGTGTGTACTTTGTGCTGCGTTTTTCTTAGTATTATGCATCAACAAAAAGGTGCTTCAACACATGTTCACTGTCATTCAACAGCAGCGTCCCTGTAGAAAATGTGAGGATTTTCTTTTATCTCTGCTAGTGACAGAAAACGTACAAGAGAGGTTTGCTCACTGTATTGATGTAGCATAAGGCATGAGGTCCGTGTTACGGAGAAGTGACATATTTATAATTTTCAGTTGCACATGAGCCACTAGGCAGTTAATGGTGTGTGTTGTGAATACAGATTTTTGCATTATGCCTGACAAAGCCGGCATTGTTGCCAGGATGCTTCTCTTTCATTTACACTTCATTCCATTTGGTTTTGAAGCGCTGTCAGTGTACCCTGCAGTGTTTCACCATAAACATGTGTAGCCAGGCTCCCATGTACATCCTTCTCGCTTGATTTTTTTTTCCGGCCGTTCCATGAAAGCTTTACTTTTTGATAAAGGTTAGTGTAATCAATCTCCTAGATGTTTATATTTATTGCTCCAGTACAGCTGGGATGTTTCCATTTCCTGCTGATATTGAAGCATGAAAGACTGTGTAATAGATCACACACTGATTTAATGTGGCTGAAGTAAGGGAGAAATAATGGAGGGCTTAGTGAGAGTTAGGGGTTTGGATTACAATTAATGCAAAGGGATCAGCATAATGAATGTAGACACCATTCGTTTTTATGGCTTATTATCCTCCTTGCCACATTTTAACTGGATCATTTTATGATTAGTAACTTGGACGTTGTCTGCTGTTGGCTTGATTTCTTCCCTCTGGTTTGTTTCATTAACTTCCTGATTTTGATGGTATCTCATCATTTGTTATTGAATGTTTAGGTATACCTCTAATGAAACATAACTTTGGTGCTTTAGTTTTAATTCAAATGCCATTTAACGTCAGATTACCTCAGCACAAAAGCGTTGCTCATGTATAAATTCATGAGAAGCTAATGGACGACTACATGTGATGTTCTACTTCACTTGTTTAACTGAATGGATTGGAAATGGCAGCTTTGCTACTCCTTTACAGTTCATCAATTCAGAGCGTATTTATTTTCCAATTCCAGGCAGATCAGTATTTGTCTTCTCTTATCTGGAAGTAAACATCCGATGGTCTATGGTACATTGTATATGGCTTTTTGAGCCTGTTTTAATACTCACTGTTCAAAACTATTGAATGCAGTTGAGCTTTAAGCACAAGATTCCTAGTAGACAGTGCTTTAAAAATAAACAGCGAGTTAGTGCTGTTGATCTGGTTTTATTGTGTTATATGTTTGTTCTTGCTACATACTTATCTTCTATGTAGCTTCGGGGATTCAGCTCAGTATGTTGTATCTATAGGGGTACTCAATCCCAATTTCAAGCAAAGGCTAGACGCTGAATATGTGTCTTGGGCTAATGCTATTAGTTGCGAAACCAGGACTGCTTTGAAAGGAACATCTGGTTGGAGTGCCTCCCTGTTGCTCCCAAGTCTCAGGCAGAGATGGATTACTGCCATAGCATTTAGTGGAAGATGATTCAGCATGGAATTGGATGCCCTATATGGAACATGGCTTGGGACAGTGTGTCAGTGCTTCTCTTCCTGTTATGAATACAGTGTGTTAGTAGTGATAAAACTCTGGGGAGATTACTGAATCCAGACATTGTGATTCTGACTGATTTCCGACTGATTGCATGCTTTGATTAATCTGGAAGTTGTTTATCTATTATTTCCTTGCTTTGGGCAGTAAGTCCGCACAGCTTACTTGTTTAACTAACACACACACACACACACACACACACATACACACACACACACACACACACACACTTATGGACCATAGTTATTTTCTCAACAGAAAGATCAAATATTTCTTTTTAAAAGCTACAGGCTTTTTTTTTTTTTTAAATATATATTTTATTTTTATCCATCCATGGTATTGGTATCACACCTGTCACTCCTATCTCTCCCTTCAAGCACTTTCTTCATCTGACAAAAATCTCAGAGTATTTAATAAAAATAGAATAATTAAACAAAGTCAAATATTTAAACAGCTAAAATTTTCTAAAATAGTCCCCAAACACATTTCCCACTGATTCTTGAAGGCTTTTTGGGACCCTTATCAAACTAGACAGAGTATTTGATGAATTATTTTAATTTCTGTTTAAATGGACAGCTCTCCTTAAAAGTGGGAGAAGATACTTATTGGATAATGTACATCTAATCCAGTGCACTTCAAATCTAGTTTTTAATGATATTTCAAGTGAACCAGACGGCAGCTATTTGTCTTAAAAAGAAGATACAAATCCCTACTGAAGAAAGAGGCTCTATATCTCAGGAGTAACGTTTGCATGTGGCATATTTTTTCCTGGAAAGCACAATGTGGTCGTTATTGTGCTGACAACCTTGTCTGCACAGTTTAAATATGTGGCTCCAACTTCCTGGAGAGAATCACGGTGTACTATTTATTTTATTGGTATCACAGCACTGTCATTACAAACCTGAAGAAGTTCTGTTTTTTTTTTTCCCAGTCCTGCCAAGGCCAAAATTGCTTTCACTAGGTGTCCTGACAGTTTGTCCAACTGGAATCACAAGAATGAAAACCGGCAATTGTGTTTGGCAGTGTGACACAAATTGTGATTATAGTTTTACAGGCATAATGTATAAATTTATGCACATTAAATGTTATAATATTAAATGCATCTAATTGTATTTTTAGTGTAGAGACTATTATGTTGTTTTACAACTTGTTTAACAGCTTTGGGTTTGGTCACAGCAGTGTAAGTTGGGTTTGTTTTTTCTTTCTTTCTTCCTTCTCTGGTAAAACGACAGCCGTGGCTGACGCAGGACTCAGCCTTGGACTAACCTTGGGGAAAGTGCTGTTTCACCATGGGGGGATGGGTAGTGAGGGGTGAGCAGAAGTTCAGGATAGCCACGATGCTACTTCAGGGCACACGAGGACAGCTGAGCTAAATCCATGTCCAATGTGTTCACAATCCACACTTGTACAGTGATTGTTCCAAGTTGTGCTTCGTGGCTAACAACAGAGAGCTCTTCCTATGGCTACCGTCTTGCAGTGGTCATTGTTAACATTTCCAGTCCAGAGCTGTGCAGCTCTGCATCTGCAGTTTATATTCTAATATTTTCCTATTTCCTATTATTTTCCTTGTTAAAGAAGGTCTCTATGATGCCATCATAAACCAAACTGTGTTTACACTTGATATGTTTCAGACGGGCTCAAAGAACATCAGTATGATTGACTTCAGTGAAACCTATTTTTGTGCATGATCTCCCCAAGTGCCTATCGACCAGTGACCCCGCAATCACAGTTGGCCAGCTCGTTCTGCCTGCTTTCTGGCTGCAGTGGAGTCATAGACAATTCTCTCGAACAGTTTTATCTGTCTTACCTTTTTAAGAGTGTGAGCAAATTATCGAGCCACCACCGGTCCAGAAATGTCCTTGAGGCTTTAAAGTAAGTTTACACTGCTAAATCTAACAAAGCTGTACCTCAAGTTTCTAGCATTCTGAAAGCTCCCACACCTTCAGAGATCCCATGTCTCTGCTGACCAGGCTTTTTGTTTTAGTACCACATACGGTAATATGGTACTGTGCAAAAGTCTTGAGCTACCTCTTATTTTGCAAAATTTGCTGGATTTTTTCCCCCCCCCATTTCTTAAGGACATGACTGTGAGATATTGTTCATCTGCAGTTTGTTTTTTAGTCCTGGAACTTATTTTTTCCTCCACCTGTCTAGTTTCCTCCAAAGTTTTAAGTACACACTACACACCGTGCTGTGACATATACTAGGTTTTTTCCTAATAGCTCTTTGGGAACCAATTTGTAGGTGCAAAAATACTATTTCATGCCTGCCAAAATGTCTTATGTTTTTGTGACAGGCAACTAGTAACAAAGTACTCAAAAAAACAATTTGGTTAATTGCTATTTTTTCTTTTACGTGCAGATAAAACACTGGTTCATCCCTTGAGTTGGGTGCCTTGCTACAGCTCGAATGAGTCATAGGTCAGTGTTAAGTGGCTTGAACACAAAAAAGTGCCTCGAAAACTACAGCTAATACAAGAAAGTCTTGCTGATTGGAAGTAAAATATAGAGAAATGAGATGAGAGGTGAGCATTTTTTCATGTAGAGTTTTCAAACAATAGGAATATCAAGTTTTAAAAGTGGGCTACTCAAGGTACAGGGACACAAATTGTCGTCTATAGATCATTAAAGTCTACAGCTTGTTTAGTTTCAGTGTCCTGCTTGTTAGACTGTGTCTTCTCAGAAATGTTGAAGCATAAAGGTTTATAAAAATTACTACTTTATAAATTATTTTGGTGGATCCAGTAGAAAGATAAGAGAGTAAGTAGCCTGATGATTGGAAAATTTGATTCCTGTGGCATCTATCTACCTTACCTGAGTAATAAGTTTTTAAAAGGTAGGTGTGGTGGCCATGATGAGTCATAGTTGCTTGTATAAAATATCATGTGAATATATTTGTTTTGTTGTCTGCCTTGGCTGTCTTATTTTAGGTGTAGGCACATCTGCTTCTCCTCTGGATTCTTTCTCAGCGTTTTTGTCCTGTACAGGATATTTTAAAAGGTGCAGCTTTTAATTTACTGGCTTGGTCATTGAGCCAAAAATGTTCATTTTCAGTCACTGTGAGGAAATATTTGTGAAACACTGTGACATCTGCTCTTTTGGCAGCCGGTCCATACCGAGCAACAACTCGGAGTCTCATTTAGAGAATCCACAGAGCTCAATGGACTGTTTGGCCTTGACTCTGTCTGAAACCCATCCTTAACCTAAAGTGCCATATGCACACTATATGCACTCACATCTAAAGGTAGCCTTTTTGGTTGGAAGAGAATCTTTCAGCCAAGGAAATCATCTGAACTAGTGAATTAAAAGCTCTAAAGAGTATTCCCCAAATAAATATATATAAATATGACTTCACAGCTTCCATCTTAAAATCATTTACTTTCAGTTTTTTTGAAGCTCTGCTACTGAAGTCACTTGGACTGTCAAGTTTACTTTCCTTGACTGGATGACTGGATGTGTAAAGCGCTTTGGGGTCCTTAGGGACTAGTAAGGTGCTATACAAATACAGGCCATTTACCATTTTTTCCTGTGAGGTTTAATGCTTTCAAATATATTGTATCTGGCATGCTTTAAAAACGCTTTTGAAAGTCAAATTCAATCTTGATAGTCAATCTTGGTTTCCTATATAAATAATAAAAGAAAAGAAAATATCCCAAGACTAAATTGCATAACAAGGTGCATTTAAAAAAATGACTATTCTAATTATAAGTGATATCCTGCTCAAAACATTTGGCTTGATCCCAGTCATGAATCCTTTAAATATGGACATCTACCGATATAAGGAGAGAGACGTGGAATAATTTTATAAGTGGTGCTGTATTCTTGGGAAACAAATAACCCTGAATATATGCAAAAGCATATTTTTAATATTCAAGACATTTTATCTCAACTACAAAAACAAAGTTCCAAGGTTTCTTACTACAAACAATCCTTCAGAAGAGACACTGGTAAAGTGTACCATCAAAAATCTCACAGCAGTAATAACAGTTATTAACAGCTGACTGTTTTGTGCATTGCACTATGTCATTGTGTGCAAGCTAACATGTGAATCTGAAATCCGCACTGCTTGTTCATTCTGCACAAGCTAAATACATGTTGACACCTCAGGTGCAGATACTGCACAGGTTTGTGAATTTCCAGCTGCCGTTAAGTTATGAAATCTTGTTTATTCATTCCTTTTGACAGCTGTCATTTCATTCAGTGAGTAGGAATGATTTTGCTACACCTACAGCAGTCAAGCATGTTTAAAGTTCAGACCAGTGTTCATGTCGATACTTTATGAGACCGAGGGTATGTGACCTGTTAAACGTGGGGTCATGCTCAGCATGGCAGGTGAATAAGAAAGCACCAGTCTAAAAGTTACAGAAGGATAAAGTAAGTAGAAGAGGAGAAAATGTGCTCTGTGGATTTAATCAACCGGCCATGATCCCCCTCAAGCCACACAGCTACATCAGTGTGATTTAAATGCAAACCCATTTGCTGCATTAATGCAGTGATATACACTTAGAGCTGAAAATCCTGTAAGAATATTTAGGTTTTCGTTAAAACAAATACTGCAACACAACATCATTAATCGTTAAACATTAACAAAGCTTGTAGCTATTCTGCGGAATACTTGCATATTTTATTTATTATTGAAATGAACAAAATAGTTCAACTGTTTTGTGCAAAGTATGAAAGATGTTTATTCAAATGTCCTTTTGAATTCCAGATGGAGCAGGCTGTTTTTACTTTGGTGTCATATGGCTGTGTTTTTCCTTTAGGCAGGATATATCACTTCACTGTGCATAGTTGGACCTCGGTGTCCTTTGTTACTTTGTCATCTGTCACACCAGGCTTACAATTAAATTATGTATCCTAACCTCATTCTTTCACTGACAGAAAGTTACTATATTATAGTAGCAACGTTGTTATATTTTGTTTGAAAATGCCGTTAACAATGACCATAAGGGTATTTAAAAGATGGGCATACCCACCATGACATCATGTGTTGGTTTGCTATGTGACAGTTTGAAGTGTCAGCATTAGTTTTTTGCCTGCTGACATGTTGCTGTTTTGGAACTTACAGTGATCATATTTAGAGAAGATTGTGGTGTGCTAAATAATCAGCTAATGCTAAACTGGTTGGCAAGCTACATTCATAAAGTGTAGAGGTGCAATATACACACATGTACACTAATTAATGCAAAGTAATAGACTCATAAAATACTTGCAGTCACTAACACACCACAGATTTCAAGATGTATTATTTATTAAAAATAAATGCAGTGAGTTGGGGTGACTGTAGCTCAGGAGGTAGAGCTGATCATTGGAAGGCTGCTGGTTTGATCCCTGGCTGCTGTAAATGTTTTTTGAGAGCTTTAAGAATTACCAGTATAACACCAGACGAGATACATATTAAAATAAAATAAATAAACACAAAAAAGAATTAATAATTGATTGTTATGAAGGGGTAGACTATCCTCTTTTTGTAAAAGCATATTAAAGCTCGTTCTTATGCTGTGAAGTTGGGCATTTTAACATTGGACCGACTCACTTATGGAGCCACCCTTAAGTGGCCATTAGAGGAACAGCAGTTTTTTCTATAACAGGTTCCTATTTGAAAAAAACAAAACAAACAAACCAAAAAAGTTGGCGAGTTTAAAAGCCAGCGCTGTAACATCATCATGATAGCAGTCACTGTTTAACAAGGTTAGCCTAAGCTACTTGACATTTACACTCACCGCACAAAAACTGGATTACGTGAGAAACCGGATTAGGGATGAAAGTGTGGCCGGTGATTGAATCAAACCATTACTTTTAACAGTATCAGTTCAGCTCCTCTAACCTCACTGTGCTTGAAGGCTCCAGAATGACACTCTGGGAGGGGGGGGAGGAGACAGTTGGCCTCTGTCAGTACACTCGTTCTCGTTCAGAGGGCAGCTGGTGCTTCCAGGTCCTCCTTCAGTGGTGTTGTGGACGGTGTGTGCCTGTGTTTCTGCACTGAGCCGTGTGATTGCCGTGTGGCAAAGAGCATGGCCAAGCCTCGCTCGGGGCATCTACAGATTAGTGTGTGTGGTGCCTGAGTGCTCATGTTTCTTGGCTGCCCAAACCTCTCCTCTTTCTTCCTTTTTTGTCTTAAGTTATTGGCTTCTGTTTAACAACTCAGTCCAAATGCGCAAATGTCAAAGGCCCTTCAAGGCACTTGTTATGTTTTTAGTGTTTTTTTTTAATAATGATATCAAGCATGCAGACATTTTGTCCATTGAAACCCCCCCCCCCCCAAAAAAAAAAAAAAAATTGGGGGATTTTTGTCACTTTGTTAACCTAAACTGGTAGAATGCTATACAGGAAAGAGCACACTGAAAAAAAACATACCAGCTGACATACTAGTTCCTGACATCAATTTGGAATTTTTCAGCAGTAAAATCCTTGGGGAGAGTGTACTGGGTGTATGTTAGATTGACAAGTGATTTCTGTGCGCTATAAAACCACCACAGCAACAGCTCCTACTAAGAAAACGCTTTTCTTGGCTCAGTTTTGAGCTTTGGTGAGTGAATATGCATCTAAGCTGGTGCATCTCTAAGACAGGCCATGTATAGCAAAGCAATGACTCTTTTCACCCTATTTAACACAACTTTATGGATTATTATTGCAAACACTGAGTGCAATACTCTTTTTCTCACAACATTGTATTTTACTCAGTTGTATGTAGCATTTGTATTCTATTTTATTCTATTGTGTGTATATATAGTATTTTATTTTATTCTATTCTATTGTGTACAGTTGTGTACAGTATCTTATTCTTATTCTATTCCAGTGTTTTCTAATTTTTGCTATGTGACTGTCCACTGTCCACTTTCTGCTGTAACAAAACAAATTTCCCACGTGTAGGACTAATAAAGGTTATCTTATTTTATCTTATTAATACTGTCCATTTGATAAATAAAGATGTCCAAGAAGGAAAAGTACAAAACTTGTTTAAAAATTGCTGTATTACATTGCAGGTGAATTTCTTTTGGCTCCAGCTAAAACCATTTTTCCCCCTTTAAAACCAGATACAAACAAAAGATTCATATCTACACCATGACATCACCAACTAATGACGACTGATAAAGTCTTTCTTTGAAGACTTGATTTTAGCATTTTGTTCTTTGTAGCCAGTCTTGACCCTATTTCTTTCGCATATTTATGGAAGCTGCATGCTCAATTTATACCCTGTATGAGTGTGTTACAAAAATATGAAACAACTTAAGGTGCACATGACCAGGTTGTCTCTGAGGTTTATTTACCTTTGCAAAAGGGTTCAAACAACAGTACAGACACTAAAACAGCAGTCTGCATGTTTTTTTAAGCAAGAGATGAGTTACCTAACTGCCATGGTCACAGAATGTCATCAGAACACTGTGTGATAAAAGATAACTCATAAATCAACATGTGGTTTATCTGAAAGATTGCATGGAGACATGTTCAGTAAGTTCATCTTGACACAGAGAAGAGGAGTCTTAAAATTTGCTATCACAAGTGCAGTTCCCAGGCCTAGGTACCTGCTAATTACGTCTAAATAGCATGCAAACCCTAAAATTAGATTCATTAAAACCAGAACACAGTGTTCTTGAGTGGTTTATTAGTACAATTAAGCTAGAGATATTTTGTGCCAGAATTTAAAAAAGCCACCAAGACCTAAACATGGTCAAGCGCTCCAACGCAGTGGCTCAAATTAGATTAGGTGACAGCTAGCAGGCAGCCACTGGCTACAGCTGTCTGTGTCAGCATCAACTTGTCAGTCAAAGCAGCCATAACCCTGCATAATTTTAGTCCTTTATCCAATTAAAATGGGTGATTATGTAAAAAATTCAATGAACATGGGTAAAATAGGCATTTGCCACCTGTTTTATCCATATCAAACATAATATTAAATTGAATCATCAATGCTGTCATCCCTGGAGAGTGTTCTGATTTTGTGCTAATTTGCATTTTTACTGGAGGAGACTGGTCCTTCTCTACAAGAGTAGCCTGTATATTTTTGAAAACTAATGAGACTAACTAAATGACTTGAAATCCACAACCACACTTAAGACCTTTCAATCTCTCCATAGTGCTGTTTCTGAAACATGTAAAAGCAAAAATAAGTTGCATCTGTTTTCGGCTGGCAGCAGTGTAGCTAGAGCAAAGCTAGTTTTTGGTTGGTTAATTAGTGTTCTTTTCCCCATAATATAATTATAGCAGAATTCATTTGCTTTTTCTCCTCCATTTCTGGAGGTAATTGCTGTGCTTTCTGGGGATTAAGTGAAGGGCTTCACACTGTGGGCAAACTCCACTGTTGGCACTGTAGTGTGACTCTGCTGTTTCACAGCCATCTGGCTCCTCTGTCTGTCTAGACCCAGGTTGTTTTACCACACCCCAGTCCATCTTGAATTTATAAATGGCCATAAATTCTGACAGGATCTAATAATTCCACATTATTTTCATCTTAAATTTGCAGTCATTCCTACAGTATTTGGTTGTTTAGCACTCCAAAAAGTATTCACAGTATTTGTGGATTTAATTAATTAATTAATTCTGTACCCACACTAAAACCTACTGTCAAGAAATGAAAACTGGGATTTAAAAGCTGATGCTTTTTCATTGATTTACAATTACACGCTCAAAACTGAAATATATGGTAGTTTAATCCGTAATGGTCTTCTTATTGGTAGTTTTTAAAACCTGTCTGACATAGCTCACAGTATGGTTAGCAGTATATATGTAAACAAAGATTATTTAAACACAGTTTCATTACAGGACTAAAAGATGCTGGGAAATGAGTGAGAAATACTGGTGGCTGCTTTTGAATGTTACAAGCCTTTGTCTTTGTGTAAACTTTGCCAAAACAAATTAGCTGAAAAATTACTGTTCCCACTTGATTCCAGCTCATGTTTTGAATATGACACGGACATTGGAAATTAAAACAAATAAAATATATTATATATTTGTTTGTTCATATAACTAGTTTTGTATTATATTGTGAACTGAAGCACTCCCAAAAGTAAATTTGAAACCATCCATCATTTTTCAAGTCCGGCCTCCTATAAATCCCGGAAGCTGAGGCATCAAACATAATGAATGTAACGGTGCAAAAGTACTACACTTATTTTTTGTCTCATTTTACTAATCTACACACTTCTTCCTCACGGACTCAATAAACAAATACCACAGTTTGTCCATTTGAGCTATTGTCTGTGAAGGTTCTCAGTCATCCAGGTCATCGTAGTCAAAGGAGCTTGCAAAGAAAAGCGTCTGGACTTCTTTAAGTTTACTTGAAGACGTTTCACCTCTCATCCGAGAAGCTTCTTCAGTTCTAAGGTCAAATGGTGGAGAGTCCCAGATATAAACCTAGTGGGAGTATCCCCCCACAGAGGGACAAAAGGACCCCCTGATGATCTTCTAATCGCCTGAGCCAAGGTGTGAAACTGGGTGTGGGTCCCAATCAGCCAGAGTTTCGGGTGTGTTCATTGTGAAACCTGGCCCCACCTTATCATGCGAATTCCTGAGGTCAGATGGCCCAGGATGTGAGTGGGCGTTAAGGCGTCTGGGAAGGGATCTCAAAACTGGATTATAGATGGCAGAGAGTTGGTATCGTAAACCCCCGCCTCTGTTCAAAGATGGTCGCTCACAGTGGACATAGATGGCTTCTTTCACTCCTCTTTCAAACCATCTGTCCTCTCTGTCCAAAATGTGAACATTGGCATCCTCGAAAGAGTGTCCTTTATCCTTAAGATGCAGATGGACTGCTGAGTCTTGTCCTGTGGAGGTGGCTCTTCTGTGTTGTGCCATGCGCTTGTGAAGTGGCTGTTTGGTCTCTCCAATGTAGAGGTCTGGGCATTCCTCGCTGCACTGTACAGCATACACCACATTGTTAAGTCTGTGTTTTGGCGTTTTGTCTTTCGGGTGAACCAGTTTTTGTCTGAGCGTGTTGCTGGGTCTGAAATGCACCGGGATGTCATGCTTGGAGAAAACTCTCCTAAGTTTTTCTGATACACCGGCTACATAGGGGATGACAATGTTGTTGCGTCTGTCCTTCTTATCCTCCCTCGTTGGTGTCTGGTCTTCTTTTCTTCTTTAGAATTTGAGCTATTACTTATTTTTGAATATGCATATGCCCTGCAGAAGGATTTGCAGACAGCGTGCTGCAGTTTGTCTGGAATTGATCAGTGTATGTGAATGAGAACGATGCATTGTTGACATTTCTCCCATTTCAGTGAGCAGCATTCTGCTCAGCAGCCTCATGACGTTAGGCAGATTGAAGCTGACAGATTGTGTTGATGCAAGTAATTACACACTAGATCAAATAAGACCATAATAGAGCCATCAATCATTGTGCTGCCAACATACCACACTCATGCAGTAGGCATGTGTTTTGTTTTCTTAGACAGTACAGTATTAAACTCAGTCAGGGTTTTTTAGTTCAGTATTAAACTGCCGTCACGTTTTCAAAGAATCTGTTTACTCACTATGTGAATTCAGCTTTTTCTTAGTTGATATTTTTGTTGGGGGGGTGGGGGTTCGTACAAGTTGTTCCTTCAACACTTCAATGCCACGAGATACTCAACAGACACTTTCCATGCACATGATTTCAGCTTGTTCACACTGTCTTTGTTTTTCGGGGGTGTTTGATAACCTTTTTGACATTCAGCTGGAGAGAAAAGTGAAAAACACTTTGTCTCGCTCGATATAAACTGAGCATGCACTTGACTGTGTTGTTTTATGTTTCTGTGGCTTGGTTAAGAGGAGCTTTCACAGCTTGTAAAACTCTGCTGTAGATGATTGTTTCCCTCTGCATCTCTGTCCACGGTGTCTATTTATGGTATCACTGATTATTACATACGCCCCATAGCTGACAAAAAGGCACAAATTTTGTGCTTGTGTAGTCATAATGTAAATATTCACGTTTCAATATGAGATGTGCACATAGCCATGCTTTTCTTTTGTCCACTCAAGTCAGAGCTGAATTATTTATTTTCTCCCACCATGAACGAGACTCTCAGGGTTGAGGTAGAGGTTGAAATAGAAAAAAAAGTCTTGCTCTTTCCCTCCTGTTCTTTTTTTTTTTTTTTTTTTTTTTTTCCTTTTTTTAATAGCTTCACCAAGTGAATGAAGCAGTTTGTGCACTAAAGCTGAACTACAGTAATGTAGGTCCACATTGTTATTAGTGATTTTAGCTAAAGCATGGAATAGCTGCTTGATTATATGAATATATTTTCTCCCTCCATCAACAATGAAATAACAAGTCTGTTTTTTACAGTCTATACATGCCCGCATATCAGAGTGGAAAAAAGCTTCTTTGACTAATTGAAAAGTAGTACAAGAGCAGTATAGAGTAAATGTTTTCTTTTTTTTTTTTTTTACTAAAAGCATTTGATATAAAATATTTTTTAATGAAAAGCAGAGCTAATGCAGTAGCAAGAATACAGAAATGTTTCAGCGAGGCGTGTAATGTTCTTTTTGGCAAAAGTAGGTTGGCGCTAAAATGCCTCGTTAGGTTTAAAAATGTTATTCAATGACAGCATTGACAGTTCAAATGGGTTTTTCGTCTAGAAAACAATCACCAGATTATGCTGTCCTCATCAGCTCCTCGTGTTTATCTTTCTCCCTCACAAGTTCACAGCTGTTTCACAAAAAGAAAAGAAAACTATACAACAATACTGCAATACCTGGTCAGCCTTAGACAGCTGGAAAAATTAATGACATGTTAATTAAAAATATCTTTTTGGCTTAAAGATATGCTAGAAATGTAAAAAATACATTGATGTTTGTGTTCAGATGTTGATCAAATATCATCTTCTCCTTTGTTGCCATGTTAATAATGATTGATTGACAGTCATTTTTCCTTGTGACTCAGTTTAGTTGCATTTTCTTTGATACACAAATTTTTTTTTTTACTGTTCTTTTTATGTCAAATGGTGAGGGTTTATATTAGCACTTGCATCATCACTCCTTTTTGAATGAGCAGCATTTGAGATCCACTGTGCTCAGCTTCAGCGATTTCATATTCTACCTAGCCTGAGAAATGAATCATGGATGATCCCAGCACGCAGTGATAAAGCCTTTTATAAGGAGCAGAGATTTCTTCATTTTCCTTACCGCGACTACATGACCATTTCTGTTATGGGAGGATTCTACTTCATGAGTGCTGAATTTTCATGTGAATTTCTTTTTGTGATGTGCACAAGTCTAAAGTCTAGTATTTTGTTATTATAAAGCGACCATTTTGGAGGATATGGGGGCCAGTGTGGAAAGGGATTTGTCCGTTTTTTCTTTGGTTAATGTCGGTGGATTTTCCAGGACTGACAAGCCACGCTGGTGGCGCAAGCGGTAAGCGGTCGAGTAATTACACCGCAGGACCGTGAGGGAGAAAGGCAGAACTGCTTGGATTCAGAGGTGTTGAGAATGGCTGAAGTGGCCTGGCCTATCAGTGAGGGGGTGATGGAGTGGTGAAAGAGGGCAGCTGGTACTTAAAGAAATGGCAAGCAGTGAGGACAGTTTGTCAGTGGAACCATGACCAAGATTGGAAGAACCGTATTTTACAGCATACAGACTGACAAGCAACAGCTTACTTACAAATGTCACTCACAAAAGATTGCCATAGGCCCCTTAGTTGTTTTGGAGGCAGGCTTGCAACTCCCATACCCCACTCTGACATTCACATTCTCTTATCATTTACCCAGGCTACTGCTTAGTTTTACCTGACTAATAAAGTAAAAGGGTGAAGCTTCCTAACAAATTCTCTACATATAATTGACCAGAATATCATAGCTATTAGACTAATTAACAGCATTAAGTGGCTGCAAGCCATCATTCCCATTAGTTCAGCAGCATGGTGTTGACTGAGAAGCCTTTGAAGTTCCCATGAAGATGGTAATATACCTGCAACAAGAGACAACAGGGTATCATACTTGACCCCCTGCCTCATCCCGATGTTAAATATGTAAAACTCCCTGCTCACTGCTGCTACAAAGACTCTTGTAATGAGCTCAAACCTCTCATTAATTGTCCTTTTCCACTGGCTGTTAGAGCACGCTCTAACTAGTGTCTAGTACATAATGATGTGTATACAACCAGAGTCCCGATTCATCAAATACTCACCTGCCACCCCCATGCTTTTTGTGTTACCGCCGATTGCTGCAAGACCTGGTGTAAACTCACTAGAAAGCCTTCATAATATTAAGCAAAATCCAGCTTTTCCTGTAATTATAGCTGCAACATTGCTACTTTTTGATAATGTAATAGTTCCATTTAATCAATTATTAGAGATGGTGTTTGGAAAGATTACATTAAATATGCATTACATTTAATATGGTATGAGAACACTAATGTTACAGGAGATGAGAGCCTTTGTTGGACATTATTGTTGTGTCTACATTATTTTACTGCTGTTTGTCAGGCGTCTCCGATAGCTGATGCAAAAGTCTCGGTTGGCTGAACATGTCAGGAACCTCTGGCATTAGAATAACAGGCAGTAAGGGTTTGGTTGGCGGTACATTTAAATACAAATTACATTATAGGAGAGAAAGATTAGGAGGATTTAAATGTACATGCCCCAGGCATGTATCTATGTGCGTGGGAATGAGAGATAAAGCATCCTTGCCTTTTTTTCTCTTGCTTTGGTGCTCTTTGATGCTTATGCATGTGTTAGGTAGTAAAAGTGTGAGTGTGACAAGTCCTTTATTCTTCTTATTTACCCTTATGAATTTTAATGGGGTAAATATATTCCTTCTTTATTTACTTAGGTAATTACCTCTGTGAGGAAAGGATACTTGTACCAGTGAAATATTTGATATATTTGCGCTAAAGTTCAGGGTAAAGCTACACATATATTCATTCATTCACATATATTCATGTGATTTTCATGTAATGCAAGGACTTTCAAGACTTTACAAGAATAAACCTCAGCTCAAGGTTCACATCACTTCTCCACAATAACATCTACAGTCCTCTGAACTTGGAAAAGGATTCTAGTGCATGTATTTTACATTATATTTTCTTTTTTTAAGCATCGACTGTGTGTTTGACAGTGTTATTACTATGACATCTAGTTTTTTGTTTTATTTTTTGCTGTAAGAAACCAGTGAGGGTTGCTGTCAGAGTGTGATGAATTGTCCGTGAGGAAACAACGTCATTAGTGTTGTGGTCAGAGAGAGGAAGTGGGAGATTGCTGCAGTAAATACAGTGGACTGTTTCCACCACTTTCTTCCTCTCCTCTTTGGTTCTGTGACCTGCATACTGATCTCGGTTTTTTAACCTAGAGGACATCTTGTCCCTAGCCTGGTAAGAGAAGTGACACAGGACAGAGTGAAGAGCTCTCTGCTGTCATAGTCTTTTCATCTTATGCTGTTTTTTGCCTTCTAAAGGCCCATCTCAAGCTTTTCTGTTTTCTGTCCTCCCTTTCTATCTCTGCCTCTGTCTGCATTGCAGTGTACTTTTCTTCCCTCTATCAAGCAGAGATGTTTATATCAGCAGTGGAACTTTAAAGTCCTCTCCCTTTTCTCTCTCACTCCTTGTCCCTCCTCCTCTCCTCTCTTCTCCAGATGGAAGCTAGCAGCACATATTTCTGGATGGATGCACCTTGCAATATACGAGATATCAGGAGAGCATATGTTTTTTGACAGCACTATTCAGCAGGAGGAAACTGTGCAGACTAATCACAAAAAAGATCAGTTGTGCTAGTCCCCAGCTGTCTTTCATTGTTGATGTAATGTGATATTTTTCAAATATGAGCTTGATTTCAACCAAATCATATCTCGAGGTCAGTAGGCTTAATACAGGCTCACAAGTGTTGCTTCATATTCAGTGTGCCTAATTAACTGGGAATTAGAGGAGCACTTTTGATGCTAGTGTGTTTAGAGATGCAGAGAAAGATGCTTTTGTTTCCCTTGTCTGTGTTATGTGATTGCATGGAATATGCTGCAGTGCAGGGCACAGTCAAGGTGACCACATAGTGTAAAAATGATAAGTGAGTTATTGTATGTGCCAGTTTACAGTTTTTGGACAATATGGTATCTCAGCATTATTTCCTTAGACTTACAAGTTGTTCCTGTTTAGATGATTTATGACACATTTTTTGCATTGCTTGTCAGATTTGACCTGCAACCATTTATTGATAACAACATTTTTAGATGTTGGGCTGTACACATTTTCTCTCCAGGGTCCTATGCGGTTATAACTGTGTCAGACTGTATGATGCTCTGTGACAAGCACTATCATTCACTCAGGCTTCTTAGTAGCTATGTTCACAGTGCAGGCTTTTTCCTTGTGCAAGATATATTTCCTGCAAGATTGCCTTTTAATTTTCTACCTCTCCCCCTCTGGAGAGGTGAGCACTTCTCCTGTTTGACAATTCCAAGCATTTCAAGGGATTAGAGGAACGACCACATGATGCAAACCACCAGAATAGTAAACAGGCCGGCGTTGCCACACAGTAAGCTGTGAATATGAGATAGGGAAAGCAGTGTGGCTTGGGGAGTTTTACCCTCCCTTGCACTCAGGCTGCCTTTCGACTAACTGCCCCACTGAGTGTGGCCAGCTAAAAGGTGTGATTAATTAGTAGAGTGGAACAAAGACAAAGTCTTTTCATAAGTGCCATTCAAAAGCAAACAGACCAGCATTACTAGGCTTTGATCCCCATTTTAGTTTTTGACAGTCAGGGTGCTTTAAAGTTCAAGACTGGCCGCAGATGAAAGGCCTCACTTCTATGTTCATTGGCTGCTCCACATGACAGCATTTGGCATGGAACTGACTAGTAGAGGCTTGACAGCATAGACACTGCATAAAAGTATTTTACACATTCATGAATCCATGGAAAGTAAAAACTCCACGTTACAAAGCTAAATCTGCCAGTCTCGCTTAAAGGGGACCTTCCCGTATGGCACGTCAGAAGTCTTGCTCTGATTCTTCAACAGGTTTTCATAAGAAGGGAGCTGTCCTCAGTGCTGAAATCAAGACAGGCAGCTGGTGTCAAGGGAATCTCACTGCTCAAGTGCGTCTTTTTCATTGCAGTAATCATCCATTTCATACCCTCCTCGTAGACGGAATCATTCAGAACCCTACGACTTTGCTCTTAAAATTATTTAGGTTACTATTACCCGATGAGCTTTGGGGTTTTTTCTGAGGGGAGAAAAAATGGTTACTTGTTGGGGAAAATTTGACATTACAGTACTATTCTTTAGTTTTACCTTCAAACTCAACCTTCAACCTTCTGGCTTTTGTAATATGAGTAACTAACTAGCAGTTGTCCTTTAAATGCTTTATTTCTTTGTATGCTTAAAGATACCCAGATAATTTGATAGGTTAAACATGGTTAAGTATGTTTGTTAAATTATGAATAACCACTGTGTCTGCAAATTAAATATCTGGTTGTACTATTAAGTGGAAAAAATAGAAGTGGGACACAGGACTAAATGGTTTTACCACACCTTGCTTGTATTTCCATTTATTTCCTTTTCATGATGATGGCACTAAGGGTCATGCTATTAACTTAGGTAGGAGCACGAGCAAATAACCAAACCTTTGCAAATTGCACCTGCTGCACTTTTTGAGATTCGCTACATTTAATTTTTCAGTAATTTACCGGCAGAGATGATGAAAACACTGGATGAGTTCACACCTTTCTGGATGTAAGGTCTCTTACTGTTGACAGTAGCAGAGTTTTTTAATATTCAGTTCAGGTTCCTGTGCCTCTGTGGTCTTTTTATGTGATTGAAATAATTATAGCAGCTGTGTCAGTTAGGGAAAATAGTTTGAGGCACGGAAAACGAGGCAAAAGATATGAATTCGAGATCTAAATTGAAAAATATCTGTGGGTGTGCTTCTGTGAGAGAGGACCTTTGGACATAATTGTGTTTCCAGGAGTAGGAGTTCAAAATACAATCTGTTTCTTCCACTATTACTTCTTGTTCTTTCAGTAAATTCCTTTTTTTTCTGTTAATAAATGGACTCTCACAGGATGAATGAATTGACATATTGCTGATGATGTGGTAGACCGTCCAGGACATTTAATTTAATACAGCTAGACACTGCCAGGATTAGTATGAGATGAAATATATGGGGTCACAGTGATGCATGATAGGACGCAGTTACTCTGCCGTGCACAGAAAATAAGTGGATGAGATGAGGAGATTCACAGCTTTTTGTCAACTGTATCTGGATACTAAAGTCAGATACAGTGCACAAAGCCTTCCAAAACTGGCCGGTAGCCATTTCCCTTCCAATCCAGGAGCTTTCTTTGAACTTCTCTGTTTTGTTGTTGTTTTGTTAATTAATTAATCTTTTACTGCAGACTTTGTGTGAATTATTTTTTTCTGCTTTTGCAGCAATGCATGTTTATCTTGAGAAAATAAATCAGTAAAGCAAGACTGATTAAATGAGTAGAACAAATTTATGTACTATGAGCTTGAGGAAGTCTCACTTTTTTCCAGTTTGGTTTCCGTTTTGAGTCCCAGCGTGAGGCTGAAGGGTTCCATGTCTGAGCAACAGTGACTTGTGTATGATTGCTGTTGTCTTAGCATGACTTGCTATTCTAATGGAACCCGTTCAGTAAACATATTGGCTCATGGTACTCTCTGACAGCCTGTCCACTTTACTTACAAAAACAGTAGCTGAAGGTTTGGCTTAGGCTTTGAAACACTTCAAATAGTCTGGTCTTCTCAACACCTAAGGTTATCTGTTACATGTCAGTAGTTTTACTCAAGTTATGAAGTTAAGATAGTTTTTTTTTTTTTTTTCTCAGGAGGATTGTTTGTGTATTTATTCCAAATTTTCTAATTTCTCCATAATTCTTTTTTTGTTCACTCCTTGCTGGTACAGAACTGTTTTATTGTTGCACAGATTCAACAAGGTCCAACATTCCTCTGAGAATTAGGTCCGTATTGATATGATAGTATCACACAGCTGCCGCAGATCTGTTAGTTGGATATCCACGATAGAAATCTCCCATTCCACCCCATGCCAGAGGTCCTCTATTGAACTGAGTTCTGGTGACTATGGGGACCATTTAAGAACAGTGAAATGATTGTCATGTTCACAAAGTTTGAGTATTGTGACATGGCGTGTTATCCTGCTGGAAAGAGCCAGCAGATGATGGGTACACTGCTGTGATGGACATGGTTAGTAACAACACTCAGGTAAGCTGTGGCAACAAGTGATGCTTAGTTGGTATTAAAGGGTTCAGAAACTGCCAAGGAAATACCCCCCACACTATTATACCATTAATGTAAGATGGATCCATGCTCTCATGTTTTTTAAGCTCCGACCTGACCCGACCATTTGAATGCTACAACAGAAATCGTTTTTTAGTTTTTTATTTCATTATTATTTTCAGAAGAAAATTATTGGTGAACAATGTTAACACTGTTGGAGTTTGTTACATTGAGCTGTGCACATGTTATGTTCTATTCTCATATCCATGTCAATAATTTATGAAAATAAAAAGGATTGGCAATGTTGCAAATAAACCGAGGACCTGGGTTCAAAAATAGGACCTTCTATGTGGCGTTTGCAAGCTTTCCCTGCCTGTATGGGTTCTTGCCAGGTACTCTGGCCCTTCCAAAGAAATGCACGTTAGGTTACCTGATGACTCTGAATTGGTTGTAGGTGTGAATGTAAGCATGAATGGTTGTCTGTCTTTATGTGTTAATGCTGAGACAGTCAGGTGGCCTGTCCTGGATCTACCCTCCCTCTCGCCCTATGACAGTTGGATTGGTTCCAGCACCACTGCAAGTATGAATTGGATAAGTGTAAGGTAAGGAAAAGAATGGTGGATGTTTTACATTATAAGTCTGGATTTCACAGCTGAGTATTAAAGATAAAATAAAAATAATGATGAATTAGAGAGGCTGAAGTTGAGGGAAATGATACTGAAAATATTCAGCAACAAGAGTTTTTGCTGTTTTTTTCCCCCTTGTGTAAGAGTTAACCCTGTTGACAGCTGAGTCTCTGTTCAAAAAACTCTCGTTGTTTCTCTAGTCCAATTATTAATGTTCTACTTACATTTGGCCTGATGGAGAATAGCTGGCGAAAGGCAATAAAGTTGGCAATTTTGTATATTCATGAATTATAAAATGTTTCAAATAGCAGTTGTCTCAAAAACTAAATGGATCACAGATGAGAGGTATAGTCATGTAAGTGTCTGCATAATTTTTGATTTTTAGCGCTGAGACTGCTAATATTGCTAAAATATCATAATTCAAATGAAAAAACAAGCAAACAGGAAATTAAAATTTTGCTGCAGTCATCGTTCTGCAGCAGACTGTTGTTTGTTGTTGACTATAAAGAAAACAATAACTTCCACTCTCTGAGGCTTTCAAAATAAAATGAGGGTGCTTTAAAAAGTAATGATATGAATTAATTTTATTTATCAATGAACTTGCAGTAAACTGAAGAAATCTAGAACAGATCAATATTTGGCAAGAGCGCTCTTTACCTTTAACACAGTGCTATTTCTTCTTGGTATCTTTGCAGAGAATGTTTTGTTAAGTACGTTGTGTCAGGGATGCTTGAGAATGTGTTGTTCTGGTGATTTAGGGTGTCTCTTTGTGTACTGCCAGACTGTCCTAATGATGTTCTTTTTTAAGATGTTGGTTAAATGTTAGGACTTCCATCATGCTACAAGTGTATTTGGGGCTGATAAGCCTGAAAGTTAAATGCAGCTTCTATATCTTGGTAGTTAGGGTGTGATTTGCATCTACCAGCCTTCTGCTACATCCTAGAGAACTACGTCTTGAAAAGGAGAGCATTTTTAAATGATCACATTTTTTATGAGTTACACATAATTTTAATCATGATAAAGCTGTCAGTGTCGTTAGTGATGCAGCTGTTCAAAAGCATTAAAAAGCAGATTTATTGTTCCAACAGTAAAATAAGTTTTAGCCTTCCTATTTAAAAATAAATATTGAAATAAATAAAGAAAACAAAGAAATTGCTGCAGATTTTGAGCCACTACCACAACCATAATAGCAACTTACCAGCAATTTGTACTATGAAATGTAGTTTACATTAGGTTAATTAACTGTCAGGAATAATTTAATGTTGATATGTCTTCCATACGCAAAACACTATAGTGAGGCAATTAGCGTTCAATTATATATTCCAATCAGCATATTGGACTTAAAAAATTAAGCAAAGCAACATTTTCTGGAAATCTTGCCTTATATTTTATATTCTTTTACTATATACAAATAGCCAGAAATCAGAGAAACAAATCTTTGTGTGTGTTGGGTTTTCTTTTCTGATATGTCGTGAGTTTGCAAACCCAGCTGATAATGAGAAGGTATGAAGACAAACTTGTCACTGAACTGACAAGCAGATGTTTCCAGATAATAAATTCAAAAAGGATCTGTTAACTAAAGATTTTCCACGATCCTTGCCCCTGGCTTCCCTCTTTGACTGAATGATTATGGAGCAACTTTCATCATCATTATTTCTGAGGGCTTGTTAGCCCCATCTGTATGCTGCAAGCGCCCAGTTCAGTGAAGCATAAACACATAATCTTTAAATCTCTGGCACTGTTTCCACAAACACGAGCCCTCCTGATGTCATAGTCACTGTCTGGTCACATGTGAGGACTACGTCAGTAATTCAGGTCACATTCTCTCCAGACCTCCCAGTGCATGTACCTAGTTTAGATTGGATGCATGTATTGCAGCTGTATTCAGAAATGGTGACGTTAAAGGTTACCTGAAAACTTAAAAAATTTATTTTACAAGCTTAATGTAATTGCCTTTATGATTTAAGCACATTGCCTTTTGATTATGTCACTGTCCTCTGAGCTGTGAGAAAACAAATATTGCCAAATTTGTCCACCACTGTCAGACATTTGGATGTCAAATATAGTCTTTCTTTGTATCCGCACTCTGACTGTACATGACATGAGATGTGCTCCGAAATTCAGACACACCAGGTGGCTGCTGTCGGCTACATGTTAGACTGAGCCTAATTTTTGGTGAAGGAGAGGAGCCTCCCCAGGTGTCACACAGAAGTTAGTTGGTATAATGCAGTGGGTGTTATGCGGCCTGTGTCCTCTCATCTGTCTAGATAGTGCTTCTCAAACATGACGTGTACTTTCAATTATGAAGCAAACATGTGCTTCACAGTTTGCGGCAAGATAAGAAATGATTGGTTCAAACTTTTTCCAGATGGATATGTAATTCAATTCCATTTTCTTTATATAGTGCTAACTCGCAAAAACAGTCATCTCAAGGTAAGGTAAAAACCCTGCAGTATTAGAGAGAGAACCCCAATGGTCTGACACCAAGAACTTGATGATGATGAGGAGGAACAGGAGGAGGAACGACTTACTTTAACAGGAAGAGAACTTGAACCTACTGATCTACCGAAGTGCCAAAAATGTCTTGTTGATGCTAGATGTCAGTGGCTAGATTGGCATGGAGCTGATAGGGCCAAAGTAACTCAAATAATCGATAAACCAAGGTATATCAAGTGGCAGAAGAGCATCTCTGACTGTAAAACATATCAAATCTTGAAGCAGATGGACTACAGGAGCAGAAGACTACACTGGGTGCCACTCCTGTCAGCTAAGAATGGGAAACTCGGGCTACAATTTGCACAAGCTCACCAAAACTGGGCAATTGAAGACTGGAAATATGTTGCCTGGGCTGAATGTTTTTGCTTTCTCCTGTGACCTTTGGTTGGTATGGTCAGAATTTGGCTTTAACAACATGAATGCATGGATCTAACCTGCTTTGTATCAGTGGTTTAGGCTGATAGTGATGGTGTAATGCTGTTGGTGATATTTAGTTTTGTATATTTTAGTATCAATTAAACATCACAGTCTACTCGGGTGCCTTTGCTGATGGTGCCCATCCCTACGTGAACACGGTGTACCTCTTCTGCCTGCTGCTTCCAGCAGGATTAATGTGCCATGTCACAAAGTTCAAATAGTCTCAAATTGGTTCCTTGAACAGTGATTTCACTGCACTCAAATGGCCTTCATATTTGCAAGATCTCAATCCAACCTTTAAGATGGGAGGGAACAGAAGATTGAGATCGTAGATGTTCAGCTGACAAAACTGCAGTAACTGTGTCATGCTATCATGTCGACATAGACCTAAATCTCTGAGTAACATCACCAGCACCTCATTGACTCTGTCATGAAGAATTAAGGTAGGGGGAATTAAGGAATTAAGGTTAAGAGTCCAACCTATTGCTAGCAAATTGTTCCTGGAAAACTGATTTCTTTGTTAGCATAAAGTAATCAATTTGCATTGTGAAAAAGGGGAAAGAGGTTACTTTAATGAGGAAGTCATAGCATGAGGCTTGGAAGACTTAACTGAAATCCAAGCTTTCCCCAACAAAATTCTTACAAGGTGTTTTGTTTTTCTATTTCCTTTCCATATGGGTTTGCAAAAGAGTCTGACTCTGTTTGGTTTAGCTGTAGCATGAAATCAGAGATGAGTGTGTTTGCAAGATCCCTGCAAATCTTCCCTGTATAATTCAGTAAGCCAAAAGGCCTGTATTAAATTTTTGGCCTTGGTTAAATAGACACAGTTTTCACATGGTTGCATGATGTGGCAAAGCAAATATGAATCGTGATTGAGTAGAAAATGAGGAAGTGTTCCACTCTCTCAAGCATGCCAGGACTAAGATATGGTTCTCTGCCACTATGAGACTTAAGAGACTGTCATATTGATTTCAACTCCTTTTTCTCTCTCTTGTACTGTAGTTTTACCATGTGTTGAGTCAGAGATGGGACTTGCTCTCCCAAGGAAACAATATTCAGTGTAGACAGAAGGATGGTGCTGTCAATATGACTGTAATTTGTATGCAGCATTATCTCGGAATCCGTACTCCTTGTCTGACATTAGTTGTGCAAATTATGCACCGTTTGTGTCTATATATCAACAGTCTAGCACAAAAAATGTCTTGTAGTGTGAATTTTACAGTATTTTGAAAATGTTGAATGTGGCGTCTGTCTCCCTGCATGCTTTAGACAATGATTGCCTTTTAAAGGGAGAAAGAATAATTATTTTCTCCCTTGCAGACAGTCCGCAGCACTGTTGTGTGCTTAACTCATCAGTGAAGCAGAGAGGATAGGGGCATTAGTATGGCCATTAGCATAGTTCAGCATTGATGTGAAGGCCATTCATCAAACTCAGTGGAAGCACATAAGCAATAAACTAATTTCTTACATTTTTGACACTCCCTCCTCCAACGCTTCTCACCAATCTGCCTTAAATGGCTTGACCTTTATTTTGGTGACATTTTCAGACTAAAGAAAGAATGGCCCTGAGTGGGCTTCCAGCTCAACTCTTCAGAATTGTTCCCTGGAGTGGCAGCACCATTTTGTCGCAAGGCACGGCGGCATTTGCATAACATCTTGATCCATTTTTCTTTTCATGTCATTTGTTTCGGCACATTGGAGAAAGCCTAAAAGCTAATAAGGTTAGCAGTTTGTTTTTGCACATTTCTTTTTCTCCAAGCAAGAGAAATTCTCTTGTATGAATGGTTTCCCAAATTAGTTTGACATTTCGTTTTTGAATATGGTTCTCAGCTTCATATTGTTTGTAGTTCCATTATGACTTGGAGAGCTCTAATTCTGTATTTTCTATCCTCATTTTATCTGCAGAGGTGAACCCCGTTATCCAAATTCATAATCTTATTTCTGTGGTTCAACTGTGACTTTTTACTTTTTATCATTTCCATTCTTTTTCTTTTTTAATGCAGGAACACCCAACTTAGCATATTTGTTTTCAGAAGTAGAGAATGCTTTTTACCTTCCTTTTCGGTTCTCTTCTGTATTTGTGATACATTATTCAAAATACAGACACTTGAAAATTATTCATTACTTTTTCAATTATATTTTTCAAAATAGACTGTGGGTCTAAATCCAGACTTATTCTTGTGTTTTGTGTGAATGGATTGTGCTACCATTACATAACACTCTCTTTCATGTCTGTTATTATTTCACACTTCTGAGATTTATTTGTCTTTTTCTCCTTGGTGTTTAAAAATATATATATTTTTGCAGAAACCATGAAGTAATGAGCAGTTGTTGGGTGAAAAAAACCCCAAGTATGCTGCTTGAATATTGTATTCTGCATTTAACTCCCTCTGGTGCTGTTAAGCACTTGGCTGGGGAATGGTCAGTTTATTGTTTCCTCCACTTTACTTGTGCATGCCACATTCTTCATCATCCCCTTGACTGCATTGATTTTTCAATAGATGGGAGCTGCTGTCTTTCCTGATTTTTGTAGTTGAACCTTACCAGAGTTTGTCTTCCAGGTTGTGACCCTGGAATAAGCCACAACAGTACACTGACCTCCAAGCAAAACTGCGATGGTATCTTTTCTTTTTCTTTTTTTTTTTTTTTAATACGTGTGATGACTTGCTGGTTGTTACCAGCACCAAACATCATAAAATATATATATATATATATATATATATATATATATATATATGAGCTTCATTCTCCAATTTTTATGCATCATGAGCACTTCTTTTTAGCCTTTTTGTGCAAGTAGTTGATTGGCAAACTCAGTATTATCAATCCTGTGCATTCAATGATTGTGAAGGTCCCAGTTAATTTTTTAGGGATAAATACAATGGTAACCAATTTTAATAACAGAATGGACAGTATCTGTGTGATCTTGAAGACTGCATAAATTTGTCTTTAAACCAGGGGCACTTCTCATTTTATCAATTTAAAAATATCAGGGAGGATATTTACTCTCCACATCTGCTTTCAAGCGACTCCGTCACTGCAGCAGTCTTTGTAAATAGGACATCACTTCTATTTATTTTCACCCAATTTAGTGGCCACTATAGACTTCCCTTGGAAACTGTCTCAAGTCCAGTCATTGCTGCCTGTCACCATGGCGACAGTAAGCCTCTAGCCCTGGCCTAATCAGAAGTAGTTGAAAGTGGAGGGATTGTCGAGGGCTCAGATGTAACTCTTAATACTGTGTCTCATGGCAATGACACACAAGTTGTTTGATGGAGAAAAGTTATTTAAAGGTATTTAATTGAAGTTCATATAACCCTGTTGCACTAAAAGAGAGTGTCCACTGGGGTAAGTAACGGACACCTTAATTGCTTTCAAATTTTTAGTCATGCTACCAAGTAAAATAAATACCTACTTGGTGGACTGCATATCCCATCATCCCATTACAGTAAAAATATTACAAACTTCTTAACTTTATGGAGTTTGCCTTGTGTCGTCATGCTTGTGTGAATTTTCTGAATACTCTGGCTTTGTCCCACAGTCCAAAGGCATGCATGTTGATTTACTGGTGATCCTAAAAAGCCTGTAGGTGTGCATGATAGCATGAATGGTTGTCTGTTACTCTGTGTTCCCTATGATAGACTGACAATCTGTCCATGATGCTCCCCACCTTTTGCCCATTCACAGGTGGGATAGGCTCCAGTCCCATTATGACCTTGGAATCCATAAGTGGTTAAGAAAGTGAATGGGTGGCACAACAATCTCTGCTGGGTTATTTGTAATTTAATAGGAATATCAGTCTATGCAGGTCAGCCAGATGGAATTACTGATTGCATATATGGTGGTGAGCAGCTTAGTGATGCGCCAGTGTGCTTGAGTGACTGAGAGACATTATTACTACTCCTTACTTCACCTCTGGTTTGTGAATGGAAAGTCTTTCTCTTGATTTTGAGGCGCTGTATAGTGAAAATAGCTAGCTGTCACTCACCATCCTGACATCTGACAGCCTGAGCTGCATCCATACGAGTTAGAGCCTAATTAAGGTGGTGTTGCTCTCCCGACTCACATTGTAGTGTTTTCACAAGCTTCCTCTCGTTTTTATTTTTTTTCAACCCATCGACCTGGCGCTGCACTGAGCTTCTGGGCATCTTAATAGTCTCAGGCAGATATTCTTAATTGAAATTATATGTTTAGCCATAGCTACAGGAAGCAGGTTTTCCCCTTCCGTTGGCCCTTCCCCTGAGAATAGGTAAATGACTGTCTGCAAAACCCTGATTTTTAAGCACAATGGGTACTTGTGAATTGTTGGCTGCGGAGTTTTCTTCTCTCAGTTATACCAGGCTTCCATATGACTAAGACTTTCTGTACAGGTGGACGTACATGTGTCTGTGTGTTTCTCTGCAATCCAGTGCTCTCGCACTATGCAGAACATTTATGCCTCTTTGATGTTGAACCATGGCACTTTCAAAGAAATGTCAAATGATTCAGTTCCATTTAAGTTTGTGTTTGAGTGAAAACAAAGTGAATACAGGGTGGTAGTTGCACAGAGACTATAATAAATGCTAAAGATGAATCTTGATATTCTGACTCAGAACTGCAAGACAGACCTTAACACTCAAACACCTAAAAGTCTTCAGATGGAGCCCATCCTTTTTTAGAATCTTCCCTTTAGTGAGACGAAGCATCAGAAAGGAGCATGGGATTAAAAGTGACATTATTCGGATCCTCCAAAGGACACAGATTTCTGACAGAAATCAGAAACATTATTATTTTTCCCATTTGGATAAATAAAATGTCTGAAAAAAGTTGGTGCCTGTAATAGTTTTGTTTTTTTTGTTTTTTTTTTAAACCTATTGCTTCAAATAATTTTATTTAACCTCTTTCCTATAAAGAGAGCATACCTTTTAGCTACATTTATGAAAAAAAATACTAAGTGTGAAATTACTATGTCAGTGGCAACTGTGATTAGGTGTACAACCCTGATTGACAGTTCAGCTTTAGAACGATATCTGATCACATCTCAAGATAAGACTTGAAATAAGGCTTAAAGATTGCAGAACACCATGTCTTTTTTTTCCCATATTCATACTGATGGAAGTTTAGATGTAATTTTCCATAGCCAGACTGATATTAACCACCTTTAGCAACCTTGAATCTTCTTATTTATAACACTGTTTTTTAACAGGGTTTTAATGATTCAATAAATTCATAGACTCTTTAAACCACTAAAGCCACTGGCTTACTTTTTTGACATATAGTTAACTTAACCAGTTTCTTTCAGTTTGATGATGTAATTGTGTCTGAATTTTTGATGGTTGTCTTTTACAAAGCCTGAGTTTTACAGTGCAGATTAGCGATCGTTGAGTGTCAGTGGGAAAGGATTTGGCAGAGGAGCTCAGTCTCACCAGCACACTCAGACACCCTTGGGTTTAAATATGGTAAACAAAACAAAACAAAGCTACCAGTGCTCTATCATTGGGAATCATCAGGGGCAGAAAGACAGTTGCAAAATAAATTAGAGTACAGTTACATCCTCTCTCTGTTTCCTTATATAATAGTGTTTTAGATGGGTCCTTTAAAGCGACACTGTATGGGCAAAAGTATTCAGGTGTTTTTAGTCCCTTTGCCATGCAGACTGCTTTGATGAATACAAGAATGGGTCCTTTCTACAGAGCTCACTGAATTTGACTATGGTACTTTAACAGGTTTCCATTGTTGCAACAAGTCAGTTAATTAAATTTCTTTCCTCTTAGATATTCCACAATCGACTGTATTATGTATCGGAATTTCAGGAGCACGCCTCCAAACACTCTCCTTCCTGTTGTCATCTACATAGGTTCCCCCACTTCTGCAAGCTGTTCATTCTCGTTTACATGTCCCACCCTCCCTCCCTCCTTGTTCTCAATTCTTTAACCTCTTCATTTCTATTTAGTGCATGAGGATCTGCCAGCCCCCTATCGAGTACTTCCCCAAACCGCAGCTCAATTCATGTCAAAGCATTCACTTTTACCTATTAAAACGCTGTCAAACCTAAAATGAGGACGGGGGCCCAGCTAGTGAAATAGTTAAATGTGAAATTCTCTCTATGTTGATTGCAACAGGTATGTAATTTGTGACAAATTAATAAAGTTAAGGTTGCTGTATTATCAGAAACAGATTGCATGTAACAGATTTGACGCAGAACAGACTCAAACAGAGTGAAAAACTAGAACACAACTGGTTGCAACAGTAAAACATGATTATTTTTAAACTGCAATGCCACATCTTAGTAAGGACTCATAAAGAACTACACATGTTAGGAAAATCTGTGTATCCTGTTTGTCTGGGGGAGAAAAAGGATTTTCAAATCACCAAGTATTATATTGGTATCTGTCTTAATAATCCTACCTACATCAATTATCTCATTATTTTTGCCTCTTCAGGTCTTTAAGCAGTGCACACAGTATTATAGATTGCATTAGCTATCATTTTAGATGGTATTGGACAGCATTAGAGACTTAACAGTGATCATTGGAAGGAGCTATTAGAAGTGTTATGCTTTCATTTCACTCTATAGGAAACTTTAGACATGACATTTTCTTTCATTCATCGGTGTAGTAGACATGCCTTGAAGTGCCTTAATTAAGACACTTTTTCTTGACTTATGAGCACAGCGTGCTCTTCCGTCTATCACACTTTTTGTCTCATTTGTGTTAGTCTTTTGCGGTGATCCCGACAACCCCTGACAGACCGGATGGATTTGTTGGAGAAAACAACCTTCAGGCCTTTCCAAAGATTTTCAAGCAAATTCACCTCCAGACCATAGCTGGTGTCTTGATCACTGGGCATTAAGACACATATCACGTAGCATCTGCAGCACTGTCTTTGCTATGTGCCGAAAGGTCATTGTCATGCTGAAAGGTGAATCCTTCCTTTGAGGTCATCTTTCTTGAAAGATGTTTCGGCTTTTATCTTTGTTTATGGTTGCCTCACTACTACTGGTTATGCTGGGACCATCATCTTCTCTGCTAACCAGGTGACGAGCAACTGCAGGTTGTTTCCTGTTTATTACCCCCATGGTGTTCAGGCTGGTGTTCCGAGGAGAATATTTTCTGCTCCTGCTGTCAATTTTGCTATCATTAAGAAAACTCCAGGGAGGCTAAGATAACCATTTAATATAGGAGCGGGATCTATCTAGCTACTCTTCCAAGAAGGTCTAATTAATGTAGTGTAGAGCTCTTTTGGCAGGTTTTCCATCATCACAGCCAGACCCAGAAGTTCTTTTACACCATCTAAGCCTAAGGAAATACATTTTTAGGGGCCAGTTATAGTCGGTTTTTCCATGATAGCAAGCCTTTGAATGACAGTAGAAACTACAATTGGTCTTAGGAGCAAACACCAAAAGCATCATCTCAGTACAAACCAGTAATTTTGCTGTCCACCCATGTCAAGTCTCCAACAAAGAATCACCTGACCTTTTCAGAAGCCGAATAGGGACATATCAAACACAACTGTAGAGGATGACTTGCTGTAATTTACCACAAATCTTTGCTGTCTGTACTCCCTTTGTTTCCCCTGTTTTTCACTTCAGCTGTGTTGTGTGCATCTTGCCGTGTTTGCACGCAGGACATTTTCCTTACTCACTTGATGTAACTGCTTGTTTTATGTGGAATAGTAATACTAGTTTGGTTTTGCTTTTTAGCAACAGTTTGTTGCAATTTTATGTTTTCTGCAGCATTTCCTTCTAAGCTTGGTCATTTACACTGATTATGGGGTTTGCATCTGAAACTAAGCAGTGTTCAAACTGTGCATTGATGTTGAATTGAATTTTTATATGGCTGAGATATGCTGTGCTGTCCACCTGTTAAGTGTGTAATCAGTGATTTAATGTCTTTATGTGCCTCTTGTAAGATAATGGGTGAAAATTATTCTGAGGAACCAAACCTGCAATTACTTCACTTCTCGGGATTGTGACGTGCCTGTGAATAGTGTGATTAATGGCAATTGCACTTAAGAATTATGAGGTTTAGTCTAGATTTTATGGCTCTTTTCCCTCTTATTGCATATGCTCTTGGATGACGAACATCATAGCGGCTAAAAAAGGAGTCTTTTGTCTGATAATAATTTACTGACAACCTTTGACAGCATTTGAATTGCAGGAAGTTTCTTTCATCATCAATCTTTTGATATATTGTTATTCTTTATGCCTCAAACAACCATACATTAAAATCGCATAAATGCATTGTGATCTTGGGTAAACCTAATGCTGTAAAGACACAGTCACAGTTCATAAAAGAAGGGAACATGGCAGGTGTTGCATAGACTGAACTGTTATATTTTTCTCAATACAATATCTGTTGACATCATATATGATTAAGCATAATGCCAATTTTTTTTCTTTGTATTATTACACTCACCACTTCATTAGGTACACCTGTTTAATTAACCTGAACAAAAAAATATCTAACCAGCCAATCACATGGCAGCAAATCAATGCATTTAGGCATGAAAACATAGTCAAAATAATGTGTCAAAGTTCACATTGTCCATCAGAATAGAGAAGAACTTTCCCCTGAACCATCTTTCAAACTGCTTCAAGCTGTTAGGAGCAATCACTCAAATAACCCCTGGTTACAAACAAGTTATGCAGAAGAGCATCTCTGAATGCACTAAAGCCTTGAAGCAGAAGGCTGCACCATGTGCCACTGCTGTCAGCTAACAACAGGAAACCGAGGCTACAATTTGCACAAGGTCACCAAAACTGAGCAATAGAAGACTGGAAATACGTGGCTTGGTCTGATAGGTCTTTGCTTTCTTGGATGGTATGGTCAGAATTGGGCATTAACAACATGAAAGCATGGATCTATAATGATTTTGCTGGTGTAATGGTGTACCAACTGAGCATCATTTAGAAAAATCACTTCTATAAAATGGTGACCTAAGCTTTCCATCAGTCTGTTAATGTCCAAAACCAGTTAACCTGGTGTCTAGACTTACACAGACGTGTTACAGCTTGTTTGGGTTTATAGAATGTGTAGAATCGTCTGTGCATTTTGGCCATTGAATTGAATTATACCTCACCTTGCCCCCCCCCCCCCCACCTGTGTTTTCAAGCTGTGAATACCTGCTATTGTTAGCATCTCACTAATCAATGTGTCTGTTTTTTGTCAAGAGACTGATCGACCGATGAAGAGTACTGGTTTGAGAATGGTTTTCTAAATATGTTGACAAGTGCTTTTTATTTCATTTTTTTAATGTTAAGAATTATTCTACCATTTATAGTTCTATGATCTCCACATGTGCAACAGCTGTTAAATGTGGGGAGATGGCAACAAAGCACAACCAGTAGACCAATAAGATGTCATGGGTAAGCTTTTGGTCATTTATAGCAGACGTTTCCTTAGGAAGTCTATTGACATAAAAGACTGCCTGAATCATCTGCTCTATAGGAAAGTTAACATTGCTCTCAGGTCATTGTTTGATGATGCTTGATAGGAGGACTGTAAGGACTGACTCTTATATATTGAGTCCCTTTTATGTACATAATACCAAATAGCATTACGTATGAATGTTCCCATTATGAATTTTTCCATTTCCTGCAATTATTTTGTAATAACTGTGGATGTTCTTGTTGTTTTGTGTGTAAAGCTATTGTGTGAACTCTTGTTGCAACACAAATAACTCAAAGTGGGCCAATAAAGATAACTTTTAGCCTCAAACCTCAGCCAGACTGTGTCTGATGAGAGAGAATATGTACGTTTTTGTGCAGGGTTTTTCTATATTTTATTTTATCTGCACTCTGAGCAAAGACTGTCATTCAGAACTTAAAGTCCTAGCAGCCCTGAAGCACACATCATCGTAATGTAATTGTGCCAAGATCTGATGATGATGATTGAGGTGAGACCTTATTTATACCTCCATGGACTAGTCTTTCTCTGCTACTTTAGGCAACTTTTGCTCTCACCTAGCTATTACCTGTCAGTCACAGTAATGTGCATTGGGTATCTAGGTCCATTTTCCACCTGCTTGCTTTGATGCCCAACAGCAGGTTGTTGACAACACACTCCATAAATACCATGCCCTTTTTTAAAGGGCTAATTTCATGCTTTATGGTCTCGAAGAACTGCATTATCGATTGCACTTTTCTACTTTCTTAATAGTGATTATCAATTGTGTTTTAAATGGAGCAGTATAGTTATAGTGGCTCCATCTGCCTTCTCCTTTTATTTTGTTGTATGCCAGCTCTATTTTCATGGGTGCTTAAATTCTGATCGAAATCTTGTAGAAGGAAAAAGATTTTCACTTTCTCTTTCCAGTTCTAGCCTTACACTTCACTACACTGATGGTTAACATTTATGAAAGGATCCTATTAGTTAATTCCCCCCCTAGGAAAAAAAAAAAAAAAAAGGTGTGTGTGGGGGGGAAGGGTTGAAAGCTGGGTCAAACAGTAGTGTCCAGTGTATAATTTTAATAAAGGTTGCTACTTGCTGGACCATGACATTAACATAGAATAAACTACATCTTAAGCAGAATGTGAAAGGCATAAAAATTCAATCTCTTCACACATTTTCCTTCTGTCTCACCTTATTTTGCAGTTGGTGGGTGGTGAGTTTGATCTGGAGACCAACTTCATTATCCAAGATGCAGAAAGCATCAGCTGCCTGGTGGAGCTGCTGGAGCACTGTGACATCACCTGCCAGGCTGAAATCTGGAGCATGTTTACCGCGGTCCTTCGAAAAAGTGTTCGAAATCTGCAAACGAGCACTGAAGTGGGCCTTATCCAGCAGGTGTTGCTGAAAATGAGCTCAGTGGATGACATGATTGCAGGTACGATAACGATATGATTCTGTCTTCATTTTTTTGCCTGTAGTAGACGTAGTATGTGTGTTTTGTTTGGGGGGGGGGGGGGTTTCGTTGTTGTTTTTTTCAGATGAATTGATGGTAATGAATATGATGTTTATATCTAGAAAGTACATAAGAATGCCTGTTAGGATTTAGCTTCAGTCAAAAAGACAATTTCTCTGTACTTTTTGCTGAAGGTTTTGGTTAAAAAAAAAAAAAAAAAAAAAAAAAAGGCGACTTAGCCCTAAATTTGATCCAAAACAGTTCTATAGTAACATGATTAAAAAATATAAAAACATCAACAAATTTCTTCAAAACCAAGTAGTGAAGACAACAGTGTATTTGATGATTCTCATTGAAAATATGAAGGAAATTAATGGGGATTAGATTTTGTTCAGTAATTTAGTAAATCCACACAATTCTTTGACACATCAGTTTTTGGGAAAAGTCACAATAGCCTTGAACTGGGTCGCCACAGTTGATCATCTGCCTCCATCTTACCCTATCCCCGTTTGCATGTCCTCTTTCACTACATCCATGAATCATCTTGCCTGTGATCTTCCTCTTTGCCTACTCTCTGGGAGCTCCATATTCAACATCCTTTGTCCCTTTTCTTCACATGTCCAAACCACATTAGCCTTACTTCTCTAACTTTGTCTCCTCCTAATATACTTTATCTTACATAGTATAAAAGAGGGAATGTCTCTCCTGGTCATTCACACTGAAAGTCTTAGCTGCTTCCACCTTCTTTCCCAATCTTTTTGTCAATGCCTCCAAACCATACCTCATAACAGATCTCGCTATAGTCTTATAAACCTCCTTTTTCATTCTCGCTGCTATACTTCTGTCACAACTCACCCCTGAAACTCATCTCCACCTCTCTTGTGCACTGTCCATTGCTTTGGATGTTTGATCCCTGGTATTTAAACTCATCTGCCTTCACTACTGCTTGTATCATCATTGTTCACTCCATTGCATTCACGCACATGTATTCTCGTTTCACAAAAGCACTTAATATTAAATATAAACTACTGTATTTTACTGTTCTTATCCTGCAATATTTTACATGTATTGGTTAGAAACTAAAGTTTTGGGGGGTTTTTTGTTGCAGGGCTTCGGATAAAATACAGACGTAATTAAAATGTGGCACCAGGATTATATTAGAATAGCTCTTTGATAACACCTTCACGTAGAAATAGACACACAAGGATATAGAAACAACTGAGCTCAGAACCCCTCAGTCTTTGAAGATTAATGTTAGAGATGAGTTTTTTGTCACTGCGGTTTTGTGTACTGAAGTCATTGTCACTGACATGCTGGGCTCTGCAAATTACACCCGTACCCCATCTTACTTCTAAATTGTGCTTCAGATGATGAAATTAAAATGCATTTTCGCTGCAGTGTTCCAAGTCATTCTCCATGCAATTTCGGCTTTTCTGTGTTAAATATAAGAATTTCACGGACAATGAACTGTAATCTAAAGTAAAATTGTTTCCATTATCTCAGATGTTCAGTCATATGAATACTTTCCCCATGAGAAACTCCAGGAAAACTTCCAGCGTGGATGAATTATAATATCAGCAAAGTGCAGCTGCACGTGATGTGTTTATGTTATCTTTGTCTTTAAAGATTTGCTAGTGGATATGTTGGGAGTACTGGCCAGCTACAGCATCACAGTGAGGGAACTAAAAATGCTCTTCAGCATGTTGCGAGGAGAAGGAGGCCTCTGGGTGAGTAATACCAGGACGAGTTGTACATGTGTGTGATTGTTTGACACTGTCACTGGAGACGCCTCAAGAAACCCATCAACACTGATCGGTCTGTGGCTTGTTATGTAATTGACTTACTGTCGAATGATTGAATGAAGTAACTGAAAAGATATTGAATGTCTGCTGTCCAGCCAGCCACAGAGAAAGCCTTGCTGTCTTATCTATACCCTTTTTATCTTTGCCACCTGTGCAGCCGAAGCACGCAGTCAAAATGTTGTCGGTGCTCAATCAGATGCCTCAGAGACACGGTCCGGATGCCTTCTTCAACTTTCCTGGTCGCAGCGCAGCAGTAAGCTTTCAGATTGTACATTCTGCCATGAAGCAGTTTTCATACATGCACTGCAAGCATGAACTTTTTTGCATGCACAGTGTGAAAATGCAATAAAAAGATGCAAATGAACCTTAAAATCAAAGATTACACAGGTAACAAAGGGTTCTGTTAAGAAAGGGGGAATAAAGGGAGGTGTATCCACATACACAAAGTGCATCTCAGGTACTTTTTGGTCTGCATAGTGGGCAATACACTTTCTATAATGTGGAATATACCGTGCTGTGCCTTTTCCTCATTAAGGCTTTGCAAGATCAAAAGCCTTGTTGATGTTTTTTTTTCTGGTTTGCTGGATTTTTAATCAACATATTGCAGGATGCTGATTGAAGCAAGTAAATGAGGTGTCACAGTGATGTCATTAAATGTTTTTTTTTTTTAAACTGATGGTTTAAAAGTTATTTTAAACTAAACTCCCGAAAGTCTTTGAGATTAATTGCAAATTCACTCAAATAAAAGTGGAACTCAAGCAGATTTATGTCAAAGAGGCTGAACACATGCGCTGATAGAATTATGTCAACACCTAACGCTATGGACGACAGTTCCAGAGCAATTATTAAACATCAATATTTAACTGGAGGTACATATTTGGATAATTAAAATAAAGACTTTCCTTTACATTTAAAACGTTTTAACGTTAGTCTCAAAAATGGAATGAAAATATGGATTCAGGGATATTCTTTTTGTATTTTTTTGTGGGTGAAATTATGAACATTTTAATTTACATTACTGATTTATATATTTATGTTTAATTTTAATTCATGTAGTATAGTATAGTAGCATATTATCCTACTATAATACACCAGTCTCTCTCTGTGTGTGAACTCCTCCTACACGAGAACTCGTTCAGCAGCCAAAACTGGCACAAAGAGGTACATCTAAGGCCCCTGAAGCTTCTTATACAAATCAGATATTATAGTGCTATCATAGTGCCCAGCAACCACCTACCAATGGACTAAAATCACCCATATGTAGCATTTATGAACCGGTAACACCTTATGAAAGCATTGTGTCATTTTAACTTCACAACAGTAACATCAAATGTATAGCCAAAAAATCTGAATATTCAGATATACTGTATATTATATATTATGATGTCACTATGCCATCTAACAATGGACTAAAATAACATTTGTATAGTAGAGCAGGACCTGTGCATTGCAGGGAAGCTGCAAAAGTTGGTTAAACTTTATGCAGCCAGTCCAGTATTTATCTTCAATTTATATACTGCCCCTATTTTCTTCAAAGCAAACAAGAATAAAGCTTAGGTGCATACTAGTCTGTATAATTTAGCTTACCCTGTCATGTAACTCAGCGATAGCAGTAGGGGAACATAATTTTAAGGAGCTATCTCTGATGGTGCATGAATTTGTCCTTTACTATCTTTTCTGTTTGTTTTTTGTTTTAGGCAATTGCTTTACCTCCTATTGCTAAGTGGCCTTATCAAAATGGGTTTACATTTAATACCTGGTTCAGAATGGATCCCTTAAATAACATCAACGTGGACAAGGACAAACCATATCTCTACTGGTGAGTACACACTAACTTATGCTTTTACTCCTTTTTCCAATGTCCCCAGTACACGCCCATCCCTCTCATAGGTGCTGTAAGGCCACGTTATGACGCCAAAGAGAAGTAAATTGCGCTTTCCAGTTTTCCATCATTCTAATTGCTTTAGCTTTGTATTAGAAATCATACCCTCTCTGCAGAGACCTATAAAGCTACAAGTAATTTTATTGACAAAGCAGTATGGTGTCTGATATGCTGTGACCTACAGTGATTTTCTCGTCTAAGTAGATTATGACTGCAACTTGTTTTTCAAGGTTAAACTAGTTTTACAGACAGTTTTTTACACACTGGCAGCTCTTATGTAATGTGATTCGTGAAAAGGGCTTCATTTTTGCCAGATAATATTCATGAATTATAATAAGAATAGGGAATTAGGTGAGATTATTGAGATTAAAACCCACGGGGCCATGATCTACAGCGGCTACACAACTGTCGACTCCAGTGGTGAATTGCCGCTGTGGGAGACGCTATGGAGGTATTAATTTAGTTTTGAATATCTGCCACATAAGGCTCACGTAGCAGCCCTTCCAGGAGCTTGTGAGTAATTAGTGCTAAAGTCAATAACCTAGACGTGCAGTGATGTTTGGCTGCTCTGTTTATTAGAGGGACTCTGGGAGAAAAGCTCAAAATACAAAGCGACATATAAAAGAATTGTAGTAGGAGAGCGAGCTAATAATAAAGATGAAAAGTCAGAGAGAAGACTAATTGTCCAATATGTAGTTCAGTGTGAATGAAAGAGTCTGTTCACCTTGGAAAGACTTGTTCTGTTTGTCAGATGTACAACATCAAAAAGAAAAAAAAATGGCTAAGCTGTGATGTTTGTATTCGTCCAATCATGTTTGTATTCAGCACTGGTACAGTCCCACAAAAAGGTGAGATATGCCAAACTAATCCTGTTTATGCTTTGCTCTGAATGCCTCACAGCTCACTGGTAGGGCATGTAGACAACAAAAAGAATTGTATCTTTAGAAAGGAGTGTGTCCACTGTGTCTTGGCTGCCTCAGCGGTATCTGTGTGTGGGTCATATATTTCTCTAGCTCTGCATCCAGCCCTGCGTTGCAGAGGCCTGTATTCTCTTTATCTGCCTTGACAAAGAGGTCGGTTTGTCTTAGATGGTGGTGTGGTGGAGTGGGTCTTTGTAGATGGAAGACTAATATAGACCTGAGGATTGTGAAAGTGTATTGAGTAAGTGTCAGCAATGAAAAAGATGTTCATTCCAAGCAGACTATGAGTGGAGAACTATTGTTCTATTGCAAGGTTGTTTGTGCGTGTACATAGTGTAGGCTGTATAGGGTCGCTTCTTATTGTTTACAAGTTGAATTTCCTCAGTGCTTCTGTAATATATCTTTTACCAGGAAGGCAGGAACATCAGAGTGGAGCGATTTGCCATTGAGAGCGTTGTCAAAGCATAGTCTCGCTTTTCTGTTTGTTTAAATCCATTCACTATATAGCTGAACAAATAACTACAGCTACTTTGCTCTTGTGATTCTTGAGGTATAATATCACAATTCTCTTATGAGTTATTTGTCAGTTACTTTTGCAAATTGCTTTCTGGCCACACAGTGCAAGGTATTTAAAATAGCGTGACCACAAACTTATTATGCAGTGCAAAGCCACCGTTTTCTTAATTTGTTTTTCTTTGTTTGGCGCCTTAAGGAGGAAACATACGAATGAACTTGAAAGGATGAAAAAATAAAGAAATCGGACTGCATAATTTGCTAGTCAAAAAGTTCTGCTTTTGTTGCTTTAGAAATATATTTTTTTCTGTTTGTGGCTAAGTACATTTGGGTTACCCTGTCAAGTTTACCAGCTCATGATTTACTGTGTGAATATCTCTTTCTGCAGCTTTCGCACCAGCAAGGGCATCGGCTACTCTGCACATTTTGTTGGTAACTGCTTGATCATCACATCTCTCAAGTCCAAAGGAAAAGGGTTTCAGCATTGTGTGAAGTATGATTTTCAGCCCAGGAAGGTAAGAGCAATTTTGGTTTGTTCCTGCTACAAGTGTTCTAGACCAGGCTTGGCCGACTCCAGGACTCGAGGGCCGGTGTCCTGCAGGTTTTAGATCTCACCCTAGGTCAACACACCTGAATCAAGTGATCAGTTCATTACCAGGCCTCTGGAGAACTTCAAGACATGTTGAGGAGGTAATAGCCATTTAAATCAACTGTGATGGATCAAGGACACATCTAAAACCTGCAGGACACCGGCCCTCGAGGCCTGGGTTTGGACACCGCTGTTCTAGACCATATATCATTATTTAGACTTATTTCAGTTACATTATCTGTACCCATGGACTCCATATCTATTCCTAGTAAGGTCTGTGGTGATGAAAACATTTATATATTTCATGATGAAAACTGAAAAAATGTGTAGTAGCTGTAAAAATAAGTAAGTCTAACCCTAACAGTCCATACACACGATGTCTGGTGATGATATTCCTTGTTTTTAGTGTCTTTCCTCTTATAGATTTGATTATAGTGTAATGCAGTGTACTTGTATTCATATAGTACTTTTTGTTTTCTTCATTGCCATTCAAAGTCCGGCACTTTATTCTACACACTTTAAGCGCTTTATCCACCTCACATCTACGGCCAATTTAGAATCACCAATTAAGGTGACAAGCATGTCTTTGAACTGTGGGAGGAAACCAGTGTAGCTGTAGGAAACTTATGGAGAACGACCACAGCTGGCGTTCAAACCAGGAAGCTTCTTGCTGTGAGGTGACAGTGCTAACCACTGCACCAGCATGCCACCCTCTATCGATTCCTAGTGTATTTTCTGTGTGGCGGAAACAGTAGGTGCACAGAGCTTTTCTGCATCAATGCAGTTGTTTTATTATCTAAAAGTATAACAAATAAAGGGCTGCACGTGGCTCAGGGGTGCAGAAACTCTTTCCTTTTGATATGATTATTTTTCAGTGTACTGTCAGGAAAAAACAAACAAACATGCCAGTGTGAATTAGGGGATTTAATAAGCTTGGCGGTAAAAAAGAAATTCTCTTGAACTGTTTCTTGATCCCAATTGCAATTCCCTGTTCCATTTTCTTAAATTGACATTGTTTTTTTTATCTCTACTGTTCTCAAATTGCTTCCTCAATTGTGCTTGTTGCCTTTGTCTCTATACTATATTAATGTCTTGAACTTATTGTTACACCAAATCACTACACATAAGTCATGCTGTGTATGTTTCCATATAAACGTGAATGTATTTAAAGCCCCTGAGCAGTCTTAACAGGTCTAATTGGATGTAAATGTAGATGAGAATATGAAACTTAATTTAGCATGAAGTGTCAGTGTAGCGTACCTATCCCTGCAGAGAATGAAAGCTGTCTCTAAGCATGTGTCAAACAATTAGAGGCTTCACATAAGACCTGGGAACAACTATTCGTCTCATTCCAAGTGTCACACTGCAGGTATGGTTTTGTGGAATAACGTAGAAGACAACTTGCTGTAAATTGAGTTTTTAATTGATTTTGAGTTCAGACATGGATACGTGACGTGGATAAGTACAGGTAGCTTGCATTCTTCCCCTTAACCATGAGTCCTATTTTAAGTGTCAAAGGAGCTTGCAAAGAAAAGCATCTGGACTTCTTTAAGTTGCTTGAAGACATATCACTTCTCATCTGAGAAGCTGAAGAACTGAAGAAGCTTCTCGGATGAGAAGTGAAACGTCTTCAAGCAACTTAAAGAAGTCCCGACGCTTTTCTTTGCAAGCTCCTTTGACTACGATGACCTGGATGACTGAGAACCTTCACAGACATCTTTTAAGTGTCCTTACCTTTGTGTGAAGTAGCAGTAATTCTGTTAGACTGCTCACATTGCCCTTCCTGGGTCAAACTAATAAAAAGTAAGCATAGTCACGTACTGTAGGAGATGGACAATCTGTTTCCTGCTGCTGTGACTGATTGTCTCAGTCTTACCCTATGTTCATATTATGAGCAGCCTGAGTGCTTTATAGTGGTATGCAGTTCTGCATCGGGCGTCTTATTGTTATCGGCACAAGCAGCTTGACAGGGGGAGCAAGTCCAAGAGCAGTGCAGACACCAATTCAAAGCAGTTCTGCAGTATTTTTAATAAAAAGCAACGTCGAATAAACATTTAAAAAAAAAAAAAAAATATTGCCTGGACTGCAGTGTCACTGTCTCTTTGCTACATGCCATGTTCCTACTCTCAGGTAAAGGCACAAAAAGTAAAAAGACCAAAAATATATCTTAAAAAAGGTGGAAAAAATATATTTTTCTACTTGATGTCATTAAAGCCACATTGTTTTGCTTCTGCCTGGTGTGCCTTTGTCACACTTTCCACATTTCCAACTGCTGCTTCCAATTCCTGCTACTATTGCTTAAAGTTTCCTATTTCTTATTAAATAAAGAATTAAGAATTAATTTAGAAGAATTAAGTTTTAGTTACTTTTTTTTTTCTTTTTTTTAGCACAGAACAGTTGATATGGTCAAATATATAAATACACTCACTGTTCACTTCTTTAGGTTCGCCTTGCTAGTACCTAATGCTAGCAGGGCTGGAACTACTTTTTCCTTCAGAACTGCATTAAGTCTTTGTGGCATCAGTTCAACAAGATGCTTGAATGATTCCCCCAGGAATCTGGTACACGTTGACGTAATAGCTTCACACAGTTGCTGCAGAGTTGTTCATCCAGTTGTACATCCGCAATCTTGTGTTCAACCACATCCCAAAGGATTGAAATGCAATGGTTGTAGAGGTCATTTTTTGTACAGTGAACTCATCATCATGCTCAAGACACCAGTTTTAGACTGTTTGTGACACAGCATGTAATCCTGCTGGAATGAGCAATCAGAAGATGAGTATACTGTGGTCATAAAGAGATGGACATGGTCAGCAACAATAATCATGTATTGTGTAACATTTAGTGAATGCTCAGTTGGTACTAAGGAACCCAAAGAGTGGAAAGAAACCCCCAACCATTACCATCCTAGTAATGGTCGTGAAATCCCAGTATATCAGCAGACACCAGCAACCACGCCATGTTTAAAGTGATTTAAATTAACTTTTGTCTCCATTCCGATGCTCGGGTTGAACTTCAGGTGGTTGCTGCTATATGACTGGCTGATTTGTGTTGACAAGCAATTGAACAGCTTCACCTTGTGAAATGGGCAGTGAAATAATATAATAACAGACCATTAATGTTTACCTCTTTTAGCATATAGTTAATAAGAAACAACTTTCTCCCTCTTGCTAATTTTTAAATTGTTTTTTTTATTGTTGCACCCTCTCACCTCTTTGGCTGCAGTTCTGCAGTATTTACCTTCCTTTTGTGTGTGATAAAAATTAGCTGTCTTGCGTCCCTTTGGCCTGTCCTCTGATCTATTATTTACTCTCCTCCTTTGTAAATCTGAGAACATTGTGTAGCAAGCTTCGTTTCCATTGTTCTTTTGAACTTTGTGATTCATTTAAAATTATTTGTGATGTTGTTTTATAAACTAAATGATACATTTAGTTAAAACATTAATGACCTAAATACATAATGCTGTATTCTTTAAATCTCAATCTGATTGCTTTCTCACCTTTAGTGGTACATGATCAGTATAGTCCACATCTACAGCCGCTGGAGGAACAGTGAAATCAGATGCTATGTTAACGGACAGCTTGTTTCTTATGGAGACATGGCATGGCACGTCAACACAAATGATGTAAGTCCTCCTTATTTGTTACTTTTTCTCACTGTTGCCGTTTTGTCGTGATTTTAATGCTTCCTGGCACAAGGCTAAGGCTGCCACATCAATGTTTCGCATGGCTCGCGCTCTGTGGGAGTAAAACATGTATACATCCTCAATAATTCTAATTGATGAAATGAGAAAATGAGTTTTAACTCACTGTTTTCCTCTGAAGTCTGTCTAGAGTTTCACTCTTTATTTGAACATCTGTTTGTCCCGGTTGTGCTGCAGTAGATATCAGAATACAATTTTGAGACCCAGTAGCTGTTTTATGTGTAAATAAATAATAACTTCCATTAGACTGAGGATGTCTTTTTTAAAATGTGTGATAACAAGGTGATTTACAGTCTAACAGAATATTTGTATGTTCAGATGATTTCACACAGTTTTTAGAAATGATTAGTGTTGCATTTGGACTTGCAGAGAGGACACATTTAGAAAGGTGTGCTTTGAACCAAGTGTAGTTCATGAAATATTCAACCACATTAAATGAAGATGCCTTAATTTGTGATTTTTGTAAAGAAATGTTGCGATACATGAAGAAAAACATGAACATTTGCAGTATTCCATAGGCATAAGCAGGTCTCTGGTCACATACAGTGGTCAACAAATTTATTAGACAACCTGGCAATGTGGTTTAAGCCAGAGCTGTCCTAAATGAACATTTTCTGTAATTTCCAAAATATGTTTCTGTGATGGTTAATCCATCACTATGCATCAGTTTTCACTAAAAATTATATTTTTTATTTTGTTATATTATATTTATTTTGCTGAATTGTAATTGTTGTTGTTGGCCACAAATTTTCAAATTTATTGTTTTACAGAAAAGCAGATCAAATAATCAAACTTTTAAAAACTTTTTATTAAGACGCTAAATTACAGTTGTTTTCCCGCATCCCGTCCTTCCATCCGTTCTCTTCCATTTATCCTTAACAGGGTCACTGGAACCTATCCCAGCTTTCATAGGTAGAAAGGCGGGGTACACCCACTAACAGAAAAGTTTTAGTGGTTGAATGTTGTGCTTGATTGATTTCTGAGAAGACCAGAGGGCATAAAAACATGAATTCACATGAACTGAAAATGTGACTTTTTTTTGTCTAACTAACAATATAGGTTTTAGCTATAAACAAGATTTTGGCAGATTTTTTTTATAAATATTTGGGTTTTCTTGTTATTTTGACAGGTGGTAAAGAAATTTGTTAAGGACTGTATATTTGCTGAAAAGCTCTGTGTTTTGTAGACAGTGAATTTGCTGTACTTAGTTGGAAGACATCTAACATGCATTATATGTATAATTTTGATTTCTTCTGTTTCTTTGCTATTGAGGCTACAATCTTAAAGGTTAAATGCTGTCATCTTTAGATATCCTTTTTAATTGCCTTATTCTGTTCTTAACTACAACTCAGATATAGATTATTGTATCTTTCTAAGTAATACAGTCCACTAAAGCTGTATTTCTTAGTTAGCATAAATATATGTGGTAATGTTTTGGTTGACTGTTTGCTTTAAATCTTACACATGTTGGACGTAAAACAGCATTTTTACAGGGTTAGATAGAACCAGATCTCTATCAACTAATCTGATGTTTTTATTCTGCCATTGAACCTCTTTTATAGATCTTCACTTGTAATGCAATTTGCTGTTGCCGTTGTAAATTGCCCTTCGATTTGGTGCTGGATGTAACTACATCACATTTTTTCACTACTACAGAGATTATATAGAGGTTTCATGTTTTTGTAAATCAGGGCCGTTAGGAAATTCTTTGCATCAGGGAATTGTCAACGTAAACACTGAAACAACATGAGAGAATGTTACTTTGAAAAACGAAATTGAATTTCTTGGCTGGAATAGAAAATAAAATACATTTGAAGGACCCATTTGAAAAATCAAATATTTTACATTTTACTTTTAGACCTCTGCGTAATAGTGCTGTGTGATATATATATATATATATATATATATATATATATATATATATATATATATATATATATATATATATATATATATATATATATATATATATTTTTTTTATTTTTTTTTTTTTTTTTCTTCTAGTCCCTGATGGTGTTGCCTCTTTTTCTATGTCCCTCTTGCAGAGTTATGATAAGTGCTTCCTTGGGTCCTCAGAGACAGCGGATGCTAACAGAGTGTTCTGCGGGCAGCTAGGAGCTGTCTTCGTGTTCAGCGAAGCTCTCAATCCCGCTCAGATATTTGCAATTCATCAGCTAGGACCAGGCTATAAGGTATGTGCTTGTGGGTGCCTAAATTAGATTACATGTAAGCAGTCTGCATTACCAATCCATCTGTGAAATCAATGAGCAGCTCTGTCCTGCTGTAGTTCCTTTGCCTTGTATCGCTGTCCTGCTTTTCCTCCCAGATAAACGGCTGCATAAATTACCTACTTCTGGGGAATAATGGCACAGTACACAGAGGAAAGCAGCAGGCCCTCTGAGGGGATAGAGACATTAGCTGCAGCAGGTGGAGCGCTCCCGAGCATCTTAACAAAAATCAGAACATGAATGTGAATATAAAAGGAAACTGACCTCCCAAAATAGGGATTACAGTGTGAATATTTATTATATGTTGACAAAACATCCCACTGATCTGCAAGAAAAAGGAGGTGCCTGTTTACTTTCAGATTATTCTCCTTATTGTCTCACTTTTGTCCCAGATGCTCACAAAAGGCTGTTTCTGTTCTGTTTCTTCAGTGTTAAGCCCAACACCCTCTCCCAAAAGTAGGAATGGCATTTCATGCTAAATAAACCCTGAACACAAGATGTGACTCATGCAGTTTGCACTCTCAGTGACCAATTTGTGCCACTAGTGTTTTGTCTCCAGCTGTTTTAAAGACAAACTTACTAAGTAAAAGCTACCCTGCTGAAGATGATTTAAGTCAGGTCTACTGATGCCCAGGAAATTCTCAGAGAAATCATTGTTTTCTCTTTTTGCTAATGACTGGTTACTTGTTGTTCCCCTCCTTAACTGCATTTCATGACCTTCTATTAAGACACAGCAAAGCAATCGTTCAGAATTCTTGAAATAATGAAGAATAGATGTCCCCAGGGGAGACAATTATCTGCAGTTCGTGAAGTTGTAAACAATGTTTTTAAGACCTAGACAGGTGAGTTGGGGAGAAAGGTCAGACAGTTGTCTACCCCACTGATTTATTGTTGTAGTGGGAGTGCTATACAAATGACGAGAGGTCTGTTTTAATTCAGAATTTCCTGGAGGAGTCTGAGTGCAGCCAATCTCAGCATACATCTGTTAGACTGTGTACTATACACTCAACTTTATACTGTCTGAACTCAGCAGAGCCGGAGAAAAACCATCGCCTCTGATGTATGATTTATTCTCTAATCCGTGGTCCTTTCCTCCATGTTTGATGTCCGACATGCTTTCACTTACTCCCACGGTGTATTCAGTGTAACCGTAACTGCACTTAGTTTAAATGCAGAGATTATTGCTGCCTAGGGTTACCGTTTCTAGTGCATGTTATGATTTATGGCTGTAAATCTGACTGTGTTGTGTTAGCTAGATTTCTTCTTCAGGCTCTGAACTTGGATGTACTTCTGTTTATTTCGTTTAAAGTACAAACAAACAACTTTTTTCTTGTAAAGTTCAAACTTTATGATTGACTTGACATTCACAGACTTTGACAGATACAGTTAGAGGTGCTTCTGGACACACTGTGCCTGACAGCAGCTGACATATTTTTTTCTCTCCATTCGTTACTCCAGTTTTAGCAGTTAGTTAATCTTCAAAAGTCAGGTAATGACTCACGAGGTCTGGGAGTTCTTTAAACAGAAAGCCTAAAAAATCCCCTCTCTGCATACTTATTCCTAATATTTTCTTCTTTTTTCTTTTTTCATTTTTCTTTATTCTCTTGGAAATAATGTCATCTGTATTTGACAAGTTAAAACAATTGTGCCATGATTAACAGTTTTTCACATGATGCACTTTGTTTTTCCTTTGTTTTCTATTATCACTATCAGATGTGTTCTACATAAGGCAGATTAGCCCATGAAATTTGTAACAACACTGCACTGCAGTATGAAACACAAGCTACAGGAGAAGATATTGGGGCACAAATCTGGTCCACTGTTGCTCAAAGTATTTGACATCTAACTGTGCAGTATGCCTTTACAAACATTTGTGAAAGAATGGGTCATTCTTTCTCACTGGATTCATATGTGCCACAATTGCAACAAGTCAGTTTGTGGCCAACACTCTACTGATTTACTAACTGGAAACTTCCAAACCTCCTCTGGCACCAACATTAATATCAACATAAAAACTGTGAGCTTCATGCCCAAGCAGCTCCTGTACATGTAAAGTGAACATGGCCAAATACTTTTGATGTAAGAAAACCGAATCACAAAAGCTTCAGATAATCCACAGAAATGTGTCAGCAGTGAACTTGCTTTACAAAATAATCCCAACAGTAATTTTTATAAATAACTTAATCAGCGAGGAGCCGATGGGAAACGGACCAAAGCCGGAAGTAAAACAAAACAATGACAAGCAAAGTCAGTAAAAAAGAAAACTAACAGCCTACAAAACAAAAACCATGCAGATGATAGATATGTGACTTTTTTTTTCCTAGCAAGTAAGAAACAATATACAGAAAGAAAAAATTTGGAAGTGAAAAATTGCTTTTATTTTAATTTGTAGTTGGATAGTTAGTTCACTGTATTAAAGACACACAAGGGTCAATAGCAGAAGAAAATGAAAGTCATACTCGGGTATATTGTGTTATTTTCTACTTGTATCACAGGCAACAGGGAGTGTTGCAGTCCTCTAAGTGTCTTCCTGTGGTGTGCAGAGAGACTGGGTTGCCCCTGGTCAGTGGCAGCCTTTGGGACTAGTAGAAAAAAGGAGGAACTGCACTCTAATTCTTTTTTATGAGTGTCTGGCCTATGGAATGATGCTGTCACGCTACAGGGTTTGATAGCCCAAAACCCATGGGATCATTATTTTCACACTGCGGCAAGGATCGCACAAAAGTGCAAAGCAGTGGAGCTTGTTATTTCTTGCCACTTGGGTTCCATGAGTTGAAACTTTTGAAGGATGTTAGAGACTTCATGATGAGATGCATGATGTCCGCTGTGTGGCAGATGAAGAGATTATCTCTTATGCTTTTTTATCATCGAACTGTACGTAGATATGTCATTAAACCCTCTCAGTTTCAGTGCTGTGAGGAAACTGATATAACGCCTCTATAAATAGACATATTTACTAGCATCATGTTGAAAAAGGTTCATAGCACTTTAGGCAGAGACGAAACTGTAACATGTAACAAAACGGAATGAAAATGTCAAATAGTATTATTAAATTTCAAAAGATGCAAGGTAGTGTTGTGCAATACTTGTACTTGTTGTTTAATAATAAAGATTATTAAAAACTTCCAAATGTAAGTTTCTACTAAAGGCTGCCACCCACTTACAACTCTGCACTTCAGAGGCAGTCAGAATAGAAACCATACTCGTTGCAGAATTTGACAATCTGAGTCAGATCACATTTTTTTTTATCCATTTATTCCTCACTGAGAAAAAGAATCCCAGATTTAGATGCGTTTTGGACAGGTGCGCAAACCCTGTTTGCCATGTTGCGGAACATACTGTATTTATCTACAGTCCCTCTAGGACCAGATGGTTGTTTCATCACTGTTGCTTCAGCTCTCTCTGTCTCTCTTTATCTCACCACCACAGTCTTGCTGCCCACAAGTCAGAGAGGGAAGGAAAAGCATTTCTTTCACCCATTAATAATTCAGCCCTCCTGATTAGAGAAATTGATTTCTGCGTTCACACTGCACTGACAGATTAATTCAGCTCATCTGTCAACAGCTAATTGATTGAGTAAATTGAGACTAGTCTGTCATCGATCAGCAGTTTGTTATGGTAGCCATATTGAATGTGTTACTAAACCACTGACTCATTTAACCTGTGCTTTATGAGACATGTTGGTAAAAGCATTGTGGTAAATATGATGCAGTTATTCTTACAAGACACACAGTCCCAGTAAAACATTGAATTATCATCATAATCATCAAGTCGCTGGTTTATTTCCCTCAGCTGGGCGTAAATTTCTAATCTGTTTTCTTCCTCTTATTACTATAGATGTGAGGTGGCACAGCAATTTGAAGCTAAACTGCCAACCGCCAGCTTTAATTTGAATGTGTTTTCAGCTGTATTGGCAAAACTCGTCCCCAATTTGTCTCTGCTTCATGACTGTATTGGAAAAGAAAATTACAATGTCAGTGCAAAACAAGCAAAAGCAACCCCCCCCCCCCCCACCAAAAAACCTTGCGTACTTTATATCCAAAAAGACTGCTCTGACAGTGCCTTGTCTGCAGCCTTCTTTTAGTATGTTTTTGTGAGAGTTCAGCAGTAACTGTGCTCGGCTTGAATTTGCTCATGAACAGAGTGGAGTAAATGACTTCTTGGTTAAATTAATGCAGGTACACAATCATCTCTGGTATCAAAGCAGCTTTGATCTTTATCATCAGACCCTAATCATTGTACTCTGCAGTCGAACTTGAAGATTGTCATCAGGCAATGTTGCACTCAGAACAAAAGGCTTACGTGCACATTCAAAGTAAGACAAAATATGCAGCAAATATCTCCATTTCTCCAAGAGACATAACGATGAAAATAATTCATTTTACAAATATAAGTTTAAACATGAGTTTTACGTCTCATATTTTGGAAATTTATTTACAGCCACTGGTTTTCTATTTTGAATACAGCTTTTCTTTTGACATGTAAACATAATACTGCTGTCACTGCTCAATTTATTCTCTTAGTTACTAAAAAGCTAATGGTTTTGCCTTTTGTTGTTGATTGTACCCATACAGAATGATAGAGATGAACAGGATGCTTTAATCAATGGAGAAAATTCATTTTGAAAATGGCGATATGCTGTAATGCACTCAGTGTCAGCCATTTTTCATTCTCAAATGAAGTTATAATTAAAAGATAACACCCAAGAGGCAATGATGGGGTGTATGTTCACTAAGAAAAATACATAGCCCATCACTCTCACACTTTTATTTTTGTCATTCCTTTTTTGATTTCTCTCTCTCTGTTTTTTTCTAACAGAGTACATTTAAGTTCAAGTCCGAGAGTGATATTCACTTAGCAGAGCATCACAAGCAGGTATTATATGACAGCAAATTAGCCAACTCCATCGCCTTCACCTATAATGCGAAGGCCACTGATGCCCAGCTTTGCCTGGAATCTTCGCCTAGAGAAAATGCCTCCATCTTTGTGCACTCACCGCACGCCCTTATGCTTCAGGTCAGTTGCATTACTCTTAACTTTGTGCTCAATACTTTAGGTACTGACTCGTTCATTTTTATTACATTGGGTTTAAAATTCAGTCCGTACGAAGGCGTATTTATGGGTTTTGCCTTACCCTTCCAGGATGTGAAAGCCACAGTGACTCACTCCATCCATAGTGCCATACACTCTATTGGTGGGATCCAGGTTCTCTTTCCCCTCTTTGCCCAGCTGGACTTTCATCAGCTGAATGACAGCCAGGTGGAAACAACTGTCTGGTAAGAAGAAGCAATTTTGAGACTGTACAACTTCTTTTAGAAATGAAAGTAAAAGTTATATACATGAAACTGTAGATGAGGGGAAAAGTAATTTGGAAGTTGTGAATTTAATTCCTTTTTGATATTTTTTTATTGTGATTTATGGCTGTGTTTGTGACTGATGAAGGGTTGGCAACTAAAGTAATATTAATCACTTCTTAAAATGACTTAAGGGTTGCTTTTTTCCCCCCATGAATAAATCTTCATGTAAATTATCAAGTTCAGCTGCAACATTCCAGCATCTGACTTATCCTAATTGGGAAGTCACTGAGGTGTTCCAAATAATTATCTCCCTTTTTTGTGGTGTTAAGCATATTGGCAGTTAACCTCATAACTCACTGGGAGTAAAATCAACAGAAGCAATGGGCTATTTTGTTAAACTTGATGCTTAATATGGTTGAAAACTACGAATGTGGGTTTGCTCATGATTTTATAGTAAATGACAACTTATGATGGATTCAGTTCAGAAACACCCAGGGTCTGCAGCATGGATTTGTTGGATAAATAATGCAGTGATGAGATTTTCTGTATCATATAGCAGTCTTGGTCAAGCTGTAGTCCCCTTTCATTATTATCTCTGCTCACTGCTTCAGACTCCTCTCACCCCATCGTTCTGAGCTGGTCTGCCCAAAGCTTCCCAACTGTGCTCGGGATGGAGCCTGAGCTCTGCTCTAATCCTGTGTTAGTTCAATGACATGGATGGACGCAGGAGTGGCTGCATAGCAGCACAAATCCCTGATACCCAAAGCTCTGTCCCTCTGTAGATTCCTCTCCTCTCAGCTCTCTGTCCCTCCTCCTCTCTTTCTAGCATGTTAGAGTCTTTGGCTCACTGTGTGCAACGCTCCCAAGCACTTTGCTTTGTCCTTGCCGTGGCTTTTAGACTGAGTCCTTCTAAAAGCCTGTTGGGCTGAGAAGTTCAAAGCGTCTGCAACAATTAACTCCATATAATGCTCCCTGATCTGCCTTGGCTGTTCTTGACAGCATCATCAAATAGTGATTTAAAAAAAAATCCCCTTTAATAATATCGTGAGCCTGTGTCACCTTGATTTCCAAGCAGTGCTGGTGTCGCATCAGCCACGACTCCTCGACCAAATTGGAAAGAATCTCTGCTTGCAGCAAAGGATCATGGGATAAACCAGACCCACACAGAGTCGTGTCATCTAATTCTGTTCTCTGTTTAAGTAAATAGTTCAAAGGTGAAAAAAACGACTTGAAGTTAACATTAAGTAAATGAGTTTGTATGCATGTAGTGTATGTTCACTATACATGAGCAAGCCTGCAGAGGAGTGATTGTGTCCTTGTGATTGTTGTGCTGGGGTGAAAACCACTAGAGGATGTGAGGAAAAGCCGATTAAGAAGTGTCACCAAGCACCACTGTTGCTCAGCCAAAGGCTTCTGCTGAGAAAAAAAACCTGCAACAAAGAAAAAAAAATGCCTTCACTGCACTGCCCTGCCTCCTCCTTCTTCCCCCACCTCATACAAAAATATGATACCTACAAACTCTGTTACAGTTCACCGTAAAGAAATTCCCCAGTCCCTGGAGAACCCAGCAAACCAGCCTTTTCTCCTGCACTGAAGAGGGATGAAAGCAGTGAGCTAGAGTTCCCAGCTGACTTCTGACATCCTCTGAAAATGACCTTGTTTCCCCCCCTTTTCATTCTGTTTATAGAATAGTTGATGGACAAATTACATCTTAAGAGTCTGTGAGTCGATGAGTATTTTATTCCTGTATGAGAGATTGTGACTTTTACTTTTACAGTGCCACTCTCATGGCTTTTCTGCTTGAGCTGCTCAAGAGCTCCGTGGCCATGCAGGAACAGATGTTGGGAGGAAAGGGATTTTTGGTGATTGGATACCTACTAGAGAAGGTATGCAAGAGCTTACACAAAATATTGCCACTGTTTTCCTACCACAGTGTAAAGTTTTCTAATTTAACCTGTGTTACCACACCCGTAAAAATACGCAGTACTATCAAAGTCTTCTGGAATCAGTCCATAAAAAATAAAATAGAAAAATTTAGACAGTTTTGCCTTCAGGTTCATCTCCTTGTGCAAGCTGGGACTGCTTTCATCAAAGCTGCTATCTTTAGATTAGATGCTTCCTTGATCTCACACATTTCCACAAGACACAGATTTCGCAAATCACAGTTCTTGTCATATTTGCTAAATGTCCTTCATCAAATTTCTCAGTATGGTACAGTACAATTTATTGTTCAGTCTCATCCCAGGAACACATTCACAGTTCACAAATCTTGTGAATGTTGTAAAAAAAACAAAAAAAACCTACCAGCTATGCTACAAGCTGTCGAGACATGCACACGAAGATGGCCCTGAAAGGGAAATGATTCGGTTTCAGGCAGTTTTAATTGGTTGTTTGTTTTTCTTTTGTTTTTTTCTTGTATGAATAATACAGGAACATTTTGACCCAACTTCACTATAGAACCTGTACGCTTATATAAACTGATTAAACAACAGCATTTACCCCACAGCCATCACACTACTGAACACAGAGCATTTGCTCCCCTGCTTAACAGACCACAAGACTCAGTATCACTGCAAACACTCACACATGCTGCTTTACATTTGCACAGTACAGCTCATCATCAAATTCTCACTCTCTAAATGTGCGTATTTTACCTTTTTATGTATTCAGTATATGCATCTTATTAAATTTGTTATAGTTTTGCTATTTTTATATTAGATATTTATCTGCTGGCTTGTTCTAAACAATATGTTGTTCTTTCATAATGTCTGTCTGTATGTTTATTGTTATGATGTGCTCATAGGCCACAACAAAAAAGTCAGGGTTTATTATAATAATCATGATGCGTGTAAGATACTGTCTGTCTGTGAGAAATTACAAATAAAATAACAGCTGTATAGACGTTTATTATAGTTGAAAAAAGCACATGTTCACCACTTCATTTTCTAGTTCAATGAAAGGATAACTGGGACATTATTTGGCTTTTTTTCCCAACAAAATCTTTGCAAAGTCCTATCCCAGCGATCTACCATTGTCCTCAGTGCCAATGTGCACCGCGTCTCCCCACACTCTCACAGCCCCGTCACTACTCTAATCTGTCGTTGCCTGTAGCAGAGTCCTAAATGTGTCTTTGAACTAAACAGAGCTAGAGGAAGAACACCCCCCTCCTCCACCCTCCCTTTCTTTTCACATCAATTTTTATTTGCCCATTTTGTGATTCAGATCTAGCAGCCGGTGTCTCTAGAGTGCTCGCTCTTTTGGAGCGCTGAGAAATTATGCCACTTTGTCACTCAGTGACTTGCCTTCCTGCTGGCTTCAGCTGCTGTTAACTAACAGCCAGGCAGAGTCGGCACCTGAGAGCTGAAGGTTTTTTTTTTTTTCCTTGCTTCCTTCCCGCCGCCAGGTTTCACACTTTCACATATCACACCATCTGTTCATTATCTGTTTATGCCACACCTTCCCTTCTTCCCGGGCCTTCATTTTATCCCCTCTCTTGCCCTCAGCAAGTGTCCACCTGGACAGTGAACAGGTGCCAGACATGATCGCTAAAAGAACTCGTCAAAGTTGACTTTTCTGCAAAGTCAAAACAACTTGCACTAATTTTGTTTGAATATTTTAATATAATATATATTTAATTTATAATTGGACTTCAGTAACTTGACAAAATGACTGAGTAGATCAATTTTTCACCCACCCATACACAACATACACATAGATGAATATATATATATTTATATGTGTAGATGTAGATTTTCAAAATGCACATTATCATATCACACTATATTATCTGCTGCTGACCACTTTTGTAGTTTAATGCTTCTACCTATCTTTCAGGTGTCGGTGACACAGTTACAGATATTTTTATTCGGTTTGTGACAAAAGGTTTTAGCTTCCTCTGGATATTGCAGACACATTTCACAAACAGTTACCTTAGGGGTTTGCTTGATGCAGCAAGTATCAGGGAACATAAAAACTTGCTTACAGCAGAATCGTCTTGGTGACACAATTGTTATTTAACATGACTCTGTGCTTCTCTCTACAGTCATCACGTGTACACATCACCAGGGCTGTATTAGAACAGTTCCTCTCCTTTGCAAAGTATCTGGATGGTCTAACACATGGAGCACCACTCCTGAAGCAGCTGTGTGACCACATCCTTTTCAATCCTGCCATCTGGATCTACACCCCTGCCAAGGTGAGTTCCTGCAGGTAACTCTCACTGGCATATCCAGAGTTACAATAACAGGCTTTAGTAATGCCCCACATCATGATTTCTTCTGTAGTGTGGGGTGGTAATAAAAAATAAAAATCCTTACACATTCATTCTATTTTAATGGAAACAGGCTGTCAAGTATGCATCATACTGGTGTCAGATTTGATGAGATTCTCAGTGACAGCAACCATTTGTGCATGTGGCAATAAAATAAACTATATGGGTAATAACACTGCAAGTGAAAAACGTTTTTATGAATAATTATCAAATATTTTTCACAAGGATAAACTTGCATTAATTTGAACCAAAGGAAAGCTATTTTTACTCTGTCAGTTGAGATGTCAAATAAAAGTAAATTATGTCGTTTTACCTCTAGACGGTGTTCAGGGCCCAAGTGACATTCAGTGAACTACTGCTTTTCTAGCGTGTTTTAAATGTTCCAGAGGTCTTTTCCACCTCCTTTTAAATAATGACCCATAAAAAATAGGATGAGGTATATCAAAGAAGCTAAATGTGTGTGTGGCAAATACATTTGCCTCAGGAATGCTGCTTGTGGTGCCAAGGCATGAATAAATAAAAAGAGGAAATAAATACAAAAGTGTCTGGAGGCTTGACTGCCACACTCCTCCAAAATAGGGCATAGAGAAAAGAGTAGAGAAATGAAAGAAACAGCTAGGTAATGAAGTGGGGTAGAACACTTTAGCTACACACAGCTACTCTGGCTCCTTCCCTGAGGACATCCCACAAGGTCCACATTTCCTCTCTTCATATTCTCGAGCTGCACAGGCTGCAGAGAGCCAGCTGTGCCAGTAAGCACCCTGACATGCACTGTGCATTAATTACACGGGACCTATGATGTCCTTCCATGGTCATATAAGATTTTGTGAGCAATTTTAATACTCTGTTCCCATGGATATTGCTTTAACAGTATTGCAGTGTTCATTTGTCTCAGAGGCCCTCAAACGATATCACATCACACGCACATCATAGCCACTCTGCCACCTTTCATCATGACTCATATTTGGCTCATTACTATCTTGCAATTTATGACATATGGGGAAAAAGCCATCAGTATTTAGTGCTAAAAGGGCTGTAGTAGGATTAAGGATTCTTCTCAGGTCTACTGCTAATTACAGAGGACATGCTAATCATCACTGAACAGAGTGGAGCTGCGACAAATGTGAAATTGAGTAATACAGGGTTAGTGGCCATCTAGAGCATACACCTGCAAGGATAATGAGCTCAGTTAGTGTGAAATATCACAGCAAAACTTCTTTCTAGAAATGGTTTGTGGTTCATTGGACTATGATGTCAATATTTACTTACATTTTTTACTTAACTGTGCATAACATGAGTATCTATGTGTCTATGTTTGTGTTCCAGGTACAGCTCTCTCTGTATACCTACCTTTCTGCTGAGTTTATTGGCACAGCGACCATCTACAACACTATTCGTCGGGTGGGGACTGTGCTTCAGCTCATGCATACGCTGAAGTACTACTACTGGGCTGTCAACCCTTCAGAAAGCAGCGGCATCACACCAAAGGGTCTTGGTGAGCCTACGAAGCATCCTAGATCATTTTGAGCAAGTTCTTTTTTCTCTTTGATGTGGATTTAGGATTTGATTTGTTGGGGGTTGCTGTTTATGTAAACTCTTTCTCATCCATCCGAGGGCTCATCCACGAGAAGCTCGGTGTTTTCGTAAGCAAATCATTGGTACCGAACCAATCACAATCATTGTGTTCAGTCAAAAGCCTGCTATCAAAGCGTCTTCCTGAAATGGCAGCAGCTCCCCCTCATTTGAAATGACTCATCTCCACATGGAAGCGCTTGCTTGTCAGCTGTTAGGACCGTGGCCATCACAGGAGATGACAGTGAAGCAGACACACCATATCAATATTGTCATCCCACTCGGGTGCTTAGTGTGGGTGTTAGGTCTCTGAAACCTGGGCCAATAGCATGACTGGCATCCTCAGTCTGTGAAACAACAGCATGTCACCAAGCAGGCTGTGCTGGGAGTGAAAGTGCCCTTGAACTGTCATTTCCTTTTTGCTATCCATTATTCTTTACTGAAACTATCTGTGTCACAGTGTAAGATTTGTTTTATGTTGGATCTTAGAGCTCACTTTATACTGTACCAATGCCCAATGAAATTTACTTGCTGAAGGTTGAAGCTTGTATTCTGACAATGACAATGTCATACTTGTTGTACAATCAGAGGCTGTTTTCTTGCAAAAATCATGCTTCTCTACCCCCAGCGTTTCCTGCGGCACTGATCATTTCTTACTAATTCTGTCGGGCTGTTGCAGAGCTGGCTGAATATTGCAGTGTTTTGTCTGTATATACCACATCAAGGCACTTTGCCTGCGTCCTTGATACTTCACCAATGGGTGTGATCCTAACTGACATAATTCTAATAGTGGTAGTGACATGCAGGCTGAGTTACGCTCATGATTTCTGACTTTATTTAGTTCCAAATCATGTCAGCTCACACCAGGTAGTGTCCCTTATTCCTTCCTTTGTAGATCAAAGGATGTTAACAGGGTTCAAGTAATGAAAGTTCATCCTAGAGATGTGGGCCAGATTAAAGAAAACCTGAATCCTTGACCTTTACTGTGAGGAGTTATTGAGGCATTTTTGATGCCATGATTTGGGTACTATTTTTGTTTTTAATAAAAAAAGAAAAGAAAATTCTAATTATTAAACAGAGTTATCTGTTTTAGTCATGAAACATTTCTATCCTGATGGGAGCAGTTTATAACAGATCATGGGCCACAAGGGAGCATTTAATGAGTATGAAATTGTATAAATCACATGACTTTTGCAAGTGTTGAAGCCAAAATCCTATTAGGACATTTTTCCCTTTAATTCTCATGTCTTGTCTTGAGTTCATGTTCTAGGACAATGAATTCTTTTCACCCTACACCGACGAGATTTTATCATAACCTGTGTGTTGAACACTCCGTTCACCAATTTGTAATAACTTACTGTGATTATAAAATAGCTTGTTTAGGACATGGTTCTGTCCTAAACGTAGGAACTGTAGTTTTTTTTTTTTTTTGCACAAGATTGTTTCAAGAGCGAGTTTCCTGTTTAGAACTACTCTGACTTACGATTACATCTCACTGTAATTTGATTTCCTGTACCAAATGAGAGAATGATGATGAGATAAACAGGTAGGAGCCATCCAAGCATTTAAACTCATGTGGTAAACAGTCAGCAGAGGTTAAGAATAAAAAAGCTCTAGATTTACCAGTCTATCCCAGACTTTGACTTACAATCATGGGCATTGCCTTGTGACTCAGATAATTGAATGCCTAGATGAGGCTCCTTCACAAGGTGTCTGTGCTTAAAGGGGACAGAGCTGAAGTACACAGGGAAACTAGAAAGTCCATGAAATTCTGTTTCGGCGTTCCATCGTGCATCAGCACAAAATTAAGATTGATCCAAAAAGTACACTGGAGAAATATAAACAAAAAAAATGCATTTTAAGTGGCACATGCAGCAGTCGCTGCTCAACAAAACTGAATAAAAAGAGGAGTGACAAAGACATCCACATCTGCACTTACATTTTGTAGTCCATACTTGTCAAGCACATTCCTCTGCTGAGTTGGGGTTTTTTTTCGCTAAGCTTTCCCTAAATACAGACTTTACAAAGTGTAATTATGGTGCTGATTGTCGTTGTGTCCCTGGTAGACTGTAATGGGCTGAAATAATGGTTGAGATTCAATGGAAGACCTCTCAAATGGATCACCTTTTTGCTGTACGTAATTTTCCGAGTGAGTCTGGTTTCATTGATCTGTGCATCTTTTGGCAGGTCAGTTTTTCTCTGTCCTCCTAAACTGAAAAATGACCAAACAAAGATGCATACAAAAAGGGAGAGAGCCAAGCAGATAATGAAGTGTTCAATTATAGGACACAGAGAGGGCGTTTAAAACTGATTTCCTCCAGCTACTCGTTCTTTTTCTGGGAGTGCCTCCCCCTTTTTTTCCCCTCAGGTCTTAATAGAGAGCGCTATCAAATTAAAGCCATGTATCATTCGGTTATGCGCAGAATCAGTGCAGACACTCATAGACAGTTGCTCATTGCTCAGCTTCTGTCAGTCTGTGACATGTACCCACAAGCCAGCACACAATTTGTCTCAATCTATATCATTCTCCTTTTGTCTTTGTCTCTGCCTTGACTGTTTTACTAAATAATGAGTAATGAGATGGGCAGCAAAGTTTCTTGGCCATTTACCACATTCGCTTTAATGTTATCCCCATTATAAGAGAAATCACCAGTTACAGACATGCAGGGATGCTTCAGAGGAATAATATGATCAAGAGTTTTAGATGAAGAGTGTGTGTGTGTGTGTGTGTGTGTGTGTGTGTGTGTGTGTGTGTGTGTGTGTGTGTGTGTGTGTGTGTGTGTGTGGTCCTTAAGGGTAAACCACCAGAACCATGTATCTTTGGTGAAGGCTTTCACTTCTTGCTGTGTCACATTTACAAATTTATACCATGAAAACTCAACAGAGCACATGAAGGGAAAAAAAAGGTTTTAATATCTACAAACATTTGTCTGTAGCCTGTCTGCATTCTGTTTACAAGTCACGTTTGAACAATCTTTGGTGGAGGAAAATATGTGGCGAGAAGAAGAGGGATGGCATTACATTTACCATCATGCTGTTTTCATGCGAGGAGTGGACTAGGTAACTGAGGGGCACTATGCACACTCGTAGGATAGCAATCTGGAAATATGACTTATTACAATGTTTGGTTTGGCATGTTATAAAAATATAGTTCTAAGTTCTTTACCCTGCTGGTAGTGTGTCCCAGTGCAGCTGCAACTTTAAGGCATTTTTCAGATTTTTGCAAGACAGTATTTACAAAAGAATGCAGTAGAATGTCAATATAGAGCCACAAGTTGCTTTACCCTTTAGTAAGGGCAGGACTGAATTGCGGTCTGTCCCTATGAAATGTTTTCTTATTGCAGTTTAAAGTGATTATACTCTACATGCTATAACAAAAAAGGTTAAACCTGGGTAAAAGATGCAAAAGCAACTCATGGCTAAATCTAAAAGAAAAAGTGAGTGCTACTGCAGATTATTACATCATGTCAGAATTTGTTTGTTTAGAAACATTCACTCAACAAATTAATTTACTCACTATTCTATTGAAACCCTTGTACCAATAGACGTCACACATGTTTTTGTGCATGCCATAACTTTGTTATTATCATCAGTCATAACCTGAAATTAGGCTCCTGCATTAATCACATGGACATAAATCGCTTTTCAATAAAGGCTTTCTCCTTGTGCCCTTGGGACGCAGGAAGTAAAGCAATCTGTAAATGAGAAACAAGGGCCGTTCAGAGCTGCTGAGCATAATTGGTTGCGAATAACTGAGATGCGGCGGCTGTAGTAATAATGTTCTTATCATCCCTTCTATGTCAGACTCTGTCCTTGCCCTGGGTTTTTGTCTCTCCCTCTATTAATCAGTGTCAGGATGCAGCAGCACTTACCATCATCCTGCAACCTCAGGGAGCCTCATCATTGATTACATTGACCGGTTGTTGAAGCAGGATGGTCAGTTGTCTACTGCGGTTGTATCTGTCATCGTGGCATGGTCCCCATTTCAAATGAACATGTGTTCTGCCAAGGTGGAGGTTAGAGTTTATCAGGGCTGAGAGGAGAAGAAAGACATGAAAAAAGTATCAAATTTTCCATTAAACACTTGTTTTTTTGTGTTTAACCCTGTTACTGTCATTTCTTACCTGTGTAAATGCAACAGGTTTTGTCAGTGTACCTTATTGGCTACATAGGATGTATAAGAAATGAACTGTAGATATAAATATGTGTGTGCATGCACCAGATTTCCTGCCTTTGTGCTACAGTGAGAGTTCTGCTAATCCTAAGGGGATTGGCTTGTATTGTCATAGACGGTAATGTATGCCACATCCTGTATATTCTGATGTGTCGGTCTGAATAGCTCTGTATTGTTGTGATCTGCCTGTTGCTGGAGCCCATTAGAGTGTTTGCTCATGAAAACATGTTTTGGTTAATACAGAAGAGCTTATGATAATGAGCAGTGGCTGATTGTGTCAACATTAATTCTTGTGCCAGCCAAATCACTGCAATGGGAGCAGCTCTTTGATATGACGGTTAATCAGCGTTTTTTGTCATTCCTGGCATTCTACTTTATTTACACCTGGTGACAGCGCTTAGCTCATCACATGTTGACTAAGTTAGAATGTGAGGCTAACTTCAGAGTGCCAAAGTGACCTTAAGTTGGCAAAGGCATTTTGCGTAGATTTAATGAGATGTTGGCAGGTGTGACGGGCAGGTATGACAGAGGTGACCTTGGGCTGGCTGCCTGGGTACTGTGTTGTGGCCAAGGCTACATGGGATACACAGAGTTTGGATGCAGTGTGGATGATGAATACGTTTAAGATGAATACTCCAAATGAGCCCTTCCCAGGCTTAAAGCATAAAGCCAGAGTACGTGTTCTGCTCTGATGACAAAGTGGGAGATTGGCTGTATGCCCAACACTAGGTTGTTGGTGAAACTTTTCATCCACACACTGAAGGTGAATCCAGTGAATCAATAAAGGACATCATAGACCAAAAACTGTAACAACAAAACATACCCAAAATAAATCTAAAAATAGTCACTTGCGCTTTAAAAGGCACCCAAGCTTTTTCTCAAAAGCCCAGAGGAGCAGAAAATATGACTTTAACGAGAGAAATATTTTAAGGTTATTAAAAAACATCAAAAAGGAACCTGCAGATAAGGTACCAAAAAAATCACCAATAAAATATTAAAAATTGAGATAACACTGGAAAATAAATGACAGGAAGATGTTTTATTTGGTTCCTGTACCTCCTTTCTCATTTTTATCTCTCTTTTCACAGATGGTCCAAGGCCAACCCAGAAAGAAATTATTTCTCTGCGGGCATTCATGCTTCTCTTCCTCAAGCAACTCATCCTGAAGGTATATCCTACCTGTCTTTGTGCCTCATAGCTCCTCACACGGCTGCACTGAGAAAATATGGAGATCGCTCCTCTGTTATCCTATAATGTTCTCCTGGCCTGCTCCTTAATAAATTCAGGAAACTAGCTGGGCATGAAAAGTTTAATGGATTCAGTAAAAAAAAAAAGAAGAAGACAGTTTTAATAATTATTTCATCATTGCGTGAAGATATATTTGTGAGTTTCAACTTTACAAATTGCTGTTTGTCTTTGCTTCAGCTAGTTTTTCTTTATTGCACGCAGGTAAGTTGACATGTTGCTGCTTACATCCTATGATATTATGTTTCTGCAGTTAATTATCGTGCTCGCATCCAGGGGCAGGGAAGAAGACATATCAAATTTTAACACAGAGTAGAAATCAAGTTTGGAGTTATCTGTCTGTTCAATACGGTTTTGTTGCAGAAACGAGGTGCCTCGATCGTAAACCCGTTCGGAGTACAACGATGAGAATTGACACTGAGGATGCCAAAACTCTTGTGTTTCACCTCAAGCAATTTCAAACGAATCGATGGAAAATCATAAAAGCTCTGAAGCCTTTTTTCAGCCTCTCTAATATTTAATTTTCTTTGCGCTCTTTCAGGACCGAGGTGTGAAGGAGGATGAGCTACAGAGCATCCTCAACTACTTGTTAACAATGCATGAGGTACCTCTGAGACTCTCGGCTCCTAGTAAATTAACTCAGTGTGTTATTGTATCACTTTGCTGCTCTAAGCTTCGAGGTCACAGTGTATTTTCATAATTGCTCATCTAGAAGCGGCTTGTTTTTATTTTAACACTTTAACTGCCAAATTAGTTTATATCTAACTGACGTTGCAATTTCTGATGTGCAAAAACTGGTCCCTGCTCTCGTACTGATTTTTTTATCTTGTATCAGAGCCTCAGTTGTATTCTGTAATTGCAGTTTGTTTAAATTCTGCCTTTACTGCACTTTTATTAGTCTTAATAAGGAATCTTTTTGTTTAGAAGAAAAGCTGTGCTCTCTGCTTTTCTAACTCTTTCTTTCTCCACTGGATTGACTGCAGGACGAGAATCTGCATGATGTGCTGCAGCTGGTGGTGGCCCTCATGTCTGAGCATCCAGCCTCTATGATCCCTGCTTTTGACCAGAGAAATGGAATACGGTAAGCCCCTCGGGGAAAGACTCTTTGCTGTTCAGGCACAAAATGAAGAGGTGATTTCGCAAAATAAACCTAAGCACCTAACGCTTGTGCTGATGCTGTGTGCCCGTGTGGTGCATGAATAATTCATATGTTCAATGAGGGAAAAAATCTGCATAGGAAAGTAACAATATTACCATATTGATTTCACTGTATGTGATGATCAAACTTGCCCGATGTGATCCTATAAAATATAAATGCACACAGTGTAGCATTACAAGTGAGTTCTAAGGAAATTGCTTGTGTTTTCTATAGCAGATTTTGATGCTAATGTAAATTCATTCTGAGAGGAAGTTGTTGTCAGCTAACTGCTGCAAAGCCTTTTTATCATCAGGGCTATACTCTGTCAAGACCATGTACTGTCGTTTTCACTGCTTGTTTATATTGCAGGGTAATCTACAAGCTCATGGCCTCCAAGAGTGAAAGCATTCGCGTGCAGTCCCTCAAAGTCCTTGGGTACTTCCTTAAGCATTTGGGCCATAAGTGAGTTAACATAACTTATGTACACACTTATGCATTTTATAGTGACTAATCTAAAGCTTAATGAAACTCAATATGTAATGTTGTAATATCTAATATGCAATTTAAAAATTTCCTGAGACTTCTTACCTGATTTAAATTCAATCCAATCCCCTTTAGGATGAATTTTCTGTGCACCTCTGGACTGCTTACATAACTATTATGGTCACATGCTGTTGATTTAACTTCTTTGTTAAACTGGCCCATTGCTCATATCAGGGGACAAAATCTCCTCTGTGCCAAAGCCTCAATGTGTCACATTATGTAAGGAGCATATCTTTGAGCATACTCATCATCTGAGGTTGTGCATTGAATTCAGCCCACTTCCACCCTCCAGATTGAGGCTACAGTACCAACCCAAAGTTCCACTCTACCAATCTAATGTGTTTAAAGGCGAGGCGTGCTTTCATGCCATCGTGCAGTGCAGCAGCACACAGCAGTTTTTATTTTTATTTTTTTTGGCTGCATCAGCACAATTTTCACTCTAATTACCAGATTTGCCTCCCTGTGTACTTCAAAACCAAAAACACAATAAAGTTAAAGAGGTGCTGTTTTTACACATTGGAGGATTTCCACTATGCAAAGCAATTGCCCAAGTAAAGGTGTCCAGAATGATCTAAAAATAGCAGGAGTGCTGGGAGCATTGCAGGTGGATATATTGGCTTTTTTTTCCGGTTAGAGTCCTGGAACTTTTTAATCATGCCTCACATAAAATGGTTTTAGTTTTGTTCATGCCCATGTCCAATTCAAGATTTCATAGGCTGGTAAGATAGAAACAGAAAAATTCTAAATTAGGTTTTGGAGAGAGAGAAGTATCATCTGTTTCTGCTACAGGGAAGAGCCAAAAACTCTTGACTTGATGCCAGATTTGCAAATGTGGGTGCACTTCCTTGTTGAACACCTGAATTCTTGGCAATTTGCCCGTAAACCATTAATTCACTTGAGAAGGGTAGAAGAAGCCCAAGTTACCGTCTCACAGTGTAAAATAAATAATAAAATACTGACTAGGATGTCAGCACATGATCAGTATTCTGCACATTAGAGGGGAAAGAGAGTGCCTACGGGTAGAAAGGTTATGGTTTAAAATGCAGGTTGCAGGGGAAGATATGCGGGTGGTGAGTTAACAATAGCGGTGCATCAGGTAGTGTTACTGGTGCCTGCTGAATAGAAAGAAATGGCAAGCATAAGCCTCAGGCGCAATTGAAAAGCCTAAATCCTCACGTTGCCCTTTAATAGCTTTCGCACAAGGTAATGCACAGTGACAGTTCCCTATAAGTGCTAGTGCAGCTCATAATGAATTAAAAGGGTTTTCTTGAGGTTATGAGTCTTTAATAATAATTTGATTTGTTATGTATATTCATTAGCACGGTGATGGTAGATATTGCTATTCTGTCTGGGTCGATGGGTCAACCCGATAAACAAATTAATTTGTTTTTTTCGGCCCAGGCAGTAGAAGAAAACTGGAAAAAAGAGCATGAGAGAAAACAAATATAAGATATTTGCAAATTTTTCAAGTGCAAGTTTCACTCAAATCCCAGTTTTTGGTAATAACTTCAACTGCTCACTCCGTAATCATAAAATTAAACATTTAAAAATCCTTTTGAATATGAAATGGGAGGTTTATAGCTTCAGATCTTAATGTGCTTACAGCTGTACAATTTCTTTATCTTTCTAATAGCAGGGTATTTAATCTTTTTTCACTGAATAGCTCACATCCAATTCCCATATTTTAAACAGCATGCCTTCTTTATAATATTGTCTCAACTGTTAATTTAAAGTGTATTCAGGAAAAAATAGAGTGTCATTGTCTGGATTTACATTCATGAAAGCATTGACAACAAAGCATGTTCTTCTGCTTTATGGTGATGGTAACTGACTGTAAAGCTTAGCATGCTATGCATCATCACTCTGCCCTTTTCTCCTAAATTTCCATATTTATACAGTTGAGAGAAATGCTGCTCTTTCCCAAAGTGTCCAATTTGCCAGCCTCTATAAAATACAGATTTTGAAATTTATTAGGAAATTTCCAACTTGTCTTTAGTCAGAGTAAAGCAGCTTTAGGTTTGCATTGTGACAGCAGTCCTTATACTTTTTGCCCATGCAGTTTGTCACTGTTGAACCAATTCACCTGTGGTATGCCTCTGTTGCATCTTGGAGCCTTTCCTAGTGACAGGATAACTTCGTTATCTTACACACCTCCAACAAAATTCCCCCAATTTATGACAGCAGGCAGTTCCTGACACTTGTCTCCAGATCCTGGCTCCCTGTGGGTGAGAACTGGGAAGCAAGCTGACGGCACTCACTGATCCTTTCAGTGGCTTAGGGAGCTCTAAACAAGCCACTTTCCCATTATGCTGGTGTGTGTGTGTGTGTTTGTGTTTGTGTGTGTGTGATTGTGTTTATCTACAGGAGGAAGGTGGAGATCATGCACACACACAGTCTGTTTACTCTCCTGGGAGAGAGGCTCATGCTACACACAAACACTGTGACTGTGACGACCTACAACACTCTTTACGAGGTAACAAAACATTTTCCACTCCAATGTGCTAGCATTACTCCAACATTGGTCTTTATGTACAGTATGTGTGACTGACGTCTTTTCATTGCCCTCTGCGCCAGATTCTGACGGAGCAGGTGTGCACGCAGGTAGTTCACAAACCCCATCCTGAGCCTGACTCTACTGTCAAGATTCAGAACCCAAGTGAGCCTGTTCTCTGTCACAGTCTTTTGCTTTCCAATGCACATGATTATCTAGCAGCATAGATAATACCTGCACTTTTTTGTGTTTGGATGGATGTGATATCAGTGATTCTCAAGGTAGTGGCAACTTTATTGAAGAGCTCTGCCCCCAGCACAGAGCTGATGGAGGTTCGCCGCCTCTTCCTTTCGGATATGATCAAACTGTTCAGCAACAGCCGAGAGAACAGACGGTGAGCAGAATCTAGCCACCTTCGCCCTCCCACGCCATTAATTATCCTGCTGGTTAATGTATCAGCCTATTAAACGTTACCATCTTTAATTAATGCTAAATTATCTTTGGACGTGCATGTGTTCTCCAGCAGATGTTTCTATGACAGTTTTTGGCACTTGCTCATTTCTTCTTTCTCGCTTTTTCACTCAAATTTGTCCTTCTCATATCCGTATGCACACTATCTTAGTGCACATAGCAATTAGATTCCCGACCCTAGGAAACCTCTGGCCTAAATCAAGAACACTAATTAGCCTAAATTAAAAGGTCAAAATGCTGTGGCATGTCAATCTGTTGATGTAAAATAAAGAAAAAGTTCATGTTTTTTGTACTCTGCTCATTTTTTAATATTGGCAATAAAATAACAATAAAATCATTATAGAAATGGTCAAATAAACATGATGTGCGCTTTTGGTAGAAACAAGGATGTAGGAAAGAAGCAGAATATTAATTGGTTTAAATTATTTTATATCACCAGTCCTAATTAGAAATGTAAAACTAAAGGTAAGAGGATTAAATACTTGCCCTACGCAGATTGTATTAGCTGACTGATGTGCCTTTTGCAGGTGTTTGCTTCAGTGTTCCGTTTGGCAGGACTGGATGTTTTCTCTTGGCTACATTAACCCTAAAAGTACTGAAGAGCAGAAAATCACGGAGATGGTGTACAACATCTTTCGCATTCTGCTCTACCATGCAATCAAGTACGAGTGGGGAGGATGGCGCGTGTGGGTGGACACACTCTCCATAGCCCACTCAAAGGTGAGTGCTGTGTTGTACAGCAAAGAAGAAACACTGACCTCTGCCGTCCGTGGAAACATTGCAATTCATTCGGTCTTGTCTCCGCTGTCAGTTCACAGCTGGCTGCATCATAAATGTGTAGCTGATATTGTCTGTAAAACTGACCTTTTTATAGGTGACATATGAAGCACATAAAGAGTACTTGGCTAAGATGTATGAAGAGTACCAACGTCAGGAAGAGGAGAATATTAAGAAGGGGAAGAAGGGTTTGGTCAGCACCATCTCTGGTCTGTCTGCTCAAGCCTCTGGCATCAAGGGTGTGATCGAGATCAGAGAAATAGATGATAACTCCCAGACACCTGAGAGTGAGACAGAGTATGAGAGTTCAGACTCGCGCAATCTGCTGGCTGAAAGTAAAGGGTCTGAAGAGGGTTTCAAAGGAACAGAGGGTTTGGTAGATGGAGTCCGGGTCGAAGTTCATGATCTCCTGGTGGACATCAAGGCTGAAAAGGTGGAGGCTACGGAGGTTAAGCTGGATGATCTGGACCTATCCTCTGAACCTTTGGGAGTATCTGAAAATGGAGCATTGGTGGAGGTGGATTCCCTGTTGGATAATGTTTATTGTGCTGCTGTGGACAAGCTAAACACCAATGTTAACAGTGTGCTGTTGGCAAAAGGCAGCATGGATGACCAAAATGCAGCCCCTCTCATTACCCTAGATGAGGACAGCATCCCTCACAGCAACAGCTTCCTGTTTGGAAAGGTGGCAGGCAGCATTGAGGACAAGCTACTGCATGAACTCAATCCAAATGAGCCTTTGGTGCTACCCAGCCCAGAGCCACCAGTCCACAACAGTGCCGATACTGAACTGAGCCTTTTAGTCCACATGACACGCAGCTCTTTACCCAGTATCCTGGAGAAGGATGAATTTGAACTACAAACAGCCCTGGAGGGTATCAGCTCTGTTCCCGGTGCTGAGGCTGACACCTCTTCTAAAAACCTAGAGGTCACTGAGGGGACAGCGGCAGCTGAATCTGAAGGGGACCTCGTGTCTAATAAGACCAGCAGCGGTGTAGATGCAACAACCAACACTTCTGACACAGAAAAATCAGATGATGGCAAAGACAAGGACACGAAGAAGATTCAGACTACAGCCACCACCCAGGTTAGTGTGAAATTAAATCATGTAGTTCCCTCAAGCAAAATAAGTTTTCTCCAATATTTTGAGATTTAAAAAAAAAAGTTTAAATAGAGGAAATGGTAAAAGTTCACTGACATGACCACCAATTTGAAAGCTTTTATCCAGGAGGGAATTATAACTGATGAATGAAATGATCTTGAATTTTAAAAAAGGTAGTGACAGAGTTGGAAAAAGAGAGGAAAGTAAGGAGTGAGGCTGAGGTCACTGTAGGGAAGTGTTAGCCCTTTTGAACAGCTCTATATTAACAGGCCCACAGAGATCATTCTTTTCCCCAACTGCATTTCTAGTGGATACAGGAAGGCCTGGTGCACACAGGCATCATCCCTCTGAGACTCAGGAAACTGGGCTGGTGGAATAGTTGGCTGAGCCAACATGAGGGTAGAAATAGACAAAGCATTATTCTGCAGCAATCGCCTGGGATTTATTCATTGCTCCCCTTATGAGCTGTGCTCCTTCTCAGAGGTCAGGATCTTTTGCTTGGATTGGGTCACTGTGATGGAGGGCTTGTGGGGAGCAGAGTTTATTTTTAAATCCTTTTCTGCTGTTGCGTAATTGCTCATGTTGAATTTATCACCATTGCTTTTTAAACAGGGCTTTTGCAGCACCTTGCTGACTCATTCATCTTAAAGCGGTTTCGTGGTTCCACTGGGCTTGTTGTTGTTTTTGGGGGAGTTTTCTGTACCCGCAGGTGTTAAGAGGTTATTTGAGGACTCGGTATAACCTGGCAATTTATCATTTGCAACTAATAGTATGACAGTAGGGTTATATCTGATTTTGGGTGAGCTATTGATCAGATAAGTACACTCAGATAATGTGTTTCAGTATCTCATGAATCTCACTGACTGTATATGTAATTCCAGATTAATTTGTTTAAGTAATTAACTGGTCTTCAATCAGAGTCTGCATGGCCGCCTGATCACCCAAATGGAAAGGGACATACATGTGGATCTTGGCTTCAGGGGGACGCCCATGACAGAGGAACAACGACGTCAGTTCAGCCCTGGCCCACGCACTACAATGTTCCGCATCCCAGAGTTCAAATGGTCAGCCATGCACCAGAGACTGCTCACTGACCTGCTGTTTGCACTGGAGAGTGACGTCCATGTCTGGAGGAGGTGTGTGAAGTGATTTATGTGCGGTTGAGAGCCAGTGAGAGGGAGGGTGAGCATGGTGCACCTAGTGATACTTACCCTTACTACCCCTGTACCAGAACTAACACAAAGTTTGATTACTATTTTAGAGATATTAGATTCTTATTCATCTGATATTTTTGTTTCTTGGCTTACAGCGCAGTAAATTGTCCTGTGTTTCATAGAAGCGAGTAACACATGCTTGCGTTTTTTCCCCTACCTCTCTTTGCAGTCACTCCACTAAATCGGTCATGGACTTTGTTAATAGCAATGAGAACATCATTTTTGTCCACAACACCATCCATCTCATCTCGCAAATGGTTGACAACATCATTATCGCCTGTGGAGGGATTTTGCCCCTTCTCTCAGCAGCCACGTCTCCTTCGGTAAGTAAACTGACTTTAGTGAAGGGGAATAATGACATCTAGTGGTGGTTTATTAAAACTGCTCCGTCTATGGTCTAACAATACAGTTTGTACCTATGGGGGCTAAAAAAAAAAATACTTGTTTGTGTTTATTGATTGGGGCTTTGTTTGTTCAGCTTCATCCTGCTATAATTAATGCTTGAGACATTATTTTGGCACAGTTTCTTATGCTTGTAATTAATTTCCCTGTGTGCCTTTCTTGTTTACTTTGATCTTTCTAGTACAATTATAAGATTTAATTTGCAGTCTTGAATTGAAATTGATTTTGATTTTATTTTTTCCCCTCTCTTTCTTTTTTTTCATTTGTGCCTGTGTAGAGTACCAAGGTTAGTACTTCTATCGCTATTTTATTTGCTCTCGGTGAATTTCGCACTATAGTTATAAAAGAATCTGTTGATTCATACTAAATAGATCTGAATACATATGTACTGCCCACTTGTGGGGTGTGTGTGTGTGTGTGTGTGTGTGTGTGTGTGTGTGTGTGTGTGTGTGTGTGTGTGTGTGTGTGATTTACTTAAACTCAGATCCAATGCTCCTCCAGTTTTTGTTTGTAATTCTAGCTCTACTTTCTTAGACACCCTATTTCAGGGGTGCCCAATCCTAGTCCTCGAGAGCTACTGTCCTGCAGTTTTTAGATGCATCCCTAATGGTTTGATTACCTCTTCAGCATGCCATCAAGTTTGGCAAAGGCCTGATAACAAGCCATTCATTTGATTCAGGTGTGTCAAAACAAGGATGCATCTAAAACCTGCAGGACGGTAGCTCTCGAGGACTGGGATTGGACACCCCTGCCCTATTTAGACCACTTATAAAATATGGTGTTTCCTACTTTCTGGCCTAAATTTCTCTGTGGAAAATTCAGCCACACTGTATTAATAGATGTGACATGCCTATCTTTTCACATTTTTTGCACGTTTCCTTTAACTAACCACATTTTAACCACAGCTGGTGGTGAGAATGTGCATATATCACGTCTCCCTTGTTGCTTCTTCAAGACTGATTTAGAGAACATCGAGGCAACACAGGGCATGTCCTCAGAGACCGCCATCACTTTCCTGTCCCGTCTCATGGTCATGGTGGATGTCTTGGTGTTCTCAAGCTCCCTCAACTTCAGTGAGATCGAGGCTGAAAAGAACATGTCCTCAGGTGGCCTGATGCGTCAGTGCCTCAGACTTGGTAAGATGGTGATCATATGTTTGTGGCCAGAGATGTGAATGAGTAAAAGTCAGTGCAGTGAGGTAGCAATTAAATTAACATATCTTTATGTAGCGATTGTATACTGAAAGGTGAATGAGGTGGAAAATGCCGTGATGGTAGTCTCTTCACATATTCTGATAAATCCTCTAATCCATGACAATCATAAAAAGCTAATTAATTTAGGAATGGTTTGCTAATTGTATACTAGATTGGAGAATGTTCAGGCTTTTGCTGCAGTTTCTATCGGTGAAAAATGAGTCAAAATTTTTTGGAATTCAGAGCAAGCAAAGAGATTCATTTGCAGTTTGATCAGGTTCTCTTTGCAAATGCTAGCCTTTTGTGTCTGTCATTAGTGCCTCATAGGACCCTGTGAGGTGCTCTCTGCCCATGTGCCTGTTTGCATGTGACATTTCATATAATAGAGATCAGATGAATTATATTTAAATAAAAAGGCAATAACAGCCTAAATTCAGAGTTACTAAAATGTGGACAGCTGTAAGATTCAGAGTTCAGATGTTTTGGATGAAGTATTTGAAACACAAAGTCAGTCAAAATGTGTCTGTACCTGTTTGTTCCTGTGGGTTTGTGTGTTGGTGAGCCTGTGTTTGCTTGATTGTTGACTCACAAGTTGTGCTCTGGGGGATAGAAAATAGCCTTCAGACTACACAGTGTCCTTGGTGCAAACATACAATTTGTCATCACAGGCTTCAGTGTGAAATCGGTCTGCCTGCTGATTTTACTCCTGCTATCTTTCCTGACAGCCTGGAACAAATAGTCATCAGAGATAACTGATTCGTTTCAAAGAGTTTGTGCCTTTTATTAGCATTTAATTTCCACTTAACTCTGAAATTAGCCTATTTATCTACTCTTTGTGTGTGTGTGTGTGTGTGTGTGTGTGTGTGTGTGTGTGTGTGTTGGTTTGTGCGCAGTGTGTTGTGTGGCCGTTAGAAACTGTCTGGAGTGCAGGCAGAGACACAGGGGAAATACGTCTTCCATTCTCAACAACAAGACTCAGGAAATCCTGCATAACGCTACCAGCAAGGTAGGATGTGATGCCACATATGACCTGTCTCAAGTGTCCAAAATATTGCAGCAGCTAGTCTCCTGACTTAGCCGCTAGGAATTAAAGTTCCCTGTTCTGTTTGATGCTCCTTGTTTACAAATCCAAATGAATAATATAAAAGCTAAATTGTCATTAAAGTTGAATAAATTTTTTTTGTAGGGAAGGTAAGCAAGAGTTTGATGCTGTACTGCTGATCTTTGATTCACTAAAATAAAATACAGATCAAAATGTCTTTGTTCATTATTGATAAAAAAAAAAATTGCAGCCCGTGGGGTGTGAACTGTTTTCCAGCTTTTGAAGTGATTCATGGCAAAAAAGCATGAGAACCACCAGTGTAAGAACACTTTGACCAGTGCTCATAATGTGACATGCGTAGAGGGACAAACAGTTCTTTGTATCATCTGAACATCCAGTGATGCTAAATCTGACTTTGAACCCACCATATCAGCAGATTTATTTAAGCTCTATGATCTTTATCTTTTTTCTAATCCCTAAAATAATCTGAAAGGAAAAAAAAACACATAAAGGTGAGCTTTGATGAAACGGAGTAGCATGTCACGTCCTGTCGTCTCTCTGCTTTAGACAGCCATAGAGACTCTCCCTAGTAACCTGTCTCCCATCAAGGACCCCGATCGCCTTCTGCAGGATGTGGATATCAATCGACTCCGTGCTGTGGTGTTTCGTGACGTGGTGAGTCCAGACATGTGTTTGTCACAAAGGTGAGGTAGTGAGTGTGAAAAGAGGATTTCACCCTGCAGCTTAGCAGGGATGGAATCCACAACATACTACAATCAACATGCATACAAAGCAAATTTAGAAATATGTTGAGAATATTTACCTTACTCGCTGTGACTTTCATGCTTTGTATGTAAGATACTGTGAGAAGTGTTTAAAACAGCAGCAGTGGATTGTGTCAAAATGCATATTCTGAATACAAAGTGGCATTTTTGTGATACTTCTTTACAGGATGACAGTAAGCAAGCCCAGTTCCTGGCTTTAGCTGTGGTATACTTCATCTCTGTCCTCATGGTTTCCAAATACCGTGACATCTTGGAGCCCCAACGTGAGACCGTCAGAATAAGCAGCCAGTCAGGCCGCAGCATGCGTCAGGAGATCAACTCACCAACCAGCACAGGTGTGGACAGCTATGCCAGGCCTTTCCCTGATTAAACTTGTTTTTCTGCTCAGCTAATCTCAGTTTGAAGTGACTGTCTGATATACACAAATGTTAAGTGTCCTTGGTCCTTCTAGTGCCAGTCTATGAGCGCTCCTTCAATAAAATAACAGGGATATCCTGCTGTACTCCACTGACTCACCTATGATTTATTCATGAGCTCTGCTAATTGCACCGCAGCAAATTAAATGTGGAAGCAAGAACACTGGTGCTGGAGATGGTGGTTATGAACTTGAATAGGTATCAACGTTCTGTTTGAAATGAAAGGAAGTACATGCCTCAAGTCATAAATCATACATTAAGTCACATGAAAGGAAATCAGTGGCTGGCTACAAAGGCTGAGCACAATGTCTGCTGCAGTGCCAACTTACTATTATGAAATGCACGAGTGAGCACACTTTATCAACTTTAATTCACACAAAAGGTGAAGGGAATAAAAGAAACGGGAAGAGGAGAGAGGCCAAAGGAAACATGTAAGTTTAACACACAGAATAAAGAAAGTGAAGATGAGCAGCAAGAAGTTAAAAGATGAGAAAACGGCCGCATGCTGGCCAACTACTGTGGGTTTTTGGGGCACTGGAGCCGGGCTTGCTATTTTCAGCCCCATCTGTCAGTCCCCATTAGGCAAGCAATCCACCAGAGGAGAATGGGATCATAGAGGTTGCTGGGAGGAGAGAGGCACACTGCCGCCTTCATAAATTTCACCAGAAAATGGGGGGAATTTTCCAGACGGCATGTGGCAGACGATTGTCTGATGGACCAGGAAGCCAGTAGACTTGCTGGCTAAATCAAGCCCTGTTGACCTCGTTAGGGGGCATGTGATGAATATTAATAAGGCCACCCTTGCATCTACGTTGCCACTGGGTCAGGATGAGCCAGTAAGAGTGAGAGAGGCACCTCTGCATTTTCAGGAAAAATGAAAAAAGACTTGATCCATACATAGACCCTAATTTTAATGACTAAGTTCCCCATGTATGTAGAGATGCACAGTGCAGTGGTTGTTTGTTTTTTTTTAAATTCGCAGAATACTAGCTCAAACTATTAAATAGACATGACTTTAGGCTGAAGAAAGCTGAAGAAAAGGATTCATGCTTATTACCATGGAGGGGGAAAAACATTATCTCACCAGAGAATCAGAACTTGTGGGTAAGAAACTGTCCTGGCCTGTGGCTCGTTCTACACATGCTAAATTTACTATTTGGGGACGATTGTAAACCAAACCACGAAATTTATTTGTCCTCACAAATACTGGTATCATATTTACTTAGCTTCTTAAAAACCATTAAAAATACCAATTTCTTCTATCTCAAGAAATTCTATTTGAATTTTATTTTGACACCTGTCAGACTACTGACTGTTTTTTTTAAAATGCGTGATATATGGTGCCCTATTTAGTGTAGAGATTGACACAGTTTGAATAATTAACTTGTTTATCCAGTAAACATTACATACCACACATTAGACCGTACTTATTTCTGACTCAGTCAGTCATAAATGAAAAAAATTATGACTAGACTTATCATTTATAATGAATGTACTATATTTATGTTGGTAACGCTAGTCTCAGCCTTTTTAACTTTCAGTTGTCTGTGTATATTTTACAGAAACAGCTCCAACTTTTGAATGCAGTAAAGACCATCTTGTACCATCAGAAGATTTCCACACGGAAAGCTTTCTTCCCCACACAGACTCTGGGATCGGGGAGGAGCAGGTAGCCAGCGTCCTTAATGGGTCTGACGTGGACCACAGCGTTGGAGGGACAAGTGTCGTGAATGACCTCATATCTACACTCTCCTCAGAGGTGAACAAGTCCCAGGAGAGCTTGTCTGAATCCTCTAGTGTGGAGGTGCTGAAACCGACCTCCTCTGTCACCAGCATCAGTCAGCCCAACAAGGGCATCAATGTTAAAGAGATTTTGAAGAGTCTGGTAGCAGCTCCAGTGGAGGTCATGGAGGCTGGGGTGGAACCTTTATCTTATCCAGACCCTGCTGCCAAGGCCCAGGCCATGCTGCCCATGCAGTTTCACTCCTTTGACAGGTGAGGAAGTGAATCATTTCTATGATGGTGCTTCAGTTTTTCTCTGCCAGCTAAACAGCGCCAAGATATTATTGCAAATAATCCCTCCTTTTTCTTTTCAACACGAAAATCAATGAACACTCTTTATTGAGTTTCAGATTTGTCAAGGTGAACATTTGATTTGCATTTTTTAAATGAAAGTCACATTATCATTGGTTTGTCATTACATCACTGGATGAAGCATGACATTAGAACTTTATGTCGACTGTGATGGATTACAAAAGAGTCTGATTTTCATGTTTTTAAGAAATAATAGGAAAGAAAAGATCTTTCCTAAAAAAATCTTTGAGTTGAATCATCAGCGGATTTCTGTCGATATGTTTGGATGTGTGCAGCATCTTGAGCGGCTGCAGAACAGTGATGTAAATCCTCAGGGTTTACCTTAGTCATCCAGTTTAGCACTAATGGTTTCTAAGTAGCTTGCAGCACTTTTTTTCATTTCAGGCCACTTGTATTGTATTCTTTCAACAAAGCAAAGGATTCCTATGTTTAAAAAGAGTATCTGAGGCATGGTGGGTCTGCTGCAGTTTATTTAAATTCCTGGATTAGATAAAACCACACAGTAATCTTTTTGGATTTGTGTGTTTACAAACCTGCTTCTACAGGGATTTCAAGCATCAGTTCCTCCGAACTCTGTTTCCTGTGGCTGATAAAGTGTTGAAATAATCATTTTTCACAAAGTAATTTAAGTTTGTTTGGCACAAACCAAAACTAACCCTTTCCTCTGGAAACCACTTAGTTGGTCAGAGTTTTTTGCGTTCAGACCTCAGAGAGAAAGCAGAGGACCCACCGGGTCAGGAGCAACAATGGGGGCCTCCTTTCTCCTTAATGCATGCTGTTGCTGAGCTGGGTTGAGGTGAGCTTGATGAATAGGGGAAAAGATGAAGGGGTATGTGGAAACTGGACAGCTTAGAGGGTGGGGGTCTCCTGGGCGTTGATGACAGATTGAACAGAAGTGGCCACGCACCACACCGCAGCCAGCCATCGTCCTCACCGCTCACATCCTTAATGGAAAGTGGCAGCCTGAAATGAGTCGCCGTGGCAAAGTGTATTATTTTTGAAATGCTTTTACACAAAGGCTCCAGACCACATTTACAACTTTGTCTCATGCTTTTCATGTCACTCCCTCTCCAGCCTCTATTTGCTGTGTCTAATTGTTTGCCACCTGCCAGCGAAATGAACTGCCAGCCGTGGACGGACCTTTCATTTGTCTGTCAGGATGAAAATAGATTGGGAGAGACAACATCAAAAAGAAGGAGGGAAAAATGGCTGAAAGTGGAGTGCACAGGGGCAGCTGTCACAGCGGCCCCTCTGCTAGACACTTTCACAGAGGAGGGGTTTAACGTCCTCGAAAGCCGTATTTAAATTAATGAAAATAAAATCAAATATTTACTTTTATCATCTGCTAAAAGTCTCCAGATTTCAGATATTATTGGTCCTCTCTCTACATATTTGATTGTTCATGTGAAGAAGAGCAGCGATAACTGTTTTTAAATTAAATTTGCATGTGTAATTTTACCACAGCACATTTGCGCTTCTTTATCCCTTGTATTTCTGAATAAAGTGCTATTAGATTAGATTCCTACTCTAGATCTACAAAGGAGACATTTCTGTGGTCATACTTTACATTGCAGTCATCCCTCACAGCCGCAGACCTCATTAATATTCATTTCAAGATTAATCCTTCCTTTATTCTCCGCAACTCAATTAAGACAATCCTATTAATAAAATATGCACTAGATAATCTATACATGATTCATGAGCACCCGGCTAATGAATTATTCATCGAAAGAGTTTCATGTTTTTTCAACATACTGTAGATCTAATGTAATGCCCAGGCCATGCCAAAGCATGGGCAGGCCCCTGCAGGAACGTGAGGAAGGGGTGAATGTGGCAAACAAGAGGACATTCACAAAAAGCCCCTGCAATCAAAACATGAAATCTGTCAATGATATTTCACTGAGAACTATGAAGATCTGCTAAATAAATGATACTTGTCATCAGTGTTTTCCAGAGCACAGCTGTATCCCAGGAGATATTAATATTTCAGGAGGCTTTCAAGCTTTCCTGGCGCTCTCTTGTTCTGTTATTCTGTGTGTAAGTTTCAACTGCTTTTTTCTTTCACTATTATTTTTGTTATTGTATGCTTGTTATGTCGTTGTCACCAGGGCTGCACCTTCTGCTTAATGCGCAATTATATCTGCTTTTTGAATATTCTCTCTCCGTCAAGACAAAGTAGAGAGGTATTTTTTGGGGGGAAATTAAACATCATACTTTTTATTATTTTGAGCAGAATCAGTAAAAACTTAAATAAACTTAAATAAAATAAATTACCAAACAGCCTGAAACACATCCAAGGCAAACTCTGTTTCCCAGGGCATGTTTTACATGATCTGTGACTGTAGATACAAAACAGCAACAACCGTCTGTGTTGTTTTTGTGGAGGAAGGATTCTGGGGATTTGCTTCAGATGACAACAGGCTTAGCTCGTGACAGAGCAAAGGCCTGGCCTGTGTCACAGAGAGTAACTGCAGGAGATTGGACGAGACATTATCTGGCACCTTCACAAACCCAAAGGCCAACTGCAGACCCGATAAGGACAAGCTTTCCTTCTCTTCTCTGTCAGGGAGCTCTTGCAGAGCCAAGTTCACTAGATCATCTTTAATCCTTGGCCAGTCAGATTGCATGTGAACTGAGGAGTCTGGTGGTTTAATGGTGTGCCTGTGCTTTTTCTTTTGTCATTACATAAGGTCACAAGTGTCATTTCCATCCTAAGCAACATGCTTTATTTCCTAAGTTAATAAACAATGTCCCTTTCATCATAATACCATGATCTGTTTTGCAGATCTGTGCAGTAGCTTATATGAAAAAGCCACCCGTAATATTTGACTTCTGTATGTGCATATTTATTTTTGATTGTAGCTGGGTTGTTTTTAAGTTTTTGGTTTCTTTGGTTGCATTTTTATTTTCTATTGTGTTCCTGTCTATCTAGGAACACAAAGTAAAACCAGTAGTAATTGCCATAATATGCCTACACCCTTCATATAGTTTCTGACTGTGAAGCAGATTATGTTCTGTGGCTCTGGATAGAATAAACGCCAAGTAGAGAATTCCCAAATATGCTTCTGGAAAGTCTTTTGTTCGACTCGGGGATGTTTTCAGGCCAGGCTGCACCAGGGGACCACTGGAGGCAAGAGCAGATGTAAGGGAATGTAGTAGCTCGCTGGCTGGTTCTCATGTTTATTTACTTAAGCCTCATGTGTACATGTGTGTGTCCAAGTTTGCCTTGCATGCATTACGTTGAAAGATGGAGTTACAGGGCAGGATGTTTACCCTTCAAATGCCCTGACTAATGTGTCCGCGTGCTCGTAGTGGCAGGCCCTAGAAAGGAGTAAGAGATGCAGATATTTTCCCCCTTAAAACATGAATGACTTTGGTACCAGGTTTGCTCATGCTAATTGCTTTCTGCTATCATCTAATTTAATTTATTTAAAAACACATCATTTTTTTATTCCTGTAAGATTTAAACTTCCGTCTTGCTTCATCCATATTTTTTTGTAAGTGGTTTTGTTCCTTTAGTTTTGTATCCTTTTTGTTGAACTGTTACTGTGTTGTTGTTGTTTTTTTAACTTTCTGTTTATTAAAACAAATGACTCTCTCTTTTTGTTAAGCAGAATGTCAAATATAAAAGGCCTAATTCTGGATCCAAACATATTTAAAATGCTGTTCAATCAAGAATATAAGTCAATTGTGTTAGCATTTTTTTTTTATAATGTACAGTTTGAATCTCATACACCTGCAGCAATTACAACACCCTGTAGCTGTTCTGTTTTTTAATAACGTCATTTTATTTTAGTTTTTAATGCATCATTTTTGGTGCATATATAAATAAGATACATTCTGTGTGTGTTTGATGTAGGAGTGTGGTGGTGCCTGTGAAGAAAACCTCCCCTGGCAGCCTAGCAGTTAACACCCTGGGAAGCAGCAGCAGCACCTCTCCAGGCTTGACAACTGGCAGCACCCCCAACATCTTTGCTGCTACCTCTGCGACCCCCAAAAGCATGATAAACACTACGGGTATGCTACAAACAAGGTTACTGGACTAAAACCACGTTGTTCAAATCCTACACTCAGTCCTAGTAGCCTTGCTAGGATTTACATAATACTGCTTCAGTATTAAGATTACAAGTTGCAATTACTTGTAATCTTACTGACCTCTCCTGATTTTTCGTTAAATGATGCTATTCTAGGAATAGAACAAAGTGTTTTTACTGTGTATGATCATGTGATCCTGGATGTCCTTGCAGGTGGTTGTTGCTATCACTAGATGGCACTCTTTACCTTTTTTGACTCCCCAAAGCAGCCCTGTGCTTCTGAGAGTGAAAATGGCTGTTTAGCCACCAGGATTTGTCTAGACACCACCCTAATTTTAATCTGCTTCAACTGTACAGCAAAACAAATCTTTTTTCTTTTTTTTTTTTTGCCAAAAGTGAATTTGCATACCCTGACTTTTTATGGCGCATGGCTTCTGATCTGACTGACTACATGGCCTCTCCCCCCTTGCTGTCACATTGCTTCTCCCGAGGCTGTGCTGCATTGAGCAGGATTCACCTCAGGGCCAGTGTACTCTGGCTTTTGAAATACCCCACTTAACACAAACAAGCATTAGGATTTCAAACACCTTTTAGTGTGCTATATTATTATTATTAATAATAATAATAATAACAATAATGGTAATACAAATCACTCTCCTCTCTGAGGCCTTGTGAAGGAATTTGAGAAATGTACCCAAGTGAAAGTGTGCGCTCAGCTAAATCCACAGACTCTCACCCAGACCACATGATATCATTCTCACTGGTCTGACCTCTCAAAAGGACAGTCAGAATGATTTTATATTTGCGACTATGCTGCCAAGAAGCTCTGACTCAGGTTTCACCTTTAAATTACAGTTGTCACAATATCCAAATTTATTGGCTTGTTTAAAGCTTTTCCGATATGTTCGATATGTTGGTTGATTCTTCATCTTTGTCATTTTACTAAACAAAACAGTTCCATGTGTCCCTGCTGGCACAAGTTTGAACCAGCTGAGTTGCACTTGGATTTAGTTAAAGTGCATAATTTGTTCTACTTGGTTGAAATTTGGGCTGAAGTCTGTCAGGGGCCAGATTGTGGCTGCTTTTTATAACCTCCCATCCTTCCTTCATTTTCTTTCAGTCATTTCAATCTGTGTGCCATTAAAAACATTTACAAGCACTGGATGTAACTTTAATGGAATTTCCCTGAAGATAGACAATGGTTTTGAATAAGGCCTTGCTTCTTTCTTCCACAAATCTTGTGGTAGTATTTAAATGCTTTGAATTGACCACATTTTACTGTCTATTTTTAGTTACCTAAATATTTCTGCTTGGTACTTGACAAGGATAGTTAAAACACAATAAGACATAGCATTGCGTTTTCTTGTATCTACTTGTTCACTTAGTGGGAGGGGTCACTAAAAATCAGTGCAAAGTTGTTTGGTGGTCACCTTTATGCTGAGATGAAATTTTATATCCTGATTCAAAGTGGTATTCTTCCACTGTCACAATGCCTGCATTCAAAGGCCATTAGGGGGCCACTGAATGGTTTGATCAGTGCAGAAGTTATGCAAGCCATGTGTGATGGCTTTCACACTTACCATATTTTGACCCAGTTGAACACATATGGCAGAAAGTGCACCAATGAGTTACACACCACCACCATCATCAAAAGCAAGTGCCATAGCGTGCTTTTGCAGCACTTAGAGGCTTAACATCATAATAAGATGCCTAATGGACGTCTTTCCTTTAATTTGTCAGCCATCTGTATAAATCTGAAATTATTTTTGCTTTGCATTAATGTGATGTGCTTCTGTTATTTCTCCCGCAGGAGCCACTGACGCAGCTGCTTCTACCTCCTCTTCCTCCAGTTTTGTCAATGGAGCCACGAGTAAGAATCTGCCGGCCGTGCAGACGGTGGCCCCCATGCCTGAGGACACAGTAGAAAACATGAGGTACAACACAGTTCTTCCATTCAGCCAAACTCATGTAGTCAAACTGTGTCACTTCTGTATAAAATCTACCCAAAAGTAGATTTTTCTACATTGTGTTTCTTTCCTTAAAGTTTCCTCAAAGTGCTAAATCAAGATTTTCTATAGTTTTCTGCATTTTATGTATGTATGTATGTGTGTGTGTGTGTGTGTGTGTGTGTATATATATATCGATATATATATGTATATATAAAAACCAAAAAAGTGGTTTTATGTTAACACTGTGGCAAAGTTTGTCCTAATTTATGTGCATGTGTATTACCCTGAGTACAGCTTGCTGTGACCTTGACTCATCTTCTCCCGTCGCTCTAATAGTTTGTGACAGACATCCTTAGATCTACTCTCCCACTGACTGCTGAGAGCCGAGGTCTTTCTCCAGAGTCTCGCTCTCCTCTCTTGCTCTGCCTCAGTGTTTTCTGCCACAGGAATAGAGATTCAGTTGCCATGGCAGCAGTCACCGACATCACTTAGCGTAACTGTGAAGTCAATGATGGTACTATCTCACCACAGAACCTACTGATGCCTGTGTTATATTTTAGATCACAGCCGAGCTGAATAGACTGCTTCGGTCTACTGAAATCCATAAATAAATCTGATTATTACCATAGTTCTTTATTATAATATAATGACTTCATGATCCCAACTTCTAAGTCCCAAAGCAACATGAAGGAAGGATTGCCTGTGGTTTCTTTATTTTTTTCTCTCTATTTCAGTGCCTTTTGTGAAGTAGACCAGAATCCACTACGTCAGAAGCTGACACCTCCTGAGCTCAAACCCTTTAGCTCCCTGACAGGATTAAAGACAGCCTCCAGAGGTGCAGGACAGTGTCTTAGGCAAGGACATCTATGCTAGCTACCTAGACTTCCTGCATCCTGCACTTTATGCTAGTGTGTCATCTCTCTGAATATGTTTTCCCAGGTTTCTTGAAGCGGGTTTCCACTACACATAAACCGTCCCTCTTCTCTTTCTGTTTTTCTGTATTCTGCAGCTTTCTGTCCATCTTAGCTGGGAAAACAAGGTTCAGCTCTCCTCGTGTTGTCCTTTTTTTTATCTGTGTGTGTGTGTACACATAGGAGATATACTGTATCTCTACTTGTACACCGTCTCAGTTTGTATGGCTGCATGACTCCAGCTCACAGTTTTTCCGAGGTTCTTAGATAATGTCAGCCAGAGGCATGGAGTGATTGTCTAAAAGATGTGGAACTTCCTCTGCAGTGAACAACTGTGATCTCAAGTGCAACTCTGGTAACATATCACAACAAAGAATGCAAACAGCTAGTGAGATGTGAGTTCACATGGCTCTTAATAACATTAAATCTTCACTTACTGACATCTCTGCTGATAGCAGCCACAATCTCATTGATATCTGGCTTAGTTTGCATCCTCTGAAATGTGCTGGTTACCTCTTGCACCCACCAGTCTGACTCTGACAGTCTGACTACACACTAACTGCTGTTAGCTGTGCACACCGGGTGAACTGTGGGGCTCTCACTGCTCCTTTTTTTTTTTTATTGCTCCTTGATAGTGTAGCAAAAAGAATGACCTCTTTCAAGTTTTCTTTTTGAAATTCAGGTGTCTAATTTCTTTTTCTGACTTCTACTTTGATGTGCTCTCTGACAGCATTACTACAAAGCTAGAAAGGGCCTTGGAGAAAGTCGCACCCCTGCTGAGAGAGATCTTTGTGGACTTTGCGCCTTTTCTGTCTCGCACCCTGCTGGGCAGCCATGGACAAGAGTTGCTCATAGAAGGTACAGATGTTGTATGGCACATTTTATTCTTAGTGCGCTGTTAACATTTTTGTCCCAGTCACCCCACCAGCTGCCAAACTTTGGATGCAGTAGACATTGACAGGAGAGTTGCGATATTGCACACAAGCTGGGGGTCTGATTAAATTTGTTTTCCCTTTCATTCATCTTGTGGCATGTGTGTGTTTGTTTTCTTCATGATTCTTTTCTCAAATTCTTTCCACATATTGTTCCTAGATGTTTTTGTAACCATCAGCGTTTCACTGTCAAACCAATCTCATTTTGAACTAAATGTTGGTAGCCTTTGCCACCTCATTGCATTATTTTTAGTGCCAAAATAAGATGAAATTTCCAACTCACTCTTTCCAGCTCACATTGAAGAAGGGATTTTTTATTTTTTTATTTTTAATTTCAGGGTAAAGTGTTTACATAAGCTTTAACCTTTTTGTGCACAGTAAAATCTGTATGCATGCACATTTTTATTACAATGAAGTATAAGTGCTTAAATGTTTCTGTAATACCGGAGTCATTTTTGTTGCTATTAAAATGTACTCTTGAATGTTTCGACCTAGACGTGCCTCTGTGCAGCCACGAGGTTTAATGGCAATTATTATTTTATTTTAAAACGATATTACAGCAGTCACTTTACAAATAGAGCTGCACTGACTGGTTTGGTTGTGCATAGTGTTTGCAGAAGTGTGAAATCTCTTTGCTGCACTCCACTCTATTTCCTGGTGGCTGCGTGAAGCTTTCCAGTCCCTTCTTCAAGCCTCAGGTTGGCAGCCTCTCACAGTGCTACTTGTGCCTAACCTCAGGGCTCTATGCCTACATGTGTGTGCACTACCACTCTATTCCCCAGGCTTGTTTTGGCTTGTATTCACAAGAAAACAGGGCCACCGCAGTCAGCACGCGCATGAGTGAGACTGTGTGTGTTTGCAGATGTTTGTCTGTTTGTGTGTAGTCCAAAACATACGCGGGTGGTCTCCGCTCTCTCGACTTGCACCCAAAATGCTTTCTCTGAATTCGGATTGCAAAAGTCTTTTCTTTTGCTGGTAACCTAACCGACACTGGTGGAAAAGGTCTTTGCAGAGAATGACAGTATGCTGCCAGAACGCACTCTTGTGACTGTTATTTAAGCCCTCCTAGAAAAATACTTTGACCCACATTTACTGACCACCATTGTCCACTTTTCTCCAGGGGCATACTTTATTCATTAACTGTTTACACAACCAGTTGATTTAAACAATGCATTTCCAATATTTTAATGTTTTGAATAACATTGCATTTAGTTAGGGTTTTTGATTTTTTGCAGTGTTGGATCTGAAATTTTATGGATCTTTTTATTAGCATCTGTTAGTGGCATCTAATTTAAGCTTTTAAAAATAATCAGCTTTGACATGTTTAATGATAAGAGGGGTCTTATTTATTTGATATAACTAGTCTTGTCAAAATGAATGGTGAAATGATGCATTAAGTACTTTTCTGCGCTCATGAAAAGGACTTTTGAGGTATTACGGACTCCTTTTTAAAAATGTTTCCATTCCAACCAGTTAAGTTCCACAAACAAGCATGGTTTCCTCCAAGTCAGCCGTATATCATACATATATACATAAGTAAATAGAAATGTGAGTATGCTATGCACATGTGGCTTGGTCTACTCACTCAGTGTTAGGAGAAAGGAATGAAAAATCAGGTAGCAAAGCCTTGACAAGTGTGAATATGTCTGTTACCCTTTCACTCAAAGTCTGTCAGCAGACTGACCAAGCTGACAAACCAGAGCTGATCTCAGGCTGCAGACTGTAACCCCACAAACAAGGTCATAGATAGACAGCTCGGGCCTCAGCACTCTAGACATGTTTAACCCTGTCTGGGTCTGTGAAATGTGAACTCTGACAGGGATTAGAGCAGGTTTACCAGTCAAAACACTGCAAATACACAGAATCAACACTTGCTCTTGGACACCTATATGATATGGAAGTTTATCAAGCCACTTCAGCCCATCTTAGTTTCAGTCTGTTCATGACTGAGCTGATTCTGAGCTGATTCTTTTCGTCATCTACTTTTCTTCCCAACCCTTCCCAGGCCCGCAGTTGAAATACTGTGCTGTAGTGCAAAGGCGCTCCATTTACCAGTAATTACCAGTCATCCATCACTCCTTAGATTGCTCGGGGTCAAGCCCTCCTGTGCCCTGTGTGCCCCTTTGCCTCACTCTATTCCTTCACCCCCTTTGCAGACATGTGGTCACTGCAGCAATTATGTTGTGTGCACCCTGAGCTTTACACTTGGAGTTGTTGGGTAAGAGCTGTGCGCGAACACTGCCGCTGTTGTGATGCCTGCCGCCTGCTCCTTGCTGTCCCCTGAGTGGCCCAGCTTGCCGGCACATCACCCCACAATGCCACATTCACCCATGCCTTAACCCTGCCCTGTTTACAGGAAAGGACTGGCAGGCCATGTTTAAATAGAATGCATTTAGTTTGTCTACCAGCACAAGGCCAGGGTCAGTTGGCCACCTGACTACTGTGTCAGTTCGGACTGACTTATGGCTTAGCGTGTCACTGCTATAACAAGAGGTCAACTGTGGCACTCTGTGTACAAGAGAAGGGTCACATCCTCTTAGAGTATTTACAATATGTTCCCTTGGACAGTCTCTGCTCATGAATAGAACTCAATGGAGAATCAGTGACCAAAAGATCCATCCGTCCAGGGTTTGAATATTTTGCATTCTGTGTTAGATTATACCATTTAATCACACAAGTAAAACCATTTCTGCTGAATTTTGTCTAGTTGACCTTTAAAGAGGACCATTTATGCTCATTTCTGGCTTTCCACCCTTGTACAATTCAAATTCAAAGTTCAAAATAATCCTTATTAATCTCAGTACTCTCAGGTCTTTTTGCAGCCCCTCTGTTCATTATTTTATTAAAACAATCAGTTTTAGCTCCTCTCCCTTTGCTGACATCGAGGGTGGCAGTGAACTTTTTTCTGATTGGCTGTTTCATGCAAACAGAAGCTTAGAGCCAGAGCTGTGTGGCTGAGATGATTATATTAGGGATAACTACAGCACTGACATCACACAGAGGCAAGATATAAAAAAAAAAAACCCAGCAAAAAGAAAAAAAAAACCTGCCTGAACAAGAACATTTAGAGCAGACTGAGGCCTGAGCCCATTGCACATGTCTAATATAAGCATCCAACTCATATGCTATATATATATTACAGAAAATAATAAAACATAAATAGAAAATAATAATAATAAATAAAAAGCCATGAAGGGAAACGTCATGTAATTAGAATTAAATTCATATTTATAAAATATATTAATATGTTATGTTTACATATCATAGTTTACAAATACACAAGTACATTAATATTATCAGTATATTTCATTGTTTTCAAACAGTGCCCATACTTAACAGGCGTGTCAACCAATGTAAATGTTACTGCAGTTTTAGTGTTTGGACTTTTGGAGGTAGGTCTGCTGCTGTGTTTACATGTGGACAGCAAATGTACCTTGGACACACATGTGATTGTTTTATTTATTGTTTTCTGTGCTATTACAGCAGCCACTCGTGCATTTCTCATTAAGCTATTCTGTATAATTAGGCTATTCTTTATACCTGTGTACTTTATAAAGCTGAATAATATCAAAGATAACTCTGCTTTTAAGTATAATGCAAAACTATTTTGCTCTTAATAATTTTATTAAATAAGCCATCATTACAACTACATAAATACTATTTTGTTTTTAAGTATTTGTACTGTGAAAAACTTAAAGTTCCTAGAAATCTTCTTTGGTGGATACCCCATCATCCATGAAACAACAACATCCATGGGGCATAGGTTTTTTTACTCTGCCTGCCTATAATGAGTACTATAGAGTTCCTTTCTTTGCTTTATTAATGATTGCACCTTTAATAGTTCTCGCCAAGTGCAGCAGAAGGGCTGGAGGTGCAGAATACGAGACCAGTTGCAGCCATTGTTTCTACAAATGAGCTTTTCACACCTGCCCATGTTTCATTAGAGAGTTGTCTGCTTCAGTGGTTCACCGTCTACCGAATGGAGATGTGGGAAGAAGCTGTGAATGTCTTCTGTGAGCGTGTGGCATGTGTGAAGGATGTGCGTGTGTGGGGGTTGGAGTGCTCGTATGTAAATGTGTTGCAGATGTATTTTTTTGTTCTGTCGTTTTTTTCTTCTTTACAATTTTATGACAGGCAAATTGGGAACACAATTTGGGGAGGGTTGTCAAAAATGTTAAAAGAGGCTATATACAGTAGCTTTGCACAAGTTGAGTACTGTATGTCGGTGATGTGCTCTATGCATTTTTCTTTTTTTATATATTATCTTGTTTGCCCAAATGATTACACCTTATCATACCAACAGTTGTATGCTTATGTTCTTTAACATGCAAGTTTAATGTCTCTTCTTTTCATCTGCTTTATCTCCAAAGGTCTAGTGTGTATGAAGTCAAGTACCTCAGTGGTGGAGCTCGTCATGCTCCTTTGTTCTCAGGTGAGCATTTTCTTTCTCGTCTTTTTCACAGTTTTCATCTTCCCAGGCTCTCTTTGTCTTTTTCTATCTGCCATTCTTTTTCATGTCTAATAGGCCTTTCTATACTCTGCTTCTCTTGATAACATACTCTCTGCCAACACTCTGTGGAGACGTGCAAGGATCTGGTTTCAACCCTTGCGGATCAATATAAACTGACACTCTGTACTGGCAAATTAGACATGGTCATTGCTATAACCTAGTTCACTCACCTCTTACTTTGAAAGATGTATTTTAAACAGAGACGTACACATTAGATATACCCTTTATCCAGTCCAAGTTGTGGATATTTTGAAAGTATACACATTTATGGTTAAGACTTGCTTCAGTTTTGAGGGCTCATGTTAGACAGCAAGTTATTTAATCTCTTCCCTCTTTAAGCTAATTGTCCAAACGGATGGTACAGACACACACTGATCTCTGAGAATCTACCGACTTTCTCACTACGCCCTAGAGCTTTATTACCAAGCTCTCCTTTAGAGAATGAGCTCCACCTCATGCCAACCCTGCAAGTGACTGATCACCTTTGAGCTGACCCTCTGAATCTCTTGTTAAGCCCATGTTTTAGGGAAGGTCAGAGCCCTGATGTAGCAGTTAGAACAGGAGACATTTAACATACCTTCTGTCAGCCCATCAGTCTTGCGTCGGGAGCCCATAAGGAAGCCATTACTTGGTGCCTCTGTGGATCCAGACTGCAGGGCCAAAGTCTTGAGGAGGTGGATTGCCACGAAGTGTGCTCCATGGTATCCATAGTCCAAAGGGCTCTTCGGCAGGGAGCTGAGCCTCTGTTATATGGAGGCCATTATTCAGGGGCTTTCCACCAAAAAATGTACGTAAATGGGGGAGCCAGTTTTGAGTTATTGTTGCTCTTTTGATGGTTTTTGATGGGCTCCTTTTTGTGCTGCTTTTCTGTCTGTGGGAAGTTGCATTTTCCAGCTTTAGGATTTATTGCAGATGAGAGCATCAGCATGCTGTTAAGGGTCTGAGTCCACCCCCCGTTACACAGATAGCATTACTGCAGCTCCAGAGGTTCCTGCCATTAGGGGCTCGCGGGCTGAAACCCAGGCTGAGATATCGATCAGACAGCAAGGCCTTGAAACTAGATTGTATGGTTTGGTGTCCTTCTAACACTGTTCAGATAAAGATGAACAATTGCTCTTCATCCTTATAATACACTCTCTCTATGTATATACTCCACTTTTGTTACCAGCTGGTATAATTAACTGATGTAAAAATAGATAATTAGCAGTGTGTTCTTCATTACTTATTTCAGGGAACCAAGCTCATATGTGCTGACCAGCTGTCAGAAGCAGCAGAGACAATCCTTAATCTGATTAATAACTGCAGTGCAAAGAGCTCATAATTAATGTCTTTGGTAGCACATATTGAATCTCAGCTGATTTTAGAAAGCACAGCGAGTCTTGTCAGATGCAGGGTGAGCTTTTATCACAATAAAATGCCATCTTTGACATGCACCCTCACATACTTTAACATTAATGTTTTAAGACAGCAAGGAGGGCACTTAGATGACCTTTAGTCCCTCTCTGTTTTGTGACCTGTCACTTTTATGAATAAATTAGTGCTAATGATCTGCCTTTTCTTATTTATGCATACTAATCACAGCAATCATTATGTTGCTGGCTATGGCTGCAGACACTATGTGTCTCTCCTCAGTCTGGGCAGCTGAATGAAAGGGTCAAGCAGCTCTGTTTCTTGTAACAGCTTAAACATACAGGGGGGGATCTAGAGTGGAGCCACAGAGATTTAGTGATGGAAGGCCTCCAGATGTGGAGAGTACAACTGAGCAAAGCAGAGTAGATAAAAGCAAAGGCTCCCGCATACTGACAGGTTGGATTGAAACACCACAAATACTTAGTGCCCTGCTGAATTTCAGGAAGATGAAAGTGGGAAGAGAGAGATGCCTCTCAAGGCCATCAAGCTGTTCACTGGGACAGGAGTTGTGGGATTTTAGGTGGTAGGATTTTCAAAGATACAATAGAGAATTCCAGTATTTTCCCAAGTGAGCATCAAACACTTAGTATCAAACTTAGTATCGTTTGTGTTTCAACAAACTCACCTGCTCTTTAGTATTATGGCACTTTTTAGCCACTTGTAGCAAATTCATTTGAGTAGACTACTGTAGTCTTCAGTTTTTTCCAACTGAAGCATTTTTCCCCCAAATAGCTAAATGAAGTTTATATCATATCAAATACAGTGTAAATGAGTTTTAGTGTGTGGAAACTAAACTCAGCTACAAGCAAGTCACTATAGGACTTTAGTTCTGCTCGGATATTACTAAGAGAATAGTAATCCTGGATATGCCTGCTTGATATGTAATTATGAGCTAATAATAATGAGACAAAAATATGTCAAGCCTTTTTTATTTTTTAATTGTAACCAGACATCTCCAAAAGGCCAAACTATTGGTGCATCTTTAAAATTTCGTTTTTCTTGGCGAAACTACTAAACAAACTTTACATAGCCAGAGGTGCTGCACTGTGGTCATGGTCTGCATTTACATCAAGAATTACATCTCTTTTTAAGGAGCTGCACGTCGAGCCTAATTTCCTTCAAATGGGCTGCAGAGGATTTTTTAAATCTCTGCAATCAAAGGCAGCCTCCTCTGGGAGTTGTGCACTCCAGCTAAAAAAAAAGAAAAAGAAAAAGAAAAAAGAGAGTCTCTGAAGTGCTATCTCAGCTGTCAACAAGCATACCTCAGACAAGATAGCATATTTGACTAGTTCATGCTTTACCTCCTCTGACCTGCTGCCACTTTCCCGGTGTTGCCCAAGTGTCACGTCTGCCTTGATTTCCGTATTTATTTTTGTCACGTGAGCATGGTGCGAGTGGAACCTTGGAAGTCTGGCTGTACATGATCCCTTTCCAAATCAACAACAGCCTATTCCAGGCAGATACTGTAGCACAGGAAAGGGGTCAGGGGGAACATTTGGAGACCAGATGCTCAGCAGTTTGTCAGCACCATCTCCCTGACTTAACGCATCGTAGGGTCAGACTGTGCACTCGTGCGCGAACCAGTATGTGTCAGTCACAACAACTATGTACAAAAACACGTACCCATACATAATAATGTCAATGTCAGTTATTTTGGTACTGTACTAAACAAATGCTGCTTATGTTATCCAGACACTCACAGGGAACAAGCAGTGTGTACCTCTTTTCTGCATGTAGATTATATACCACCATATAGTCTTTCAGTTGGGAATAGCAGTTATATTTAATGCTTTTTCAGTAAACAATGTTCAAAGGTTCCTTTATATATGTGAATAGCCTTAAGTTATATGTACATTATTAGCCCTTAGAACTAAAACCCTTTCTCCTTTCATTTTTCTTCTGTTTCCCCTTTTTCTTTGAACTGTGGCCTTCTCTATTTTCTCTTCCATTTGCACCTCAGTAAGGTTACAGGAGAGCTGAATTTCCCACAGTGAAAGGCGCGCGCTCAAACTGCTTTTTAATCATTTCCAGAGCATGTTGTGAGACAGCAAGTGCTGGCACTCTGGCCCAGGACTCGGATTCCTTCCAGGCACTCACTGCAGGGCTCAGTGAGCCCGCTCAGTAATCTGTCACTGTAAGGGATGGAGGAAATGGCTGTATTTAAGCGAGAGGATACAGTTTCATCCCACAATTACATCTCTCCTGTGTTTACAGATCTTTTCACAGAGGAAGAAAGGATGGTCTTACATGTGGTGCAGAATTTCAGCTTTTTATAGCTATCACTTTATTTTTTTTCCTCAAAGGATATATCAACGAAATGCTTTTTTTACGTACTTGAATTACAAGCTATGAAACTGTATCTAAATTGCAGTTTCAAATATAAAATTTTCATGACGAAATGTGATTCTTGTCACTCTTTTCTGAATGATCTTGTTGCATATTGGATGCAAAGTCTGTTCTAACTTTTGATGTGCTTTGCAAAGATTTCTGATGTGTTCTTTGTATTATTCTGTTAGCTTTATGGTAATTTAGATGCACGGGCAGTCCTTGTGTGAGTAATAAATATTTTTTCTTTCTCTTCAGGAGTGGCAGAACTCGATTCAAAAGAATGCTGGACTGGCATTCATTGAGCTAATTAATGAAGGGAGGTAAAGTATCAGTTTATTAATATACATAAGATTAAACAACAAGGCCAGACACTGGGTTACTAATCCCCCTGTTTTTTACTAGATTGCCCATAAACCTCTTGCTCCTCTTGGCTGCTCTGTTGGAGGTAAAAGTAAATAAGATTGTTGTGAGAGGATAACATAAGAGTCTCAGGTCCTCCTCTTGTATTTTGTCCCTCTGTCTTTTTTGCTGTGTTTTTCTTGATTCCTCCCTCTTCCTCCCTGGGTGTGGCCAGACTGTGTTTTCTGTCGAGCAGATCAGGGGCGGCTCAGCCTCCTTGCCCATCTGCTGACCCATCTGGCCAGGCCTCCTCGATGCCCAGGTTCAAGCCTGAGCCCAGCCAGGCTTCTCTGAGTCCCCCGCTGGCTCGGGAACAAAGAGCTTCAGTCAGTAGGGCCACACGGCGCTGTCCAGGGTGCTGCTGACAGACACATAATTTTCCAGTCTTACTCAAATCTCTGTGCACCTATTCTGCTTAACTAGACAGACGTATATGTAGCTGTAGTCTGGTAAATCTGTTTGCCTTACAAGGCGTGGCTGACATAGACATTGTATCTGTTGTATGTGCAACAGAACATTCAGCTATGTGTCATAATGCAGCTGTTTGAATTCCAAGCCATTAACAGGCAGGCTAAAAATGCTCTGATTAGGTGGATATTTTATTTAAGCTTATTCCACAATCAGATCCGGCATCCACTTTAGAGGCCATTTATCCTCCCCTCATGAAAACAAAGGGAAAGAGAAAGAGCATTCATTAAGTTATTGCTGCTTCTAGCACCATACATTATCATATTAAATAGCTATTGAGAAAGAAAGGTGTGTTACTACTTTTATAACTAATGTGTTTCATGAGTTGTATGTCAATGAATGCCAACATGAGATGAGAGAGGCGCCTCTGCTAAAGGCACTGTCAGGAGGTGCATTCCAAATCAACACATGGAATCAGTCAAAGGACCAAGACAAATAAAAAACAACCTTTTAACTTTAATGCTGTTGAAATGACTGATGATAAGACATTTGTTGTAGCGAAAGAAAGTAGAAATGTTAATGATAATCAGGCCCCCCTCTTGACATAATGAAGTTTTAGTTGCATTTATTGTAGCAGCTAAGCACCCTCACTCCCGTCATGGCGCGAATGGTGATTGATTAGTGTTTTCTATGCATGAAATAATACCACAAAAAGTCTGGTGGAGCGCGTAAATGTCTTTTTTCCATCTCCAAATATCACTTGTCAACTTGCTTTCTCATCTATTCTTGGTTTCGAAACAAAGCTTGGCGTTGTCAGCCTCTGTCTTTGAACAGTGAACTTCTGTCTATTAACGAGTGCTTGTCAACAACTAAAGAGGCGAGAGCAGCTGATGAATGCAGCCTTGGGATTACTGCCTCTCCTTGGGATGGGAGGGAAAATTACAATCTGTATCAAGCACTGAAGAGGAACAAGGGGTGTTTTAATTAAAACAAAGCTGGCCTAATGGTGTGTAAAATGGCATGTAATCTACACACAATATCCAGGGTGTTTTCACTTATTAAAGATACTAGAACCTATGTGTGAATGTGGGTGACCACGGAGTGTCTAGACTCAGCCATGTGAGAAGCTTTCCACCGCCAGGCTTGTCAGCAATACAGTTTCTGGGTTGATGTTCTGGTCAGTGGGAAGGGATGCTCAGTCAATCAGGAGTGTGGCAGACAGGCTCCAGTGCTCTAATGACACTCTATTCCCTCCTTAATGCTACAGAGGGGTCTGTCACTGACCTGCAGCCTTGCAACATAACTCAGACAAATGATTCTGTTTACCAGTCTCCTCTCTCACTAAGCAGAATGTTACACAGTCCTGACAAGCTAAATTTACCTTTACACTGTGCTTTCCTTTGGAGTGTCTTTGAAATGCATAGTAATTTTAAAAATCCTGATGTTTTCTCCTGTTTTTAAATTTCTTTGCAATATTAAAGGTTGCTCTGCCATGCCATGAAGGACCACATAGTCCGGGTTGCCAACGAGGCTGAATTCATCCTCAACAGACAGCGAGCAGAGGACGTGCACAAACATGCAGAGTTTGAGGTATAAACTATGCTTCTGAAAGCATTAAAGGCCTGCCCAGAGTTGCTCAGCTTACTGAATCAACAGTAAATACACTATTTCAATATTTCAATTGACCAAATTTCAGTTTTACCATCTGCTGTGAATAGATTTTGACAATTTCCTAATGAGCTCTAAACAAATCCTATTAGTATAAAACAGGCATTCAACTTTATATGCCCAGTAATCGTGTCCCTCTGTGTCCTCACGAGGATTAAATCCTCGCTCTTACAACTCATATAAATTTAATTATTGGTGGCAAAGGGATCCCGGCAATATTAATTTAGGATTTTGATATGAGCTTTTGCCAACTAACTCGGGGGATAAAATCCCTTTGTCTGTATTTAGCCTACGCCTATCAAACCATCATTTGAGATATGAAAGGAAACACTATGGTTTAAGTGGAGTAATAGCAAAAACAATAATAAATCATATGGTAAGACCTTATAAAAACATCACTAATAAATGTTATGAAAGTAAGTAGTATTTTTTCAAATACAGCAAATTATTATTTGAAGGTTAATAATTACAATAAATTAGACTCACTGGCCATTTGTTAAGTACGCCTGTTCAACTGCTCATTGTTTCAAATCAGCCAATCACATGGCAGCAACTCAATGAAATTATAAATGCATAATCAAGAGAACCTTCTGAAGTTCAAAGTGAACATCAGATTGTGGAAAAAGTGATTTTGCACAAATGGCGGGATTGTTAGTGACAAGAATAACTAAAAGAACCACTCCTTATAGCCAAGGTATGCGGAAGAGCATCTCTGAATGCACAACACACTGAACTTTGAAACAGAAGAAGACCACACTGGTACAGAAGCACATGAAAATGAGGATACAGTTTGTGCAGATTTACCGAAATTGGACAACTTAAGGTTGGGAAAATATTGCCTGGTCTGATGAGTTTCAATTTTTGCTGCCACATTTAAATGGTAGGGCCTCAATTACACTTCAATCTATCCTGCCTGTGCGAATGGTTCAGGCTGCGTGTGATGTCATGGTGTGGCAAAAGTTTCTTGGACCCCTTAGTTCCAACTAAACATTGCTTAAATACCACTACCTGACTATATGCTTGCTGTAAATGTCTGTTTGTTTTATGACCATGACAATGAGTTCACTGCTCTCAAATGGCCTCCACAGTCACCGGATCTCAATCCAGTAGCTTACCTTTGGAATGTGGCGAGATTTTAATCATGGATGTGCAGTGGAAAAAATCTGCTGCAACTGTGTAATGCTAACATGTCAATATGGCTTAAAGTCTCTGAGGAGTGTTTCCAACATCGTGTCGAATGTTTGCCACAAAGAATTAAAACATTTCATAAAGCGAAAGCAAGTACTAGCAAGTTGCAAGTGTTGTAGTGGTTTACACATTCATTTAAAAGCATCATAGCTGGGAGAGGTGAGAAATGATAACCATTGAACTCAGATATCATCAGAATGCACAATATTCTCCGTGCTATATTACCCCGAACTAGACAACAAAAGTGGATGAATGGTTTGGTAGATATTACAAATCTGATTAATACACTTGTTTAATTTGGTATCATAATAAAAGTTTAATTCCTCATTAGTGAGGGTTTCAAATATTGTTGGGCTATCTTGGCGATACCCACAGGGTTGGGGTCGCAGTAATGGTGAGATAGACTAGAGTGGAAAACAAAACTGAGAGTTAAATAGGACATGAACTGTAGTTTTCAGGTTTTTGGTCTTCTGATTTTAAATTGTAACACCACCTGCTTACTTTAAAACAAAAATATTTAAAACAGCAACATTACAACTTTATAATAGCCAAGAATACACTGTACTGCATTTTTTTAACTATTCACAAAGTTTTATAATCATGCGATTATCGCAACAACAGTTGTTATGAAGTATTACCAGTCTGACTGTTCAACATCAAAATGTGTGTTTCGAACAAAACCACACACACACATTTCCGCCAGCTCTGTTAACAGCTTGTACATATGAGTAGTGATGAGTTTCTTATCTGGGAGAAGCAGCCATCCTCAAACAGCTGCTTGATATACAGTTCTTGAGGATCCTTGACCCGCTAGATAAACTGGAAGAGACGGTTAGATATGCAATGTCAGGAGAAGGGGGAAGTGTACCTGGCCCCATCCGTTCTGTCTGCCAACTCCAGACAGCCTACACTTTTCATCTAGGCCTGACATTACTTTATTACCCACTCTTCAAGATTGAAGATTCAGGACGCAGATAAGACAGTTTTACAATTAAGTTGGTGTCAGGAAGAAGCGTCATATGCTTTAAGTGATAAATAATGTTTGATATTTGTCACGGCGTCACGTTGTAATGTGAGGTGACGGGCGGAGATTGAGTTATCCGCTTTATGAGGTATATGTTGAAGTATAATATCTGACAGAATTCAAATTTTAAAGCAGGAAATTCAATTAACTTCCAGCTTCTGTTAGCAAATTAGATTGCAAATATTAGCAAGAGTTCCCCTCAGGGTGGCCTAGTGAGACAGTCGCATGTGCTACTCTAGTTTACATTTAGCTACCTGGTGCGCTTCTGTTGCGCTGACTTCAGGAAAAAGGTTTACAAGTAAAGCTGCAAATTTTACACATTGTATTTTATTTAAACATTCTGACAAGTAGATTTTTTTTTATATTTATGATTTGAATTCTATAAAACAATATGTTCTTACACATTCTTACAGTTTGTTTTAGAAGACAACTGCAAATCTTCACATTTTAACCCATTGCTAAACCAGTGGACAGCATAAACATTTTATTGATATAATGGCATTGTAGCTTTGTAAACCCTGACAGGCTATATTCTTCTCTCCTAATAGCGCCATCCAAAGCTACCTAACAGGAAGCCTCATCTGTCCACAGTTAGGCAATGGACTGCCTTCATGTGCTTGCAGTGATTTAGTGCCCTCCTCCAAGGGAGTAGAAATATATCTCTCAGCTGTCCACTAATATCTTTATGCACTCAAGTGTGTTGAATGAAGCTATAACATTCTTCAGCGTGACAAATGCTCCATTAGAGTGTATATATTATTCCGACTTTATTCAAGTAAGACATTCTCAAATGCTATTAGAACAATGTCCAACATTAAATTTGATGGTAGATACTGTACCTAAATTTATAAATACAGAATGAGATTAACATATTTGTTTTCTTTCTTCTCTTTTCTTAAATCTGAAATTAGTCAAACTGTGCTCAGTATGCTGCTGACAGAAAAGAGGAAGAGAAGATGTGTGACCACCTGATTTGCGCCGCTAAGCACAGAGACCATGTAACAGCCAACCAGTTAAAGCAGAAAATCGTCAACATACTCACCAACAAGCATGGTGCCTGGGGCACGCTGGCCCAGAGGTAGGTCCCCACACTTGAACAAGTTTAACTGCAGACCTACATGGGTGGTGTTAAGACTTCAAGATAAACTATAGCCACTCAATGTTAGGTACAACCTACAGGACAAAAGTTACCTGTTCACAGTACTCTGCAGTCAGAGGATAGGGCCACCAGTTAATGTCATTTTCCCAGGATCCGATAGGGTCAGCAATCAGGTCAGCAAATGCAATTACAGTGCCGAGTGGCTTAATCCTCTGGGGACAGCTGATTGGCCAGTCATCTAACATACCGGGGTGGAAGACGGGGGTTGGGGTGTTTCTGCAGCATTGTCCAGGCATTCATTGACCCTCTCAGTAACACAGCCCAGCACCTGGTGGTAGTTGCAGCCTTCCCCATGGGCCCTGTTAAAACAACCACCAGCTCTCCCACTCTGCTGCTTACTTTTCACTATCATCCACATGGTCCCATGGATGCAGGGCTGGTTAGAAGCATTGACAGCTAGTTATTTTAGACAAACAAAGGAGTCACAGCAAGCTGTTTTGTTTTCTTCTGGGCTTATGGCTGGGAATTACAGATATGACAAAAAGCATGCAGTTTTTTTATAATAGCAGAACTATGAACAATGACTTGGTGCAGGGAAAGCCTCAGGCAGTTTGAGTTAAATATCCACATCACATTATACAGGCCAGTTGTAGAAATGCACAGTAGTAGTAAATTTGTTCACATAAAATTAATTCAAGAGCAGCCAGTTGAGAGAAAGTCTGCCACTTTATACACAAACCGCAACTGCTTATTTGCCAAATTTTTGCGTCTTTGCTGAAACAGTAGCTTTAAGTTTGTTATTACGTTTTAACGATACAGTGCAGATGTTCGACTGGGTTTGCTGAGCGTGAATTTGTTTCAGATCTTAAACCAGGTTTCCTCATAATATGAAAAAATGTTGTACTCATTTTTATAGCTTTATTTTATGTTTTTAATGTTTCGAGCATTTTCCATCAAAATCAGTAGATGTTCTAAGCAGCTAAAGTTGTTCTTTATCCTTCTACTCACGGAACATTGTGTGCAGTAGCCAGTCTAATTTTATCAAATGCATGTATATTGACATCACATGCTGCAATTCCTGTTGACACTTGGATTTGTTAGAGGCAGTAATGTATTGCAATTGCTTCCAGAACAATGGCAGAAAAACTGACCTTATCCAAACACTGTGTTTAATATTATGTTAATATTTTGACTGTGACTGTGAGGATCTCAGGGTCCAAGTACAGATTTTCTTAAAACTGACTGAACCTTAAGTACCCATGAAAATCTATTGGACTAAATTCTGGGCTCTTGTTCAAATATTTATGGAGTTTCTCTCAGAGGCATAGCATTTGCATTGAAACAAAAGGTTATTGAGCGTGGGTGCATTGTAAATGATACCGCAAAACTTCCAACAAATTCAAATTTAATGGTAACCTGCTGGTGAAGAAAAATGATGCAATATGCTCACAAGCTCAAGGCAGTGTTGCAGTTCAGCAGCTCAGTCTTATTCAATGCTACATTAACTTTCCCATTTATGCTTCTCTTGTAAAATATAAAGCCCTCAAGCATTTTGAGGTGGCTGTCTGTTGTGTGTGTGTGTGTGTGTGTGTGTGTGTGTGTGTGTGTGTGTGTGTGTGTGTGTGTGTGTGTGTGTGTGTGTGTGTATGAGTGTGAGAGAGGGAGGGAGTGAACCTTTAGTTAGTAATGTTTGTTTTTACCGTCTTGCACAGAAATTGCTTTGCCTTTAACTCCCAAGTTCTGCCTGGGGACATGCCAAGGGATATTTATCATTAGTGTAGGATATATTATAAACAAAATTATTCATAGGAAGGCAGTAGTCAGACTCCTGACACTTTTTTTGTTTAGTGTTCTTTTTTTTCTTTTTTTTTAAACCGCATGTTTGCAGCTTTGCTCATTAGATGCCCAAGTATTAGATTTCTCTGTTTTTGAATTCCTGGTATCTGCAGCCAGTTGATTTTAAGTTGTTGTTCACATTAGAGCAAACAGTTTTAGGAAATTGTGTTGGAGCACCTACAGCAAGAGCGGTAAATGAGGAAATGATCTGTACACGGCTTTAAAACAGCTGCTCTACAGTCATATGATCTGCCTGAAAAATACGCAGATCAGACCCTATGGTGGCCCGTTGGATCCATACTATATGCTTGCTTGATGATGAATGTCCCTCTGTATGGAGTCAGCATAGAAAAATCAATAGTCCTCAAATTGAAACAGTATAGGGTTGTATTGATCCGCTGTGCTAAATCAAAATGAGGAGGCTTTGATACATCTCTCCAAGACAGCTCCCTGTGCAGTAATGACACCCTATCAATTTTAGCTTTACACTGATAAATCAAGTTGAAAATTGGATGTCAGAGTTTTTTCCAGGGAGAGAGTGATTTTCCCTGCCCTCTGGTCCCCTCTGCTGTTGACCTCTGAACCCTGCCAGTGGATTATAAAGTTCAGGCTCGTCTAAAGTGAAAGTAGATGTCAAGGCGATGCTGATGAATTCATTGAAGACTAATGTCCAGCACTTTTGCAGCACGGGACTACCGTACTGTGACAGCACAATAAATTCTCTCTACAAAGTTAAACTGCAACTTTATTTTATGCAACAAAAGTCTTTTTGAATACACCGTTAGAGTAAAAAAGGCAGCTTAATGGTGTATTTGTTCATTTTCTTTTTTTCTTTTTATATGTGTTATTGTATTATATTTTGTTATATATTTAAAGGTCTAATTTTAATATTGCATTACATTAACACACACACGTACCTTTAAACACTTGAAAATTCATTGGATTTCATGCACTGATACTAACTGTTTCGACACAGCCAACCTAACACAAATGTAAAAGGGAGCTGAAGCATACAAGCTTCTCTTTGTTCCCATGCGGGCGTCTGAGTTCAGTAGCATCACTGACAGCTGACGGAGGAGCCTCTGCTGGCCTCCACAGCAGACCTTAACCTTACCTGACTAGTCTATTGATTGTCAACATTTCTTCTGTATAATTACTTTTTTGTAGCAGAGGAGCAAAAGGAAAATGGCGGCATATATTGATCTGTTTCGAGGCAGTGAAACAGCCGTTTCCCTTGACTAACAGTGAGTTTCATCTCTGGCACGTGATGAATGGTAACAATCTGCCCGTGGATAATAACTTTGTGATGGAATGAACCTTTTTACTCACAATGTGCCCGCAGTATTTGGTCCTTCCTGAAAGGGGTTATCAATTCTAATAGAAATCTACTACCACAGTGGGGGTGTGAGCTCCTTTAGAGATCCTTAAAGCCTTGCAAGGGTTGAGGTCTGATGATCCCTTTGGGGCAGAAAACAAAAGTCAAGGTCCCCAATTGAGCCTGACAGTAAAAACAAAATTTAATCTGGCAACATACTGGATATAATTCAAAGACACGTTTATACTTGACGTCCAGAGCAGCAAAATGTGTATGATCCTACATTCTTGTGATTAATCTGAAGTACTCTGTTAAATATTGTAAAACCAAAAGGGGAATCTTAGAAGCTGCTATAAAATTAATTCACCTCTAAGGGCTTTTTTTTCTGTTCACATGCACACTTTAGATGTTTATCTCCCATCCACTCTACCAAAGCGGTTTCTGCTCTTCCTTATTTTTTTAATCTACTATGTACATCAATAAAATGCAGCTCTATTTAAAACAGCCTCTAAGTGAGGGTGCATTTTATAATCTTCATTAATTTGATCTTATTGAAAACATGATGCTTCTTTGTTCTCGCTCGCTGCTATCCTCTCTTTTTCACATTCGTTCTTGACCTACACCAGGCTCTCTTCCCTTGGGGCCCTCTTAACCTTGTACGCTGTGCTAATTATCTCTGGAAAGAGGCCCATTCACGCAATCATCAATTTCAGTGGGCGTTGAAATTGAGCTGGGCATTGCTTGACTGTGCCACATTTCCAGTGAAAGATAGGTTCCGGAAAGCTGGCGATCCAGGGGAGCTCACCAACAGCACAATGTGGCTCCTCATCCCTCGTATGTCTGTCTTCATTATGCCAGATGACCTGGAGTTAATCTTGTTGCCGCTGTGTCCTTTTGTCTTTGTCCAATAACGTTCTTCAGTGTGTTTCCATTCTATCTCTTAATCAACAAAAGAAAAGTCATATCCAGTAACCCGAAGCATTTCGATCTCAGCTTCGTAACCTAAAGTCTGCGGCAGTCTTGAGAACAGCGATGAAAAGCTATGGTGAAATTAAAGAGATGAAAGTATTGTGTGCCATTTGCAGCCCTTTGTGATAATCTAATCATGATGTTGGCCATACAGTCACTTAACACTTGGCATTCGAGAGACACATGATCAGACTTGGTGTGTTTTTATAGAGGAAATTACTTTGTATTTTTTTCCTTACTTTATAGTTTACTTTGAACGCAACGGGCTCATCACCATATGGTTGCCAGTCACAACTTTCATGCACAGGGTGCTTTTTTTGTGTCTTTTTAGTTTTTTAATCTAACAGCAGTATGTGGGAGAATGTTGCATAAAAATCCCCAAAAAGAAGAAGAATGTGCTGGTTGACAGAAGATGTTTTCACATTTTTTCGCTTTGGTTTGCAGCCTCTGCAGGCTGCCCGATGGTTTTCATGGCGTGTGAGGTCCCTGTCATTACAGTGCCACATGTCTGGTTGTCATTTTAATGTACACAAAGGATAGGTTTCAATAAATCAGTGTTAAATAGGCGAACGAGAACTGACTACTATGGCAGAAATTACTAATTGAGCAGCTAGATAACAAGTGAACTATTTATTACTGTCTCCTTATTTTACTTTAGCTCAATTTTTACCTTAACTGAGACATTTCAAACATGTTCCCCGTGCAGATCACATAGTCAGAGCCTGTTAGGTCGGCAAACAGAAAAAGAAAAGACCGCTTGTCCTCAGAATTACACTAAAAACTGGCGCGTTTTCAGTGTCCGTGTGTGTGTGTGTGAGACAGAAACCAGTCACTGCTCCTTTGAATAGAATTTTCGGTGATTACTGGCATTTATTATAATTACCCCCTACTCATGTCACCAATGGAAGCTTTTTAAAAGGAGTATAATGGTGTTTTATTGAATCAGCATGTCCCTGTCCTTCCTCCCGACTGCCTCACACAAATCCCCTCTGAGCATAAATAGAATAAAAAGAAAATCTTTAACCATGAGAAACTCATCTGTCTGCAATCGAGCGCTGTGCAAGTTTTATGAGCCATTCTGTTTTAAATGGCTTGAAAAACATGAAGTTAATTATTGCTTTTGACAACAGATCACTGTGGTCACTTATTTCTAAGGCATTATACATTTCATTATATTTACAGATGTGAAGCTACAGAGAAATAGGTGCATATTTCAGTTAGTGTTGAGGACTCTTAAGTAGCTGGCCTATAACGTGTTAGGCCATTGCTCCAAAAAAGATGCATTGCATCTCAAAGGCTATAGATGGATGCTGACATTTTAGTTCTACAGTTGGATCCATAAATATTTGGACAGAGATAACTTTTTCTAATTTTGGTTCTGCACGTTGTCACAATTGATTTTAAATGAAACAACTCAGATGCAGTTGAAGTGCAGACTTTTATTTTAGTGGGTTGAACAAAAAGATGTGAGGAACTAAAGCTTTCGGTTTTTTAACACAATCACTTCATTTCAGGTGCTCAAAAAGTAATTTAAGACAAAAAGACAAATTAAATAACAAATTAATTAAATAACTGAAAATAAAATGTTCATTTCTACTACTTAGTTGAAAACCCTTTGCTGGCATTGACAGCCGGAAGTCATGGATGTCACCAGATGCTGGTGATTCTTCCTTTTTAATGCTCATCCAGGCCTTAACTGCAGCAACTTTCAGTTGTTGTTTTTTTGTGGGACTTTCTGCTCAGTTCGGTTAAGACCAGGTCATTGACATTCAAGAATATTCCACTTCTTTGCTTTAATAAACTCCTTGGTTGCTTTGGCTCTGTTTTTTGGGTCATTGTCCATCTGTATTATAATACACCTTCCAATCAATTTGACTGCATTTGGCTGGATTTGAACAGACAGTATGTCTCTGAACACTGACTGCTTCTGTCCTGTGTCACATCATCAATAAACACTAGTGTCCCAGTGCCATTGGCAGCCATGCACACCCAAGCCATCACACTTCCTCCACTGTGTTTTACAGATGATGTAGTAAGCTTTCTTTTTTAGATTTTTATTTTTTAGCAATGTCCAATCTAGTTTTTATATTCTTGAGGCTTATGAGTGGCTTGCACCTTGCAGTGAACGTCTATATTTACTTTCATACAGTCTTCTCTCTATGGTAGACTTCAATATCAATACACTTACATCCTGGAGAGTTTTGTTCACATGGCTGGTTGTTGTGAAGGGGTTTCTCATCACCATGGAAGTGATTCTGCGATCATCCACCACTGTTGTCTTCCATGGACGTCCAGGCCTTTTTGTGTTGCTGAGTTCACCCGTCCTTTCTTTCTTTCTCAGGATGATTTTGCCGCTCCTAATATCATAGCAACTTCTCTGATTTTTTTTTTCTGTTTTCACAGCTTAACCCTTTCATGCATGAATTATCAATTGGTATTTCTTTTTCTTAAGTATTTTTATTCATCTTTAGGCAGGAAAAAATATTTTTTAAACGTACTTTTCAAAAAGTTTTTTACATGTCCACTTAGGTGGACAACTGACTGACCAGTGGGTGGCAGGCTATGGAGTGACACATCAGTGTCCAATGTAGTGGTTTATGTGCAAGTATACCATCAACACTGACACAAATACAAGAAAACAGCCTTTGAATAGCTGTCCACTGTAGTGACCACTATACATGAAAGGGTTAAGGGTGGCTTGTTTCACCCACATGAGAGCTCCTTTAACTGCATATTGTCTGTTCACAACAAAATCTTCCAAATGCAAGCGCCACACCTCAAATCAACTGAAGACCTGTTATCTGCTCAATTGACAATGACATAATGAAGGAATTGCCCACACCTGCCCATGAGTTACCTTTGAGTCGATTGTCCAATTATTTTTGGTCCCTTGAAAACAAGAGGGTGGTACACGTTAAAGAGCTGAGACGCCTAAACTCGTCATCCAGTTTAAATGTGGATACCCTCAAATGAAAGCTGAGAGTCTACACATGTCCATGTCCGTTATATAACAGTAATTGGAATTACTGTAATTGTTTTAGTAAACAGGTAAAAAAAAAAAGGTAAAAAAACAAAACAAAACTTGGGTCAATGTCCAAATATATATGGACCTAACTGTATATCCCTATATACAATTTTGCAACTTAAGTGTGTGTGAAAATTCCCATTTGACGATTTTAAAGTTTCAGTTTTCATCAATTATCTACCTTATAAAGAACCTATAGATGCAAGTCATGAAAATATTGTTTGATTATTAAATAGCGGTAGGAACCACAAAGCAACTCAAAATATGACTCATTTAGTTAATCATTAATCATTAGTTGGTATTAATCTCTGGCTCTCATTCATAGTTTTTTTTTTTTTTTTTTGTCCTTTTTTTGTCCTGTCTCCTCACCCCAACGGCAGACGACTGCCCCTACCGGAGCATAGTTCTGTTGAAGGTTTCTTCCTTTTAAAAGGGAGTTTTTCCTTCCCACTGTCACCAAAGTGCTTGCTCATAGGGGGTCATATGATTGTTGGGTTTTTTTCTGTATGTATCATAGTAGGGTCTACCTTACAATATAAAGCCCCTTGAGGCAACTTGGATTGGGTAAAATTGGGTTGAACAGAATCGAACTGAACTGAAGTTTCCCAATGTGTTGCCCAGAAGAATGACAATTTCCTAACACAGCATTTTGCCACATTGGTTTGTCAGTTTGTGTACACTATCATTATTATGTCTGTGAAGGTTCTCAGTCATCCAGGTCATCGTAGTCAAAGGAGCTTGCAAAGAAAAGCGTCTGGACTTCTTTAAGTTACTTGAAGACGTTTCACCTCTCATCCGAGAAGCTTCTTCAGTTCTGTCATTATTATTTCTTACGTTTTATAGATGTTTGTTATGTTTTCTAGATGACTTTCCTCTCCTTCTGCTTCTCCTTCTGTTTGCTTTTATGGCTCTCTGAATGTCTTTTTCTGTATTGCCAGTCAGTTTATGATCGCTTTTCCCTTCATTCCTTTGATAAGCTTTACAACAATGAGTCATGAAGTAGTGACTCTAGTAATGCAAATTTGTGGCAAAATCCACTGACTGTGCCTGTCTGTTTTAATGCAAATACTAGTATTTGGTGTCAATTTGTCTGTAATTGCCAGAAGAAGTGATACATCATATTGCTGTATCAATGTTTTTGCCTTATTCCTGTAACTGTATGACAGGTAAATATTTGGATATTTGTATTTTTGGATAGCTCTTTTAAGTTCGACAAACAAGTGTCTTCTGTTGTTAAATCGTGCTTCCATCAATTGCGTCTTATTAGCAAGGCCAGACACTATGTTCCGCATAGGGACCTTGGAAAGCTTATCCACGCCTTTTGACATCTAGGTTGGATTATTGTAACTCACTTTACTTCGGTCTTAACTCTACTCTTCTCCATAGACTCCAAATTGTTCAGAATGCGGCTGCTCGTCTCCTTACTGGTAGTGGGCAGCGTGTCTCTATTACCCCTGTCCTTGCTGATCTGCATTGGCTTCCCATTAAATATTGCTTTAAATTCAAAATCCTGCGGCTTACCTTCCGAATTATTAACAATATAGTGCCAAGCTACCTCATTGAGCTACTTAGATTATACACCCCTACTAGAGCACTAAGATCATTTTCCCAGTCACTCTTGGTACTGCCGAGATCCCGGCTGAAGACTAGAGGTGACCGAGCGTTTGCCTTGGCTGCACCCGATTTATGGAATAACCTCCCCATCGCTATACGTGAGTCTGATTCCATCCATTCCTTCAAATCGCGGTTAAAAACCCACTTATTTAGCCTCGCCTTTTCTACCAGTTAACGCTTGCTTGTTAGTTAGCTTAATGCTTATTCTTATCTTCGGCTTATTCTTAATTACTTTTAATCATTTTTTTTTTTTTTTTTTATCCTTTACACTTAGTTTTCTTTTATGTTTTTATATGCAATTCTTTTGCTTTTGTGTTTTTAATGCCATTCAACCTGCTAGCATGTTTTGGTACCTTGCCATAGCCCTCATCCTTCCCTGTTACTTCATCCTACTCTCTTGCACTTTGGTACACCACTGGTTTTTAAATGTGCTATATAAATAAAGTTTGTTGTTGTTTACAAAAATGTGTTACTTTTCAATGTTTTAATCCATCACTTACATAGTTTTATTACATTTAAGATGATTTTAATTGCCTGGCACAGTTTCACCTTTTTAATAAACACCGATACTATTTGCCAAATAATCAGAAATATTTCTGGAAACTATGGAGTTTCTGCTGTCCTTTTATAACCGCAACATAAAATAGATTTCACCCTCCAACCCAATGTAAGCCAACATTTTTTTGGAATGATATAATTTCCTAGAAACTGTTATTATTTTAAATTACGCCAGTTAGCTTTCTCTTTTCAACAGCCTACGTTTCACGTATACTTAGGTGTTCATCTCAAAGACCTCAACACTGGCTCCCTGAGGAAAGATGCCCTTTAAATACATATTTGAAAGAGCAGAGAATAGACAATAGTCCTGTTACAAATTTATCTTACTGCACTTAGCAAGTCTGAAAGCGGCCATAAATAATGGTGTTCCCGTTTCCTGTAGGTTATCAGTGCTGGAAAATTAGCTTTTAAAATGCGGTTTGAAATCCATTTGGGTGATTGATGGGTGATGGGACTAATAAATTTTGCCAGTTTCTAGCGGGCCGGCTCACAGCAATTCTTTATGGTTGTCATGAAGCCAGACACATTTGATGTGTCAAATAAGAAAGGTCTCCAACCATCCCTTAATGAATGATGTTGGATGGACAATTTGTTACTGAGACAACACACTATCTTTCTATTAATGATTCTGTAGCTGGATTTGTGTTTTATTACTTATATTAAAAATTGATTATCTGAATTTTTTTTAAAATGAAGAGATTGGTGTTGATTGTTAGCTTTTGCAGCATATTAAACAGTAAAAATGTGTGCATACATTATCCAAGTGCAGTTTTAAAATCTGCTATTCAGGCCCATGGATGAGGAAATTGCTGCGTTTGGGGAAAAAGAAAACAAACTCTCATTTCTTACAATGCTTTTAAGACATGGACATGCTCTTTAGTGTTTCATTGCCATTTCCCTATTGAAGAGCTACAGCTGGGAGCTCGATGCCATCCAACTGTGTATCCCCATCAGGATTGCAATCCTCCTGAGCAGCTTTTGGACCACCCTCAGAGAGGAGGTTCCTTCAGCACAGTACTTTGGCACAGTCCAAATCCGGTCCAGCACTGACCACATAGTGTAGAATATCACAATTCCTCCTCAAACAGCAGATTTAAACTGAAACCATCTGCACAGGCCGAAACAGGCAAGGAGACATAAAAAACGCCGGCGTCCAACTCATTAATCAGTTGATTGAGGTTTGGTTTGTTGTGTATTTGCTTGCTGTTAAAGACAAATGAAGATATTTTGCCTTGAAGTTGTACTCAAATAAGCAAACAAGCACTTTGTGTAAAATGCAGCAAATTTAGTTAATGCTGTTACAGGGAACTCTTCAAAGAGGCAGATTTATCCCCCACTGGCATCTGCTGTGTATTTGTACTAAGAATTAGGGGACATAATCTTCAACAGTAATCGCCCAGTTGCCTGCAGTGGATTTACATTTTTCACACTGTGTAATCTCGCATTTACAATATCATTTACGTGGGTGTCTTCTTTCCACCCACTGACATCTCTCTTTTCTTCAGTGAGGCTTTGAGGGAGATTGACAGGGGACAAGCTCAAGGCGTTCAGTGTTGCTTTGCATACAGCAGCTCATGATACTTTGCGCATACAACATGTGCACACACACACAGACACACACATATACACTCAGTTTTGATTGATACTTAACTGAAACTGAGCTCATGTTGCTGTCAGAGCCCGGCTAAGTCTCCTGAGCCTCTTGATTTCTGACACTGGTAGATATTATATTTATGGAGCAAGAAGGCTGTATTTTGTGATGTGATCCCCTCTAACACTTTAATCTGTTTAGACTCCCTCAGTACTGTAGCAGGGAAGGGGGCAGAAACTATACAATGAAATAGACGGTTGCCTGCCAGGGTCTTACTGTATCCAGCACACACAGGAAAATCTCAGCTTGGATTTGAACACTCAATATCCTGTCCAAGGTTTTATTTTGAGATTTGAGCGCCTGTTTCTAGATTTATTCTGTTTCTAGATCTACAGATGCCCTGTATTTGTATAATAAAATGAGCTCAAATGTTGAGGTACCAAAGTGCGCTGCCCTATTCGCACATAGTGTCATTGTTAAAGAGAACAAAACGAAGGAAAAATATGTGTTATTTCTTCACATTTGGTTAAAATTGGAATAGCTGATGTAAGGATTTCTCGTCTGTCAGCTAGAGTTGATGCAATTTTTTTCCTTCTCCTTGGTAAAGGTAAATTAAAGCAAGACTTGTCTTGCTGTATTCCCCTCTAAAGGAAACATAAAGGCTTTGAAATAGCTCCAGCTAGCGTGCAGTTGGAACAAGCAGCACTTAGAAACCTAATGCTGGTTGTGGTGCTTAATGGTTTGCATTAGCTGCAAGCAATAAAATTATCCCAGGTCCTCACTAATGTTGAAATAATCATTTACAAAGATGGTTACCACATGCTGGAACTGTTTTCTTCTTTCTGTCTTTTTTTTTTTTTTTTACCACCCTAATTCGCTGTTATTAATAATGAATAAAAATGCAATTTTCTATTGGGTTGCTCCAGGGCTCTGGGAATCATTTCAATGAATATTTCAGCACATTATTTTAATCATGGCTCCACATACTCAGGGAGGGGGCTTGTTTTATAGGCTCATGCCTCAACCGCCCCAAGACCCCGATCATTAAACTCCACGCTGTCTGCGTTGAGGTTCCTACCTTTGATTTACAAGACTTGTTAAAAAACATTGTAAAAAGGAGGCAAGCTGTGCCATTTATACTTGTAATTTGATGCTGTATTTGTTAATGGGAGTACTGGTGATTTATGCGTGCAGCGACTGCTGCTGCTCCCTGCTCTTCTGATGCTATAGCATTAGCAGGACTAACATTAGTAGGTCGGTGCATGCAGTATGCAGAGGCCCAGCTTAATATGCCTTCTAACTATGGCCTGGTTTTTCTCCACAAGATGTTTTCCTCTGATAAGAACGTGGCTGGTGTAATCAGTCCATCATTGTTTGCTCTGTCTAACCTGCCTGTCCTTTTTGGTCTCCTCCATAGTCAGCTGCATGACTTCTGGCGTCTTGACTACTGGGAAGATGACCTGCGGCGAAGGCGGAGATTTGTCAGAAACCCATTTGGCTCCACCCACCTAGATGTCGTATGCAAGGAACTGCAAGAGTATGGTGAGTTTTTCCCATTTTTATGGAATGTGCATTTAAAAAAAGTTTTCATAATTAGGGCACTAAAAATTCACATCCAGCATTATCCCATTTCAATGCTTCAATGTTGCCATTAAAACATTTTTGAAAAAGGATTAAAGTTTAGCCTCCGCTTGTCCGTTTAGTTTAACATGTTGCTTAGCAGAAATTTTTATAGGTAACATTTTTTATGAGTCCTGTGAATTGAACATGACACATCCATTTTATTGCACTTTTTATTATCATTGCAACACATACTCTAGAGCAAATTGGCTCTCCCGCTTTATTATTTTCTTCTTCATGCCTCAAACCTTTCTCATTGACCGAGGCAGCCTCGCAGCATTGCCCACCACCTTTTGTCGGTTATTTCTTTATATCCTGCCACACTGACTTTTAAAAGCCACTCAGTACTGTTAAAATCCCTTGGCGATACTCTCCTGTCTGTAATTGAATAGCAGCGCAGATGTTTAATGGCACAAGTTTGAATGTATTGAGACTGAAATTAATAGAGTAAGACCCATTTTGACTTTATGGAAAACAGAAAGCAGGGAACTCATTGTGGTCAGCGTAGCCTTGTTATATGGTTGCAGACACATGCATGATCATGACAATGTTCCCTGACCTCATTGTGCCTCAGTTTTGAGCTACTGAACAGACTGGTGGGTTGGGTTTGGGATGTCATCTGGCTACATTCAGCTCTTGCGCTATCATTGCTGCTGTAGTATGTACATCATGGCAACTCTGTACATGAACATGAACTGGTGTTTCAGTGGATGATGCTCCACCCATATAGAAATAGCATTTCTCAGATTTTTTTTTATAATGGGTCCACTGTTACGTTCGATAAGTACAAACGTGGCTTTTCAGCTCTTCATTGATTCCATTGTAAGAAGGGCTCAAGTCAATTAATGTTACATTAGTATTTTTTTAATCCACTTAAAAATATCAAAGAGCTTTTAAGAATCTTTGATGAATAAATTGCATTGTGTTGCATCAACACTGCCTACCAATAAATAAAGTGGCACTAAATGCTTAACAGATTGGAACATCCGCAATAAACTCTCCTCCCACTCACCTTCCACTCAACACTGACATTTACTGTATTTTGTTATTTATTTATTGTTCTTAAGATAACTTTAACTCAGTTCATATCAAAAAGAAAAAGAAAACAAAAGAAAGTTTCCAAGGTATGACCTATATCGTGAAAGTCCTCTATAACATACTGTAACATGAAATTGCTTTAGTACTCATACAGATGAAGGGTAAGAATCAGTTACAAACCAGACACATTTTTATTTGTCAAACTCCACTGTGCAGGTGCTCAAAGTATGTGTTAGCATGTGTGCATTATCTCTGTATTAATCTAGGGTTTTTACCTTTATAATAAGCGCCTTAAGGCAACTGTTGTTGTGATTTGGCGCTATATAAATAATATTGAATTGAATTGAATTAGCTGCTTTACTGACTCAGGTAACACATGTCATACTGTGAACTTTACTTGCTATTTACGTCATTCGTTCACCAGAATGTTTTGGAGCTTTCAGTTTTCTTTCTGCAATGTGACATTAGGACCTCAATGAGGTTGACAGAAGACTTGTTGAAGTCCTGCTGGCATGCGGTGGTTTTAATGAGCGGAATAATGTATAAACTTGTCAAGTGAAAGGGATCGCCTGCGGTCGGATGGCCCTCTTGCTCTCCATGAGAGGTGAGCTGCACTTTCAGGCTGTTTCCAGCAGTCTTTGATGTGGTTGCGCAGTCGAGGCCATTTTTTTGTTATGAGTTAAAATGAGAAACCTTTTGTTCTTTGTTACAGCTTCAGCAGAGTTTTTTTTGGCAGTGACAGTTGGCAGTTTAAAAAAAATGGATTATGACACATTGTGTTTTTTACAAGAGTATTCACTTTTAATTAGCATAGTATTAAGGATAGGACCTGTTCTTTGTAGATAATCCTGGTGCAAAGGCTGAGAGGTTGGAAATCATTTGTCATATCCAGACTTTGTTTCTGGGGTTTGATGGAGATGCTATACAACTCTTTACTGGCTTCCGGGCAGCATAGGCACTATAGTAGAAAAACAAAGAGGCTTGTTTGACTTGGCCCATGAGAGTCATTACTGAGGCTTTAAAATCAGAGACTACTGGAAAACCAGCAGGTTGTTTAAACTGAATAGCCAGTTCCTGGTTTGACAGCAGGATATGACAGTATACACTCAGGCACCATTTGAGTTTGAAGAGGGCAGACTTGCATGATTGTGTTCAGAGTAAATGTCAGTCTTGGGTAAAATGAAAGTGCAATAGAACATTTTTTAAATCAACATTTCAGCGAGTGGCTTGCATGGTTGTTGGCACCGCATTCTTTTGTGTTTTCTCTTTGATATTAAGAAGATTTTTTATATTTCACAAGTTTTACCAATTATTTTAACTGCTTTTTATCTTTTTTTTTTTAAACTGATGGTATTTTCAGACTTTAGAGGTTAGTACCACATGTTAAACGATGATGTGTTTTGCAATAAGGTTTTAGTGAGTTTGGTGTTTATCTCAGAAAAAGAATGTCCTCTGTGGAGTTTTGATATCATTCAAATTTAATACACAACTTTAAATGTGATCTGTATTTGTTTAAATCAAGTTATTGTTAAAACTAGTACAAGTGTAACTTATACAATGTGTGTGCAAGAGTGTGTACAATCACAGACATGTGTGATGGGAGGTTAAACTCTGCCTTAAACTCTACCTCGTTGTCTATTAGCAGCATTGACAGCTTAGCCAGCACATTCTGTCTCTGCCCTCTTCCTGTAATAACCTGCCCTGTTACCGCCAGCCTCCGCCCAGTATCCGAGTATATTGTTAGGTGATTGGAATTGGGCAAGCATGAAATGGAAGTCACGTTAATATTGATCCAAATGTTTAACGGGGTGTTTTACCTCCGAGTGTCCTTGCTGTCTCATTTCAGGTGAGCGCCTTCTCTCAGAGCTGATTGCCCCAGGCAGAGATCTTTATAGCTCTGTACTTCTGCGGAGGCAGAGTCATGATGTGATATTAACCTTCTCCAGCTCGCTCCAGCTTTATAATCACAGATATTAAATGAAGATAAATGAGCTGGCTAACATGTAAATCCAAAATAATGGCATTTGAATGCAGCTTTTCAGCAAGTATATGGAGGTGTGGGGATTATTAGACCTTGTTATAAGTGTTTTGATGAAGAGAAGAGATTGTTTGTAACCTCTGATTATTCCAGGATATTGGATAAAGATTACCCCAAGTGGAAGCGTCTGCACTGTATAAACTCCCTTACATCAAAGTTGTTATGTTTACACATACAGATGGCCCGCATTGCAGTAAGTATGAAGTTGTCATTCCCCCTCCTCCCTCATTTCATCTTTCAGTGCAGAGTAAATAAAAGTATAGAGACAAGAGGCAGAATTGCATCGCCCTTCACAGTAATGCAATCCCATGAACAGGACTCTTGTGGAATGTGGAGCCTGTGGAGAGCAAGCGTAGGAGGACAGGATTTGAATCTGGGAAACGGAAGAGATATATTTAAACTGTTCTATAGAGTTCATATTCTATAGATGTTGGAATGAGTGTGCAAAACTTGTGTGAATGATAGTGCAGTCTGGTGATAGTGTTGTAAATAATCTATGTATGTATAAAACAGCAACGCTCCTGAAGAAGCTCTAGAGTTTATTTTTTTAAAGTCAGGTAAGACTTGAGATTTTTAAGTTAGGGTCCATCTTCAGATACAAGTTTTGTTTTTGTTTTTTCTTCCAAATATATGGAGTTTTATTTACAGCATAATAAGTGAATTACAAGATGTAACAAATTGTTGAAGATTTTCCCTGTGGCTCATACTGCTATTTATGTGTCTAGATCAGCGGTCCCCAACCTTTTTTGCGCGACGGACCGGTTCATGCCCGACAATATTTTCACGGACCGACCTTTAAGGTGTCGCGGATAAATACAACAAAATAAAACTAGTACCGGTACCGAAAAAAAGAAGATTTATTCATAACACACGTGAAAAGACCAAGGAAAACCGAGTTAATGATAAAAACGATAACAAAAAAACCCTGAAAACCATACATTTCACACCTGAGCCTCAACTCTCGTGGCCCGGTACCAAACGACTCACGGACCGGTACCGGTCCAAGGCCCGGGGGTTGGGGACCGCTGGTCTAGATTACTTTGGTGTGAATTTTCCTGTTTTGGCACTATGTCTTCCTGCAGTTAAATATAATGGAACCAGGTGGCATTTACCTGCTCGAAGCACCAAAAATATACATATAAAAAGTGTCACTTTCCAGAAATCACGATCCACAATTTAATGCTTCCACAGACCTTGTTCTGAGTACGAACTGATTTCTCACTGGTGTACATTTATCAGCCAAAACAAGAATGCAGCTAGCTAAGATTGCAGAGTAGAGTGTCATTAATGTTTACTTGCATAAGGAGGAACCTCTAATCATGGATAGATGGATGCTTCCTCAGATAGGAAGAGCGATACAGTTGACAATCATAATTGAACAGAACCGCTCACAACAAAGCTAATAATGAAATACCTTGTTGAACTGTGTTCTTTGGAAAATGTGCAATTTACTTTATTAAGCTGACATCGTCTCCATTAGTGGGCGACTCTTAACAAAAAAAATGGATAAACAGGACTACAGGCTGGAGGACAAACAAGGAGAATTGATTTTGGGATGAACATGTGAGAGAAGGATGTTGTGGATTTCTTTTTGAGGAATGGCGAAAAGTGTGAGAGGGAGGGTCTATATTATACATAAGACTTGCAAAAAGCCATGCTTACACTACACTACTGAGATAAAAATAAAATTCCAGTGCCACAACGCTCAACCTGTATCAATACAGTATATCAAGAATGGACCCTGGCAGTGTTGCTATAGTTGATTAAATGCTCCTTTGAAGGCTTTTCAATGCTCCTTTGAAGGCTTTTCAAAGCTCATCTTTTCCACATTGTGTAATAAAACTGCTCAACCCTAAAATATTTTCAAAATGGGAGCCTTTATCTAAGCTTGCAAAGTTTATTTGAACTGAACAACTGAATAACTTTTTTAATCCTTTAGCATATTTTAAACTCTATATAACAAATCTGTCTGACCAGGGTAAAAATTAAAGATGAAGTTAGACTCAGTGTTTTAAGGAAAGTTGTGCCACATTGGGCATTGCATATCTGAGAGGGTGAACTCCGGACTTTGTGCGTTCAGAGACGGCCTCTGTTAGTGACAGCCGGCAGGTCTTCATCAGCCTCCACTGAGGTCATGAAAGCTCTGCATTGCACTTTACTGAGTGTAATTAGTGCACTCTGAGGCAGTTTCAACTCGGTGATTGAACAAAACGACCCGGGAGACCAGTGATCGGTAGCTCCTCCTGGAACTGTTTCTAAAGAGCTTAAAAGCAAACTGCTGTGACACTCAGGAGTCAATGACAGTAGCTTTTCACAGATTGCTGTGTATGTTATTCTATGTTATGTTAATGCTGTTGATCAGGATATGAGCCAGCAGCTCGGGCTTGTGAGAGGCAGTCAGAGCTTTCTACCACATAGCTTTTTTTTTTCTCTCTTTTGCATGCTTATTTATTTTATTATTGTTATCATTATTATTTTGTAGTTTTCAGTTTGATTAGAATTAGGCTAAATAAATAAATACAATAAAAATATAATAACTGCTTGGTTAAGTTTACGTAAAGATTTTCCTGGGACTGAAATGCAAACTTTGACATTAACCGTGTCTTAGAGAAGTTTTCTCACAGAAAACCTTTAGGCCAAAAAAATAAATAAATCTGTGTATAATTTGGGGAATTCATAAAACCAAAATAAGTACAACAGTCCAGGAAGTTGGTTCAGACATCTGCTTTTTATTGTTATTTATTCTAAATTTACAGAGGAGGAACAGTGTCCCAGCACATTACCGAAAAGAAAATTAAGCAGTATCTCAAAGTAGACATTTGCAGCAATTAAAAACTGTATTCATCCAAGTCTTTTCATTGTGGCGTTAAGACATACAAAAACTACACAACTCTCCAGATTTAATTATTTCCAAGGCAGGCAGGAAACAAAATACAAAAAGAACATCTATTACTTTTTCTCCAATCCTAAACTCCGAATTGTTGCATTCAAGCCTACTAAAGCCAACCCCACAAAAACATAGCAAACTCTTTTGTTGCTGTTTTTAATGTTTGAATGGTGCATTGAGTTTGATGTTATATCAACAAGTCGGCGCTTTAGAAACATGGCAACCCACCAAAAAAGAGAGAGATCTTACCTCAAAGTCCACTTTTGCACGGTTGAAACATATCATAGCAAAACATTACAGTGTGATGGAGTAGAGGACATTCATATGCATCCATCCATGAGAGTTTATCCGCAACCAGGAAGTTAACCTTGGAGAAAACAATGACTGCATATCAAAGTAAACTGGAAACTACAAAAGAAAAACTTGAATGAAAACACACGAGCACAACCAAAGTGGATCATAAATTTATTTAAATTTAAATGGGTATCACAGAGCCAAAAAAATATTCAACTAAACTATGTAAATGACAGACTTTACCACCTGACTGGTGAGGGTGTAAGTAGAGCTCTGTCAGTTCCAGTGGATGTTGCATTTTTTTATTGTTGCGCTACATCAGAAACATAATAATATAAATTTTACCTGCAAATGCAAAATAAGATAATTCATAAGGCACATTTCACTCCATCTATTTTTTTATTGCTAAAGCATAGAGCTGAAAAGACTATGACATGTCCTTCAGTAGGCGACACACATCTTCATCAACCGGCCCTCGTCTCCATTCATTTTTATTTTGTGTCAATCACATGAGTCGTATCAGGTCCTTGAAGGAACATTCCTCTTGTTTTGCCACGTTCGCCCAGGGCGAACTCATGAAAAGCTTTCTAATGAGTCTGCCTCAACATGACTGCACATCAAGTCCAGTAATGGTGACAAATTGTTGACTCTTCTCACAGCAGCACTTTTAATATGAGAGTCCATCCAGGGCCATGACTCTAGAGAACATCGCTTTTCATGTCAGCACATTTTCTCCTACATGTCATACCACTCCATTTCTTATTTATAACCTTATTCATTTTCTTTTCTCTGAGAACTAAATTGCATTTTGGGCAAAGCTGGGTTCAGTCCTCTCCTCCTGCATTGTTGCCTGCCCTAAAAAAAGGAGATGTTGGTCGTTTGCATGTAGAAATCAGCATGGTTTATTTGGTCTACTCAACCCTGTCCAGACTTGCCAATCAGAACATCGGCCTGTCTGCCGAGGTTTCCCTCATTTACTCTGAGTATAATGATGGTTTACAGAATTACAGTTTTAAATTTCACTCTTTCTGCTTTGATTTCTGGCCGCTGGCTGGCTTTTGGCTTTAACATTGCGCAGAATTCATTTCCGAAATGCTCAGACTGCTTCCTTTCGTCTGATGAAAGCACTCCAAATATGAGACAGAGCAGGAAGCAGACTTTTTTCTTGGTAGCAGTGTTGACAACAGTCAAATGTGACCTCTTCAAGACAAGGTACATGTTCCTCAGGGGAGGGAGAGGCGAATTAAGAACTGTGCTGAAAGGAAACATGTCAGGCTGGTGTCAGCCACCTCCCGTTTCTTGATATGTGTTCTTCCTTTCGCACGCGCAAATTTCTCCTCTGGTTATTTCCCACATTGGACGTCAGAAAGACAAATTCATATGAACGCTTTGAGCGGCTGTGTGGCAGGCACATGTTGGAGATGGGCTGATTTAAGCTGATAAATGTGTTGTTGGAGCTCTTTGTTTTTTTTCAAGGATGTATGAACACATGCTTCACTATAGCCATATGATGAAGTCTTGGTCTAAGCAGCCTTCTAATTGTGCTGTCTGCACAGTCTCCTTCTTGTCAAGTATCTGCAAGAGGCAAATGATATCTCTAATCTGCTATGAGCTTAAGACGTATGCCTGACTCAGCTGTTGGTCTTTTAAGATGCAGGTAGCGTTTTGTTGTTGACCTTGTCTAAAAATAAAAGCTGAAACACCTCTGATGTTCAACCACTCGAAAAAGCAGTCAGTGAGCAAATGTGTACTCTGACATTCTTTTATATGGAATGGCAAGTACATTAGTGTGCATCTGTGTCAGGTTCATCCCACGTATCACTATTCATTTCATGCTGAGATTCTCCATGCTTTATTTTTCTCAGTTTTTATACTTTACCATATGTTTGCATTTTAGTTTATAGATAGGAATAAAAAAGTTTTTTTCCACCAAATATTATCCAAAACCATTTATATTTTCTCAACTGTTACCATGACTGTGTGTGTGTGTGTGTGTGTGTGTAAGATTGCCGTCTGTATTATGGATGCAGGAGTTACAAATGTCATTTGGTGGGTGTGTGGTTTAACTTTTTAACTTGGTTTTTGCTGCTGTTGCAATAGTGTTGTTTTCTTGTTCGATATTTATTATCCCCTTTAGTAACACACACTTATTTTCTTTTATTTAATTTCCTCACTGACTTTTCAAGCAAGTGATTGCTCAGTCGTAGGGTACAACTACTAAACATTTTGATTGGATTTTACAGTTTTGCTGAGGAAAAATATAGCACTGGAAACCTCTGTGGTAAATAGCAGAAATAGAAATAGACTGGTGGTGGATAAGTGGCTGAGAAAACTAATGGATAGGGGCTAGCAAGTAGCATCCTTCCAACAAAGGTATTTGTGTAGATTATGCTAAACTTCTGAAAGCATTATGTACACTTTATTACGTTATGCTTCAAAATATTTGCATAGAAACTATAGAGGACAATGTGTATTATGTTAAACATATATATGAAATGAGTTCCCATGTTTTGAGCTTGGATAGCCCAATTAGGTTATAAGCCTTCCAATGCAACATAGTGCCTTCAATATTAGATAGCAATGTTTCTGTGTGCTTTTCATGTTTATTTGTTTTTCTACTGAGTTTTCTGAAATAAAAAAGAAAAAAATCAAAGAAAAAAAATTAAAAACTACAGGCACACACTTCTGTCCCACCTGCTTTTAAATAATTATATATAAAAAAAATATCATTAACCGAGTATCTCAATCTCATATAAGCACAGTTACAAATCCTGCTATTAGCTTCAAAGAGCAGTAGACGACATTTAGTGCTCTCTCTTCCCGTACTTGCTTTTACAGCCTCTGAGAAGAACGAAGTGGTCAAGTCTAAGACGGTGTTCCGCAGCCCAACTGTCACCACTCAGAACTCTGAGACCGAACTAATACTGGATGGAGACGACGATGCTGTCAGCCTGCTGCAGGAGAAGGAGATGGACAACCTGGGTGGTAAGTATAAATCACCACTGCTGCTTGTTCCTATCCTAATAGCTGGCATAATCGGTGAAGTCGTTGGATGCATGTGTTATAGCATTTAAAGTGCACTAAAATGAAATTGCAGTGGTAAAAGTATATCTGAAAGTAAAAACCTTGAAATATTTGGTAAGAGCATGATGCACAGTAATTGTTTGGTACTTTTAGTATAACGTGATATATTGGATGTCGGATAATACACCTATTCTCATGCAATGATTTGACGGTATTAACCATAAAAAATAATCCTAATACCACACACATACTTGACAGCTACTGTATATTATAACATAATAAGTCACACTTTTAATAGATACAATCTATTGAATGGAAAACGTTTAAAATAGAATAGATTTTTATATTTGGGTGTTAAAGAAGCTTAATTATTCTTAATTCTGCTGCATTATTTAATTCTGAAGAGCCAAAGAATAGAAATCGTACTGATTAAAACATCTTCGATTTGTGTTACCTGTATGATTATTGTCTGATTTCATAGTCAGTATCCTAATACAGCTTTAATACTTTGTCTAGCACAATTCAGTTAGTAGTGTAGCATACTGTAAAGGTGGTGGTTGGCCAAAACGTCTGTAATTTGACCAGAGTAATACATGTTTGGAGAAAATTGTGCTGCCTTTGAACCTCGGCATAGCTTTAAAAGGCAAGTTAGACAGAGTTCGCTTCAGCTTTGAGTGCAGCTCAAGAATGCTGGACTGCATTCTTGTCGATAAAGCCAGATCTTCACTTAACACCTCATGCAGACAACTGGTGATTGATGTTTTTTGTGTGTGTGCGATGCCTAAAGTTATTTATTTTATTAGAATATAAAGTACTACTTAACCCTAGCAGTCATTCTACATTCAGAAAAAACAAAAACAAAAAATGTTTCTATTGTCTGGTGAACAAGAACAAAAAGCAGCAAAAAAAAAAAAAAAAGTAGATGCAGTTTTTCTACAAGTGGTGAAAGCCCATCACTCTTTGTTAGCAGTTGCTGTTGTCATGGGATGCTGTTTTAATTTCAGAATATATAAATAAATGCACACTGCATCAATGCTGTATATACATAACATTTTTAGCTCTTGGTCGACATGCCTTTTCAGTCATGATGTAAATTTTGTTTAAATGTTATGTGCTGTCATTTGTTTTTCCCTGATAGAGCATTCATGGTGGTTGGATTGTCTTCAAAACTAACAAAACTGAACAGGATAATTAGAAGATGTTACCAGGTTCTGTTGGTTTAACTGCAGTTTCAGTGGTATGATTGCACAATCTTAGTACTTGAGTAGCTGTTAGGTTGCCAAACTGTTATTTCCAAATCCTGTAAAACCAGAGCTGCAACAAACTTGCATGACAGTAACAGATATAAATGCATGAATCTAATTTATTCATTCCAGGAACAAACTGTCATTTTAAAAAAAATGTAGGGAAAGGGAATAGTCTAAAAACTATTGCCAGACACTTAAATAAACATCTCTCTTTCACAGTGGTGCATTACAGAGTTATTGTGGCTTAGCATATGGATCTCAGTCTGAACCAGGGCACTGCTGAGCAGTGAAATCCCCTCTAAGATCCCACAGATGAATCTCAGAGGAGGACACTAACCCCTCCTTTTTGTCCCAGGGCCAACAGGCAGTCAAACACTCATGTCTGTCAGATGAACCCTGCACTGGTCTGCCTAAACTGCAACGCGAGCGCTAGCATACAAACCAAGTGTTTTATCCTCAGAGAATTAATAATGATACTGTACAAAACAGAAATGCTGAGGTTGAATATTTGAGATACATTTATAAAGTGTGAGCTGAAATTAGGAACCAAAATGTGAAGGTTGACACTGATTTTGATAAGTAAATTCTGGTTTAACTATGTATATAACTGTTTGTGATAAATGGAAGTTGAATGCATTTCTTTTTTTTCTTCTTCTTTTTTTTTTACCAGTAGGGCAGCTCCCCTGCACTGTAACATTTGGGTAATGTTTTTACCAGGATGCTCTGTCTGTGTTTGTCCTGTATCTAATCTCAGGCATGAACAGCCTTAAAGACAGATCTGAGACTTGTCAACAACAGCGCTCCTCCTGCCAGCCACTGGGTCAGTGCCTGCAACTGCTGCCAAAGGGGCGGCGCCTGCACTCATGGGCTCCGGCAGTTGTGGTTACTGAACCTATGATTAGTTTTGCTCCCCCCACAAACAGTGGAAATGCTGTCTATGCCTGGGCTGGCATTAAATGAATCTTTTTGTATGCACATATTGTTACCAAAATCGGTGAAAATAGAAGCGTGCGTGTGAGAACTGAGAAGTCAGAGCCTCCTCGCAGACTGTCTCTCGTATCAAAGAGGAGACTGTAAATATGACTGCTCAGCTGGCATCCCGGAACCATGTTAATATACCCCAAAGTGTGGTTTAGGCACCGCAACCATTTTGTTCTCCCTAATTTAGGCTTTCTGAATCCATTTTAGGTCTCCATTCATAGCCTTGATCCCTTGAGATGTAACATCTTCATAAAGAAAAAAGCAACATAATGTTTATGAACGTAAATCTCAAAGGATGGGAGAGGAAGAGAAAAAGTTTATTTTTGTTCCCAAATTTGTTTTGTCATTTCAAACATCTGTAAGTACTTTCGTAGTTTAAAAAAAATGCATGTCTTTGTATGTAAATGTATATATGTATCTGCTATAATTGGACATGTAAGAATTTCTAAATGATACTGCTCTGGTATGCTTGTAACCCATGTCCCTTTCTCTTTCTGTCATAATATAAAATCTAAACGCACTAATCAAACACTGCAGTCCACTAGATGGATTGTGGGTAATAATATACCCATCTTCTCAGCAGTTCTCCCAAACTCCCACCACAATGAAATGAGACTTTTCATCACTTCATTAAATTGGCCTGTCATTTAAGAAATATTTGCATTTTATTTAAGACAAAGGCCCATCAGCCTGGTAATTTAAGCTTTACTCTATATAGACCACTCATGCTGTGCAACTCGTCCTGAGTAACTTGCCCCTAATTTCATTATTCTCATGTAAACATTTTAATGCCATATAGCCTAATTATGGAAGGATCCCTGAGGGGATTACTGCCTAATCCTCTTCCTGCCTATGAGCAATGGATGCTGTGGCTTAATGCTGGAAGCTATAGAGCATTTCTCTGTGCCTAGTCCTTCAGGGCAAATCTACAATGCTTTAGTCCTAGAGGTGTTACTTTTAGTAAGAGGTGGAACACTTTATAATTTAAGGGCTGGTGTGAACAAAAGGGCAGTCAACTTTTATTGTCGCTCAACGCTTTTATGACAAAAAGAATCGATTGTATTTCAAATATTATTTTAATGTAAAAACAAATTCATATACTTTCACTCTTATTGGTACTCCCCCTCCCTTTTTAATCTCTCTCGCTGTCTCTCTCTCTCTCGCTCTCTTTTTAAACAAATACACCAGACCTTATCAGGCATGCAGAAAAACAGGCTTGAGGTTACCGGTTACTTATATGAAGCTTGTAAGCAACGTGTAGCGTCTGCGCTGATAGCATCAGCAGATAGGATCACCGTTAATGGATCCGAGCAACGCTGAGGAAAGAAAAAAAAATCAGGGAGGGCGGTTTAACTGTGCAGCCTGCAAGAGCGATGAAGGGGCGCCCTGGGAGTTGAGACCGAAATCCACTTGTATTCCTGTAACACTAGCGGCCATAATTGGCCGAGGAGCACAGATTAAGATTGATGAGACATTAAAGTGGCTCTTTGGAGTTTAAGGAATCGATAAATATCCTGATTTCGAGAGGTTTCGTTTGAGAGCAGACAAATCACTGTAACGGTACTCCACAGCGACACTGATCTGAGAACATGGAGGAGAAGGAGGAGAAGGAGGGAGGAGACTGAAATAAAGATGTGATCACTATCAGCTGACCAGGGCCACAAGCCCACCTTAACACTCTCGACGACTTTTTGGAATTGAAAACGAGGTTTACTAGAGTATTTTTTTATTATTATTATTTTCATTTATTTCTGTTTTTTATTGTCATTTTTATATTTAATTTTCCGAATTCGTCGCTTGGTTTGTCCCTGTCAAAACAGTCTTGAGTAACAATTGTGTAAAATCATATTTTAATCTCATGTATAATAAGAGCGTTTTTCTTTTCTTTTTTGGATTGCCTTTATGGAAACCATTCAGACTGCAAAAGCATTTGTTCTCCTTAATAGTGTATATAAATATTGAAATTTATTGTAATAATTTTTAATTACATCCCTATAACTCCACTGAATACGCTGTATTTTCACATGTACGGATGCACACTATCAGAAACAGGTCTTTAAAAACCCTACAATTGCCGTAATGTATACGTTATATTGATGAATTAAACGTTTCAATAAAAAAAAATGCAATACTTGAAAAAAGATTCAAATACATTCATAATTAAAACTACAGATTGTGGTAGTACATCTGGGATTTGTGGATAATCGGCCGCGAGATGATGGCACCCCCTGTAATCGCATTGGGCATTTTAGCGGAATTACACTTATCTCGCTTTATTTAATATAATAATTGTTTTTTTAAAAAAAGAGTAATAATCTTTTTTTATTTTTTGCGCGTTACTTATTGAGCGTGTGGCCATCCCCTCTGCACTCTACAGGCCCAGTGGTCCTGAGCAGCCCGGCCCAGCTTGTTGCCCCTGTCCTGGTGGCTCGGGGGACTCTGTCCATCACCACCACTGAAATCTACTTTGAGGTGGACGAGGATGACCCTGCCTTCAAAAGGGTCGACTCAAAGGTAAGTAACCTGCAAGCAAGTGTACAGCTCAAGTTTAAAGCGGCCAGTTGGTTTCAGGTGTGCTTCTCGGTGTTTTTTGCCCTTCCGTTGCAATCGTCTTACAGGTGTTAAGCATTTACGTTTTAGTTATATATAAAATCAAAACGCGAGATTTCATGTTTTCTTGAAAAATAAAGTCCTCCGCTCTTCCGCATATGCTCTGTATTTTTTTTTTCTTTGAATAAGTTTATTGCTCAGATTTTTGTTATTAGGTCATATTTTTGGACCCCAGTACTGTGTACTTAATACATGTTTTCTTTTTTTCAATCTGCTGGATTGCTTTAAAATATTGAATAAGAAAACGTTAAATAAGAAAATTACTTTTTTTTCTTTCTTCCTCCCTTCTTTTCTTTTGGAAAGTTTGAAATGTAGAATACTAACGAGAGCATGAGACCCCCAACATGAAAAGTTCCAATAAATAATTATTTCTTCGCATTAGGCCTACTTCACTATTTCAAATACACATTTAATAAAACCATAATGGGACACAAATATAAAACAGCTCGTTTTATTAGCTCTTTAAATTAGATCAAAGACAGAAATAAAAAAACAGATCACAGATGTTATAATCCAGTGTATTTCAAGTGCATTTTTTTCCAATTAAACTGTAATATATATTTATACTATATATATGTTATCATTTTCTTTTCTTTCTTTTCTTTTTAAATCATGTAGGCCTAAGCACGGTAGAGAAAAACAATTCAAATGTTTGTACTTTAAATAATAATTCAAGTAAATCGATGGAATGTTTTCAATGTAACAAAATGCCGTACGCCTACCATCAAAATGTAAACTTTTAAAAATTAGAAAAAGTCCATTGAAACAGGTGAATCAGACTACCACTGATGCAAGTATAAATTAAAAACGTTTCTACCAGATAAAGAAAAAAAAAGTTCAGAAGTAGATTTAAACAGGTGGATCCTATTTACGTGTCACAGAACAACATTCACAATTTCAGACCACTCGAATCACAATCTATGAATGTATTTACAGTATAAAATGTACAGATGTGTTTTTTTGTTTTTCCAAAGGTTGTCTCGGGCTTTATTCTAAAGCGTTTAAGGAAATGCAGGATTTAGGCAGCCGTGTGACACGGAGAGGAAAGGAACCACTTCTGAGGTGGCCTCTTGGATTAGCCAATAATTTAAATTTAAGTATTGACACCTCCAAAAGGTGCACGGGGAGAGTGACAAGCTAAGCTGTTATTTAAAAAAGAAAATCATCTTGAAACAGGCTAGGCCAAAACATAACAACAGAGGACAGTCACATTTCACAAGACTTGCAAATCGGTTGGCAATATTTTGTGTCCGTTTAGGAGATCATTAGGCCTCTTCAAAACATTTTTAAGACGAGGTGAACTAATATATTTTATTTTTACCTCAGAGTTTCTCCAAGCTTTTGGGGTTGGTCAGTATTTCTCTCGCCAGTCGCCAAGTCTGTTTGGCTGCATTCTCTAGAGCAGAGTGAGGTTTTCCTTGAAACAGGTCTAAATTGGGCAGGAAATAATGAGGGCACCTTCTGCACTGCAAACACGAAATAAGTTGCAATAGTATCCCGTTCAGGCGATCGCCGAGGCAGTTCTCATCCCAGTCCGACTCCCTGGGATGCTTCTCACACTCGTAGGAAACCAAGGTTTTCATGTGGTAGTTGTTCAGAGGTTGCCCGGGCAGTTCGAGGTGACGGTCTCGCAACGCTTTGAGGACAGACAAGCACTTCTTCCTGCATCCCCCCAGAAGGAGTCGGTTCTCGGCCTCGGCGAACTGCAGGACCCAGGCGTCGCTCTCTGCTGAGCTCTGCTTGCCGTTCAGGGAGTAGCACTCTTTGGATAAAAGATTGAAACCTTCCGCTTTGACTTCTGCCACCCTGTTAGGTCCCGGCCAGGGAATGTGAGGCAGGGGCCAGTGCGCAGCGCTCCGTGGCCAGATGCCAGTGCACTTGAAAGCTGGCGTGATTTGTACCACATATCTGTCTCTAATGCGCAGCTTCACTTCACTTGTGTCAGCGACCATTTTGACAACATCTCTGTAGCTGCATTTGTCTACTGCCTGCGCCACCAGTGTCTGAAATCTCGACCGGATCTTGCGCGCAGAGAGGTAACCGGAGGCTGTGATGAATTCGACCCACAGAGACATGCTTCTCTTGCGGCCATCGCTGAGTTTGAGGACGGCGCAGCCGGGAATGGACCCGTCGTCCACAAAGTTGAATACTCCCATCTGATTCAGATAGAGCACAACCTCGAATTCAGTGGGCGAAATGACCTCCAGTCCCTCGAAACGATTATCCATCTCGCTGAGAGAGCTGATGAAGCGGGGCTCCTGCACCTCCACCTCCTTCAGGACATCCGAAACCACCTTGCACACCTCTCGGATGGTTTTGGCGATGGCTGCTTTCCGAGACTGACATTTCTCGTTGTAGTATTTGTTGAGGTGATACACCAACTTTGCCTGGGCGGCTATCATATTAGGGCAGAGATCCGGGTTATACACCGGAGTCTCGCAGTAAGCCGAGGGATCCAACGCGGCTGTTTGTACGGGAGCCAATTTTAGAGAAGAAAGAAAGCTATCTAAAAAGAAAAAAGTATATTTATAAAACAAATAAGCTGTGCTCAGAGCACACGCGTAAAAATCATATCACAACATTCACAGCTGGTGTGCCGTAAACTGCATTGAAGTATTTAAAGCAAGTCCTTGAAATTAGAAGGGTGTCGTGATTAAAAGTCCATTTAAGTCTTGTTCAGTAGAAATGCCTTTTTCGTTTTTGTCTGATCACTGTGCCAGTTAAGAGTCCGCGTAATTGCGCAGAGTGGAGTGTGTCCTCTTGACGCAGACGCCCGGTATTGCTGTGTTTTACAACGGGAACACACACACACACACACACACACACTTTATTATAAGGGAGGAGTTGAAACCAAGATGTCCAATCGCTGTCCGATGCGTCACTGCAGTTTATCGAAAACAAATTCATCCCCGGGTGTTATATACAAGTAAAAAGTACAGGTACTAGTAGTATATCGAGGAGCGGAAGTACACCTACGCATTTGGAGAGAAGAAGAAAGCAGAATTTCCACAGCTCAACGTGTCTTATTTTCCATTGGACGCTATCTTCTATTTTTTTTAGTGCACTTTGTTGAATCATATTTGAAACAGTAGGTGGGTTTAGAATTGTTTGGTATTCATGTATTCGTCTAATAAACGGCTCAGTTTTCAGTTTTATTTAAATTGTCCTCTTTCTGCATCGCACGAGATCGATTTTCTTCATGTAGGTTAAAGCAGATAAATCACAATTTGAATGGAGAAATGCACACAGCAATATATTAATATGTATGGATTAAAAATACTTTTGTACATTTTAAGACATATATTAATGAAAACAATCAAGCTTTGCTTTTTTTAATTGGATCTTTAAATGTTACGTTAGGTGAATAAACAGCGTTGAACTACCGCCTTTATTTTGCAAGAATAAAATATTTTGAAGCTATTTATCATTTTTGACTTATTATTTAATTTAGTAGTTATGAGTTTGAGTAACTTATGTCAGCTTTAAAAATTCAGCTTGTATGATAAGGAGAATTTTTTTTTAAGTATTTTTTTTGGGGGGGGGGTGTCAGCAACAGTGTAATTTTATTTTAGCATTTAAATTAACTTATTTTGTAAGAAAACCAAAACAGCTGTAATCTTAACAACTATATGGTTCTTACAGTTTTCTACATTAAAAAAAGAGTTTTATCATTTTAACCAAAAAATTAATTTCAGTCAGTGAATGAGAATGTGCAATAATTAAATTTTTATTTTGGTCTTTAGGTTATTAATTTTCTCTGAAAGTAATTTTAATATTAAAGATTGTCAGAGTTATTATTGTGTGTTGTATGTAATGTAAATAATTATTTAAATAAATAAAATATTTTACATTGAATACTGCATTCTTAAATAGAGGTACTTTATTCAACAAGATAGTAATAACCCCCCACCCCCACCCCCCCAAAAAATAAAATAAAATAAAATCCAGGAAAAAAATAAACAGTTTCAATATTTTGAAAATGAAAAATAAAAAAGTAAATAAAAGCAAAATAATTATCATGTGTATGTGCATTTTATACACAGTGCCATGATCCTCAATAAAGTGAGCTAACATCTGCACTAAACCCTCTTCTGGCTCTCATCATTGCACTGGCACTCCATCTCACAATACAGTGCACGCTTTGAAGAAGACTTCAAAAAGATGATGCTGCGTGGATCAGATAAGCAACAAAAAGTCATTTACACTCATCTCTGCTCTAGCCTGAACTGCACACAACCAGACATTATGAGGGCAAACCGCTGCTCGTCAGTTCCAGCTCTAACTACATGGATGCGGCTGAGCGGGAGGTGGCGTGTGTGCACGAAGGACCTTGATAGATAGGTGACTCCCATTATCAGCACAGCCTGTCATGAACACACTGCCAGTAGCTGCTTGGTAAACCTCTGTGATAATTTCACACTGTTACTAGGCAGAAATTACAGATTTGGGTAGATTTATTTTTATTTTTTACTTTCTTTAAATACAGTCGTTTGAGACTAGCTAACACTAAATAATAACAATATTATTTTATTCTAGTTTTCACCACATTTAACTGTGGTAACTTTAACTACATTTTACAACTGAAATGTTTTATTCTTATTGACATATTTCTGGTGACTGTGGAGGACGTTATTGAACGTTTTCATGTGGTGAGAGGTAGCTAAAAGTCTTCCCCTCTCGGGCTTTGATAGTCTTTTCTCTCACTCTCTCCCACTGTCTGCAGCTCAGCAGGTACTTGTTCTTTATTGAAACCAGACTAGGCTCACTTTCCAGGCTATCTTTCTCCAAGTGAGATACCTCAGAATCCAGTTGCACCTCTTGAGTTTGTACTCCAGTTTTCGTCCCTATGCGTGATAGAAGCAAGGATTTTCATTGAGATTATCACCTCTTAATCTAAAGCATGTGGTTGCACAGATCTCACAGTAACTCAACCTGCTCTGCAGTCCCATGACAGTCCCAGCAGTTGTCAGGTCTAGCCTAAGACAATTCAGTCTCCTTACCCATATCTTTACCATTACTACATTGCAATCTTTGTTGCTTTATTCACCATGCCGCTAGGCTATTGAAGGCCCTCCAATGTGATATATGGGGCTGTGATTCCAGCACAGGCCTATTTCTGACCGAGCAAAATACATGCATGATTGTGTAAATCAATACAATGACTTCTACTTCCCCTAATTTTGCACAAGCATGTGACCCTGTTTTGAAGGCCTCTTTGTTTTCAAAGAGCATGCCTCTACACTCATGCATTTTTTCTCCTTTTTTCTTTCTCCTTTCTTCTAGAAAGACCAATCATCATATTAACATAGATGGGCATAAGTTCAGTGGTACTCGTCTGATGGCATAATTGGCCTTTGATCAGATGAGTGCCACTTTGAGTGACTGGAAGTCATGTTGTACCAAGTGACGCCAGAGTCATTTGCGTGCTTTACGCTGCTGTATAGATATGTATTATTTACCACACATGCATAAAACACTATGCAGCATCATGCATTAAAAATTATGTTTTGAAAATTAGTTTAAATTGGGAAAATAGCAATCAATGCTCTGTTCACAGAGTTTTAAAGAATCACACGTGCGTGTTTCAGCTCAATTTTTTGCAATACCTAATAATACGATCCACAAACTGGATCAAGATTTCTGTGGTGAGCAATCCTCTTACTGACATTGTATTTGTGAATGATGTTTTATTAAAAATCTAGTTACACAACTAAAGTCTGACACTTGTAATTTCATTAGGTTTCTGGGTTTTTTTTAGTCTGAAAAAAGACTCTCTCAAGCAGTATTCCCACACAAAGGGAATTCAACCAGCTAGCTCCCGATTTAATGTACGGATTAGCCAAAGTGGACTTAAGAGGATGGCATCTGTTTGTACAGATCAGATTAAAAGCAGTGACACTTCGGCTATGTGACATAGCTGGATCTCAAACTGTGAGAAATAATATACTCATGGGATGGTCACTCACTTTGACACATTTTTCTGTAATTTTGTTTGTCACAAAATGAAATTGTCATTGGGATTTTTAATAATGGAGCATTATTATTCCACGCAATATGGTGTCTCTGTAGGAGGCCAGTTAATTTTGGGGCCTGGAGCCTCACTGTGGACCCCCTTTGGATTGTGTCCATTCATTTGTTTTATTCTCCGCTGTGTATTAGCAGCCTCATTTGGATAAGTCAGGAAGCCGGAGCACATGGCCAGAGGGCACCCAGAGACCCTCTAGCGGTAACCTCAACAGGCATTGTTCGCAGTAAGCTTCAGCACACAGAAATAACCAAATGTATTGGTTTGATGGAGCATTCTGAGAAAAGAGAGACGAAGAAAAGTGTAAATTATAAAACTTAATTGATTGTCTCAGCTTCAGTTGGCCCTTCACCCCTCCCCTCTGCAATATGGTACGCTTGTCAGACTTGCTGATAAATTACATGCATGTATTTGCATGAATTTTGCATATATATATATACAATTCAAGTTTGTTTGCCAAAGTAACAATCCAGAGAAATGCCTGGTTTGTGTTACTAAAACGAACATACAATCTTACGTAATGCTCGGCACACCTTTTCATACACATTTTATGCATTTGGCCAGATGCAGTGACAGTGCTGCTGCGCTTTATCAGCATGCAGTTTGCAGTTGGTATTTTGTTGTTAAACATTTCGTGTGTTGGAAACTAGGGCACCTGGTTTTTATTACTTTATTCTACATGAGTTCCTATTGTTGATTTCTAGAAACTGGATTTGTTTAGGTCATAAAGACTTGAACAGTTTATATGTTAGCATGCACTTATTTTCATTTCTGTTTAGCTGCTTTGTTTTTGCTTTATTGTTGATTTCCACCTTGTTTGTGTTTAAAGGCAGCCATTCAGCAACAACACTGTGATTAATCTTAATGTCTGCAAGATGTCTACCATCTAAAAGTGGGTGCTGTAATCATCTGCCCACTGACCCCATGATGCTCATATGCGGGCCTCTCTACGGCCTTTGTGTATGATAAGTAATTTCAAATCTCAGATTGAATGAACACAACTCTCTCCCACGTGTCATGTGATCTGGGAGTAGGAGTACACCAAAGCACAAAACAAAGGAAATGCAAGAATCGAGGGCATATTGCAGGTTTGGGGGTGTTGGTAATCAAATCCTGTTGGTGAGGCCTGTGATGAAATTAGGTGATGTTGCCTAAATAAGGGATGAAGGGTTCATAATTGCCAGTCTTAGAGATCTGAGGTACCGGGTGCCAACTGTCAGAGCAGGGCTAATGATGACAAATGTCTTTCTATGCAGATTGCTGCAGAAGCACCAGTGTGCAGCTGAGAAAGAACAAGAAAAGAAAAATGCAGAGGGACTAACAAGAGAAAGCTTGTGTGCTCATACTTAATGACCTACATGGAAATAAACCTCCATAACTGATGGGCCTTCTTTGAAAGTGCTAAAGCTTGAAGCTGTTTAAAGTTACCCCTACAGTACCTTGTGCATGGCTGTTATTAATAGGTATTATTCCCTGTGAGTGCGAAGAATCGGTGATATCTGCACCTCTATCTGATGCAGTGAACGCGAAGTCTGAAATTACATTTGCTTACAAGCTTGTCAAGATGATTTGACAATAAAAATTATGTCATGTTTTAGCTCTATATTTAGCCAAATAATCCATCAGCTCCAGAGGAGAAGACATGAAAGCAAGGCTCAGCATTGTCTTTGTGTAGCTTTCCTCATTAGCGTTTCTTTAGCTGATGCTTTGGTTGTTGTTGTGCAATGCAGCAAAATGTCATTTTTTAAAAAGTGACTCGGCTCGTTACACCGTGGTTCAGTTAGAGCAGAACAAGCTGTTCCTGGATAACATAGTCAAACTGTTGTTAACTTAGCTTTATTTCTTTTTTTTTTTCTTAAAATTGCGCTTAATTTTAACCACTTTTTGTAACAGAGAGCCATAAATCTGATTTCACTTACTGTGACGTAAGGCTCATGCAAATAAAAGAGCAAGCCCAAAGTGCTGCATGGCCAGATTTCCCCAATTTGTTGCATGAATGGCTTTTGAAAGGGGTCCGTCTTTGTACAAAGGGACTCTCGTCTTTGTTTGGTTTCGCCCCATCTGTGTCATCTGGTGGTCTGTGCAAGAGGGTGGTGTCTCGGGGTGCTCCCCAGCGGCGTTGCCAGTTGTTTTATGGACTCGTTGGAGTGGTGCAGGGAGTTCATAAGTTGGCTGGGCCATTGTGTGCTGAGCCCAGCTGACACGTGTGAATTGACTCCAGCATATTGACAGATCATTTCCATTAATGAATCGAGGAGTCTGCCTTGTTTCACTCTGTGATTTATGCCCTTGCTTCATCATCCTCAGAGTTCTGGGTTAAATAACAACCCCCTGAAAGACTCAACCACTAATTGCTGGATGAAGTGAGTTTGCTTTGTTCAGTAGTTTTAAGTATGCCTAGATGTTCTGTAAGTCATATATAAATATTTTATATATTAAATTAAAATTACAACACAGTGAAAAAATATGAATAATAAATACAATGTCAGTAAATGCAGTTTTTTGAATCAGTTTTGTTTAAAGGCTGTAAAACAAACCAGAATAATGGTGTGATGTGCGGTCACTTATTAACAAGTGTCAGTAAACAGCAAAGTTTCCATTCATCAAAGACCTAGCAGTTTTCTCTCAAGGGTGGCTGGTCTTTTTCTTGATTTGATATTGAGATGCTTTTGTTTGCAACTGCTGGCGTTTCATGAGCTCTACCCTGATCCTCCATGGCGACCATCCAGCTTGTTCAAAGCAACAGCCATGCACTGCTGATAGCACTGGCCTCAGCCTGGCCTGTCACCCCCACCGCTGCTGCCACATGGAAGGCACATTTGCTCGCCACCATTTTATGCTGCTGTCACCCTCCCTTCAAGAGCAAGGGGAAAGAGGGGAGGTGAAAAGGAGAGGAGGGAAAGAGGGAGGCTCACCCTGAGCGGATGCTAGACAAAGATGGCAGCAGAGACATTTTGTCTACTTTCATTAGTTCTGGTGGTGGTGAGCTCTGCTGAATATTAGCCTGTTACTGGCAAAGGCACACATTGTGGAGCACAGACGGCGAGTATGTCACAATCAAATCTACCCCACCTCATTTCCATCTTCCTCACCCAAAAAGTGGGACATATGGGGCCGGATGCCAATTGCTTATTTTATACGGTAATTAACATCCCTTAAACCATGTTACGTGGTAGGTGTGACAAAGTTTATCTCACCAATTTACATATATACCCCCAATAAGGTGCAATATTTTAAGATCCTGACTGACTACAAAGGCTTATGTGCTACATGTTATTAAGAAATAAAGAATATTAGCATTACTCGCCTTCACTCATGTTTAATAGTTTTGTTGCGGCACTGTCACATTCAGCTAAACTCAGAACCATCCTAAATCTGTGCTGTCATTTCCTTGAGTATCTGCTATCTGGTATCTGTCAGCTTAAATTGGGACCCTACCTAAACCCATACGCACTTGGATCTGTTGGTCTGTGTGTATGTTTTTAATATTTTTCTTTAAAAGGGTCAGTGTGTGAAGGACAGCTGTGATATGTTTGGACGCTCCTGTAATGAACTTGATTGTTTTCTGTTGTTTGTGATCTGCATGGCTTTATTAATTGCTAGAAAAATTAGTTTTGGAGTTCAGCCAAAACACAGATATTTCATCTGGTTTCCTGCTTTGCACCATGTGCCTGATTCTTTTGTTTACTTTTATAACAAAATTTGCAGAGAGACTCTCAGATTTGTGCCAGTGTGTATGTGAAGATGTATCTGAATGTTGCTTTGTCCCGCTGGGCTTTTATCTGTTGGACTCATTATTGTAGTCATCTCACTGGGCTCTATTAGAGAAGCTCAGGAGATGGGGTCGCCATGAAAGAGTCATGATGGACGAAGAAGTGCTGATGTGCAGGTTCCTGCCTTCAGGCTTTCACCTGCTTAGAAACAGCCTCAAGGCAAAAAAGAAAAAAAAATGACTGGCCTCTCAGTCCAGCCAATAAAAGATTGAAGACCTAAAGTCAGGACTTTTTAAAGGTTGTTTACAGTTAAATGTATCTAAAATTTATAGTGAAACAAAATGTCAAAGTTAACTAATTAGTCAATGATTTTTCTGCGCGTCTTTCAAACGATTTACAAAAAAAAAACCAAGTCGAAAAGGTGGGTAAGAGTACCAGAAAGACGGATAAAGTTATGCCGTTCTACCTCGTTAAATTTCAAACGATTTTATTAGAGTGTCAATTCTGTGGTCTTGGCAGGGCTTGGGAGGTGTCTGAGCAGGGAGTGCAGCGGCAGGGAGTGAGCATGTCGGCTGTTGACACCATCTAACGAAGGGGGGGATTAGGAGTTTACAGAGGCAGTAATATGATAGGTCAAAACGAGGAGGCACTCCTCCACAGCACTTGGCTCTGTAATGAATGATTGACTGGAAAAGGAGAAGCTGCCACTCGTTGGCTGAGTGCTCATCTTGACGCCTGCCGCACCGCTCCACGGCTCCCCTTGATCACGTTTCGCTGCTCCTTTCTCATCTAAGGAACCAGTCTGCAGGGAAAAGCTGCTTTTCCCTCTTATTTTTCTCTCTAATTTACACATTTAAGACATTTTTGTTTGCTTATTTGCAATTCCTTTTTTTGTCAGTGAGCCTCCCTCTATCAGTCCTACTCCCAGCCCTAAAACCAGCCCCCCACCAACCAACACACACACGAACACAACCTTCCCTTTCTCTTGTGTTTGCCTCGAGGCAATGAACTAATTTCAGGTTCCATAATTGCAGTGTGTTGTACACCTGTCTGCTATTAATTCTCCCCTGTCTCTTATTCTTTTTCTTAATGAGATATTATTGTAATTATTGTCATTATGCTGTTTTTCATAATGAACTTGATTGATGTTGTTGTTATGGAACTATTTATTCTCTATAATTAGTGTAAATGTGGAGGGAACCTCTGTAGGCACTGATAGTCCGGCACTCCAGGTATGAGTAAACTCATCAGCTGACTCCAGAGTTCCCACTTAGGCCACAGTTTGTCCTGGATATAAACATGAGAGTGAAGTAGCCTGGTCACTAGTGAATAGGGCCCTGCTTGTAGCCATTTTAAAACCATTACAACAATGAAAGGCTTTACAATGGGCATCCCTGAGCTTTGTTTCAGCCTGTCACTTGCACCCTGTGAAAATCAAATAGTGCTCTGAACATCATGAAAAAAAAAAGGTTTTGCCTATACTTCTATTTAAAAAAAAAAAAATCTGCTTGTGTTTTGAAAAGGAAAAAAAAGGTTTTCAGTGACACGAGTTTGAATGTTATTGTTGAAGGAGCAAACTACTGGAAGGAATGTTAAAGAAAATCTCAGCTGAATGAACAATGTTGAATTTTTTTTTCTTAGTGGCTCTCAATCCAATTAGGAGTTTAATAAGGGTCATGCATAGGGACTTCACGCTGCAGGTTGGTTTCTTTAAGGGTGCTTTCAGGGAGTAGGCTGGGGCTGAAGTTCCTGAAGGTCCTGACTGAAGGCTGGTCTCTTTAATGTGAAGCGAGGGGTCCTGTGCCCTGGTGAGTCATTGAAGCTGTTTGGGGAGCGCAGATGATACTTTCCATAATTGTGAAGCCTAGATTGTCGGATAATCTGACACTGTGGTTACAGTGGTTTCTCAGGTGGTACCAATTACCTGATCTCTCACACGTGTGCTTCTCCTTCTCACGTGCTGCACTCCTGCTGTTTCATTTACCTTGAAATGTAAGAAGATTTATTTTTTCTGCATAATAGCCTGTTTATAAGTTAATATTTTCCCTGATTAAAAATCTTTGAGTCAACTCTAAACAGCTCTTGAACTAGTTGTTACTGTTTTCAGGTTGAGTTTCATACTTGGAAAACGGGAACCTTCTTGAAAACTTGAATTTGAGTGAAGATGAGGAAAAGCTATATGGGTCTTTAGTTGGGACTTAGTTGATCTTTAATCCCCCCCTCCCTCCCAAGAGAAAAAGTGGGCAGGAGGGCCCTAAAAGTGGACTTGTCCAGCCTTTGTGGGTTTGTTCACATGCTGCTGTGCTTTGAGTGTCTGACAGCCGTTTAACTCCACACGACCTGTTTCTCAAGTGCCATCGTTCGGTTGCTCTTGAATCCTTTTAGGAGCCATAATTACAATTCATGCACTCCCCGCGCTTCTTTGAAGAAGCATTCAGAGAGCAAAGCAGGGTGCGGAAAGCCTGAGAGAAACCCAGCAGTAGCAGCTCTTCTCCAGTGCGAAAACACTGAAACTATCAGCAAAATGCTTACACCGCTATGTGAAACTACAGGATGAATTTGTATAATATGCAGTTTTGTAAAGTAACAAATAACTGGGTAAAACAAGGGTAAACGGTGTAAAATGTGTATAGAAGTAAAGATTTTCTCCTGCTAAGAAATGGTAAGAAGCAAGTCTAAAATATACATTTCACAGGACAAATTTCATCAAATTGCCATTCTTTCAAGTATGCAAACAACTTGTGAATTGTGTTACAAGTGAAGTGAAGCACATTCAATGACTTTCAAAGGGAAAGAGAAGAAAGGGTAAGCTTAATGCCTAATAGGTGCTTTAGTAATTTCTGAGTTTTCATAGCTTAATCCGTTCTGAAAAGCTCAGCAGAAGAAAGGCTGCAAATGGCCCTCAGCATTAATTTGATGTGACTTCTGTACAATAAGGGCTGTGGATCCCAGAAGCCTATTTTCAAGCTTACCTTCTTTCATCATCCTCAGCCTTTGGAACTTTTACCTAAATGTTTCATGAAACTAAGGCTGTAAGCCTCTTTGGTATTCTGTCTTTATAACACATGGTTTAAGACTATTATTACACCGTGTTCAAGGCAGAGGAACACATACAAACACTGAAGCTGCCTCTCTATTGTGTGGAATTCAAATTGATTTGGTACAATTGAGAGAGCATTTGTATTAAAACACACATATCGTATGGCTCATTTCCCCTCTTTCTTTGTGGATTTTTACAAATGCAAATGAGTTGGTTCCCCATCAGTCTTTGTACAATTAAGTATGCTTTTTGGTTCTCTGAGTATTATTTCCAGATGAAATAATGTGCCTTTTATTTCCTTTTAGATTTCAAAACGCAATTTCCCTAGGAAGACATTTGAACACATAGCTAAACCTCACAGTGCCTCATTACTCACATTTCGTCCTGATATTTTTCGGAAATTAAAAGTCAAAATCACAAAATTCAAAGTTACATTTTCCCTGTTGTTGTCTGCTTTTTGATGCCATTCTTAGTAACTCCCAACCCCTTCTGTTTATGTAAAAAAACAATCTCATGAACTATGGTACCTCTCTGAGATTCTTTTTTTTCCATGCAAAGAGTCAAAGCAGGAGGAGAAAGATTTGGTTTGTTATCAAAGAACCTTGTGATGATGTGCCCCAGGAAAGTGCAGTCTGCATCTCACAGTTTCTATGCTGTGGATGCTTTGTAGCAGTCTCTCCCATTATAAAAATAACATCAGTTAAATTGATACATGTTCAAAGCTTATTTAAAAAATCTGCTTTATTTTCTTGAGATTCTTTTGTTTACGCAGAATTGAGGAAAGCCAGCAAGGGACACATTGGGTGGGTCAATGACCCTGGAGAAAACAGCTTGCATTAATATGGTCTAATCCAGTGTAATTAGTCAAATTACAGCACGCCAAGCAGCTTGTCAGGGGCTGTCGGCTTTGGCAGGCACGAGAGATGGCGTGGAGTCCCACTGGACAGCAGAGGGACCTCAAAAGCTCTGCGAAGCTGCCCTACTGCACTTACTTTTACTAATTTTACCTCATTTTCCTCTTCACCCTGTCATTTTTTTCTACTCTTGACAAAAAATGGAAAGAGCTCTTCAGTCAGGCTACAATGTTTTCACCTTTCCCTGTGTTGTCTCCCACACCCCCAGGCTGCTAGCTTGGCTTACTGCCTGGCTGCTAAGGTGGATCAAAATGATAGGAGGATTCACAGCACAGGCTACAGAAAGTCAGAGTAATTATATCAGCGCTGCACTCCTCCTACGTGATTTTATGAGGGAGTCAGATGCACGCTAACTAGTGCTGCTAAGAACCATGGACACGGTTAAGACACTTCCTCGTGTTGAAGGATTAGCATTGGTAAAAAGATTTAAACTATATAATTACATGAGGATAAAGTACAAATTATCTAGTGCACTCAACAGCCAGATTATCATCCCTTGCAAGCCCCGTTCAGCCCCAAGGGGTGAGCCTGGATGACAAAGGCCCTCATTAGCATAAATTTACAAGCCCTCTCGTTCAGAGAAGCCGATAAGAACCTGTTCCACCTTTGCTTTGGCCCTGAATGGCTTGTTGTGCTTTTGGCAATGACAGATAAGTCAGGGTAATTCCACTTTATGGCTGAAAAAATGATGCTCCAGATTCTGGCTGCATCCCGAAGGTGTCACCCGCGATAATCCTCAAACAGCGTCCAGCAGAAAGGGGGCTGTGTGTTTTCCAGATGATATACTGCGAATGACAGAAAGAATTATATGAAGGAGGACGAATCTGTAACATATTATTAAGCAATTCCCTGTGAATAAGGGGGATAAAAGGATAATGGATGAGGGTGTCATTATTACCTTGGTGCCAAGGGAAGCGCCAAAGCAAAGGTAGAAAGACAAGATTAATTGAGGACGAGTGAGGCGCTCATTGCTCATCAGGCCCTCTCGTCTAACCACTTGCTTTTTCTGTCCCTCTTCTCCTCTGTCTCTGCCTCTCCATCCTCATCTTATTCTTTTCTTTTCTTTTCTTGCTCTGAGCCCCTATTCCTCCCACACATAACCAAAAAAAAAAGAAAGAAAGAAAGGAAAAAAAGAGGAAAAGAAAAGTAGAATTTAAAGCGATCAGCTTGGCAGTCTCAGTGGCAGCCAGATGAAGCTGGTACCCAGGCCAGGAAGATTTCAGTCATCTTAAGGCTGACAAGTCCCTGAAAACGTCCCATTAGGAAAAGCTTGCTGAAAAGACCCAACACCAAATGACTGCATCCCTTCTCTCAAGCTCCTTAGTGAAAGCATCCCCAAAGCTTTTTATCTGGATGATGTGCTGACTAAGTATGTTTATGGATGTGGCTATGGGTGGCTCACCATTTGACCATGATCATTTTCCATATGAAGCTTTAAATGTTGTATTCTATCGTTTACTTGCTCACAAACAAACCCAGGAAATTAAATGTTTTGCTCATAAATTATAATCATGTAGGCAGTAAACATATTTCATAGAAAATTCTTAAGCACATTTTTTTCATTATACTAACACTTGTACAAAGATAACTCATGTTAGCTTGAATGCTAAATTACAGCCTGTTACGGATTCAAATATTGGGGATGGATACAAGAGGAAAAACCACAATAACCACACTGGTCCGGCCGGGTTGAGTCAAACGATGATTTTAATGATCACACGCGTGGGAGATGGACACCGTACGCAGACAGCATCAGATCTCAAAATGGTGGAGCATTGATCAAACTCTTATAGCCTCTAGTGGCCCCCATCTAATCACAAAAGCCTAAACATTCACATTCTTTCTCTCACACAGTGCCTAAGCTACAACCTTGGCTCCCTGTTTATCTGCTCCCGCTGAGATGGGGCAGAAAACTCCAGTGTGTTCTGTTCTCTTCTAATCAGACAAATAAGGCGATGACTTTCTGCAAACAGTATTTCTCATAACTCAGCAGTATAATGCATCATAAAACAATATCATTCATTCACAATAAACCAGCAGTCTAATGTAATGCAACTCAGCTTAACAAATGCAATAGTTATCACCTTCTTCTAATTCAGGAGAATAATGCAAACTAAAACTACATAATAATTCACCATCTTTAATTAAGGGTCTAACATGGCATAAAATAATATTATAATCTGACAAGCCTTATCTGCTTTTTGAAAGAAATGGGAGGTCTGTCCTTTGATTTCCAAAGAGTGCAAGCATTTTGTTCTCAAACTTGCTCCCTCCTACACATGTTCCAAACTTTTGATAGACTCCTAACAAACTGAGTCCTGATATAAAATGAAATTAGACAATAAGACAATAAGAATATGATCCACATAAAACTGTGATTTTATCAGGAATTGCATTCATTTTATATATTTTTTTTTTAAAAATATTGTATTCCCACTTTGTAGTCTTGGATAAAAGTAGCAAAAGTGTAAACATGGCGTCACCATCAGGCTTCAATCACAAGGCATCCAACTAGATCTAAAATCTAAAAAGAAACAACACTATATTTAAACGTATATGTAATTTAAAGAGGGCTCATACCACACTTTAGAATGATTTGTTTCTTATAACCGCCAAACCTTCTGGTGGCTTGATGCCAGACTTTCTATCACTGCTGCAGAGAACCACAAGCCTAAGTTGCTCTTTTTTTTTTTCTTTACCCATTGGATTTCTTGGGGCTTTATGTTTCCACATAGGCTGAGCTTTTACTCTTTAAGACACGATTGCATATTGCACCAGGGGCTCCTCCCACCTGTCCTACCATGGCAGTGTTGAAGACAGCACTGCAGGGTCTGCTAATCTGCGTGAAATACTATCTCTGACATGAATGTTATTGACAAACTTGGCTGGACATTTTGGGCAGTGAACTGCCAGCATATTTAATGCATATTCATCTCCTTTATCCCACTGGTCTTGCCAGAGCACCAGAGCTGTGTCATCTTGCCACACTCCAGCTACCACCCAAATGTATAGTGACACTGATTATGCAAATCTGTATCTTGTTTTCTCCCAATACCTGCATTAGAAGCCTGCTACTTTATTGAAGTTGAGATACGGGTCTGCTGGAGAGGAACTACGTGGATTTTTCTCTCTCTTTCTCTCTTTTTTTTTTTTAATAATCTGGGGGAATCTTTTACATTTTTTGTATTTCTACACTTCATAACAGTTGTCACATTAAGGACAGATCAGATAAAAACATGCTTTGATGATCAGGCATACATTATGAATCTTTGCAGGATGTAAAAGGGATTAAAGTTAAAATAAAAACGTGGAGTTTGGCTTTGGCTTTGCAAACTTAAATATGCCAGCGTTAGTTTCATTTCACAGTGTATGCACTGCTTAGTGTGTAGAAAGAAAAAACTGTCAAAGTTGGGGCTATTTTTTGTGCATATGGTTTTATTCAGGAAATATTTTAAATTAAAAACTATTTTGTGTATTCATAGAAACTACTTTCTGCTGATCACAAAGCAACTGTCTGTGATAATGTGTTTTGTGGCTTTTGCATTTTTCGAGTCATTTTTGTTGTTTTGGGTTGGAGGGAAATCTCAGGGGGTGATATTTTGCCATCTAAGCAAGTATGGGAAACATATGTACATGATAGCTATAACACAGTCTATGCAAGGCTTGCTTTTCTTTTTCACTTTTTTTTCCCCTTTTAATTTAGATATAGATTAGTGGACGAGTTGGGTAATTTTTTATAAACATTATTTCGTTTTTATTGATTTATTTCTTTTTTTGCCCAGTCTTCCATGTTGTCTTAGGCTGGCAATGATCTTCCACTTAACTCAGAGTTGTTCTCTGCTCTCCCTGTTACTAGGCTTCATGCTTTCTCTGTGCCTTCTCTGGCTCCTCAACCTCTTCACAGATTTGGCCCATATTGCCTGGGGTCAGCCATTGAATACAGTATATGCAGTGTGTGCTGATCCTCCAAATTGCCATGTGTGAAATCCATCCCACTTGCTCCTCGGGGAGTAGTCATATCACTCAAAATGAAACTGCCTCTCGTATCCTCCCCTTATTCTTCCACTTCACTGTTCTCTATGGCCGCCTGGGACCATGCAGTTGTGAGGCTTTATAGTGGAAGCCTATTAGACAAATCTGAGAAGAATGCAGCAGAGGTGCTGTGATACCAGGTTGTCAGTATGCTCCACAGTCTCATATAAATATATCAGTCATGCTGGCTTGGAGGTCTCACTGAATTATAATATTTTCCTATTTTGGTGTAAATGGAGTGGAGGGGGATGTAGATTGTTCCGTATGGGAGAAAATTGCATCAGGTTTTAAAGAAAATGCTTCGTTAGATTTATTAATAACATCTGTCATTGTGTCTCAGTCAATGTGGGGGTAAAGCTATTCGGAAGTCAAATATGATTAGAATCTATTTCCATGCATGGAGTGGCTTCTTGTCGCTTATAAACATGATGTGCTCCGTGTGAGCATCTGCACATTATTATATATGAGTTTCAGCCTAAACACTGGTGTCACCTGTGCCTCTCCTCATCTCATCTGTCAAAATATTTTCTTTTTTTCTTCTATGATGTTCTGCGTGCAGAACGCAGCCTGCCCTCTGTCACATCAGGGAAACCAGAGAGAAGGAATAATGTAAAACAAGCAGAGAGTTGTTAAATTGCATTATGGCTATTATACAGGATAGGGATATATGCTGCAGCTGGTAAAGTAGCGCATGCGCCTGTGCCTCCTAATGAGCCTGCATGGAGGGACCTGTGTGGAAACAAAAGGCTGTGCTTGTCGGCCACACCAGACCCCTTCACCCACCCTCTCACCGCTCCCCCAGCCCTGAGCGTGACAGACCAAGAGCAGAGTGCCGGTCCCTTCCTGGTGGCGTGATTAGATTGGGGCCGAAGTCTCCAGCTGGCAGGCCTGTCTGTGACTGGAGGCGGCCGTCCCCAGCGCTTGTCACTGGCTGACACCTCTGACAGGCAGGGGACAGCTTCAGCAGACAGGTTCATTAAATGGCATTTTTTACAGCTGGGCCTCCAAAAATGAGGGCTGGGCTTTGTCAAATCCCCAAGTCTACAGGGGCCCCTGTGTGTTGGTTTAGACCAAAGCTTTGTTGTTATGACAAATTTTTTGATCTGGGCCGTTTGAAATCGGCTCTTTTTTTCTCCTCTTTAGCCTCTCTTTTGTTGACAGCTGGCCCTTTGCCCTGTATTTTGTCATGGCAGCAAAATGTTTGCGTTAGCTGGTTAACCAAAAACAGCCCGCGCTAAAATATTTCATTGAAAACCAATTTTGAGACCGAATATTACAGCTGTTTATATATGTTTCAATACTTACGAACCTGCACTATGTTTTATTGCTTCCATGGCTGTTATAGTTACAGTATTATTTTATAATGCATGATATAAAGATGGAGAATTCACAAGCTACTGGTAAATTAAAACAATAAATTAGTTTAATGAATAAAGACTGTACTAAAACTGACAAACCATTCAGAGGCTCTAGACATATGAATAACTTAATTTGTATTCACATAACACCTCGCTAGTCTTTTGATGGAGTAAGCTGTTGTAGTCTCCCCATGATGCTTATCTGTATCACTTGCCTTTCAGCATTGCACTCAGAAGACTGCTTCCACAACATCTGGCTACAGAGTGGGAGGGGGCATAAAAGATAACCTGCTTCCCAGTAAACTGCTGCTGGCCTCCAGCTCCTAGTAGTCCTTCCATCGCACCTCCCTTCTTTTCTATCCCCCTCCAGTCAGCACGCTGCCTCCTCAGGGCCGTGCTGTCTCTATGACAACTGTTTGAGTTGGGGGTTGCAGAGGTGTCAAGCAGGGGCATTACTGGTAGGAGAACACCAGAGATGCTGGGCTGCACATCCAGCATCTCCACCTAATCCAATTTTAATTGAGCTCAAGAGATTTTGGATGTGGCACGGAGGTCGGGCATGAGCTATTCCAGGGAGAAATTAAGGGAGCTCGGCTTGTGCTGCACTCTTCCAGCCTGTCACTATTTTAAATGAGCATTAGCATCAGACCTAACCCAGCTCACTCTGATTCTCTCCATCTCTACCCCCACCACCGTGACCACACACACGTGTCCGCACACACACACACACACACACACACACAGACACATGCACACACACACACACATATACACTGTAGGGCCTCACCCCCTTACTGCCCTGTTAAATCTTTATTCTCTTCCACACACGCACTCTCTGAACTGAACCTATGTGTGATTATAACCTGGGGAGTTGATGAGGTTGCTCCCCGGCTCATACTGTTAGACAAAATTGTTCAGTCAGGGGGAAGTGAGATGGAAGGAGGGAGAAAGGTGTGTGAGGGGACCATTCTCACCTGTCAGAACAACTGTCTTGTCTTTCTGTGTGTGGACCTGCAGCCCCCGGTGGTGCTGCATACACTAATGATTCTTTGTCTGCTCTCTCTCTCTTTTCCCTGCCATGATGATTTTTATTGATTATGTATATCTCACTGACCCAGGGGGCTATTTCTTTGACCGCTTGCCTTTCCACCAATGACTCTTTTAAACTAACTCAAAAACTGCGAAACATTCAACAGTCTGTACACAGCTGCATGTTTTGTACCAATTGTGCCATGTAATGTGTTATACAGTCTCACTAATTCTTAGCTACAAGTTGAAAAAGGGAATGAAAGAACTGATACTGGTGTGATATTGAGGCTTCTCCTTTGCCTTGGTTTGGTGAAGCTCCAAGTCCCAATTACATCAGGGTGCTTTGACCCTGTTATACCTGCCTGCAAGCCTAGTTAAGCATTCTTCTTAGCAGCCAAATGGGTAGAGGGATTAGTTTGCAAGTAGCAGGCAAAGGTTTCCTGTCTCAATAATTGTATTTGTGGTTCCCATGAAAACAGGTTTCCACTAAAAATACCCCCCAAAACAAAACAGTATGTACAGTAATGTTTTACTCGGGTTTGTTTTCCTGTCAGTGCTCTGTTACAGTCTCCTCACAGCTTTGACACCTTTCATCATATCTGCAACGTACTGCATTCCGATCCTTTGGTTGCTAAATTGCTAAATAAAGACATCAGTAGTCTATTTCACTCTTCATCTAACATTATATTTTGTTTTATACAGCTACGATAACCACAGGACATTTTTTTCTCTTCTCTTGTTCACCTTCTAGGTCTTACCATACACTGAGGGCTTGCATGGGAAGTGGATGTTCAGTGAAATTCGCGCAGTCTTCACTAGACGTTATCTCCTGCAGAACACAGCGCTGGAGGTCTTTATGGCCAACAGAAGTAAAGGCAGTAACAATTTAGAGAATTTAAAATTGAAGTGCTTATTTCCCATTTTTTATATAATAAGTGTTATCTTTTACTCTTTGCAGCATCGGTCATGTTCAACTTTCCTGACCAGGCCACAGTAAAGAAAGTCGTGTACAGTCTCCCTCGGGTGGGTGTGGGTACCAGCTATGGACTTCCACAAGCCAGGTAAGTTGAAATAAAGCAATCAAAATGCCGTTAAATGTTTAGAATTATTTTATGGCCTTGTTACCTCATCTGTGCTGTGTGGTGAAGAGTCTGTGCAGTACTGGCCTGCAGTAGAGTCATTTGAAGTCCCATTGCTCCAGTCATTGAAGTGGATGTGCACTGACCCTGACTGAGCTGACCTAATTCTCTGACAGAAGACTCTATACAAGAGGATTGCAGCCAGGCCAATGACCACAGGAAAAAAGATTCCCTTTAGACTCCAATGGTGCTAATAGGCCTTTTTATTTACTGCCGCAAAACTGGCAACTTGTAGGATATTTTGTGGATGTCAAGAAAGGCATCCTGCATTGTAGTTCAGCTTGAATAATTGTGTGATTTAGGGATTTTTAATTACCAACTGGCATTCACTTAATGTGCTAGAATAAAAGATATACAGCTATGAATACCATTTTGTTATACATCCTTCATCTCAGTATGTTAATTCTAAAACTGAGTAGTAGTGTTAAAACCTGAGACTGGCTTTTAATGTCATAATGTCATGGTTTGCAGCCAATCCTTTGAATTCAGTTCCCTATACAGGTTTTCTGTTGTTTTTTTTATTTTAAGTTCAAATTTTTTAACAAAATCAAGTTATAAAATATCCATAGCTAACACTAATCCTGTGGATATTGAGTTATTGTTTAAATGCTTTTTCCAGACGCATCTCCCTGGCCACTCCTCGTCAGCTTTTCAAATCCTCCAACATGACCCAGCGCTGGCAGAGGAGAGAAATCTCCAACTTTGAGTACCTCATGTTTCTCAACACTATATCAGGTAATGTTGTATGTATTGAATTTCTAATGTTGTGCAACTTTGAGATTTCTTTGCTTAAATTGAAAGTAGCAGAAGGTATAGTAATAATATATTCTCTTTTTCTCAGCCATCAGTTAAACAGACAGATTCTGACTTGTTTTCTTCCTTATCCGGACAAAATTTCCAACCGGTGAAATCGCAGAGTTTTAATCTATTATATATGTGAAACTTTCCCCATTAGAGTCTTATGGCTTTAAGGTTTGCTATCACGATCAATAAACTTTATGTGTCAGTGGTGCTGGAAGCTACTATCAGTAGCCTCAGTTATGTCGTATTTGTTTAAGAATCCATGGTAGTCTTAAGAGGTGCTCAACATTGTAAACTTCACTGCTCATGGGAGTATGCTGTTTGAAGCAAAGAGCAGGCGCAGCAGATTTTTCCAGATAATTAGTGCCTGGCTTTGTGAGAGTGTGCACACGTGTGTCTGCGGAGCTGAAAGGTTCTGTTGTCGACTCTCTGATCTGAACTGCAACTAACAGGGAAGGCAAGAGCGACTCTACGCTATTCTGCTCAGAAAGGTGTCATCCTCTCTCGCGCTGCATATTCATGCATATTTATATTTAGCTTGTGCTCGACTTCGATACATTATTGTCAGCTAATTAGATGTAAGGCAGACAGAAAAACATGCCCAAAATTCATTAAAAATCCCTGGTAATGACCTGGGCTGCCAGGGATGTCAGAATAGTGTGGAGCGGTAGACAGGCGGGGGGTGAAATGCTGGGAAGAGGTGCGAACGGGAAATGGTCTTCTAATTAAACACTATTCCACTGTTATTAACATCCTGCCACCCCAGCTCAGGCCTCAGCGCAAGTAGGTCTAACCACAACAATGCCCAACTCATCCTCCACACTCAGCCTGCTGTTTCCTTTTGAGTGCATGGCATTAACCTGGATAATTATGTTCTCTAGATTCCCCCAGACCCTGGTTACTCTGCAGAAACCTTCTCCATGAGTGCCTGTCAGACGTTTTCACTTGCTTGGCTAGTTTGGGATTTTCTAAGGCCAACCTGCTGCAGAATCGTAACTGATTGACTGGTTCAAGTTGATAATATTTAATAGTTAATCATTAAAAACCTGGGAACAATCTAATTAAACCTAGATGTAGTGAAACATCCTTTATTATTCTTTCCTTATTATTCCCATTTGTGCTTTAGTTGAAAAGTTGACTTTAGTAAATGTGTTTTTCTATTACATGATAGAATGTCATTCTAAAGCAGCAGGATGCATATGCAAAGATTCAATATGATACCTTGAATTTAGCATTTTGGTCATTCTGTCTTGCACTGAGCGTAACAAGCTGGGTAGTTACCAGCCAGTGATAACAGCTTGGTTAAAAACAGGAAAAAAATAGTAGTGGGCTCTCTAGTGTCTTTCAGTACAAACTTACCCTTAACAAAACAAGTTTGCACTCACTTAGTACTTACAGTAGCTAAATTATAGTAGCACAGTAGCCTTGAATTACACATGACTTTAGGTGTTAATACAATTTAGGGTGATTTATATAAAAACCCAACCTCTAGAATAGAGTAATGTGAAAACCAATGTACATCAAGGTTTGTGGGCATTCATTTAAGCACAGCTTTCTTAAGGCCCTGTCACAGCATTTCAGTCGGGTTAAAGTCTGGACTTTCACTGGGCCATTGCAGCACCTTGATGGTTTTCTTTTTCCGCACTTCTGTTGTAGATTTGCTGCTGTGCTTGGGAGCATTGTCCTGTTCTATGACCCAGTTTTTGACCAAGCTTTAGCTGTCAAACAGATGGACTCACATTTAAATCTATAATATTTTGGTACACAGAGGAGTTCATTGTCCACTGAATAACTGCAAGGTGCCTGGGTCCCGCGGTTGAAAAACAAGCTCAAATCATAACCCTTTCACCAACATGCTGACAGTTGGTATGAGATGTTTGTGCAAGCATGCTGTGTTTATTTTTTGCCAAACATAGCACTGTCCATTATAGCCAAACATACTTACTTTGGTCTGGTCTGTCCAAGGACATTGTTCCAGAAGTCTTGTAGTTTTTTTTTATATGCAACCTAGCCATGCTGCCATGTTTTGTTTTGTTTTTCTTTTTTTTCGGGGGGGGGGGGTTCTTGTTTGTTTTTGTTAGAGAGAAGTGGTTTTCTTCGGGTGGTTTTTCAAAAAAACATACTACTTCAGTCTTTTTCTAATTGTACTGACGTGAACAATAAGATTTAACATGTTATCTGAGGCCCTATGGAGCCTGAAATGAACTCTGACAGTTAATTCCTGTGGAAGCAGTATGGGGTGTACTTTCATACATTGGTTCTGAATTTGGGCTTCGTGTTTATTCACTAAATAATGACATTGTAATATGTCATGTGTAGTAGTGTCTTGAAAGGGAAATTAGCTGTAGAGATCAAAACTGTCTGCTTATTTCTGCTGTAGAGTTGGTTATTTTTCAGTCCTGGAATTGTTGCGTCTTTAGTATAGAATGTTTAACTAAAGAAGCTGGAAAATAGTTTGTATTCAATCACTGGACATTTCTAGGAAACATCTTTGTTTGTTTTAATCATATAAAGATAGGATATCCTAGGATACCATGGTCTGACACCTTAGAATCTCTTTTGTGCCCCTTTGTTTCATTTTTCCTGGAAAAGAAGTTGTTACATTTTAACTCTCAGTTTACTTTGAGCCAAAGTTTTCAGCATGATTTATCACAAGCAGTAAAAATTCTAGCAAAAAGCAGCCCCATCCCAGTCCTGGATTACAACTGGCCACCACCTGACCTTGCAGCTGTATCAATGTCATCTTCAAAGGAAAAGTCAAGCGTTATTGACAACATGGTACATGCTCTTGGCTTTTCCAGGTTTCCAAGTTTTCCAAGTTTTCTCATCTGAAAATCATATTTTCCTTTGAGAACATCTGGTCAATCAGCAATCAGATTTGCTGTGAGATTTCAGGCATTGGAAGTCATGTCCCCCAGAAGAACGTATACCTCCGCAATTACATTTTCTCCTAACTACTTGAAAATGCTTATGTTTTCCATATACTTAAAGACAGGCCTCCTGCAGTTCCCACAGTCTGTTAACAAAGGAGACACAGCAGGCAGAGTCATGGGAAACGCAGAATCATTCTCACATTTTCTACCATTAGTGTATGTGTTTTCTTGGCAGACTCTCTGTGAAGTGTGGAAGGAAGTCCGTCTGATTGGGGGCTTGTTGGAATGTTGCATGTTGATCCCCTAAAGTAACTGAAGCCTCAAGTGTACGCTGCCCTGCTTTCAACCCCTCTATTCGCCTCCAGCCCATCATCACTCACAGTTTTCTGTCTCCTCTGTGTGTTTAGGGAGGACATACAATGATCTGAACCAGTACCCGGTGTTTCCCTGGGTCCTCACCAACTATGACTCGGAGGAGCTGGACTTGACCCTGCCAGCGAACTTCAGAGACCTCTCAAAGGTACAGGGGCCTCTCGGCTGTTCACCTTAAAATGATGGAAAAAAGAGGGGCAAGAAGGGGCAGCTGGATCTAATGGCAGGGGATTTTCTTATTAGGAGTCAGATTGTAAAACAATATGGTATTTACTGGCAAAGGAATCATGTGCTATCTCTGCACTGAAGTGGAAAATGCTGGTTGTAGCATCATGAAATGCACTCATCTACTTTATACAAGTTTACTCCCTTATGTTGGGTGCTGCATTGTCTCAACACACAGTTTGTACTGTGTGCTTTGGATATACCCTTAACAAATCTCTGTGGTCTTGCATTAGAGAGGCTTTTACATGTTTTACTACCACAAGTCTAACTCGATGAACTTAGCAAGACAACACTGAGTTCATCATGGGGCAATCGTGGCTCAAGAGTTGGCAGTTCGTCTTGTAATCGGAAGGTTGCCTGTTCGAGCCCCGGCTCCTTGGGCAAGACGCTTCACCCGTTGCCTACTGGTGGTGGTCAGAGGGCCCGGTGGCTACAATGTAGCTTGCCATCACCAGTGTGTGAATGTGTGTGTGAATGGGTGGATGGCTGATCGTAGTGTAAAGTGCTTTGGGGTCCTTAGGGACTGAGTAAAGTGCTATACAAATACAGGCCATTTATCATCATACAACCCAGCATGATCAGCTCATGTTAAGTCATTATCATAACATAAATTAGAAATAGTTTTTTGAAATGCATATACAGCATCACAATATGGAAAATGTATACAAAATCAATATATACTGTAAGTTAAATCCAGTCTGCATAACACAAGAGTAAAATCATGACAACTTTATCCATGGGGGGCTAAATAATGGATATCTGCACAGCCTGAGTCTTCATACACTCAACACCAACTGTACGATTTCAAGGATATTTTTTTCCTCTAAATTCTGTCATGCAGCAGTTCAAGTTTCTGCGAGTAATATACTTTTATTTTCAAGGTCGATGAACTGATAAGAGAATTCATCAGCACAGTGCCGCAGTGAAAGATGTTCTAAATATGGCTTGTCCAAAAAAGATCAAGCTGAGAAATAGTAAGAGCTCGGGTAACAGTGCCAAATCACAACAGCTATGATACAATGTCCTTAATGCCCTGCAACCCTGATAGATAAAGTTCAGTGTTATGTTTGCTCTGTCTTTGAATGAGGGGGGGAAAAGGCAGCAGAACTGTGGCCTGGTTTATAGGTTTACCCCCTCCCCTTTCTGTCTCTCTTTCTTTCGCTCTCGCTCTCTCGCCCATGCACACTCCAGCTCACTGACCTGAAAACAGTCACATTCCTGTCTGAGCTCTCTCTCTCACTCACTTTATCGCTGCCTCGTTCCCCTCAAAGCACCAACACGCAGCCTAAGAGCCTCATTTTGCCATCTCAGTTCTCAACAGTTTGTATCAATTTTCAGCATTTCAAAGCATCTGTTTTCTTGGTTTTGTGGTGAGAGAGACGGAGGACTTTGAAATAAAAGTATGAAACAATCAGTCACAAGTTAAAGTATTGTTAATTTTAAAAAAGAAAGAAAGGTTTTACTCCTCTGGAGTACTAAACAGAAAACATTTTGGACAAACAGTTGTGTGTCTTGTCTTGTTGTTTTCTTTACCTGTGGGGTATCCAGGTGGGATGAAAAAGCCACAGAATGTGTATGCGTGTGTATAGAGATGTGTGTGTCGAGGGGAGTGATCAGGGCTGTGCCATGTGGAACCCTCCTGCCCCGGGGAGACAGTTATGTATTGTAATGTATTCTAGTGACATCCTCCCATGCTGTTTACAGGGCCGAGCTGCCTTCATTAGCATGAGTTCACAGCCTGTGTCTCCTGACAGTTGTCCTTGGAACCCCGGGGCTCTTACCTCCAAAAGTTCACATAAGCTGGTGTAGCAGAGAGGGACGACGGCCCCCACTCTTCTCCTCTCTGTTTCATCTGCCCTTTTTTGTTCATTTATGGATCAGTGGTAGTAGCAGTAGTCTCTGGAGACATTCATTGTATATTAGGTGGTGACTTTCTTCTGTGTTTAGCCAGGGATTTGTACATGTATCAGGAAACTGAGGCTGGATATCATTTCAAATTGTTTTATACAGTACCCATGTTTTAGTACCATTAAGAATACGTTACTAGTTCTTGAGGAATTCAGTCTTTTTCAGATTAATCTGAGTCAGATTTCTGGGTAAGTGTTTGGTAGGTGATGACGCATCAGTCCTGTTACTGGGTCCAAGTCTCTTAACGAGTTGGCTGAGACTCTTGTCTTTTTGTTCTATATTGCTGCATCCCTTGTTTACTGCATATTCATAAATCCTAAAAAAAAAAAAAAAGGATTTATGAACTTGTTTAGCTTTTATTTTCAGTACTGTTGATGTGTACATACCTTTAAGCTGAGCTCTTCAAATCTCACCATGTACACTACAGCCTCTGGGCTCACATTGCCCCTGCTATATTGACCAATATTTTAACCCTGAAGGAATGACTCGCTGTTGAGGCAAGTAAAATTTTTGTGTAGAGATTTAATTAAGGATTGTGACTTTTTCAGTAGCAAATAATTCAAACTGGGGACCAACACAATTATTACTAACCTAGTCGAGGATAAGTGATCTCAGATGTTGTTTGCTCTAGCCTTGTATATTTTTCCCCACTATTAGTCAGTTTGATCTTCATTTACATCCAAAGTTATAGCAAGGGGGGCATTATTATTATTTTTGCTGTTTTAGAAATACCTCACACAGAATGTGTACATCTTTGTTGGCTAACTCTACCTCAGTGCTAACTTCTATGGGCCCAGTCACACAGGCTGAGGGACCAGTTAGCCCACTCTGGCAACTGTGGATTATAAGAGAAAAATTTCCTGACCAGCTGGTAAGCGGATGCTGGCTGTCCCTAGGTGAAATTGGTCGCAAATAAGTTGCTGCACCAAAAACCTTACTGTGTTGCTAGCAAATTTCTGTGGAAGATGCAGACCTGTCTGCAAATTCTCACCAATTACTCATCTTCAATGCAAATTGTGGACAACCTCAGAAATCTAGTGATCACATCAACAGCACGGAGAGTATGGTGCACTGTATAACGTACCTCATTGTGAGCAGTTTCACCAAAAGACTGTCAGCAACCACTCACCAGGGAATACACACTTTTCTAGCGATGTCTGATTGCCAGGGGGTTGCCAACCAATCTCTAGACCTGAGGTAACTAAGGCCTAGTTTCATTCAGCCTTTGCTTTTCCACTGATAGCTGGATGCTATGCCTAATGGTGACACCTAGGAGAATAAATATACTGGTGTTTTTATTGAAGGTGAAAAAAGACAGACAGTTTTTAAAGCTCACTGGTATCCCAGAATTTGTCTGCTTTTGGTAATTGGAAGATCTGGAAAATAGTACATTTAGTTACACTTTGGATAGGCTCTCAGTCTATCACATGAAATAAAAAAAAATTTAAAAAAGCATGTTTTGCTTGTTTTTTATATTGAAGGAATTCAGGCTGTCCCTGAACTTAGCAGATTACACCCCACATTACGGGTTGCAACAAAATGTTCTTTAAATAAAGTTTTTATTTTAACTTGTCTGTTTATTTTTGCCCTGTGGTTTAGTAAAATCAAGTCACCCAATGTAATATCACCTGTCACGTGAGAACTCAGGTTGCAGCATTAAGAAGACAAACTATCACATCATTACTCTTAGGTTAATACAATATAATTGCAGTACAATTAGGCAACATTAAGGCTTTGTAAATTGTTATTAGATTAGTATTCATAACCTCATAGGGACATTGCACAGTTTGGGAGGTTTTCTTTCTCACAGACGAGTCATACCTGAGACCTGTTTTCCAATTATGTGCAACTGTCACTTGATGGACAGTATTGTCTAAACCGCTCGACATCCGTACTGATCTACTTAATGAGAACCTCCCAAACCTGTACACACCTACATTTCCTGCATTCAGTTAGCTTCAAAGTTCTGCTGAATGCTGTGTCGATTTGCCTCGAGGCCAGAGTTCTGCATATTTGGATGTCAGCTACATTCTCATGCAATGAAGTGTTTCATTAGATTCTAATGATTATTTTTTGACAAACTGACAAGTAGATGATAGATGTATGGAAACTATCTTCCTCATAGCTGTTAAATGATGTGATGGAAATGTATTTAATTGCATAAGAAAGCAAAGGAAGCAGATGTTGCTCAACATGCTTCTTCTTCACACAGAAAAATTTATTACGTGTATCTTTTGAAAAACATTTTGACAGACATAACAAAAATGTGACACAAGCGCAGATTTTATTCAATTTAAATATATATTTCCACCTTAACAAATTCGAAAAAAAACCCTCATGGTCTTGAAAGAGATATAATATAAAGGAGGCTGTTTTCTTCCTCTCTGAGCTGAGAATCTCTAACAGAAAAACTTTCAGTAACACAGACACAGCTTGGCTGCTGCAAAGCACTCCCTCCACACTTTTCTCTCTATAATGGAGGCTTCATCACTCACACTTCCGCTTCAGTCAGGCTGTTTGGAGCACATCTGCTTTATCTTGAGTTGGAGCAACTTGATTGCATTAGACTGGAGCTGCATGCAGCCCTGCCTCTGACGAGGCAAGCAAAAACGACTGTGACTTCCCCTGACAGAGCACCACAGCAACATACTGTAATGTAATTTCTTTTGAAATATAAAATGCAATATGCGTCTCTTTGGGAGGTAGCTTAGATATGACCAAACAAATGGAGACACTCTCTGCACGCTCACTCACCAATGGCCACGTTCATTTCCTACATCTTTGGAGTGCAACACCACAAATGATCCTGATTAAATCTGAAGTTAAATCCAAGTTTGATCATACTTTGTTTAGCTGCATTTCCCTTGGTCAGGTGTTATAGAAGAAATGAAGTCAGATGGGAGAAAGTGTGGCGTTGTCTGAAGCTGTTGTTTTCATGGTCTTATATCTGTAATCAGTGTGATATGTAATGTAAGGAGAAGGTAAGAGGCTATTATTGTTTGTTGAACAGATGCAAGCAAAGCTTGATTTTTGCTTATCAACAGATGGTGAGTATGACAGGAATAAGCGACCAGTGAAATCCTTTGTGTCTTTTCTTACATTACTGGAGACATTGTACATTATTTTGTACAGTTGTTTAAACAGAAAATCAACTTTTTATATTTCCATACATTATTCATTGGCGTATTTCATTCATTCTCCATAACCAGTTTAATTAAACTTCGATTTTTGGGACATAGTTTCACTTATACATTTTGTCCTTTTGTTTTTTAAGGTTTTAAGGAAATTCTTTTTTACCACAGATCAACCACATAGTTCATTATTCAGATGTATTCAATGTTAGAGGTAAACCTAAACAATCATACTTAGACATCTTTCAATAGACTAGTATGCCTTCTTAATACTGGAACAGGAAACCATGACAACAGGCATTGAGGTGTGTAGTATAAGCCTGTAGCAACATGCCCATGCTAATGGGCAAGGCCTGTTGGTACTGTTGGCAAAGAAAAAAAAAAAAGGCAGCGTGGGGGGTGTAGCTGTTGTTCATATGCTAAAAATCGGTCATTTTAGCTCATGGCTAGGTGGTGGGTTGGCAATGTGATGCTATCATAATAAACCATGCCTACTTCAGCTTTTAGGGATATAAATTAGATGTTATTGTTGTGAGATAAAATGGATAGAATGATTTTTATAAGCCATTATAGATGTATAAGTGCTAAAAACTGGTCATTTTAGCCCATTGCTAGGTGGATACTTGGCAGCATGATATCTAAAATAGATATGAATCTACAGGACCCAAGATGTACCTGTATGCAAAGTTTTGTTGTTCAAATTCATTTGGTCTAGGAAGCGTTCACAGACAAAGAAACAAACACACAGAGATTTTATGTATTATAGCAAAAATGTGGACATGTACAGAATTTGGGTTAAACTGGAAGTGTCCTTATTTTTTTATGCTTAAATTCCACTAGAACAACTGCATGGGAGCTTCATTGTGTCAGTCCTGCATGCTGTTGTAGCTGAGTGCATTATTTAGGCAAACATGTTATGGATGTAGTCTCTTTTTCAGGCTACCCAGAGTCATTTCAGTACAATGTGTGGACTTAAAGTCACCCTTCATTTTGCCACAAACTGGTTGCGCTCATAGCTTAAAATGAGAACTAATTAGATAAATGTTTCTTTCAATTAGTATACAGATTTACTCTGTTAATAATCATCTAATTGTAGCTGCAGTTGGATTTGGTACAACCAGACATGTGTTCATGATTTTTTTAAGATGGTGAATCGTAATACTCTACAGTGTGGTGCTGATTTTGGAGTAATAAAGTGAGTTCATTAAGCATGAATACAAGATTTCAGTTTACAACCTCATCTTTACAAATAGGTGACCATTGCTTTTGTTACCCTAATATGCAGTCTACACACGGACCACTGTTCAACAACTATACTTTGAATTTATTTACGGAGTTTATTTACTTTTTTGCGTATTTGTCTTACATGTTTCAGATTATCGACTGGATTTTAACACTGAATAACGATACCATTGGATAAATGTGAAACACACTTTTTAAAGATGATTTCACTGAAGGGAAAAAAGCTATCTAAAACTACCTGGCCCTATTTGAAGAAGCAATTACCCCCTTGTCCGTAAAAAAAACATCATACCAGCAATCGAACCGGATGGTGGTTGTGATGTTCTGCGAATGCATTGCTCCTTCAGGAGATGGACAACTTGCTGTAACTGACGGAATGATGAGGAATTCTGCTCTCAAGTAGAAAATCCTGAAGAAGAATGCCTGGCCATCCATTTGTGTTCTGAAGCTCAATTGCACTTGAATTATGCAGCAGGACAATGATGTGAAACAGAACAGTCCACCTCTAAATGGCTCAAAAAGATCAAATATAAGATTCTGGAATGATCTCGTCAAAGTGTACGCTTAAATCAGATTGAGATGCTTTGGCATTACATTAAATGGGCCATTTATGCTCGAAAACCCTCCAGTGTGACTGAATTTAAACAATTCTGGAAAGAAGAGTGGACCAAAATCCCTCCACAATGATGTGAAAGAATTTTTGCCAGTTATCGCAAAAGCTTGATTGCAGTCCTTGTTGGCAAAGTTGGCAAACCGTTTTTAGGTTTAGGGGGCAATTACTTTTTTTTACTTAGGGCCAGGTAGGTTTGGATAGTCATTTTCCCTTAATAAATGAAATCATCAGTTACAAACTATATTTTGTATTTACTCAGGTCAAGAAGGGGGCCAAAACTTTTTCATGATAGTATGTTTACAACTATATCATCATGTGAGACACGCCCAGTTTGGTATTTGTCAGCTTCATAGCCCATATTTTTGGTTTGTACTAGCTATATAACAACCCTGACTTATGCAGTTTTGAAAAATCACCCTTTAACAAATGTGTGAAAAACCCTTTTCTTCAGCGACCTGGGTCTTGTGGCTTTCCCATGTAGGGAAGGTGTTTAGCTGTGGATTTTTTTTTTAAATGAATTTAGAGCCACACAGAAGAATTAATAGGAAATACTTTGTCAATTAAGGTGTGTTTGGATCTCTTCCCTGCAATTTGGTGCTCCAGTTTCTGTTAGTTTAGGTAGAAGTCTTGGTAGAGGCACTTTGAATGTACCCAAATTATAAATCTTAGTGTAGTTAATTGTTATAATCTTTCATCAAAATATGTCACCTATTCTCTCATTTCAACACATTTTAGTAAATTTTCCAGCTTTCTCTTTGGCACCATAATATTAAGCTGAGCAAGTAAGCCTTTTTATAAACTTACCACTATTGCCAGTTTGGCATTCCTCTTTATTCTCATTAGTACCTTCAGCTGTCTTTTCTTCACTTTTCTCCCCCTGTCACATGTATTTACCTGGATCTTTTATACAGCTCTAACCTGCATTAGTCACACTAGCAGTGCTTTTACAGAGTGTGAGACGTCTTGTGGCTTACACCCCAATCCAGCTGGGCCAAGACGTCACATGCAAGGCTATTATCACCCCATAAATCTGCGCAGATCTCAATAAACTTCTCTTTCAGTCTATTCAATTGTGCTAACACTGATGTGGACTGCCATTAGATTTTAAGAAAGGACTGAAAAAAGTAAAAAGAGACTGCATTTAGTTTTGACTTAGAGCTTCAGGAATGTGCAGTGCACCACACGCAGATACAATGGTAATCTTCTCAGTGAGCAAGAGAGTCTCCCATATTGAGGTTTCATAGTGACTACACCCAGCTAAAACAATAACAGTGCAGTTTTTAATAACGTTAGAATAGACATAAGCCTCAAACTGCTTTTATTTTATTTCTTCTGACCTCTGAGCTGCAGCTTCCAGGTAGAAAAGCTGCCATTGATTACATTACCAGTCACCCTTCCCCCTGTGCAACTGATTCAGTGGTACTGAGTATATTAATATTGACTGCCAATATGCTTCTAAGGCTCTCATATTGGATGAGGTGATTGAAAAGGCAGAGAAAGCAATTTATTCACCACTAAATGTATGTTTAATGGGAGTAATTCTGTTGCCTTAAAACACATAAAAATGAAACAGCTGCCAAAGGGCTAAAACCCAGTGATGGTGTCAGTTTAATATAGAAGTTATTGCTAAGGCTGTGGTTAAAAAAAAAACCCTCTAAGATTTTGCCTAACAGTGAAAATAATTGGATAGATGTAAAATATATATATAGCAGTGATTATTTATGGGGTCTAAATAATTAGGCAACAGGTTTTTTTTAAATGCAAAGCTGTGAAGTTCCAATCATTTCTGCTTGTTTTTTGTGCGCATATTATGGGGAGTATTTTTAATAATGAGCAAACTTTTCTGCTAAAAATACTAGCCATACTGGGGGGTTTTTAAGATCATTTTTTTCTCTGAAAAACTGATCTTCAGTTTCCTTCAGTTGATAATTTTAAGAGTGTGTATTGTACACTTTTAAAACCATGGCTGTGGCTTACCTCAATGTCTAAGCCTCCAGTAATATAACACAGTGTTGCATTATTAGATTTCACTGTATTTTCCTGGTACTAAAAACAGCTATGTGTTAAAGCACAAAGGATTGCTGACCCAGGTGGAGATTTAAAGGGTGACCACCCCACACATGCACATAGCCCGTAAAGGGCACATGCACAGAAATTGAGATTCAGTAGCTACTATTGTTATAGCAGTTTTTAACAATGTCCACATTGGTCTTTATCATGTGCTACTAAAGTTCAGCATGCCTATATAAGCAAATTCTCAGATCAAGTGACCAACAAATATAATATTTGGTTACAGTGATTTACAATACAGGAAAACTTCATTTTCTGTGCCACCCAAATGTGTAAGTACTAGCATCAGAGTGGCCACCCCAATAAATATTAGCTCCCCCACTGTGTTAAAGCCAAGAGTAGCAGTTCAGAGTAAAGTGCTTGCCATGATGGGTGTGTTGGGTGTAAATAAGGTCAGCTAGGGTTAATCCACATGGATTAGCCACAGCGTTTTAGTAGGAGACACACATATCTTTTCCCTCCATCCTTAACACACCATCCTGCTAACCCCTGCCAACATGCCTATTTAAATTTTAGACAGAAGACAGCGCAACAGTTACTTTAAGGGTTCAGAAGAATAACAGGCTCTGACAGACAATTGCCAGAGTAAAGCTCCATGTCTGCCCTGAACTTTCCACTGCTTCCCACCCAGTATTACTACAAATGTCCCAACTGGTACCTTCCAAGATTCTGCAGCTTTCTTTACATTAATTCTGTCCAGTTATTCTTCAGCTATTGCTACATTTAATTTGTTCTTAATTTAAGTAAGAACAGAGAACTAATTGACATGAGATGCTTGAGATGTTCCTATGAGGATAAGTGAAGTAGGATTCATTACTTTAAAACTGCAAAAAAAAAAATCCCATAAAAATAAAAAATGTTTGGACCATAATGTTACTCTCACTATTTTGATATCATAGGTAAGCAAATCATCCACATCCCCATGCAGGAATTAGTGTGCTTCACATGTTGTTTTTCCATGCACTATAGTTTTTACAAACTGCAATGATGAGCCAAATAGTGAGGGCTACAAAGTTAAGAAAGTGCCTTTTAGGAATATACAAAAATATGAATTTTCTATGCTTTTTTTCCAGACTTATACAGCATTGTTGTTTTCTATAACCTTTGCATGACCACCATAGATTTGCTTGTACATAAAAATGTAATTTAGATTGGAGATGACTCATGAGACGTGCTGTAATATTTAGAAATTATGCATGCAAAACAACACAGGACTGACTAGTCTTGTTGCCCAGGGATCAAGTGGAATATATTATACAAGTCAGTTTAGCACTCATGTTTAGTTTTTTTTATTTCACAGAGAAGATAGTTTTCTTTTGAAAAAATATGAGATCTAAGTTGACACTGTATAATAGGAATGATGAGTTCATGATTTTTGCGTCTGTCTCTGATATATGGACCCATAACTTTCTGTTATGTGAGATAACCATAAGCCAAATTCAAAATGTCTCCATAGATCTTATGGAGATTTTTTTCAAAGGAACTGCTTTATAGTTAAGTGTTGCAGAAAATGCCAAAAGCTGTTATTTCCAGTTTTTTAGCAGGCCAAGCAGGTGGCTACAAGTCAGGCTAATAAACGTGGTTGTGATGAGAATGTGGTAACAACAAAGCAATATCAAATACTCATGCAGGCATACAGTAAAGAATAACATATAAATACAGAATATTTATGTTAGAATAAAATGACTTAATTTTTTTTAAATCTTTCATTTTATTTACGAACATTCTTAAAATTCTGCAGCACAGTCCTCACTGAAACAAACACTTACTGAAATTTCTGTATTTTTTTTCTTAAATGCAAACCTAGCCCAGTTTAAAAACAGCAAGCACCAGTAACTACAACATAGCCTTGCTTAAACTTCAATTTGAGTGCTTATAGTTTTAACAGTAGAGTTGTTATTATCATGAATACTGGTAGCACTGATTTTTTTCTTTTATTCAGTTTTGAATTTAAATAATAAGCTATTTGCAGCTTGTGTCTATTTTGACTGTGCTTGGTGAATATTTTGAACAGGAAGATAATGAATGACTAAGTTGTCTCACAGCATACTAAATTCTGCAGAGACACTGAACCTGTACATTTGACCCTTAAGGATATACGGAGGTTCATTACTGAGATTTATGCCACTATGACAGCTACATGTCCTACATACAATATGTCTGGTTATTTCAACTCTATACTGTAGTTGTTGTTATATTCATAGAAAAACAGGATTTTATTTGGCTCTCTTTACTTTGATATATTCATTGTTTGAATATCATTTGTTAAAAAAAAGCTTTCGCATTGTCTTCTATTTGTGAAATAACCAGAAATGTCAGAAACTCTTAAGAAGGAAGGTATCAACAAAAGACATGATGACAGATTTATCTTTACATCATGTGACATCCTACCTGTTTACAGTAGGGAAAAAAACAAACAGAAAAAAACCCACAAACTTTTAAATTCAGTGCACTGGACAAATAATCCTCAACACACTTTCAGACTTTAGGGTCAATTAAAATTTATAAAAGGACCAACTCTAAGGTTTGTTTACCTTACAAAACATGAGACTTGCAGACATGTAAGTACACCATTATTCAATTCTAAGATTTTATATATCAATACATAATAAAAATATTTGTTTTTTCTTGGTTCTTAAAATTTGGGTAAATCCAACCTCAGATCAAAAACAACACATGAAATATTACCCATTGTCATTCATTAACAAAAACTAAGCCAAAGTGCATAACTGCAGGAGAAAATATGAGAAACCAAGTAAACCCTTGCTGCTTCACTAGCATCCCAAACATACAATCACATTTACAACAGAATGGGAGTAAAAAGGTGAAATCAATCAAGCGGATGAACCTGATTGAAATGCTGTGGGACTTTAAGGGAGTCGTGCATGAACAAATGCCTGCAAACTTCAATTAACTTTATATCATGAAGAAAGGGTGAGCCAAAACTCCTCCACTGTGATACAAGAGACTTATAAAGCAACACAGAAAATTAATGGGGCGCACTGTATTTGGCTTTGTTTTTTGTTAAGTAAAAAACAACACAGTGTGTTTTTGTTAATCTGAGATTGTATTGAAATCATTTTAGAACCCGGTAAAGCCAGATTTGTTTTCCCCTGATAGTGTAAAAACCTTACAACTTTTTCACATGACTGTACAAAGCATATGTAGTACATCTTTATAAAGGCTTTTAAGTGGAAACGGAATACAAGAAAATCGATAATTGCCACAACTAAGCCTGTTTTGTCCTCATTTCCTTTTCAGCCTATTGGTGCCCTGAACCCAAAGCGTGCAGCATTCTTCACTGAGCGTTATGAGTCATGGGAAGATGACCAGACACCACCTTGTCATTACAACACCCACTACTCCACAGCTGCCACCACCCTGCACTGGCTTGTCAGAATTGTGAGTAAAACCTCTCTTGCAGCTACCCTCCCTCTTATTATTGTACTATGTGCAAAATCCCCGAATTAGTCAAGTATGTGAATAGGAATGAAGTCAAACCCAGACCTCAGAGAGTTTTTCATTTTTTGTCTGCATTAGTTGATTGTCACTTGTCAGACTTGATGATGCTGTTTCTTTGAGGTCTGTTGGCTTCTGCACAGGAAGCAGCTCGACATCTCAATTTGATTGGGCCTAAGTTAGACCAATGGCGCTCAGAAAACACATTTCACAGGCCAGTAAACCAGCATATGTGAACTAAATAAAGAGTGGCTGGGTAATGATTTACAGAGGCTGCTGTGACAGGTTTATGTGTTTCAGGCAACCCAGTGAGCGCTGGAGACATGTCCATCAAGGTTACTGAGCACTGTCCTCATTTACTCTAGAAGAGGAAGAACATGTACTTCCAGTCTGTTCCCAACAAAAAAGCTCTTCTAACCTCCACCACTTCTTTGAGTTGCTGCACATGTGATTTTAAAAAATCTTACTAATTTGAAGGCGCTTTATGAGGAATTTGTACTGTATTTCTCCCCCTCCCCCGTCATTAGTAGAAAGAGGCTGATGAACTGAGGGAGCTCCCTTGACAGCAGTTAGATTGGCCTCACTGGGTTTGTTCTCACAATCTCTTTCTTCCTCTGGTGAGTGATCCTTCCGCTCCAACCGGCAATGGTTGCCATCTCAGTCTAAGAAAACCAAATTTGAGCCAATTATCATTATGGCTTACTGTACTCAGGAAGAGCACTAATTAATTTTCCCTCAGGCTTGGATACAATGAAAGAAGGATCTCTGCTACAGAAAAAATAACAATGAATAATACAGAAAATTCAGGCTATTCCCGTGCATTTAAAATTTAATCCTCATGGTTGAAAAAATATTTTAAATTCTCAGATTTTGACAGGTGCAATCAAATTAGATGTCAAGAGGGTGAGAAAATAATAATCAGGACTTTAAATCTGGGTGGAGATATTTGACTTTTGTGATGAATACATGTCTTTCCTTATAGGAGCCCTTCACCACGTTCTTCCTCAGTGCCAACAACAACAAATTCGATCACCCCGACCACACGTTTTCAGGCATTTCCCGATCCTGGAGAAACTGTCAGAGGGACACCTCAGATGTAAAGGTGAGAATCACAACAAAGGATATACTAAAACATCTGTATCTATAAATACAATTGATATACATTTTATTCCTTGCTAGTTTCCTTTTTAAAGCTTGTGTTGTGGACTTGTGGGTCTTCGAAAGGCAATTCTTACAGCAAAGATGGTTGAAAAGAATTTATTGCACAAGTCAATGCAAAATTATAGTAATATAGCATACATCTATATATGTTGCAAAATACCAAACCAAGCCTCTTTTTTCATATGCTCTCCTCCTTTCTGTGCCTCAAAACCACTGCAAAAATATATACCATCAATTATAAATGCCTCTTCCAAACAGTGAATCTCAAAGAGCCGTAGTGCACGGGAATACCCTATGCACATTTGATTTATCTCATGCAGAGAGCAAACTATCTCAGAGGTAGAACAATCCTGCTTTTGAACAAAGTCTGCATCTGGGAGAAGAACAAAACCATCTCTCCGCAAATCCACAGAGCAGTCATCGAAAACGCTGAACCCTGCTGATTTGTCTCCGTTTTGCCCACTGCATAACACGCAGCAGGGATACACACTGACCTCAAAGTGTCATATATTTCCAGCACACCCTGCATCGGGTAGTGTTGCCGCAGGCAATTAATAAAGCATTAATGACAAAAGCTATTTAAAATGTAGTCTTTTATGTACAGACAGAGCTTTTACTTGCCAGAATCTGGGGGAGAGCAGCTAGCAATCCATGTGAGGCAGAGGTAGAAAGCTGCAAACCAGTGAACAACTGAATAGTCAAACGCCACCCTGTTAACAAATACAGTCTACTTTCAACTACTTGTATGTCTGCATGCATTTCTTTTTACACACATAGCATTGCCAGTGATCTATTAGGAGAGCTGCTGGACTGTGTGTGAAACTACAGGATTGCTACCAGTATTTCATAATGAATTAGTAGAAGGAAAATATTGTGCAAGAGCTTGTATGAATTAGTCATAGTGCAACATGATAAACTATAAGGAAATATAGCATTATTATTTGCTGTAATCTTTTAAAAAATCATTTACCTTCCAAACTATTGAAATTGTCTTTTTAAATGTGTAATTTTGGTTCGCATACCTGTGTTAACAACATTGCTCAGCATAGTTCTTCTTTTGAAAAGGATAGGCTGTTTGTCTGGCAGGCACAGAAACAGGTCTCCATGCATGCCAGACAGACACAAAAATGCCATTCCCGGACCCAGCAGAGAGTACAGGGTTAAGGTCATTTCAGCCCAGTACACCAAGCCGGCCCACTGAGCTTCTAATTTAAAGGGATCTTGTTTTTTACCAGGGTCTCTCCTTCATTAACCCCAACCTCCTCCAGCAGTAATGACAACAAGACCAAGGCAGTCTGAACCCCTGATGGGGATGACCTCCTAAAAGAGCAAGTCAAATGGAAACAACCCTTCACCGACCAAGCCCTCACCTCCCCGACCACCCCATCATTAATGTTAATGTGCATCCATACTTCTCATTTATTTCGGTGTGCACTGGTGTAGTTATGTTTAGCTGGCACAGCCACCTATGGGCAAAGACGAGGAGACTTTTCTTGGAGGTATTGGACACAAATCTACACGTTCGTCTTCATGCACACAGAGAGAACTGCCACCATGTTGTCTGAAGGAATCCAGCAGCACTCCGTTGGTGACAGATTTTGACGAACATGTCATTAAGGTGACACAGTGTAAAGCAACGGAGGCTTGTGTGATTGACTTGTTAGCCCATTACAATGCTGTTGCAGAATTAATGGCTGCCATGGGAGGGTGGCTTGAAAACGGAGCTGGCAGTTTTAACGGCTTGGCGGTGAGTTACGGCAGGAAGTTTACAAATGAAAAAGAGGAGGGAAAGTGTGGCTGTGTGTATGTGAGAGACAGGAGGAAGCAGAGAGGAATGGCTACTTTACTCCCTTCCCTGTCGTGTGCAGAGGGTGAAATGTGACCAACAGCAGACCAGCAGGGTTATTGGCCTGTACCATGTCATGCTAACTCGTTCTCTCAAAACCCAGTGATTTATGGCTGCCTGAAAGCCCAGCACGTTATGTATCCCATAGGCAATATAAAACTCCATAGGACCACTGAATCTGACAAACACAGCATTCATAAAACAAGCCAAATACAAAGAGTTAAGGTACTTGTACCCTGCTTTATTTTCTCACGCTAAAAGGTAGACATTAACTTGTCTTTTGTACATGTTTTTAATGAGGACAGAGTGGAGGATCTACATTCCTTGTGTGCATATGCCTGGCTGTGCAAATGCTTGACTCACTTAGCCATTTAGAGTGATCAGAGGGGTCACAGTGGGAACTGCAAAATACCAATTTACTTTTAAGTCAGCATTTTTTTTTTTTTTTTTTTTTGCGTTTACCTGTCCAGCACATGCAGTACTTTATGGATTGTTTGCCACAGGTCATTATTTAATCTAATAATGCTATAACTATGTCATCAATAAATAATAAAAAGAAAAGCTTTTTACAAGCTGATATTTTTGTGACTTTCCAGGACAGTCTTTACAGCATTTCATCTGTATGCCTTTTTTTGTTATGTATAGTGGCTCAAGTAAGGTCTCTTCCATTTACAAATATATAAAAGGCTGACTGGCATAAAAACTCTATCCTAATACACATAATGTGCTTTGGGTAATAGTCAGCAGTAAAGTATACATGACTCACTTCAATTCAATTAATCTTTATTCATATAGTGCCCATTCAGAAGAACAGTCAATTCCAGGTGCTTTATACTGCAAGGTAAATACTCTGCAGTACTCTAGATAAAACCTCCTTTGACCAAGCACTTTGCAGTGGTGGAAAGGAAGAACTTGCTTCTTACAGGAAGAAAGCTCTGGCAGTACCAGGCTCAGGGTGGGGAAGCCATCTGCTGCAACTGGTGAGTGAGATGAAAGAGAGAAGAAAAAAAGATAGAATAGGGAGATGGGGTAAATCTGATTAAGATTTCTTTGAACAGCCTTGTAGGAATGGGGTCTAATAGATATGCTGATAGTTTGGAGGAAGAAATTATTGAAGATGGTTTGGAAAAATCATACAGAGTTTAAATAAATAGCTACAGTTGTAGTTGTCATACTTAATACTACATAGGTGGGACAACTGTGAATACTTTCCCTAACTACTGAAATTCTATTTGTGAAGTCATTACTGGTTATAATTAGTGTGTAGAGTCTGGCCATAGTGAGAAAAAGAAACCTAGTGTTGTTCCTGTTTTCCTCTATAAGTAAGGAGTAGTAAGATGTCTTAGCTTTACAAATGGCTTTTTTTCATTGAGAAACAAAATATTTTTCCAGACCAAGTGAAGATCTTCTCGTGCGCTTTTGTGAGTTATGATAGAGTCTCTGATTTCTCTGATTTGTTGCTTTCTTTTTCAGAAGAGCTATGATATCCACTAAGGATGTAACACTATTAGTGACATAATTGATCTCTGAGGGAGTAAAGCTTAGATGGCTGCCCTGCATCGTCTTGGCACATGGCATTGGAGAACAAACAATGGAAGCACTTACAGCATTTCAGAAAGAAATTTAGTGTATTGAATTTACTTTACAGTGCTCTGTAGTCCATTATCAGGGCTGTACTTAACTTTGTTAGCTTATAGCACTAGTGCTACAAAGGTTGCCAGTTTTAAGCACAAGCATGAAATGTAAAATTAATATTATCCATTTTAAATATCTTATTTCCCGCAACAATGATTTTGTCTGATTTACTTGTTTTCACTGCTTCTGAGTAGTGCTGACAAAATTAAAGTTTGCATCGTAATTCAGCCACAGAAAGTGTTTTACGTCTGAGAAGAAAGGAAAGGTTAATAAGTACAACTACTTGCAAACTTTTCCTTTCTCCTCAGACGTATCTTCAGTTGGTCTAGGTTATGTGTTTGTGCTTCTTCCATTTTCTTTGAAAGGTTTAAAATGTTGCTCCATTTTTTTTAGCGTGAAAATACCATCTACTAGTGGAGTGGTGACAAACACAATGGAATTGTGAGAATTGTTGTAGATTTTAAGGCTAATTAAATAGATATGATAACAGTTATTTGTAAAAATCAACTCGTAGTTGTTACAGACTGATTGCAGCAAGTAGTGCTATGTGTACTTACTGTGTTAAAAATGAAGAAACATCACTAGGATATTCTACACATGAGAAATCCTTTAGGAATAGTCTTGTCTAGAACCTCTGGTAAATATTTGCCCTCTTTCTCCATGTATAGAATCACACCAGGCTATACATAGGGGCCTCCTTTACCAGGCTGAATTCCCCTCCACTGCAAGGTCCTGACCCCATCACAAGAACCCAAAGACCAAGGAAAAAAACCCAACTCAGTTCCCGTTTCATTTAACACACCTAACACCTCTGCCTGGAATAACTGGACTAGCACCTCTCACTGCCTTCTCGTGGCCTGCTGTTTAGTTTGTTTGTGTTACCTTTCCCCTTGAATTCTCACTTCATCGCAGTGGGATACAGAGCTTTTTTTTTCCTCTGTTTTTTATGGCTCAGTCCTTAAATACGTGATTTCCTGCACATGGCTGGATTTTTCAGTGATTATACAATGTAGAGTGTGGTATTAAGCATTATTGCCCTGCCAGTCAGCTGTAAAAATGGAAATGTCTCTCTTCCTCAGGAACTGACTCCCGAGTTCTACTACCTCCCGGAGATGTTTGTCAACAGCAATGGCTACCATCTGGGAATGAGAGAAGACAGAACCATGATTTGTGATGTGGACCTGCCAGCCTGGGCCAAGAAACCTGAAGACTTTGTTAGGATAAACAGGATGGTAAGGTTTAGTCATGTCAAATACAACATTTCATGCTATAATTATATTGACCACAGTTATCCATACACACACCTCTGCATCCTCCACGTTGTATCCAGTGTCTGTAAGGCGCTATACAAATACAGACCATTTACCATGTTAATATAAAAAAATATACTTTCCGTTTACATCTTGTAATGAAATTAGGAGTTATTGCCTTTATTTATTTATTTGTGTATATATATTTGGATCCTCATTAGCCTTTACTAATGTAAAAGTTGCTCTTTTTTTGAAAAACAATTGATACATGAACATCTATAAACATGTTTTGTAAAACAGGAAATCTAATAAATCTGGGAAGATATTATATTCATTCAGTACAGCAGTGTACAGTTAATAACTACTCAGTCTCTGATAGACAGCATAGAATAATCAATAGCAGTTTGGTCAGGGAATCCCGAAGGTTAGAAAAATAAAATTCAGCCTCGACTCTTCCACCAACTAGAATTCTTGCATGCATATATTCATAGAACCAGCTTTGTGTTATAATTATTGTTTTATTTATAATATTGACCAATTTTATAAAGACTATTTACATATTTATCCATCATTCTGAAACAAATGGTGCATGTAACGTTTCTCCTTGTAATGTTTCTGCTTCCTCACAAAAGCAAATCAATCAATTTCCCACTCTTCCTTTTAACCTTCCCATGCACCTGCCTCTTTGTCTTATTCATGACTCATCTTATAAAGCCCATCACTCAATACTAACATTGTACAATCTGACCCCAGTGGTGTCTCCAAAAGATGAGGTTGAGGGCAAGTTTGTCCTATAGTGTTACCTTCTGTAAAGCCTGGACTCATCACTTTAGCAGTGTGCGGGGTGCTTTTCATCTGCATGTGTGTGGACATGTCTGCATATTTGTCTGTGTGTGTGCACGGTTAATACAGATAGCCTATCAACATGTGACTCATAACTCCCAACAGGTTTTAGGTACAGCAGAAATAGAAAATGAGATCGGACCCATTTCTTACCTTGAGATAAACTCGACTCTCCCTTTAATCTGGAATCATTTACTGCAGAAGCTCAACAGCTCCCCTCCCCGCTAAACCTAATGAGCAAGAACACAATAGCTTCTGTTTGCAGCAGTGTGGATACATTGGTACACATATGGGCATATTTTCTCAATAAATGTTAACATTAAAAATAACATCATGTTTTTAGAGCTGAAAAGCTGCTTTTTGGAGACTTAAAATTCCTATTTAGAAAAATTGATCTTCAATAACCAGTAGTCTAGTACTGTAGTGATGTATCTTGGTTATGATAGTATACCTTCAAAAATAAATTGTAATTTGAGCAGAATAGATACATTTAAAATCAAAGTTTATATTATTGGAAATAATGCTCAATGATACGCCTCCATTTAAGTATAAAGATTTGATTCTACCTGAAAACCAGAACGGCTTCTTTAACATTGCTATGAAGACACAAACTTTCAGGCATCCTGAGGTTAGAGGCCACCGTGTTTTTTGAACTAGAGGTAAAAGGAGGCTGCACGAACACTCTTGACCTTTTCAGCTGGAGTGACAGAGCCTGGCTGGTCTTATGCAGGTGACCTTTCCTCATGCTGTACTCGGACTGCCTGGTTGAGCTCTTTCAGCCTTGTATACTGGCAGAGAAGTGGTAGAAAAGGGAAAGGCTGGGAGTTGTTACTGGCATGTCTGCATCTCCAACAACAAGGATAAAAAAAAGGATTACAGTCGATGTTTTCTCACTGTTGAAGGATACATGTGTGAGGTTGCATTGCATTGTTGGATTCTCAGACCAGTGTATTCACACGCCCTGAAAATCATAGTCCTCAGCCTCCATTTTTTTGTCTTTCTTTTGTTCTGTTCTCTTGCTAGCCCACACTCGTGCTTCCTCTATTATTTCATTTCTGTCAGAGAATCTCTCTGACTGCCTCCCCCTCTTTCTCACTCTTTCTTTCTTCATTCCCTCCTTTTCTCCCCACCCCTCCTCCCTCCATCTCTTTTCCTCCTACTTCCCATCTTTGCATGTGCCACTTTCAATTGTAGTGATATGCCCTGTGGCAAACTCTGCCTCTGTGTGCTTGAGCAGGCTTTGTTGGTAATGGCTGTTATTCCTGACGCGAGGGGAGGAGTGTAAAATTTCTCCAGCAAAGCCTTACGCCTGCATGCATGGGAATTGTATTGTACAATATTCTGGAACAATACACCCCCCGCCCCCATCCCCCACCCACTGCATGCTTTCCATAGGTATATTTATAATAATTATCGGACATAAATCTTATCCTAAATATCTCAGTAGCGCTCCCACAAGAAATTTAGTCTCCTCTTTTGCTCTTGCAAGTAATTTATCAGTGTTTCTCCTGTAGACAGTTTTACTGTAATATGGATCCTGTTAGTATTGAACCAATTTCTTTGTCTCCATGCAAAGATAGTTTTTTAAGTGGACAGGGAAATATGATATGGGAGGTTTCCCCTTCAGTCAGCTGATTAGATTATTGAGCATTCAGCTTCTGTTTGCGTACTCCTTCTAATCTTTATGTCCAGTAAAAAAAAAAAAAAAAAATATTAATAGAAACTAAAAGGTTTAATGCTTCAGTCATACTTTCCATTATAGTTCACTTGGTAATTAGTTTTGTTATATTTAAAGGTAATGTAATGGTCAGTAAGGTTGTGTTTTATGTTACTCACTGTTGGGTGGAAGTGAAATTTGTATTGTGTCTTTTGGCCAATGTGCTATGCGCTGCTGGTATGCCTCTCACCTCTAATTGCCCCATACTCCTCTGACAGGCCCTGGAAAGCGAGTTTGTGTCATGTCAGCTTCATCAGTGGATTGACCTTATTTTCGGCTACAAGCAGCGAGGCCCAGAGGCGATGCGCGCCCTCAACGTCTTTCACTACCTGACTTACGAGGGCTCCGTCAACCTGGACAGTATCACTGACCCTTTGCTCAGAGAGGTAAAGCACACGGACGCACACACGCCAACCCCTCTTTTTTTTTTCTGTTGCTCAACATAACCACAACTTCCTGTCTCTATTTGTTCTGGCATGTGCAGGAGCTCCAGGAGCATTCGCATCATGCATCTGTCAGTCAAATGTTGTGTCATGCAAATGTACACCGTGAGAGAATCAGATAAAGATCATGACTCACTGCAGGTTTTATTTTTTATTTGTGTAATTTCCTGGTTACACAAACAGATTTTCTGGAATTATTAATACTCTCTCAGATAAACAATAGTCTTTTCATATCATTCAGCATTATCATTATTCACAGCTTGTCTTAACATCGTAACAATGTCCTCCTTTTTTTGTCATGTCGACGATACTGTCTGTCCTCGCCCTGAATCAGATCAGTGAATGTGACCTCACTCTTTGATCAATCACCAGAGGTCACTTAGTCAGTAGATGAGGGAGTGAATCCTCTTGTTCTTAACAAATTAATTGAATAACTACTCGCTCCGCCATACTACTCGTGAATAGCGTAATTGCAAGGGGAAAGGGGACCAGAATATGCGGCAGCTGGCATGCATTGTGGTACTTTCCAGTGTGAGCTCGTCTCTCCCTGTGATATCCACCATCTGCTGTCTGCAAAACAAGTCATTTATATACTGTCACTTCCAGGGGCGCCTTTATTTATCAAGTGACCACTATGCAAATCACCTGCAGAAGATTTGGCTGATCTAATTACCAAACCATATTGTGAAAGAGTTGGTTTTCATCATTTTGAGGACAATTTTAGATGATGCCCTGTTTATTTTGCATCAGATTGAGGGGTTTTTAATCTGTCTTCCACCCTGGCTGTTGTTACCCTGAGAGATGACAGTACTGTTAGTTAGTTGCGCATTAGGAAGCCTGCTACTCAGGCTCCCTAATTGCACCCAGTTGATGTATTCTCTGTTGTGACATGTATTGTGAATATATTTTGTGAAGGAGAAAGAAATTGGTTCAGCTAATTGCAACTGATGTAATGTTGATATGATGAGCACTAATTAAGACGAGCCTTCATACCCTCAGTTCGGTTTTTCATTCCAGGTGGACTTTTTTGTATATTAAAACTCCCAGTAATCTCATGAACATGCTTTTGGAAAAGTCGTCATGTTCATGCATTCAAATATATTTATTTTGTTTTATTGTATTGCAAAGTTGCAAATATGATTTTGTTCCAAGTAGAAGCCATGTAATTTGATTTAAAATCATCAATATTCTGCACAGTCTGAGAATGTTAAGAACATTTGGCAGGTGACTACCTGCTTCTCCTCCATTTCTGCCTTAATGAGTCGGTGAGGTGTGGCATGGAAGTGTGCCCAGTGAATGTCTTGCTTATTTCTAAAATGTGGCGATTGACTTCGGGGTATTGATTCATTCTGGGCCTGACAGGTGAAGCTGCAGATCGGGCATTAGTCACAACAATTAAGGCATTTGAAATGTCAAGAAATTAGAGGTCATGAGAGATAATTTCCGCCTGTGTGTCAGATGAAAATGATGACACCCTCTGACATGCCGCTGGGCCTCTGGTTGAGGGCACGGTGACAGCTCTACTGGGCACACTGCCGGAACAGCAGTCCTTCACCGTGATGCTTCTCGTGACAGCCCTCTCTTACTGAAAAACATGACAGCAACCCCTGGATTCAGACCCCACTGTGTCACTCAGAAGTAAACAGACAAATTATTCATCAGTAGGACTCTATTCCTCCTCATGTCACTGCCCCTCCTGCCCCCTCTGATTCAACAGAGACAACAAAGTGTGCTATAGCTAGCAAATGTGGGGCTTTGAAGTAGCTGACATACTTTAGAGTGATTTCACTGTGATATTCTAATTATGATGGAATACATGTTTAAATGCTTGACCTTAATCTGTATTAATCAGCGATCATATAGGATTTAATGTGCATTATTAGTGATCATAGCTGCATTCGAAACAAACACATACTGGTGGACATAATGTTTGAGACATTTCTGCTCAGCTCCCAAGCTGTCACTCAAGAAACACCCTCAAGGCAATTCTTTATTTGTACTTGGGGATTGCAGATAAGCTTATCTTAAACAAATTTCCACAGGCATGTAAAGAATGGGCAGTGATGTTGTCACATGGGAAAATAACTCAGTTACACAGATTTTACAAATTCTAAATGGTACCTTCACACATATTTACATGGGTTTGTATGGTTTTGATGGGTTTTTGCAATCTGTTTAAATTTCTACTTAAAAGCAATTCGCCATCTGTAATCTATGGGATCTACCAAAAGGTGAAAGGTGCCGCAGCTTCATGTTTGCAGTTGCCACTGTGCATCTCAGGTGTCGTGACTCAGCACACGGTGCTTAGTGGGGCAATGCAAGGCCATGTCTGCAGTCTGTGTGACAGAGCTGTTGTGTTGCTGCATTGCATGAGTGCACTGGAGGATCCTCCATAGAGACTGCCACCAGTTTGGGGACCATACAGTAGAGATGCAGGGAGCTGGAGACACTCACCTCTGAAGCCTTTTCCTCATAACACAATTAGATGCAAACAAAGTCAGACAGACAAATACACATGGTGAGTTATAACGGATGTTTGGTGCTCATCCAAGCAAGGTGAGTTTTTGCTGGGAGGGAAGATCATCCAGATGGCTGGATGATAAGTGTCACTTATCAGCCAAAAATCAAAGCCTGAAGTGACTTATACTAATGAACTACCTGTTAAGTGCTCTCCATCTCAGATCGAGATAAGTTTCTGACATACATCACTGAAGATTAGTATTTAAGTAGCTGAGAGCTATTGATGTGTTTTGATCATATAGTGGAAGAACATGTTCTTGGGTTAACCTTCAACAAGTCAAACCCCCCTGCCCCCATAACACAAAAACACATACAGAGACAAACTCTCCTGTTTGCACTTGGAAACTTTTGGTGTTCAGGGTTTTCTGAGGCTACCAAAATGGGGCTTTGCAGCACCCAGTTTCCCCGATAATAGAATCATCATAAAAAATATGTTGATGTTTTCCACATGGCCTTCTTAGCCTTTCTGATCTTTGTATCAAATTTCTCTACTTGAACAGACACGGTGACCCTAACCCCAAACCTAACCTTAAATAGCCATAATGTCAGTTGCTTATTACTTGACAGACTGCATTGTAAAGAAACCCCGACTAACACTTAATGATTGCCAAATGTGCTCCCCAACTCACGTGAAACTTTCACTACTAAGCGACAGAGCTGTGCGGACAGCGCCTTTTTTTTGGTGCTGTGGAAGATAGGAAGTGATCGGGGGTGTTGGGGGCGACCGTGTGGCTTGCAGGTGGCCTGTCCTAATTCAGTATCACCTCCAAACTTCCCATGCCACTTCTCTCACTGTGGCATGTGTTACCCAATGGGTCTTTTTGATAGTGAGTGGTGTGTACAGGCGGAGGAAAATGAGGGCTAGCTGCCCAGGCAGTCAGAAGGGCGGGCGAAAGGCTGAGCGATGTATGTTCCATTGTGCACAGTGGCACTGACGGACGTCTACAAGCTCCCCTCTGATGGTGGAAGTGGCTCCAGTCACATCAATCACTCCCACCGTGGAGTGCCCCACTTTCAGTCAAGCTCAGCAGCTCTTACTATTTGTGTTTTGCTCCCTCTAACTGCAGGCAAATTAGATCTAGTGTCTATTTAAATGGATTTTCTTTTTTAAATCTACTCTTCTAATGGCTGTTTTTAGGTAGTTTTCTAGCATCACATGCATTTAGACTTGTATTTTATACCCCACAAATCATCTTTCATCAAAGTACCTTTAACCAAATTGCCATGACCTGCTTGTGTAATTTTGTGGCGCTGTTTAATACATGTCTATGTGCATACACATGCTTTTACCCTTTTGTTTCAAGCACAATAACATCTAAAAGCACACCGGCTTGCTGCGGTCCTAGCTGGATGTCACTCCAGGTTAACGTTTGTGCAGTTGGGGCCCCTGCTCCTGGAAATGGGAATGGTTAACTGAAGCATGTTAATAGGAAAAGGCTTGTCTCTTCCATACTAACACTTGGATGACTCTGCAGGGTGAGGGGGGAAGGGGGAGCACCCAGGCGGATTGGGAGTGCACCCCTTTCCCTTTACCTCCCCCCTTCCTCAGAGGCACGGCTGAGTTAGGATTTGCTTGCATTGTCAAGTAACGCATTGACCCATCACTTTGATGCATATTGATTGTGACAGCCGCTCTCTCTCTCTCTCCTTCTCCTCTCTCTCTCTCCCGCAGGCCACAGAGGCGCAGATCCAGAGCTTTGGACAGACGCCATCTCAGTTGCTTATTGAGCCACATCCTCCACGCAGCTCCGCCATGCACCTGGTGAGAACAGCGAGCATGCTGGGAAAATTCCCTGCACCTCTGGTGGTGGTGGTGTGCATGAGGAAGGATGTGTGGACCTGTCCAAGCCCGGATGGTGTGTGTTAGCGTGAATGTGTTTGTAGGTACAGTAGACAGAAGATTGACAAGGAAGTTCTCGACTTCTCACTTCCAAAAGTTTCTTTGAATCTGATCTTTTATAACAGAAGATACATTTTTCAGAAGTCCTACATCATGTAGGTCACAGACCCTCAGTATAGCAAACAATCTTTTAGTTCCAGTGGTCTGCACTGTTCTGGAGCTGGTACTGCCTACTAGGAGTGTGGTTAAAATGGAATAGTGCTCTCTACTGGCCTAGTAGTGCCTTTCTTTATATTGGAAGCACCTCTTCCCTGTCCAACCTATGTAACAACCAGCCTTGTCCTCATTATCCTCACATGGCTCTCTGTTTCTCTCTCCCTACAAGAAACTTAAGACCTTTTAGGTCCGTTTTCTACTTAGGCAAATGTTGAGAATATTTTCATCATTTCTCTCCAGTTCTTTAAATGGTTTCCTGTATCAAGGATGAGACCTAAAACTGTTTCAGATCTTACAGTATTGCTAGTATCACTATGTCTGCCATTGCTTTTACTTCTGCTACACATGCAGAAGTCAGCATAGTAGGAAAAGGTAGGAAAAGCACATTGCAAACATTTTTAAAAAGCCAGTTGCTTTTAGTGCTTTCCTTATGGGCCATTTTCTGATGTATGTATATGTATGCACCATCTCATACGTGCAGTCAATACCATCCCAGTTTCCCATGTCTACCTGTGTCTTAGTCCCTGCTTCCCATAGGGGACAGTGCATGAAACTCTCCTTTGTGTCTAAACCTAGTTTTTCCTCCAACCTCCATACTAATTGCCTCTTACATTCTTTTTCTTTCATCTTTTCATATCTCTTCTTTTTCATTTTTTCCATCGCCTCCCATCCTGCTCCTCTTCCTCCTTCTCCTCCTCCTCTCCCAACATTGTACTACTCCATCCTTTTCCACACTTTGTTTTTTCTCTCTTCTACTCAATAGTGTTTCCTTCCACAGAGTCCCCTAATGTTCAAGGACCAGATGCAGCAGGATGTCATTATGGTGTTGAAGTTTCCCTCCAATTCACCCGTAACCCACGTGGCTGCCAACACTCTGCCCCATCTTACAATACCTGCTGTGGTCACTGTCACCTGCAGCCGCCTATTTGCAGTCAACCGATGGCACAACACCGTCGGTGAGTGGAGCTCAGCTCACATGCACAAAAGTGTGCCACACCACATGCCATACCTACCACAGCAGTGGCCCTGTAAAATCACTTCATCACCATCGCACACACACACACCAAAAAAAACTACCAACTGCTCATAATAGAGCTGCAGCCAGCTGGCTATGGGAGAGGCTAGCACCTCCCAGGTAAGCTGACCGTGAGTGCTTCCACATGTTACTTCTCAGACATGTGTGAACAACATTACCCACGGAGCCCCACCATGAGAATCGGCCTCACCTCAGGGTCAGAGGGCCAAAGCAATGGTTACTAGAAAATTAGGCCACAACTGCACCACATTCTCCTCACACATCCCCATCTGTCACTGTAGAAACACACAGACCTCCGGACCAAAGAGCCTGCTCTATGTGGCGGCTCTGGCTGCACCCACACTAATGAACACAGCTGCAGCACCCTTGCCATCCTGTTGGAGAGGAGGGAAATGTGGTTTGGCTTTTCAGAATAATTACGATAACAAGACCTCCATATTTTCAGGCATGTAGCTGCTTCAAAACTGGCTCCAGATATGTTCACATGGATGAAATATCTCCATTCAATTTGACACTCTGGGGGGGAAAAAAGCAGAGTAAGACAGATGGACCTCCAATGCTTCCATCTCCTGGAAGATATCATGAATTAACTTGGCTCTAAAAGTGGAACAGGTGTGCGCGTGTGTGCAGATATGTCCATTGGTCAGAAATAGGCTCACATATCTGTCTGGATTCAGGTCTCCGAGGAGCACCCGGCTACTCCCTGGAACAGGCACATCACTTACCCATAGAGATGGATTCTCTGGTTGGTGAGTGAGCTTGAATGGAAAAAAACAGCATTAAATAAAAATATCTAATGGAGTTTTAGATCTGTATAAAATTGCACAGTCCTTAATTTATAGCTTTGCTTGGGAAATTGCTTGGGACATCTTTCTTTCTTTTTTTTCCCCACAGCCAACAATACTGGAAGCAACAAGCGTCAGATCACAGACCTAGTGGACCAAAGCATCCAAATCACCACACACTGTTTTGTCGTGACAGCTGACAACCGCTACATCCTGGTGTGTGGCTTCTGGGACAAGAGCTTCCGTGTGTACTCCTCTGAGACAGGTAGGTTAGAGTGTAAACTCTATTTCCTACAGAGGTGTGCACTGATGTGTGGAGGACAGTGCTATGACGGTAATGATACAGTATTGTTGCTCCTCTCTCCTGACAAGCCTTGTAGAAAATGGGTGAAAATAATAAATAATAATGGACTGAAATAAGAAAAAAAAAAAGTTATTTTAACATTTTTTTCTCCTTTTTCTTATGTTTCAGTCGGCTTAGATAACATTAATTTGTGTTGGTATGTGTGTATATATAAAAAGGATTAGCATTGCACCTTACAATGCAAGCACAGACTGTATGTAAAAGATAGGTCTGAAAAGTGAAGCCAGAGCAGAATTGCATTAAACTTGATTTTGTTCCTTTGGTTGTGAAAATAACTATTAAAGGCTCTGCAAAAGTTCTCCCTCTTCTCTCTTCACTTATGACCTTATTAAACACTCTCCTATTAAATTATGGCCCAGTCACTAATTTAATTTATTACTGCATGTTTATCATATTGTAACTTGTTATCCTATTTTGAGTAAAATCATGGTATGTACTGGAGAGTAGCTACCTTGTGACTGACAGGTTGCTACTGTATAAGCATGCCATTTGTCTCAGATCCATCATTTGCCTCCCAAATCCAGTTTAAAAATGAAAAACAAGATAGCGATGTCTGAAATGCTATGGCTTCAAAATCGTGAGTCAAACAAAACAAACAAATCAGTGGTGTCATGGTGGCCACTTCCATATTTTATATATGCTATATAATTACAGGAGTTTGACACACTCTCTTTCTCTTTAGAAACACTGGGTAGCTTAAATAATCCATTTAAAAATGCTAAGGACATTATCTTTTAAACGGGGTCATAAGCATAAGTTTTATTTTAAAAAGCTGGTTAACCACTAGAGTAACTTTTACAAGTATTTATTCACTAATTAATAAATTAACTCTCTTTACAGAAGTGACAGCATTCACAGTACCAGTTGTAGCAGTCTTTATATTTCTGGACTTTGTCAACACCGAATTCATGTACAGCGTGTGTCCACTTTAGGTAAGCTGACCCAGATAGTTTTTGGCCACTGGGACGTGGTAACATGTCTGGCCCGATCGGAGTCCTACATTGGTGGAGACTGCTACATCGTCTCTGGGTCCCGTGATGCTACGTTGCTACTATGGTACTGGAGTGGGCGGCACCATATTATCGGCGACAACCCCAATAACAGTGAGTAACTGTATCCAAGTGCCACGCACTCACATGCATAACAAAAGAGTAGAAGAACTGCCCTCTGGACATGTTTATAGTTAATTATGCCATTTCTTGGTTGTGAAATGAAAGTCTGTAAAGGTACACAAGTCTAGTATTTTTGTTTGTTTGTTGGTTGTTGTTTTTTTTAATTTTAATAAACTGGTGAAAAATATTTCTATTCTATAATTAGATTCTACAATCAAATCCAGAGGAGTGACGGGGGACGATCATTTATCTGCACTGAAGCTGTGATACATTAGTGTGATTCATTACATTGAGATGTGCTGCTTTCAAGTAGAGGACTCCAGATGTCTTGGCATTCATAATAGTAGACCCCAGTGTGTGATTTCTGCTGCTCAGTTCATTTAGTTTCTCATTCGCACTGATTGTCTTGTGTTTCAGACAATTAATCACAAAAGGAACTGTTACAGTACCATGTAGCAAGCAGAACCATATATGGTGTGGAATGGGGAAAAACTGAAAATAAGGGGGAAAAAAATGTTTTTATTTTATTTTTGGATAACAATGCCGCGTGTGTGCCTTAAAAGATCTCGTGTTTCCAGTCGTCTCAGATTCTAGGAGCTCTGAATTAGTCGTGAGTGTCCTTTAATTAACTTCACTGAAGCTCCGACAGTTAATTAAGAATTTCAGCTTGGATGCCTCCAATTAGCAAGGGGCAATAGTACTTGTGTTACTGCAGCAGGAAAACAGTATTCCCCTGATATTCACACTACTTGTGCTTACAATGCACCTTTAATGGACAGAAGATAAAAGGAAGCTATGTAGCTGAAGAACAGGGAGCGGAAAACAATTGGGATGCAGCTGAGAACTTTTAAACTTTATTCTTGTATAAATCTTTGAGCCACTAATGATCATATTCAAATACAGATGAAAGGCATTAGTCTTGACAAATGAACTACTACCATCTTTTCATACCTTTACAATTAAAGGCCCCAAATTAATGCCATAAAGCAAAACAGCAGTCCTCTGTATCCTTATTGACTGTCTCAATGAGCGATCTTTTCCAAGAATGTCATTCTAGTGATTTCATGCCTATTATATTTTCTGTAATGCTAGTAAAAGGTTCTGTGAATATGTAGCAGCAGCTTGCCGGATCATTACTCTATCATCTCGCAGATGTGGCGTTCGCGAGGAAATTGATTTCACCCATGCCTCAAAAGCCTGCATGCAACTTCTATGTCTAATAATTAAAATAACTTCCAGCTCAATCATGGCCTTGCTCCTCAGACTCAGCCCATCACGCTGGTTGCAAGGAGATATTTGCACCAAGTAATTGTTGTGGCTGAATCTAGCTTGTCCCAAGGGTTCAGGCAGGGTGGGGGGGGTTCGTTGGTACAGGGTGATTGAATCTTTTGTCGGGTAGGTGAGCTCCTTTTTCCCCCGGAGGCTTTTGCTGACATTTGTCCTATTCAGCCCCCCTCAGCAGCAGGTACTGGGACTGACAGCACTGCTCAGGTCCCGGTCTCTAAGGGACCGTGTTGCATCGATCACAGTCCGGCTCACTGACTGGACTGCTGCCGCGGCTATAGAAGCAATATGCCGAGGTGGTGGTGGTGGTGGTGGTGAGGTCTAAAGTGTGTCCACATCTCCTATCAGGATGGTGCTGTCATCCAGTGAATAGGGAAAGTTTGACGGAATTGGCTGAACTTTTAGTTACATGTGGACACCAACAGTCTCATACTTATTCAGTGTTAGTTTGACATAAGTTTGGCATGAGCAGCTGGGGAAAAGGTGATGACTACAGTAAAGGCCCAAACAGAAGACTTGTTAGCTATCACAATTCTATATAAAAATATCCTTTAAGCAAAAGAAATACAGAATATTAAGCTTTGTTTTTTAAAGCAACTAGAGATTCTCAGTTGTGTTCATATTTTGTCATTTACTTTAAGTAGAATTTAATGATTAATTAAAGAGATTTAACAATCTACGCATGATATAATTTAATTAAAAGTTCATTCCCTTCTTCAGCACTATTTAGGGAAAGGTTTAGTGTTTTTTTTTTTTTAGTGATCAGAGCAATTCAGAAAGACTCCCCCTTTCATCGTTCTGACAGTATTCGAGGTCGGCTCCAGGTGCCACGAAACACCCCTCACTAACCTCTCCCCCGGCCATCATCAATCATGTGACACACAGGATCAAATCAAGTGCCTCCCCTGCCATCCCTGGGCATCCCTTCATTTACATAACAATTCACATGGACCTCCCTGCAAGCAGATGTATGTCACAATCACAGCGATTGCGTTTATATGATTTCATTGTCTTATAAATGTGCTCGGTGACAGCGCAAAAATACTATGTACTGGCCGGTAAATTACCTGCAGCATGCTATTCACAGGATTTTTGCAGTCACACATCAGATTTAAAAACAATTAGCCAAGTCATTTGTTTTGTGACATTGTGTGCCTTTTTGTCCTTTAGGTGACTACCCAGCACCCCGTGCAGTTCTCACGGGTCACGACCAGGAGGTTGTGTGTGTGTCAGTCTGTGCAGAGCTGGGCCTCGTCATCAGTGGAGCTAAAGGTCAGTGCGCTTCTTTGTTCTTCCGTGTCACATTGACTGGACAAAAAAAGGTGACATCAGGTACACCAATAAACTGGAACAACGGTGCTCGTGCATTAGATGACCATTTGATTAGTGACCACCTCCAAACCAATGTTTATCCAGATGACAGATATGCAGTCGCTTCACAGAAATTGACTATTTTCATAGTTTCTTTACATAAGCACAGGTTGATCACATGTGCGTTCTGGTTTGGTAGAGGGTCCGTGTCTGGTCCATACCATCACAGGGGACCTTTTGCGGGCTTTGGAGGGACCAGAACACTATCTGTGCCCACGGCTCATCTCGGTTTCCAGCGAGGGCCACTGTATCATCTACTATGAGAGGGGACGCTTCTGCAACTTCAGCATTAATGGAAAACTGCTGGCACAAATGGAAGTCAATGATTCCACCAGGGTATGCCAACTTTAAAAAAACATCAGTATACTCTAGGAAATATGCATTTTTGTTCATCTGCAGTTTTAAAATGTTTGGAGATATTTAAATCTCAAGTACATAAGATTTTATTCAAATACTGAGTCATTTTTTTATGCATACTGAGCACGTTAACCTTTGATTAGATGATAGTAATGTTGTGCAGTATGTTGCATCATGTCATGTATTTTCAGTATGCTATATATTTCTCATTCTGGAGCAAGAAAGGTGAGTAAATGTTGGGTTGGAAGTTTCACGTGTAACTGGCCTCTATCCCTCCTGTAGGCAATTCTCCTGAGCAGCGATGGCCACAACCTGGTGACAGGTGGAGACAACGGTGTGGTGGAGGTGTGGCAGGCTTGTGACTTCAAACAGCTCTACATCTATCCAGGCTGTGATGCAGGCATCCGAGCCATGGACCTATCACACGATCAAAGGTCAGGGCAAGCAGTTGTATGCTGGTGATGGTATATTAGGCCCATGAGAGTGAGAGCTTAATGAGGTAAACCAAAGTATATTTATAATCATTTAATGGGGCGGTTGTGGCACAGGAGGTAAAGCAGGTAGCTTATTGGAAGGTCAGTGGTTTAATTCTTTGCTCTAGCCAGTTGAGAAGGATAAACTCTATATTTCCAACAGTTCATCCACATGTGTGAGTTTGTGTGTGGTTGTAAAAAGTGATGAATTAATGTGTTTATGAAGGGGTGAATAGGGGTGCAGCCTAAAAACAATTTGTCCTTCTCGAAGACTTTAAAAGTGGCATCTAAACAGCTGATTTGTTTTAGTTTCTTTCCTGTAATGAATCTACCCAACTGTTTATGTATAAATGAGCTGCAAGACATGCCAAATGTTTGCACATTTTAGTGTGTAAGAAGTATAAAAAAGCAAGTTTGTGTTGTGCCTGTGTTTGCCATTCTTGAGTTGATTAAAAATATTGTGGAGGATTGTGTATATCTAAATGATCACATATCACGGGATATCATGCTAGGTATAGATTCAGGAAACAAGCCTTGTGTTTCCTGTTGTTCATGTCAATGTGGTTTAGTTTGGGAATAGTCACCATCCGCTTCCTTTAAATAGAACTTACAGTTGCCATAGAGACAAAAATTACAGGGGTGCAAATGCATATATTTCGGACACTGGCCAGCACACATACATGCGGCAGAAATCTAAAGGCAGGTCAGCCCCTTGTTTGTCCTGAAAGTTATTTCTCCACAAGATTTGTCAGGAGTCATATAACGGGTGACTGGACTCACAGACGGCAGTGTCCGCTTTGGGGCTAAAAGCCTGACGTCATCATGTGACCCTGGCAGTCAAGAGAGGTTAGAGAACCTGAACATTCAAGCTCCACTTCACAGCCACAGGCCAAATATCCCTCAGTATTTACAGGCCTATCCAAAAACAGAGACCTCGGGCCAAATGCATAAAACTTGATTACAAGTGTGTGTAATCAACAAGGCATAAATGTGCAACATTTTCATCAGATTTATAAAGCTGTGTCAATCTCAATCATAGCAAAATTGAATGCATGTGCATGAGCCTGATTTCCACTCCAATCTTTGGCTATGAATGGATGTGGACACACCCTGAATTAATTTTTTGTGTTTAAAAACAAACAAACCACAGGCGATTAGATATAGCAATGAAAAGAACAAAGAAGTGTTTAAACTGAAAAGTTAAGTTGAAAGTATTTAAATTGAAAATGTTCAATTTAAACAGTCACTAGAAAAGCTAAGACAAGCAAAAGCGTTTTATTTTGTGATCTCAGCACTCTAATCAGACTACTGAATAAAACAGTCGGACGACAAATCGGAGGCAAAAACAGATTTGTTTTCACATCAAAAGTGGATCTGCCACAATTATTTACAGCACTTAAAACTGTAGATTAGGATTTAGTGAAAGAATTTAATTGAATTTTATTTCTAATACAGTTTGTAAACGTTACATTGAACATATAAACAGGAACAATATGTTAATTAGAAGAGCAAACTCTATTTTTTCAAGTTCATGTCTCACTTTTCATTTCACCAAATCAGGCTCAATTTGCTTTAAAAAACACACATGCACATATGCCCTTCAACTTTGTGAGCACATATGATTTTTGTTCGTACACACTTATATATCCAAACATTAGTTCTTAAATCTGCACCATCAGGTGCTTAAATAACCCTTTAAGACAAGCAGTGGCTAGTTGGAGGAAACTGAATTTTTTTAATTTATTTTTTTACATTAAACAAGTATTAAACCATCACTTAAATCACTTAAATATTTGAAGAACCCCTCGATTCAGCTGCAGTGTCTTTTCTCAATAAGCTGACATTAGGTAATCTAAGTGAGCTGGGCTCCTTGACTCCCTTTACAGAAGGACATTCTGCTAAAGCTCTGTTCTTTGTGCTGGAGCATTTTAGCCCTCGGGGTGTAGCAGTATAAGACGACCCTGTGAAATCAGCTGCTTTTCCTACATACCAGCCAGATGTGGACACTGGGGGCATAGGGCACTTACAGAAAGACAGTGGGACTCAGTGGTCCACTTGAGTTGTCAGAGGAACTCAGTAATTTACTGTCACAGCCCCTCATGACCTCCTGCACCGGTTTCATTCACTCACTGTGGGGATTTTAACAAATCATTCAGATGCATGGAAGTAAGCTTAAACAGTGAACATATTTTAACGCATGTTGGTTTCTCGCTCTCATTCACACACCTTTAGAATAGCATTAAGTTATAGAAAGAATATTTACATTTTCCAGTAGTTTTCTAACATTGGAATATCATATCTGGTATTTATTCCTTGTTTTGTTGCCTTTTAGGACTTTGATCACCGGCATGGCCTCTGGCAGCATTGTGGCATTTAACATAGATTTCAACCGCTGGCACTACGAGCATCAGAACAGGTACTGACGAGAGGTGGATACGTGCAGCAGGAGGCTAGTGTGGAGAATTAAGAGGGAAACCTATCAACCAGTGACCGAATTGTGCTGCAGAGAATCCAAGATGCTGGGGGCATCAGCACGATGAAGGACTGTGTGTTCTTGCATGTGTTCATCTGGCCTCTGAGGCGAACACATGTCTGCTGCTAAACAATCTGGAGTCAGTTTGTTGGTTTTCACCTGAGCACCAGCTGAAGTATTTACCCAAATGAGTCAAGCAGGTCTGCTGTTCTGGATAAGAGGAGACTGAAATCAACTCTAATTAACAAAATTACACAGTTAAGTTATTAAAACATACTTAATGTTCCTGTTTCAACTGTGAAAATGCGAAACAAAATGAGGAACATTTATACAACATTTGTATGGCAGATACTTGGAACATTTTTCTAAGAAAAAAAATGCTCAACCTGTAAAAAAGGACAGTCTAAAGTGTTTCTTCCTTATAAAGACTTGCAAAGATCTAAATGCTGTTAGACTACCCACCATGTTCCATCAAGCCATGTATAAATGTTGCAAAGGTTTTCATTGCTCTTCAGATATTAGTTGGTTAGTTCCACGTATACGACCCTTTTTTGCTTATCGTTAACAGTGGTCAAGTGTATGTGTATGTGAAAAGACAATGTTTACTGTTAATTTGTTGTGTTTGAATGTCTATATGGAAATTCAGTGTGTCCTTTGTGAAAACCGTTTATGACCATGTCATAAATATGGATATTTCCAAATTTATTTAAAATCGGGGACTATATTGTTTATTAATGGAAAATGTGAAAAGATTGTATACCGATTCAAGTTTGTCATGTGGAACATGCATTTATTTTTAGACATTGTTTGTTTCTTCCAAAAAACATCGAATGATTAAAATATCAGATTTGTTGGATTGTCTAATGATTGTCAACGTGTTTATGGTAAAGCTGAAAGTGCCATTTTTAAAGACATTCTACAATTTCTGGCACTGCAAACATTTATACTGTTCTTTGTGTATATCAGATTTTTTTAAGTTATTCTTCTTTTGCAATTTTCTGTCCTCCATAACTCCATGCTCTGAAAGCAATATTATTACATGTTCAACAAATAGGTCAATGAGAGGTATTCAGCAGTGTAACAAAATGATATATTAATGAAGACGACAGCAGTATAAATATGAGTATGGTCTATTTTTGGTGATATGAAAGCTATTGAGTCTGGATTTAAATGAAGCAAGGAGAAGTTGATTTCCATGAGCTGTCAATTTAAATGAACAAAAATATGCAAACTGATGGAGTTAGCGGTTAATTTTTTTTTTTTTTTAAACAGGTGCTACAAGACATAAACCTACCTACCCAAAGCTGAATATTTTGCATGTTATAAAATCCTGAAGGCACTGGTTTTTCTTTCCTGTGAAAATCGTGTCATTATTGTGAATAAAAATGTCATATCATTAACAATATATCCGAATGAAGCAGTTCATTTTTATTGCAATCAGTACACAGTAAAATGATTCTGCAAATGTTCCAGGAGGAAACAATTAGGTCAAAACTGGCAACTGTATGCTGAATTTCTTTTGTTGGTGTTTTTAATAAAATTGCATACACTAGTCAGCTCAAGAGTAATTCTTGAGATTTTACTCATGTATGTGATTAATCTATAATAAGGTGTTTATAACAGTAGTGCAGTAAATGTTATAAGTAGCTGGAGGTGGAATTGATGTGGTGTTTGGTCATACTGCCATCTGGTGTTTCAAAAAGTCACTGACTCAAATTAAATCCATTTTATTCTCAGGTTTGGTTTCTGTGCAGAGTACATTGTTAGAAGTTTGCTTTTTAACCACGGCAATATTTTTCCCCTCTTTTTTTGTTTTTGTTCTCATTCAGATTGTTGTACAGCATCCTTACATTTATGGAATATGGGTAAACAACACAATTCTTTTATACTCCATCTCCTCCAAAATAACAGCACTCTCCGTTTTGTCACACCGTATGTAAACATTACATACTCTTTTGGTGAAGATTCAGCACATTCCCCAAAACTCACAATTTGCTTTTCTTGTGCTTTTTGGGTTTGATTTCGTCAATCGAAAAACATAAAAGCCCTTTTTACAACAAAGTCAGTTTAACAGCAGTAACTTCACACGACTAAGTATATACAAATCTTAGCTGTGTATGACTACAGTCTGCCTTTACCAAAGTTCATTCATCTAGGCAACACGTATAATGGTAAAAGGAATGGTTTTATATCTGACAAGCGCATGTTAAACAGTAGAAGACCAGAACAACTGATTTGGGATGCATATCAGCACACATGCAGATTACAGTTTATGAAAAAGAAAGAGGACAGTCATAATAATGAATATTTTGTCCCCTGTGAACCAATGCTTGGAGCAATTAGACAAAGCACAGAAAGTCTAGTGACCTAAAATTGCTCAGTCATATTTGATGTGATCACTGAAAGAAACATTCAACAAATTAAATGATCTAATGAAGAGAAATATTAAAATTACAGATTTTACTGGAAGCACTGTTGTATTACTATTATTTAACTTGGTTCTTATTTCAGTGTGTGAAAATCAACCATGTTGCACCAGTTATCCTCATGTGATAGGGAAGTGTTTGACATTCCAATAATCCCAGCAGCACATTGTCAAATATGCAAGCATTACAAAGGACACACAGCATTTGATAGGTATACTGCCCAAGAGCGCAGTATACCTAATTGCACTTAAATCTATATGTGTCAAGGCAAGGCCTTAAAATATGCACCTATTACCAACTACAGCATTGACATTCATATGCACCACAAGTGAACTGCAATCACTCTCACAGATGTGTAACAGAACCATTTCAGTAATCACCCTCGAGCACACAGGTAAGCTAAACCATCAGTTAAATATCAGTGGCCCATCTTCTCTTTGAGAAACTACTATGTGGCAAGACAAGAATTGTCGTCATTCTGTTAGGTCCAGGAAATACTTATTTGGCAGCATGTCTGAAGTCCTTTCAAATAACGTGTCAATGGTTTATGCACCACAAAATCAAGTGCTACAGCACGCTTACTGTTTGCCTTACAGTACAACAGAAGGTTGGCCGATACTGTTAATATTGACAAGCTGAAATCAGATATGTACCGATCATTTACTGAATGTAATTTAATATTTAGAGGTTAAGGTTTTGGTTTCAAAAAGCTTTACTTCCTGTAGGATACAATATTAACCAGCAGAGGGCTCCAAAGTACTACAATGAACCAGTCCTTGCTGTTTGATAGGGCCTAAACAGCTTGTTGGCTTTTTGGAGGGGAAGGGGACACAACATGCATCTTGTGATTTTCTGTAATTTATATAATTATCACAAAAAACAAACAAAAAAAGCTTTAAAAAAAAAAAAAAAAAAAAAAAAAAAAAAAAAATCAGCATTCAATGTTAGTGGATGTTTTTGTTGGAAAATTCTTCAGTGAGTTGTTCAGGCTCAAAAATGCAGATTTGCAAAGTTTACATTTAGGGGAAATAGAAAAATAATGAAACCTGACTACTGATGTTTGTTTTCATAGCTCTGAAGCCCAAGAGCCAGCTAAAGTCTGTGCAGAGGGGAGCCCAACCTCTGGAAGTTAGCCAATTAGGACAGAGTGAGCTCATTGGAAGGACAGCCTTGAAGAGACATTAGCAAATACAGCCTGTTACAAATCGAGGTTTTAATGGGTGAACTGAGAGCCTGCATTTTTAGAATATTTTGAACTTTAAATGATACAAAGATGTGCCATTTGAACTTGGGCATAAAAACATAAACCTCCAGATCCAGACTAGACTTCTCTCTTAAATGCATTCAAGAATTGAAATAAAGGTAACATAACATTCGGGGGAGGTAAAAACAGGTAAGGGTAATTATTCAGTCTGTGAAAGCTCAAGTCAACAGACTAGACCCATCAAACCCTCTGCCTCTTTTTCCACAGAGGAGTGGATGGCACTGTCACCCCAGGAAGGCTTTTAGAATGGAGAAGTGGGTGAACGGACAGTGTCAGCCGAACTTGGAGAATAGTCTTCGGACTCTGAAGTGACCTCAGCAGGGGAAAGGCCACGGTTTGCGCCGTGGGAGGGGCTGGCACGGATACCATGAGGGAGGTGGGCCTTTACATCCTGGTGGCGTCTTCGTCGGAAAACTTGCTTCTCTTTATCAAGTGGCGTGGTCTGAGAGAGGGTGACACAGCAGCAATTGTTAGCGTATCTAGAGAGCCAGATCAATGAGGATTGGCATCCACTCACTGAGGCATGAGGTACATTTTAGATGAGCCAGTGTCATCATGCACTTGTATGTGAAAAGCTGCATTTCCCTTGCAAGTTTTCTCTATGTGAAAAAAAATATGACTTCATCTTCTCTAAGGCAAGAAGAGGCAATAAGATCCACCACTTTTTTATGTTGTTGCCAACACTTCTAGAAAGAAAAAAAATGTTTTCATCTTGGAAAATAAAAATGAAGTAGCACAGTTTATAACAAACTCTCAAACAACCTTTTTAAATGCAAAATAAGTAGATGGCAAGGAAAACTGTGCAGCTACCTGCTACAGCCCAAATGAGATGATGTAAGGTGATAAAGTGAAGGATATGATGAGGCATGAAAAGGGATCCACTGATGGGCAATATGTCAAACCCTTGGGAGATGGGAAATGGAGACTGCCAGCACTTTGCCATGAAAGCACTCACTTTATTTAAGCACTATGCTGTGTCATACCTTATCCAGTACAAAGGATGCTGGTAGCGGTCCAAAGACCCTGACTTCTTGATGGTTAAGTCCTGGTCCAGCTGAGCAGAGAGAGATGAGCGCAACTCAGAGGATCACTATGAACTCAAAGCATCACTTACCGGATTAGGAAAACATCTCTACACTCCTGTTATTATTATTGATAAGATACTCGCAGATAGATGTCATGTCACTGTAAACTGACAAGTGGTTTCAAAATAAGTAAAAAACTATAAAAGACTATATACAGGAAATGTAGAGCAATGCAGATCCTCCTTAATAACAATGCTCACTTTGAAAACAAGTTATTTATCTTTCAAATCCAGCTTGTATTTGCAACTATTTCAAATTAAAATATCATCTCCTAAAACCTCGTAATGGTCAACTATGTTACTTCTAAGCTTTTCTAACAAAAGTGCTGACAGTCCAGCTAAAAGTAGGATGAGAGGGCAGAGCAAACAAAGGAAAATCTAGCAGTAAGATGCAAATGGATGAAGTGATGACTGACAGAAAAAAGCAGGGAGGTTGCAGATTTAAAAACATCAGAGGACAATTGTTTACCTGTTTTACAAAAGCAGCAATTTTAGTTCCAACTTAAAATGACATCCAAGGCATAAAAATAAAAAGCTTCTGCATGTGTGAGTTGTATGAGGCACATTATGGCTCAAAGCTGAAAAGTCCTTCATTGCCAAAGCATGCTAATAAGCAGAAAGCCCAAATGTAATCTACCGTTGCACACCGACATGCAGTGTCAGTGTGGAGAGTGCAGAGCAGTGCTTACTGTGATCACGGACACTCCAGCTGTAGTGCTGTTGACCTTGACTCTGGTGTTAAAGTGCTTCCTGATCTTCCCAGCCACTGGCAGCTGGTGTTCTTTCTTTGACACACCATCATCCTGATAAATATAAAGAGCCATACTTCAGCAACTCTACTTTTCTCAACGTCACTGGTATCGATGCAGATTCTGGCGAAAGGACTGACTACACACTTACATTGACCCACGAGTGATCAAGGACTTGTACAGCTGTATATCTTTTATCCTCTGCTACCTGCAGCATCCCAGTGATCAGAGCCTAAACAGAGATTTGTTAGCCACAAGAATTCATAATAACATACTGAGGGTGTCTGGGGTGTTTCACATGGCTCGTGATCACAGCAGGACCACTTTCAGATACAAACCTTGGCTGAGTCTGACACATTGTCCCAGTGTGGTGCAGGAAATTCAAGCTGGCCCCTCAAAATCTGTTCAAAAAGCGCCTCCTGATCTTCACCACTCCTGTATACAGTTAAATTATAAAGCTAAGTAGGTCTATAGGCACTATTAGTCTACATGTGACACCTTAAAAATGTATGGAAATAAAGTGTAACGCTTAAAGTAAACCTCCAAATAGAGGAACACATACCCACGGAAGGGAGGGAATCCACACAGCAGTATGTAAGTGATGACACCTGCTGCCCAAATGTCAACCTTTAGTCCATATCTATAATATGAATATGAACACAACACATAAAGGACACTTGACGCAGAAAAACAACACTCTTGCATCTTGATGCATGCTCAATCATCCAGGTAAGTAAATCTCCAAAAGTTGATTCTGTTCATCTGGACGTAACGTTTTCAGTGGGAGAAACGTTTCGTCACTCATCCAAGTGACTTCTTCAGTCTCATCAGACTGCAGGTTTCCCCAATCTTATAAACAGTATATTTGCATAACTAGCACCACTGAAGGAACAATGGGCTGGGAGATCAGTTCCTTCTTCATAATTATGCAAATTCTCATGACCATTGATCAACAACCACTGATCAAAGACCACTGATCAATGGCCATGAGTACCATTCACAGAGAGTTGGGGAATGGCTGCAATCACAGCATTGTAAGATGGTGAAAGATGTACCCTTAGGCCCCCTCCTCGATTCAGAGATGGTCTTTCCCTTTTCTCGTAAATGGCTTCCTTGACTCCACGCTCAAACCAGCGTTCCTCCCTGTCCAGGATGTGTACATCCTCATCACTGAAATTGAGGAGGGGGCCTAAGGGTACATCTTTTGCCATCTTACAATGCTGCGATTGCAGCCATTCCCCAACTCCCTATGAATGGTACTAATTGAATGGTACTCACTGAAAACGCTACATCCAGATGAACAGAATCAACTTTTAGAGAACACTCTTGCATTTTTTTTATGGTCTTGATAATGGTGCTGCAGATGACTGGACTGGATAATGTAATTACTGATTTACCCCATTTCAGCAACAATCTCTGGTGCTACATAGGTGGGTGTGCCACACACAGTATAAAGGGGCCCGTTGACAACAGTAGCCAAGCCAAAGTCTCCTAACTTCAGAGATTTACTCCCATCATTGTGCTCATATACCTGGACAAGATACAGAAAAGGGACAGTGGGATATACTGGATGAAAAGGTCTCCAATAGTCAATCTGATTAGTAAAAATTTGATTTCATTATTGAGCCATTTTTCTTTTTTCTTTTTTTTTTATTAGTGCAGTGATTTCAGTCAAAATTAACTACAAAATATTCCATTGACTGCAAACATGGATGGTCTGCACAGAAAACTGACTTTTGGTTTGATCATGAAATGTAGTTTTAAGACCAACAATTATTTTTGGTCTAGAGAAGAAATTTTAGTATATTTGATCATCGTTAAATTACCAAAGAACTGTGTAATTTAATTAACTTATTTACCTATGCACCATTTATTATTGGTAGTTTTAAATCCAAGCTCTTATGTATATGTGTGTGTGTGTATTGTATAATATATATATATATATATATATATATATATATATATATATATATATATATATATATATATATATATATATATATAGAGAGAGAGAGAGAGAGAGAGAGAGAGAGAGAGAGAGAGAGAGAGAGAGAGAGAGAGATTCTGAGGAAAAAACAATGACATGGAAACGGGGCTAATAGGGAAATTGGATATTTTACAATGCAAAGCGATTTCCCACCCATACAGATGCTCTGTGCAGAGTCGTACTTACCAACAGATTTTCTGGTTTTATGTCCCTGTGGACAATGTTAAGACTGTGCAGGTACTTGATAGCACTTGCCAGGTTGAACAGCATAGAACTGGCATCGCGCTCAGTGTATTTGTTAGAAGATGTAATGGCATCAAAGAGATCACCCCCCTGGAGAAAGAGTGTTTGAAATGTGAAAAAGGCCCAGTTGCTAAATTTATAACAGTCTGACGCAGATAAATGGTTGATAAAATTTTCTTTTTAACTGAAGTTAATTAATTCAACTATAAACCAGTCTATGACAGCAAAAAGAATGCATTACATATTAAATGTTTTTGATAACTTATTTGAATTTTATCTTGTGACATCGAAGGTTTCAATTTCTTCGTTTAAATTTTTTTTTAAAAAAAATCAGTACCTTAACTAACTCCATTACAAGATAGAGCTCGTTTTGGGTGTCCATTTCCTCAATCAAAAGAACTATGTTGGGATGTTTCACACGCCGAAGGATTGATACTTCACTCTGTATCATGTGCTCCTGGGTGACAAAGAAAACAATCTGTACACTGTAGCCAGAATACTTTACACACAATATATGAGATTTGTTTTGTAATTTTAGAGAAGATAATAGAAAACAGTTTTCAAAAGAGAACTCTGTAAACTAGGATCATTTGATGCTGTGATTTAAACAAAAAAGCAAACAAAAGCAAACAGAACCAAATATTTTTGTTTCCAGCATTATAGCAACCCCTGCTCACCAATGACTCAGCAACAGTTGAACTTCAACTTTATGAACATTGGAAATTTGATGGTGTAAAAGCTGAATTCAGCAGGTGCAGAGCAGGCTCACCTTTCCCCTGCACTTATCTTTGCTGATGATCTTGAGCGCATACTCCCTTCCAGTGGATCTCTCCACACACTCTCGGACCACAGCAAAGTTTCCATCCCCTAAAGTCCTTCCCACTTTGTACCTCTCTGCTATGGAGGCAGGGATTGAAGAGTACTCATCCATTGGCTCAGCTGTGAAAAAAATAAAATGAAATAAAATGCACTCTATAATAGGTAAAGCATTATATAGTAGTTTAAATGTTGTTTGCAAACTGTTTTGGGTTTGTTTGTTTAAAGTTAGTTTATGTCTTGTGTCATCTTGATGCATGCTCAATCATCCAGGTAAGTAAATCTCCAAAAGTTGATTCTGTTCATCTGGACGTAGCATTTTGTGGGAGAAACATGAACAGAATCAACTTTTGGAGATTTGTCTTATGTCCTTTCTGACCTTCGCTGCTCGGCCCATCGCCTTCATCCATTGAGCTGCATACTTTGGTAGATGCCAAGGAGAGTGAAGAACCACTGTGTTGAGATCCCTGAAAAAGAAGAGACAGCTATGGAGTGAGAATAAAAAGATAAACAGACGTACTTGTCTTACACAAATTTCAGAGGGGAGCAAAGCTTATAAAAATGTGATTACAGCCAGATTACACAAAGCTTGTTTGTTCCACTCCGCTAGCCTTGAGCATGTAGATAGCAATGAACCAAGCATGGTGAAACCTTACAGAAATCATTGTACCAGCACAAAGACTACCAAGTGATTCTACACAGACAGAAAATGACATGCAAAACTTCACGACAGTAACAATACCTAGCTGAGCCAGAATTATGAATAAGTGACACCAGTATCACTGATACCTGGATTTTAAATGAGAAATGAGAGACTGCACTCTCCTGATCCATGATCAGATATGTCAGAATCGCTGCTGCTTCAGTGAAGATTATGTTTCATTCACAAATTGCTGAAAAGTTGCTAGTTAGCCAGCAGCATTGATTACATGGGCTTTTAATTTACTAACGTGTTTGTTTAATCTCTTAATTGCTTCATTGTGACAAGGGTTCCCTGAGTTCATGTCAGAGTTTTCTCCACAGGGTTTAAGCTCACTTAAGCATTTTGGATTTTTTCCCCATTTCACAGATAAATCTTTATAATGATTCAAACGCAGGCTTTGATGGGGTATGAAATTTATTTCCATTAACATAACTGCAACACAAAGTAATTAGTTGTTAGGTTAATAGGTAGTAAGACTCACACATTTTTTGGAACTACAAGGATGGTGATAAACTTCTGTTCCATGTCAGTGCAATACCTGTTGAAGCACTTAAAGTTCTGTCTAATTAAATTAAAAACTTCTTAAAATTCTTCAATCTTGGCACAACACAAATCATTACTTCATTATTTCATTTTTGGGTTTTTTTTTTACCTGTCGTCTTCTGAGGCTAGCTGGACTGGTTGGAGAGGGGCTTGGAGACTTTCCAGAACGAGGTGTGGACAGCTGACTGCCTGCAGTGCCGTTAGCTTTTAGGATAAGATAAAGATTAAATACTGTAGCATAAACCAAGTTCACAAGACGTGAAAGGACAGATCACATGCACACTCTTACCTGAACCGGCAGATGAGGGAGACTTGCTCCTGCGGGGCATTCCACCACTTCTTGGGGAAGAGAGACCGTGTACTGAGGGCAGCCGCCCATATGATGCAGACTTTGTTACCCTGCATTCTGAAAAGAAATGAAAACAAGCAAAATAAAAGGTGTGGACTGTTCCAGCATCATTATGGCAGAGTAATAAATGATCAGCATTATGTGTGGCATACTGACCTTTTGTCCTTCTTTCGGCTTCTCTGGCATTATTAAATGCTAAATGGACTGGTTCTTATATTGTGTTTTTCTATTCTACCTGAGTACGCAAAGTGCTTTACACAATGTGTTGCGTTCACCTATTCACACAATCACTTTTTCTATGCTTAAGTGCTTTCTATCTACCACTGACACTCTGGATGCATCAGAGAGCATCTTGGGGTTACGATCTGAGCTACAACTGTTCTCTTTTTTTTTTTTTTTTTCTCCTTCTTTTTTTTTTTCTTCTTCTTTTCTTTTCTTGGGCCTATCAGTATAAACCAAGTAACGACATCAACTGCCTACCAACAAGAACGCACTGTAACTAATGTAGATCTCATTTATATCATTATCATACAATTTGAAACAAAGAAAGATTTTATGACCAAATGAACAGAGATTATTGGTCTGTGGCTGGATGAGTACAAAACACCATACACCACTTTGATTCGGGTGCATGAGGGTTGCTAATTTATCTGATGAGCTGGTGAACCTTTTTGTGCTGAGGATAGGACGATACTCTCAAACCAACTGCAAGTCTATGGAAGATACTTTCTGTAAACAGTGGTACAGAAAGACATCCACAGCATGTGCCAAAATCTTTATGTGGGACAAAGATTCACTACATCAGTCCAGTAAGCACAGGTTTTGGAGCAGTGTACAGCATCATCCAGAAAATATATTTATTTCTTTTTTTCCCCCCAAAAAAAGCTTTGCCTATTTTAGCAAGCAAATTCTTCGTGGTTTGTAGGGAAGAGTCCATGCTGCAGATTGTCCTGCTTGAAGTCTAGATATGCTACATGTTAAAATATTTTACGCATAATTAAGCATAATTAAATGAAAAATATCAGGCAGGAGACTTCAAACTGTGAAGCAGCTGAACTTTTATCTGAACAAGAAAAATGTGAAATCCTCCTTCAGAGCTAGAGAAAGAGGTGGTGCAATAGAGTGGCGGGCATGCTCATGATCCACATTTATTTTCTTTCTTTCTTTCTTTCTTTCTTTCTTTCATTCAAAGCACATTTCACAAAAATATATATTTATTTCTCATTTGAAAATCATTTAATCATCATCATCAATATTATATTTAGTATTACTATTAAATATAGGGTTCACATGTTTTTTAAATGACTGCACAGCAACTTAAGGTGAACAACATATAAAACACGGGAAATTGGTGCAAGCCTCATAACTACGCTTACCACTTTCATCCAAGTTGAAGTCGTCTTGATAGCGGAACTTTTCGGGACCACAAGCAATGAATATATCATCTTCCCCAAAAAAGTCCTGAAGGGAGGTGACCTGAGAAAAATAATGTCTGTCAGCTTTAGTTCAATAAGTCTGAAATGCATTCACTCTCAAGTGATACTTTACATAATCTGGAAATAAGATGATGTGTTAACATCTTGAAATATTGTATACATACTATAACAGACAAAGCATTTTTTCCAGCAGAGACATGCAAATCAAGTAAAAATTAGTATATTACTGTTTCTTCTACTTGTTTTTTCAAACTGAGGCAAATGAGATTCAATGTGTCAGTGTAAGATATCATAGCAACATGAAACATCAATGCTAAGTGTAGGATTCAACATATTGAACAAAAATGTCATAAAAATTCAGGTTGCACAGTGGTTGGCACTACAGTCTCACAGCAAAAGGTATGTAGGTCTGAACCCTGGCAACATGCCGTGTGTGCAGTTTCCATGTATTGAGCTTTAATTTCAAGATTTCCTGGTAAAAAGGTCTCTTCAATAAATAATTCACATTTCAATATGTGTCACATTTGTGAAAAGAATATAGCAGTTTGTTTGTATACAGCAAATGGTGTATAATGACTTTTAAACTTTAATAGGATTTATAACATTTGGATAATCATGTTAAATGGAGTATATAAAACATGTGCTAGTAAAGAAAGAATTTTATTGATTACAATGCTGGATTTAAGGATGCCAGGTTTGAATAAATGCTTATAATGATCTAAGCACAAATGAAAAATTAATGGTACAGCTGCAGCATGTATAGCATATGAATAAAAGAATTAACCTCTTTCTACTCTTGTAACAGCCCAGCTGCACTTTAATGTCTTCAGGGTAACCATTAAGAAAAGAAAAGCTCCTTTTAAACCTGTTAGATTTTATTCAGTGGAGACCACAACAATGGTGTCTGTCTTTCATTAAATCGTTGTCATCACTAGTGGGAGATTAAGTTAATTGCCCTCTGTTACTGCAGATTATATTTTGTAAAATCACGTTAGAAAATGTTTAACAGTAGCTATTTATTCAGAGATCCAATCGCAACAACACACAGTGGTCAGGCTGTTTCTGAAAAAGAAGTATTTCCACAATGTACTTTACTTAGTTTAAGCAAACTTTGGATAAAATAACATAGTAACCAAGTACCTATCACTGTAAAAACAACAGAGAAGTGTAAATTATAATCATTTCTGCTTTTCTATAAACAAGATCTGTATGGCTAGGTGGATGCTGATGTTTGCATTTATAGAAAAGTCTATCTTAATGGTTATATAGCAGTCTCATGAATAAATAAAGATAGACACAGATGACTCTTCGGCTAATAAGAGTGTGCAAGAGAAAGTAGAGCTTCAGTTTTAATTTCCTCTCCATAAGGTTCAGCCTTTAATCCTTCTTGTTTAACTGACCTATAGTATTATAGATAATAATACAATAAAAAAACAGAACACAGTCAGGCTGGCTATACCAGTAACCTTTAAAACATTCAAAGGTCATTCAGTCAAGAATTGTTAAAAGGAATATCAGACACATGGGGCTGAGGAGAGGGGTTGCTAAATAAGAACCTTTTCTCTGCATCACTGATGTCCCCTACCCCTAATTCTACCCCCTCCTCCTCCTAAAAGGAAATCCCACAGGGAGGAGCTGCACAGCAGTTACCAAGGAGACCAGACAAAAATCACAGCTTAGTTTAAGACAATGAGAAGGCTACTTTGACACCCACTGTCAGATCCTATCTGGAGCTCTTAATGGTGCAAACTGCAGATAACACAAAAGCAGCATAGCCTCATTTAGAGAGAATGACGAAGCATATTGTTAGGATGTTGATAAGAATTCAAATTTCCACCTTGTTAATCCCAATCTCTCTCTGTGAATTGTCTTGGAATCAAAAACATTGAAAAGGTTAAAAGGTAAAATAATAAATTATTATTCTTATTATTATTATTAGTCTGAATGTTTAAAAATATGATACCTACCAAGGGCTAAAAACCTTTTATAGATCCAATTAATGATATATGCACTCTCAATAATAACAGCAGTGTTCACCTTAAATATACAAAAGATTTAGAACGTTATAAAAGAACATGAAAAAAAAAAAAAATGTTGATCAATGATTTCTTAAAATACGCCTAAAAGTTACCTCTTATTTCAGGAGTTCTGTAGTTCCACCAAAGTACTTTGAATTTAGAATTCTAAAGCTTGTGATGAAGCCAAATAACAGAGGCAACTGTGAATGTGATGCTTCATATTGATTATTTTTGCCTTCAGGCTCTGTGACACAGCAGCTCCATTAAACCTACCATTCGCATAGAAAGCGCATGCATACTTTTCACAATTCAGGAGCATCTTAGGGAAGTATTGATTTCCAGGGTTTTATCTATGATTTCCGCAAGTGATGCACCTGACATCCAATCCAGAAATAAATAACAATGGATATATGCATGCTATAGAAGCCTGTTGATTTGAGCCATAGGAAAGACCACAATTGTGTAACACAACAAAGCATGCACAGGTGGAGCTTCCCAGGACACTAAAGCTTCTTCTGAAGTGTGAGAGTGAAAGCAGGAGCCAGTCACCTAGCATGCCAGAAAGAAACATGACTCATCTTTACCTCCAAGTTGGCAAATGGTTCGTGTTCTATTTTGCATGAGGTTCCTTTATATGCAGTCTGTTGTACAAATGCCCAAATCAGTTCTGCTGCAGAAACAGCAGCGACTTAACAGGGGCTGTTCCAAAAACAGTGAGGGAAACTAAGTTTCTACACTTAGCTCTTAGAAGTGTTTCAAAACCAAAAAACACCCCCAAAAACATTTATAATAACCAGCCAAGATAATAACCACGTCCTGCAAATATTTTTGGTATAATGAGAGCATGCGGAAAAGTCTATTTAATAACAGACAGATGATCACTATTATCACCTAAACTTTTTAAATATTCAAGAATAGTTTCACTGCAACATCACACACGAGTTACTGTAAAGATTTTCTTTACACAGCTCAGGATGTTCACATGCTGCAAAGTTTCTTTTGAATTCCACAAACAGAAAATTCCACCGAGCGCAACGGGTAGTTTGAAGAGACAATGCAATGACGAAGCTCATCCAGCATGTAATCCATCACAATATATTACCAGTAAATATGATAAATATGTCCTTGAGCATAGTTTGTATGAAGATCCATTAGGTGATCGCTGTGTGCAGGTTTCACTAAAATCTGACCAATACTTGAGGAGGAGTAGTGAGTTTTAACTGTGGGTGGACAGCTGCCTCGCTATGGCATGAGGTCATCAGTCCTTTGGCTGGATGAGCTAAAAATCATATCTACCACATGAAGTGGCACACGAAGGCACTTCTTTGTACAGCCAGACTACAGAAAGTGGGAGGAAAGTGAGGCACTCTTCCATTTTGTTCATCTTTTTGCACATCGAATTTGAGAAGGCTGCAAACCAACTAAAACCATTTAGTTATTTTATTTATTGAATCAATAAACAAAGTGACATTTTCCTAAGACAGTGAGATGGGAGTTACAGCCAGGATCCATAGAGCAGACGTGACATTTGTGGTATGAGTAGAAACCAAAGAGATTAATTGTGGGTAAATCCAGACCAGAAAACGGCAGAGTCAAAGTCAACTTAAAGGAATGAATTAGAAAAACATTATGTTAGCTTCAGCTCTCTTGTACACAGAGCACCATAAATTCCAACCACATCCACTGTGTATCTGATTGGCAAAGCATGAATGGACCATTTAATCACATCCTCTCATACATAACTTTAGAAAGGAGGCGCAAGCCTCTGCTTTCATGCACTGATGTGAAGCTAGACTATCCTCGGGTGGCTGTTGACATCTATTTGAACAAGAAGTGTTGACTTTAGCATGAAGAGAACTTAGCACTGTGCGTAATACAGTTATAGTGCAGAGCCACATCCATTTGAGCAGGGATGGGAACATCATGATCGAGTCCCCTCAGACCTACTCAGTCTTGGAAATACTCTTTGCTCCATCTGATGAATAATATCAGGGGTCATAACAGGCCATGTCCCTATAGATAAGACCAACACAGTGGGACTTATCTGGGGAGCATGCATCTCTCCATCACTTTTCTCTGTGCATTACAGTATCTTGGAGTGCCTTTATTGTGGCTAAGTCCTTACTGATTTTATTTTCTCTATGTATGTAGACACACATTGCATGGCAGTGCACCATTACAGAGTGACTCAGCAGTATGTAGGATCACAGGCGTCAACAAGCACAGCCACCCGCCAAGCTGATCCACAAATAGAACCATGAATCATGAGTCAAAGACAACTAAGGATAAAACAACAAATCACAGGAATGCCACTGCTAATTTACCGGCAGACTCAAAAAAGAAATGCATAACAATCAATTACAGCTGTTTAAATTTAATCTGTACTTAATTCTTACTGGAAAACAATGTATTTAAAAATAAATTGTCACATTTTTCTTTTCTTTTCTTTTTTTTAAACTGTCAGCAAAAGCCTGTCTAAGAACCCCTCCCCCCAGAAAGGAGGTCATTTACCAAAAGGTTAAACACCCGTGAAAACAGGTCTCTTAATGCCAATGGGTGTTTATTTGGCCATCTGGTGGCACAACAGGGCAAAAAGTCACAAAACCAGAGAAATGATGGCACTACCAAGCACACAAGCAGCTTATTATTGGAGAGACAGTTAACAAAATCCAGAAGCAGATACAAAAGGCAGTTAGAGACGGTGAGAGGACCATAAAAAATAAATCTGAATTTCCTACTTTTTCCATAGAGTGGGATTCTACTTTTAATATATTGCAGTATCATTGTGCTTTTTGCTAAACAAATCTCTATTCCTAAAACAACAGAGGATATTCTGAAGGCAGATTTGTTTGTTAGTGTGAAAAACTCCCACTGTTCCTTCTACATACCATTACACAAAGGATGCTTTCCTGGGATTACACCTTAGCCATGTGCTCCATCTTGCCGCCGTGTGTAATAATAAGGCTGACAGACTGAGCACTGCATCTGTGAGCCTTTTCACAATACACCTACAGTCCTGACATCAGTACTGCACCGCTCTGCCGCAGAGGCTGTTCCTTAGCAACCAGCTCAGGAAACCATTTTACCATAGAGACCATCACAGCGGGAAAAAAAAAAAAAAAAAGTCAGAGGGATACTAATACAGAGTGCCCTAACTATTGCTATGAAATGTTTAGACCGCTCTTAGTGTAGGTGGCACTTACATGCTGTCCAGCCATGTCAGCCTACATATAAAACTGATAGTCACTTATGACTCCCATAATTTCCAAACAAAGGTTAATATAATTAGTCTACATATACAGTGTAGTTATCAATGTATAAATAATAACAGTCCAGAGTATTTAGAGCATATAGTCGAAGCAAGAATACAAGAAGCTTTATAATTAAGTCTCAAGTCGCTGATCAGATTGCATGTTTTGTACAAACTCACTTAGTAAGTATACATTTAATAGTGTGTTACTGTTAGTAGGAATATGAGATGGAGTCCTAGAAACCTATTTCTCATAATACATTTTACACATATTCCCAGATGACTCTGAACCTGCTGGGCTCTCTTGTTGGGTAAGGAAGCAAATCTCAGGGACAAGACTGAAGAACAGACCACACAGCCTCTGATGTCAGATGCATAACTCCAAATCTTTTAAGCCTCCTGCAAATGTCTACCAAGTGTGGTTCATTGCAATGTTCTAAAATCAAACTTAAGATGTAACACAGCACCACAAATGGGAATTCAGCATGGCAACACCAGAATACCAGTCTCCAAAACCACTTACAAGGGCTGAGGAGGCATGATCCCATTTTACTTTGACTTCTTTTCTACAGAAGCATCCTTCCATCCTTCCCACTTGTGACCAATTATATGTTTAAGTGGTGGAGAGGCTTAAGATAAAGCAATTGCACTCTTGTAGGTACCGGGCTCTTACTGTATGGTTGTTCTTCCTGCTTTCCCTTTGTCCGTGATTTTCAAATAAAAACATTTGGTGTTAAGAGCTTTAGTTTGAAACAGGGAAATGTGAAGGTAAATAACATCTCTTCTTTTAAACTTTTCAAATTTATTGTATCAAAAGCGCTGCTTGTTACATGAATGTGCACATAGCTTCACTGATGGCAAGCACAAACACACTTGTGTAAATACAAACAGAAGATCATCAGGCACTTATGTAACTTGTCCTGAATGGCACAGTTGTGAGACGTATACTTAATGCTTCCTCTGAGTAAGGACAGCACTGAAAGTCACTTCATACTTTAAACACCGTTAGCTGTAGTGACAAACGTGCTTACAGTGGGAAAATGAAATCCCGTTATATTTGCAACTTTTTGGTGATGTCTGAGATTCCCAAAGTCACTACCTAATGCGAATGCTTTCCTATTTGAACCCCACTTGGAAATATGTTGTTGCTGGTACTAGAAGTCTTTGAAATGAACAAACCGATAACTCTGCAGAAACAACAATTTAACACCTACCGCCTTCCCATCAACGGTATAAAGCCTTTTGACGACTCCAGAGTCTAACTTGATGGCATCTGTGATGTCGGTCATGACTTGCTCAAAGGAGTGTGCAGTCTTCTTGTTGAGCAAGATCCGTACAGCCTTGCGAGGTTTTACTCCACTGCGGACAATCGTCACCAGTTTGGGCCTGATGAAGTCTTTGCTCTCCCTGGTTTCTGGAGATCCAGCCTTGCCACTACCAAGGGAAGAAGGGTCACGGACAGACACAGCAGTCTTAGGACCAACTGACCAGTTAGGATTTACATTCTTTGTGTAGTCCACCTTCTTGTATGGCTCTATAGATGCACAAACATAGCTCTCTCCTGGAGGAAAAAAAAAAAACAAGACAACAGATTTTCTCAGCCCATTAGCAATGCTAACACAAACATAGCATATTAAAAAAAAGTATAGATTGTGTCAGAGCAGAAGAATTTAAGGGTTTTTGTTTTTATCTCCTATTTTAGTGTCATTTCCATCATATTTTATTTTACTAGATAACGATTTTACCTAATAGAAGCCAAATCTAAGGCAGGCTTAAAACTGTTTAGAAACAATGCTCACCTTCCACCAGCTGGTCCATGCTGGTGATCCTTATTGACCCATCAATCGTGTATATGGTCCGTACTCCCTGGGGTAAGTTGACATTATCTGACAGACATCTTGTAAGGTCAGCCAAGAGTGCTTCGAGAGACCTAAATCTGTCCTGAGAAATGGCATACACAATCCCCTTGAAGTATCGGTCTCCATTGCGGTAGAAACGGATCTTCTTGGCCTTCTTTTCTGAGCTTAGTGCTTGCAGTGTCCTGGTTCTGTACAGGCTGCAGTGAGCGCTATGAGTGGGACTGGGGAGCCCATTCCCTCTCGAGCCCCTTCGGGTGTATCTTTGAGCCTTGTCCCGCTCATCAAAGTGTTCCAGCTCCATGTCTGTGCTGTGCTATTATACTGAATAATATGAGGAAAGAACATGCTTGCAATCTGAATACCATTTTAACTTATAACATATTACACCAATTACGTTCCCTTTAAGTCTAGTGGCTTAACATCCTGCTTCAGCACTGGCACAAGCCTTGATGCTGCAACTGCTGCTCATACACACATTATGAAGTAGCATGTCACACCCATTTCATGTTCTCTGGGGTGTCTCAATTTAAATATATAAAATTCACATGAATTTACTGTGGATAATATATGGACAGTAACAGTCTCTTGTGGGATTCTGGCTAAAAGCTTATTGAAAGGTAAACCTTAAAAATACAAAAGGAAGGAAACGGTAATCAGCAGGATCTTCTAGTTTCTGTGCAATCTTACCTCTGAGGTGAAGACGGATGTAATCAAACGCTTCCAGGCGAAACGTGTCTCAGATCTTTTATTTATTGGATACCTTGTATGAACCATGCGTCCCTTTGTTGCCCTGTGATGGTGCTCTGCTTCCCTGCCGTGTGTCTACTCTGCTGTGTACTCACATGCAGATTGGAGGCAGGGCTGTAGCCGGTGTCCTCCACCCTCCCTTACTCCTCTTCCATTGCAGTGATTTACCGGACCGCTCTGCTGTCAGCCTTCCTCGTGCACGCTGCTGCCGGGGCGCGTTCTCGCACGTATTAATAAAATGCGCGTTCGTGTTGACCTGCTTTAGTAGCACTATTAGGGATGATTAGAATCAAAAACTACTAATCCTCGTTAAGTTTTACCCGTTAGTTCGAAATAAAAAAAACCTAAGTTTTATTTTAACTTCCAGGTGTAGTTGGCCTGCAGGTTTATTTCACCAAAGCAACAATAAAATGGTGACTTTCCCGATTTAAGCTACCTTATGGTATATCTTACAGACATTTTTAAACAAAACGGCAAAAGAAATAACCTCCTATTAGTGTTTCTTTAAGTAATTAACCAATCATTGGCACTGAATTAAAAAAAAACAACCTCGAATCAAACCGTAAGTTTAGATTCCAGCAAGTGTTTTAGCTCGTTTAAACGGTTACTATCGTTGAAAATAAGTAATAAAATTCACGCATGCGCTAACAACGTAGACAGCAGGTATTGCGGTAATAATGCACTGCAGTTGTGTGTAACGGTAGTAGCTTACACAGGTGTTGGTAATGTGAGAAATTAACAAGTTCATTCGGACCTGCTCCTGAAATGCGCCTGAGGGGCTGATTAATGTCGCCTTTAACAGGGAAACTAAAAGCACAACTTAAGAATGAGCAAACGACCAACTAATGAGTAATTTGCTTTAAAAAAAAAAAATCATTATTATATATTCATAGGCTGACAGCTTGTGTTAATAATACATTTTTGGACATCTTGGATTTATATTTGTCAGCATTTTTTTTTCTCAATTTAAACCTGATGCCAAGAATCACATTACTGTGTGGCTTTTGTCCAAGAGCTGAAAACATAACTTTGTTATTCTCTAACTTTGGAAGATTATTGGCAAACAAAAGTGCTCAGGTTATACAACTAAAAGGTTCTAAATATAATTAACAACTTGTGACTTGCTACAAAATTTACTAACTTTTCTTGCCTAAGAGTTTTGTCCAGGCTTTAAGTAGCACGTTACTTTCTTGTTCTTTATTCCAGCTTTACTCCGTGAATTAAAAGGTTTTATTCATGCATTAAATGTATGTATGGTGCTGTGGTTACAAAGTCTATACAAAGCTTAACTTTCTACTGCTCCTTAGGTTTCTATTTAAAATAAGGAAGTAACTCCAGCCTTTAGAACAGCACCTTGACAGTTCATGATATGTATGCTAACAGTACATTAACCTTTGGTTGCACTTCTTTCAGACAAACTCAGGAGCCAAAAACTCCAGTCATATAAATCTTAAAAGTTTCTGAATACATTGTCATTGTGTGTTATGACATTCAGAGATATTTTTTCTCCTCAGGCATGAGGATGAGATTAAAAAAAAAAAAATGAACCTACCTTGGAGAAGTGCTACCCTTCTTCACAGAAAAGTGAGCTCCAGACTTCAATCAGTCATTGCTGCAAAGAACAGAGGCGGAGGTTAGACTTTCACAATCCCAGGGTGTGCTATCAAAGCAACCAAAAACTCTTCCTTGGCCATTTCTTGTATGGTTTCACATCACCACCGTAACTGTAACTTCTTTACTGCACATATTGACATGTTCCCAGGCTTCAATTCAGAACATCTTGTCAACGCTTGTGTGATCTTCTGCCCTTTGTCAACGGTCAGTTAGACATAGCAGCCACACTAGAGCTCACCGCGAATTATATAAGCTATTTGAAAGAGACTCGTCCTCCAGATATTCTGTGTAAAGTAGGTCTAATGCATCCTGATATCAATATTATAAGTAAATGTTATGATCATTTTAATGTTTTTCTTTTTTTCCCTTTCCCAGGTTGAGTGGTTGAAATGAATTCCAGCATTTTCTGGAAAAGCATACAGAGATCACAAAAGAAAAGGTACACAATCCAAATAAGAGTTTTGAACTCGCTAAATGGTAAGAATACCAAGCTGACTGTCTGGTTTTTGTTTTTTCTCTAACAGAAAAACGATCAGGCTTAAAAAGAATGCTTCACAGAGGACAAAGCCGGCTGTTAAAAAGTCAAGTGAGGAATTGTTTTTCATTTAAAAAATAAAAAATTCTTTCATTGGTACATTGTTGTATTTGTTAACATACTGCTAAATTTCAGATCGTGTCTCAAGATGCCCTCAGAAAGACCTCTGTAAAGAAGTAAATCAGCCATCTATCACAACAAATAGTCCTCTGACGATGGATGAAACACTTGCTAGAGCGCGCAGCCTGACCACAGCACATGCCCCGCCAATATTGTTGGATAAATCGACTGTTCCCCGAGGACAAATGCTGCCAGTGTGCCAGGATCAATTTCTCTCTGCCTCATTTCAATTTGTGGAAAATAACTGGATAAATTCAGCCACCGCATTTATGAATGCAACTTCATGTGTTTTCACATCAGCAGATATCAGCCACACTTTTTTACCCAGCTCATCTTCAAGCCATATGTTATGGGATGCTGCTTCTCACCAGGTGGATCCTGTTGCTTTCCTATCAGGTCATTGTGGCCAAGCCTATACCCCACCTGAAAAAACTGAAGTGTGTTACACTGACTTACCTCAGGTTAGCCAACCTGACATTGTATCAGTAGAAGATTTTACAAGCCAGCTAGTTATCCCACCATGTAAACTTCAAAGTGAACCTTCAAGCTCTGATGACCTCACTCTTGCAGTTTCAGAAGCTTTGTGCGATTCAAGACTTTTCCCAGACAGTGACAACTGCAGTAGCCCTTTAACAGACAGTCAGTGTGATGTGGTTAGTCCATTTTGGCTCAATTTGCTTTTGGATAGCAGTAGTAACTTGTGCTTCCCTGATCCTAATCTTGTAGATTTTGTCCTTTCCCCTGAAACGGGTCCTGATTAAGTACAAAGTTACTGCAGCTTTGCAGTTTTAAATGGCCAGCTAGTAGAGAGACGGCTGTATTTTTTCTTTCCTTTTTATTTTAATTTGTGTATAAAAGATGTTTAGACCGCAGTGATGCTGACAAAAAGTAAATGCATATACAGAAAGTTTTATATTTGATAAAAATGTTTGCATTTCCCCCCCCTGCATTGTTAGACTGTTGCAGATTACATTTCTTTTCATATTGAGTAACATTAATTTTTCAGTGCAGCATTGTAGGAATTATAGTAAAGATGAGTCATAATTTCCACTAGAAACCTCAAAGCATTTAATCTTTAAATATAAAACCGACGAACAGAGGCAAAATGCTGCATTTGCAATTATTACAATTTGCTTTTCCCTCTCCAGCGAGTACATTAAAAATGAGAAGATGCTAAACAAACAACTAGACTGAATACCTATGTTAAGTTTGAGTAAAGATATGGCATCTTATCAGTTGAAAAAACTTTATAAGCTGCTGAAATAAATGGACAAATTTATGTACTGAATGTAAATATTCAATATGTGTATGTCTTAAGCCCCCTAATTTTTTTTTGACAAAATGAGAAATGATACAGTAATCAGTGAAATGTACAAACATTAATGGAAATGCAGTATATTTTAATTTGTTAAATTCTGACAAGCTTGAACCTCAGTACTTATGAACGTCTTTTTTCTTCTTCACAGCCTGAACACTCTCAGGCAAGCTTTCTTGCAACTTTATGAAGTAGTCATCAGGAATAGTTCTCCAGGCTTCTCGAAGGACATTCAAATCTTTCCTTTGGATGTTGGCTGCTTTTGTTCCTTTCAGTTAAGATAATCCCGTACTCCTTCAGTCATGCTGATGTATGGGCTCTGGGGAGGACTGTGTATGACTGATAGTATTCCAGTGTGTGTGTGTGTGTGTGTTTTTTTTTTTTTCCCCCTCCAGCTGTGTTTTTACTGTATTATCATGCTGGAAAATTACCCTCTTTTATAAACTGTGTTGCATGGTGGACCAAAACCTTGTTCATAAAAAATAAAGGAGCACCAAACCATGACTGACCCTCCATCGTGTTTTACAGGTGGCTATAAACACTCCCTGCAGTACCCTTTTCCAGCTGACCTCTGTACATCCGATTTGAACCAAATTTTTCAAATATGGATTACTCACGCCATAAGATCCAATTTGCAGTCCAGTTCTTGTATAATTGAGCACACCTCAGCCTTTCCCCCCAGTTTCCCTTCCTTAAGAATGGCTTCTTGTCAGCCACCCTTTCACTGAGACAATTTCTGATGAGAATTCTGCAAACTAAGGCTGAAGAAATAGTTTTTTGTGACAGGCTAAAGGTAACAAAGTGCCTAAAGATAAAGTTTAAAACTGGTTCTTTGCCTGTAGAGACAACACTGGTTCATCCCTCGAGTTAGAAGCCTTTTTATTGCATGAATGTTGCTTATCAATGTTAAGCACAAAACATTTACTTCTTTTGTACTTAAATTTTGTGTTAAGTAGCTTTGAACATTCCTCTAAAAATTGTAAGGTACAAGAACTGGACTGAAAATGGTTGAAAAGCAGCCAATATCTGAAAAAGGTTTGGAGTATTTCCAGGAAGCCTGGAGAACTACTGGTCAAGACCACTTTAATAACTAAATAAAAATGACTAAGTCTGGCTCCTTGGAAGCAAAAGTAACTAAGGGGCTGGCTCAAGGCTTTTTCACAACACTCTTTGTACCTGCACTTAATTTTACCTCTTGTTTAGCTGGTATTAAAGAAGAAAACTAATCTGGATCACCCATTTCCTTTGCTGTCTCCATTCAGGAGGCATGAACGTACATGGTTAAATTAAGCTTGATTGAATGGTCGCCACTAGGTGGAGGTACTAGGCTCATGGTTCACACTTAACTACCCTAACTCCTGAGGAATTAAAATTAATTGACTGCACTCGCAAATATGCACTTCTGCTGGCACAAAATATTTACTTTAGACTCCTAAGGATGCTTCATTTAGTCTTCATCTTTATTGAGTAATTCAGCTGGGAACAAAATCTCAATGTGAAACTAGAGGCCATTTAAACATTAGAAATACTCTTTGGGATATATTTGTTTACATATTACAGTGAATTTTTTCTGAAATACAATAAGCCACATTTAAAAATAACATGGCTGCAACTAAGTCGAAAATACAGAAGCAAGCCCTGCAGACTGGAGCACAACATCTTTTAGACTCCTGAGATGCATTTACATCTTACTGGTTACTGATTGAGTATAGAGAGACTACATACTTGTCCATAATCTGTTGTGTTTTAGTCAAATTTTAGAGCTTGAAATATTAATTTTTAACGTTATCATTTGATATTTGAAGGCACAGAAGCAGTGATAACTTGACATTTTCAACACCATAGTGAAACAGTACAGCTGGTATTACTTTGGTCTTAAATATATGTGCAAGTAAATATGCACACATATATTTCATCATCTTTTGTTTAAAACACATTTGCTATTATGGGAAACACACAAATGCATATTAAATAATTATGTCTCTATTCAAGAACAAAGCTTTGTTCATACAAACAGCAGTGTTAAACAGTTCAAAATGAATTCAATGTTATGTAAGATATTGTATCATTTATAATTAATCTTTTGGTGTGTATTATATAATTTTCAGGTCCTTCACATTTATGTCCAATCTTCCTGTATTACATAAAGTGCAAGTTCCAAGCAGTATCAAACTATAGGATATGAATATAATCAGTAGTTACCTTGTAAATCTAGAACCAGTTTTATAAATAAAGAATATTAAATATAGAATGATTTAATAGGAATTACAAATTTTGTTTTAAGGCATTGCTGTGGGAATGAGGCAGGACACTACCAGCTATTTCTCCAACTTCTCCACTTGAGTCCCATTTTCAGGTTTTTTCTGAATCTTGTAGTCTTCCAAAAGTGCTTGTGCTGTGTGCCTGCCAGTCCTTTTCACCACAGCTTTGATCCCCAGGTTGTCAACATTGAAGGCAGTGATACCGACATTAATGGCAGAATTGACAGCGTGGTCTGTGGCTTGTCCTGCCGCTGCTCCATACCTTCAGAGTCAGATTGAGTGAGAGGTCAGAGCGAGAGGCGGGGAGAAGAGGGTATGGGAAGAATTAATTAATATGTAGTGCAAAGACTGTAAAGATGCCATCATGCATCGAGTGAATTTCTGTGAGGGAGTGAGGGTTGCAAGTGCATGCAAGTGTGCAATCTGGAATAAATACATTTGTTTGCCAGAATATAGGCAATTTTACCCAATTTGAAGCAGATGGGAAGATCTTTTTTGGCCAATTTCATTTACAAATTCTAACCAAATCAACTTGTATTGACACATGCATGCAAAAACAAAGCCAATTTAATACTGTAGAGTCCAGCTTAGTGATTTCCCAAGAATGCCTAACGAAGCCAAAAACGTATTCAAAGAAAGAAACAGTACAGCAGATTTTCATCATTATAAGAACATTTTAAGAATTTCCCTCCTGAAACCAGTTTTTAACTCTGATGTGAAGATATCTGATAACCATTTTGCAGAATTTCTTAGAACACGAGAACCCATTGAGGCAGGCAGGATGAAAATACTGTCAATTATAACATTTCCTTCAGAAACACTGTTAGAAATCAATGGAATCACTTAAAGAGGCCCCGTAATCCAAATTGGCACACAAGAAAAGGGAGTGAACTGGTACAGCATAGGGCTGAAGAGTGCTTTGTTAAAGAGAACAAAAAAACCCAGAAGCTTGTGTTATGTGCACAATTAGAAGTGCAAAGCATTAAACAGTTGCGGAGAATCAGGAAAAATTACACTTTGTCTCATTAGGAGTGTCAGAGTTGTTTTGTAGACCCCTAAATCTGCAAAGCAAATTGAAGAGAGTGAGTGCACTTTTGGTTTTTGCTTACATAATGTATGCAGTCATTTACAACATACACATCAAAAACCCGTCTCGCGAGCAGTGCTGATCAAAAAATTGCATAGGTGCGCATTCAAGCAGTGACAGTAGTCAGAAGTAATTAAACTATATTTATTTAATTTCTTACTTGTGTTTTACGGTGCTCACGGTTTCTGAAGCTACACTTGTAGCTATGTCCTTTGCTGCTACTTCCAAACCTGTCCACATGGTTGCAAATCCTGGGAAAACACAAGAGTATTATTTGTATGTGTTTGTTTGTAACGGTAGATACATTTATGCAAAGGGCGTAATAATGAAATCCATCAGATTCAGATTGGACAAAATCCCCTTGAAGCGTGTCTTTTACTGTAACATTTCCAGAATAGCTGCTATTTTACACAGCAGACATTCAAGCTGAATTTTGGGAAAGAGGGCAAAGTCAGAGGGTGCCAAACCTGGTGAAAAGGACAGGTGGTCAATGCAGGAAAAGCAAAACAAAAAATGCTTTTTTACCATGCTCTCTGCCAGTGCATGATAATACACAGCACGGCTGAGGTGTTTTAATCTGAATACTATCCTCTACACACTTGTCATAGAAGAGCTCTTATTTATTTATTTTTTTTAAATTTCTGGTCATGTGATAAATGACCAAAAGGTCTTTTCAAAAACATCTGTGTACATATAAAAGTACAAACATTAAAAAATATGGTTTTTAATAAAAAACAAACAAACAAACCCAAAAAAAACATGTTTTAAAGAATATAAAGTGAAAATTAACTTTACCTTGCACACCACTTGCAGCCACCACCATGGCTCCATCAATGTTGGAACGCCCATCTTTATCCTTCTTCATAGACTCTGGGATCAGCTTGCCTCCGTGTTTTTTCACATGTGGAGCCAACTCTCGACCCACGCAGCTAGCAACAGAACACACGCCATCCACTGCAGTAAGAAAGCATTAGTAAATTATAAGTTCACTGCCAAATTACCACTCAAGGGCAGTAAAAAATGCTGACTGAAGATGACTTAATGACCTAGAAACTGGCTGACTTTGACAGCTCCTCCTGTAGCTTGCTTGGCAACATGGAGGCCTTTTGTGACTGTGGGGCTGACGGGGGTGGGTTTGTCCTCTGGAGTGATATGTTCTCTGAGTTTAGCTGCCCCTTTGTGAATGGCTATGCCTGTGTACTCAGCTCCTTTGACCAGTCCCCAGCTTAGCCAGGATGCACCTGACAGGATCACACAGGGCAGACAGCGTTAGTGATCATTAGTGAGGACTGCTGACCTATATTCATAAACAATCCAATTCCAAACTAACTCCTAACTTTGTAAAACAATGATATTAAAAATTTAAGAGACACTGCTTACCTGTCAGGATCCCATTTGCCACCTTTTCACTCCATTCGGGTAAAGTCTTTTCCTCTTCGGTCTCTGCTGGAGTCTCTGCAGGAGCCTCTGCTGGTTGCTCAGGTGTATCAATAGACACCTTCTGGCTGAGATTAATGGTATCTGCAGCTTCTTCTGGAGCCTGATCATAGAGACACATTGGTTAGCCAGAGCAGAATGAAGACAGACAGTGTGGGATGAAAATAAGAAATACTTTGGACAACTTGTGGAAGCTGCACACATCTAACTTCAGATGTTCGTCTCCCAGTAACCCCCCAATGCACACAATGCATCCTCTCATTCTGCACTCCTCATTACAATGCGCTATTTGTTTGCTCTCAAACAGACTGCCATTTTAAAAACGTCTCTCTGCTGTAACGAAAGATTTTAGCTAAAAACCTCTGGTATCGTATTAGACTGAATAATAAAGAAATTTTAAAAAATTGCTTACTTTCTGATGTGATATCACCTCCATTTGACAAGATAATTAGCCTGTGTGCATTCATTAAAAATGACCTTGCCTGGTGTCACTCCAATCAAAATGACACCTCCATCATGGCTAAACTGGCACTTGTCTTTCAGCTGAAGCTCTGAGGTTCTAACTGCTACAGATAAGAGCATTATAACTGATTAATTCTCCTCACCTGCCTGAGTCAAATCCCCACAATGCTGAGGCAGGGGTAATTTGGGGAGGGCTGCTAGATCAGAAATAAGCAGCAGCAAGAGTTTCATTGCAAGCCAACAATATAGCAGAGTGCAGCATCAAAAGTATTGTTTGTGTAAGAATCAACAAAACAATTAAACTGGAATTTAAAAAATCTGAAGTTGGGAAAGTTTAGATTTTCTAGTTTAAAAAAATATATATATTGTTATTTCTTTAAACACAGAAATCAAATACAGCATGATCTCTGTTTGGGGATATATTTAGCCACAGACTCTTCTGTTTGGGAAACACAGGCCTTACAGCCTGGTCTCTGTTTGCAATTGTTTGCCAGATAATACCAAATATTTCATGCTGTTGCAGATCTAACCACAGTGAAACACACTGACCTGAACCCTCAGATCTGTCATCTGGGACAACAGGTCCTGAAACAGTCCTCTGTCTGTAGCAGGGAGCTCAGAGGACAAAACCACTCCCACATAATACCCTGGAGCTGGTGCCATCATGTCCGGAAACATAAACACACCAGTGTTACAGAGCAACACTGGAGAGTTCATGGCCATGAGAGGGTACAGCCAGTCACACACCTGCCGGGATCAAAAGAAAGTGAAGAAAATAAAGAATGCAACAGATGGAAAATGTGATTAAAAACAAATCAAAACAGGTATACTATGATATGAAATGATGTGTGTAATATAGTATAGTAAGTGAATTGAGGTGAAAGTAACATTTAACAGGAGAAAGAAGTCTGCAGACATTTTGTTTTACTAGAGGTTTTCAAAAGTAACCTTGAATGAATCCTGGTTTTACAAATGGGGAAACTTCTGAGGAGTGCACAACACAGTGAGACAAACTAGAGTACACAGTCATCCTGATTGCTGCATGTCTAACAAGATTACAGAGCATAACTGTGTAAGCTGGGTTTACGTAATTACTTGCACTCATGTGAATCACTGATGTCACACACTTTCAATAACACCTGGGAAATTCCCCCACTAAATAGGCAAATTTTAGTCTCATGACACTAGTGGCATGAAAGGCAAATGTAATCATAACAAATAATCCTGAATAGGTTAGAGACATTTGGTGTTATTGATTTAGTCTCTTAATAAAGAGCTTAAGCTGTGTACATACCTCCAAACCCTTTCTTATCTTATCATTGACTGGTTGCGGTGTTGACCTTTACAAATCCAACTTGGCAGTTCAAAACACCTCACAACCTTTGATTTCACTGCATCATTGGTTTTTATTAACCAACTTATTTCAAGTCAAAAGAAAAAGAAAAATCTGGAAAGCATCTCAAACTACATCATGCTCATCTGTGAAGATTCACAACCCATTTGATATGTTAAAAAATCCCCCCCCCAATAAAAAACCCCATTACCTAATAACAGTGTTTTATTTATTTTTGTGACTAACAATTTCATGTTAATATGTGATTTGACACATTTTATGAAACAGGTGGTGCAGTGGTTAGCACTATTGCCTCACAGCCAAAAGGTCCTGAGTTCGACTCCACCATTTTGCTGTGTTGAGTTTGCATGTTCTCCGAGTGTTTGTGTGGGTACTCTAGCTTCCTAGAAGATTCTGGTTTTTAATTTTTTTTTCTCCATCTTTTAATTAGCTCACACCATGTTCCGGTGTATTTGGCTTTAAGTGCACATCCTCATTCAATTTACAGGTAAATGTTAAGGTTTTCATCTTTAAAGGTCTTTGAGATATTAATGTTCAAACACTGCTTTAGTTTTAAATGTGTAAAAAACAAACAAACACACAAAAAAACCCACCTCCTACTAAAAAAAACTTTATACTTTTTAATTTATATTAAAATACATTTAGACAAACCTGTCAGTTTGGGAGCTGCATGCCCATCTAGCTCCTAGCTACTGTCATTTTCTTTTTAAAACGGAAAATTAAATTCACACATCATCTTGGCATAGTGCACATGCCTACACATATGAACACTCCAAATAACTTAATTTCTTTTTCTGAATATTGTCACCTGTGCCCCAAATCTGATTCATGTCTGGGATTCCCCCGAGGATGACATCATAGCCATAAACCTACCTACTGGGACTAGGGCATTAGGTAAACAACCCTCACATGACTCTGTCCTTAGGAGGAGGGACATTGATCTTTAACCGGCCTATGTCCCTCTGCTGATGACTCACTGTAATGCGGATATTAAGAAACTGAGCAAACATCTTATGAAATCGGGTAAAGGGACACAAAAAAGAAAAAGAGGAAGAGAATTGATAACATATTTTTTGAGTGATTGCTTAACATCACATGAATGTGTCATTTTAAAATAACAAAGTAAAAAGATATATATATAAATAAATATATAAATAAAATAATTTTTCCTCTCTCACCTGCAGAAATGCTGGTGGTCGATTAGGCACTCTGTCTGAGTGATCGCTGGTAAACCTCACCAGCCGCAGGTAGCCGGGATATGAGGGAGCGCTCACCTGCCCCTCAGGTGTGACAAAAAATATCTGCACCCCGTTGGGAATGTACAGCAGCTCCTCTCCATCTTCACCTATGCTCTGAGGGGAAGGTGTCGAGTTAGATGTATGACTGTAGAACTCTTCCCCGACCAATGACATCTCCCCTGAATCTGTTCCATATGACACTGATATGTGACCATCGGCCGCCTGAGGAGAGTAGGCTGGAGGCTGTTCGGCAGGAACCGCAGAGGGTCTGGTAGGTGAGAGGGGTAGACCCACTCCTCCGCTTGGAGGCAAACCTCCTACAGCTCTAGCTGGCTGACCATTAGCAGAAGGAATGTCTGGTGGAGGTGGCCGTGCTGGCTTCTCTGTGGTGGGAAGTCCTGGGTAGAGACCTTTTGCAGAAATGCTTGTTGCATCAGGGGCAGATACTGCAGATTCAGGGTCAGAGCTGGTCTCCAGTATGGCCATGCGGGTGGTGATGTTGTTCAGGGTCTCCTGCATCTTCTGCTGCATCTGCCTTGCTGATTCCCAGGAGTTACCAACACACTCTTCCCCCTTCGAAGGCACACTGATAGCCCTAAGAAGGTGCTGTCGTCCTTTCTTGTAGAGCTCCAGGGCCTGACTCTTGTCTCCAGCTTCATCTGCAGTGAGTCCTTTATTGATGCACTCGAAGGCCCTTTCATAGCCATCTTTGATCACTTGAAGTCTGGCATTATCAAATGCATCTTGTTTAGCTTTCTCCATTGCTCTGAAACAAGACAATTGGATTTACACGTAAATTTCTATTAAGTACAGCACATGCAGGGAAATGATTATCTTGGCTAGACTTTGAAAGGGCTAAAGGTTATTCAAATGATATTTTACTGCTTACTTAACTTCGACCCCAAACTTGATCACAAGTGCAAGTCACTTAGAAGTAAAACGCATCGCGCAAATGGCCCTTTTGGTCTTTCTAGATCACATGTTACCTGGTTTATTTTCGTTACGTACGTCAGTGTCACTGGTTTAAAACGATCCACTAAAACAGGCTTTAAACACACTAATCCTCATATTAAACTTGCTAACACAGATCAACAAGAGCTAACATCTGCGTTCGGACAAAGCCAGGAGCTATGCCACGATTTTAGTGTACCAACAGCAACATACATATATAACATGTGAAGTCGTAATTAGTGATAACTACTAGCTGTCAGCTAGTTCCAACTCGCCTAATAGAGAATGATATTAGCTCTTACCTTAGAGAGCGGAAAAACACCAAAGAACAGCTTATTAATTGGCCTGCTAACGTTCCTCCTAGCTAGCAAAGAGTGTTAACTTCAATCAGCAACCTGAGTAAATAAACTAGACTTCGCTGCTGGACGACTCCCTAAAGTAAAGGAGTGCCTAGTGGTGTCATGAGGTCATTACTGACCTTTCAAAGCAAAGGTTCAGCGACCGACGTGCCCAATACGATCACATGTCAGCCCCCTTTAAAAAAAAAAAATAGATACCGGAAGTAGTGAAACGCCACCTAAACTTGACAATTTTTGTAGTTCGTCACTATAACCACAAGAGGTCACTAAGCACCCATTCAAATAGCTTCCACTGATAAATGAACCATTTGAATAAGGGGACACTTCCATCTATTGGTCATAGTGAGCAACTGCAACAATTTATTTTCCATTAAATCAAATTTCAGTTCCATTAATATCAAGCAGAAATTATGCACTTATACACATTATACACTTCCATATAGATTCAAAGACGGTGACTGAATGATGCGGTGGCAGTGTAAATATATTTCTTAATATTAATAAAGACAGACCTTTTAGGACTTTTTTTGACCTTAGAACTGAAGAAGCTTCTCGGATGAGAGGTGAAACGTCTTCAAGCAACTTAAAGAAGTCCAGACGCTTTTCTTTGCAAGCTCCTTTGACTACGATGACCTGGATGACTGAGAACCTTCACAGACTTTTAGGACTTCTCATCAATAATGCAAACTAGCTGAAGTTATGATAAAAAGCAAGTTCACAATGCAGCATTTTCAACAGTCTCAAGCCATGCTAAGGTTTTTGTTTTGTTTGTTTGTTTGTTTTTTTAAAAAAAATATTTATAATTTTTTTCTTTGAAGCTATTAACCAAATTTTGGGGAAATCTTGGATGATGCACTATGAATGCAGAAAATTCTAATTTTGATCTGACATGCAATGCCATCAGGTAAGCATGTGGCTGCAATATGTTGATTTTTCAGCATCACAGTATCCCAAACATGCTGCCATTACAGTGATATTTTACTGTTGGAAAGGTAAGCCAAGAAGGAGACAGAGATCTCTAGTTTGACCTGGAGACCCTGTGTTTCTTACACTTTTCAACAACCAGTATGTATCTGTTGATTGCATCACCCTAAATCACAACAGTGGTCATTAACTGGTACAGCAGTCTTAGTCTTGGTGGCCATTGCTGACCACAATCAATACAGAAAACAGCTGCAATAATGTTAAACATTAACAATAACAACAACAACAACAACAGATCAAGATAACTGGAATAGCTGTTATAACTCTGTAACTTAACACGTGAATGTCAGATGAACAGACCCATGAGTCTTTAAGCTAGTGGCTCCTCCCCTACAATACTTGTTTAGAAAAATGCACAATGGAGCACTATCGGTCATGGATTGGCCTCCCCGTAGCCTGGACCTTACAAGAAATCACAAGAACATTTGCCTGAGAGAGTTCGGGCTGTGCTGAAGAAGGTGGTCATGACCCTTGAGCTTGATGTCCAAACTCAAACTATGCACTGAAGATTGCATGCTATTCCTGTGTCTGCAGCTTACTCAAACTTGCTCCCATAATCCAAAGACATGCATGGGTTAGTTTAATAGGTGATCACCAATTAAAGTAACAAAATGGATATGTTTTCATTAATGTAACTCAAATGAATGTATTCAACAAAAAATTGAAAACAGATTCCCGAAAGCCTCTTTTATACCTCAGATGTCTGAGCTGACCTCGGGTCACCCAGCTGTTGAGAAAGCTGAAACATTAATCTGCTCAGTGACCGTTTTCTGTGTACTGAACACTCACAGCAGCTGTGAAACTGAGGATTCTGTTTACCGGTGCTAAATCATTTTAATGTTCAGACGAACCGTTGACCGACTAGACAGAAAATTATGCTGGTTCATCAAAATGTTGATACAATTGTTGTAAAATATTTCCAGAGGAGAAGAAAGTGAGTCAGACAGGACATGCCCACTTCTTGTTCGTTGTTCTTCTTTCAACACTCTGCAAATGACTCATTGAAATTGCTAACACATGTTGTTGAGCCCCCAAGGACAATAAGAAAATATCTACAAATCTACTGACGAAAAGAGAAGATTTGTTATGGATTTTAAAAACATGTCACGTTGGCCATAGACACCTTCAGTGACTAGATTTCAGATTTTTGAAACTGCACACCAGAGGGAGTCAAATCCTACCTCAAACATAGATTTTGAGTATGAGGTGGTGAAAACGGTACAGTTTTTATGTTGCTCTGAGTTCAATCTAATCAAAAATTTTTAGCATCCTTCATAGTTGAAACATTTTGTCTAATCATGGGAATGATTAGACATGCGGCTTGGTTCAAATGTGCCTCTAATGACTATGAAATTACCTAGCATGTCGCCATCAAACAGCAGAAACCTACAGGCATTTTAAAAGCAATAAGAACAAATCAACATGCATAATTTACTAAGAATGAACTTTTTCTGAATCACTTATGTTTTTGTTTTACTAGTCTGACTCTCATCAGTTTCTTAGCTGCTGTGACCCTGGAAAATAGCTCAACAAGTCTAATCTCCAGTTTGACAGATTCCCAGTATTCACTGAGCACAGATGCAAAAACACTGGGACCAGACTGGACATGCTCTTCACACATGTTGCGGTGTTAATCCAGTGCAGCTTTAGCTCACTATTTTCAACTCTGTCATGCCCGAGGGCAAGCTGATGTTCAAAGAATCTGAGCTCCAGTCCTTAACATATGAAGGTCATATTTAATAAGAACTGTGTTCCTGTGTTTCTGTAAATTGTGCTCATAGTGAATAAAAAATAAATCTGTTTTTCATTCTCTTATTACCGACTTTGTTTTCTGAAGTTAGTTATAGTTTATTATTCATCTCATTGAATTGTATGTGCATCATACTCTGCTTCACTGTAGTTCTTGTACAGTTGTACTGAGTGCACTACAAACAGGTTGCCTGTCTTTACTTTGATTATATTACCAGATGGGGACGTTTTGAATTTGTTCCGCTTCACCGAGAGGTCGACTAATGTCTGTAGCTGGAACAGGCTGGTAAAACATGTCTTCTGTTGTTAAGGTTGGCCCACATATGAGCAACATATGTATGGGTCACCATTTTGGAAGAGTGATTTGCTTTAGATCTATAGATCATGGATTTAGTTTGGTCACAGCAATGGTTTTTCTATGTGGACATCAGAATTGTCTTAATAATTCATTTTTGAACAGTTAAAAATTATTAAATGATAATGATAATTATTAAATTATCATTCGTGCAGCACAAACTAAAAGTTAGAGGTGGCGTAACAGAGAAAGTATGACTGTTAGTCTTGCTGTTTAGTCGCTGTTTTCGTGAAGAGTTGCAACATTAAGATTTGTTTTAACCAAAAACAGGTTATTTGAATTCTTTGTGTAAACAGACTTCAACATTTCAATACTCATGGAGCTACTGAAACACATGCACAATGATTAATGAGGAATTACATCCCAGCCAACACTCAAATGATATGCATGTGGGTTTTTGGCTTTGCTGATCCTCAATTATTCAAGTAATTTACATTCAGTAATCTGCTTTTTTGTGGAGTTTCAGTTTTGAGTTTATAAGATAAAAGTCAGATTAAGCAGCTATAAAATGAGTTATTTAAGAAGTTATTTGGAAGAACCAGACACAAGGCTGTAATGAATGTACAACTCTTTTACAGGCAGCTCTGTGGGTTTTTTCCACATGACTACTATATAATGTTCATAATGCCCCTTAAAAAAACCTTAATAAAACTGTTTTGTCCAGATTCCCCCTGCCTGACCTCGTATTTTCCTAGACTGCTAGTCTTCAGTGTAATCACAGTGTGGATCAAAACATACCATTACTTTAATGATTAGTCAGTTAAATCACATTCAGTTGTTCTCATATTTATCCATTTTTATCTTTTGGCCAGACTTTCATTTTAGCTGTAGACGCAGTTATGTCAGTAATTTATTGCTGCCTTTTTGTCAATGTCACTTTGTTCCAGATATACACTTTGTTTTCCATAACTTTTTAAGCATATATGCGATGGTCGGTGTTCATAAAAACAATTATAATCAGAAGAGAGTAATGTTCACGTCCACTATTTAGTATTTCTTTTATATCGGTTTAGGAGAAAGATCGGAAGAAAAATGAGGGATTGAGCAGGAATTATGGCACTGAAGGGCTTCTCAGGCATTGTGTAAACAAATTTATGCCTGTGTGCCAAAAAGAAGAGCCTTTCTTTCATAGTTATTTGTCAAAATGGAAGCACAAATGCAATCAATCATGGACTGTTCCAGGCTCAGATTTTTGCTATGCAGGTCTAATGTTAGGTTTTTATAGCGTTTGTGTGTATAATAGATAAATAATTCTCTCAATCAACATTATTCCAAACAGTACTGTGATCTGTTCAAAATGAAGACATTCATGTCGAGTAAATGATTAACATTTGTATTTACTTATTTATATGTCCTCGTGCAAGCCCGCTAAATAAGCATTCACCATAACAAGGCAACTATGTCACTGCAGTGGCGTAAGATGGCAATTAACTTGAGACTAGAACTTGATATAAATAAACAATAGTATATATGTTGTTATCCAGTGCACATCTCCTATGAACTAGTAACAAAATGGGTAGTGGTATCCCATGTGTTTCATGTTTTCATATTATGACCATGAAATAAACAGGTTTGTTAAAGAGCTAAATATGCATGAATGAGCTATAACTATAAGCAGAAACAAATGGAAATTGTGCAACCACAACAAATGCGAAAAAATGAACAACAAATGATTCCAATTAATGCAAGCGTCAAAACGAATTGCTTTTTTTTCCCTGGTGAAGCTGTAAAAGACACATTAAAATATGGTGCAGCTGTGTCCTCTGCACTGCATTTTTGAGCCACAAATACACGGCGCTTGTCCACATGTCATAAAACCCCATATAAATTAATGGTTTTCCTAACAGACATCAGGATCTTAAGTCACAGTTTCCCCTCAGCCCTCCACTGAGGTCCGTATTATAGAAAGTTAGTGTCCCTGAAGTGGCTGCAAAAAGTCAGTAAAAGAAGAAAAAGTTCTGCTTCAGCAAAGCTCTGTTCTCTAAAAAAATGTGAGTATTTTAAAAATAATCTTGATTAAAAGAAAGCTGATAAAAAAGTATGGGCAACAGTAAGAATCAAAAGGTGACTGGTGTCCTCTATTATTATTATATCAGCAAATCTCACCATTTTGGTTGATAGTGATTAAATTAGAGGAAACTAAAATACCTTTTCTTTATGAAAAACTAAATGTGTGCATCCTGACCTCTTTTTTTAATCAAATGCTTATTGTTCTCTGTTGAAATCCACATAAGCTGCACAGGGCTGACTGAAAAAAGAAAACTGGATCACGGTCGCTAGTAAACCTGTCTCAGGCTTTGTGATTTATGGACAGAGAGATCATGTTCTTTTCTGACTCCAGCAAGCTCTTGCACTATCATCCCCAAGGTGAAACAATGCTTCAATATTTGGGAAAGCTCGCCGTTCCTACTTTAACATCTGGTTCAAAGGGCGCTAAATATTGAACAGCGTACTACTAATCTGAAACACTGCTTTAATAGGAGTCATCAAGAATGACACGAAGTTAACTTAAGCGCTCACTCACAGATTTTAATTTTTTTTAAAAAGGGTCTCCTGCATGAATCACCCAGCTATTTAAAAAGTTATTATCTGTACTAGGGGCTGCAGTTACTCCTTCCAGCAGTCTGACAGTCTTACATGCATGAACGCTTTAGCTCAGGAAAAATGCAGGGAAAACTGAGGTAACAGAGGTTTGCACTAGACTAAAGTAATTTACCTATAAACTTCATCTCTGGGGTGTTATGGGGCCTTTACATAGTTTACAGTTAGTACATTCCCCTTATAAAATTACTAAAAATCCAAGCTGTTATAGTCCAGATGACGATCTGTTGCTTCTTCTTTATGTGTTCTTACATGTTTAATTACATTAATAAGTGAAGGGAGTGTTTCAGTGTTGGCTAGTGAATCATATTCATGTGGTTAAAATGCTGTCAGACTAAAACATTTTGTAAAATTGCAATTGCATTATATTTACATAAGATGTACGACTTTGTTTATATGCTCAATCTTATGGAGGCAAATTTAACTTTGAAGTACAATCTTCTTCCCTCACTAATGCTCATCATATGTAGTGCATAATTATTTTTTGGCAGAACTCAGACAACAAACACAGACATGTAATGGCTTTGCATTCAGCTATCCTTCTGAGCCATGTTTCCATCTGAAAACAAAAAGCTGCCTGAAGCGACTATAAATGATATTCTTACTGCACATGCAGCGTCTTGAGCCACCACTCTTCCTAATATTTTGCTAAGAAAATAGAAGTAAAACATATAGGACAAACACAGAGTTTGTACAGTTCTAATGAGCTTGAAAGTTATTTACACCTTATTCTTTAACACACCCTGAACTTTCTTGGGAAAACTTTCTGGTCGTTTCTTTAGGTAGTCACTCGGAATAGTTTCTTGAAGGACATTCACCTCTTTGGATTTTGGCTTTCTTTTGTTCCGTTCTAAGTCAGGACAATCCAGGAATGCTTTTACTGCATTGGCAGTGTGTTTGGGATCACTGACATGCTGAAAAAGAGTTCTCACCAATCAGATGATTTCCATCCGGTATTGCCTGGTGACATGATCTCTAATACCACAGGCTGGTATTATGTCAGGTTTTTGGTTAATAGCTGTTTGGAAATCACCTCATCAGTACAAAAATAATATTTTATGCCAATCAAATTGTGTTATATTTGCCCTTTCTTTATAGATTCAACTAAAGAAATGGTAACAAATTATGTGTTTTTGGAACAGGCTGCTAGTAATAAATTGCTAAGATACAATTTAAATGGGTTATATAAGTTTTCTGTTTTGTGCAGACACATCCTTTAAGTTAGGAGCCTTTTTTATGCTTGAATGATTCATAGGTCAGCATTAAGTGGCTTAATAAACAAAACAAACAAACAACAAATAAACATTCTGCTAAAGATGATCAGACTGGAGGACTGGACTGAAAATGAGTGAAAAAGCAGCCGATGTCTAAAGAAAACCCCTGAAAGACCTTCCAAAAGCCTGGAGAACAAGTGGTAAGGATTATTTCATGGATCAGATTTTAAAGGGTTAAGAATTAAGTCTGCCTCCTTGGAAGCAAAATATAAAGAAATGAGGGGTGAAGCCAGACATCTGCACACAGCTGTATGTTGACTGTTTTGTGTGAACGTAAAGTCACTGACCATATTTGAAGAATACCATGTGGATGAGCCATAGTAATGACAAAGCCAGCAATGGAAGATTCACAAACGCACGCAGACATCAGTGGAGCAGTTTCCTAAAACAGTAAAATATCTCTGGCAGGAAAGTGTGGAAGGAAGGCCAAACATATTGGGTCCGGTACATCAACATCAAAACAGCCAAAGGCTGATCTAAGAGACATAAAAATGAGAAACACACAAGGTTTTTTGTTTCTTCTAGAGACTGAGTTTGAAAATGTATTAAGATGTAAAGAGCTTTTTGTAACCAGTCAGTATGTGGAAAAAAGAGAAGCTGTGATTTAGGGGAATAACTGGCAAGTCACGTGTGGAAAAAGAAGCCTGATTAGTGATGTGTATTTTGGCCACATTCTGTTTCTGACACGAGAAAAATAATAGTCAAAGTTTAATAATGAATTTACTTGTGTACCATATCTCACATGGCCAGACTCAAATGCAGGACTCAGTTCAGTGAAAGTTTATTTACAGTTCACAAGCCCAATATGTACAAAATCCAGTCGAGGTGGCTCTTCTATGTTGTCTTCTATGATGCTCTATGTTCTCTTCATTGGCTCTCTGTTAAATCCAGAATTGAATTCAAAATCCTGCTCCTCACGTATAAGGTCTTGAATAATCGGGCTTCATCTTATGTTATTGACCTTATAGTACCATATCACGCCATTAGAGCGCTTTGCTCTCAGACTGCTTACTTGTTGTTCCTATAGTATTTAAAAGTAAATTAGGAACCAGAGCCTTCAGTTTTAAGACCCCTCTTCTGTGGAACCAGGTTCTAATTTGGATTCAACAAACAGACACCATCTAACTTTAAGATTAGGCTTAAAAAAAAAATTTACTTTTTGCTAGAGCATATAGTTAGGGCTGGATCAGGTGACCCTGAATCCTCCCTTAGTTATGCTGCAACAGCTCTAGGCTGCTGGGGGATTCCCATGATGCATTGAGTATTTCTTCTTCAGTCACCTTTCTCACTCATTATGTGTTTGTACTCCTCTCTGCATTGAATCATTACTTATTATTAAACTCTGGCTCTCTTCCACAGCATGTCTTTTATCCTGGCTTCCTCCCCTCACCCCAACCAGTCACAGCAGATGGCCCCTCCTCATTGAGTCTAGTTCTACTGCTAGTTTTTCCTTCCAAAGTGCTTGCTCATAGATCATCATATGATTGTTGTGATTTTCTCTGTTGTATTATTGTATGGTCTACCTTAAAATATAAAGCACCTTGAGGCGACTGTTGTTGTGATTTGGCGCTGTATAAATAAAACTGACTTGAAGTATGAGAGTATAAAAGCAAGTATAAAAGCTAAAAAAGGTAAAAATAGACTAAGATGGAATCATGATGAAGGGTATGCAATTTTTCATGGTGGGTTTCAAAGAGTAAGTACTGGTGTGTGCAAACTACTATCCTTTGTATCTTTTCTAGTGAACCTTATGTTTCTATCCACTAAGTTGATGTGAACAGTGAAGGCTTCGACTTCTTGGGTTTTGATTTTGACCCAGGTGTAATCCACGTATCTGTACCAGTGGCTAGATGCAGTTCCTTTGAAAGAGACAAGAGCTTTACTTTCCACTTCCTCCATGTAAAGGTTGACTACAATGGGTGACACATGAGCCCATGGCACATTGGTGTGCCATGGGCTCATGTGTTTTTTAAGGAGCTGACTTGCTGTAGTGATGTTCTCACAGTCTCCACTGCCTCAGTTGTAGGTATGCAACTGAAGAGAGAAACCACATCAAAGTACACTATGGTTTCATCTGCCATTGCAGTGAAGTCAGTATTTGATGTGATGGCATGTGTTACCCAAAAGGGGAGCTCGGACAGTGGTGAGGTGCTTGGAAATATTGTAGGTGGCTGAGTTTATACTGCTAACAATGGGTCTGAGTGGGACTCTTCTTGTGGATCTTTGGAAGTCCATATATACAGGGTATTGTATCCCCTGGGTACAGACAGTGGTATGCAGTTAATTACTCCTTATTGCTGTTTTCGTGGCTGTGATGACGTCCACCATGGGTCGCTGTTGTGGAGAAATTGCAAAATTAAGTCATTTGGCTAGCAACTTTTTCTTTTCAGATTCAGTGAAGAAAAGCTGTGATTTAGGGGAATGACTGGCAAGCCTGATTAATAACGTGTATTTTGGCCACTTTCTGTTTCTGACATGATAAAAATAATAGTCAAATTTTAGTAATGGATGTACTTGTGTACCAGACCTCACATGGCCAGACTCAAATGCAGGACTCAGTTCAGTGAAGGTTTATTTACAGTTCACAAGCCCAATATGTACAATATGTCTGATAATTTCTTCATCTACTTTTCCTGACTGTCTTCCGTTGTGGTGTCCTCCTGTTTTTGTCTGTACGGTCTATGTATCGACTCGGGATGATATGTTTTTGTTCGCAATGTACGGAATTTATGAAATTGTCTGTCTTTTTGTATAATTTGTTGGGCCTGCTGAGCCTTTCCACAAACTTTGAAACTTCTTCTTAAATCAGGGAGGGTAGGAGTGTTTTGAATCCCAGACTTTGATTGATCTTATTCTGGAGTGTATCGATAGTGAAATGGACCTGTCTTATCCATTCACTTAGAAGTCGGTGTGTGCTCTCCATAGAATCAACTTTGTTCTTTTTTTTTTTTTTTCACCTGTCCCGTGTGGTTCTTTGCCATCAGAATTATTGTCTAAAGGCCAAGAAAGATGCCCAATGGATTTACTTTACCAAATGGACCATTTGGAATCAACTTTGTTCTATGTCCCCTGACCATGGATCCAATTTGCAAACTCTTGTCTGTCTGCTTTGTCTTCATCTTAGGTTAAAGCCTTAATGCCCACTCACAACTTGCATCAGTTGATCTCAGTAAGTCACATGATAGGGTGAGGCAAGGTTGCACAATGGTTTCATCTGAAACCTCTGAAGATAATGACCCACACCTTTTTCACACCATGGCTCATATGATGAGGCACATGACCATAGTAGGTCAACAGTCCTCTTAAGGGACAACTCCCATTAGGGTTTAAATACCTGGGACTCTCCACCATTTGGTCTAATTGGAATAAGCTTCTCTGATGAGAGGTGAAGCGTCGTCAAGAAACTTAAAGAAGTCCACTCGCTTTTCTTTCCGAGCTCCTTAGATTACCATGACTTGGATGACTACTAATGTGTTCAGCATGCCAGAGCACATGAAGGTATTCATTAGGTACATCAAGGTGTGGCTCTGGTATTTAGCCTTATCTCAGTTTGAGAACTGAAACAATCCGTTTTCATATCAGGGTTTGGAAAACATAGTATTTACAATTAGCAGCAGTGCATGTCTAACCTTCCCGACAATCCTATGAACCACCAGTCATTGTGTAAAGTTCAGTAAAAATATACATATTTTAAGTCAGAAGGCATAATTTTTTAGCTGTAACCTAAACACACCCACAAGCTGCAGGAACGCACAAACCCATGAAAAGGTTGTAAAATAGTTTTCTTTACCATCAATAATAATACAGTTTAGTTCAAGATGAACCTTCTAAAATGCAACATTTACCTAACTTCTAAAACACCAAAGGCAGAATGAAGCTCATCTCTAGGCAAAAAAAAAAAAAGTATGTATGTCATCACTTCAATGTTTTACCTTTTCTATATGTATAGATTGATGAATGTATAGTGTCTGACAGCAGAAAGATGCTTTTATTAATTCTGCCAAAGGGGTAAAGTTTTTCTCTGGTGAGGTTTTCTGCTCACCTTAATTCTGAGTTTGAGGCATGCACTTACAAGTATGATTAATGACACTTGTTTGCGTGCCAAAATGCAAAATTCTGGAAGGTTGTTATGAAAATGAAAAACTTTCAGGATGTATGCACAACACTGACTAGACTGATGAGTGATGCAGGGAGTGACTTTATTCAGGAGTTAAATATTTTAAAATGCATGAAGCATTTTTTTTTTTTAAAGGATTAGGACTCATTTGTGGTTTTAAGATTATTTAACCCCATATTTTGCATTTTCACTGGAATTTTAAGGTACAGTATTGCAGTATTTTCAGTGTCCTAAAATGTGCTTTCAAACACTCTTTACATATTTAGTATCTTCTTTCAGCTATTACTGTAATATTCTGTAATATGTATAACATGTTGATCCTGAACGTAGCTCATTGCTATAATTCAGTATTGGATTTGGATTAGTCCTTTATCCTTTTTGGTAACCGGACCCCAGTGCACTATGGGATAAGTATTGCAGGAAGCAAACCACTGCCCAAGAGTCACTGTAATGACTCCCAACATTGTTAATAAAAGTTAAACCTTGGTACGTCCAGACCCTTAGAGTATACAGCACAAAACAAGGCAGTTAGTACATGAACGGTGCTAATGCGTTAACAAGCTAACTGCGCGCAGCCCCTGCACGGGGTGTTCTGCGTTAACTCGCTAACGGAGGATTGCCGCGTTAATGCGGTTATGGCGTTAATGTCATTTTAACGAGATTAATGATGACGGCACTAATTTATATGAAAAAAAGGGGACAATTTAGCACCTTGCAAAGTAAATTATAGGCATGTATTATTAAACCTTTGTGGAAATATCATAATACATCATGCATATTTCAACTTCAACAAAAGGTGTTTTCGGTTAATGAATGCTAAAAATGAGTCTTTTTATCCCATTGCTAGGTGGGTCCTGGGCAATGTGATGACATATCTGGTGTAGAAAAGTACTTTTAGGCTACGTTCACACTGCAGGTGTTAATGCTTAATTCCGATTTTTTGATCAAATCCGATTTCTTTGTCTACTTGTTCACACTACAAACAAAATGTGACAGCAAACACGCTCTAGCGTGAACGCTCAAAGCGGCCCGCATGCGCAAAAGAAGATGTCACACACAACGCGCACTGTTTAGACCCAGAGCAAACAATATTGTTTGACTGATGGCCCTTAATATAAAGACTTCGGACTTTACGTTTCCCAATTTTTGCTTTAATTTATTTTGTTATTTACATAATAATGTAAATAACCTGATAATTATCCTTATTGCTGTTTTAGAGAGGAGCGGTGCTTCAAAGGATAGTTGCAGATTTCTGTCAGAATCTGCAGATTATACAGTACAAATAAAATGTTCACGTTGTCTTCCCAACAGTTTCACTGACATCTACACTGGATGGCCAGGAAGCGTTCACGATGGCTTCTCCAGCGCTGATAATTGGCGTCTGTCTTGTGTCAGTGACGTAAAAGACGGATTCATGACCGTTCAAACAGCAGTTGCTTTCTAAAACATCGGATATGTATCGGATTCAGTACCACATACGAAAGTGACCCAGATCGGATTTGAAAATGTGTGCCGTTCACACTGTCATACCATGATCAGATATGGGTCACATAGGGTCAAAAAAAATCGGATTTGATGCGCTTTCGCTTGCAGTGTGAACGTAGCCTAAGATGTACCTGTGTGCCAAGTTTGACTGCTGAACTTCAGATTTTTTCAAAAAAACAATCAAGTACACAGGCAGAAATTTTGTGCATTAAAGTAACATCCACTTGTTTCGCTGAGTGAAACATTAATTTCAGAGTTATATTTTGCACTTTGCTATTACATCATCTGGAGAAAAACAAAATCTTGGCATCATTTTACACACATTTTCCTAATTTAGCCTGACACTTTGAGCTTCTTTGGAGACCCTGTCTTGAATTCAAAACAAACTTCTGTGGGTTTGAACCGTGCCTAGAAACATGACTAATGATGTACTTGCTGCAGTCCACGGGGAAGATGAGGTAAGATCAGCCATTGCCTTAATGAAACATTTTTTTTTCTGTATATGAAATTTATAGTGCATATGAACAATTAGCTTCTTTTTCATTTACAACATTCCGCCAAAGAAAACATCTCACATGAGATTTTGCTTTATGATTTCTGACAGGTCATATTGTATAGCTGTGAACTTTATCTGCTTTTGGCAAGGAAACACACCATGCTAAGAGCACTACCACTGAGCAGAGAGGAAATAACAGACTGAAAATCTGGACCACAAAAGCACAGGGAATCCCATCGACGTGGCTCATGACTCTCAGAAACTGCTGGGGGAGGGGAGAGCTGTTGGTCAAAAGCTAATGACGGAAAAGAGTGAAATAGTGCCTTTACACTCCTATTACTGGCCACACAAGGATAACTCCTATATGTAATGTTTGTGAATTAAGTACAAGCATACAGAATCCTGCATTTCCTCCAGTTATGGGCATGCTAAATAAAGTTTTTTATCAAAGTTTTAACCCTAGTTTCATTAATGAATTTTAAGTGCCAAGTCCAAGACAAGATAAACCTGGCATCATCACACAGTTAATGTTTAGCACGCATTTCTAAAAAACTGGTTTGAGTTATCACTGGGGAATGCTTAATCTCATTATTTGCATTCAATGATGATCTTGGAAGTCATTAACTTTTGAAGTAAATTCATATGTGGATCTGAATGCAGGATTTTTTGGGAAGATTCCTCATCATAGCATGCCAGAGAAAATGCATATTTTGCATCATAAAAAATGCATAAAATAGAAATGAAGTAAGAAAATTTGGAGACATCACAGACTAATCTGAACTAAATAAAATATTATCACCTTTACACATTAAATTTCATCCTTATCTTAAATGCCCATGCAATGCACTGATAGCATTCAAAGTGGGTTCAGGAATTTTTGGTCAAGCGTCTAATATAATCCAATCCAAAATACAGTCTGGAAGGAGGTATAATTGTTGAATGGTATCTTAATTTGCTGTACTTTAAGATCTCAAGACCACTGTGCAAACCTGGTCAGGGTTATAGTCTGCATTTTGAGTTTGCCTCATAGCAGGAAAGCCTTAAAGCTCAAAGCTGTCACTAACGCCAAGAGAAATAAAACAAAGAGTGTTAAACAGCTGTGCAGTGTTTAGAGCTTGTGTTCCACAGGAAAACACAATTGTAGCATCAGTCATAACAGATTTTATAAACTTCTATTAAGACAATTTGTTCTTGGTATTTAAAGTAGCAGTATAAAACATTTTAATGTGTTTGTAAGTTCACACTGTCCCTAGGTTTGTAGGTTCCAAAAATACAGAAACAATGCTTAGTGTTACATGGAGGAAAGACGCTTCCTTTTAATTTTGTGAAATGTAAAATTTCCTATTGTACAGTATAGGCTAAAAGTGTTATCCCATTCACAATGTAGTCAGTATGAACGAGTTAATATCCTTGTTTTATCATGCATGGAAGCTCTTCTGCAAGCCAAGGCTCATGAAAACTAGGGCATTTCACAATATTTGGGTTGGCCCAGGTAATGAAAGGTGCTGGACTTCAATGTGATGAGCTGCTTTGAAGAAGAATGATGAATATCCTCAGGTCTGCTGTCAGGTTGTAAATCAGAAACAATGAACGAGGTCAAATGTATAGTGAGTTCATGCACTGCTGAAACCCCTCCAGAAACAAAATGTACTGACAACGTTTTTCAGTGATGTTTCAGTAAAACGAAGAGATTAAACTAATCACCGGATGTCAGAGTTCTTGTTTACCAGATCTCCCCTGTCCACCTGCCAGTGTTGGATAAACTATGCAGAAAGTGGTTCATTCTTTTGATCCTTGTGCACAAAGCCAACTATGACATTTGGAGAAAAAAAACCCATGAGATTACAGCTGCCTTTGGTCAAACAAGTCAAAAAGTTTTGTTTTACTTTTTCTTTTTCACGTGTAGATACTAAATGCCAATTCAGTGCTAAAAGAATCTATGAATGTCACAACGACATCTCTGAAAAATATTTCTTACATAGCAGCCTTGAGTTGGAAAGTAGTTTGGGAAAAAGTGAAGTGCATTGAAATTTAGAAAAAAAAAATCCAGATTTTTCTCTGAATAGGACAAAATGAACTGCCTATAAACACACTTAATTTGCAATTCCAAGGAACTGTGTGTGTTTTTGTGTGTGAAATACTTGTATATCCTCAGGTTGTGTAATTGCCACCTAATCTTTACAATGATTTGCATGCCTAGTTAGTAATTCTACTATAAATATTCAGTCACACACATGAAACTGATTAAGGCATAATGAAAACAATGAAAACAGCCAAAATGTGCATAAAATATAATATCTGTCTCGCTAACTAGAAAGATTTTTGAAAAACTAGTATAGTTACAGACCACTGAACTGAAGACCATTTCTTATATAGTTAAGCCCATACATTTTTTAACAACAACAATATTTTCTCAGTTGGTCTCCATACGCCACCTCAGTGTATTATAAATCAAACAGCCAAGATGCGCCTGACAAGCAGACTTTCAGTTTAATTTCAATTTATTGTTTAGCAATTACATCCATTTTTATGTATACATAGTCCCTCATTTTCAAAGGCTCAAAATTAATTGGACAAACAAATATAAGTCCAGTCCAGTCCAGAATCCATGGGCATCAAAAATCTAATGATTTCTCTCTTGAGATGCTTTCTTAGGACTTCATCTCCAGCTGTTGCTAGATGTCTACCTTCAGTTGTGTCTTGAGTAACTATAGATTATGACCTGCTGGGTTGAAATCTTTGGCATTGCCTTCTTTGCCTTGAGAAATTTTTCGCTTTTCCAGTATATTTGTGGGTCATTATCCATTTACACTGCGAAGTGGCTTCCAGTCAGTTATTATAAGCAGTCACATCAGTTAATACAAATCCTTGAATAAAGCTGGAAGTTTTCACTTCAGTCTAATCTTGACTGCCATTTAAAATCCACTGTGGTTGTGTAAAGAGGCAACATTTTTAAAAAAGAAAAAAAAGAAAGAAAGACGTGTCATTCAGACCCAACTGTATTTAGTCAAGCATCAAATACCTCTATTATGTGATTTAGGTCTTTAATCCAGTACCATAAATGTCCTGTAATAGCTTATTTTTGAAGTAAGTTATTGCTTTCAAGTACAACACTCTAAGGAATTTAGCATCTGTTGCAGAAACTATGCCACTCAGTCTCCATTGAATATTTGGGAATTACTGAGATAAGCACATGATAATAGCTATTTTTGTTTTTCTGCATTGTGCTGCAGTTGTTTCAAAGTTGGCTTTTGCAGCTTGGGGTCCTTAAGGGAATATGGAGTGATTTGTCGGTATTGTCAGTCACAGTTATTGTCAGTGACTGTCAGAAGGAAGATAATCCACATGTGCTTTTCATTTGAGGAATTATCTGCACTGAGGAGTAATTGAAAACATGAAGGCATATTTATTTCTGGAGTAAAATAATGAATACATTTCAAGAAATACTGATCTACAACCATTTGAATAATAAACATGGTGAAATATTAATGTTGTTAAAGACCAGAAGTCTGCTTTTTTTCTGTAATACTTGAGCTTATAATAATTTGCCTACCATGTCAATTTCATCTTCCTCAATCTCTTCCTGACTTCTCCACAGCTGCAGCCTCCTATGACTGTAAGGCCTGGTTACTAGTTATTGCTGGTACTACAGTTTTTGGTGCAGCAGCTGCTATCATGTTGGCTAATTTGGCTGCATCTGTTTTTACTTGCGATGTCTTCAATAAGATTTAATATTAGGGACTAATACCAAAAAAGTCAGCAATAGTTTATGATTTTCTGGTCAGTGTTGAGATTATAGAGCAAGGGAACCAAAGGCTGTTTTCCCAGACTTCTGTGCAACCAGTTGCCGCTTGCTTTTCACCTTTCAGGATCAATTTACATGCCAGTAATATTAAACAGTTGAGAATTATTTTGTGGATAGTCTTCAGCTGTACTGAGAAAAGCTCCAAAGAGCTGGCTGTTCAGGTTTTCTGGTAAGTAACCTGAATTTTTGTTTAAGCCTGTTTTTGCTAGCCTGAATTAGCATCTGACTTAGCGTCTAATGGATTATGGGTATACCTTGCAAATCAAGCTAGCTAGTCAGAACTATTGATAGAACTACTGAGAAACAGAACTTAGGTACATACAGATAACTTATTTTAAAAAATACACATACATACATACACAGCTAGACATTCACATGTGCTTAAGAAAGTGAAACTGGTCAGAGTTGTTTCTTAAAAATATTGCACTTGTGTACCAAAATTTGTATAGAATTAAAAATGAATAGTATTGCACCAGGTTTAGATTGACATAGCGTGTTATTAATTTATTTTGTTTCATGTCAGAGTTCCCAGATGAATTTGGCATAAAAAATATTTCTTGATTGTGTAGTGCTTGCTTTGGACCTAGAACATTTGCCTGAGGGCAAGCATTTAAACAGATGATAGGCATGGTGAGTTGTAGCCTTTAGGTTTCAGTCTACTTTCTGCAGGCAGCTCGATATGTATGCATCATCAAGAGCAGGCAGCTGTGTTTTTGTTAATGTTTTGTGCAGTTTTTATGAGTCTCTTTAGATCTCTTTCTTATCCGCAAGAGAGCTGTCATCTTACCATATGTCAATGTCCTTTAAAAATGACAACAACGATAACAGCAATCAACACTTTTCAGCCAAACTGCCAAACTCAAAGCTGAGTGATACCACAGTGGCAACAATTTTTTATGCCTTCATTGCTTTTTTATGTTTTATTCAAGTTTTCTAAAGTCTTTCTCTTTACTGCAGTGTTTTGCAGTAATAAAATATAAAAGCAGGTATAGTGCGTATATGGTTCATCTGTAGCCAAATTCTAATGTTATTGCCTCTGTGTAAAGAGATTTGTGTAATTATATTCGAGGGGATTTCTTTAACCAAGACATCTGTGAGTGTTCAGTGCCAGATTTTTCCTCATTCAGTTCAAAAGTGCAATGTCTTTGGGCCAAGTGAAAATTATGTTGCTATTTGGAATGACATTGGCCCATTTTGTATCCAGTTTTAACATTTCAAAGCACACCCTTAGTAACATGAGTAATTCCCCAGAAACAATATTTCCTTGAACTCATGTTATACAATGTAAATAGCTACTGCTTTGCACTTAATAAATATCCAGATTTTGTGGACACTTAGCATTACCATAGCCTTACCTTATAGTTATACATCTGATATTTGATATAGTTATATCAAACTTTTTTGTGGGCTTTTTCTTATTAACATTATTACTTAGCTCTTAAAATGTATTTAGTTCTTTAAAAAAATCTTTAAGAATCTAATTGTTAAAAGTCTTGTGGTACATATTCAACTATGTTCATTAGTCTGTGCGTGTCTGCTATTTAATTATGAGCAGATACAGCTTTTAGAACTGACTCGTGCAGCTGAATTACATTAAAGTCTGGAGAAAGAAACAAAACAATGGCATTCATCGAAGTTTGAAGTGTTCATTCTATGTGAAATCTGTTCTTTTACAATGCACTATAATGTTATTCTTATGCATCTTTTGGCCAGACAGTGTATTATGTGAAACCTTGGCATTTATCATCAAACACAATCTGCTTGTGAACAGACATGAATATAAGATTGGATCCATCGAAATGTCATTAACACTGATAACTATGTTGTTGTGTAAATTAAAGCTGTTTTTGTTTTTAAATTTATGGATAATTAAAACTAAGTTCTAATTAAAGACATGTGGGTTTGGAAGTTCTCAAAAGCATACTTATGTAGCATACATTTTGAGAAAAACACTATCTTGTGAAGCAAGAGAGCAAATAAAACTCTTGGAAAAAGATTCTCACAAAACCGTCTGATTTAAATTTACAGAAAATTATAACTGTGCTCAATTTATGTTGTTTTGGCAATTATTCCTGGTTGTCTGTCAGAGAATGAATGATTATGTAACTTCTGAATCTGCTTTTCTTTATGAAATATACCGCAAAGATGGAAAATAAGTCACTGTGCGCTAAGCCTTAGATGACCTACATTACTGTTGGGTTTAATAGTCTTAGTTTTGTGACCATACAAGGTAAAAATAAAATAAAATGCAAAAAACAATGAAGAAACTATGATTGTATTTTGTACATAATGCTCACCTGTACTTGGAATCTCATGTGAATACCTTTAAATTGTACTTTGTGAGGGCCAAGTCTATACACGATGGGGCTGCAGTTGAACTTCATCAAACACATCCAGTGTTCCAGAAATATGACAGCTTGTTGGAGCCAGTGCTGCTTTCATGCAGCTGCATCCAGGCAACCTCTGATATGCACATTTGCTGGACTGGAGTGTTATTTTGGTAGAGTGGCTGATGGGGATCAGTTAAAACTGAGAGAAACTTTCCATTAGATTCTACATTTATTGGTCAGATAGGGTTTGCCATATACATTTCATTGTATTATTGTTACATCTTAAATACTAATGTCCCTGCAGTTCTGCAATCATTAAAAATTGATAAGCCCTGATTAGTAAAGTAAAATGTGATAATAACAGCCAAAGAAAAAACTTTTAAACAACAGAAAAAGAAAAAAGTTTAAAAATGGTGTTCAAAATTTGTAGCCTGATGCACCTTCAAATGCTGGTTTATTTCAAGCACAGATGACCCATGTTATTAGGAGAATCTGACAAAAGTCAACACAACAAAACTAGGTACAAGTGTCTGAAAGCTTATTAAAGGGATGCTGCACATGAATTTGCCAACTCTGTTGTTTTGTTTATGGATGAGAAGACAGTTGCTTTTTGGTGATGAGCAGTGGAAACTGTTGTACTAAGTCAAGTGAAATTGGAGACTGTTGTTATTGACAAGAACGGTCTTATAAATGACCAAATAATTGATTGGTAGATCGCTGCTGAAGAGAGCATGGAAAATCACAAGGCAAATGGAAAAGTAACATGATCCCGCACCAGATGTTTTCAGAAGAAGTTGTAAATGTATAAAATAGTGCCCACTGTGAGTCTGACTGCAGAATGTATTAAACTTTATCTGTAGCTAGGTTTGCATGTTACTGTAGGTTACACTTTCTAGATAAAATAGAAATAGATAAAATGTTTTTTTATGTTTTTTATTTTAGATGTAAAAAATAAATGGTTTCTTTTTTATGGCTCAAATCCATGAAGATAATATCAACATAATCCCACACGGTACCTAAAATGTGCTGCAGAGGTATGTTTCAGCACTGCTGAATTTGAGACATTCAGTTTTAATCCCCTTGTAAAGAACACACACTTATCAAACAGAAAATGAAGGTGCTTTGTATTTCTTTCAATATGCTGAAAGAAACAGCATCAACAATGTGAACTAAAATGTGTTTAATTTCTATTAGGTAAGTAAGAAAAATGTAGCAAGCCGACACAAGTGAGCAGCTTCTATAGTGCAAGCAATCATGTCAAATATTCAGTAATGAAACCTGTCATCTATAATTAGAGGTATAAAAAGTTGTCTCACAGTTCTACTTCAATGCAAATGAGCTTTTGACAGTTCATTACTTGTTAAAACAGCCACAGAGTACAGATGTGAGCAGGTTTTAGGCCATATGGTGCAGGTCTTGCTCTACAGAAAATACTAAGATATTATTTGTGCTTCTTTGCTTGGTAGACAAATATTATTTTTGATTTTCCACAAGCTACTGACTGCATGAGCAGTTGTGATGCGTCACTTGGGCTGTCATTAGGGATGTTTTTGGGAAAACAACATATAAATGGCAAAACACTGATTATTTGTATGATTTCATCATATCAGGCCATGTGAACCAGCTGCCTGGATCACCAAAGCTTGTTGACGATTCCTGTAAATGATTTCTGATGTGAAATAACAGATAAGAAAAAAAAAACGTTTTATATTTTGCCATGTCTGTTTTGTGTGTTGCGAAAGTTTCTTGGCTGCTTGAGGTTTTAAACCGTTTTAGTGCATCCAAGAAGCCATAAACTGCACTGAGGAATTTTTCTCATGAAACAATAATGCAGAAGCTGGTGCTGACCCAAATATCTGTACATAACAGCAAACATAATGTCCCTGTAACCTCAGGGAAGTATCTCAGCTGCATTCACACAAAAAAACACATGTTACTTACATATTCTTTTGACAAATGAAATTCGGCAATGCATTTTGAAATGAAATGTAAGTAATTTGCAATTGATGCCAATGTTACAATTTATTTTTTCATCATATTTTGTAGTTTTCATAAATTATTTGTAGTTTTTTAGTTAGACTTTTTTTTATGAGTAAAGGCATTTGACTCTTCTTGAAAATGAGGATAATGCAGTTATTTTTTAAACCAATATTGATGTTTATTTTGTACAGAATCCAAACTGCCTGGATCCTTTTAAACTGGCAGATGCATGGCTAAACCACTGAAAGGAATGACTCATAGGTTTTAGTATCTACAGTTCTGTTTCCAATAAGTTGGACTGCTGTTTAGACTTTACAACTCTTTCAAACCCTCTTTTAGGTCACTATTAAACTAAAAAATACTACTATGAATTTATAGTGAGCAAAATATTTTTGAAATACTGGAAAAGTTAAGTAAATATAAAGCACACATCCACAGGCAATCTCACTTTTAATAAAGTTAATTTGGCAAAGGGTCAGCAACAGTCACAAATGTGAAAAATGCCATCAAATGGCTAGAATTGAGTACATTACATTATGGCATAATTTGTGTAAATAATTTTGAAATCGCTGCTTAGTAGCATTTCCAAAATGTATGAAAAGCATTAAAGCTGAACAACAATCAAATTTTGGTAGAAGAAATGCTGCTACCCATACTGCCATAATCCAAGCATATAGAGGAGCATGACTCTAATAAAGGTGCTAATCTGTTGGTCCTGTGTCTGGATATGTCACTCATTGAAAACAGCTGGCACATTATAAAATTAAAATAACAAAAGAAGCTTGCAGTTACTCACTAGATAAAATCCTATATCAAGTGGCAAAACATTTTCAAAACTATACATTTTTCTCTGAGCAGGACCATCATAATGTTAAACATTTAACAGGCTAACAAAAGCAGAATTAGCATACTTTAAAAAAAGTTATGTTGTTTGTGTACTGTTTTCACTTTAATTTTATGGTCAAACTTTTGTGGAGTAAAGAATTTTTTTCCAAGAACAAATTTAGTTTTAACATCTCAATGAAACAAAACTTACCATTTAAGAATTTTGCAAAGACTTCAAAATGACACAATCTCCACTAATGCCCTGTTCAAACAGGCATATTTATCTCAACAAAAGCACTTTATTGGAAGATGTTTGGAAAATAGAAGGCAAAGCCAAAAGCATTCAGCTACATCATTCCAAATGATAGAAAGAGAGACAAATTTACATTACAATTTAAACAATACACAGAGAAAAAAAAATACAGTTAAAGTCAGAAAACATGTTTTTTTTTAATCTTTATCATGCTTAGATTTTGAAATTTTCCAGGCAGCTTTTAACCTCTTTGCGTTAAGCAAAGTCATAGAGAAGCTCAAAATTGAAGTATTTTATTGTAAATCTAATGAATGAATGCATTCAGACTATCCTATAGCTGCTTTGACTTTCTGTGTATTTAAAATCATGCTGAAATATTCATGTGAACTTGCTTTATATACATTCAAAGCACCATTAAAGTGTTTATGAGAGTAGTTTTTTTGTCAGGTATACCTATTACAGTATGAATTTTAGGCACAGCCCTTGTATTAAAACACCAACTTTAAAATCTGGGTTTGACGTCTCTTTCTGCTTTTAGCCAGGAGGTGTTCTCATCGGCTTGTGCTCAGTCCCTTCCCCTCCTCCTGCCGCCAGCTGGAAAAAAGAGAACAATAAATATTTGTCAGTCATGTGGATTAGATTGTTGTCTAAGTCTAAAAGATATACTGTGCTGAAGTTTGGCATCCAAACTCTCATCACTGCCCAGATGGAAACACCAAGCACATGGAGCAGGAGTGATGATGATGACTTCCCCTCTTGGGAAGTGTATAGTCTCAGAAACTATACAGATGGATGCCGACTGGATGTGGGTCTCACAAAATGTTGTATAACAGCCACTGAAGCAACACATTTCTGCATAGCTTTTGAGGAGAGCATTGTGGCAGCAAGCATGACAGCAGATGAGCAAAGAGACTGCAGCTGGAATAAAGGAATGTTGATTTTTGGGGAATTGTATTTGCATCTTTCTTGTTGAAAGTTAGATGAGAAGACTGATACCATTACTGTATGCACAAGACAAAAATGAAGCTATAGCAGCTGGCTTAACTAAGCACAAACCCGGAAATAACTAGCCTGGGTCTGTACCAGCACCAGTTAATGACTTGTCATCTGTTTAATCTGTACAAAATCGGAATTCTGAAACAGCACGTGGTTTTACAGAAGGCTTTGTGCAGGACTATATTTTCTTGGCATTACAGTGTGATTGCCAGCTATCTCTTCTTTCTGTGTTAAACTAAGCTAATGGGCTGCTGGCCCTCTCAATCCATAAATGAGAGTGTTATCAGTTTTCTTATCAAACTCTCAACAAAGAGTGAGTAGTGTAAGCAGATTTCCCAAAATGTCAAGCTATTCCTGTAGGTACCAAAGTGATTGCAGGGATGTGTTGGACATATGGTACAGGAAGAGAATGGAGCATAATTGAAGCCAAAGTCTTAAAGTGACAGTCTAAACTATCTCACACTGTGCTGCATTAATTACAATTCCAGGTCTCATTTCTTTCTTTCTGTCTTTCTTTCTATTTCTTTTTCCTTGTTCTTCTTCTTTCTTTCTTTATTTTTTACCTATAACTCTTCTGGGATTATTTCCTCTGGAACTGCCTTCTATAAAGGCAAAACAAACACACAAATCACACACATTATTTATGAATTATTTTCCTGCTTTCCACTTCCTAGAGACTTGGGAAAAAAAACTCACTTTGGATTATTTTGGTAAGCCTTGATGTGTCAAAATCGCTCGCTTCAATGGTGGAAACTTCTGAAAGATCAACTCCTGATGGAAAAATGAAAGTATCTTTAAAGTGATGCTAGAATATTTGGCAAAAAATATCAGATAAGCGTGATAACACATAAATTCTAACTAAATACTGTTTAATGAGATTTAAAGTCTATTATATGTATTTAAAAGTCACCTATGATGTGTGTATAAATTCTCTTTATTATATTCTATATTATTTTATTTGTGATAGCTAAATTCAGAGAGATCTAATCTAATCTAAAATCAAATCTAATAATTTATTAATATTATTAATTAATAATCACACAAACAATCCTTATTTTTAAGTTTCCAAAGCATTTCACTGACCTTCCAGATCAATGTTGCTGGTACCAGTGCTGACTGAGTATTGAGGCCCTGGAAACAACAGCATTTGTGAGTTCTGAATATGAAGTCATATGATTGTGTTTTACACTTAAGAAATACTTACCAGAGACAACCCTGGTAACCTTTTGGACGGGGTTCTGCCTTTCAATCACCCTGGTAACCTTTTGGACGGGGTTCTGCGTTTCAATCACCCTGGTAACCTTTTGGATGGGTTTCTGCTTTTCAATCACCCTGGTAACCGTTTTGACGACGGGTTCCCTTTGAATGACCCTTGTCACTTCTTTTACCCCAGGAAGTGTAAAAAAGCAAAGAAGCCATGTTTTACTACACCGAAATCAAGAGTGCACAGCATTGTATACTGATCAACTTCTGTACAGCCAACACACACAAAAAATAGTTTCAGTGGATCCAAAAATTTCCATGAAAGAAAAGGCAATTCCTAATCAAAGGATATCTACTAATATAATTGTGATATAATTTTCTACAGCTTTATGATTTGCTTTAGCACAGCTTTATTTTAAATACATGTGACTATTACATCAGTGATATCTAAATACTGTGTTTCAAAATTTGTAATTAACTAGCTTTCAGTGAATGACTGCATGTAAACTGACAAGTTTGGCTACATAAAGTGCACCGTGAATTCCTGGATGGTAATCTCATAAGGCTTCCCATAGTTTTTAATGTACACTGTACCCTCCCTGCCCTCACTGTTCACCATCTTGACTACCTTAATGGAAATGGAGCGATACCAAACAATTTTTGGCAAGTGGAAAGAAGAAATGAATGAATGAATGAATGCTAATCTTAGCTAACTGCCTAATGTTTTTTTTTCTTCTCAGGCAGTGACAGGTATTGTGTGAGTGCCTCAGGATGGGGCCTTGAACAGTTAGCAGAATGTGGTAGCTAGATCAGCAGTCATAATCAAATATTACGGTTGTCATTAGATGAGGAATATATTGTTTTTATTTTTTCCACTGGTCATTTGAAATTCCTCAGTTTTGTGCTTGCAACAGTTTTATTAAATATAACTGGTCATACTTCACTGATTAGGAATCACATGATGTTGATATTCTTTAATCACCATTACTATACTTTCCTGAATGACACAAGTGACAGTCCTCTATAATAACAACAGGAAATACAGAGTTATTAATGACAGTGAAACATGCAAACTACTTACTCAAAAATGTAAGGGGAATTTCCTGATATCTGAATCCAGAAATGTACTGTAAAAAAGTAAATACAATTGTTAAAGCATATTAAATGTCTATGCTGTATAATAAAGCATATAATTGCTCAGCTCAGCTGAAAAATAAAAATAATTAACAACAATAATGTTCAATCAGAACCATTTTACTAAAATAACCACTAGCATAATCTTCATTTTATGTTCTATTTCTTATACTTTACATGGAATTATAACAATTTTTTTTACGACTTAAATAAAGAATAAAAAACTGCAAACTAGACCCAACCCAACATCTCGGGAACTTTAAAAACAAAAAACAAATTAACCTTAAATTGAATATAAGAGATGAGCTTCGTCAGAACCATCTGGAGTTCCTGGGATCCAATAGGGATTTCTACAAGACAGCACAGGGCGTTGACCGCAGTTAGGTATTTACAGTTATCACGTTTCTTGACAGATTTATAAGACAATAACTGGATGAAAGTTTTACCTTCAGGATACAACAGCTTGTTGACAAAGTGAATGACTCCATTTGTGGCCATCATATCAGCCTCAGGAACTTGAACAGAATTAACCTTCACAGTGTTGTTTGCCTGAGGACAACCATTTAAAACAGTTACAGACAAGAAAACCACAAAGTGTTGGGTGTGAATGAAACCACATACTAAAATATGAAGAATAATCTCTGTCCCACATTAAATATCATTAGCTTACTGGAGTCACTGAGTTTCAAAGTGGACAATGACTTTTAATCAGACAATATTCATGGACACTACCATATAAAACAGTTTTACTGAATACTTAGCTCTTTACGATTAAATTTAAAAAAAAGAAAAAAAAAGGGATTTATCTGAAGTATAAGGTTTAATAGATTAAGATATATAGTTTCCATCTGGATGCACAAAATACCTACAACTACAATTTTAAGGTTGCTGCCCTGGAGGGACTTGAGAAGGTTTGTCACCCCAGGCTCCAAACCACCGCCAATGAAGATACCATTATTGATGTGATACAGAAGGATGGTTCTGAGTGCATTTATGTCCTCTGAAATAAAGCAAAGACACACACATAAGTTATTATTGTATTTTGCATTTCTAACTAGACTTTTACTGCCCAACAAATAAATAGACAAAAATGTCTTGTAAACTTACTCTTCAACACAGCCATGTCTCTTTCACTTAAACCTGCAAAAGCCTTGTCGCTTGGGGCAAACAGAGTAAAGCCTCCCTCCTGTCGAAGCACGTCAGTCAAGCCAGCAGCTTCCATCAGAGACAAAAAGATCCTAAAGAGCAGAGAAGAAAACTGTAACTTGGCTGTTGTAGACGCCTCTAAGGGATGACATATTGCAGCAACAGCACTTTCCCATTCCCATATGTGCCATGTGGATTTAATGTAATGATAGTCAAGATGTGGTTCGAGTATTATACTGGTTTTTAAGACCACAGTCCATTTTCATTACCATTGTACTTACTTGAACCCTCCGTTTTCTGTCAGAATCTCGTACATAGTTTTTTCTGCAGGTTTCAACAGAGTCCTCATGAGATGAAGGGCCCCATTGCTTCCTTCTTTACTGCCTCGTATCAGGCAGGAATTCTCGATGCACACAGCCTGCAGATGTGAAACAAGTTGAATAAAAGAGAATAAACTTGAAGTCTCAAAGATTTGAAGATTGATTGAGGCTATTGCCTATAACAAGTCTTTAATGGCCTCCAGCTATAACTACTGGGCAAATCTTTAGAGAAGAGTACTCACTGAACGATAGATGAAGACCCGAAGAAGTTTCCCTCCGATGGTCTCCAGCTGCTGGCCATTGTACAGCTGTCCCAGAACAATCTTATTCTTCAAGATGTGGTTCTCCAGGATAATTCTGAGTAAGTCCTGATCCATGGACATTATTTCATCTGCAGAGGAAAGAAACTGTTTTATGATTCTCATTTAAAATTAATTACACCAGGAAAAAAATACATTTAAATTTAAAGCACTGGCTTCAAAAAACTATATTCTTACTACTTTGACTACCATTACCCTAAAGCAGCAACAGACATATTTTGACCAAAGTCAACTCTGTACTCATTGACCTGGCAGTTTTGCAGATAAACCACAAATAGTATCCTACAAATGACGATAAATGCTCTGTAGGTCCATGTTCACAGACAGACAGAGGGAAAGTTTATGGATTGAGCAAGAAACATCATCATCTGTCACAGTTTTCCTGATTTTCTTGGACGTGTCTTATGCCAAGATAGACAATAAATAGATAAATGCACAGAATAAATGTGACAACATTCATTGATAACAGTCACTTTTAGATTTTCTTATTGTGGAATTCTTTACATCCACTGACAAAAGATTATCAATATAAATAAGATACAATTTTTCCCTAGCTGACTACAATTAATTGTTTCTTAAAACATGAGAAGCATAGCGGCTACTTTTTCCACATATGACATTAAGATTTTGCATGAATTCCCTGAAGCATTTTTAAAAAATCGACATTGCCACCTGCTGAGTGGAAAAGAGAGGAGTGCAAGCGGTATAATGAGGAGTATATGACTCACCACTAAAGACACTGTTGAATGGAGCCAGTAAAGTGTACTCTGCATCTGACCTCATGCCACCAGAAAGGCCCAGCTCGGACACCATGTCACTGAAGGTTGACTGGGAACTTCCCAACAGTTCCATTACCTGCTTAGCTTAAAGAGGTAAAGGAAATCCTGACAGTTTTAGAATATGAACTATAGAAAAAATATTTACATATTCTTCGATATACATTACAATAAACAAGGCATGCCTGAATAGGAAGCAAAGAGGTGCTCTAACCTGAGTCTGGAACAAGTGCTTTGTCAATAATGTGGATGACACCATTGGTGGTGACAATGTCCTTCTGGCGCACCATTTTAATGCCATTGACTGTCAAGCTTTCGCCATCACAGCCAATTTCAATGTTGTTGCCCTCCAGTGTCTCATAAGAGGTGCCAGCCAGGATACCCTCAGAGCACTGGATTGAGTCCAGAAGGTGGAAAGACAGAAGAGCTGAAACAACAATAAATAAATAAATAAAATATTTGAGTTAATATATGATTTAGTTGTGTAAGTAGATGTTTGTCTGATACACTGGGACATTAATGTTTTTTCCTTTGTTATACCAAAGCCAAGGAGGTTATATCCAAGAAACCTGCATATCCTTTAGATCCCAGTGGTCCTCTAGTGTGGGGAACTGTTCTGATCTGAGCACGGCACAGCAAATATACATGAGGAAATACAGATGAAGTATAACTTTTTACTATCTCTTGGTGCTTAGATTGATAATTATCTTGAAAGCCTTTTAGAAATTCAGATTCTTTAAGAAATCACAATGTATATCTCAACACTTTAAACAACAACAAATATTACTGATAATTATACGAGTATATTTTATGAAGATACATATAGGTGAACAGCAGTAAAAAAAAAGGCGTGTGATGTGATGTGTTACATCATATGTTTTCAGACTCACAATTTAATGCTTGGCTTGAAAGAAGAAAGTTTTTTTTTGGTTCAAGTTAGTTTTTAAAGCTAAATAAGCTCCAGATCTATTGTGGCTTCATCTGTTTTGAATTGGAAGAAGCTCAATGCGCAGCCATACTCCCAGCAACCACTACATTTCTTTTCCAGTACTTCCATCAGTAAACATCGTTCTGCTACAATTAACTTAACACTAAAAATAAGCCTTTGAAGAAGTCTGATTTACCTTTGAGGGCCTGCTTGTCACTCTGAATTCTTTCCAGCACATCGACGCCGAGCTGCTCAAAGGCTTCATTGGTCGGGGCAAAAAGAGTGTAATGTCCTGGCTGACCCAGTTTCTCCAAAAGCTCAGAATTTTGAAATAGATCCTAGAAGATTATTTCACCATCAATATTATATTTAGTGAACTTCATTATACTGCAAAGCAGCATACAAAGAAAATATTCACATTATAATTGTATAATAGTAATTGTAAGTGTCTTGTATTACATCAAAAAGGCGTTTACAGCAGGGTTTGCAGTTTTAGTTGTTAATCATTTTTCTCCTACCAAAGCTTGTACTCACACTCAGGGTTGTCAAGTCATCGTTAACTTCAATGACATCTTGAATAGTGTTTCCAATAGTACTGATGACGCGGTCGATGACATGCACGACTCCATTTGTGGCGATCTGGTTGGCGTAGATGATCCTGGCGCAGTTCACAGTCACTATCTGTACACAACATCTGTTTCAGTGTAATACCCCTGACAAATGGTTAATGTAACATGTTAAAATAACACTGAGTACACACCCCATTGGAGTAATGGTTAATATGGAGATCAAGGTCGTTGTACATGGAGGTGACTTTTATTCCATCCTTTAAGTCTTTGGTCAGGAGGCGCTTGTTGACCATATGATAATGAAGAGCGTTGTATAGTTCAATATTGACGTTGCTGACCAGCGCATCCCTCACTGTCTGTTAGATGAAAAAAATTAGTTGTTAAAATCTCAAAGACGGAGATCTTCCAGAGCTTTTTGTTTTGTACTGACTCACCGTATCCAAATTATCCCAAGCCTCATTGCTGGGAGCAAAGAAGGTGAAAGATCCTGGTCCCTCAATCTCAGGTCTTAGCTTGGAAATGTCAGCGTAGTTTTGGGTTGATGAGGCCTTCACTATAGACAAACTGCCATACACGTGGTCAATCGGGGCAACTAAGAAAGAAAAAAAAATCACAATAAGGGTCGAGCGTTGTTTTTGAAAACAGAAATAAGACACAATCTTTGAACTGATCGATGGGAAAAAAATGTGTCAACAATATGCTGTGGCACTTGCTTCTAGTTTATTTGGTCTGATCTCAAAGCTAAAACACAGCTGTTCTACAACTGTTCTACAAAACAGTACAGACCATACCTGCAGGGCAGCCAAGCATGCCATCCATTTTCATATACCCTGGGCAGCACTCATAAATCACAGTCCTGCAGGAAAAAAATACACACATCAAAAATATGGATTTGCAAATACGTTTGAGATACCAGTCATAAGAATACATGTAAAAAAGTATTTTTTCTTGCTGCTATGTTTTTAGTTGAATCATCATTCTGTGATTTTCTGTTTTCTTCAGTGTTTCCAGATGTTACCCATTATTCTCTGCATTACCCTAACAGACCATGTGATCCAAAGGCTTTTGCCAAAACCTAATTGTTTTCATGCTAGCATTACAGTAGTAGATTTATATCACCAAGGCCTCCTCTTTTAAGCTACAGAATTAGTCTGAACTCTATGTGACATTTATATTAAGATGTCTGTCTTGAAAGTCTGATCAGTAATTATATCTGAGTTTACAAAATGTTGGTTAACATAAAAAATGGATTTGATGGACTTAGTTTAGCTAATCTGGACGCCAGCATAGACGTTTTTGAAACAGACTTTTATACTGAGAGACTAGTCATTTTGATTTATGTTTTGACACATTTTTATTTGCTGTTGGACACACATATGAAGAGCAGCGGCATGTTCTCCAAAATGCCTGAGATCATAGCCTGAAGAGACCAGTAAAATTCAAAGTGCAGCTGCACAATGTAAAAATGTCTTACATCAGCAGGTTCGACCATGCTGAAGCTATAGGATTATCTCTTCCTGTGGGAAAACTGGACATTTGAATATATCTACTTTTCCGCAAATACCTAATGAGTATTCAACAGTAAAAAGACTCCCAAGATGATGAAAACATCAGAGACATAGCTATGAGGAATAAACAATGCCATATGCACCAAGAGTTGGCAGGGGAGATTATTGAGGTAAACTGCCCAGTTTTAATTGTCAGAAAAAATAAACACTAACAGCAGGAAAACTGCTTCTTTTCCAAGTCATGGCAGTTAGTTTATAGTAACAAGTAGTATTGCTTTTGGCAATGCATATACCAATTCCAAATACAAGAAAAATAAACTAAAGGAAAAAGGATGTTAAAGTACAAAAGTTTAGCAGTTCATTTCTATCAACAGTATTCCTGTGACAAATGCATGTCAAATCTGCCATTAATAGTTTAGAACAGTTTAGGCAAGTTTAGACAATAAAGACTGAATTTACACAAGTTTTATGGCTTTTAAGGGATACATGTGAGAAACATTATACAACATGGTGACAAGATGAATTGCATGTAAGATGATGATTTATAGTCTGGACTTTACTTTACTGTTGCTCTTATCTGATTATTATGTTTCAGCCAGAGTACAGACCAATGCTTCTTGGTCTGCATCAGAGTTGCAGGGATTGGGATGAGATCACACGAGCCCCATTGAGGCAGAGTCAGCAAAAACCTCGTAACATTGCTTTCCCACACTGTGGAAATGTGTCTGGCTACGGAATTGGAAACTTTTGATTTATCAGCATCTCTTCAAAAGTACTGTAAGTACTTCATTGACGACACAAAACTTTGTTGTTTTGTATCGTGTATGAAGCGTAATTTCAATTAAACCCATCAAAAAAATTTCAGCCTGGATTCTGAAGGTTTGTTAATATAAAGCTTCTTTAGAGGCGGACCTGCTCTGGCAGAGAATATTCTCTCAGAGGGTGAAGACAAACACTTTGACTGGCTAGATAAAGTCAGGCTGAGCACCAACTGCCATAAATGGAAAAGTTCTATTCAGGTCTCACTGTCTTTGATTATCTTGGCCCTGAAGTTCTTCAAATGATCACAAAAGGCACTGGTGACATTTTAGCTTAAAATGCACATGTTCTCACCTACAAGCAAAATTTAGAGCTGGTAAAAAAAATCATTTTGCAGTTTTAATAAAGCACTTCTGAAAGTTATAACTGAAAGAAATGTTTTGCTCTAATGCTGGAGGACTACTCACATCTGGGGGATTTATGGAAGACAGGGTAGGAGGAATGATGGGAGGAGCAACAGGCTTGGTTGGAGAAGGTAATATAATCTGATGCAGTTAATGGATCCAGGAGACTTGGCCTCCTCAATCATGTAACTCGTACTTTAAAAAAAAGAAGAAGCTCAATTTATTTATATTCAACCAGATTATCTAGTTGAACTTCACTGACAAATATGACCATCTCTGCTCTCAGTGCAGCTCTTCTATGGGAGAAAAGTCTAACTCAAACTGAAGTTGACTTATTTAATTTAGAAGACTGTAACAGGTTTAAATCAGTCAGCTGTAACTGCAGCTTTAGCCCAGCCAACTTTTCATTGATTATATAGTTTCTTGTCAGACTTCCGCTAAAACAAACACAATATTTTGGCTGTTTTCAACCTTATCATTTGCCAATTTCAGTGAGCAGAGGGTATTCATCATGAAGAACTAAGCCTATTTAGAGTGCGAAGCATGACTCAGTCAAGCGCTGAGGGCAAACTCAGTGTGAGTGCTGTATGTATGTATATGTGTGTGACAGGAAGAAAAAGAGTAAAAGGGTCTGTTAATAGCCACAAACCTGATTCATGTTTAAACTAAAACTGCTGAGATTGCTGGAATAAAACCAATAAAGAGGTTTCTTATAATGGCTGAGCTAAACGCTTTTCCATTCAAGAATACAGTCAACATTTTGCAGCCACATCATATCCTGGAATCAGTGGTTCACCACTGTGGCATCCAACATCAACCAGACTGCTCAAGTTATGAGAACCCTAACTTTTAGTTTATAGGATCAAACTGGACTGTTTTCTATACAAAGAGTTTAAAGGCTGGATCTATAAATGTGTTTTTCATTTTAAGTGGTAATGTAATTCAAAGTAAGATAACAGATGTCTATCTCTGTGGAAACATCCGAGTTTCCATGAAAAATGAGGGCAGGGGGTGATGTGTGTGTGTGTGTGTGTGTGTGTTTGCGTGCGCATGTTGGAGGGGGTGGGGTGGGGGTGGAGTAGAAGAAATGGGAAAAGAAAATAAAGAGAACAGTAAGCCCACATAACTGCTGAGTGAATGTATTTGTTTGAACTGGAGGTACAGTTTTTCCTGTTGGATACACAAAACAAGCACTTACGCTTTCTTTCCACAGATGGACCCTCTGTACCAGTTACGGCAAGTGCTAAAGTATTTCTTCTTGGTTCCCATGACTTGCTGGAGGGCGCAGACATTGGGTCTAAATGAGAATTTATACCACAAAATGTGATGAAGAATTAGTCAGCAAGTAAAACATCAGTAGGAATCTATGAAATTATTCACGTGTAAAGGATTATTTAACAGCCCAGATGGATAAGACATCAGGCCATCAAGCATGAATAATTATTTGGCAAATACTACTGCTGCTTTTGAAGCCAGACAGTTAAATATGAATAGTGATAACGACACATGCTGGTTTAAACATGTCCTAAGTGAAATGCAAGATTTTAGATACCCTTCAAAAAAATACACAATTAATATTGTTGAAATAGTTGGGACTTATAGAGTTATACAATATACAAATGTGCAGAAATGATAACAACTGTTCAATGTTCATGCATGCACAAAAAAGAGCAAAACAATATATATAGATGAGCTTACCCTTCTTTTCTTGCTCTGATCCTGCTGTGGGCAACAATTTTGTCATAAGCTGAGGAGTCAGCATTATCAAATGTACAGAGCACAAAAAGTGCACAGGCGACCACAAAAAGGAGCTTCATCCCTGATTCCTTCGCTAGCCCACCCAGACCCAGAGTAGTGGGAGCAGACGGAGAGCAGGAGTTTATATTCCACAAGTCTCACCCACCCTAGGAGGATGGCAATTTTTTTTTGTACATGCATGGACCACCCAGCACTTAAAAAAAACCCCATATGACTTAAAACATACACTGGGCTTTACCATTTATAATCAAGGATTGCAATCTTTTTTTCTATATTAACTGATCTGAGAAAAGCATTTTTAAAGTAGCGAGACAATTTTTGATTGTTAGCAGTTTTACCATTTTTTTAAATTAACCTTTTTGATTCCTTGTCTTGTCTGAATGTGCACATTTGCCACAAAATAATTTCTATAAACACGTTTTAGCCATATAAGAGTGATTCTAAAAGTCCTTTTATGAGTTTATGCTTTCACTTTATGGAAAAAGTTGTACCTAAAAATCTGTTGTGTTGTATTGCATCTGCACACTGATTCAAACAAAGATTTGAAGGCTCAGCACACATTCTCAGTACACAGATGCAAAATATTTCAGTTTGTGTCTAGTGCTTTGAAGCTGAGTGATGCATGATAGATATAGATATTGAACAGATGGGATACTTGGGATGAATAGTTCAAATGTATCTTGCCTATAAAAGTGTCCTTTATTTGGAGTACAAACGAAGGGACATTACATAATCCCTGCTCTGAACAAATGCCAGAACTAGGATTGTGTAAATCTTTCAGAATGCTATTTGCTCCACCTTGTGGCTGTGGGAGTACAAGCACCGAGGCTCACAGTGCTGTTGGACATGGATAATATTGCCCATGATTACTTTTACATTTGAGGAGGAGTAAATATTGAGATACAGAAGTATCTGAAAGTATCTTCCTGTTTAGCAGAAAACTCTGTTTGTAGTCTTTGAAGTTCAGCTGGTGTTTTCAGGTCTTTGTACCTACTATTCACTTGTCAGATGTTTTCATAGTGGAGCCGTGGTATTTTTTAAGGCTACAAAGAATGGAGTCTCGAGGCAACACTTAAGTGCTGTAACACAAGTAGTAACAGGACATAGAAACTCGCACTGGCATGTTAACAGAAGCGTCTTAAAAACAACTTCACATATATAACAGAGCACAGGAAACGATTGTCTGGGAAATGTCTCAGATGTGGAAAATGTAAAATCCCACAACTGTTACAAGGAAATGATAACAGGCTGTAACTTGAAGATGAACAGCAGGAACCCATGTGCCAAGCATATGAAAGCAATGTATATGTCATCTTTTGTTATTTCCAAAAGTTGCAGCTCTCTTGACTATTAATAAGCTAAATGACTCATGGTGCTGGTTAATGATCATTATTTGTTTTCACTTTGCAAATATCAACAGTTCTGGAATTGTAATTGTTATTTGTACCTTAACCAAAGGTTTTAGTTATAGAGTTCTGTTTTGCACATGTTGTGAAACCAATCTGGTTTTAACCAGATGCTCTAAATAGGATAAGGAAAAGATTGTCTTAACCAGCCAAGTCAGCGGATTTTTTTTTTTAAAGACCCTAAGACCCAATACTGTGCAGACATTGAACTCAGTTTAGTTTTATTTACGTAACATCAGTTCAAAACTGCAGTTATCTTAGTGAGCTTCATATTGTAGGTAAAGATGTAGGTAAATATTAGAGAGAAAAGCTAAAAGTTCCCCTTTTAGCAAGCACTTAGGGAAAAAGAGCTCAGTCTTAACAGAACGAGACCTCTGGAAGAACCCTGTTCGGGGAGAGGCAGCCATCTGCTGTGACTGGTTGAGGGGTTAGAAAGGGAGGATGGCAAAGAAAAGCAAACAGACAGACATCTGGAGCTGAAAATCAGTGGACTGACTTTGTATTTTCAAGTTGTAAGCCTGAAATGAAAAAATCAGCCAATCACATTTAAAAAGTGACAGTTTGAAGGCCCAAGCTTCTTATCACCTTTATTTAATGCATTTAGAAAGCCCCTTAATCCTCTAAAATCCAAAACACTGAAATACAGTTACTATGCAGTCCCATCATCCTATTAAACAGCCAGTGAGAGATAATGGAATCGCCACACACTCGTTGCAGTGATAATCAAATGCAGTGTGGCTTTTGCACTTTGAATCAGAGCACGCTCTCTCTGAATCAGTCCTTGACACACACGCTGGCACCGACACAAACATTTCATGTGCCACAAAGAATAAAGTAAGTCTTGATCCCAAGTACGGGCTCCTCTCGTTTTACTTTTAAGTGGAAATTAAAGGAAAAGGTGCAACAGTAATCTTAACTGAGTGAGCTTTTCAGATATAGTACAACGACCCAAACACTTTGTTGATTGGTTTCTAAAGATAGAAGGGCTGCTATGGTAACAGAAACTGACATCAATTTCATCCAGCACCTAAGGTTGCCTGCAAGCTTCAATCCATGGAGGTGTGAAACGGTCTGTGAAAATACAAACTATGAGTAACCAAGCACCAGTAGCACTGATTCACAGGCACCCATTAGCTCAATTAATCAATGTAGTATCTTACCTCTATTAAGCACTGTGTTGTTGACTACAGGTTAAAAGTAGCAACAAGATAGGCCTCTGTGTACCTGAAAGGTACCATCATGGCATGTTTTTCGCAGGTTTTCTACTTTAAATAGAATGATTAGTTACATAGTCACTACACAGAGGTACCATAGTATTGTCATTAGCCAACTACGCTTGTTTTTTTTAATATCCTCACAGATCACTAAATGGTGCTTCATCTCCTATTTGGAAATAAACCATATTACAAGCTCAGTTTTCTTCTAACCACAGAATCTCTAAATCATAAGAGAGAACCGGAAATATCAGTGCTGAGTGCTAAATTATTAATAGTGGTGAAGCTCTCAAATGTACCAACAGCCTGTAGTTTTACTGCACCAGTTTCAGTGATCAATACTGTAAAACCATACAGGTTTCTCTTCCATTTAGGTCAAGGTTGACAAAAGATATACTGGGCTTAACAGCTAATTAAAAATGACTTATAATAAGTCTGTGAAGGTTCTCAGTCATCCAGGTCATCGTAGTCAAAGGAGCTTGCAAAGAAAAACGTCTGGACTTCTTTAAGTTACTTGAAGACGTTTCACCTCTCATCCGAGAAGCTTCTTCAGTTCTAAGGTCAAATGGTGGAGAGTCCCAGATATAAACCTAGTGGGAGTGTCCCCCCACAGAGGGACAAAAGGACCCCCTGATGATCCTCTAATCGCCTGAGCCAAGGTGTGAAACTGGGTGTGGGTCCCAATCAGCCAGAGTTTCGGGTGTGTTCATTGTGAAACCTGGCCCCACCTTATCATGCGAATTCCTGAGGTCAGATGGCCCAGGATGTGAGTGGGCGTTAAGGCGTCTGGGAAGGGATCTCAAAACTGGATTATAGATGGCAGAGAGTTGGTGTCGTAAACCCCCGCCTCTGTTCAAAGATGGTCGCTCACAGTGGACATAGATGGCTTCTTTCACTCCTCTTTCAAACCATCTGTCCTCTCTGTCCAAAATGTGAACATTGGCATCCTCGAAAGAGTGTCCTTTATCCTTAAGATGCAGATGGACTGCTGAGTCTTGTCCTGTGGAGGTGGCTCTTCTGTGTTGTGCCATGCACTTGTGAAGTGGCTGTTTGGTCTCTCCAATGTAGAGGTCTGGGCAGTTTTATTACTAGAGCATTCATACTAACGCACTAACATTCAAACAGTTGTTCTTTTCTGTAGTTCTTCAAGGCAGACCTCATTTTACAAGTCGATTCACATTTAAATCTACAACATGTCATATTTATAGTTGTGATAAGAAGAAAACATATCTGGGTAAAAAAGCCATTTGATTTAATTTAAAATGAATGACTGTTCAGCTCAACTGTTCTTGGTCTTTGGTTAAAATAACAATTACAAAAATGGCCAAAAGTACTTTAAAAGGTATTTATTTATAAGAAGAGCTCCAAATGTAAGAATTTATAGTTCATAACAAAAGAACGACTGTATATACAAGTAGAGAAAAGGTAAACTATTTACTAAAGTCTTTTCTCCAAGCACAAACAAGATTTCAGCAATTAGGTTTGGTTTATTAAGTTCCTCAGTAGCTAAAGCAGCTATTCTTCCTGGGGTCAAGGGTCTTTAAACTTTAACAGTGCACTATTACACTCTTCACACAGATGTAAAACATCATAATAAAAGTTAACTGTTTTATAACATTTAGAGAGGTTTTTAAAAAAAAAAAAAAAAAAAATCTCATCAATATTAATTGGCAATAATTAAAATCATGAAATGTCAAAGCCTGGATTAACTGGCCTGGTTGAGCCTGGTCTTTTAAACCCAGAAATCCCATTTCCTATTTTAGCAACTATCTTGATATGTTCTGTCCAGGATAATTTACTAAGATTATACACAGTACAATGGTCTCATGAACTTGGTCAACAAACACACCATTAATAGAAACCTTTAAATTGTTTTTCAAATAGAAAGGTTAGAACCAATTATAATGCTATTTGATTTACAGACATTCAAAATCACTTTATTGCTCCTTTTCCACTTAACTACTGACCTCAACTCAGAAATCTAAATGACATTTTAACTCTTTCTTAGTGGTAACTAATATATATATTGATGAATAATTTGCATACATAGAAATAATAGCCTTATTAAGGATGACTGTTATGCCATTAGGAAAGATAACATACAACAATGGGCCAAGACACCTTTCTTGGGCCATTACACACTTAAAAGCCCTGACATCTAAGCATGTCCTATTTCCTGTTACTTAAACAACTCCGTCCTTAATAATACAGAGAGAAGCTGGATGGCTTCTATTCTACTGCTGAGTCCAGGCACATGTGGCTAGGCCTACAACACATCGCAGACTACACAAGCACTACCAGCATCACCAGCTCCATAGACAGCGTGTCCAATGACCTCAATACCTTCTACACCTGTTTTGAGACCTTCAGTTATAACACAGAGAGGAAACATACACATAGGACCACCTGCCCCTCATCACCTCACCTAACAATCTCATGAGCTCAGGTACACACAGCAGCGAGGAAGCTCAACCCCCATAAGGCAGCAGAACTCTCAGAGCATGCCAGCGAGTTAGCTGATGTTCTCTTCTTCATCTTCAACCTTTCCCTCAGCCAGTGTGTCAGGATTAGTGATGGAACTTTAGCCAGCATTACTACAAATATGGGCATTCCACAGTAAAGTAAGTAAGTAAAATTTTATTTGTATAGCACCTTTCAAGATAAAATCAAAAAGTGTTTCAGGGAGAAGCTAAAACATAAAAACAAAAATCAACCAAAAGCGAATTTACACATTCCTCACCCTTGCTCAAGATACTGTACCATTGAACCATTCATTCTCAAATGTAAAATCAAGATGTGTCTCTGATTATCTGAGAAAAATTTAGTTTTAGCTGATTTCTAATAAGAAATAAGTTACGTATTCTATTTTCTAGAATATGTTTCTATTTCTACAGTATTTATGTGTCCTATCATTAATCCTTTTCTCAGTAGTTTAGAAGGCCCTAATGTAGACCAAACACACAGAAATGTCATTGCTTACCAAAAGACAACCAAACAACTGGAGGACTTCTAACTGAAGAGAGGTACATGATGTGGTAGCAAGACAAGATAACACTTACATTAGCATTTGATTTTATTTATTCAGAGCAATTTAAATACATGTGACAAGTTACTAAACTGAAGAGTTATCACATATTTCTAGAACGCCTTTAACCTTGCAAGCAGTGTTATGAAAATGTAAATCATACTGAAAGAACTGGAAGAACTACACCTAAATCAACACATGAAGAAATTTGTATAGAGCCCCTTTTAAATATAACTTCAAACAGATTTTTTCTTAAAAAAAGAAGATTAAACTGGCAATCTGCATATGATATGAAATTTTAACAAAATATTTAAAAAAAAAAAATCATTGCACACACTGGCACACTGGCCATCACACAGTTGCCTAGGAACTCCAGGTAGGGATGAAACAGCATGTAAAACTCTTTTGAAAAAAAAAAACATCACTTTTATCACTGACGATGTTGCTTAGTGAACGCTGGGCAATACCACCCTGCTATACCTAGTTTAAAAGCTGATTGACTGCCATCGTAAAACTGTTTAAATAAATAGGTCAAAGTTATAGCTTTAACAGCTAAGCACCCACAAAAACATAAAAATGAAGTGCTTACATTATTGTGGATCAACTGAAAGTTATTGCAAAATAAGTTAAACTATAAATTAAGTTAAATGTAGTTCACTAGTCCGCAACACTGCCTGCAAGGTTACAACGGTTACTACAGGACCAAATCTAGATTACATCATCTAGATTACATCCTCTGCTACAACTGCAAAAATAAGAAAAAAGCTTTCCCTTACACCTCCCAGTGTAGGAGAGAAGGTGCTTTTGTACTTGATAGAATGATTAAATTTCAAATTACCTCCAGTACTGAATACAATATCAGTTTTAAAACTGTTGATTATTTCTTTCGTACAAATAACTGGATAAGATACAGTATTTTTGCATAGCATAGTAAGTAGGCAATAAAAGAGTAGAAGATAGGCAGTGGGTTGTAAGGATTCTTTGGAATGAATTGCTCAGTTTAAAACATAAATTAGTAATATGTTTGGCAATTGCTTGAGCATCAAGTCGGCACTGACGCCTGTCCTCACCACATATTTTTGTGGTTGTATGCATGTCATATAATTTGTGATTTTCTAATACCATTATACACTGGATAGAATTCATGATTAAGCAGAATAGGTAATTTACTACAGTACAGTTTATCACAAGCAAACTTATTTCAATAAACTATTTTAAGTTTTACTTGCTGGCAGATTAATTGTTATATTTTGTCGGCCCATCCTTATCAAGTTCTTTGCAAGAAGGTTTAATGTCCTTGAATTCCTTCTCATCAGTCTGTGAAACGTCCACAATTATGTCCTCAGTCTGATGTTTTCCTTGCATTTCTTCATCAGTACCCAACATTTCTTCCTCTGGCAATGAACATATTTCATCACATTTCAGAGAAGGGAGTTTTTTCCTTTTGTGAAGGGATCCAGTGTTTGAATCTTCTTTGGCAGCTTCTTTTTGAGTCTGTCCTGCAGTAGACAAAATAACTGAACCACTGGTTTGGCTATTAAAGCAAGCAGACCTGGTGATTTTGGCAGGTTGTAGGGTGGTGTTGGTAGTGTTGGTAGTGGCAGTGAACATATCAAAGATGTCCTGGTTCTGTTGAGACTCATCAGTAGGGAATTTAGGAGAATATTTGAATGGATTTCCAGGGTAAGCCAAGGTGGTACTTGCAATATTACCTGCTAGCCCGGGTTTACCTTTCATCATTCCCAGAACTTCAAAGCGAAAGCTGGAGATATCCTGTTTGAGCTCCTATCAATTATTGGGAATCTGAGATTAAACAGTGGAAAAAATATATGGAAAACATAATACAACTGGGTATTTAAGCTTAAATGATAAAGAATTTTATGCTACCTTGAAATTTTCTTCTGTCAACCCCTGCTCTGTCTTGGCATCTCTAATCATTGCAGCCACATATCGTTTCATGAGGTTCTTCAAAACCTCCTAAAACACATTATTTTTAAACAAGCGAAGAGTTATGTTTATATTTAACCATTTACATTTAATCGAAATAGGATAGTAAAAAAAACAACAAAAATAATAAACAATACAGTACAATATAATACAAATTATTACCTGATACTCATGGCTTAATTTTACATTTTCAGCTGCACGTCTCTGCAATTACAAGAAAAACAAAAGGCTCATTAAGACAGCACCAGGTTATTTCCATTTTCACTGATTAGGTGATTTTTTTTTCTTACTTGCCCTTTTTCAATAGGTAATCGTTTGACACACATTAACATGGATGAATTCATTTTCGAAGCCACTTAGAGGCTGTAATAGTAGACAGGGTATAAACAGGCATGCATGAAAATGTATGACATACAGTGGTGACAGTACAGGTCAGAGAAAATCTCTGGAAACACTTTACCCCCAAAGTTTCAAAGGTTTCAAGACGTTTTGTGCTTGGTCTCCTAAACAAATGTGTTTTTATCCATCCAATTAGATAATACACTGACTTTGGACTGGGTATTAAATTGAATGGAGATGGCAAAGTTCCCCCTTCTTCAAAATAGCTCATCCATAATTTTGTTCGTGCAAATTTCCACTCTATGTCTGCATGATCCTGAAAAGAAACACAAACAATTCATAGAGCAGATTAGGCAGATTATTTTGATAACTCTAATGGAAAATAAATAATTGTGTAATCTTTATTTTGCTACTTACAGCAATGTGCTGATATGAGTTGTTCATCATTGCAATTAGCATGTTTAGAAGCACTACCAGGGAGATGATATTATAGGTGCCAAACATGGTAGAGCCGACAAATTCTGTGAATGTATGGTCCGGCTCCACGTTCGTCACGTACAGGTTAATCAGCCCAAAGATAGACCAAAATAATGACTGCAGTGTTTCAAATAGCCTGAAAAGAACACAACCATACATCACAGCATGCACTGTTGGAAAAGCAAACATATTAATCAAGTCAGATTTTCAGGGGTAATTTATGTAAGAATTTCAACTTGCGTGGAGAAAGCGTTGTTTTGCTGATTACAGCGGATACCCTTGCAAGTCCCGTTATTTGTTTCGTAGTAAAAATAGAGCTGGTTGAGGCCATTGGCAAATGCTAGCAGCACTAGACAGTAGATGAAGAGAAATTTAAGTATGTCCAGAAGCATGCGGCCCAATGAAATCTGTAAAGGCCCCAAATGGGAGTTGGCAGTGAAAAGACTAATGAGACGCAAGGAGCTGAAAATGTTGGCGATGGAAAACAATGCCTCTGCCACCAACGTTGGGTGCCACGTTTCCCAGGTGTCTCTCAACTGGCACTTTGCACTGTACTGTTGAAAAAAAAAAGAACAATAGTCAAACATGCTCAATATTGATAGCACACAATGTCAATTTTTCCGGCATGATGCTTGCTCCAGCACGAAGTAATAAATAAAACAGACAGACAGACAGATAGAAGCCTTTAATATAAATTACCTTAATATAGGCAACAATCTTCAGTGAAATTGTTGCAAGATACAAAGAGTTCATTATGAAATCCATCAGGTTCCACCAGTCATCTATGTAGTCCTCAAAACCACTATCCCACATCTGTTTGATCTCAGCCCATAAAAAGCCTTCAAGGATTGAAAATAAGATGGGTCATTGTTGTATTTTTGCTCAGGTATTTGTCCAGAGGCAAACACACATGAGACACAATGAATGAAATCATGTGACAAACCTCTGCTTAGACTACAGTGTTCATGTACACAGGAGTGCAGTCTAAAAAAGAGTCTGCAATATGTGTGTGTATTATTACCAAGCACCCAGGGCAGGATTATCCATTCCACAATGGTGGGTGGTGGGCCCTGACGGTGTTCCAACCGATCATCACTCTGTAGATGCTGCGAGGCCAAGAAGAGCAGGAAGAGGAAGGTCAGGTAGGAAGCAGTGTGACAGATGAACTTGATGAAAGGCTTACGGATGAATAAGCCATAGCGGCTCTTTGGAGCGATCAGGTAGAAGATGGATAACAGTGGAAACATAAGGCCAATGAAGATACAAGTGATGAGCTTTACTGCCCAGTGACGCCTCCTCCAGCCTGGGAATTCATCATACCAGCGAGACGCCAGCAGCTGCTGGCAGTTGGGCTGAGCAACAAACTAGGAGACAAAGAGAGAGACAAATAAAGATTAAAGATGTTTACATGAAATAAATTGTTTTTTATTTACCCATCTGTCTCTCAGGTCCAACCAAAAACTGACTAAACAGAAAAAAAGGTAATTAATGGTACACAAAAGATGTGCAAGTTTTTTGCCACAAAAGATCAAGAACTGCAAAACGTCTAGAAACATTCATTCAAGACAAAGAGTTTCAAAAAGGTATTTCTAAAGTGATGTTCAACGCTCTGTTAAGAAATGATTGCCAAATCTTTTCCTCATGCACATTTTCTCTGCTCTATGGGATTTGATATAAAAGTCTGTTGGACATCTGCAGATGGTGATGGAATTCAATTTCAGCGTAACCCAGTTATGGCTAAATGGATCCCAATTATGGTACTAAAAAGCATTTTGTTGCGGGTGATGAGGTCATCTATCAGTGCAGAATCTGCCTTTTCAAAGTTTCCTTCAGTAACTGTCCTGGACAGATTTGAACTTGACATAAAATGACTGGAGGCAAATGGTGGCATCTGGAAGGAACAGATTTTGTATGGGGACATTTTTTGAAGGTGAAAATGACCCTACACAGATCTCACGCTAGACTCCTACATCAATTAGTGTTCTTACTTCTATTTCACAATATATTACAAATTACATCATATAGAACATTGATATTCACTCTATTATCTAAAAATTCACAGATAACACTACCACTATTTTTAATAGTTACTGAGAATCCAAAATTCTAAATCAGTTAAATATATTTTGTACTTTTTAAACACTTAACACTTTGGATTTGGAGTTTGAGCTCAGGTTTAGAGGAAAATGTGCAAAAGCAGAGTGAGCACAGCAAGTAGCAAGAAAAGAAACCTCCAGAGAAATCTCCAAAGAATACAAGAAAGAAGACTTTCATGATCCTAATATTGCTGACATCAAACAAGTTCTTGTTTGTGTAGTCCAATTAATATTTAAGTGAATAATTTTTTTAAATCCTTGACTCACATGGCTCTGTGTATGTGTTTTTAATCTGAATTGTTATGATAATTGCTATTATTGTTATTAATAAACAATGATATTCTACACTCATGAGCCACTCTATTAGGTACATGTGTACAACATGTTACAACAAAGATTTCTAATGATGGCAAACATGGCAACAACTCATGGCATGCAGACATGGCCAGAACAACTTGCTGAGGTTCAAATGCGCACAAGAATTAGAAAGAGAGATGATTTAAGTGACGTTGAATATTACATGGCTGTTGGTGTCAGACAGGGTGGTCTGAGAAAACTCCTGATCTACTGGGATTTTCCCACACAGACTCTTCTACTGTGCACAGAGACTGATGCAAAAAAAAAAGAAGCAAAATATCCAGTAAGAAGCAATTTTCTGATACAGTTGGCTGAGGAGAATGGCCAAACGGCTTTGAAGTGATAGACTAGACATGGTGGGGTCAGAATCTGGCATAAGCAACATGAAAGCATAGCTTTTCAACAGTCCAGGTTAGTGAAAGTGGTGTATGGTGTGGGCGATCAGCATTTAAACACCACAGTGTACTTCAGTGTTGTTGCTGACCATGTTCATCCCTTTATGACCACAGTGTACCCATTTTTTGATGATTCCTTCCATCAGGATAACTCTGCATGTCACAAAGTTAAAATCAAGTCACCAGAATATTGGAAAAATGTTACTTTGTCTCATGACAAGGTAACATAATACAAAATAATACAGAGACCCCCTATGAGCAATAAACAGTGGAAGCAAAAACTACCTTTTAACAGGAAGAAACCTCGGGCAGAACCAGGTTCCAGAGGGAGACACCATGGTTGGGGGTAATGGGAACTACTTTTTATCATCGGTTCAGTTTTCTGTAAGGCCCATTAAATATAATGCTAATGCTTTTTTTTTTTTTTTTTTTTTTTTAAATGTGCTGATGTAGAATTTACAAATAATCACATAAGCTGAAAATCAAATGTCAAAAATGTTTTTAAAAAAAGAAAGAAAAAAATATTTTTCTTTTTCTTACCAAGATCATTGTTCTCACTTCAGGCTCACTGGAGTTCATTTAGGCCAAATGATTAGATAAACACAATTAGTAGGAAGGCCTGTCTAAAGCCTTTTCCATGGAGATAAATTGTAGCACACAGAACTGTTGGCAGTCATACTGATCTTTCTTATTCATGTCACCAACTGTGTCATCAAAATACTCTGCTGACTCTTAAAGCCTCAATTCTAAGACTACATGGGTGGTATGAGCCATTAACTCTGCAAATACTATACAACTGCTGTACACAAACAAGACCCAAAAGCTCCACACAGCCTCTTTAATGAGTGGAATAAATGAAAGACACCCGCTGAGTGCACGCAATGTGTACTTTATATTCCAGTCTGTTATCCAGGAAACACCAAAACAAACAAAGCAATCCTGAATTTGTAACAGTGTAAGTCGAGTTAAACCATATACCAGAAAGAGCTGCACGTGAAAACATGAATGCCAGGTGGATTGGACATTAACTGGTGTTTACTCTAACAGCTTCCTGATATAAACGCCGTGTGATGCACCGATGTGACAATAGCACTGGTTACTGTCAGGTGAATTCACAGGGAGCGGGTGGGGTCAGGTGACCTGCCTCTGCCTCTATACATGCTCTACAGAGACACCACCCTTAGCAAAACAAAACAGAGTCTGAGGGTGACTGGATTCTCCCAACACTATCCGCCGTTTAGGTGTGAAAAAAAGTTACATGTTGTGACCTGACACCAAAAGCACCACCTTTTAAAAACTTGTTGTCACCTGCTCTGTGTTAAGTTGATATTCATGCAATGTACTGTTATACTCCAATATAAATTAAATATACATATAATTATGAATGACACAGATCTTTGTGTGAATGCCACAGTATCTAATTATTAGTAGGCTTTCTTTCATTTGCAGCAAATAATACAAAACTGGTATGTAATTGATATATATCCAGAGAATATGTTAAAAGACACTAAAAGGTCCCCACCCAGTTTAAAATATTATGAGTTTGTATTTCAGGGAAATGGTCATTACTTCTCCCATCATTATTCTCAATTATCCAATTATCGTGGGATTCTCTAAGAGGGTTACTGTAATGCATCGCTAAGAGCCAGCCTGGCAATTACATATTGCTCTAAACTCCCACAGGACATCTCCACCCAGGCCATTTACAGCTCATCTTGGCGCATTTCTTGTCATCTTCAAATAGGGTGATTCTTATTACTTGTTGCCTATCTGCATGTGCACTGGTGTAGACAAATTCCTGTATTCATGTCTTTTTCACCTTAAATATATCCAGAAAAAAAGTTTTTGTTCCAATGTGACAAAGACCACATCAAAATCAAATAAAAGCTCACCTCTTTCTGGGAATATTTGATAGCCAGTTTCAGTCGGGCCAGCTCATTAATGTTCTCATCCAGCAACGGGTTGATGTCGTCACGGTAATTGAGGATTACTTCCAGCTCTCTGGAACTACGAGTCTGGTCCAAGAGGTCCTTTGCAAATTGTTTACATATACGGGACAGCTCTTCATACTCTGATTTAAATTCGTTCTCCACCGTGCTGAGCTCCTTCAGCTCCCAGCTAAGCTGAAATGCCGTGAGGAAAGGATCCTCGCTTGAGAGGGCAATGAGTGACGGGCTGGCAAGGGCCTTGTAGATGTTTAGACGAGAACGGGAGTGACGCAGGACATCCACGTCTGAACTGGACACACACTCCATACAGTTGCAACGTATAGCGTGTGGCTGGGGTATAGAAACCCCTCGCTGCAAGAGCAGTTTGATGATCTCATAGTTGTTAGTTTGAGCTGCCAGGATGATCGGAGTAATGTCTGGGGTGAAGTCTGAAAACTGTTTGTCCAGCAGAGCCGATGGAACCTTTTGAAGAAACCAGCAGAGCAACACACAAATGAATAGACATAAAATAATGCATTTACGGTACACAAACATTTTATCACAAAAGTACAATGCTTTTAAACCTCTTGCAGGAACTGAAACAACTCTTTGACTGGATCTAATTTCATTTGTCTTCAGTCTCTAACCATCTTGTCTAACAGCGAGCACACAACTAATGGCTTGTGGTTCAGCTGGCCTCAAAGTGGCTTCCTGGTTGGAAGCAACACCCTGTTTTTCCCTTTTCACAGAATACATAGAGAGAAGCAAGCAGTACTGGAAGACCTAATTTACAAAGATGTCAAGAAGCTGAACAAAAGCGGGGCCTTTCTCTAAGAGTCTGATAAACAGACTGTGGAGAATGGCTAATTTGTTGTAAAAGCTGTAGCAGAAAGGCCCACAGAAGTAGGGGTTCGGTAACTTATGAGAGAAGATAATAGCTTTATTCCCTAAATCATCCAGTCATAGCTAGAATACAAGGGCAAAGAACACACTTATTTGCATCTTATCTCTTTCAGAGTCAGACTAGAAAATAAAATGATTTTTCTCACTGCTCCTACTTAAACATATGAGGAGTTTATATACAAATATTTAACAATATATTTCTGTATATAAATATAACCATATAATAATAAGTAACTTGTAGTAAGACATTGAGACACTTCTGCTCAAATGTAACCTTGTATAGTAAACTCATTGCCAAAACATGTCTTTATACAAATATTACAAAATATAATATAATATAATGTACATTAACCACATGAGGCTCGCAGATTTTCTCAATGCCAGGCTGAACAAATAAATTAATAAAAAGAAATCAGTATGTTCAAAGGTCAGCAATAACTGCAAATCAGATGGTACCTGCTTTTCCCCACGTGGCTTCTTGTGGTTGAGCAGCAGCTCAACGGCCCCCACTACCTCTTTACGGATGGCATGTAGCAGGGCATCACCCACGTGCACATTATAGCTGAGGAGCAGCTCAATAATCTCCAGGTTCTCGTTTTCAATAGCAATGAGCAGAGCTGTGCGTCCCAGGGGGTCAACGCAGTTGATATTGATCCTGAAGTAGATCTCAGCCTCTTCCAGAGCTTGCTTCACGCTGGCGTAGTCCCCCTTGTCTACAGCCCCCAGGTAGGCCCGCTCCAGAGCAGAGAGCTCCGATTCTGCCCGCACGATCCGCAGAGGGATGCGGTCCCTGTACGTGGAGCTGTCAGCTTTCTTATAGTACAGCTGAGACATTGCTGCCCAAACTGTCTCAGTCTTCACGGAGAATTACTGAAAAATAAAGACAAGAAAAAATACCAAGTCAACTGTCAACTACTGACAAAGACTGACCGTGTTATACTTCTATACACGAAAAAGACACATTTCTGCTCACATGACACATTTGAGATGCCAGTGCATAACCAAAAACAAATAAAACAAATAAAAAAACAAATAAAAACACGTATGTTTGCCTTTAAAACATTGTAAAATATATAATTAATCACCCATACTAACACAACGAATAACAATAACATATCATCGTCATCTAAACGATGATTAAAGTTGTTTTTCGCTTAAAAATGCACGAAAACAAGCGACTAAAATCTTTAGTTTTCGTTTAAAGTACCCTAGTACTTGTTTAATTGTGGCTTTAATAATACACGAAGGAATACAAACTTTACCTCCTGATGTTTTCCGGTTGTAAATCACATGAATCAGTCGACGAAGCTCCGCGCACAGCTGCAGTCGGAAAGGGAAGCTGCGTGCTCTGATTGTTTTTAATCTCTGAAGTCTCCACCAAAGAGTCTGCAACTTAATGGCATGTCAGGTCCCCTGCCCACCCCTTTCCTTCAGTTTACCGCATATTTCTCTGTAAAATACACGTAACAAAACAGCACGTGACGTTCATCCAGGCGCAATTTCTATACACGGTAACTTTGTTTGATTTAAGGACATTAACACTGGTGTAACAGGTGTCGGGGATAATGCTAAATAAACGAAGGAACAAAACGAGGAATAACATTGCCTAGAAAACAAAAATCACTAGTCTCCTAAGGGCGAGATTAAAATCATACAAAATAAATAAATTAAAAAAAATAATAACAGTTAAAATTTGTTTATGTGAGCTATACGCCCACACGAACAAATTGTAACTGTTATTATTAGATAACGGCCAAATCATTAGATAAACATTGCTACTCGTTTGGACCCTCTTTTGCCTTCAGAATTGCCTCCCGCAGAGATTTTGTTTTTGGTAGCTGTGGCGACCATTTGAGCAGCGTGAATTGATTGTCATGTGCAAGAAACCAGTTTTAGATGAATTGAGCTTTGTGACTATAGGCGCCTTATCCTACTGGAATTAATCTTCAGAATACGAGTACACTGTGATCAGACTGACAATCCCCCACACCACTACACCACCATCACTAGCCTGAACAGTTGGAAAAAAGGCACAATGGATCCACGCTTTCATATTGCTTATGCCAAATTTAAGACTCTACCTTGTAGTTTTGTTGGAGAAACCAAAAGTCATCAAACCACACAATATTGTTAGGGGTTGGTAAAAACGATCGCCTCAATTTCCTGCTCTTAGCCGACAGAAGTGACACCCACTGTCTGCTAACGATGTTTCTTGGAAACCACAAGGAATAGATATACATCACTGCGGAGCAGATACCAAAGATCTTTGATTTCCCTGGAATTACCAACTCATGCAAAATTTGCCCTTTAGTAACATCACTTTAAAAAGCATAGATTTGGATCTGTGCAACACCCTAGCCTCCCACTTTCGTCTTTGTAGACTCAAGGGTTTTACAGACATCTCGCAACCACAGACTACTATAAGAGTGTCTTTTTTGTATTGCAAAGTTTTTGGTTATTTAATAAATGTTCACAAGAATCTACTTTACCAGTAAAAATTGCTGTTCAAGAGATCTTGTGAATTCTCTTTATCCCCAATATCCACTGGGCTGTTAAAGGATTGCTGTTTGAGTTATGTGAACAACAGCCAAATGATGTAAGATGGTTAATATGAGTCTTTTGTTGGCTAATGCAAACACAGAAGTGGCTTAAAACATTCTTTCAAAACCACCTTTTCTTCCACAGCCATCGTAGGTGCTTCCTCCTTTTGAAATACAGCTATGTGGGATGACTTTGCATGAGGTACTTCTGTACTTTTGTGAGGTGCATACTTGTAAATTCCTTTTACTCATCTTTTTTCAGCCTTTTGGTTTTGCTCCGAAGGTAATTGCTGACATTAATCAGTTGCAGGCATCGTGAGAGGACAGTCTTGAGATAATGGACTTCATCAAGTGATGTTCTATGAATCATGCACTCACATTTAGTATTTCCTCCTTTTCTTTGTAGTTGTTGCAACTTGCATGTGTAAGAGTCTTGTGTGATTTTAACAGATACTGTATGTGTGTGAGAGAACACCGTGTATGATCTGTCAAATTTCCCCTGCTTTGGAATATCTCACTTACAGGACTTGTGATCACTGTTATTGTTATAACTCCAGCTGTTATTACATTGCACCTGCAAGACATCTGCAAAACAGCCTGCTGTTTTGTGCATTTACTAATGCAATTATAACAGTGCAAAGAAAGATTTATTACAGTATATGCAGATGGTGTAGCTTTCCTTTTTGCGTCCTGTTGCTCTCAAGTAATAAACAGTGTGGCTGGGGCCGCAGGAGTACAGCTTTTACTGCAAGCAGTCTGTATAGCATGATTTCCAACACTAATGAGCAAATATAACCAGGATACATTTAGACAAAAACAATTTCCGGTTAACTTGCTTGCCATAATAACGTCCTGTATGATCAGCTCATGTCCCATATTTTATTATGATGCATTTTTGGTGGAGATTAGCTAACAGAGAGAGCTGATACATGGATGCAAGCTGGCCTTCTTTATATTACAGCCCTTTATATCCTACAACCAAACTGTAATGCACTTATATATGTTGTTTTGGTACATTTTATTTAAGACAAACTGAGACAGAGGAAGGGTGGAATGGTGGTTTGCACTGTAGTGTCACAGCAAGAAGGTTCTGAGTACGAATCTACTTTGCTGGCTATGGTCTGTTTGAGTGGAGTTTGTCTGTATGGGTTCCTTCTGCTTAATCTGGCTTTCTCCCAGAGTCCAAAGACATGCTTGTTAGGTTAACTGGTGATTCTAAATTGACTCTAGATGTGCATGGTTATCTGTCTCCCTGCGTCAGTCCTGCAACGGACTAGGAACAGCATACTCTGCCTATTACCCTTTGGCAGCTGGTATAGGCTCCAGACCAACCATGACTCTGAAATTGGATAAGTGGAAGAAAATAGATGGGTGGAAGATAAGATTATTGTCTCCCATAGGAGAAAATCATCCTGGATCAGGCAACTGCTGCATTGAAAATCAGACAACAAAAATCAAGACAAAAACCTAAAATTACTAAAACTTTTAGTAAATACAGATCACATAACAAGTAAAAACTTAATAAATAATTTCATAAACAAATATTTCAAAACCTCTTTACACTGTCATTAGGTCATGAGCTGTCCATTCATCAATTTAACCAACGGAAGGAGGAATAAATACTCTAATTTATCAGATATATTTACACAAAAGGATCTCCAACCAGAATTCATCAGCCAAACTGTGGACTGTACACAACTTTTTTGGGGAATGAGAAGTTTTGTGTCTGTTCTTATGATCTTTCCTTGTGTTTTAACCAAGCTAGAAATTTGAACTTTATACTTAGCTGTTATACAACAGATGTAGCAGCACTGCATAACATTTTCTCAGTGGAATATGAAAACCCAGATGGCCTCTGGTATACACACCTTAGTATGAACAAGTATTGGCCTCTTTCTTGATTTCTTAGATGCATATTTGTCATGTGTTTGTTTTAGATTATCAAACAAATCTGAATATTAGACAACGATCAAATGCAGTTTTTAAATGATCGTTTCACTTATTAACAAAGCTATCCAAACCTACCTCACTCTATGTGAAAAAATAATTGCCCTTTAAACTTAATAACTGTTTGTGCCAATATTTGTAGCAAGAGCTACAACAAGCATTTGCAAATATCTAGCAGTGAGTGTTTTTACATCAGTGCAGAGGAATTTGCAGAACTGGTGATTATTGTTATTGTTGTCATTAATCTGCTCTGTTCCGAAGTGTTTTAAATCAAGCAATTTTCTGGTCGAGAGCAGAATTCATGGTTTCATCAAAGACAGCAAGGCATTCAGGTTGTAAAGCAGCATACACTACCACTACCATGTATGATTGTGGGTGTGGTGTTCTTTTCATGAAATGCTGTGTTAGTTTTATGCTAGACGTAATAGGACTCAAACCAGCTGTGTCTTTCGATTGTGGCATAATGTGCTGCTTTTTGAGCTCTTTTATCCTGCTTCACTTCAGAGGGGTTCTATTTAAGTGATTTCTTGATTCAACAAGTCTGGCAGTAATGAGTGCTGGGTGTGGCTTGTGAGATTGACTTCAGATTTCCAAGTTGTTAATCAAATCATCATTTAACAAAGGCAGCAATCACCTTTTTACAAAGAGCTAGACAGGTTTAGATAGCTTTTTCCCCCCTTAATAAATGACATAATTATTTAAAAACAGCATTTTGTATTTACTTGGTTGGCTTAATCTAATATCAAAATGTGTTTGATGAACAAATTGCAAAAAAACAACTAAGAAAACAGAAGCTAAGAAATACATTTTCATGTCACCATATTTGCCAAATAAGTACATTGTCACCGTGTTCCCCTAATATTTCTGCTCGCTAAGTGCATTGGCTTCTCTGGTGGAGAGGTCTGATCTCCACCAGATCTGGGATTACTACAGTAATTTCTTTCATTTTCTGTATATCAGCCTGTCCTGTCCAATCCTGCTTTATGGCTGTTAATATCTGAGTTACCTGTGAGTAAACTAACATTAGCAGTGGCATCAGAAAACTTTGCAATATGGTATAATATGTCAACGTGGTAAAGCTGGGAGCTTTTTAAAAAGCTTGATAAAGTCACAGACCTGGACACCTGGTTTTGAGGGCAAGCTCATAATCAGAGATGTTTAAGAGACATGATCCCAATACCATATTCAAAGAAAAAACTATCAACATCATAAAAATTTAAAGCTTGGTATTGGAAACTATTATCACAATTTCTTTTATCACTAATGCTAAACACAACAGAAGCCTATGAATGTTCTTCGTGGCAGTGTTTGCAAGCACATCAGTGAAATGGGCCCACATTTTTTTAGATTTATTTTAGGAAATTTTGCTTTTATTTGACAGTCAAACATGGAAGAGTAGACAGGAAAAGGGGGCGAGAGAACAGAGGAAGATATGCAGCAGGTCACAGACTCAAACCTGGGCTGCACTTAGGCATATAGGCGCCTGCTCACCTGGTGCCCAGATGTACATTCTTTTAAATTTATAAGCCACACCCTTTAATTATGTGGGATTTTACTGGATAGAAATTGTGATTTAGAGTTAAACAACCCTCACCAAGTCACTTAATGCATTTGCCACTAGAGGGCAGAGGGATGTTGCCTTCTCTTCAGAAATCCTAGTGACCTCTTAAATAATGTCTTTCTTTCTTTCTTTCTTTCTTTCTTTCTTTCTTTTTACACCACCAGGCTACTACAGTTTTTTATTTTTATTCATATGTATATACAGTGTCCAAAATGTATTAGACCACTTGTCATTAAAACAAGAAAACACAAATATTTTAGAAATCTGCCAAATGTATTTGACTAATTTATTTGTTCAGAAATGCAAGTAAATAAGTTCCACTTGGTAGTTTAGTTTACAAAATCTTAATGTGCTTTACTGTTTTGTATTTGTTTTTGTAAAACAGTGAATTTGAAAGTTCATTGAAATTCATTGAAAATATCATTAGCAAGCTCTTTAATCATTTTGATTAAAGTGCTTGTGGATACTGATGGATTAAGCATAACAGAAATATGAAAAATAATTTTGGTAATTACTAAAATTGCAATTTAGGGTAAATCTGATATAAGCCTTTCACTGACTTGTGGTCAAATTGTTAAGCACTGAATTTACTTACAAGATCATTATAAGACAGTTTCCAACCAGTGAATTACAGAAAGGCTTTTCAGGAGTATACAAACTTCCTTAAGAGGAGAACGTTCAATGAGAGTTAGAAATTCTAGGTCAAACGTTTGTTAATGATGTTTGTTGTTCCTCTAAGACTCCTGCGACCCAGTTCGGCTTGTTGATTACTATTTTCACTTTTCTCAAGTATGCAATGACTCTTATTTTCTGTGCCAGCACTTGGGATTTATGTGTTTAATCTGCACATAATTAATAACAAGAACTGCTGTGCACTTACAGAAAAAGGTCTCAGTAGTAAACTTTTGATCAGGTTTCTGGTGCACCAGCCATCAGCAGATATTTCTAAAGTTATGAGATTGTATTAAGTATGTCAGGAATATTGATACACACATTGCTGTATCACTGTGAAATTGTACCACTATGATAAATTGTGCTTTCGTCATTCAAGACAAATGTATTAACAATATATCAATAGATTTTTTGTATCTGTTTTAAGGGTTACAGTTGTTGATTTTGTTGTTGGTTGCTTTAATGAGAAAGCTACTGTATGACCAGGTTTTGACCCTACTTCTATTTAGTCATTACTTGATAAATTGAATGAACTTTGCCTGGTACAGAAGGCCAGACATATATAAGCCCTCCTTCTACCTCACATTAGTCAGTCACTATTTGGTGGATGTTTCCTCAGTCTGTTTAAAAGTCATGACTGAATTAAATAATAACAATAAGAACAAAAATAAATGATTAAATAAAAGAAAAACTGAAATAAACAAAGTATACATAGTTATAGGTACACCGTTTCCCATTATTGTGCATTATGTATGCTCACTTTTAACAGGACCTCAGGGCATTTGCTCTGCCTGTGGGTGTAGAACTCATTTGGCATTGCAGTCCAGCTTCTGTCAATTAGATGTGGTATGTACTGGCCAGGTTCTGACCCTGCTTCTAGAATTGAACACTGATGCAATAGTCAAGCTAGCAATAGAAGTTCAAAGTCACTTGATGAGATCTTGAAATAATTAAGCCCGGCAGTCTTTCAGTAGTGAGAAAACACAACTATGGAAAATAGCGCGACTGACAAGCTGAACCAAAATGAACACGTCTGAAAATTTCATTGTAGCACGGTTCCCATGTAATTATTGAAAGATCCATGCATGTACGTTTTCACTGTATGCATGTGGATGAAATTGTGCTGTAAAACATAGTTAGTACAAAGTTGTAATGTCCTTGTTCAGCTTAATTTTAATTAATCAAGACTTAAAAATAAACTACATTTTTGTATCAGTTCTGCACTAGACTAAGACTTTTTTGTCTGTATTTCTTAACATTTTATCATGCTGTCACACAATAATATATTTCTGATGCAATACTGTATGCTTTACTGTATAATGTGATGTTGCCATCTTCTGGTAGTGGCAGTGAAGTAAATAGACATGTATTCATGCATATATATATATATATATATATATTCAACTCTGCAATAATTTATATTTTGTAAGCTAATTTTGCATGTTCAAATAATTTAGGGAAAAATAAGAAACAGTTCTGCTTTCTCTCATTTTACATATGTGGTTTTGTCTCCTAGCACACTTCAGGGACTTGTTATCTCTGTTTGCTACCTGTGGAGAAGTGATGATGCGTGTAGGTTATAGGTTCTGTTTATTTCTGTCTACAGGAGTATTAACAAGCTCAATGAGATCAGCGGTGCCCCATAACCTGAAAAAAATGAAGAATTTGTCAGTTTGTGTGCTGGTGCTTATAAGAGCTGTCAGCAGGGAACATACAGGTACGCATGAGGAGGTATGCATGAGTATGTGTGTTTGTGTGCTGTGCCGGCGGTCAGGGGGTTAAAAATCCCCCTTGAGTCTTCACATCTACCAGAAAGCATGAAAAGCACCTTGTTACAGCAGTTAACTTTAACAGATGACAGCTGGCTTTGGCAGCTAGGGGCTAATGGAAAGATTAAGTCAATTACAGCTTGGCAGGGGGACTTAGAAATATTTGAGACATTCCCCAGCATATTGGAACAATAGGCATCTACATATGTGCTCTCACTCTAAGGCAGTAAATATCATTATGTCAGAGTAAATAAAACAAAAATGTGCTTAGTTCGGTTTCTAAAATAGATTAATCTGGATCATATCACAACAATCACAACATTGAAATGCAGACAGAGTTAAATTGTTATTATCTCCACATGTGCTGTGTATGCAGCTTTTTCACGAGCATCTAGTGATTGCTCTCTGTTTCGTCCTGATGGTATCGCCGATTTAGTCCCCAACTTTGATCAAACAGAGACGAGAGAGAAAACACATTCAGCTCATCATAAAGTGGAAACTGAAAAGTTTAACAACCTGAAAAGACTGCCTAAAATGAAGTGCTTGGTCCACTTCAAAAAAGATCTGGCACTTAAAAAAATAAAATAAAATCAGTGCAGAAGATCATGAACTAAAATTTGTAATTTCCCACACCGATTACTCTGCTCAACTTTTTCCGCTCATGACAAAATGATGTGCAGAAGTCACGCAGTGACTCTGACCAGTTGAAATCTCATTTCTCTTTCTTCTTGTGTAGCATAAACGAGTTCATCCCACACGGTGGGCATAAATGTTAAGTGCCTCTTAGCTTGAAAACTCATCAAGAGTAGGAAGGCCTGTGGGGTATCCGGCAGCAATCCGATTAACTGATGTAACCTTTGACCTGTAGGCGACCACATCTCTACAGGAAGCCCATAATTTTGAGTTTTAATAACACATAAAAGACTGCACACAGTTTTCAGTTACAGATGAATGGGTAAATGTGCTTGTGTCCTTAGCTGGCACTATATCGAGCCAAGCCATAACGAAGGCAGTTTTGACAGTAACCTGGTGCCCCTCAATTGCTTTAGCATTGTTGCACTGTGGAGGATTTGTAACACAGACTGACACATCACACTTGATTAAAATCTCATTATAAAATGGTTACTTACAAGAGGGCAACTACATCAAACAATTAGCAGCACATAGAGGAAATGGTTTTATTGTAGATTGGAGACTTGTGAACTCAGATCAGACATTTTATTATTAATCCAAGCTCTGTTTCTTTTACTCTGTTGGTTCACATGTTCCAGACCAGAGGATTTCCACTGGGCCACATGCCATCAGACTTTTCCATAGGCCAAGGATTCCCCACACCACACTGCATACATATTGTCATTTACAGTTATCCTAACATGACCACTAACAATACTATATCCGTTTTTTTCGTGATTCATCTGATTGTTTTATTCATGCCTTTTCCCATTTCTTATTTTTCTCATGCATATATTTTTCAACCACTATCCCTTATTCCTTATTCCAGGTTCTTTGCATGATTTTTTGCACATTTTTTTTTGACATATTACTGGTTAATGAACCAACTGCATTGCTGAACTAGATTTTTTTCCTGCCCCATAGACAAACCTGGTTATGATCATTAATAAAAAGTACAATTTTTCTTTCTTGATTTGCCTCATTTGCAAACATCTTCAACTTAAATTTTAACTTTTATGCAATTTTTTTCTAAAGTCACCTGAAATACCATGTTTCATTAAAAATCAATATCCATGAATAGCTATAATTTTAAAAAAAAAAGGCAAATTAAAAACACTGCTATTGACTAAAAGAAAATTTAAAGTCTGTTTTTTCGTTACACAATTTATAAATGATGATCACATTCATAATTCTTTAATTTTCTGAATTCTTTTATTGCTCAACAAACTTCATTCTGAAATCGGTGGAGAATGACGTTCTTCTACAAACACATCAGTCACACTGGCACCACTTTTCCACCCATGTATCCAACCTGTTAAGGCTAAAATGCTATAGTCTGCAGTTTTCCTGATTCAAGTGGAAGTCAGCATAATGTGGCCAACCTATATTTTATACACACGAAGGTAGCTCCACATACACATAAAATTATGTCCCAGTTCATAGAATTGGTTCTATCTGTTGATTATCCCTGGATTTTTGCAAAGTACTTTGCATTGTAGCTATTTATTTAAAAGAATGCCATAAATATACTTGACTTGTTTTGCAAGCAGTATGTGTGCTCGGGCCATATTTTATAGTCTTAATTCATGGGTTCACAGACACCTGGGGAATTTGGGAGTGCAAATAAAGAATACGATTACACTTCACTAGATCAGCTGCCTTTTTGTTCTTTAGTATCCCAAGAGTAAAATAAACGAGAGAAGATGGATTTGGCTGCTGGTAGGCTGTGCATCGTGCTTTTGTGGGTTATACTTTTATAGGGAAGGGCAGAGAAGCTGGCATCTTTTCAGTTTAGAGGTTCAATTCAGTGTTACAGAGAAATGATGAGCTAAAATAGCCCTAATGAGATCACTGAGTCCAGGGTTGCATTGTCTCTGAATGACCACCAGCAAAAATAGTCCTGATAAGTCAAGGCAATTGTTGGAACAGAGTCACTTATGAACTCTGAAGCAAACACGGTAGTTCCAAAGGAGACATTTATCAAGAGCACAAGGGAGAAAGGGAAGCGGCTTAATTAATTCAGATTTAATTAATGCATTGTGTGGTCTATTAATTACAATATTGCTTTTTTTAAGAGTTGCATTCCACCCACATTTAAAGGGTATAAATCTCAAATGATGTTAATGCCAGACATAGTGGTTAATGTTAATAATGACAGAATACACACATAACAAAACAATGTGAAGAGTCTGTTTGGCTCCAGATTTGAGCTCAGGCTGAAGGCACAGATGGTCCATCCTGCAGCGCCTCATTATCCAAGTATCAGGTTGACTTGATGTCACTTCTCAGAGCTCAAGGCGCCTTACATGATGTATATCTCTGAGAAAATGGTTAAAATAACAGTGTTGTTACTGACAGGAGGGAATACAAGTCTTCCAGTATTTAGCCTGTTGGGAGGGCATCCAGCTGAGAGGAAACTGGAAGCTAGGTTTTCAGTAAACAACAAGCAAAAACATGGCATTTTTGGATATATGATCCACCTAGTGTAAATATATGTGTCTTTTTGTTCTACATAGACACTGTCTTTGGACGGCTGGTAGAAGTGTAGTTAGCTGTCACCAAAGTTGTCTCGAAACAAAGTAAACCAAGGTTTGAGTGTTAACAGCGACAAACAAAGAGTAGATGAACTCCCGAACAAAGAGCCTGGAAACTTTTGTTGTCAGCTGTCAGCAGTGTGAAAACTTGAGCAACCTGAAATCAGCTCCTACTTCGATAAACACAAGTGGTATGTGAAATTGAGCCGAAGTGCAATTTTTAAACCTCAGTCCCACCTGGGCCATGTGTTACTACCCAGCAATAAATCCTCTACACATCAGTCTTCAGTTGCTGCATGGACTGACAGTTCTATCTACTAAGAATGATTGGTCATTTTCAATAAATTTGATATAAATGTGATATGACAGAATATCATCAAACTTCCCCAAAATAAGCCTGAAGGTTTGGATATGATCCAGTACCTTCTCTGCCATTGCTGCTGTCAGAAAGTCCTATTCATCTTCTTTTTCATTTTCTCTTGTAACTGGGAGCTGTCAAGGACTGGGAGCTTTGCCTTGCAGTTTGCTGGGCTAGATTTATAATTGGACCCTGTCAACAGTGTCCAGTGCAACTCAAGTGCAACGTTTGTTATGGCAGCTACTGTGTACTGATTTCAACACATGCCAGCTGCAAGATGGTTTGTGTGTCATTAATGCATAACTATTGGTAAGTGCAGACACAATGTGTGCGTCCTCAAGCTTGTGGATGGAATGAAAAATCATCTAAAGGGGATCAAAAGAGAGTGAGCGCAAATGAAGTCAGATTTTTCCAGGCACTGTAAAGCTCTAGAGTTGCTGCCTATTTACAGGGAATCTTAGGTATCTGTATACATACTATATACACAGCTGAGCAGCTATTCCTGCAGGTGGGCTCAATGAATACCACGGCTGTGTTGTAGAAATCTGTCTTGCTGACATTTTAATTGAATGTGAGAACAGTAAAATACCACACATGTTCAGGATTTTGCATTTTTTTTCTCCATACACTCCCCTTTGGACGTATATCTGATTCTACCAGACAAATTTCTTAATCTACCAGATTTGTAATTCTTATCTGACTGTGCAGCAGTGCTCATGGCACCAAAATCAACCCTACTTGGAATAAAATTCAGTCATTCTGTCCTGCCCTGCTGTGTAGTGCAGTATCTTTGTGGGTGTTCTTTTCATCAACACTGGTTCTCCAGGTAAGTGGTACAGAGAGAGGTTCATGACTGGGCTTGTCAGCTTGTCAGAGGAAAGTGCTCTGCTGGGGAAAGCACCTGACATCTGGAGGACCTCTGTGATTAGATTGCCCTAGCAAGAAGCAGGACAATGTTCCCACATGATTTGGATAAATAGAACTTTTGATCCCATTAGGAGTGGATTGTGAGCAGGGTTAAAAAAAAAAAAAGTGAGGACTGCCTTCAAAGCATAATTTAAATCTCTAGTGACAAAAACAGTGACTTCTTAAATAAAACAGAAAACATTAAAACAGTTAATCCTGCAAATTGCAAATTGCACGAGATATTAATATAATGATAGACCAAATTTTCCGAAATGGATTAAAAACAAACAAACATGCACACAACAGTAAGTATTAAAAAATGTGAGTTTGGAGGGTAATGAAGACGTGCAGAGCATATTCACTCCAGCGCAACCCAGGAGAGGGAGACAAAGCTCTTCTGCACTCACATTGATACAGCTGGACTTCTGATTCCCTTATTAATGTGGATATTTTGGAGTAATTAAACTGTATATTTAATAAAGACTGCTAGTCTGCTTTTGGCGTGTTTAAACGAAGTAATTTGCTCACATATCTTATTGCAAGTTCTGCTGGGGACATACGCAAAGTCACGTCTAATACATAAATAGCACCACATTCTTTTACTAAATGAAACTGAGCGTTTATCCGACGCGACATTCTTTTTCCGCCCAGAATGACACAAACCACGTCCATTTAAAACCTGGCTAACGCGTTCCGGAGGAGAGATATCGACCAATTGGCTGAGTGGAGGGCGTGGCTCTCCTTACTCCAGCTAGGCAGGAGTATGAAGTTTGGGCTATCAGTGCACAGCTACTGTGAGAGAATGGTGCACCTCAGTGCTCACAGGTGCGTGATATTATCCAACTCCGATTTTGTACTCTTGCAACTTTAACCGAGGTACGCGGTTTACAAGGTTGCATGCACAAAGTTGAAGGTGTTTCCTCTGCAGTTCCACTCTACAAATGGCTTGGATTATTCACCCGCATCTGCACGGGACTGGCGCCGCTCTGATTCTGCTCGCAGTGATTCTGACAGGTGATGTGGTTGCACAGGTTTTTGACAGCTATGGATTATCATACGCTTTGAGGGCTGAGCTGTCAGAAGACACGATATTGGTTGCCAATAATGGGATACGCGTGCCTTTCGGGAGATCAGTCTTCATTGATCCCATCAACGATTTGGTTATCCAAGTTCAGCCCGGTGATAGATGCAGCATAACAGTCCTAGACAACGATCCTTTGTCTCAAAGGCCTGGACACCTGTCTCCGAAAAAGTTTCCGTGTGAATTTGGTCCCAATGACGTGAAGTATTCTCACTTTGGATCTCGGAGTCCCCCGAAGGATAGAGTGAGGTTACAACTCAGGTACGACACGCAAACGGATACAATTATAATACCTTTTATGATGGAGGTGGAGGTTATTTTTACACAGCTGGAGGTGCTGACGAAAAACATGCCGCTCACTGTTGAAAAACTGCTCGGCACAAGTAATCCCATCGATAAGAAAATTTTAGAATTCACCTATGATAGAAGTGCGCATCAGTGCAAAATAGCTTCCCTCTCCAGTGGCAATGTGCTGCCCAGGTATGGAAAACTTGTGGATGAAGAGAGCCTCGGAACAATGGTGGACTGTGATGAGTTTATTAAAATGAACACCCGTTATCAGCACACTTTCGCTTTGAAGTCACCTAACAGAGATTACATTCCGATGGTTGTGGAATTACATGATAAAGAAGGCAATTTGCTCAAGCAGGAATTTTTCCAGATTCTGGTCAGAATCAAAGAGGGAGAAGACAACATACCTCCTAAACCCAGCTTTGTTGCCATGATGATGATGGAAGTAGATCAGTTTGTAATGACAGCAATAACCACAGATATGCTGGCTGCAGAGGATGTTGAGTCTAATCCCGATGAATTAATCTTCAATATTACATCTCCCCTGTCCTTTGAGGAAGGCTACATAGTAAGCACTGATGATAGGAATTTGCCAATAACCTCATTTTACCAAGGAGACCTCAAAGAGCTGAAAATTGCCTACAAGCCCCCTGCTGTGGATTCGAACACTGAGAGGATTTTCCAGATTGAGTTTGAGGTTGTGGATGGAGAGGGAGCTGTGTCAGATCCTTTTGCTTTCATGATTGTTGTAAAGCCTATGAACACGCTGGCCCCTGTGGTTACTAGGAATACTGGACAATTGCTGTATGAGGGTCAGTCCAGGCCTCTGTCCAGTTCACAGAATCTGGAAATCAGTGATGAGGATAATTTAGAGAAAGTCAAAATGACTGTTATTGATGGCCTGAGGCATGGTGAATTGACTGTTCTGGGCTCCAGGAGGAAATTTTTCACCCCAGCTGACCTTGATGCTGGTGTAGTAATTTATCAACATGATGGCAGTGACACGTACAGTGATAATATTGTTTTCAGAATGACAGATGGCACAAATGAGGTGGAGTTTCTGTTTCCTATTACTGTTGTGCCAACAGATGACGAGCCTCCCATTATAAATGCCAACACTGGTTTGGTTTTATTCAAAAACCAAATGATGCCTATCACCTCGCTTATGCTCAGTGCAGCAGACATTGACTCAGAAGATTCCACAATTAAATTCACAATCGAGCCTCCTTTTTCCACACTGGGACAGGTGATGCTGCGTCAGTCTGAGGCCCCAGAAGACCCATCAACCTGGAAGTTTAATACAGAGGACGAAATGTATGAGAAAGTAGTGACTGAATGGCTGCAGCAGGATATTACTGATGGTAAACTGTTTTACAAGCACATTGGACCTCACAGTACCAGCACAATCATGGATCAGTTTGTGTTTACGGTTCAAGATGACAATGACCCACCAAATCAATCAGGTCAAAGCTCATTTGTCATCAAAATTCTCCCTGTTGACGACCTTCCACCTGAACTGTACCCTGGGGCGACGCTGCAAATGACTGTGCATGAGTATCAGCTTACTTACTTCCGAAAGAAATTCCTCCGTTACACTGACCTCGATTCAGACGATCGTGATCTCAAATATACAATCGTGCAGCCACCGACAGACACAGATGAGAACAGCCCTGTTGTACTGGGAGCTTTGGTATTGACTGAAAATCCAAACACCGAAGTCACAACTTTCACTCAGGCTCAAATCAATCACCACAAAATAGCTTACAAACCACCTGATCTTGAGCTTGGAATTACCACTCATGTTTTGCAGTTTAGATACACTGTTGAGGATGTTTCTGGGAATACTGTAGAAGGGGTTTTCACTATATTTCTAAAGCCTGTGGACAACAAGCCGCCTCAAATAAAGAACTCTGGATTTACTGTGCTTGAGCGTGGCAGACATATCCTTACGAGTGCTGAGCTGGACACCTCTGACACAGACACGGAAAACAAAAAGATAACTTTCACTTTAACTCAGCCACCACTGCATGGTCAGCTCCAGTTTACATTCATTGATATGACCAAAGGAAATGCTTTCAGTCTAGAGGATATTGCAAATGGCCTAATTTCATACATTCATAATGGAGATGAATCAACAGTGGATTCCATACAAATAGATGTCAGCGATGGGGTGCACATAGTCCCGATTACTATAAAGATCAATGTGAAGCCAATTGATGATGAGGCTCCAACTATAAGTCTTCCTGCTGGCACAATTGGCTCCTACATAGATGTACTGGAAAATGGAGCAACAGAAATCACAAGTAATGTCATTCAAGGAAGAGATGAGGACACAGATGACCTCAGACTAACCTTCATAGTTGAAGACCCGCCGTCATTTGGTGAAATCCTGGTTAGAGGTGTTTCATCGGGCACATTCACCCAAGCTGATATTATTAATGGCTTTGTGGTCTATGCTCACACAAGTGGGGAGATAGGCTCGAGCACAAAGGAGGACTTTTTCAATCTCACTTTGACAGACATGTCTGATGAGTGGACTGTGGGAGGAAATAAGATCACAGGTGTCAGAGTGCATGTCACCATTCTTCCTCTGGACAGCCAGGCTCCAGAGGTCTTTGTGGGGCCGCAGTTCACTGTTGTTGAGGGAGAGAAGAATGTCATTCAGATTCTCCACATAAGCGCAGATGATGTCGACACCCCCAGCGATGACCTTCTATGTACAATCATCGTACAGCCAACTTCAGGGTATGTGGAAAATATTTCCCCAGCCCCAGGCTCAGAGAAATCCAGGTCTGGAACAGCTATTAGTGCTTTCACCATCAAGGACATCAAACAGAATCACATTTATTATGTTCAAAGCATTCACAAAGGAGTCGAGCCAGTAGAAGACAGGTTTACATTCAGATGCTCTGATGGCATCAATTTCTCTGAAAGGCACTTTTTCCCCATCTCCATAATCCCCTCTAATGATGAAAAGCCAGAGATTTACATGAGAGAGTTTGTGGTTATGGAGGGCATGAACATAGTTATTGACACTCCCATTCTGAATGGTGCTGATGCTGATCTCCCCTCTGATCAGCTGACATTCATCATCACCAAACCCCCAAAGCATGGATTTATTCTCAATCAGCTCACTACTGGCACCATCCCCGTGTCTAACTTTACCTTGGATCAGATCAGGGAGGCCTCCAGCTACGTGTATGAGCATGATGACTCAGAGACCACAGAGGACAGCTTTGATATTGTTCTCACAGATGGAAAGTTCAGTGTGGAGAAAACAGTCATTGTTATGATTATCCCTGTAGACGACGAAACCCCAAGGATGGCAATCAATGATGGCCTTGAAATAGAGATAGGTGATGTGAAAGTCATTAACAGCGATGTTTTAAAAGCTACTGATCTGGACTCTGAGGATAGCACGCTAACATATATAATTCGATACGGACCCGGTCAAGGGTATTTGCAAAGAGCGACGCCTTCGGGGACGTTGCAAAATATCACAGTTGGAATGAATATTACACAAAGCGAGGTGGATCAGGGTCTGATTGTGTACATCCACAATGGACAAGAGGGAATTCGAGACCTCATCAAGTTTGATGTGACTGATGGCATCAACCCTTTGATTGACAGATACTTCTATGTTACAATCGGCAGCATAGACATGGTTTTCCCTGATGTGGTCAGTAAAGGTGTATCTCTTAAAGAGGGTGGCAGGGTTACTTTGACAACAGACCTCCTCAGTACCAGTGACCTCAACAGCCCAGATGAACACTTAGTTTTCACAATCACCCGAGCGCCAGTGAGAGGACACCTGGAGTGCACAGACACACCTGGGATGCCCATCTCATCCTTTACACAGCTCCAGCTGGCTGGCAACAAAATCTACTACATTCACACATCGGATGACGAAGTGAAAATGGATAGCTTTGAATTTGAAGTGACTGATGGCTATAATCCCGTGTTCCGCACTTTCCGCATCTCCATCGCTGATGTGGATAATAAAAAGCCTGTACTGACGGTACACAGTCTGGCAGTAACTGAGGGAGAAAACAAACTCATCACACCTTTCGAGCTAACAGTTGAAGACAGGGACACCGTTGACCGTTTCTTGAAATTCACAGTCACTCAGATTCCAGTTCATGGTCGCCTGCTCTTTAACAACACCCGGCCTGTCACCTCATTCACAAAGCAGGACTTAAATGAGAACTTGATCAGCTACAGGCACGATGGCACAGAGAGTACAGAGGACAGTTTCTCCTTCACTGTCACCGATGGCACTCACACAGACTTCTATGTCTTCCCCGATACTGTATTTGAGACCCGAAAGCCTCAAATGATGAAGATTACCATCCTCTCCGTGGATAATGGTGTACCACAGGTTCTGGTTAATAAAGGTGCCCCAACACTGCGGGTTCTGGAGACAGGCCACTTAGGCTTTGTGATCACTAGTAAGACCCTGAAAGCAGAGGACAGAGACAGCATTCAGGACTCTGTGACCTTTAAGATTACTGTAGCACCAGAACATGGCTACCTTATCAACCATGCCAGAGGAAATGCAACTATCAACAGCTTCACGCAAGGTAAGAAGGCTGCTCTTTAAAACTTTTCAGTCCTGTGACATTCTGATGGATTTACAATCTGCTGCAGTAAAACTCACATAGAAGACTTTTTAAAATATTCGGAGCAGTCTGATGTGAATTTAATCTTACCCTGCTTTTACTTAGACTTTTAAATGGCCTTACTCCAATGGTCTTAAAAATCATAAACTTTTTGTTTTCACTCTAGAGAGCGCCTGTTTATAGAAAGAAGTATGCTAGTGCCTCAGGCTGACTAGTTCTCTCTGGAGGAGAGCATTTTTCAAACAGTGCCTAAAACATTTCACTTCGGAGGCAACTTAGGGTGGTTTGTGCTTTACCAGAGGAATATAACAGTAGACAAGAGAATTACAGACGTGATGATAAATAATGTGAACATGCAAACATGTCAGAGGGAGAGAGATGTGGTATTCTAGCTCCCAGCAAATCACTGGCTTTGTAAATAACATGGTGCAGTACAGAAGTTACATTTCAAACAGACCAGAGGGGTGTCTTGGTAATGGCAAATATCAGGATAGCAGCCACAGTCAATATCCACGTATTCCCTGCTTTTATTTACTAAGCCACTGTGAGATGCTTTCCCCTAGAGGCCTGTTCAATATTTCAAGAGTTCTCACAAGAGTAAACAGACAGTAAATAAAGACACTATCTCCTGGGCATTTGAAAGTTTAGGCTACACATTTGTATGCATCTGTCCCTTTGAAGGGAGATATTCTGACATAAAATATTGAACGCAGCAAGTGTGGAAACTTTGCAGTTTTTAGTGCTATAAGGAAGCCTGTCTAGCACCACGCTATCAAGATGGCAAGCAGACAGACTGCTGTGATGGCATCCCACGAGTCAAGCTGGTCTTAATGTCCGGCATCATTCAAGAGTCTTATTTGTTTACAGCCCTTTCAGGCAGTTCTTTTTGCTCGGATTCCCCTGGCGCTGTCAGCGTGCACATTTAGGCACACAGGCACAAAGACACTGACAAGTAGATAGGAACAAACTGAACATATTTTGTTAGTTGTTTTTGCCAAATAGCTGATGCAAAATTTTGTGAGCAGGATTTTGCTTGTACTTATGTAAATGTGCTCTTTTTCAGCTGAAATTGACGACATGAGCATATGCTATATTCTGAGGGATGGGGACAACGCGACAAACGACATCTTTCATTTCTCCATTGAGGACAGCGGTAAGTTCCTCAATTTAAACATCCACTCTCGGAGTTATATTGAGTGATAGCCGTTAAATCTGAAATGAGTCTGTGACACGCTCACTTTTGAGGATGATACAGTGAATTTGTCACGCTGTTGCTGTTTAATAAATTCAGATTTCTCTAAGAAGGGAAAGACTTGAATCCACTCAACAATGTACCTAATTAGGCAGAATTACAAATCAAAAGGCATCTGCAAAGATTGCAGAGATTTCCATTATTTCAGCTTAAGTAAGTGAGATAACAGGCATGCAGTGAAATAGAAGGAAAGATGTACTGTTTCTAGATAGCTTTTGTTTATGCTCTGGTGAATTTCATTCCACCAGCATTTCGGAGAAAAAAAGAATGTTAGATCTTTTACGCCTATTAAAATTTTATTCAAATATTCATTAGTATATTCAGTAGTTTGTCCTACTGCAAATGATGCCATAGGTAGGTCAGTCTTTTAGCACCTAACCGTAGTCGCTCATTATTTTTTAGAAAGTAATGATTGATTTAGCCAGTTACTAATTAGTAGAGCTGTAGATATGTAATCAGATGCAGGCTCTGTGAATGGTTTGAGGCAATCATGTCGGTGTTGCCGATTAGCAGAAGCAGTGTGCCTGACAGTGTGTCCTTTCTGCTATCCTTCAGCTGTGATGAGTGAGCACAAAGGACGGCTCTAATAGGGGCCCTCTTTTCCCACAAGCACCTCAGTGAGCACCCATTCTCATTTCTCATTTTCCGTGCCTTCGGTTTGATATTTGACAGGTTAAAATCAATCTCAACAGGTGGATGGGGTGCTAATAAGAGATGACTCAAATGCAGGAGCTGGTACTGAATATCAGCAGTTGAGCCCATGCAGATTTTTTTGTTGCTGAGTGAGGGCTCAGTCCCTTATTATTGTCTCACTTGGGCTTTCTTTTTTTGTTTTGTTTTAATGGATCTCTGTGGGCCTGTCTCCCTCTTTGTCACTTTCTTTCTCTGTGTACCTTGCTTGATGCTTGATGACACACATATCCCCATACTGGTAGTTTATCTTCCAGACTGGCAATTAGATTCACTCCTTTCAGCGCTCACTGCGAGACTTCAAAACAGCTTTTGTCTTATTCCGTCCTCAATCATAGTTATGTCCTCAAACAAAACAAAGCATAAAATGGCAACTATCAGATACAGTGCACCTCTCTAAAATGTCATTCTTTGATATGAAAATTGTACTTTATAGTGGCACCTAAAGAGCTTAACAAATTGATGAATGATCTCATTGGATGGCCGATCCATAAGGACTCACCACGTACTGCACTGCAGTTTTTGAGGCAATCAGTGAAGATTTTTTTTTTTAATAAGATTTAAGCTGGGCTGGTGGCTGCCCTAAATCCCTAGACAGAGCCTGCAGCTCTTTGAACAGCCATGTTGTGGAGGAGCTGAATGCCGTACACTGGCACACAGCTGCACTATGTCATGTTCAGCAGTGGAAAACATTCTCTTTCTCGCTTCAAGTTCATTGGGAAATTTACCAAATGCACTTGGCAATGCTATGAGTGTGAAAAGTTGCTTTTCATGTTGCAGCTGTTCAGTGAGATTCCACGGGTTTATGCCAATAGTTGTGACGAACTGTGAATGTAGTCACAGTTTCGAGTATGTGCCTGCTGCTGACTGCTGATTACCATAATTTGTGTGCTTAAGCGTTCTGGTCATTGTTTAAACTGCACATGTGCAAAGCTATTGGATTTATTTATTTACTGTTTTTCCCTCTTCCAGGTGAGGTCTTGTATTGGGTTTTAGTACACCACACAAAGGCCTATAGGATTTCTTCTGGTTCCATTGACAGTATAGGCACTAATTTACTCCCGGCATGTATTCTCACAAAGGAGGATGAATGGAAAGTGCAAAGCCGTTCATTGTGCTCCATCTAAATACTTATGGCAGTCTCACTTCTAACCACAAGCTTGCTTTAATTGTAGAAGCTGACATCATAGTTTTCTTAATAGATGGGTTGTCTTGTTAACCAGGGTACAGTGTTGGATTTTAATCTGAGCTGCCAGAGCTTCAGTTCCTCTTTGCAACAATGTATTTGCTGACTTCTACATGTTTCTAATTGTAAATGGTGAGTTCAGAGCCGAAATGTGAAACTGTGCTAGACCTGACTCGCTCTCATCCATTGTATAGCACAGTTGTATTAGAGTATCGACTAAAGTAATGACCTGTGCTTTAAGCAGGCAGATATTTTGTTTACCTTGATTAATTATGCTTGTGCAATTTAGGCGGTTTCACTTGATTATCTCGGCCACATAAAGAGAGTAGATGGGCTTTTTACTACAAGTAAAAACAACTGGGCCACATCCCAAAGTGCTTAGCATTTTTAATTAGTGAATAGAGTTTCTTACAAGGTACAACTTTTAATCCTGTTAGTGTATAAAAAAACAGAATAATATTGAATTTACTTCCAAATTATGCTGCATTTTATGTGCAGTGGTCTACAAATGATTTGTGCATTTTTTTTATCTGATTTATTTTCCTCTTGAATTTCTTTAGCGTCTTAAAGTTGATACTGCCGGCTTTTAAAGCTGCATTTAAGGTGTTTTTGCCAAAAAGGAGACCACAGGATGAATGTTACCAGTGATGCTTGTGTATAATTTTTTGTCATCCTTGTCAGAGCTTTAAATTAATCATTCCAAATGACTAAATTCACACATTTTAACTTGTAGAGGTGTCTGCTGTTTTGAAGAAACTGTTGCCCAAATGGAATGTCGATTTTTTTCGGGGGGGGGGGGTTTGTATCTGTGTGCCTGTATGTGTGCTGCCCTTGTTATTCTAACTCGGTTAATTGTTGTGTTTTGATGGACTCCAGCTCTCCCCTTGTCTCCTAGGGATTCAGTTGCATTCAGGTGAGCTTACCTGAGCACACACGAGCCCTCGCATTCCCAGGCAGTTGTTTATGGAGCTGATTCCCTGTCTGCTTCCAGCCAGTCAGTCAACCTCACAAATATTCTTAATGACAGACACAATGTAGTAGTCTTTGTTTTTTATTCCAGGCGCTCAGTGCATTTTTATTTTTTATTTTTATTTAAGTGAGCTACAAATAGGCAGCAAAAGATCATTAATAGTTTGGGAAAAGAAATGTATTTTTAAGGTCAAACTCTGCAGGCATGCACAAAATGTCCATGTTTTCCTCATTTGACTAATGAGACTCGTTCGCTGTAAGAAGCATAGAGTATGTAAGTCAATAATTTCTAGTGAAATGGGTCAGCAGTGAAAAGAAAAATAGAATCACTTTCTGTCTGGAACACATTTTCTCACATGGAAAGAGACAATAGGGTGCATGTCTGCAGAGCCCACCTCAACAAGCATGTTTTGTTTGTTATTTCTGCTTCGTGTAACAAGATAAGTTCAGGTCACCGTGCATACCTCGACCTAATAAATCCTCCAAACCATTTTTCACCTGCAGTAACATCTGATATGTATGTTGTCAACATAACTTCCATGTTATCGGTGTGTAATCTCTTGTGACAATGGGTGCATACTCCATCTTCTTTGTCTCCCCTCCTAATTCCAGGCTTGGGGGGGGGATTATCTTACTCCCCATTGCGTGCTAGAGTACAACAAAAGTAAGTGTAGAACATGCGCTCACATGCAGTTGTGAGGTTAGTATAGCTATATGCTATAATATCCCCATCACCACACAGGAGATGACTCTGCAGTTTTGCAGCGTTTCTAGCCTGCTATTAATGAAACTGTCTCTTCTATACTTTCTTGTGGGGTATAACATTCCTCTGTCCTTGGGACCAGGTATGAATCATATTCATAAAGTATGCTTTAAGCTTCAGCAAATTACATAGCTGGTCTCGTTGTAGTGATAGTTTAAAGGGGTTTCAGGGTGTTCGGTTTTCTTCACAGTCCAGCTGTGCTGCAGACAATAAAATAGGTGAAGTCGTTTTATTGTTATGGAAAAACCATTTAGTGATAAAACATCTGGGCTTTGATTACAGAGCTGTTCCTGAGGCACAGCTGCTGCACTTTGGGGCTGAAAAACTGAATTACAGAATGGATTTAGGCTAATCATTTTAGTTGGAGAGTGATTTGCGTCTCTTACCGGTCCCTTATGTCGTCAGCAGCTAACTTTGTGTTATAATTTTCTCACTAGTCTGCATTGCAGTTATATTTGCAATGTTTACCACCCAGCAGCAGCCTTCTCTATTCAGCACAGCATAACGAGGTGTATGTGCAAGATTGCTTTCCTTTAATGTGTGTGTGAAGAGTAGAGACTACTTAAATGAAAGCATATCCGCAAAGAGCTGCTGCGACTAACCAAACAGATGAAAAACCTGTGCTCATCTGTGAGGGGATCAAACATTCGCTGTTATCTAGCAGACTTGAGCCAGCGAAATACTTAAAAAAAAAAGATTAAAATGCTTTTATTGATGATGAAAAGATGATAGTAGAATTCTCCGAGGCAGGAACGCCTAAATATGTTTCAAGAGGTTTCATTGTTCTGAAATGATTTAGGCACTGAATAAGCCAATGAATTATCTTTTTTTTTTTGTTCAGATTTCTTTGCCCAAGTCTGTTGGATCACTTTCAGGCCGTCTGTTAGTGCTGTGCCTCCTTTTTTCCATTGCAGTTCATTTTGCTCCTGAGTGCAGATTACAGCTCCGTATTTACAATCCATATTTAGTCCAAAAGGCATATTCTGCTGCCTGAAATGCATCAGAAAAAGAGAACACCAAATCCATTAATGATAGATAATGATTTAGAGCAGCCGTGACAATATCACATTTATTTTTCATTCTGGTGTTTGTGCTGATTACAGCAAAGAATGTGGGTGATTTGTTGCTTAAACATCTAGGGAACTTACTGATTTATTCTGATCTGCTTTAATTTTCCCATTAGAAAACAGAAGGGAAACCCTGTTTGATGATTTTGCTCTCTCTGTCTTTATGTGCTGCCAAAGTGTATGTTGCCAAGGTTAACAAAGCAAAGGCAAATTCCCAAAAGTATAGAAACCTCAGGCCCAGGCTTGTTCTCCGAATGATGATGTGTGTCGTCATTACTGCCTTAGGATATCAGTCTAGCAGAACTGAGATTCCTCTGGTGAAAATCCCCATTATGTGGAAAAAAAGGGTTAAAGTTTGTGTCATCGGGTTTTAGGATGGCCCCAGACAAATTGAGTCATACTTAAAATAAATATAACAGGGGCAGAACAAAAAGGAAATAAACTTTAGGTCAAATTAAATTACTCAGGAATTTATTTTGCGTTATTATGTCACAATATAAAATATCACTTTCTTTTCATGCTCTGTGATGTGTCCTGTGTGATTTTTGGCCTCATGAAATCGCCCGATGGGACTGTTTTGACAAACAGCAGGGAATCTGAGTGTTTGTGATGCTACAGTTGCTGCTGTAACAACTCTCTTTTCACAGGAGTAGAGCTTTTGTTCACTTTTGAAAAATCACTCTGGATAATGTGTTTCTGGCCCCTGAATCCCAGCAGTGGACCAGAGCTGCTCCTCTCCGCCCTGCCGCATGATAAGCCACTGACAGCTGGGCCGAGGCTGTAGTGTGTCACAACTCTCTCCAGCTATACTTGGGTTTCATGATTGGAGCCCTTTGCATGCTGCACCTCCTTTGTACACATTTTTCATGCACGTTCACATTTGCGTACACAAAGCATTGACCGTCTTTCCATCACTGGGCCAGCTGTCTGATTTCATAATCAGAGATGAGGCTGGCGCTGCTAAAACGTTTCATCAAGATGCTTGGCATCAGCTACAGTTTAATTGATAACGGCTTTGTCTTTGATTTCAAGCTGTTGTCTCTTTTGATTAGAGTGCTGTGATGTAGAGCAGAAACAACACCAGCTTCTTTTATTGTGATATCATCAGCATATTATTGAGGAGGGACAGAGGGGTTCAAGTTAGGGGTGCAAATACATCACGGATTGGTTGCACTGGTGATAGACAGATTAATAGATGAAGTCAGGCAGGAGTCTCTTTGGACTATATTGTTTGCAGATGAGATTGTAATTTGTAGCGAGAGTAGTTGCACGGTAGAACTGAGCCTGCAGAGGTGGAGGCATGTTCTGGAGAGAAGAGGAATGAAAAGTAGTAGACGCAAGACAGAATACATATGTGTGAATGAGAGAGAGAGAGACGGATGTAACAGTGACGCTACAAGGAGTAGAAATAATGAAAGTGGATGAGTTTAAATAGGTGAGGTCAGCTATCCAAATCAGACCATGTACACGGGAGGTGAAGAAGAGCGTATTGGCATGGTGGAGTGACTGGAGATGAGTGTCAGCTGTGATTTGTGATGGATGGAAGCAACAGTGAAAAGGTTGGTCTGATGATAGATGTTTGGTTTAGAGACAGTGGCACTAATGAAAAGACAGGAGGCCAAGCTTTGGAAATGAGTGCATCAGAGGGACAGCTCAGGTTGAGTGGTTTGAAAACAAAGTTTGAGAGGCAAGGCTGAGATAGTTTGGACAGGTGCAGGGGAGTGATAGTGAATATATTGGACACAATATGTTGAATATGGAACCACCAGGCAGGAGGCAAAGTGGAAGACCACAGAGAAGATTCAAGGATGTAGTAGAAGGAGGACGTGCAGAGCGTTGGTGTGACAGAAGAGGATATTAGTGACAGGGTGAGGAGGAGGCAGATCACCTGAAAGAAGAAGAAGAAGAAGAAGAAATTTAGTCTATAAATATGCAAGGGAAATATATACAGTAGAGAGGAACTGAAGATGATACGCATTTAGACACAGACTCACTTGAGAAGGTTTTTATTTTCACACATGGTAGGAGTGTGTCTCTGGGCTCTCGTCTCATGAAAGGTGCTGATGAAACCCTTTGGGGATTCTGATCAAGCTCCCACTCACCATCACCTCCTTTCTATAAGTGTAGCCTGATACTCAGGATATGAGGAGTCATCGTGTGGAGAAATGGATTGGGAGGTGGGGGGGTAGTCATAGGAGATGAAAGATTGAAGTGCTTTGTTGGTCCCTGTATTGGTGAGGGCAAGGCGTCAAGCTGCTTCCTGTCGCCTGTAGCGACGGCATGAATGTGCTGATGTGCACTTCACTCTCTAAACACTGCCTGTGTTGACAAGGTGTGAGAGCGCAAATGTAGTAGGTAAACTCTGCATGAATTCAGCTGGATCTACATATGAATATAAATGATTTAGAGTTTGCTATAGATTTGATTAGCCGTGAAGAAATGTTATGTAGTCAGTAAGTATCAAGCTTCTCTCCATTTCAAGAAATATATGACAGCCTCAAACTATGGTTATTTAATTCAGAGAACATTCCTGTTGCTCACTTCATCTATTCTCTTATATTTTTTTACAGAGCTGAAGGCAGTGCATATCAGTGTTTTTCCACTACTGGTCAAGTAATATGTCCCACCAAAAGTTGCATTTGATATGTGAATCAATTCTTAGTTATTTGTCTTACATTGCATTTTCTAAAATTTGTTTTGGCTTATATCAGTTTGAGAAGCACAAAAATAATTCAAAGACAGCCGTGGAAATGTCCAGCACTCAGATGAACCCTTCCCCCCATTAAGAAAACTCGGGAATGTCTTGCTGCCAGAAATTAACTAGACCATGCATGGGCTTATCTTGGTTTTCCAGCACATGAGCTTGGAGTGAAGTGAAGAGTTACATATTAGCAAGAAAATGGGACAAGAGACGGAAATAAAGGCCAAAGGAAGCAAGTTGAGACAACTGAGCAGTCTGGTAAAGAGGTTGCATTTTACTGCTTATTTTTTCAGGCGACTGGCTAAAGCCACTACCCTCGCCACCAAACATTACTTCAAACGTGATCAGTGGTTAATAAGTCATATGTATGAGCAGAACATTTGGTGCGATTAAAGCTTCGAAACATCAGGTGCAGATTTAATTTCAACTTTAAAAAGAGGTGATAATGTTTTAAAGGATATTCAGTGTGAAATTTAACAAAGCAATCTGAAGGTAAGAATGACATTTCTGCTCTCTTGTAACTCCAACATTCATCTCTTGTCCTTCATGTCTAATAGTTTTCAGTCTGAGAAATATTCAGATTCATTACATCACATTACTTTATTCCATTCCATGGGATGCCAGGTAATTGTGCTCCCTACAACACTGAGTGCCTTTATGTGGTAGCACACAACACAGTGGTCTCTGAAGAGAATAAATTTAAATGATAGTATTATGCAATGTGGTATACTCCGAATAGAGGTCTTGCAGCACAGAACTCATCCATGCAACGACAAGAGTGTATCTGACTTTGTACCAGAAGTCGGTTTTCATATCATAAGGTTCACTGTCGCCAACAAAGACTTCCAGAAGCTATTTTGACAATGATTCAAAGGCCAGAAAAAAAAAGAAAAATCCATTTGATTGCCTAAATTAAATGTTGCAGGCATCCTTAGAAGTACTCTTCTTTTAACATGCCAGCAAATATTTTTGAACCCAGGGCTTGTTCTGCTGCACAGACTAATCTTCAGTCCAATATTAAAAGGAGAAGACAATAACAACACTAAGTCCTTAGACATTTTCTTCGCTCTTTTCATGAATGCAGAACAGCATGCTTATCTTTAAAATGCAGGTTTGCGCAGTTCTACTCAATGGCTTCTTTTCATCCATCATAAACAAAGGGCCAACAGTTATTTAACACTTCTTTAGGAATTACCATTTCAGCTTTTTAGGGAGCATTTCGCTCCAAGGCAAACGCTTTACTACATGTGAGGATTTGCAAGTAACAACTGTGAAATGCAGCTGAAACATGTTGTTATAGCCGAAGCCAATGGAGGCCGGCCCAACAGACTCGAGAAATGCCCGGCTTTATTAGTATGGAGCGCATGAGTCTGGGGGACTGGCATGGGGTTTATTCTGTGGTCTCACACTGCTGCTTTCAGCAAACAGTCCACCATTATTCGGTCTGACAAGAGAGCAAACACTGAGCATTCAAGGGTCAAGAAAAAGCACGTCCCCCCTCTCTTTGTCAACTCCTGTCTTCCTGCATCCTTATGTTTCTTTGTTTTCCCTCCCATATTCGCACTTAGCCTTGTACCTCCTTGTTATTTCGCTACCTTTGTTCTTCTGTTCAGTCGCCAGCAGTATTTGAGAATTGGGATACATTTTGCATATGCACCTGTAACAATGTAAGCTCAGGCAGGCACATTTTTTTCTGCCTGAGGTTGTTTCCTCTGAAATGACTTAAAAATGTTTATTTATTAGCTAAGATAAGCTCAAAAGGCATGTTATTCTTGTATTCTTTACAGCATGCTATTTGGAAAGGTGTTGTTTTTTTTTTCCAATAACTCCATACAAACAAAACTCAAAGGATTGCTAAAAAAAATTTTGGCACCAGCTTCACTTCACGCAGCTTTTTCAGCAGGTCACAGAAGATTTGCACATCTACCTCAGCAGCTTATGCGCCACGGTGTTCATTCTGTACATAATTGACTGGTAATGAGCAAAGAACTCCTGATTTGAAATCCACTGTGACCTTTACTTGTGAATGTTAAAAAAAAAGCCCTGTAGTTGCTAATTCAGCCTTTTGTTGTAACTTCCCTTGCTATTGAGAGTTCAGGCTTTTGCTCCGTAAACCGTGTGGCTGACTGTTAATTAAGACACTCGAGGCCACGTCCTCTTCGACAGGCTGGAATGCTATTCAAGGGCAATCAATGAATACTTTGTCTGAGCTCACCTATACAATCAAAATATACAAGGCCCTCAGAAGAGGCTTTGATACCTCTTTTGGAAAGAGATATCCTTCAGAAATGTGATGCACTTTAAATTCCCTGTGTATTAACTTTCATGGTTAAATCTTTAAACATTTGTTAAATCTTTATATATTGAAATTTATAACTTGAAATCTATGTTGATCGTGATCTTGTTAAGTACTGTATTTTCATCAAATATAAGAAAAATATAGAAACTATTAGCCGTAAAGCCATGATAGAGGTCCTGGGCACTGGTATAGCTCACCCATATGCTAAAAGATTACTGCAGCGGCCTGGGTGTCCTCACTTTCCTGTCTGTTTTACTTTCCTGTCAACATGGCTAAGCACAAAAAGTACCTCTAAAAATATAGAAATAAGTCCTCACCTTGAGTGCTTGGCACAATGCCCCATGTTGTAAAATCACAAAGTGCAGACATGCACTGCAGAGTTGGCTTCATGCTGCTTCTTAAGATTTCTGGAAATATTCTAATTGAACTAATATTTCCTTCCAAGGCTAATAGGATTGAATATAAAAAGCCTGAATGTTTTCATTTGCAGTATGAGATGTCAGTGGTTTGTAAATTTTAGAAATGGTACATTTGTCTATTGTCAGGATAACTGGAAATTGGAGCTGCCCGTGCAAGTCTATACTCTTAACTTGATAACTCTTTAAATGTTGTGGTAAATAATTTATGAACTTACATATTTGAGAGCAATAAACCTTTAAATGATAGCGATAATTTGCTAACATTAAATTTGTAAGATGGATGTTAGATTTTAATTAATTGTCAACATAACTGCCAACATATAAATGTGTAAATGATCTGAATTTATACAGGCGGATTTGTGACTTTGAAACTGGAAATACAGTAGACGTTTTACGATGGATGTTTTTATTTCAAAAATGTATTCTCACCAGTTATTCTCATGTGTCTTTGTGATATCTGCACACACAAATGACATCATTTGTGGCAGTGTGTGAAGACACTGGAGTGTGAAGAAGATTCCCAGGGAATGGGTGACCTTTCCCTACAGTCACATTGAACTGTACTTCCTCTGCCACATTTCTTTCCTGGGGATGAATAAAGGAGCCTCATCTGAAATAGGAGCTCTGGGAATTGCTCATTGCCTTTTTACACATGCGAGTGGCTCACTGTGCAGTTTCCACAACAACCTGGTGCTGCAATTAGGAATCAAAAAGTGTAAACAGGATGACTGCTTAAAAGGATCCTTAGTGTCAAGAACAGGGTAGAAGAGCGTATTGAAATCATGATGTTAAGTGTTTTGAATTTCATTCTGCAGATGCTGGGTAGAACATTTTTTTAATTTTCTGATTCTTGTGAGGAGCTGATAATTTGATCCTGTTTTGATTTTGTAAAATGTTTTATGAAACTAAAAAAATGCCTTTAAGTGTAATCCAATCATAGCCAACATAGTTATAGTTGTCACCCCATAAAGTCTCAGAGCAGAGATGTAATGCAGTAAGGAGACATTGACCTTCTAAACAGCTTTGAAAAAAATCAGGATTTAGTCACTAAGGACAGGTAATTCTAACTGCTACACTTCAAATTTGGAAAGAGCTCTGAGAATTTAATCACCTTTGGGTTCAGATGTTAATCTCGAAGAACTTTCCCTACTGAGAGCAAAGCATTGCTTGCTTTAAGCCTTGCATGGCTCTCTGACCTGGCACCTTTGTACAAAAGCACCTCTCGCCTTTCTTTCAGCATTCACAAATCTTGCCCCAGAGTGACCACCGTGTGTTGGAGTGGACACAGAGGCAACAGCAGCCAGAAGGGACGCTGCTGGAGTGGCCAGATTTATGGCAGACCAGTTCCCTGAAAGTCTGTGCTTATAGAAAAGGGTTTAGGACCTGTGAAATCATAACCATTCTAAATCTTTCAAGCCATGGCCAGCTCTCCACTCATTACTGTGCATACAAGGCTTAGGGAGATTAGACCATATCGCTCTCTCTCTCTTTCTCTACTCTGCCATGTGCTTTTTTTCCTTCAACAGGATTATTAAATCCCTTTTCCCTTAATTGGAGAGGTGAAAAGTATGCTGGTATAGTCTCACACACCATGGACCTAAAAGCAAAGGTCATTTTATAGGAGATGATTATATAACATGTTTGCTTTCCATCACAGAAATTAACCATTGAAAGAAAATTAGGTATTGATTTGTCTCTTGACTTATATGTTCTCAAAGGCAACATTGCCTCCGTTATGCAAATTAATTAAAGAAGATTATACTAAAATCGCTAAAACCCTGGATGCATAAAATCGATTACACACTAGAGACCCTAAATAGCATGATTACATCTTTGAGGACACATTGGATTCTGATGAAATTTTAACCTAGCTGTAAGATTGAGAAAGCAACCCAAATTATTCAAAGCAATTTTCAGTGTGACCGTGAATATTCACCAAATGTAACCAATTACCTCAAAGCTTGATGGCAGCCTGATCATTAGATGGGGTGTCTTGCTAATGATCCACGTGTTGAATAGACAGACTGATTAACACTTACCGACATTTTTTGATGCTAATTAAAAGATGGCACGAACAGTAGTTGGGTTTTTTATGTTATTGTTTTTTTTTCTTTCTTTTTTTTTTTGCTGCTGGTGATTTAAGAAAAATAGGACTGTATGATAATGTTTTAGAGGCGCTGATTAATAGTATGAATGAATTTGGTTTAGCAAATTGCTTCAGGAGACTTTATGCCTCGCACTGCAGGTGCGGAAACATCATTTTGTTATCCACATCAGCGCAAACAAATGAAGTATAGAAAAACATTATCTGTGCAACACTGAAGCAGAGTTTGTAGTTGGAAACATCTGCATATGAAATACATTTGAACTCATTCCTCAAATATTTATTTCTTGGCTTTTCTCCAACATATAAATGCATAAAAGTCAAATAAAATGTTATTCTGCACTTAAACATGCTCTGCCTTCAGTCTCTGATAGCTGCACAGAGCTGTGAAGTTATACTTTACAAGTTATTTCATGCATTTATTAATAAATTAAAAATAAATAAATAAATTGAAAAGCTCTTGTGGCTTTTTCTTGTAGTGGGGTCTAATTGCACTCGAAAGCTTTGAAACACAGCAAACCAAAACACTTAAATTATTTTGCAGGTTTGGTGCACAATTAGTTATCGAGCTATATTTTTATTAACATTGCAGTGCTGAAATGTGCAGAATGAAAGAGAAGGAGGATTGATTAGCACAGACTGTCTGTGTTGACGTTTCATGTTCCTCATGTCCCTTTTGGAGTCCTCTCAGGTCCTTTGGCTTCTTCCAAAATCTGCATCTTAGATTATAAATTAGCCACGTGCATGTAAGATGGACACAGCTGGTGCTTAAATACACAGAATAAAATGCCTTATGAATATGAGTGAAAAGGTGAATGTGGCTTATAGTGTAAATTGCTCAGCAACACCTCAAAAGTACTGTATAAATGCCAGTCTATTCCATTACATGACAGTGAATTTAGAGTACATGTATTTTTAGATACATTTTGTCTTTTGAGTCTAAAAAGATTCATCAGTTAGTCCCAGTTTATCCTTCATAATCAGTGCAGTGCAACTCTGTGGGCAAAGAGCCGCCTATCTGTCTGCCTGGCTGAATCCATGGGGCACTCTGGCCTGCAATGCTTGACAGTGACCAAATAAGGGCTGACTGCAACATGTATGCAGGGAGGAGACCATTTTGTAAGTTGGCACAGTGCAGCCGCTCACATTCTTTGGCCCCACTCAAAAGGCTTCTGTCCTTCATCGCGCATCCACTATGTGAACGGACAGCAGCTACATGAACTGTACAAGAGGGTTTGTCAGATGGTTCATGTATGAGGTTGGCTGTAGTTAAGTGCTTGTTTGCAGAGTCTGACAGTTATCTCTAATATTTAGAGTGACATCCACTGCCAGCGCTTAAAGGCATAGTGTGAAACTAACAAAGACAGAACAAAGGCAGTTTGTCAATCCGGTGAATTCATTAAGATTATCCAGGAAAAATAAGGATAATGTGGAAATATGGTCTAATATTAAATCTAAGACTAGCACTGCAGAGCAGAGCCAAGCATAAGTGATACAGATATTCACTAAATTCTGTCTCACTACTGTGAGACCTAGTTAAAGATTAACTTGGATGTTTTCCTTTGGGCCTCTTTGAAGTGGAATTAGTCCAACCCCTGCTTATCTTAATTAGAAAGAAATCTAGGGGAGTGAAGTGGTCTTCTGGAAATGAGCACCTCCACTCCCTGAAGCCGTTACTAAAGCTTAACAAGACCTTGAGGAACGCTAAACTTAACGTCTAATGTCATTCTGGGACTCTACCTATAATATACTCTGGTATAAACTGTGAACATAAATATTTTTCTTCTGATGTTTGAAAGTGCGGGTCAGTGCTGTGTCGTCCTCGGTCTCTTATGGATAGGGAAAGTGAATAATTAATAGAGCTTATTCATGTTTGTGAATAACGCTGAAGGTGAACAGGTGTTTAATGTGAGTGATCCTGAAAAAGAAGGGAAGAAAATCCTCCTTGAGGCTCGGTTTGTTGCGTAGGCACTTTTTTGAGTGTCATGTGAATACTTATGCAAAACAGAACATGAATTGGTGTGCATCTGACTATATTCTGTTCCACTCTCTATCTGAATATTTTAGTGTGCAAATAATCTGTTGCCTTCATGTTCTATACCTACATAGACTCTATCTAATGTAAGGTTCAGATAAACAAATGGTGGCAGAAGACTAGCCAAAACCTCTGCTTCCATTGCTTCCGTGGAGCACAGGCGCCACAGCTCAGAGATCACACACACAGTGTTTATTGGTGGCATGAGTGACATGCTGCTGGCTTTAATCCAAATAGTGTAGGGAGGCCCTGTCATACATAGGTCACCTGTCTCCAGAAGAATAATGCGGAACACACAGGAAGCAGAAAGCCTACACTGTGGTAGACCTCAAGAATGTGCGTCAGGTTCCCATAGGATGTTGTACTGTCACTTAATAAAAGTTATGTGTTACACATTTTGCCAGCAATATTTTTCTTTAAAAGCATGTTTTCTCTGCACACAGAATTTTATATTTTAAATGATGTTGTTTTTTGTACTGCTAGTGTACTGAGAAGCATAACAGAGGTGAACAGCTTGATTTTATTAGTTCAAATTTAATGCCACATTGACTTCCCAAACAGCTTTTCACTCTGGAATTGTCATTTGTGTCTTGAGATCAGTGATGGAAATTTTGTCATAATGTGGTGCAAATGTTTTGCACTTACCTTGTGAGCTACTTGATCTCGTCATCAGCACCGGTGGCTTTGCCTACTAAAACAGAAAAGCGACACAGCGACATGGTGCCTGAGCAGACAAACGAGTGAATGCTAGCATTAAAAAATGATTAAATGTTATTACACTGCCAGATAGACCTTTTGATCAATATTAGATAGCTACAATTTTCATATTTAAGCATAATTTAAACACAGAGGGAAATCCACAGTATTTGAAAGTATAAACTTTTAAAACGTGATTCTGAATCAGAATGAGGTGAGAAACAGCCGTGCTTTGAACTTGTGTGTCAACTAGATATGCCTGTTGTCAAACAGAGAAATAAATACTCTGTTATGGGCAGAGAAAATCTGCTTTCTACTCAAGGTTCACAGTTCAGTCCTTTCCATCTGGATCTGTAATTTTAAGGAACCTCAGCATCTGTCTTGTTTTGTCTTCTGTCTTCTTTCGGATTTTACTGCATTCTTTATCTGACATCTTTATCTAACTTTAAACACACTGTTTGGTTGAAAACATCAAAGTAAATCAGTGTGTTCATTATATTTTAATGACATAAATAATACAACGAGTTTTCTATGAGATGAGGGAAAAAGAAATATTTTTTGCTACTTGTCCTCATGCATCACACTGACTTTTTATACTTTCAAGCAGTTAATGCCCCATATTGTCAAATGGGTATTTAACACATGGGTATTAAAGGCCTGGTGTTGCTCAGTGCGAGAAAACATGTACAATAACACCCAAAGTAACAGGTGTAGAGAATATTTAATATGTACGCGCACCCACTCGAGCATGCACAGAGTCACCGAACCTCATAATGCATGCACCCTCACACATAATAAAACACCCAGGGTGAATGTATATAGGTTTTACCCTTCACAGTTAGGAAGGAAATGGACACAGCAGAGTGGTCTGCTGGACGTGACAGATTTACTGGCTGTACCGACAAGAATGGGGAGGAGTTGAGACTCTCAGTTGTGCCTAACATCTGCAAAGGCAGCAGTTTAAAATCTCTGAACAATGTCCCGGCACCCTCCTGACAATTTCACTTTTATTTCACTACTTTCTGAACTGCCAAATGTTCTGTGGCTCATGCATCTCCATCTCACCATCCTCAACCATTACAGCACCAGCCAGACAATTTAACTGTGCAGTCTGGTGGATGCATTTGGATTTTTTATTAACCTGTGTTTCATTATTTAGACTCCCAGCCATCGCACTGGAAATGACCATATTAAAATGCGTTCCTGTATGAGTCCGTGCGTGCATGTGCGCCCATTTTGGTCTGCCGGAGTTTGTGTATCTGCGTTTGATGCCTGTCTATGCGGTTCTGCTTTGAGTCTTTACGGTCAAATAGTTGCAGACATGCCCTCCAGGACTATAACGTCGCCCTTTGAGTGCAGCTTCAAAAGGCATGGATGAAAAAACCCAGTTCAGACAAGAAACAGACACCTTTTATCTTAATCAGAAATGAAGCAATTAGATGGCACAAACTGTTTTCCTTTTGCGTAAGGGCTGTGCACACCGCATACCCCTCACTGAGAGCAGGCTAGAAGTCAAAGTCAAAACCTGGGGGTATGCAAGAACCCATCCTAATAGAGGGTATTGAAATTTCTGTATCACCTCTGAATCAAAATGATGTGCCCATTTTTGGACCATTTAGTCCTGGTTAGGGTTTTTAATTCGTCTTCTTCTGTGTTTCTGTATTAGGATTTCTCAGTAGTCCTTTATGAAGAAAAAAATACACTTTTTCTTTTTGTAACAGGCGGCAACAAACTGAAGAACCAACAGTTCCGTCTGAACTGGGCTTGGATCTCCTTAGAGAAACAACACTACGTGGTGAACGAGGAGGCCAAGTTCCTGGAGGTGGTGCTGAAGCGTAGGGGCTACCTGGGAGAGACATCATTCATCAGTAAGCAGATTTTACGTCAAGTCACTTAAAATTTCCTTAATTCATCTTAACTGTTACCAAAAAGCAATGAGAGTTGAATATGTTCATCTTATCTTAACAAAAAATGTTCCCCATTTTCTGATTCTGGATATTTTCAAAATAGTAAAGGAATAAATGCTGAACATGTTACGTGTTTGTGAAATACTTTATGCATTCTTTGGTCAACCACTGATGATTTGCTTGCTGCTTCGCTCCAGGATTAACTAAAGATTAACTCACCAAATTCCACAGAGTCTGTTAAGTTGTTTTGCAGTTAAATTCAAATACACAGGGAAGCAAACATATAGCCCTTGTTGGAAGATATTCACTTTCTCAACACCCGTTTGTTTAAGTCTGTTTACTTGAGTGTCGCAGGCCACCATATCGTCAAGCATTCACCGACTCAAAAGCCCACACGAACGCGCTTTGTTATATTTCAGGACAATTGCAAAGCTGGCCTAGATAGCCAATAGGGTCACACGGGTTGTGACCTTTTACCTCTCTTTTCTGGACGGTATTTATGTTCCAGTCACACAATAGCAGAGGATGTTCCCTCAGGGACTCTGCATGCTCATGAGAAAGGTCAGCTGAAGTTAGAGCCTATGGAGAGGTGCCACTCCAAATGTTAGTCGAGGCAATCTAGTGTACAGAACTAAACGAGCAATAACTGTTAACACTGTTTTTAAAAAAAGAGCTGCTGTAAGCATTTATGAGTGGCAGGAATTCTTACAGCTGGCACTAGTAGCCTGTTTTAGTGCTGCCATTTATTCTGTCCATAAAGATGAGGTGTAATTAAATGGCCTCATGCTGAAGGTCAAACCCCATAGGATCATTTACTGTACCGTCCCTGCAACTTTGTATGCTCAAGAGCCCCAAGACTAATGAAACATCTCTGAGGGGATATGCAAATTTTACTGACCTTTACAGTGTCTCACACTGCACGGCATAACTGCTCTACCTTAGGGACTCAGTGAAATAAAAATATAATATCTTTATATTATAAAGCTAAATGCCATAAAATGTATATGTGTATATGTTATGTAATGTTATTTTATGGCCTTTTGCGCTTATTAGAGAGGTGCAGTAGAGTGAGAAAAGGAGGAGGAGAAAACATGCAGTGAAGATGTGATACATGTGGTAAATAAGGATTCAGCGTAAGAAGTAAATCTAAAGCTTATAACAAGAATTAATGTAATTTTCCTGTTCATGTTGATAAGATGCAGAACAAAAGATGCAAAACTGATTGTGTGTGTGTGGTAACCCAATAGTGATCTGTCTGTGGGATGATTTTAAACAACAAAGTAAAATAGTGTTTATAAGGAGGTTGGGCAAACAATCAAATAGTTGCTGTTTGCTTTGATTTTCTGGAGCACTGGTGCTGATTTATTAATGACTTCATTATCAATTAAAGAAGTTCTCCTTTGAACTTTGGATGCACTGTTTTCATTGCCTAAAGAAAACAAGGCTTGCATTATGTCCAAAATTGCTGTTGTGTTATTGGTATTGCGTGCTAAGGTTTTAAAAAACAAGTTTTCTTGTTACTGCTGCAGCATTAAGGTGGATGATAATGAACGGGAGAGGATGATGTACCTCTCTATAGAGAGGTACAGGCAAAGCTTGCCATCGTGCTTTTATGATACCCAGAAAAAATTACGAGAACTAAAAGCAATAGTTTCTCTTACTGAATATATATCATTTATGGTCTCTGTTTCCCATATCTTTACATTTGCAATCTTCTCTTCTATTTTTGTCTGATCAAATAGTCCTGGACGGATTTTCTGTTTTTTAATTTCTAGCCATGAAAAAGAAAAATAGGTAGCCTCAAGTTCATCAGACATTTAGACAACCTTATTGACATCTCTCAACAATAACATCCATGACAAGGTTTGCTGTCGCACTTGCCATTGGTTTCAATTTAGAACTTTATATTTTTCGGTTAAAAATATCTATTTTTATTTTATTCATCAGTTATTCTGGTGCTTCAACATCTCTGCACTATTCCGCCTCCAGGCACACACGTAACAACAAATATCCTGTCTTAGAAAGGTAGTGTCCTTCCTTATAACGGAAAACATAAAAAATCCCAGAGCATTCATGTCATTCTTACAGGGATCATTTGTAGTTTCCTGCCTCCTCTGCTGTGGTGAGGATTGCAGAGCAAAAGTAGCAAACTGTTCGGATTAACTGGCATAAGCAGGCCACCAGAGCAATGTGGCACCTCAGACTCTCTGCCTCGGTATTGTGATAAAATACCACCTGATCTTAGGTCAGTGCCTTCAAGTGAAGACAGCATATTTTATCTTGCCTAACCCTGCATGAGTGAACACTGATCTTAGAACCCAAAGGATGGGCTGCTTCATCTCTAACCAATGTGCACAGTGCAGTTCACACCAGTTAGGAGGCTACAGTGAGCCCAGCTGCTGCGAAGGCTCAGAGTGACCGCTGTGAATGGGACCAACCAATCCAGCTTGAAGGAGATTGACTTAACAGTACATCATTGTGTCTCTTTTCATACTCTTTGAATGTTGACGATATTTCAGGATCCACTAAACCTTTTTTTTCTCCATTGTATCCACTCATTTTACTTTATTATTTTCATTTAAAAACACTACATGAAATTGTATTTTTCCTAATTCTATTTTGCTCAGTATTTTTAAAAAAACTCCTGTAATCCCAAAGGTTCAATTTCCAGTGATAATATGGTTTTCTGCATTTACAGCAGCTCGCAGGACTTCCTTGTTTTGTTTAGGGTTTTTTTTTTTTTCATTTATTGCCAGAACCCTGCTGTGTGTTGTGTGGCCATTTAGCAAACACAATGGAATGGCTGTGTGACATTTCACCAGCTTCAGCGCTCCTGCTCAACAGGCATCCAGCCAGTGTCACAGCAGTAGTGACTGTAAGCTCCATCAAACAGCTCTCATGCTTAAGGTCAGACAGTGCAAGTCAGCCTCCAACCACTTCTGCTGAGGCTGGGCTGACATGAGGGATAATGGTGTTTATTTCCACCATGATCATCTCAAAGAACGGTGGCGGGAAACTGCACCCTGGATATGGACAGATATTGTTGTGTTAGACCAACTGGGGTGTGAGATTTTCCAGGTGTTACGGGAGGTGAAAAGCAGTTTAATTGTATGTTTGTTTGGTTTTTCAGCTTTTATATAGCTATTCATAATCACATAAATATTTACATTTGTAAATGGGCATGCAGTAAACAAAGCCAAATGTTAAAATTAAACACAAAAGCCGGCAGATGGTGAGGTCATTTTTACAGAATTTTCAAATGTTAATTAACAATAACTTTGTAATGCCCTTTCTAAGGTATTGGCACAAAGGACGGCACTGCAGAAAAGGACAAAGATTTCCGGGGGAAATCTCAAAAACAGGTGCAGTTTAACCCAGGCCAGACCAAAGCCACCTGGAAGGTCAGGATCCTGTCAGACGGGGAGTATGAAGTGTCCGAGACATTTCAGATTGTTTTGTCTGAGCCGGTGATGGCAGCCCTTGAATTCCCAGAGGTTGCTACTGTAGAGATCCTGGACCCCGATGATGGTCAGTATTGATTTTACTTCCAGAGATTCTTCCTTTCTTTCTTTTTTTGGGGGACTGAACATTTTTCATTAATGTTTGATGTAACTGAGTGTTTGATGTCACGTGTCTGAACATTAACACTGATCTGTCATTTTTGCAGAGAAAAAATAATGTCGTGGTTGTCATGGTTGTGTTGATCACACCCATGATAAACTAGATGGCCACATAGCAACGCATAATAATACGCACCCTTTCTCTGCAGGTTGGAACATGAAAAAGGAAATTTAAGGTCTGGAAAAAGACATCAGAGCATTTTAAATGTAGCATTTAATCTCAAGTACACTGAAATTATAGATGAACTAACTCTATCTTGAATCAAAAATAAAGATTGGCAGACAATAAAAAGTAGAAAAGTATATTCTTTCCACTAGAGATGTAACATAGTGTCAGAGGGATATGAAATAGAGATGGCCGCACTGACCTGAATGTGACGTTATCGTACTGTAAATATGAGCGAGGCACTGCCTAAAGAACTGAACAGATGTTTCTTAAAACAGCTTGTCAGTAACAGAGATGACACGGAGAACTGCATGATACAAATGTGGATATAAATATGGATAATGTTTCTCCTGATCCCATAGGGCTTCAGCTAGTGAAAGCAAAGCATTTGCTGTCAACAGTGTAAGCTAATGATCGTGTTTAGGTGAAGCTTGTTTTGCAAAACTCGTGTCTCTAGAGGGCAATCCCCCCCCCCCCCCCCCCCCCCCCCCAAAAAAAAGCAAAGAAAAAACAAGAAGAAACCCTCCAAAAAACTGACAGCTATCTATCTGCAGTTCTATTTTTGTATCTTCATGCCTTGCACAGACATCTTCTTCGTCTTCATACGCCCATGTCAATTATCATATCATTACACTGTTCATGGTTTCTAAAGTTTTAATATGTGTTTTAATCTCTGAAGGTCAAATATACTCTGCGGGCTTATAAAACTATATTTCATGTTTCTTTTAACTGAGAGCAGAAAAATTTTATAGCCCAAGGGCACTGATTGAATCACTTGTATCGGTGAAAAATAAATAATTTCAGACCATACTGACTAAAATAGCTCAGAGGGACGAGAGGTGAAGAGCAACCGCATAATCCAATGCAACTGTTTGCATAGGAAGGGAAAGGACAGCTCAAGTTCTAATAGCTTTTCAATGTAGCCAAACATGACACTTACTGAGAAGAATACAAACCATTTGTCTGTGGATTTCATGGCCGAAATGATAAAAACTCATTACCTCACTAAATGTCACACATGGCTAAGAGATGGAGAGAAATAGATAGAGAGATGCCCGTAAAACTTTAAAGCAGGGGTGTCAAACTCAAATACACAGTGGGCCAAAATTCAAAACTGGAACAAGGTCGCGGGCTAACATTAATATTTATTGAAAAAAAAATCTTCCTCCAGATTTAAGAATGAATCTCTTCTTATGGACTCAAACAAGTTTTGCTGAAAAACTGAATATGGAACAAGCAAAGCTTAATACTAAACAATATATATATTAGCTGTATAATACCAGTAGGCCAGCTCTAATACTAATTTGGTATGGCTTCGCGGGCCAAATGTCATTAGGCTGCGGGCCAAATTTGGCCCGTGGGCCAGAGTTTGACACCTATGCTTTAAAGGAAAACAAAAGGTTATACTTTCACGTCTTCTAGCCAATTTATGCGGGCTTATTATTTTCTAAACGGCTTAATTCTTCACATAACAAATTCCATATTCATCTGCATCAGTTACCAGGTCAATAAACAGAACTGTTTGTTTATTATGCTGTGGAAGCCAATTATAGGTGAGATATTTACTGCGGATAAACAACAAATAGCGTCTGATAAAACATGATGGAAGCACCATCAGCAGAGCTGTAATGAAAGCTGTTGTTGGTCCCAGCGCACACGTCTGTCTAATGAAGGGTTTTGATGCAAATAATCAAAACCATACTTTGATATTCTGAAGCGTTTCCCCTTTCATTATCGCCAGTGCATTTTTATTTCACTTCAGATTATTCTTATCATGCTTAGATCATACATAAGAGATTTCCTCAAATCAATTCTGACGCTACTTAGCTTAAATCATAACAAAACACCGTGTCAGAGTAATGATCTAATATCTTTATTGATGATTTTTTTTTTCACACACAGAGTCGACAGTGTTTATACCCTCCGCCGTCTACAACATAGAGGAAGACATAGGTGAGCTGCTTATCCCTGTACGCAGAAGCGGGGATGTCAGCCAGGAGCTCATGGTCATATGTTACACCCAGCAAGGTAACACAATAACTTTGTGTTGAAATGTTTGTGATAAATTGTGTCATTTCTCGAGTGAGTTAGTGCTGTCCTCCACATCAGAAGGATCCCTGTTCTCAGTACTCAGTCTGATCACCTCTTCTCGGTGAAATCTAATTTAGGCTGAGGCTGAATATCTATAAATGGCATCTTTAAAGGAGAAGATGAAGGCTGTCATATTGATAATACATCTGGAGTGCTAATGACTTTCCTCCTTGCACATCAAAAGTGGGTGCAATGTGATACTTAATGCATTAGAGGAAAAATAAAGGCCATATGCTGATCTGCTTTTAATCACTGACTTGACTTGATGAAGATCAATGTTGCATTAAAAGTTTTCATTAAACAGTGACATTAAGTCGAAAGGCACTGCCTTCTGTTATAGCTTAGTTTGAACTTAGGTCCATTGTTTATGAAAATCATACATAAATAATTATCTTTAATGTGACGAAAAGTACAATGTTGTGTCATTTTTCTTCCTGTAATTCTGTTTTCTGTCTGCTCAGTTTCTGCAACAGGCACCATCCCCACCACCGTGCTATCCTACTCCGATTACATCTCCAGGCCTGAGGACCATCACAGCATCCTGCGCTTTGACAAGGGAGAGATAGAAAAATCCTGCCGCATTGTCATCATCGACGACTCCCTGTACGAAGACGAGGAGAGCTTCAATGTCACCCTCAGCATGCCCATGGGGGGCTGTCTGGGCTCCGAGTTTCCCACGGCGAGAATCACAATAATTCCTGATATGGATGATGGTAAGATTACATTACACTGGTCGTAAGTATGCAATTGAATGCAATCCAGTCTCAAATAGTCAGTGCAGGTTGAGAAATTTGACTGCGGAATCAGTTTAAGGCAATTTCTGCCTGTTTTTCATCTTCACTTTTTCACGTCTAATTAAAGCCTAAAAAAAAGTCAGCATGAATTTGTTCCTTAACTCAGTTTTATTGTATCTTCAGTGTGTTTTTTATTTGTGGACTTTAATTTAAAAAAATATTTGTAAATGCAAATTTTCACTGCATAAACTGATTCCAAAAGATAAATTCAAACAGATAAGCAGGTTGCAAACATGCTGGTATAGATGTGAACGTGTGTTTGATTTTTTTTTTTCCCTGTATGTGTTTGTGCTTGCCTGCCAGTCTCTCATAGAGAAAGCATTTGAGTGTGCGATCCTTCTTCCTGAAGGCAAAGCCTTTATCTCATATCTGCAGGCTCAGACTGGAGGTCTGATAGTCTCCCATATCTTCCTGACGCCTCTTTGTTCCCCAACACCTGATGGCCTTATCCACAGTTCTCTATCGCTCAACAATCTCCACAAGCACTGCTGTGAATTCAAGACTCTAAGATGCCAAGCAGGCAACACCGCAGCTGAAAAAAAAGCAGCACATTTGCAGAAGGGTCTTCCCTTGAATGAAAATTTATCTGAAGCCATGTAATTGCAAATGTGATGTAACATTCAATTCAGAATTCTAATAGTCAGAAAACTCTTAGCCAACCATTGAGAAATAACCTTTATTTTGTGTGTGGCTAAAGTTAGCTTCACTGAGATTTCTTTTACTACTCATTTTAGTTAGTTTCATTTCCCATTAGTGAAACCTCAAATGCGTTCAAACCCGGATGTTTTTTATGTTTGATAACAGTCCTGTCATTCACGCTGTTGACTTTAGTTTAGACAGCTTCTGAAATAATATTACCTGTGACCTCAAATGTTTAGCAGCACAGAAATATTCAGTGTTCCATTTCTCGACAATAAAAAAGTAGTAGTTTTTGTTTTAGATCGTGGCCAAAAATCGCTGCCAACAAGTGCATGAACCTGTGTCACGGTGACTCCAGCAGCAGTTTTCAATTCAGTTTAAAGCCTCAATCTGTGTCAAAGACTTTTTCGCCCATTCAGTTCCCAGGGTACCTGAGGCAGCCACGCTTCAAGTGTGTTTCTTTGACCTCCTTGAGGATGGAGGAAGTTACTAAATTAAAAAGTTTTTATACTGTAGCAGTGTACGGTGTAACCTGAGAGTGAGCACTAGGCATTTTGGCCTCTACTGCTTGTGGGTACTGAATCAAGACTGCCTTTTGCTGTGAGGTAGAAATTTTTAACTGTATGTACAACAGTTAGTCCTCACAGCAGCCATCCTGCTTCACAAAGGGATATTCTTTCACTGCAGCTATTGAATTACACTGTCACAGTCTTCGTGGACGTCTTTGACTCTAACAGTATGAGACATACATGTCTTAACAACCACCAGAGAGTCTACCGATTGGAGATCAAGAAAGAATATATCTGTCTTTTACTGACTGTCTGAAAAAGTCTCATAATGCTGTTGCTTGTCTTTTAAATAAAAAAACAGGTTGTGTGGCAAATGAAGCAATTGGATTGTAACAGGTATCACACAGGATAAGATAAGAAAACTTAGTTTGCTTTAGAAGTGATCTCTAAAGACCAAAGCTCTCTAGTGCTGCACAGCTTCTTATAACTGATGAATAACATGTTTGTGCTGGTGCATTACTGAAAGCTGTGAAAGGCTTTGAAATTATCCATCTTGCTTGTGTTATCTTAGCTGTTACAAACTCATCTCTTACCTAAATAATTCTTTCTCGTATCACCAACAGAGGTCTCATTATAAAATATCCAAAAAAACAATGCCTTTGCCTACATTATAAGTCCTCAGTGTATTATCAAACAGAGAAAAGGAGAAAAGGATGCTCAGGGCATCATAGGATTAACTCGACTCAGACTGACAACCAGAATTAACAGTCTGCGCTCTATCTGCTGTCATGTTCTCTTTGCCTCTGGCTTGTGACAGTCAAAATATTCTTATGCATATCAGTTGTCAGAAAGCAATGAACTCACAGTAGTGCGCCTATACAACATAATTGTATGGAGTACAGTATACAGCGCGCTTTTGAAGAAAGTTCCTTTGTGTTCATTTTGCTGTTATTCTTAAGATCTTGTTCTTACTGTGGAATCTTTTAGTGCCACATGGAGCGAAACAGTGCCTGGAGCTGCTGTCTGACAGGTTTGCACCTTATTACAATGATACCATTACCTGACATCAGATCAACCACCTGTACATGCAAATACACACAAAAGGTGCTTATGCACATAATACGTGTAAAGTAGGCACAGCGAGTATAATTTCAGGGTTAGGTACCTAATGTTACCGGCAACCACTGTATAAATGGAACGTGAAGAGCAGGGAGAAATAAGGTCATGTCGACCTTTCACTTCTGCCTGAAGGAGGTGATTATTAAATGCCTTTAATATTGATGGAGAAGTAAATGGTAAGTAGCTCTGAGTCAAGCAGAACAAGACCAATGAAATATCTGAAAGAGCAGAGAGGCGGCGGGAGATTCAGTTCCACTTCAAATTTAGCTGTTCTAGCTAGGTATTAAATTCAAGTATGCAATCCAGGTTTGCTTCAGTATATAAGAGCTTGAGGCAAATGGGAGCATCGCATCCTTCTTTGTTATCCCTCTTGTAGGAATGCCTGTCAAGCGGGTGCTATAGGAGGGAGGCAGGAGTCAGATCCTGGCTAACCACCTGCCCCTGCCTGTGAGAGGTCCGCGCAAGGACTTCCCAGGAGGGCTCAGAGTAGGTTCGCCAGCTTGTGGGGTCAGACAGTTATTAAACATATACTACTGATATTTCCACAAAAAAAAAAGAAAGAAAGAAAAAAAATAGAAAGAAAGAACTGAAGAGAAAAAAAGGAGGGGAAAAAAGCATCTGTCTTCTTTCCAAGCTGGAAAGCTTTAGTGCTGCAGTGAAATATGAAGCACGCACCAATATATGCACTCCCTGCTCTGTGCAAACACAATCCTGGCCACCTACTGCGGTGGCATGTGCAAGAAACCACATGTGCTGTAGAAGGTGGAGTTGCTATTGTCTGCCAGTAGTCTGATATTAATCTGACAGTTTCTGGAATTCTAAATTGATTAAGTCTACAGCTTTTATGCCTAAATGAGGTGAAGTTTACTGCAGTAATAACCAGGTTTAAAGACCCGTGGCACAGAGAGAAGACCTGTTTTCTTTCTGACCAAAAAAATCATTTTACTAATTAGCACCGATGCAGAGATGGCACAGAAATATATATATTCAATGTATATAATATGCATGTACTGTGCAAATGGCATCGGGCTCCCTTTCAGAAACAATTAAACTGTCAGGCTAGAGGTGGAAATACAACAACAAAAATCACTCATAAAAATGAAACAGATACTGAGGAGCAGCAAATTAAAAAGCTAAACAGAAGCCAAAATGTCCTAATAACGAGTGAGGACAGACTGTACTAGCAAACTGAAGCCAAGAGAAGACAGCAGAACGTAACAATGAAGGAAATGGTAAACAACAAGGGAAGCTACAAACTGACAAGCTCTATAGAAATTTAAAAGGCAGCGCGGTAATTAACATGAAACGGTGCCTGCATATGCTCAGAAAGGTTCAGGTGGTTTCTATTACTTATACTGAGATCTAAATGCAAAGCGTTTCACAATCCTTTTCTGTTCTCTTCTCATCAACAGAAATACACACTGATGCAAAAAAAAAAAATACACACTACAGATCTACTGCCCTGTCATAAAAAAATGGAAAAATCCCTTTCGGCTCTGAGCTTATTGTTAAACGTCAGCTTATTGTTAAAGACCTGTGGCACTGAGAGAAGACATGTTTTCTTTCCAACCAAAATATTCATTTTACTAATTAGCACACCTTCCCCCACAGAGAGGGAATAAAAGTAAGGCAATACCGCCAGACTCTGAGACGGCACAGAAACTGATATTCTTGTTTTTGAAGGAAATTTGACTGATCCATCACTTAAAGTCTCCCCAGGTGGTCTCTGGAGTTTTACAATTTTACATATTTCTATGTTAGTCTGGTGGTTTTCTCTTACTCTCACTCGCTCTCTGTGGGTGAAAGTGTGCTAATTAGTAAAATAAATGTATATTCTGGTTGGAAACCACATATATTAAACAATAAGATAGATTGTAGCAATAAATTACAATAAATATATATGATTACTACTTTTCCTGGACACATTTAAATCTTGTAGATTATTAGCACTGAAAGGGATTAACGTTTTCAAGCTGTCTGGGTATTCTGCAGTAACAGGAACATCTGCAAACCATAGAATACCTGCTATTTTCCCAGCAGTAGACCATCTGTGCATAAACGGCCACATCCTTACAGACTCCACTCTGGCTTTTCCTGTGATGGTTCGGAGAAACTTGTCCTTTCTTGCAGCGGTAATTGCTGTTTGATATTGACTTTGCATCCGGGAAAATATTTTGGTGGTTGGGAGTGAAAGACATGAGAATGCTTGTACAGCAAGACTTGACTGGTGTGTTTATCATCTCGTGTCACTTGGCCTGTAAATTTTGCACTGGTTCTGAAGGTATGATTATGACCTGTTTGAAAGATGGGCGGGTTCAGTGCATGTGCTGTACATCCTGGATGGGGATGAATTGAGGAAGACCTCTCAAACCCTGTCATTATGTCTCACCTGGATTCCCGTTCGTTCTGATATAAACAGATGTCTTAAAGCACTTAAGCAGAGAAGTGCTGACTTCAGTCGTTGGCCTTAAGAGGCCAATCTAGACCTTGCTTTGAATTTTCAAGCGTGCATTGCTGTCAGCCGTTGTTAAAGTTGTTGATTTTCCTGTATTGAATATGGAGCTGATTTTGTATGCATTTTCTGCTGCAGAGAGATTTGTCTAGCACACAGTGGGCAGAAGTGCATTTGCCAGGGCTCAATTGAATCTCACCATTAGACAAGCCACTTAACGCTGTGGGAATGTCATGCAAAGTTCAAGTGAAATCAAGCAGTCAGTGGGAGCGAAACAGTCTCCTTAGGGATGTCTGCGTCTCTCCTTGTGCCTCTTCTTTTATACTATGTTCACTCATATGCAACAGTAAGGATATTTCTTTGTTTGCTATTGTGTTTCCGGCATATTACACAATAATGGGACGAGCACAATGATTAAATCAAAGGGCCTCCTACTTCTGATCTACATTTTTATGTTTAATTTCAAAAGAAGAAGCCCTGTGGCTTTTTGCTTTTATTCCACATTTAAAGTTTGTTCCTCTGTTTACAAAGATATGGGATTTCAATAGTTTACATGATTTTGCATAATACAAATAGGTCTAAATGTGCATCATCACCACTAACATCCATGTAATCTTAGATGTGCTTTGAGGTATAGGAGGCTACTGCTTGTGAATCAAGGATACGGTGGCTTACCTTTCATTTAATGAGTCATAGTTCTTTGAAGCTCAGTGTTTGTCTGCTGCACAAACCTTATCTGATTACTGGGCTAGTACAACAGGGCCTGAGTTGCTGGCTGCTAACCTCAGGTTAGTAGATCTGATTACTCTTCCAGTTGGGGTCCCACTGCAGGCAGCCAAAACCATCTTTGTTTGTTCTCTCTGTGGGTAGAAATTCTGGCAGCTGCAAGACTCTTGATGCACCACTCTTTGTCTTGGCCATGCTCTCAGAACAGATTAAAGCATAAAAGTCGTATGTCCTTTGCTTACACTTAGGAATAATATTACTTCAATCGCAGAGATGGTTTCTCTAAGAACCATGAAACCCCAGGCTTTGCTTAAAAGACCCGTTCCTTTTTTGAACTTGTCTTTTCTTGCTAACATCGAGCAGTTGCTGCCGAGGCAGACTGCATCAAAATATTCAAGATCTTCTAAGAGTCAGATTACTTAGAAGTATAATGTGGTGAAAAATAATAAACACTTTTCCCTGATCCGTAATTGAGCCTGGCAGCACTATTGACAGTTAATCTCTGTCACTAATTCTCTGTTTCCTTGGTCTTGCGTTTTGGTTTCACTAGATAACATAATCATAACGCATAACAGCATGGATTTGTTTAGGTTTTTTTTTTTTCGTTGCGTTTATCGCTCCGTTCCACATATTCAGTTTTGCCCCATACTGTGTGATGAGAAACAGCTAAGTACCTTTTTGTAGGTGTATTGTCATGGAAACCACAACTCTGCCCATGGCCACTGACATTCACTTAATTTATTCATTATTTGGTCACAGTAGCTTTTGAAAGCCCAAGGTTTTTACTGCTCAGTTGTGGCTCTCATTAGTGATATTAACTACAGTACTGTGCAAAAATCTTGAGCCACCTCTCATTCCTTTATATTTTGTTGTATCTACACATAACAGACAGCTTGGCAAAGAAACAATTTACATTGTCAAAACTTATTTTTAGGTACTTTGTTACTAGCACCTTTTTGCAAAAACAGTCTGCACAGGCATTTGACAGCAACAAACTATTATTTGTGCACCAACAAGATGATTTCCAAAGAGCTATTAGCTGAAAACATTGCATGTCTTGACATGCTGTGCAGTGTGTCCTTAAAAACAGTGAGCAAACTGGACAAATGGGGGAATTTTTTTTACCTGATTTTTGTTTTTAAGAAAAATGAGAGCCACATATGAAGATATTTGTTTAAAATTTTAATAGAAGAGTGGCAGTATAATGTCCTTGTAAGTGGATATCAGGCCCTTGTAGAGCAAAAATTTGTATTTTGGTCTAGACAACCCAAAATGTTATGTCCACATATGTGGACGCCAGGTCCTAGGAGGTTAAACAAGAACTGGACTGAGTGGCAAAAGGTCTTATGGAATCCAAATGTAAAACTTTTTGTTCATTCATGTCGTTATCAGTATGTTCAGTTGTGAGCGGTACTACAGGGAGTGTCTACAGCAATCTGTATTAAACCCCCCAAAATTCTTACAGCATTTTCTTAGGAGAATGTCCACCAAAGTCCAAACCCTTACACAACCATTTCACCTGCAGCATAACATGCTGGACATCATTGAGAGGACACTGGTTCTGAAAGAGTTAACTAGAATAACAGTGGGTGAGTTTGGCTGCAGTGGAATCTCAGCTCAGCTCATAGAAACACTAATTGCAGTCAGGCAGGCCTGGGCTGGCGTATGGAGCTTTACAACCCCCCAGACCTTCTGTCAGGCCTCCTGTCTGGCTCTCAGACCCATCGCTATCAAAGTGAGCTCCACCAGTACAAAACCAGCTGTCAGGTTTCTTTTTTTCCCTTTGGATACTTGTCACAGTTATAGGAATGCCACCAAAACATCGTGCCAGGAAGTTAGAAAGCGCTATTTAAGGTCTACAATTACTGTGTTCGCTACCTGCTGCTTATTCAATGGAAATGTTCCTTTAAAATCTCCTGTAATCAGAGATAATTTTACAGGTTATGCTACCTATTAAAAGATTCAACTCAGCAATTACACCAGACATTCAGATATCCTGTTGTGATTCAGGTTGAAGGTTATTATGGTCTGCATTCTCCCACGTGCTTTTCCTCATGTTTTTTTTCTCTCGTTTCCAGATCCCGTCTTCTACTTTGGCAACACAGACTACCACGTGGATGAGAGTGATGGCTACGTGGAGGTGCAGGTGTGGAGGACAGGGACTGATCTTTCCAAAGGAGGAACTGTCACAGTGCGCTCCAGAAAGACAGATCCTGTCTCAGCTGAAGGTATCTGCTGGTCCCCTTCTCTAACACCGTTGTCTAGTTTATTCTTAGATAAATGTAAATCACAGAAAACAAAAGATTTAAGATGTCACATTGATAGTCATTTTGAGCTCAACTGTGCAAACAGATTTCAGCACTGAATATGTTGAGTGCATGGCCTAGGGGAATGTAAACACTGGTTAAAGGTGGGGGAGGGGAGCTAGGGCTTTTCTGTTCGGACCATGTCTTATACGCGCTGGATCTACACATTGTTGTGAGGATAATGACAGTCTGACTGAGAATAGAGCTTCAGGAATGCATGCCAATTGTTCTGCTTGTTCCTAACCACTTTCGACTGTAAGACTGGTTGCTATCCCTTCAAGTCTGCCCTATAGCGTCTATTATCTGGTTCCCCCAGGCAGTCTTCTCTTCTTTGCCCAGATTCCTAACATCTCTACTCCTGCTTGCTTTTTAACTGCAAAAATAACCAAAATCTAATCATATGCAGCATGTTAGAAATTCAGACTCACACTTACACACATAAGTGGGTCATAAGTACATGAAAAAAGCCTGAGGGCAAAGTTTGAGCTCTCAGTACTCAGACTCTTCACGGAATAGCAGATGAATAACCTGTCAGCACTCAGGGAGATGTCCAGATTCTAGCAGTGCTGCTTTAATATCACAACAAATTCCAATTGTTCATGCCTATGAAACATGAAATAGAAACAGGCGTTTTGCTAGCATGAAGTATAGAACTTTTCAACTTGCTTGCAGCCTGAGATTCACAAATGCATTATGAACATGAGAGCTGTTGTCAAGAAAAATATGATCATGTACTGTAGTTGATTTTTGCTATATGCACTACGTTTTATAAACACTGTTCTTTGAAACATGTCTGACCTATATTGTGTTGTGGGGCAGCTGGTGTGGATTACGTGGGGATCAGCAGGAATCTAGACTTTGCACCAGGGGTCACAATGCAGACAGTTCGTGTGACAATCCTGGATGATCTGGGTCAGCCAATGCTGGAAGGGCCAGAGAAGTTTGAACTGGTACTACGGATGCCAATGAATGGGATCCTCGGGGAGCCAAGCAAGACTGCTATCATCATCAACGACTCAGTTTCTGACTGTGAGTGAAAATATGGGATGCAATGAGAGCTTATTAACATGGCCACACTTATCTTTATGTATTATTTCTGATTTTTGGATTTAGTGCCAAAGGTGCAGTTCCGTGAAGCTACGTATGTGGGCAATGAGAACTTGGGGCAGATCTCAGCCACTGTATACCGTAGCGGTGATATCAGTTACAAGTCCACAGTACGCTGTTATAGCAGACAGGGAACAGCACAGGTCATGATGGACTTCAATGAGAGGCCTAACACAGACGCTTCTATCATCACCTTCTTACCAGGTTGTGTAGTAAAACCTTGCACATGTCCTCTTACATGGTTTGTGTGTGTGTGTATTTCTTACCTGCCCATAGTATTATAAAGCACCTTGTGCTATATAAAAAATGAATTAAATTGGAACATTCAATTCTGAAATATAGCTGGAATGGTTAATTACTCATTTGTACTTTTTTTCAGGAGAAATTGAAAAACCCTGTTTACTGGTTTTGGTTGATGACACTGAACATGAGGAAGAGGAAGAGCTCCGTCTTGTTTTGGGAAGCCCTAAGAGTGACTCTCCATTTGGAGCATCCATTGGAGAGCAAAATGAAACACTGATCAAGATAAAAGATGATGGCGACAGTAAGAATCCTTTTTTTGGGCTAAAGACAGTGTAAAGGCTTTTGATATCATTATAACACATTTAAAGTTAGATTAGATCTACAATAGTGTTTTTAACAGATCACAAAAGTTGTGCCCACTGTGACTGTAATATATGGTATGTGGAAATGTCACAGTTATACTTTACTGTCAATATTTCATGGTTTTTCAGAGGCAATTATTAGTTTTGGAGAGACCAAATTCAGTGTGACTGAGCCCAAGGAAAGTGGCCAAGTGTCTGTAGTAAGGATCCCAGTGCTGCGTGCTGGAGACACATCCAAGGTCTCTGTTGTCCGAGTTCACACCAAAGATGGATCTGCTACCTCTGGGGAGGACTACCATCCCATATCTGAGGGTAAATAATACTGCCAGGAACTTTTATCCCTCTAGCACAATTCTGAAATTTGCTCGAAAATATATTTGTCAAGTGTCTCTCCTTTCTCTCTGCAGAAATTATTTTCAAACAAGGTGACCGAGACCATTTTGTGGAGGTGGAGATTTTATATGATGGTGTAAGAGAAATGAGGGAGGCGTTCACCGTGCATCTGAAGCCTGATGAGAACATGGTGGCAGAGACAAAGGTGAAAGCCAAACTAAATTAGTGTTTACCTTTAAAGCATCTAATTACCACGTTATCACTTTGCAATCAGTAATTTGTTCCCGTTTAAGAACCTCTCTTAATTGCTCTTATTGTCAATCAGCAGATGAGTAAAGCCATAATTTATATTGAGGAGACCAACAGCATGGCAGATGTGACATTCCCCTCAGTGCCCAGAGTGGTGTCGTTGCTGCATTACGATGACCCTGATGGAACCAGGGGCTCTCTGCCTGTGGCCGGATACCCAGTCATTTGTGTCACTGTATGTTCTAACTGATACTATGATAAATAGATAATTGTTGTCATTTTCTGTGTTAATGGTTAATTTAACAAAGCTTTGTGTCTCACAAGTCCAGATGAAATCTCTTAATGAGGTAGTATTTAACAGATGTGCACACTTTGTTTATTATGAGCTACCTTCAGGGCTCCTCGCTGGCATAAAGAAACAATTTTGCTGTAGGTTTTGGTGGTGAATTTCACTTAAATGCACTGTTTCTTTTCCCATTTCCAGGCTTGTAATCCTAAGTACCTAGACTACGACAAAACAGGCTCCATCTGTGTCAGCGAGAACATCAACAATACCCTAACTCGGTATCGTTGGCTCGTCAGCGCCCCCACTGGTCCAGACGGCGTCACCAGCCCGATGAGGGAAGTTGACTTTGACACCTTCTTCACCTCGTCTAAAATGATAACTCTGGATTCAGTCTATTTCCAGGCTGGTTCTAGGGTTCAGTGTGCAGCAAGAGCTGTGAACTCTAATGGAGATGAAGGTCTAGAACTCACTAGCCCCATAGTATCCATCAGCACGGACGAGGGTGAGTTTAGTCCATTCGCTAACTTTGAACATTCAGTGTCTTTCATAAAAAGAGTTAACCATCACAAAAGCTTGAACTGTTTTTTAGAGAAATAGAATATTTGATGTTGCTTTGTATTTGTCATGGTTGCAGGGATGTGCCAGCCCCGTGTTGCAGGCACAGTGGGGGCCGAGCCCTTCTCTGCTAAGCTGCGATACAGTGGAGCAGAAGACACAGACCACCCCAATCTTATCAAACTAACTGTCACCATGCCTCACATTGATGGTAAGCAATTCCTGACTAAAAATTAAGACTAATAGGAAATCATGCAGAGACAGAATGTTGTTTTGAAACATCATTCGTGTCACTGATCAACCATATTCTTTTAATAAGAAGCTACTTAAGTTATTCACCAATTATTAATGTGTCTGCTGTCCAACTGCTACATGTGTGTCCCTGTAGGTATGTTGCCTGTAGTATCTACACGGCCTCTGTCAAACTTTGAGCTGACGCTTAGCCCCGACGGTACCCGTGTTGGGCACCATCGCTGCTCCAACTTGCTGGACTACACTGAAGTTAAGACTCGCTATGGCTTCCTCTCTGATGCCACCAAAAATCCAGAAGTAATTGGCGAGACTGCACCTTACCAGTACAGCACTTCCCTCAGGGGATCCAGCACACTACGATTCTACAGAAACCTTAACTTGGAGGCTTGTTTGTGGGAATTCACAAGCTACTATGACATGTCTGAGCTGCTCAGCGACTGTGGAGGCACCATCGGAACTGACGGACAGGTAAGCAGTCCTGCCTTGGAGGTCTGGCTCACCTTTGAACCCGTGGCTAAAACAAGCCTTGTCCATTTGCCTAGTTGTTTTTTACTTTGAAGATGAGGTAAATCCTGGCAGATAAAGACTACATTGTCTGGAGATCTCTTCAGTTCCTGAGAGGACCAGGGGTTTGTCTTGCTAAAGTAGCAAGTCTCCCCGTTTTCCTTTTTTTTGCTATTGGCACATATGCCTTACAGGCATCAACACTTTTTTTCACCTTGGCAACATATTCTTAATTTAAGTTCAGTTAATTAAAACAGTGTTGATAAAGATGGTTTGGAAGCGTACGGGGGGCAAATCATGGTAAAAACCTCCTCTACAATCCATGCTGATGATTATTAATTCATGCCCTACAGCACTTGCAAATATATTTTGGCTCTGAGGATATGTCGAATTGTATATTGGTTTGCTATTATAATGGGAGATACTTATTTTACATAGCTCCGGGTTTATTTAATAACAAGGGCATCACCCAGGCGATAAAAGCCTTTCTCAACAAGTGGAACTTTGTTGCCTTAAGTTATGAGATCTAAAAGTGAACGTAGCAGAAATAAACACGTCTTAGCAAGTAAGCAGTCTGCTGCCAGTAACATAAACTTGATTGCATATTTCTTTATTTATTAGTGACCACATTTATTGGAGATATTATTTAAAAAAACAAACAATACATTTATAAGTTAGGAAAAGATATTAATGATGTTTTTTTCACTGGTATACATTTATATACAGGACTTGTACTGTGTATAAATGTATAGAGTCAGGCCTCACAGGTTCACTTTGAGCATCAGTGGAAAAAGGAACAGTCTTTTTTTGTGGCTGCCCTGTGACCCAAGTGCTCTTCTAAGTGGGCAGGCTGGCTGATTGGAGACAACTCTGTGCAGGCCGGGGCGACTGTCATGTCACAGTGCAGGGCTTAGTGCCCAGCCTAACAGGCCACAGGAATCTATTAGAGCCCAGCAGGTTGTGTCAGAAGGCCATTCTGCAAATCGTTTGCCTGAGCTCTAAATGCCCAGAGGCGTAGGCACGTCTCCACATGAACACAGAGCCAGTGCAGGCAGGTACCGCTCACAGGTCAGAGGAAAGTGCAGATACCAGAGACTGCTCCCACTTTCACCACTTTGACCATTTTAAGACAGCTCTTTTAGAGCAGGAATGTTTCCAGTGAGTCAGTATCTCCAGCAGCAGTATCACATATGTAGAGCATTATTGCAGCCACATAACAGTTATAAAACTGCATAAAAATGCAGTCATATCTTACTGCTATAGATCTTAAACTGGACTTGTTGGTGTCAGATTTCCCTGTAAAGTGTCCTTTAAGTCCACAGCACACACATATACTGTACACATGACTACATGCGTGTTATTAACTTCAATAACATGAAGCATTTTCAAAATATACCTTAAAACAGCCACAATGGCAGAATATTATCCCTCATTTTCTTTGTGAGCTATTCTATGTGCACTGTATTCGTGATGTTGTTATGTCTTTGAACCTCAGGAACAAGACCAGGTTCGCCTTTGAAGTTTAAATTTAATCTTTGTCACTGCAGGTGCTTAATCTGGTCCAGTCCTTTGTGACCCTACGAGTCCCATTACATGTGTCATATGTCTTTCACTCCCCCGTGGGAGCGGGAGGATGGCAGCACTTTGACTTACAGTCGGAGCTGAGGCTCACATTTGTGTACGACACTGCCATCTTATGGAGAGATGGAATCGGTAGCCCGCCAGAAGCTGAACTACAAGGCAAGATTTGAGCTGCAGTTTGCAACAAAGATTTAACACAATACTTTTATGTCATTTCTACAATCTAAGGCCCTGTAAATTAATGAAGTATGCAACCTAAAGTAGTCTGTCACTGTCTTTGCAGGTGCCCTTTACCCAACCAGCATGCGTATAAATAGTCAAGGACAACTAGTTGTCAACTTCCGCACAGAAGCTCGATTCAGAGGCCTGTTTGTGTTTTCACATCCAGGTATGTCACATCAGTTATATAATATGCAGTTTAAATGCAATGCTGCTCTTTAGCACGTCATAATATGTTTCAAAAATGTCAAATAAACAGATTCTAGAAGATGTTTAGTGTAAAAAAGGGTGACCACGGCTTTGCAGATTTTACCTGTGGCTTATATTTAACTAATGATATTAACCAATAAGGTTGTTTTATGTTTGCTTCTGATGACTGATGTCTTTTTTCCCAACAGCTTCACCACTCACCTCCATGGTTATGTGTCCTGAACACCCTGGTTTAACCTTTAACCTTAGCCTTGTCAGGACTGAGCCAACTTACAGCCAGCCTATCCAGCAGTGGATATTCATCTCTGATTTTGCTGTGAGGAGAGAGTTTGCTTTTAAAAACAGCCGCATTTGTTTTCTCATTTATTTTTCTTACACTTTATTCTTAATTAATCTAATTTTTCCACTCAGGTGCGTGACTACTCTGGCATGTACACAGTAAAGCTCCTCCCCTGTACGTCCCCTCCCAGCCTGGAGTACGCAGTCCCTCCTGTCTGCAATCCCAGAGAGCCTCTCACCTTCGACCTGGATATCCGCTTTCAGCAGGTAATTCCACCTTGTCTAACAAGTTACGCCTGCATCAGATTTAAGCATTTATTCAGAATGAAATGTATTTGTGTTTAGCAGAGATGGGCAGTAACACGTTACTGTAATCCGATTACTTTTTTCAAGTAACGAGTAAAGTAAGGGATTACTATTGCAAAAACGGTAATTAGATTACCGTTACTTTCCCGTAGGAACACTGCGTTACTAAAACCGTGATTTTTTTTGCGAGAATGTCTCATGACAATGACGTAAGCAAGTGCGACTTTCATGACAACAGCTGTGTGCAGGTCAACAATGGATAATATATCGAGTGCGGGAGAGAGTATGAGCGTGCAGCATTTAAAGCGTGGAAGTACTGACCTTACTTTGAGTTTGATTCCATAAAAAGTGACAAAAACATTAGCGTCGGTTGTGCGTGGGAAGAAAACTTCTTTTTACAGCGAAAAAAACCCCTAAACTTCCAAGCAAACACCGAGTGCGCTATGACGTAATGGGAAATTCACAGAGAAACTCGCACAAAGAAATATTTTATGTGCTGGAATGTGCAGAAAATAGGTTTAAATATTAAACAAATTTCTTCCAGTCAGAGAATGTTGCATATAATTAAATTTTTGCTTGATGCATAAAGTTAAAAGATTAAAACTAATAAAACAAGTTTTAAAAAGGGACTTTTCCATTTGATTACATTTTGTATGATGGATTAAGTAGAAAAAGTAGAATTGGGCTGAAAGATCTGTCGCTTTATCACCTATTCAGGTTGTAAATCGTGTTTTTAAAAAGTAACTAAGTAACTAAGTAATTAATTACTTTTGAAAATAAGTAATCAGTAAAGTAACGGGATTACTTTTTTGGGGAAGTAATCAGTAATTAGTTACCGATTACTTTTTTCAAGTAACTTGACCAACACTGGTGTTTAGTGGCTACACTGTTTAAGTGATAAACATTTTAACTACTGTGACAGCAATGAAACACTATTACAAAACCCCTAATTATTTTTTTAAAAATGTCTTAATTAAGTGGCATACTGAACTTGGTAGTATGGTGCCAGTGGATAATTTTGTCTTTGCAGTTTCTGGATTAAATTCTGTGGCTATTGTTTGCAAATGCAGATTTTTTTTTTTTTTTTTTAAAAAAGCAAATTAAAATTAATCACCATCACATGTTTTGGAGATTGAATTTCAGAAAATACAATCCCTCCTCTGCTCTCCACATTTACTGTTTGTCTACTTATACATCCAAGTATACGCAAGAGTGATTGGTCAATAGGGCTAAAAGTGGACTACATACAGAGAGCTTGCCCTTTTAGATCCCCTATAGAGTCTCCATATTTGGATGTAGATATCTTTTTATGTAGACTGTATTATAAGTAAAAATATATTTTTAAACACTGATCATTACACTGTTTTCTCATTACTCATTATATTACTTATATACGCCATGTCGCTTGGATCCTATTTACTTACTTGGTTAAATATCTGACTCTGTTATTCCTTAACTGTCCTCCCCATCTAATTAAGTACACATAAAACAGTAACTCTCCTCTCATAAGTCTTTAAGCAACCTTCTCATTTTGTCCACACACTGTTGCTATAGTGCATCTCTTCACCGGTGCTGATGCGAGCATATAATCATCTTCAGAATGAAAACACAATTTTACTCACAATATACACTGATCAGCCACTTCATTAGGTATACCTGTTTGACTGCAGTCAACTGCATTTATAGAAATATCTGATCCAAATATCTATCCAATCATGTGGCAGCAACTTAATGCAGGTAGACATGGTCAAGATGACCTTCTGAAACTCAAAATTTAACGTTAGAATGGGGAAGAAAGGTGTTTAAGTGACTATAAACGTGGTCTTTGTTGGTGTCAGATGGGCTGGTTTGAATATTTCACAAACTATTAATGTACTGGGATTTCCCCACACAAACATCTCCAGGGTTTATAGAAAGTGGTCCAAAAATGAGAAAATATCCAGTTAGCAGCAGTTTTCTAGGTGTTAGAGGTCAGAGACTGCTCCAAACGAATGGGAAGGCAACAGTAACTCAAAGAGCCAATCATCTCTGAACACAAAAACACATCAAACCTGTCAGCTACAGCAGCAGAAAACCACACCAGGTGCCACTCCTGTCAGCTAAGAACAGGAAACTAAGGCTGCAAATGTTACTGGTACTGGTAGGGTCAGTCTAACAAAGTATCCTGTGAATGTAAAAACAAAAAAGAAGACCATTCAAATCTTCACATTTGGTAGTTAAATATCTAAACTATAAATAGTAAATATGTTTTTTGTTTTCTGTCTTCTGTGTCTTTTTAGGTTAGTGATCCAGTGGCTGCTGAGTTCAGTCTAAACACACAGATGATCTTACTTTCTAAACGGACACTCTGGCTCTCAGACGGCTCCATGGGCTTTGGACAGGAGAGTGACACTGCTTTCTCAGAGGGTAATACTGTAACATTTCTAAAACGCCTTGAAAATCTTAAAAAAAAAAAAAAAAAAAAAAATTAAAATATGAAAAGAAAAAATAACATTAAAGGAAATAAATATGCTCCAAGCTCGAAATATTTCTGTGAATGTTTTCATTGCTCAGCTGCGTGGACTTCTCTTCATTCTACAGATCAAAAAGAAATTCCTGTGTGATGAATGGTTCTGTTGATTTGGCAGAAACGTCCCCCATTATTTACTGACTCAACAACTCAACAAAACAAAATGAAAGGAAAATGAGGGCTTCATGAAGTGCCATTCTGACTATTTCCACATCTTTTTCCTAAACAGGCTAATTATGAGAATGCCTGCATTTTGTGTCCATCAACAAGGTCTTAAAACACTTAAAGTCCTTGAAGCTGCTGTCTGAGTCAGTGTAGAGAGTGAGAGTGGTTTTAGCTGGGCTTTTAGTGGTTTTTCCTTATTATATAGCTGAGCAAAGTACAGTCATTTGAGAGAACTGAATCTGCAGGCATAATAGAACCACTTTTACTAACTTTTCATTAAACCATCAAATTTATGCTTGTAATGACTGATGTTTTACTCGTGATGAAATCTTTATTTCTTTTTTATCAGGGGATGCAGTTTATGGGAGAGTGATGGTGGATCCAGTACAGAACTTGGGCAGCTCCTTTATTTGTAACATAGAAAAAGTGTTCCTGTGCACTGGAGCTGATGGATACGTCCCTAAATATAACCCGAGCAATTTTGAGTTCGGCTGTCTGGCTGATGCTCCATCACTGCTTTACAGATTCAAGATCATTGTAAGTTATAAAAGAATATTTCTTATAGTATCACGTGTACTCTGGGCCTATTCAAACTTCATCGTTTCCTGTGTAATTTTTTGACTTCAGGACAAGGCCCAGCCGGAGACACAGGCTCGGGTATTTGGTGATGTACCTTTTAATGCCTTCCTGGCAGTGGATGACCCCGGTGCTTTAGCACTGGTGAGACAACCTGGTTCAGATGGTTTCAGAATGGATTCTACAGCTCTTTTCCAGGTCAGTAAAAACAAATTGAAAACACACACTAAATACTTCATACGATCTAAAATCACAAACCTATGAGTCATTCCAGAGAAAACATTACACTGAAACTATTTAGAGCTAACTTAACCTGCCTTTATGGTGTGAGCATGGTATCCCACTCTGTAGAGATCACAGACTAATAGCACTAGACTAATGGGTTTTTATTCCGCTGACATTTTATCCCTAACAAGCTGATAGAGAAAAAGACTTAATGACCAGACACAGTCTGTGCCCTCATGAAAAGCTCCTTAGGTTGGCTTTCATAGAGGTTATGATACCAGAGTTATGTATTTTTGGTATGACTCACACTCTCCACTTTTCACCATGTCCAAATTGCTGCTTTTGGTCAGGGAATCTATGTTTCTTGGCTTGTTAACAAGGAAAAGTCAGTATCATTAAGTCTGCAGACTGGCAGGGCATTTTCCAATGGTTAAACAAGTTTTGTGCTTTTCTATTCAGTTTATGCAGTGACTGGACTGAACTGGACTGTGAGGTTTAGCTCTGTTTTAATCACAAAATAAAACTGAAGTTGTTCCTTACAAGAAAATGTCAAAAAATAAAGGTTTCATAGCACATACGTACTACTCTCTGCACAGAACTGTTAGATCTGACTCTAATGGGTATAGTTTAATAAAGCTGGCAGTTAAGGATCTCTGAGAATAGATATACTTTTATCCTTCCACTAAAATATGGGGAGGAGGTGGCAAAAACCACTTTATCAATTCTGTCCTTTTCTTTACCTGGGTAATTTGAGACACATGGATGGATGGACATTAAAATAATAGCTGTTGCTCATTTCAGGTGGCTGCAGGAAGAGAGTGGTACATACACACCATCTACACTGTCCGGTCCAAGGACAATGCTAACCGTGGCATAGGGAAGAGAAGCCTGGAGTACCACGTGATGAGTCAGCACACTGATTTGTTTCCGAAGAGTCAACATCGCCTCAGAAGATCAGCTAATGATGTCCTAGATATAGTAGAGGACATTGGTGTGAGTAACAATCGTGGCACCAACATCCTGCACATCGCCCTGGACCGCAGTGGCCAACAGAGGACGAGCCCGGACAGGGAGATCTTTACCAAAGGACACATCCCTCGAGAGCTCAAAGAGAGGGACGGTGACGACAGCCTGGTTTTGATGATTGGTATCTTTGTTGGGCTGCTACTTACCGTTCTCGTCATCATTGTGGTGGTGTTACTAGTTCGGTCCAAACAAGAGAAGAAAGAAGTGCCCAGGAACTCCAGCAGCGCAGAGCCCATGATGACACAAAACATCAGTGACAGCTCAGAGGTCTAACTGACAGACTGAAGATCGAGAAAGTTATTTTATGTTGCAAGTGCCTCACATTTACATAAAAAAACTGAAGATTGCGTGTGAAACAACACAAACTACAAGAGCTTTGATTCTATTCAGAAATCTACTTGAAATATTGCATCACTCCTCATGCTGGAGAGTGGTCTGGACACTAGGAAACTGACAGTGTTAGTAGTTGTTTTAAGGCACTTGTCAAGTTGTCACTTATTAATTGGCCTTTGATGCCACTTGATCCAAAAAGATGTTATTAAGTTTCCAAAGGTGCTACAGAAGATGCCTCTTACCTTGAATGGTGTTTGGTGTTTTGCTGAGTAGGTCTAGAGGCCGGATATTTTGCATTTGCTGACACTGTCCACAGTACGCTTTCACTGGAAAAACCTGTCTGTTCTTACAGAGAATGATTCGATTCTGTGTGTGCCTAAGAAGTCACAGGACTTTACGGTTTTATGATGTAAAATGTGTGTCCCGTGTGTTCAGTAAAACGCTCAATTGAAAATCATCCAAGTGAATATAATTTTCTTGTGCTTATGTTCTTGCATGCAATTACTTTTTGTACTTTAGGATTTTAAAAAAGTCTCACTGCTGATTTAAACTGGCTTGTGGCAAATGTGTCTGATCTACTGTACTTCCACATGTTTGTATTTTACAGTATATCCCATGAGAAACTGTATTTATCTAATGGTTATTGTTCTTCTCTTAGTTAACATATGACACTGAATCAGATAGGGGAACTTAAACAGTTCTCTTAAAGGATCCTGTGGTGTTACAGCAGCTTTCGGGATAGCTGGTCTGCAGTGTACAGTGTAGTGTAGTAATGGTTTCACATCCATTATTTTTAACAGGAACTACATTCATAACTGGTACGCTTAAATTCTATTGTAAGTGTTGCCTACTGTAGCTTTGTAGAGCTTGCTAAATCCCTTTCTCAACAGGGCTACATGTTGACTGTGCTTTTTTATGCTTTATTTCACTTAAAGGGAATGAAATGTTTAATCTGCAATCATTCTCTCTTTGATTTTTTGATATTTTGGTTTTAAATATATTTATTTTCCAAGTATTGTTCTGTTGACACAAATCAATCCTTTTCCGCCTTTGATTTTGATTCATCAAATCTTTTTTTCTCAAACGGTAAGACATGCTTATTATTGTGATATTGCAGTAGATATTAACAGTTTGCATTGAAAGAAAAAACGCTAAAAACGTTATCTATGTTGCCATAAAATCCGATTACCTCATACTGCTGTGTATCCTATAATAACCATCAACTTCATAATCACTTTATAAATGTCAAGTTTGTTTGCTTTTTTATTTTTATTTTGAAATTGAAAACAATTCTATGCAACCTGTGATAAAATACCTTGATGAAATGTTTATCCACAGTATGATTTTTTTGTTTTTCAGTGCACATTTTTCTTGCTAATCTAGGTTTGACACTGTATCAATGTACTGTGCTTCTTTTACTATACTCTAATACGCTGAGTGCATTTTTTATGCACATTGATGTATCTATGTATATACACATATGTATTACATATAAATATACCATTTGGATGTTTTGGGAACAGTTATTGTTAAAAGATGCATACTGTATGTGCTGTAAGTATTTGTAACATAGACCAGGAAGACAACATGGTCTGCAAATAAATAATTTTTCAAGAAAATAGCATTGAACTTAATGATTTCATGAAATCTGTATAAATATAGAAATATTGGGAAAAGCAGCGTCATAACAAGTCAGTGAAATTGAAATTTGTACCCACTGTAGCCCAAAATGTGTGTCCTCAGTGCCTGTGTAAATTACAATTTCATTTTCACTACTGTTAAACGATTTGGTTTTATTTAAATGGTGGGGGAGAAAAAAAAATTCCCTGCAGAGCAAACAAACATAAATGTTAGTCAGACACATACACAGCAGCTCAGTAAATCATGTGCTTTTATTACCAGTGCATATTCATAGAGAAAACAAGACTGGGTTGGATAAAATGCTTTAGACACATCTCAAAAAGATGAGCATGTCTTTGCTCCTGTTTGGCAACGAGTCGAGGTGCATGAAAACCACAGCTTCCTAGCTGACTTAACTGGTAGAATTTGAGTCATATCCTGCAGCTCAGAAAAGCTCCACACTGAAAGGTTATGGAAGTGTCTGGGTGTTGAGCACGGTACTGTGATTAATTAGGTCAGACTTGCACCTGGTCTTTCTTCTGTCGTGGCACCATGTTTTTGTTTGACATTAAATAGAATGAACAAATGAGTTCTTCATTTAGAGTCATGGCATGATGGAAGCCAGGCAGAGACTCAGATTTGACAGAAAGCTTAGAACAGTATCACAAATAGTGTACTCTTAAGCGTGAATGTGCTTGCTAGTCAATGTCCTCTCATAAACAGTCATTTCTGGTAATACATCTGTAACAGTTTCTAATATGAAAACCACAAAGCAACAAACACAATAAAACAGAATTCATCTTCCGTCCCAATAAGCTATGACCTTGGATTCAGATTAAATTTGCACAAATTAACAGTTTTCTCGCAAAGCTCCCAATGTGCCTGTTCCACTACTATGTCTATGAGTTTATGATATTTAAAAAAAAAAACAACTATTTAATATTCTTCCACTGATATTGTGAAATTTGGATGGATTTCCTGAGATATCTGTATTATTTCTATCCAGGTGGTAGCACTTGAATAAAAGCTATTGAATTGTTAAAGGCAAGCCAGTGCTTCTATGAACCCAAATCCTAAACACAGAAACCTAAATACTGATATTCTTTGTTGTTATTGTAAATAAAAACCAGATAGGGTTGTAGCTTTGGAAAAGAGCTGCCCAGGTGCACAAACACTGATCTACGTTTCCCAGATGCGGGTGGATACTGAATTCTGCTTTAAGGGGGTTAATTTGGGGAAAGGGAGAAAGTGTGAAGCTTGAAAGAAAGAAAAAATATTTAGAAAAATAATTTGCAAATGCTGAGCTAGTATAAAATAAAATAAATTAGCATTTTACATTGTTTTTCCCCTTCAAGATAACAGATAATAACAAAAACGATCATTGTGCTGCTTGCAATAGCAATAAATATGACGATTCTTCATTTAAGCATGTGCTGGGTATGTTTGAAAGCACACTCTTTAACAGCTGCCATACACATGTTTAAAATCCGGGAATCCTTGACTCCTGTGATCTGGACTGCCACAAGGCTGAGTGTTTAAAAAAAAAAAAAAATCATAGCACATACATAGGGAGTGATCTAATATACACAATATACATTCATGTATATACAGTACATACAGCAAATCAATGCACAGATGGTGGTGACACTTATGTGAGATGTCAGTAAATGAGAAGTTTTACATTTCATTGCTGGAGAAGCATAGCGCTGTTTATTTCACTGTAAGCATTAACTAGTTCATGAGAAAGCAACTAATGGGTGCACTGTGTTGTTGTCTAGGTATCAAGATAAAGTAAAGTTTCATGCATCTGGACGAGTTATGGCTGATTAAATAGTTCCAACTATCTCCTACCCTGTCTGCTCTCACACAAAGTGTTGTTTAAGAATACCATCCACGTCAGTATTTGCAGATTTTCAAAAACCAGTCCATAGCTTCAAGTCATCGCTTGTTCCGAGTTACGCTACGTCACTCAATTTTAAAGTTAACCGTCAGTTCCACAGACAGGATAAAACATGGACGTAGTTTCCAGGTAAGCAAAAAGGAAGCCAGTGCAAGCAGCAGCTTAAAGGCCATCAGAATGCAATAGATGTAATTGCAAAAAGACTTTGACCCTATAGAAGTTTATGGGAAAATGGCTTTCTGTCTTGACCTCTGTAAACCCTTCCCTTATGACTTAGTCACTCATTTTGGGGCACACTGAATAAAAAATTAAGTCTATTTTGTAAATCTTGGTCATACAATGTTTTAAAAAGGATCATTATCTGTTGATTAATGTGCTATGATTATCCCAATCATTGGCTAACCACTTGTAAGTCATTAGCCAATGAGCAAGCAGTTTCAGATTTAAACCCACCCCTCCTCATCACATCTGGTATTTTGAAATGAGATTGATGATGTCACGGTAGCGACGTCCACCTTTTATGCTGTCTATGGTCAATTCACATCATAAAGGTAAGGTGAGGCGACACACAAAAGGCTGTACTGGAAAAATCATTGCACCTTGTGGAATACATTGGTTGTGTCGTCAGTGCTTGCGGTGTTTAAGATGGCTATCTCGGGTATCTACTGTAGGTAACGGTAGACCTTGAAGCAGTGGTTCCCAGAGTCTGCCACCGCCACGTGGCCATCAGATGTGAGAGCCAAGCCCTGGGGGCCATAAAGCGGGTCCGCTGATGTGTTGATATAGGAGAGGAAAGACCCTGAGCTGTCAAACACCTGGATGGGTATGGAGAATTGAAGGACAGATTAGATGAGTGACTACTGCAAGTGTAACGCAGTTCCAATTATTCATTTCCTCAAACTAACCTGGATCCGACTGTTTCCCCAATCAGCAACAATGATATTTCCATTGGCATCCACAGCCACACCCGTTGGAGCATTAAACTGGCCGTTCCCCTCTCCGTGTGAGCCAAATTTAAACAAGAACTCCCCATCTGCATTGTACACCTGTCAGGTAAGATTAAGCATAAAAGAAAATGGGTGAATGATGCTGATAAGTAAAGAAAAATGCCAGTCACATCCTCACAGCATGAGAAGCACAGCAGTGTGTGATATTTGGTTGAGTCTGCCTGCCTTTTCTTGTTCTGTTGAAACTGATTGATTTTAAAATCGGTCCAAGTGCATGGCTGAAAACAATGGGGGGGAACAGGTATGCAGCCTTTATCAGAATGCTAAGCACTATTTTAAGATTAAAAAAACCTGCAAAATAAAGAGGCTATCGGAAAGGGTTGCTTCAGTTTTGGTATCTTAAAGTGACTTCAGTCCTATTGTAGGAAGAGAGTTTAGCTAACAACTCTGACTTTGTTAAACCTGAATTAAGAGAAAGTCTGGGTTTTAGGCTCCAGAAAGAGAGTTGACTTGAACTCTGAGCTTAACAACAACCAGTGGTTAAAAAGACTTTCATTCATTCCCTTGTCAACCGTTAAGGATGGAGACAGCGATTACAACTCGGACTTTTAATCAGCTCACACTAAAATCTATAGTCTCCATCTTTCTGTCTCTCACACTCTAGACAGTAATGCAGCTGTCAGACTGTCAGCCATTTTCCCCACACTGTAATTGGTCACACTGTGAAAAATGTCTGTCACAGTTGGATCTTCTAGAGGATGTGAACATTTGAGTGAAGACGAGGCTGAAATTATTTTCTTTAGGCCTTTGAGTCATGAGTTTTTAAATGCAGCTACAGACAGCCTGTGTCCTGAGCGTTTCATGTTCAGAAATGTGTTCACAGATTGCGTTTCAGTCATTAAATGCTGTCAAAGGCACAGTGTCTGAAATTCATATACTCTGTAACAGATCAGCAAACTGTGTCCATGTTGGAGTCCACTTGCATAGCGGGACGGATCCAAAATGGATAAGGATCAGACCCAGACTCAGTTTGGCACCAGTCATTTCCCAGCTCATCCATCTGAATCAGTTCAACAGCTTAATTTATTCTGATATAATCTGCATCCTTTATTTAAAACACCTCATCCTAATATAATGTTTTTAAAAGCCATTTAAATTTAAACTTGTTTGCAATTACAAAAAAACCCAACAACTTTACATTCATTTCAATTATGTTAGAAACTATTACTAAACTTTTACTATTAACAGCAACATCTAAACACCGTTGCTATGACTGTAAAAAAGCCATCATCTATCAGTGCAGGCTGAAATTAGATCAGATTATAAATGGTTAAACTGGGAACATTAAAGCAGAGTTTTTCTGTAAATTTCATTAAACTTTTTTATCCAGTAATCTCAGAAATAATGAAACTCTCTGTATGAAAAATTAAGCTTTTTACACTCCATTAGGAGATTCAGTTTTTACTAAATAATCATTCAGACAATGAAATGGTCATCACCTGTAGGGAAAACAGCTTTTATTTAATTAATCGAAATGCCCTGAAGGCAGATCTGCCCTGTAGTCTGTTGCTATCTGGGTAATTAATATCACCGGTCCATGAGTAATCTGTCTGTTTTCTTTTGTTTCTTTCACTTATATTTTACCCTTGTCGGGTTATGGCTGAATAATTAGATTTGAAAATCAAATTGAAAATCAGGATTACAGATTTATCTAGTGAAAATTCCAGTTGGGATATTGATGACCACAGTCTGCCTATGATGATGACAGAGCAGACCAACCTGATTAAAGTTACTCTTTCCTGCCCATCCATTTGAGATAAATACCATGGTCAGCACTGACGCATGTTCATATTTTTCAGTTTACTGGATTCAAATGGAGGCTTTGCTCTTTATTTACCCGTTGCCATGGTGAGTCCTGATACTGGAGCACTACCGATGATGGTTTTCTTTTTCTACTCATGTACACCCTTAATTCAGCTGCTCTGGAACCGAAAACTCAGACTTGCTGATCTCAGAGCTAATCAACTCAGGTTTATTGAACACACTTTCTGGTTTTCAAACATAATGTTCGCACATACTTGCAACAAGCCATACCTTCACTGAATGGTTGTGGAAGTCTGTTACCACAATCTCATTTTTGTTATTTACAGCCACAAAGTGAGGACCTGAAAGCAGAGGAGACGGGGAGGGAACAGCAAAGATGAGTCATCCGTCCGTTTACAGTGTATGAGATGAAGCGGCATACTATTTCTGGACATCAAAAACAAGACACCAAGTGATCACAGAGAAACTCTCAGAGCTGAGACATGACAGGGCTGAAGCACCAACATGTAGAAAAAGAGAACAAAGATTCATTTTTTTAGCTCACAGTCACAGTGAATATATTACTTACTGAAAACAGGGCCAGATTTACTAATCTTTGTATCCAGTGCAATGTTTGCACCACTTTTCTCTAAAAGAAAAGAAAAGTTATAAGTGAGAAATGAAAGTGAACGAACGGGTGAGTTCAACTTAAATATTGCTGTACAACTGGAGCGGCATCAATGAGGGATTCCAGCAAAGCATGCAAATTAGTCCCGCCCCCCCAACATCTGAACAACAGGGAAGGACGATCGTCAAAACTTGGCATGCAGTAGTGTACATCATGAACTGCGGACTCCAGCTGTGCTATGATGACAGGGTGTATAATTTATCATTTATAATTAGGACAATCAGTGCAACAACCAAAACATTAACTGTGTGTTAATGTCTCTAATTAAGCAAGTAGCTATACATGCACTCATTAGTTAAAACAAATGAAGGGTGCATAGAGACATGCTGATCACTAGCACTGTTCAAATCAACTTTCCTGTGAAGGAACAGAAATCAATTTTGTAAATCTGGCCCAACCACATGCCCTGATACATGAAGCTTGATTAAGTGTTCATCTCTGTCATTTTCTGTAAGACACATTGTTAATAAAATGATCATATATATATATATATATATATATATAAAAATATCCCATTTATTGATTTAACATCACTCAGTACCTGCAAAGTGTCTGTCTGATGTTCCTCTGGCGCCAAACTTTGTCACCAACTTCCCATTTGATTGGAAGATGAAGACACAGCAGGCCTTATTATCAACCGTGATAATGTGTCCATTCTTGTCCACAGCCACACCTTTGGGGCCCATTAATCTTCCAGCACCAATCTTATTCTGTTACAAACAAAGTTTTGTTTTAAAATCTAGTTTCACTTTATAATCGTGCAGTTTAAAAACAAACAAACAAATATACATTTCTTTTACTGACTGGAATGCCAACCTTGAACTTGCCATCCGAGGAGAAGATGCTAATCCATCTGTTGTCATAGTCAGCTACTATTATGTCCCCGTTCATGTCTACTGTGACTCCTGTGGGGCGCTGCAGCTGGCCTGGTGAACGACCTCTTACCCCGAACCTCATCTTAAACTGGCCGTCGTTAGAGAAAACCTATGAAAAAAGAAAAGAAATTATTAAACACTTCAAAAAATTAATTCTTTGAAGCTAAATAGGTTAGCCACTGACCTGTATGCACTGGTTGTTGCTATCTGCTACCACAATCCGACCATTACTGGAGGCCGAGATGCCTTGAAGATTGGTGAATTCTCCTTTATCTCTCCCTCTTGTTCCTGTCAAATCAACAAAACATCACCATGTTTTTAACACTATGAAAATATCAAAACTTTTAAGGATAAGTCACCATTTTGTGCCACTAAAAGTAAATTAAAAGCACTAAAAGCATAAAAATATGCATGGATGGAAGATTGTAAGAACAGTCAACAGTACGATTAATATCCAAAATAACGCTTTTTCACTCACCAACTCTATATATCAGCTCGTCCTCTATTGGATTTTCCTTTTTCTTGGTGGTGCTATACATGCTGGAAGGCCTGCGCACGGCCTTCTGGCGAACATGACCTCCTCCTCCGCTTGGGGACTTCACTCGTCTCTTCACATCGTCTGGCGACTGCAGGACATCTGACGGTTTGACAGCACGCAAACGGAAAGGACTCCCCCTCACAGGCTGTTCATATAGCAGCAAAGAGAAGGTGAATTCTCCCTCAGAGCGGAGGGTGTATCCAACCTCGTAGGTGCCGTTTTTGTTGTCCACCACCTCAGCTTCAGTACACACCCCATCCGCAGAGATGATCTCTGCCCTAAGAACCGCGTTACCAGTCTTCACCAATTCTCCATCTTTGTCTTTAGTGGTGACTGTGATAGTGGTGTGTTGGCCAACTAGTGCGTGTCGCAGACCCTCACCGGTGGCAACGCTGGTATGGCCTACAGCCCCCGTTGTGATCAGGACTCCTAGATTCTGAATGGAGCGCCTCAATCCATCCGTCTCCACCTGGCATTCCAGATGTCCGTTTTCATGAGGATGCTCGGGAAAGCTGTGTCTTGCCAGAGCACTCACCCTCTCACCCATTTGTTTTTGGACCAGAAGGACTTCAGTGGCGCTCCCATGGCTCAGTGCATGCTCTGTGAAGTTACAGCTACTCTGAATGTTCTCTCTGCCCTGAAGCAAAGAGGTAAGCTGAGTTTGAAGCACCTAAGAAGATGGAGAAAGTCAGCAGAGCTAGTAAAAAAATGTGAAATATCATGATTTTTTTTTTAATGCATCACATTTAAAATGAATAAGATCGCTGACCTTCTGCTTGGTGCTGCAGATGTTTTCCACCTCAGTAATGAGAGCAGTCTTGCGTTGGTGTAGGGCCTTCTCCAGCTCATCAAAAGTATTACTGATTTCTGTCACAGAGTCATTTTTCCTTTCTGTAAGTTGCTTGGAGATGTCATTCACAAGGTCAATGGCAGCTGTCAGCTGAGGTAGTCTGCCAGAGCAAAAAACAAACGCAGATTACAGCTCTTTATACTTTTACACGTCCAATTTTACTAATGTCTTCCAAAAGCAATCACATAATAGATTATGTGTTAAAGCAGTGGAAAATCGTACCTGTTGCGAACAGTGTCCAGCTGACCTTTAAGGGCTGACTTATGCTGTTCGAGCACATCCCTTAGAGGCACCGTCACATGTTCCCTGTGTTCTCCTTCTGTACACTCCAGACACATGGCTGTTTCACATGACTCGCAGTAAAACTCCATCACCTGCAGATGGTGCAGTTGAGGCAAGTAAGGTCACATTTCTGAGGTCAAGATTGCTCAGAAGCTCAAATGTATATATACAGAAGGCATTTCTTTTTAATCCAATAACAGTCGGCAGCCTGGTCATGAACATGCAGATGAGGTCTGATAGCTCTGACCTATTTTTGATCAGCATTTTTTGGTTTTTTTAAGCTTACCTTGCCCTCGTGATTAGGGCAAGAAAGGGGCTGACAGGTTGTAGCTGCGTTGGCTGACTCAAGAACATTGCCCGCCTCAGGCTGGCTGCACTCTGGGTCTCGTTGTAACACCTCCATTAGGTTTGTGATGAAGAAGTTGTTCTGCAGGGCTGCCACACCCTTCTCTGGCAAGATAGAAGTCTGTCTGCACACTGGGCAGGATAGTGTCAAAGACTGTGGAGGGATGTAGTTCTGTAGACATCTACAATCAGATAAGATGTTAAAGAAATCAGTTAGAGGAATAAAGCTGCAGTCAAGCACCAATTTCAGGGTGAGACCTGATTAGAAGACTGGACAATGTGATTTGAGTGGTTACTAAGCACAACGATGTAAAAACAGTACTACTGTAGCAACACAGCTGTGGAAACCAGTATTTGCTATTACCAAAGCTGTGCCCTAAAAAAAGTGCTTTTCTTGTGACCAAGCTTAGAGTAGCTGGTGACTTACGTCATGCAGAAACCATGATGATGACAGAATAGCTCGCTTAAGCGAGGAGCTGTGATACCAAATTTAGAAATTGCTAAAAAAGACATTAAAGTACACTAAAATCTAGCACGCTGCATCCTATAATAGCCAAACGCTGACTCATCTTTTTATTTTGCTTCTAAATGTTTTATGTCTGCTTATCTCTTTACTGTCACTTTGATCTCCTGGTGTCGATCACCTTGTAAAGCTAAGTGATTCATAGCTTACTTCTCACAGAAGGTGTGCAGGCAGGGTAGCACCTTTGGGTTGTGATAATGGTCCAAACAGATGCTGCAGACCAGGAACTGCTTGTCTATCTGCCTCACCACAGGGCTGGTGCTGCCAGTCTCACGCTTCGCCATAATGACAGACATTCAAAGGGGACACTGGGAACACTTAACCTGTGCAAACAAGGTGAAAGAAAGAGAAGAAAGGTCAAGAAAGCCTCGAGGAAACAGTCAGGCAGGGTGAACAGGGTGTAGTTGCTTGAGCAAAGGAAGAAATGACTCATAGTCCCGCTAACACAATAAAACCTCATCTAAATCCTGTATCCGCGAGCAATTTATGGTCTTGTTTATCAAACTATGTCAGTAGTATGAGTTCCTTCACCAGAGGCTGTTTAACTTTATAAGTGAAAACCCCCAATTGAGTTCACACAGTGGAAAGAAACATATACATGTGATTAAAACCGCAGGGTAGAACTCTTAGTGGAGACAATTATGCTGTCAGCTATAGTGTTAGAAGTTATACACAGTATAAGCCAATCAAAACATGACACTAATAGAAATGGCTTATGTTTTACTCTTGGTGATATTTTTCGATGTATTGTGTCACTTTTGTTATTTAATATGACTCCTAGATGAGTAGATGCCTGCTGGCTTGCAGTTCAGATGGCAGAGTTGCTGTTACATGAAATTATACCACTGGGTCAAGCAGGGATTAACTTAGCATGCCAATGTTGTGCCGTACATCTGTCATAGTGTACATAAGCACATAAAGGATTACATGGAGTCCAAAAACACAGACAAGCTGGTCAATAAACACCGCTTACAAAAGTGAGTGACTCATATGATAATAAAATTCCAGCAGGAGGATTGGTGTATTTTGTCATTAGGTTTGGCTAACACTGTAAAGAGCCCTGTTGTTTTCAGTTTTTCTTCTATAGTTCCTGTCCTGCAAAACACCTTCAGTCAGGTAACTGACACTCTAGGCTCCTTATAATTTTCTGTAATGCACCATCCGCTAATAACCTTGACACTGCATTGTACGTCTTGAATTAAAGCTCAAAAAATTCATTACAGATTAACTGAATTTACCCCCTGACAAAGTCACTTCCGTGACGACTACTGAGATGTCAAATTACATGGGAAAAGTAACTCAAAGGCAATTAATTTATTTTCTTTTGCTTTTTCTTTCAATTTTCTTTGTAACACTAGCAAGATATGTTCTTGTTATGTAGGATCATGAACAGTTAGGATACCCAATAGCTTCATTAATGCCCAAGAAAGCTTAAAACAGCTATCTGATACTTATATGAGAAGGTTAATTGCTATGGTGCTATTAATCAAAGTGAACCTTTGAGCCGGGGAAACCTGACAGTTGACCTTGAGCCGTCATTTTAAACCTGATTACAGTTCAAAATATGTAAATGAATGTAGTACACCATCATTGATGCAAGATGTCATATTCTGAGTAACTGACAATGTATAACATGTTTATGAGCGTAAAAACATCCTGCTCATCCTTGCAGTTTAAAACAATGCACACAGACCGGACAAAAGAAGGATTCACTCTATTTGAGCTTACTATCAGTTTCCTTGTTGCGTCACTATAACATGTCTCACCAAACAACACTTTGTCTTTCAGCTGACACCTTAAAAATATAACTAGGCCCCTTTTCTTTGAGAGAAACGAGAGGAAAGAGGAAGCTTTGAAATGCCACTCCCCAAATTCCTTCTAGTTCCTTCCCTTGACTCTTAGCAGGCTGAGTTCAGGAACCACCTGTCTCTCTGTCTGAGGGGAGATGGGGAAAAATTCACGGTGAGCTGGGCTCTCTGCCTCACATGAGCAAGCAGGCCTCGGCGGCAGCTGTCCCTTTTTGCAACACAGAGCAGCGAGCAATAACAATGGCATTTCAGCTCTGCTCACAGCTCAGCGCCCCACATCTCTTCCCCTCCCTCATTCTCCCTGTTTTTTTATTATCCTGTCATTTTTCTCTTTCTCTCTCGGCCACATAAATGCACTCATGACATCAGTATGCCTGAGCCCAGCCACAGACAGATGGGAATTTTCTCAAGCACGCAGACTCTATTGTTGTTTCTTCCCAAGTGATTAGAAGGCCTACTGACTAAGGAGGTCTGCCAAGCCCATTCACAACAAGCCCTTCGCAAAAAACTCTATGCCTCCCCTTCCCTTGTCTCCCCTAAAAAGCCCTCCCCTCCCTGGGCTGTCCTCCCTTTACATAGACTCTGAATTGCAGCAGCTGAACAGTGACATCAGGAGGAAGTATGATGAGCCAAGACCTCTAAGCTCCTCCCTTCTCGACAGTCTGGCCGCTGTCTTTAGGATTGCAACAGTCTCCCCCACCTTCCCTTCTCCCTGCCTGTCTGTCTGTTCTTCAAGCAGCCCTCCTCGGCTCAGTTACTCCCACTCACCTCACCACAGACAGATCTTTCATTAAAAACCTTCTTTCCCTGTGTGAATTTAGAGAATACCTAATGTACAACATAAATAGTAATATATTTAATTAAACACAGGCTAAAGACTTCAATCTGCAGTTTACTCTAATGTTTGAGGAAGCATGTGATTAAACAGCAATCACAAGGCTTTGTCATGAAAAGTGCACAGTCAGCGCTTCATACAGATGAGGTCAATAGTCCCTTTCCTCTCTTTTTACTGCAGAAAATCACGGCGCGAATGTTTGCAAAGTCAGCCGTTTCACTGCAAAACGTCACTTGCCACTCTCACCCTGCATTACTGTTAAGTGCCTTAATCTCCTCCTGCAGGGTCAGGTCCTGTCTGCCATCTGGATTACTGTCTCACAGATTCGGATGACACCATCATGCCCAGTCACTTCAAATTCGCTTTGAAGAAAATGCTTCATGTCCACATAAAAGTATGAAGGCTAGTCACTAGCTGTCTGAAGATGATACAGCTGTATTCCATGCTTGAAGTAAGTGTGTATGCTCAAAACCTTTCTCTTGAAAACAGGCACATGTAATATGAATGATTTAATTGGATTTTAGCAACAGGAGCTCACTTCAGAGAAAACATTGCCCTCAGCTTAATCTGCTTAGATTTCAATCGGTTGCGCAGGTAAGGGTTCCTCTCCTCTCACTGCTCCACCGATTGAAGTGCTACTTTTTATATCTGTAGATGCTTTTAAAAAAAATAAAAATAAAAAATCACTATGGTTATGCTGTCCTCTATAATGGAAACAACAACAACAAAAATAATGACACATGCTTCCTAATCCAGGGCTTTTTGCTCCTTTATAAATTGGAATAAATAGGCATGTTTTGCTTAATGGGTGGAAAGAGCAATTTCAACTTTTTTATGAGACGGAAAATTCCAGTTATAGAGGAAAATATAATGTTATTCTTCTTTGACCCACAGTTATGTGACCAACTATTATTACATTTAATGCAAAATGTCATCTCTTGGTTATAGTCAATGAGACAGAGAGCAAGTTAAAGTCCTTAAAAATAATAACTCAAAATAAGCCCCTAAAGTTATTAAACTTTACTTGTCGAATTTCAGTTAATGGTTATAAATCAGCTTGCTTCCAGGATAAAACTATCAGTGTCAGCATGTCAACATGTGATTTTCAAGTACAGAGCGGCCCTGTGGTGGAGTGATTAGCACCGTTACCTCCCAACAGCAGAAAATTCTTGTTTCAAACATGCCCGAGGCCTTTCTCTGTTGAGTCTGCATGTTCCACGTGTGCTTACAAGCATTTCCTCGAGGTACTCCATTTCCGACAATCACAATATATACTCGTTAAGTTAAATCGTGATTCCAAATGAATAGTGAACTATTGCCTTGTAGTAGACTGGTGACGTACTCAGGGTGTACCCCTGCCTCTCACCTGGTTACAGCTGGATGTGCTCCAGCCTTCGTGCAACACTGAATAAGACTTTTGATTAAAGAAATGAACGGATCATAAAGTCGGTCATTCATTACAAACAGGCTGAAATTTATTCATTTAACTGTTGTTAACTTAGAAAAAGTATTTGGTGGAGACGTTTCATTCAAATATCTCTGGACTATGCAGACTAAGAGAGACACAGTTAAACAAAAAAAAACTCTTTTATACAGGAGATGATAAGCTAATGAATTTGGCCCAATAAAATGGAACTGTCACATGACCAAATGCTTGGACTGGGTATGCTAACCATACTGTACCTTGGTACAGCCCCTCACCTCTCCTACCGATCAATCGATTATTCTGATAGGCTGCCCCTCCCAAACAGAAGGTTTAGACAGCGGATGGGTGGAGCTATTGTACTCACAGCCTCAGCTGCGTGTCTGAGATGACTGCATAGAAATATCTGGCACCACTAACATCATAATGAGCCAAGTAGAAGAAAACCTTTCTGAACTTCTGAGCATTTAGAGCAGCCTGGAGCTTTTGGGCGATTTCTATTTCTTATACATAAATAATATTTGAAGTTTTGGCCATATTTAATATGACCATGCACTATTTTAACAGTATATGTAGGATAGAGAATATAAGAGCAAATAAGAGCATAGATCCCATTAATGATACTTTCATGATAAATAAAATGAAAGACTGATGTTGATGTTCAAATCAAATTTTTACTACAATCTACATAATGAGAAATCAGAAACTGGCCCTTTAAGAAGGCTGTAATTTACAGATTGTTAATACCATTCCTTAACAGTGACTATTCAGGATTCCAGGATGTTTGTGCTTCAGTGGCCATATAAAGTATTTTCCTCTTCCCTTCCTCTTTCCTTATTTGAGTAACAGACAAGTATCTTTTTCTCCAATGGTATCCAATATTTCAAATCTATTTTAAGCATTACTATCTTAGCCAGCTCAGTATTATTGAACTACAATTGCATACAGCATCTCTTGGAAAACGGACTTTGTATCCGTGTTACCATCTTGTGATATCAGTTTTAAGAGACACAGCAGAGAGGAGTCTTCAGCAGTTGTTTATGTACTAGACCAGCAAACACTGGTGAAAGCCTCACTGACCTGAAGAGAGAAGTGTTGGCCCTCAGTGATGTGCTCTCCAGATTGTGTTTAAATATAGACTGTAGTTTATGTTTTCTGCTACATCTGTTGTGTCCTTCCTCATGTGCCAACACACAGTAATTGTTCACAGGCTGAGCAGAATTACCCGAAATGTAATTTTGAATGAACCCAACACACTGTTGAAAGATTTTTCTGGGTTATGAGGAACAAGGTAGATTGTTACAAAGGAATATCTGTATGCTTGACTCAGATATAAAGAGAGAAAAGACAAGTAAGAGTAGAAGTGAGAAAAACATATGCTCCAGAGACACAGCATAAATTACATAATCACAAAGCATCTGAACTATTGTCTACATCACAGCGAATGTCTCATTGTTTGTAACTTTGTTCAGAAGACATTTGTGATCATTGTCTCAATTTGTAGCACTTTCAGGTGAACACAGGTCAAGAATAACTATTCACACAGTTATATCTGCACTAGGAATAACAATGTGGAGCAATTACACTCTTTACAACACCAAAGTTAATGTGGACCTAAGAATGAGATACTCAGGCAGCTGGATCTAAGCACAGGGTCTGTTTTATATGTTTTTAGGGACAGAAAAGATGCCGGCTCCGTGATGACTCATCAATCATTATTCACACAAACTTCTTAAGACTAATACACCCCCCCCACCACCACCACCACCACCACCCCACCCCCCTTACACTCCATCAGATGAAGAAATCTGTCTCGATGCATCAATCTCTGACAGAACAGTCACAGCATGGAACGCTGGGCTTTACATAAAAGAAAAATAGTGTCTGTATATTATATGTAAGGCTATTGAGAATGATACACTCAGCATAAGAGTGGGACACATTTGCATGCCTAATAATGGCCTAGCATAGACACTTACTGATTGCAATTAGACACTGAACTACTAAAAACTAACACTGTGGCAGTTTTTCATCATTTTGTTTTGTGTTTAGATTGATAAGATCTGACAGCAGCAGATTTTTGTCTCGCCTTGTGAGCCCACACTCCTAAACATTGTCAGAAGACAATGCGGCACGCAGGGCAGCCTGTCTGCAGGCACAACACGCACTGCAGATTTAACAAAAGGTAGATCGGCGCACAAGCGGTGCCTGCAATGCTTATTCACCTGCAGTAAGAAGACTGAGATGTCTCATACTATGACTCAGTAGTTCAAATACGGTCTCATACACGCTGTACTTTGCAGATACACAGACACTGTGAAGCATTAGTGGGGTTACTCTTTGTTAAGAAAATGTAGTTCGTGTTCAGAATATTTAAGAAACTGAATGTGGTTTTGGCTTGGCAGTTTGCCGAGCGGCACAAATGTTGGTTTGATAAAATGAACAGTACCAGTGCTCAGCTGCTATGTTATCATAATAGGTAAAGAAAAAAACTGTGACTTTATTGTGCTATATTTACTTTTATTGACTTAACTATTTTGTGCTGTCACGTGTTTTACAGGGTGAATGCCTCAGTCTGTAATCTATAAATTTTGTTCATCTCTGAACTTTGCACTGTTGTTCAATAAAAGAAACAACAGCACTTTAGTTCAGTAGCTGAAGGTTTAAAGATGTCCACTGGTAAAGGTATTTTCCAGAAAATATTGATTATTTTTTTAGTTGAAATAAACCACTCTGCTGCTTCAGAAAGTCTCATCTAATATTTATTATCTATAGCGAGTAATCTTGATGTGACTGCATCCCTCTTGATGATGTCTTATGAAAGGCTGACGATGCCTCATAAACCACTAAACAGAAATAAAAAAAAATAAAAGTGCTATTCAAAGGAGGACCGACTGATCAAACGTAAGTACAGAATTAGAGGATCCAATCACAAGCATTTTACCTTCTTTTGTTTTGTAAGTAGTCGACCTCATTGTGGTTGTTGTATTGGTAGTTTGGTGGATGTGCCTTGTACTGGTTGATGGTCATCTGTAGCCTGTGTACTATCAGCATGCACCGGCTGTGATAAGTCATTATATTCTAATTTTAGATTGCCGTTTCAGGAACTGACCAGGGACACCAGCTGACAATTAGACTCAAGTCAAAACTCTGGCTCATCTACAGTCATTCTTCTGTTGATCAGTGAGCAATAATCTGATCCAATAAATGAATTAATAACACAAAATATGCACAATCATTTTCATGGAGATTAAACCTTCAAATATTTTGTCCTAAACTCCAAAATAAGTGCTTTCTAATTGGCTAGAGCTATAAACCATAATTATAATTATTATAGTTATTACCTACAGTAATCTATTTATTCTGAATTGGGGTTTCCACAAACCTCATGATGACAACTAGGAGAGATTAGAAAGGGCGAACGATCCAACTTGTGTATTATATTAAATCAGGTTAATCATACACTGATTAGCAATTAACAGTGGAGCCAGATAAACTGATATTGCATTATATTACATTAGATCGTTTCCATTTGATGTTGTTACACAAATTAGGTTAAAAAAAATAAACCCAGGAGAACTGACTCACTGCCATGGGTCTCATTTAAATACTGATATAATAATATGGAAAGCAGGTCAATAAATCATTGAATATGAAACATCAAAAAATCGAATTATCCTGCAATCTATCTTTTTATAATATATTTATCAAGTTCCCTATCCTCTCACTTGTGTTGGTGCACTGGGGGCTGATTTTGTTAGCAGGTAAGGGCTATAGCCTATAGCATATATGCTACATGTCTGCCTTTGATCGAATTAGTATTCAAAAGCTGTTGCTGTTTCTGGCCACTTCTAAGCTACAGTTTAATCTCTGTTGCTCAATATTTGCAGAGTAGTACTGTATACCCCACACAACGCCCTTGTTGGTCCCCTGGTTCTCTTGCACATGTTCCCTGTCCTGTATACCTTAAGAACACAGATATAATTTGACTCTCTAAGCTCTGCTAACAATCTGCCCTCTGGCGCAGCATCCTGCACCCTCCCTGTGACCCAGTGCAAGCAGCCAACAGAGCCAAACATCTCTATCACCTGCACTCATTTTAAAAATTACTTTTAGCCTAAAATGAGAAATATAAAACGAGCCTTTCAGAACAAAGACAATCAATACCAAAACCACTGGACCATCTGCTCACAGTCTAGGCCTGAAGACTAAAAAAAAAAAAATGTCTTCAAAAATGATGCATTGCCTGCTGCTGTTGCTGCAGTACAGTGCAACACAAGGAGCCACAGAGTGGCACAAGAAAACAGCATGTCGATTCACATGTGGCTCACAAAACTTCTCAGCAGCACACTCCATACATATTCAGAGGAGAAAAACCAACGGAAGATCACTAATCCTCTAACAAACGAGCATGTATGCTTGGTTAAAAGAGCCCAGCCCTCAGACTGCAGCAGAGATGCCCACCTGCTACTGAGCCGGCAGCCAGCCGGCAGCCAGCTAGGAGCTAAAATGGAGAAGTGTGTGGGCTGAAAGAGGAAGCAATGAAAAAAAATGCTTTAAAAAAAATCAGAGCAATGGAGAATTTCTGTGCAACAGTTTGTCTTAAACGGTGCTGGAATTAATTGCGTTGACTTTAAGTTGGTTGATTGTTGCAATTTAAAAAAGCACAAAAGAGGGGGACATCATGTTTTTTTGTTTGTTTTTTTAAAGCACAGCCCCCTCTGATATGATTTATCCGTGCACAGATGCTGCTGGGATGAAGTAATCAATTATTCATCTGCTTATAGCCCAGTCATTGTATCTCTGAGGACTCCGGATAACGGAACAAGCAGGATGAGAAAGCAGAAATTCGACACCATAAAAAAGAAGTGAATGGTTACATTGTACTCACATAAATTCCCAACAGGAGGAACAGGAGTGTCAGCATTGCAGGCCGTAAAGAAAGCTTCCCATTGTCAGTGTCCCAAACCTCTCCAATACAGAATCCACAGACAGGGCGACAGAAAGGAAAGGGCAGGGTCTGTCTGGGAGAAGAAGGGGACAGTAAGGAAGAGGACAAGGGAAAGGGGGAGATTAGGGGAGTGGTTTATGCGCAGCATTGGTCAGAGGACTAATGGGAGGAGTTAAAGAACCCAATAGCATATGGAGGAGGCAGGGGATATGCAAAAGACGTGGAAAATCTCGAGAACTGACTGAGGGATAAATCTGACTACTGCAAAGGGGTTTGGCTTCCTTGGGTACCACCCATTTCCTTTAAAAGCACAACGTTTATTTCTTTACCCTTTGAATTTTGGGGATGTAAACACAAAAATGATCAGAGTAAAACGAAAAAGCACAAAACTGACGGCAATATAGTGATTTAATTATATTACATTTCCCTAAACCTTCCTTCCAGAGACTTTTGTAAAAATCGCTAAACATGTAAAATGCTAATTATTATAAAGAGTATGCTGCCCGAAAGCTGACGAGGTTTTTTGTTTTGTTTTTGTTTGTTTTTTAGAGAATGGAAGGGGATGGGTGTGTTCATTTAGTAACAGAAGTCCTGCTAGTTTTAGTAATACAGCACTCTAGAGGCCAGGTGGTGGTATAGTATGGAAAATGTAATGGGATATGCTGTGTGTTTTCACTTAGAAGAGGCTTTTGAGAACAAAGAAAGACTCGGGCTTTTTCCTAGTGAATTCAACAGCTTTCACTTTGGGGGGTTATTTGAAATGAGAGTATGTGTTCATGCAGGTTGAGAATTTTGAATACAAAATGATGTCACTGTATAATAAAATGCTGGAGGCCGTCAGTGTTAGGTGGCTGTTGTGTTGCAGGCTATAAGGAGTTTGTTGGGGGGGGCTTGGGGGTGAGGGGCAAACAATTGTCTCTTGGTTTTATTCTGCAAGGTGGAGTTGCCATGGAGACTGCTTCCAGTTGAGTCAAGATGGCTGCAGCAGTCTGGCAGCAGCAGTGATTATAACAGATATACATAATGTAGGTCAGACTGACAACACTGACAGTGCTTTTCTCAACATGGTTTAAAATAGATAATTCAACAAAAAATAACACAACCCTAAAGTAATCTATTACAAACATTTAAATAAATAATGATTTATTTTCATTGAACTGATCTGTATTTTTATTTGTTTATGACTGACTTAGTAAGAGAAATCTAGGTCAATATTATGCTGTCAAATGATAAACAGCATGACTTCCCTTCCCCTTTGAAGGGATGATGTAACAATGAAAACAACAATAACAAGGCAGCCATCACACAGCCATTACTGCACTAGAACTTTAAAGCAGGTTCAATGCATAATAAATAGAGATCTATCCGTGCATCCGCTCTTCACATCAGACGCTGTTTTTATGACCTTTTCACTGTTCAGCATAAGAAGTTTAAATAAGGATTGTTTTTCATGAAAATGATGATGAAAATCATTTACAGTCAATGGCCGACTGAAGTCTAGAATCCATGAACATCACCAAATGCTGCATTTTCTCCCTTGAGAAGCCTTTAATGCAGCTGCCTTCAGTTGATGCTTGTTTGTGGGTCTGTCTGTTTTCAGTTTGTTATTTAACAACTGAAAAGCTCTGTTGTGTTGAGATCAGACGACTGACTTGCCTGATGAAGAATCTCTCATGCCTTTGTCTTGAGAAACTCTGGGGTCTTGCAAAATGATTTGGGTCGTTATCCATTTGCCCTGGGAAGCACAGTCTGATCATTCTCAGTGGAGAATGTGGCTGAAAATGAGAATATAGCCATGCACACTTCAAAACTCATCCTGCTGCTTGTATCAGCAGGCACATCATCATTAAACACTAGTGACCCAATTAGGCAACCATACACGCTAATGCCATAACATTGCATTTACTGTTTACTTGACAAATAATGTGGAATTTCTTGGATCATGAGCTGTTTCTCTATTTCTCTACACACTTTCCTTACTGTTCTGGTTCATGGTGGTTCTGTCCAGAGATTTTTGTTCTTCAGAAATCTGCAGGCACTTTTGTTTTCTAAAGAAATCCAGTTTGGTCTTTTGTTCTTGTTGTAAATTCCCTGTTTTTGTATCTTTGAAGGCATCTAATGACAGACTTTGACAATAGTACGCCTACCTCAATGAGAGTTTTTTGACTAGCTTAGATGTTGGGAAAGGCTTTATTAAAAAAGGGAAAAATCTAGCTGACTACCATGTTCTTTCAGTCCTTTTGGTGAAAATGAGGGACTATGTTTGTTTAAAAAAAAATGCTTAAATTCAAAAGCGGTTCAAGCTCACGCTTTAAATCAAGCTCTTTGATTTAAAATCTACAACTAGTGCTGTGAGAGGCAAAATTACAAAAATGTTGTCATTGCCTAAACACATATGGACTTAATGTGATCAAAGATTAGCTGTCCATTTCAGATTGTTATTATATACCCAAACACAAGCTTTTAAGGGCTTGAGCAGATTAGCATTTTGAATTGCTATTGATTATTTGTTTGTAAACATAAATGGAGTATAAATATAGTTGCCTGGTTTGAGTCTTGTACTGAAACATATTTATCACTGACCCTTTACCATATCCATGCATGCTAGCCTTATAAATATTTTATCATAGAGAATTATAAAAAACAAAAACATTTGAAATACACCAGTCTGTGTATATAGAAGAGGCTGTTTTTATTACTTCATTATTTCAAGTCAGACAGCCTGACAGAGTACCAAAAACCTAATTAATGCAACTCTGGCATCAAATGCAGAGCACTGGTTGCCGGTAGTTGAATAAACAAGCTCTAATGTTATGGTACAAGCTGTGACCCAATGCCTCTGCTCCCACAAAATGAAAGTACTGAGGGTCTTCCATAAGTGAAATGTACCACCATTGTCAGCCACCAGGTACTGAGCCTTCAACTGTGGTAATGTCTTAAGTTAATTTGGGATCAACGCCCTTCATTTGGACTTTCCATAGTTCAGCTCTGCTCAAATACAGGCTGCCTTTGTAACACTGACCCATTTAAGATCAAACAATGGTTGAATTGAGTAAGACCCTCAAAGCAACCACACTCTTCTGCATTTTTGACATACTTCTGTGATAATGTGGAAAAAAATTACAAGAATGTTTCACAAAAAGAGTTGAAAACAGAGCAATACAAATATACTCAGTTAAAAACAAAACAAAAAAAGGAAATACTGTATTTAAGCATGCATTACAAGCACGCGTAGTTCAAAAACAAAAACATCTAACCAGGATTTAAATACAGCCTCTTAGCCATTTTATTCTCTCTCTCTGTCTCTCTCTCTCTCTCTCTCAATGACTGTAGAAAACAGTCATTGGTGTCTCTGTCTCTCTCTCTTTCTGTCTCTCTACACCTTCTCAGTACCTTCTGCACGTTTTGCACGTCAATCCTTCCAAAGTTCACACACTGTAGGCATTAAACCATTTATCCCATTTTTGAGAACAGTTTAGTCAAAATAGTCTTATTGGATATGGATATAAATGCAAATACAATGAATGTGCCCATCTTTCTACATCAACCAGAAAACCTCCACTTTAAGCCAACTATATTTTGCCATCTAGTGGTACAACATACAAAATGCCTTCTCCTAAACAAAGAAACCTTCCTCACTTGCTTAAAGCTTTCTTGAATATATTCACAATTTAGGAAAAACTACCAAAATAGAACAATCTTAACACTTTGTTGTCATCATGAATTAATTGCAATTAACATTAAATTACATAAATTATCTTTTATACATGTAAAAATATATCCCAAAGGCTAAACACCAGAGCCTGTGGGCTTATTTACAGTGTCCTTGCTGCTCTGTAGTTTGCTCATATCGCCGAGGCGTTTTAAAAAACTAAAAAATAGTCCAGTGGTCTCAGTTTTGAACACCACAGGCTTGCTGCTTGCTGGAACAGTGTCACTAGTTATCTGTACATCGTTGTCTGTGGGCTGCATGACAGGAGCTGAGGAAACAGGTGGCTTGATTGTGTTTTCTGCTGATGTGTCATTTGTGTCTTGAGCACCTAATTGTTTTAAGTTGTGAGAAATGTCAGTATAATCAAACACTGGTTTGGAGGGAGGGTGTCCAGCGCCCTCTCGCTCTGGCATCGTCCCTTTTTCTTTAGCCACATGATTTGGAGTTCTGACGGGCAGTTCAGTCCACCGATTACTTTCCCCTGCCTCGGTTTTTGGGACTTTAGTAGGCAGCGTATGGCGGCGTCCAAGGTTACGTTTAGGGGAAGGTTGAGGTTTGAGCAAAACTTGAAGCAAATCCTCATTGCTGGGGTCATCAGGATACCTATCCGCTTCCTCATCAAATGTGAGCTGACGGCGTATGGGCGCATTTGGAGGAGGAGACTTCTGATTTTCCAGAGAGTAGTCCCCAGATGAGACGCTGCCACAACTGTTCTGAAAACGCAAAACTTTTTTAGATGCTTCACGCAGCTTTTGGGCCTCCTCCTCATTATTATCTTGCAGATCTTCCTCATTATCATCAAAAGATCTAACTGTGGTCATAAGTCTAACAGTCCTTTTGAAAGGGTTCCTAAGTCCTCTAGAGTCCTCTTCTTTGGAAGTTTTCATCTCTTCTTCATTAGAATTTTCACTCTCTGCCATTGTGTCCTCGATGTCTGACTGGGCTTTGTGCAAGTTCGCAGTGAGTTCAACTGCTGAACTCCACTCTTTTCTGCCCATGTCCTTAGCTCTAATTGAGGCTTGAATCTTTTGATTTACTGGGGGAAGGTTTGCCTGAGAAGTAATTTCTGAAAGGCTCCCGTTATTGGGACTACCATTAGTTGGGCTTCCACGAGTCGATGAGGGCTTTTCTGCTCTTCTCCTAGAACCACGTTTGGTGACAAAGTTTTGCAGCACAGATTCTAATGCAACACTATCCATTTCCTTATCTCTACTGGAGCAGGTAGCTGTGGATCTCCGCTTGGCTGCAATTTCCAGTCTGTCTCTGTGTCTCCGTTTCACCTCTGTAGTCTCTCTAGCTTTGTTTTCCTGCAGGAAAAAAAAATCCCAGTTCAAACCCTTTAATGTTTTCTTTTATCTCAGTAAAGGAATATGCCAGCACATATAGCGCGTATATTACCTGCATAGCTCGCAAAAATCTTTCACAAAAGGAGTTGAAAATGGAGCAACACTCCTCCAGTTTAAAATTCTTGGCATCCTCACAGAAGTACTGTGCCACTCTGTCACTTACAGACTGCAACTCCTGAAGATCAGTTTCTACTTCTTTCAAGCAAACCTCCACTTCCTAATTGGAGCCAAAACCAAAACATTAGAGCATATACTCTCTATTAAAATTCACACAAACTGGACCAAGTAACGAATCACCCACCATTAGAAAATCCTCCATCTGTGCCTTTAGGTCTTCCTGCTTTAAAGTGTTTGCATTGGCATCTTGCACTTTCTTTACTTGCTTTCGATACTCCCCTTCAATGTCACCTTGATGTATTCTAAAAGAATTTTTGAAAGCATTTCTTCTCTTATTCTGATGATACAGCAATACAAGAAGAAAAAAGGCATACAAGACACTTCTATATGGCTTTTAAAAAGGTATTGCTTACCTTGCTGCAGCTTCAATGTGTTTGAGCTGTTCTGGAAATTTAAGCAGTGCTGTGTCCACCTTCTGAGCTTGCTGTGATGAATTAGAAAGTTTGTTGAAAATCTAATTATGCAATTTCATCTTAAGGTGAGCAACACAGACTTCTCAAACAAGTAAAAGCCACTTGCCATCACAACATAGTGCATAAGATTCATTCCAGGTTTGTTTGCTTTGGTATCCACTAGTTTCAACAGAGAAGACATTTTGAAGCCAACTGCATTGCCTGCGTAGCCGCCCTATGATCAGATAAACATATTTAGATCAAACAAATATAAATACAAAGAAAAGTCATCCAAGACTCCACAAACACAATCATTATATACTCACAGCATTCATGTAATTTCCAGTCTTAAGGACCAGGCGAATGACAGCATGAAGATTATCGCAATCTAGCAGCTCTAAAAGAAAACATATATTGTTAACTCCAACTCCAAATGGGCGTACAACTCTGCTTTAATGGGTCTCATGTTTCAAACTCAAGGAACGCAGACATTACCCCTTCCAGCAGTGGTCAAAGTACAGATGAATTCTTTTACTTCATTCATAAGGGGAAAAAATTCCTCCTTCAGCACCAAGCAGCTCAAACGCTCTTCATAGCTAAAAGACAAAACGTTTCCATCATTATCACCACTGACATTTAACATGTGCTTTTCATTGAATTACATTTAGGTGGCTTACCTGGGGATCTTGACCAACAGTAACATAAATTGATCTGCTTCAGGGAGAGCAGACATGTCACCTGTGAAATTAACCAGCTGCTTTACCTGCATTTGTGAAATCAGAAAATCTGATTATGTATTTAAACAAAGGTTTAGAGTCACATTACGCAATAGACATGTTTAAAAAAAAAAAAAAAAAAAAAAAAAAAAAAAGCAACTAAAGTACCTCCCCTTCATCCGGAAGCATCTTGCATAATTCCTGCAGTTTTCCAGTACCAAAGCCCAGGCCATTTCCTGATTTGATATCCTCAATCATGTCCTTTATAGACCTGTAAATAGAGGTCAAGCGAATCAGTTATCTTTAATTATGTTTTTACTGTTGCTTTGAAACATCTCATTAGTTCTGGGTGTCTGCTTTCATATCACACTTTTCTATGCTTGGAAAAACTTGGAAAAAAAAAAAAAGCTGCTGACATGTACAAGCCTCTACCTGCTCTAATCACTTTATTTCAACCCTCAGAAAAATACATGCTGTGCAGGACATGAAAATGATGGAATGGAAATGTGCTCAGATTGCAGAAAAACATATTTGGTAACAGAATGAGAAAGAAAAAAGTAGTTAGATTAATGTATCCATATGTTGTTCTCTTGTTTTGCTGGTGACACAGCAGTTTGATCACAAACATTTTAGGGATGTTAACAGTAACAGGATTGTTTTCATTCCTTTTAAGATCTGTTGTTTATGACAACTAGCTTTAGGCAATAGATTTACAATACCTCGCAAAAGTGTGTCTGTAAGTTACATCAGGGAGATAACCTGTTAGAGCTGTAGAACAGTCTAGTATAGATCAGACCTGCCAGGACATGTCGGCTTTCAGAGATTTTGTGAGTATGATGCAGTATTATTGCATACAAATCTGCCTGCCTCACCTTGTCCTCAGTACAGTGTAACATGGAAAGATTATTGTGCAAAATACTCACACCTTCACAGTGCTACCACTGACTCACCGCTTGAATTGCTTTAGGAAAATTCCAATGTTCATGCTCCTCTTGGAGCTGAGGACAGAAATCTGTGGGGGAAAAAAAAAAAAAAAAAAGGAGAACAGAGACCGGATTAAAATCTGCTTGTCAGCTGCTAAAATGGTTTCATTGTTGACTTGAGCTCTGTCTTTCGTATCACAGACATCTCAACTTTCCGAAGAGACAGTCGAATCCAAAGGTTAAGAATTCTTTGAGTTGATTGTATTGAACATTCCAGGCAAAGATGCAGTTTTTGCACCTTTTCACCATTTCTCTTACGAAATTCTAGGTGAAAGGTCAAAGTAAAAAGTTAAAATGTGTTGTTAGTCAAACCATGATTGATCTACACTTCATTAAGTAAATGTATCTACTGGTGTTTATTATGGACGGTAGCTTAAATACAGAGCATGGACAACAGAGTGATGTCAGTGAGAACACAATTAGACCTTCCTTCAGCAAACAAATGAAAATAACAATACTCCACCCTTGTACTGAGTGATTTTACATCAATACATAATGTTTCTGACAGAAACATTATACTATTGTTGTCATTTATTGTATTTATATATTGCAAAGTTGGGCCTATAAAATGTAAATTGTAAAATAAGCAAATGTAAATTGCAATTTTGAGTTCCACATAAAGGGTAATAAAGTTCCTATAGTATCACTATATTCCCAGTTCATAAAATCACCACTTCGGTCACTCTGGTTTTAAATGTTAGGAGAGGAAAACATTGCAGGGACGTCTGTTTTTTCTTAAATGTAAGCTTGGGGGGGATCAATTCAGGTCAAAAGAACTTCCATACCTCAGCAATAAACAGGAAAGAATATAAAACCTTTCAATCTATTGTACAAACCTTGGGGGTCAAAGTTCCACTACATGAACGGGTGATAGTGACACATTTATAGTCTGGCTAGCTGCACTCACCATTTCCCCTGCTGTGGCAGAACTTGGCAGGCCCCTCAGACTCTGACGGTTCAGAGCTTTGATTTGCTGCTGGGCCTGCTTGTGGCTGAACAGCTCCTCCATATGATCAGTGTCCAGCTCATATTCCCCATCAGTCTTATCTGCTGTCCAGATATTGTGCTTTCCTATAACTGTGTGTTTGGGTAGGGTCTCCCAGTTGAAGTTGCGCATCTTGGAGCGCCGGCGCTCCAACCTTGAAATTGGACCCAGGCCATGTAGGGATGGAGGTGGAGGAGGTGGTGGCGGAGGAAGCGGAGGTGGAGGTGGTGGGGGTGGAGGTGGGGGTGCAGGAGGACCTCCTGGCTGCATCTTTTAATAAGAACCTCTCAGCAGGTTTTGAATGCATCCACACTCATATTCATGCATAAAAGCTGAATTTCAGCATATATTGGAATGCAGTGAATGTAGAAGCGATTCTGGTCGTTTTTACAGGAATGTGGTGCAACAGTCAGTCCTGGAGTGACTTGTTCAAAATGTTGTCAGTTAGGATGATGCATTCCGACTGAAAGAAACAAAGCAGGGTGGGGACACATAAGCTATAGATCTTCATACACTCTACAACAGTGAGCAGCTTTGTTTAGCACAGAGTACAGAATTTACTTTCTTTACTGTACATAAGATTAATTATGGGAGTGATGCCGCCGATTATTTTCATAAAAAGTTTCCTAAAACTTGTGCAAACACTATAATAATTCATGATCCACTTTGGAAACACATAGAGGCTACTTTAAATCTGCCATAACAGTCACTTTAGGAGATCTATACGCTCCTGGTGTTTTATCCAGTACAGCGCTATGCTCGTCCTCCGTGATCGGTAAACTACTAAAACCAATGTTTGTTCAAACACTTAGCATTATTTTTAGTTAAAGAAATTAAAAGTCAACTCACCTTTGTGTTGGACTCAGCATAAGTCCCATCATTCCGCTTCCCTTTTTGTTTCTTTTCTTATGGTCCTCTTGCTGAAATTTCAAAAGTAAAGAGTGACATCAGCCTGGATAGAGTGTCGAAACTACCTGTGTGTAAATGACACGCCCAGGTGAACTCACTTAAAATCCATGACAGCCCACACCTTCCCAGGCACTCTGGGATTGGCTTTTTTCTTTCTCTCTCTCTCTCTTTCTTTTCCCTTTGGAGTTTGGGCAGGCGCTGCGTTTCTATCCATCTGTCAATGAGTTGCGTGAGTAAGCGGTCAACTGGAATGACAAATATTCTGACTCAGAGAGAAAACCCATTGAACATATTTAAAATGTAATAAATACATTATCAACTTAATTAAAAATAAATTAACTTAAAAAAAATGTTATATACTTTAGTAAATATTCCTGCGGTGAGACCGTCATTGATTTGAATTCATTATATAGATTAATTTTCAACTAATATTCAGGCTTTAACTCTATATTATTGGGAGTTCTCTCACAAAGGTAAGCTGTATAATAAGTCCAGCTCTGATTGGCTGCGTGTCGTTTGACTTCCGCAAACATAACTTGCCGCTTTGATGGCGTCGCAACCCCCGTCCCACCCCCTCCATTTTTTTTTAGCATAATTTCACATTATAATGCACAAGAAAAACTTAAATTCTCACATTTGTCTGTACATATTTTGACCGAGACCAGCACCAACATTTCTTCTTGGTAAACTGCTTGAACCTTGCTCCGTAGATGCTCGTTATCAGATAACGATAACGGATTGCTCACCAGTCACAAGCCCAGAATGTGTATTTGTTTTTGTGTAATAACACACCAGTAATACACCAGTAATACAAATTAAGTCGACTGTTTTTTCTACGTGGTGTATATCTATCAAAATCCCACAGGATTTCGCCTCCGAATAAATGCCTCAGTTTGAGCTCTGATGACCATATAAGGAAATCCGTACAACGCAATCGGACCCCTGAGCTGGGGACTCGGTACTTAAAAACTTTAGTCCCATTAATAAAACAGGACTGCAAGTCATATTATGATTGACATAAACATTTTTCAAGATCGATACTTCAAATCATCCCGCAAATTGTCTGCAATGCGTTAAACAGTGTTAGTATGCAAGCCATGGGATTTTCTCAGATACTGAGGAAAACTTGCATGTTGTTTGCCTTTTCCAATGGAAAATTACCTTTGGGATAAAATAAGATTTTAAGCAGGAAGTGAAAGCTATACTGAGGGAAGTCTGAAGGTACTGACAGTAAAGAATAAATTTAAGACTTAATTACAAGACCAAATGTGTGACCACAACAAACTATCATATTATATAACTTATAAAGGTAAGATTAGATAAGAGTGTGTTATAATCTAATCTCTTAACCTTAATCTCTTATTCTGATTTTATCTGAGAGCACTGTGACCATTAAAAATCTATTTGTATTAATGGCAGAGAAGCTTGAAAAAGCAATCATGTCTGTGATTCTAATATTGACAGATTGATGGCTTTATTCACTGCATATGACCAGTGTTGGACTGTTAGAACAGCTTGGAAATTCATATGAGTTGTTCGCACTAAAGTAAAAACTATCATCACTTCATGCGGAGACCCCTTCGGCGCCAGCTGCGGCCTCAAGGCCGGAGCTGAACAAAACACCCTGATAACAACTGTGTTTAGACTGTTCCCCCCATTCCATGCAAGGCCACCTGGGTTGGCTGGAAGACTGTTTACTTAGCCTCACGGGGCGAAGGACACTGTCTCAGCTTAACTCTGGACACACACACACACACATACACTGATATGCACACAGTGATCCCCCCTCCCTTTCCAAACGCCTTCGATGCTTGTGCCCTACCGGGGAAGATGGCAGTCAACTGGACCAGCGCAGACATGCTGCAGGACCTGATGCGCTGTCTACACCGGCTCTCTCTTACCCTTTACCCGCCCCTGTTGCTTGTCTTGTGTTTCTATGGTGTATTTATAGTCATGTGCTTTTTGTGCTGAGGTGTTTTTTCTGTTATCAAACTGTTCTCCCACTAGGAGCTCAGTCTGAGTGGAGTTTTTTTTCTCCTCCTCTTACCTCATGTTATGTATTTTCGTTGTTTTTTCCTATCAGCCTACCTTTCTGACATGTCTCCCCAATGTGATGTTTGTGTAAAGTTGGTCAGAAAGTTCCTTTGTAAGTGCGCATGCGCCATTAGCGTGCTGCCTGCTGTAACCCTAATTTCCTTCGGGATTAATAAAGTATTCTGATTCTGATTCTGATATACCACCTCAAAGAAAACATTCAGTTTCTTTAGGCTACTTCTTGTCGCCCTGTCTCATTCTTTCAAGCCAACAACATCAAAAACCTTAAGCGCATTTTCAGAAAAAAAGTGTATTTTAAGGAATAAGAAATAAGGTAATCCACTGAAAGCATGTTGCAGATATATTTTATCATGTACATAATTAAAATTACATACTGAATATTGTGAGTTTTCTTTACATACATACTGTGAACTGTAACCATACGAAACTGACAGCCCGTGTCGAAAGCACATCTAAGTGAAACAAAACATCCAGCAGACTTTATTGGATTTGCAGAAGATAAAGACAATCAGCTGACTAAAACAATCTAAGTAACATACAAATTATGTTACAAACAGGTAAATAAATAATGCAAACTATAACAAATGCACTCATACATTCTGTTTTTGAAGATGCTGACACTTGTACTGTAACCTAAAGTGCACCTTGATCCACTATTCCCATTCAGTATTTCAAAAGGAAGTTTTGCAATTGCACAATGCCAGCTCCTACAGTCACTGCAACACTGGCTGCGTGCCATGTTTTGATACGGATTTCTTTATGATTGTTGAGATCTTATCATTAGGAATTGATGAGGATTTGCTGTTAAACACAAATGTCATGTTTGTTCAGGCTTGTTTCCATGTGTAAACTCCAGAGTAAAAAAGACAGATAGTTGCAATGGTGCTGGACTTGATCTAACACTGTATCCAAAATTTAGGTGTAAAATAATTATGACTGTATATTAGGTTAGAGAAAAATCACGTTTGCTATATATATATATATATATATATATATATATATATATATATATATATATATATATATATATATATATATATATATATATATATATATATATATATATATATATATATATATATATATATATATATATATATATATATATATTCCCCCTCTACGGAAACTGTAAACTGACCATTCAGGCAGGGATTTTAACAGTGACAGTAGAAACATAGTGGGGCAATTTTAAAAATGAATCTATATTCTGATGTGTTTGACTCAAAAGTGTTAAAATTGATCTCATGATCACATGTGCATAAGGAAAATAAATATAATTTCTGAACATTGTAGCAGTATCCTGCTGACTTGCTATTCTGATTTTAAGAATTCCTCCTATTTGATGTACACTGAAATATTAAAAGGGAACCTTACACAACAATACAAATACATCAAAATAATGCATGTGCAAACTGCAAAGGAGAATCTCGACAATAGTTGACTATCCTGTACATATATAAGAGATGGAAATGATTGTGCTAACTAAAGAGTAAGAAAATAACATAGGGTAATTTTGTGATTTAACATAAAACAACATAAGAACAACTTAAAAAGTTGTCCATCTATGTAATAAATCATACTGAAAAACATTACAAAAGAGCTATATCTGGCTGCTACTTATTCTACAATATACTCCTTTATCCATTTAAATTCCTCGCCATCTAACCACAATGCCAGCATGAAACTGTACATGTCAAAATGCTGAACCCTGGATGCATATTACTGCTCCTCCAGCCACGATGGCTTATCTGATCCTGGGGGCTTTAACTTTACATTGAACTGTATAAGAGTTTGTTCTAACTGCTGCTGGTTGCCAGCAAAATAAGCGGAGATGGCATTATGGAAGAGAAGCAGCTGCTTGTGCATCACCTTCACCTAGAAGAAAAGAGAGGAGAGAAAATGACATTACAAACATGGTTTCAGGTGTTTACATGAAAGCAAAGCCTGCAGACATTTATTTGGATCACTAACTGCTCGGAATACATTCCTAAAAATAACTTGCACATTCCTCTGAAGCCTATTCTCAGGAGTCAAGCAGGCCGTTTTAAAGATCTCAGAAAATACCATCTTAAGTTTAACTTGAATTTATTTGCTATTTTACATTTATCTGGCAAGAATTTCCATGTTTTTTTTAACAGTTCTTGTCATGAGTGACATTTCATTTTCCTAAAGCCAGATTTATTAACCAGGGATCAGAGTGCCAGGACCTTCACCACAACTACTGTCTGATCCACAAAACACCGAACTCCTACAGCCCCTTTCTGCAAGTGATGGCCCCACAGGAGGGATTGCTGATGTACTGCTTTTGGGCTGTGCCCATCCAGGCCCTGTGGTTTTAAGTATCTGGGAGTCTTGTTCATGAGTGAGGAAAGAGTAGTGCAGGAGATTGACGCTGTACTAGTCTGTTGTGGTAAAGAGAGATCTAAGTGTGAAAGCAAAGCTATCGATGTGCATTTCCACCCTTACCTAGGGACCCAACCTTGGAGTATTGACTGAAAGAAGGAGACTGTGAATACAAGTAGCAGAAATTAGCTTCTTCTGGAGAGTTGCTGGGTTCTAAAATATGGGTCACTAATTTGAGCCACTATTTATAGTAGTTGATTCGAAGCATCCTCAACATTTTACCTGCATCTTTGTTCAAAACTGTCTTTCAGTCTATCGGCCCCCGTGTGCTCTATATAACTAGTGCTCCACGGCCAAGTCCCTGCTTATTTTAAGAAAGATGCCATTCAATCACTTAAAAAAAACAAAAAAACAAACTTGACTCTTCTCATCCTCAAAGTTATACACCAATCTAAAAATGACTGTTTATTGGTAGCAGTTTAGAAAAGGTTGAGACTAAGTAGCATACATCTCTTTTAGACAAATGCAGCATTCTTGGTACATTTAAATCTGGCTTTCATAGAGCTCATTCCACCAAAACAGCTCTCTTTAGTCTCCAGTGACATTTCTATGCAAAGCGATGCAGGAGAATGTTGTTTTGCTGATGCTGGACCTGACCTCTGCCTTTGATACTGCTGACCATGACATGATTCTCCACTTCTCTTGCCTGCTGTGTGTCACGAGGTTCTGTTATGGGGCTCTTATTTTGTCTATCTGTTCCATCTTCAGCATATTTTGAGCACTTTTAAATGACATTTATTACCACTGCTACACAGATGACTTTCAGTTAAATATCTCTTCTAAGCCCAAGATGTTTCTACTGTAACTTAGACATCTTGCATAAATGATTAGACTGTATTAAAGGTTGGATGGATGGCAATTTTCTCCAGCTTACTGAAGAGGAAACAGAAGTCCTTGTTTGTGCCCCTGTCAGATCTGTGCTTAAGGTAATGGAGATTCTAGGTCCCCTTGTCACATCTGATAAATCTTCCATCAGGAACCTTGAGGTCATTTTTGACTCAGCTTTGTCCCTGGAAGCTGACGTGGTTCGCTCTTGCTTTTACCGGTTGAGAAAAATTTCCCAGGTGAGTTTCAGTCTTTCAGGCTCTAAACTGGAAATTCATACTCATGCCTTTATTTCATCACTTTTAGATTTTTGCAATTCGGTGTTTACTTGTTTCAACAAATCTTCCCGGAGATGTCTGCAGCTTGCTCAGCATGCAGCTACGACACTGCTGACTGAGTCTTCCAAGTACTCAAACGTCACACTGATACTAATTCAGTTATACTGGCTCGCCATTAACCTTCAGAGTGCACTTTAAGATTCTAGCGCTGACTTTTAGAGCTCTGCATGATCAAGCATCAGTGTACATGAGTCAAATTTTACATTCATACATCACCAGCAGGTCTCTGAGGTCATGTGATCAGGGTCTATTGGTTTTGCTTCACAAAAGACTGAGAACTAAAGGTGACTCAGGTTTTTCAGCAGTGTTCCCCAGACACTGGGAACTCTCTCACTGAGCTTAAGATCTGTGGACTCTGCGGTCTCTTTTAAAAAGCAGCTAAAAACTAATTTTTAAACTTACTTTATGTTTTTGTGATGAAGCACTTTGTGATATTTATCTTTAAAGGTGCTATATATTCAATTTTACTTTGCTTTACTTTCACTCCTCCAAGTAAGGAGCCAGTTAAGGACGTTTGGGCATCCAACTAGGACATCTCATAGTTGAGATGCTTTGGTCATTCCTGTCAAGAGGAGACCCCTGGGCAGATGCAGGCACACACTAGAGAGATTAAGTCTCTCGGTAAGGGCAGCTCTTTTTTCTGCTAATATAAGTTCTAATTGAGGTTTTACCTTGAAAGTAGCAGAAATGCAAAAGATTCTTTCTTTTTGCTGTATAATGATAGCAGTTACATTCAACACTGTGCTCACTAAACACAGTAACATGGGTATCCTTCAAGCAAGTTAGAAGAGGCATTGGCAGGACACAGTACCGTACCAAATATTTTAAATATGATTGGGGTTTTTTTTTGTGTTTTTTTTCCCACGTTCAGAATGACCATCTCAAAAGTATTACGAGCAGCTGTTTTTAAGGAGGCATATCATACTGGCAGTTGTTTGTGCCCTTAATGTTTGCAAGTGCCTAGCCTGTTTCAAAACCACATCCTCCATGAATGAACCCTGACTTTGGGTGTGGTTTAATCTAGGCTTTGCTTCATGTGAAACCACAATGATGTCAACAACACTGATGTCATGTGGTTACCAATGCTGCATGATTGGAGGTAAAAAAAAAAAATCACTGGAGCCAAAATCAGTCCCTGTACCCTTCCTAAGTATTCAACCCTCAAAAATGTAAATGTCATCACCTGCAAGCAAAACTGCAGAGCCTGAGTGTGTAATTTCACAAGGAATAAAAATGGTATGAAAAAAGGAATGGGACAGCATTTTAAACACTATAAAAAAGATTAATGAATTAAATTTGTGTGCAATAAAGGAGAGGTTGTACTGCCCCGATTTAAATCTAAATATTATTGCAACCTTTGGGTTGCCTGGTCCTGTGTGTCTGTTTGTTGCTTCCTCATACTTTTCTTTTTAAGTTTAACCTAAAGGTACCCTTAGGTATAGTCTGCAGAAATTCAGAAAGTATGCATAAGACCTCAAGAAATCTGCCAGAGAGCCCTCGTGCGCTTGATTTGACAGTGGGGCAGCCTTAAGCCCTCAAAGGCTTTAGCACAAATGTGCCACAAAGTTGGTAAGTCTCTGAGTGTGGACACTGGGATTATCTCCTAGAAGCAAGGCTTGCTATTCAGCAGCGATCTTGAAATGCTTCAAGCACTTCTTTAGATAATGACTTAAAAAATACCCAAATTAATTGAAATGGTCTGGGACATAGAACCAGCATGTGCAGTGTAACGAGGAAATCTGAGGGGGAAAAAAGTGCCAACTTTGCCCAAAAAAGTGAAGAAGTTATACTTATATCACTATCTTTCACTACTAGAGCTAAAAAGAATAATTCAGAGGACTGCACTCTTTAAACATGCAGGGATTTCAAGAATAAAACTAGACTGTAATCTGAACCTTGTTTTCTTCCAGGAATTTAAGCTTGATGGTGACATCACTACGCAGCCTTTCATATTTGTCTCTGTGGATCTGGTACTCATGCTGAGCCATCTCAATGCGAACCACGCCAGCTGCATCCCTTGGTCCCAAACTCAGTTCCTCCAGATCAGAGCGATAGGCATCAAACTCAAGTCTGAACACAAACACAAGACTGTGAGTTATTTTCTTGGCAACCATTAAGTTTAACCACTTAATGGTTGTACATCTTATTAGTTCAATACCTTGCATTTTCATACTGCTTAATCGTCATCAAAGTATCTTCCATTGTTTTGTTGACCAGTGTGTTGACACTGGATACGAAGAAGTTGATGGCACCGAGCAGAGCCTCGCCATTCTTACACAACAGCTTTTGTGTTTCTGCATTATACCCAAACTCATCCTGCAGAGAAATACAGAGGTTTTACCTGCCAATGTCATGACATGTCATATGGGGAGATTCTGCAATACTATACCTGCAACTCTGGGGACTTCTGGCTGAGGTCAGTGAAGGCATCTCCTAGAGCCTGCTGCGTCTGCACAATTCTTTGAAAGTGATCGGTGAGAGCGGTGGCCAGTCTTAGGATGTTTTCATACTTGCTCTTCGTGTCTCTTAACACGTCAATCTGAGCCTCAAGTTCCAGGTCTACTGTCCGTGAGCCTCGGCCAAACTTTTCTGAGAACATCTGCTTTGTACACTGCGCAATGAATATGAACAGAGATTAGCACACAGTGTCAACGCAACCTGATGTAGTCTTTGGAACATAGACATATCCAAGCATATCTATTCCATTTTAAAAACACAGCATGCACACTTAGTGCAGAATACCTTGTATGTGTTTATGCCCCATTTCTTCACACTGTCCAGTTTCTCCACTGCTACACCACGAGAAACTTCTTCAGTTGAATTTGTGTTATGGTTCGACGACCCTAAAAAGAACATAAAAGATAGAAATAAACACAGTGTACACAGTACTGGAGCTTCTTCTATGAAGAGAAGTTTTTAAGGCCGTGGTTTACAGAAAATAAGTGAGGACAGTGCGGACATGGTGATGAGCATGGTGATACCTGGATGCTGCTCTGTGTGGTGGGCAAGTCGACTTGCTGCAGATTGACTTTTAGGCAAGTTAACACCCCTGGATTTCATGCGAATGTCTGAAATGAACATGCCGGTGATATAGAGTAAGAATGAGAGGAAGACATGTAAAAATGACTGTAGTGAAACATGCCAGAGCAGCGTGGGAGTGAGATATGCCGCAGAACAGCAGAGCATGAAGACCGAAGCCCCTTTCTGACATGGGATTTGTACAATTGCTGGCTTCATTAATCTGTTGAAGTAATTCAGTCATTCAGAAATAGGTAGCTTCTGTGTGAATCTTCAAGCATTCCCACAATATTTGTAGAAATAACCATGGTAACTGGACTGGATATTATGTTACACAATGCTCTTATATCCAGATCAATCCTGTGTCAGTGGTACTGAAGTCATGAAATGTGACATACTGCATTCACACAACATGTGTAAATGTGTGCACTTTCTTTGATTTGTAAATGATCATGGAGAAAGTGCGCGGCTATACGCTGTGCATTCAGACATGAAGCCACCCATGTTAAGGGAAAGGAGTGAAAGTCCAAAAGGAGCTTAAAAACTGTTATGCTCTGCAGTGGAGGACACATAAAGAGCAGGGTTAGAGGGGTTTTGAAGTAAATAATAATCCACCAGGCAGGCTTCACATGCACAATAAAAGCATTAAAAAAAGAAGATGAAAATGGAATTCATGGGATGAGATGCAAGTACCAAATACTGGCAAAATGGTCAAAGTGCATTTCAAAGTACAGAACAGAACAGATTTTTTAGACATCAACACAACATTGAATGTAATATCTGGTTAGTTCATTCCTATTTTTGAAAGGTGCCAAAACATTACTTCTTGCTGAAGCTGTTCAGTGGCAGAGTTCGGTAGGTACAAGCAAGGTTACATACAAGTCCGCTCATCAAGCCTCAAAACCTCTTACAAGGGGCCAAATAAGACCAACATATCAAGGTTAAATAAGAAAGAAAGGGGTTATTAGAATACACAGCCACCTGGTCCTGGTGCAGGGGCTTGTCTTCTGTCCAGATACTCAGGGTTGAAGTAAACTGCAGGTCCTAAGGAATATGGATGTTTGTGACATAAACCAGCAGACTGCAGGTCAGCAGCTCTCTTGTGACACACAAAGAAAAGCTCCTGCTATTGTTTCTTAAAAGGTGCACTAAGTATCAACCTCTTTCAGTAACTGAAAGACAGTACAAGCACTGATCTCTGACACAGCCTTTACCTGACAACAGCCAGAACATCGTGAAACAAAATCTCTTTAACTCTTTATCTCTTTGAACTCTTTAAGGGTATTTGTGTCTGTCAGCCCCTGGAAAAGGAGTTGCCGGGTCAACTGTACTTATTAAAAATCCTGTTCAACTGATGAATGCGTTTTAGCATGAAAATTACTTACTGAACAGCAACTTGTACTTAATGCACCTTTAAATTTGTAATATCCCTGCAGATATTACTAAGAAGAATAAACAACAAAGCAATACCTGCAGAGAATGGAAGCATGGTTTGCTAAAAGTACCTTTGATACTGCTGGTCGGGATGATGCCCCCTGCAGGTCCTCCATAACCTCCAGAGACAATACTGGTTTCATTCAGGTTGGGTCCAGACACCATCACCTGCTGCAGATCCTGAGTTAAAACAGATAAACACAATTTATTAGCTTTTTCAAAGTATCTGCATGGATGTTAAGGTGCACAAAAATGCTGAGCACACTTGATAATTTTATGAAACAATGTAATTTTATTTATCTTGGTCAGACCCACAAAGCTGTAATCTTAAACATAAACATAAATGTATGTCATCCATAACTTTTAGTTAAAATGAACAGAATCTATTTTTTGTAAAGCTGACCTGCAGACAGATAACATACAAAACATTTGATTATGAGCTAATAATAATAATAATAATAATAATAATATTACTTGTAGTAGTCGTATATTTCATTATAGAGGCCTCAGTATTGCTTATTCTAATGCTACTAATGTCATTGCTGGTGTAGCTTTCTTAATCCCAATGGGCTTTACAAATGGTGCACCAACCTTTTAATTTTACTGACAGTTTGTCATGCAAACGCTCATTTATGTCACAGTTTCCTCCTGTAGGTGCTCTGAACGATTCAACGTTATCGGGTTGGAGGTACACATCTACTGTCCCTAGCTACAGGCCTTTACATGGTTAGGTAACATTTGGCCTAACCAGCCCTGGACTGTACAATCGCGCAAAATTTAGGAAAACCAGATACTGTTATAAGCAAAATAGCATTATTCATTTCCACAGTGAGTGAGGTGAGATGAAGCATCACTGACCTGCTCCAGACTGTCATCCTCTGGGAGAGTGCCTGTGTCTCCATTGCTGTTAATGGGGATCTCCATGGTTGCAGCCTTGCTCATGATACTGTCTGCCATAATGAAATCTCTGCAAGAAAGACAATAGCACATAAAGCTGGGGGAGAAAAACAGAACAATGCTAGCCTACATCGACACAGAATAACAGCTGGCTTACACTGATGCTAACGTGATTGACCAATAGCAACGGTGCTGATGTGGCTTGCTAGTGGGCTACTACCTGACAGCTAGCTTCAAATCCTCACCACTGTAGCTGAGACTGGAGCCAAGTTTCAGTCGCCAGAAAGACTAAACAAGTCGCGCGGGCAGTAGACTTGAAATATAACATAAATTAAACGGAGGCACCGCTGTTTTTACTTAGTATTCCATACTACATCCATGATTACTCATCCTGAATCGTTCACATGATCATCTACCTGCTTCCATAGAATTCAGACAGAAAATCCCTGCATCCAGCCAGGTCGCAGCTTTAATAGTACGACTTCGGAATAAAGGTTTTCGTGATTTTTATTTTTGTTGTGCGTCACATTAGGTTCCATTTAAAAGCACTGTGCTTCAAGTGAAATGCACAATGTATGTTTTTTAAATGTATTTTATGGGTCAAAAAGCAGGCTGAGAGGAATATTGTAATTTGATGCTCTTATTTTGAAGAATAATAACGTATCATCGTCGTCAAGCCTCCCCCATCTTCCACGTCGTGCGGTGCTGACGTAGCGTTTTCCTCTGACCTGCAGTACCTGATTTCTCCTGAAGATGTCAGTAGCACTTCACGGCCCAGTAGAGAGAAACTAGAACATGGCACATCTAGAGTAACTCAATCAGTAGTATGGCTCTGGTCCCTCAAATGTTGTGAGTATTAATCATTAAAGCCTAGGTTGTTACATCTTAATCGTTCCATTGATTGCAATATCTCCTGAAATCAAACTGTATAAATACAGTCGTTTGTTTTGAGTTGTGAAAGGCTTTGAGATAGACCTCACCCTAGCAAACTGGCCGCACTTCCAATTATTTGCCTCATTTATTTCAATCAGGGACGCAAGCAAAGTGCACATGGCCTCCAAATGTAGAAGTTTTTCTGTAATTATTCTGGCTCGAAGCAGAGCACCAACCCTTCACACATGCCCACAATGTATTCCTAATGGTTAATTTTCCTCCATGCACTGATTACCTACAAGTGACATATTTTCCAGACTTCTAAAAATCTCCTCCTTCGTTTTCAGTATTCTACACAGCATGAATTTGACAAGCGCATTTCTAGGATCAAAGCAGGCAAAATGGCAAATCATGTAGGTTATGCATGTTTCCCCCCCTAATCAACAATCCACTTGTCAGCAGTGATTTGACTGGCATGGGTATGTGCTCCGCCTTTGATTCTCCTTCCAAATTAATATTATTTTAGCACCATCTTGGACTACTGCGTGCTGCACCAAGTATATTTTCTTGTTTCCTCAAACATTCTCAATCATGTCATCCCATGTCCAAAACGAACTAGATGTATGTAGAACCATGGTGGAATCTCGAGGTCAAGATGGTCAAACAGTATAGGTAAGCCTTTTATCCCTGCCCCAGATACACAATACTGCAGTTGAAATTCTGCCTACATAAACTTTTGTATTTCAAAAACTGACAATCTGTCAAGCATGACCATGCCACATTGCCGTCAGCCATGTGTGAAAAGTTAAGACAGTTTTTGATGTGGTCCCATTAATCATGCATTCAGCAAAACTGCCCTGCATGCGGTCCTGAAACCGGAAGTCACTTTTCTGATGTGCATCATAAATACACATTGAGCAGAGTTATCACAAACTTTAAATAGTGGCTTTGAACGAAGGGATGTGCTCCAGGTTTCAGTAGTGCAATAATAAACTGAACATAATGATCAAACACACTAAACCTCGACTCCAAACAAAGCATATCAGTGTTTCTGCCTATTGCATCTGTATAGTCACAGTTGGGAAAAGAAGGTGAGCTCAGACCAGTGTGTCTTCCAGAAATGGAAAAATGAATGTGTCATAATCATAGGAGGAGTTTCAGTTCTTGTGATAATGCTGAGTTTTGGTTCCAGCTTTCATTTGTTATTGTTATGGCTTTTTTGTGTTTGCAGAGCCCTCAGTGTTTCCTTCTCTTGTCTCATTGTGTCTCATCTCTATGTTAGTGCTTTTGTCCTCCTGCGCTCTCCTCTTTAACAACATGGGTACGTTCGACTTACCTCCTACCTGCTTTTCCTTAACCTAGACCTGATGGAAAACATCAGTGAGGTCTAGGAGGAATGTGGAAGAAAATTCATGAAGACTTAGGAAAAATAAGGGTGGTATGCAGAGAATCCAACTGTTGTTACACTATACTCATTAATGATGTGACAGCTGATGTCTGTCATATTAATTATAGACTACAAAATCTGACTTCACACCAGTACGTTCTTACACAGTTGTTTCATGCAGGTGATATAAATGAAAAGCACACAAAAAAGAAAGAAATTTATTTTCTTTCCATTCATAAAGGATGGGCCAGTGTGTCCTTTTCTCAAAGGGGGTAATATAGGAGGCATTAAAGCACCTTTCCTTAGCATTTAAAGACCTTCATTTATTATGGCTGACAGACAATTACTTCTGGCTGGGTCCTGCTGAGTTAGGAACCCTCCTAAACCAAATGTATTGTTCTTTTGCAGCTCTTGTTAAGTGTTAGTCCTCATGCCCCATGTTTTACTGTAAGGGTTATCATGTATTTTGCCCTAGTTTTATTTCCTGTCCTTGTCTTTCCTGTGATTGTTGGCCCCACCCTCATTGTTTTCAGCTATTGTTGATTGTCTTACCTGTGCCTTATTCCCAGTATTGTCTCACTGCAATATCACTTGTCTTTGTCCAATCATTTGCAAGCCGGTTATCAGTGTTCTATATTTGGATCCTTTTCACAACTCTCATAGTCCCTCTCTATAGTATACTTAGCTATTCTAAGTATAATAAGCATACTCTGAACATATAACCTGGTCAGGAGAAGGTTATGTTCAGAATTTCTATTAAGATTGGCTGGAAGCACCAGACTTTCACTGATCCTTTCATTTAAAGCATGTTTTAAGTGAAATTCGTTGTCAAATCATTAAAGCCGCTGAATGATGCACAAACTGTGTGTGGCATTGTCATGGGTCATTTTCATGTATTAATTTGGTGAAGCAGAAAATGTACAAATGTTTTTATACTTCTAATCTGCTGCTTAGTCTGTGTTACATTGCTGGAATTGTACATAAGGCACATCAAGAATACTTGTTCAAACGGTCCTCTTCTGCTGATCCAAATCCAGCTGGAGCCGATCCCAGCTGCCATAGAGAGAGTGGCAGGGTACACCCTGGACAGGTCACCAATCTGCCTGGTCAACCAAAAAATTAATTTCCCTTTGATCTGCTGACTAACTAAAGTGATTTCCTTTATTAGGCTATGGGACATTAACCTTTAATGTCTGAATTTCTCCAGTTTAAAATTTCAGAGCTCTAATGTGCAGCCACACCTTAGAAGTAAACAGGAGCCCACTCAGCAATAAAATGATTACCTGTAATTAAAATGTTTATTTTACCGCTCTGTGCACTAACAGATTAAGGATTTTCTGTAGCATTAATTTCTTGTCATTTTTACAACAGTGTTGCATTTTAATGTTATCTTTTTTTTTTATCTTCTTTATAGATTTTTAATCACTGTTTTATCATCATAATGTCTTTGATTGGGGTAGGCAGCACTCAGACAGATCATTTTGCGCAGAAGTAGAGCCATCTGACCCGTGTATGAGCGTGCTGATGCAGAGAGCCCAGCTTAATGGAGACAGTTGATAACCACCATCACGATACCCGTTATCTCCAACTGGAGCTTTAGGTTTGGTCGAGGAAGCCAATGGAAAGAAAGCATAGCTGTGTCAAATGTGTTTATTCCTGGCATACGCCTCAGGACAACATGTCTTCATATCTTCTGTTGAGAACGTTACTTTATCTGGTGAAGCCACTGAAAGATGGAAAGCAAAGATTAATTGACAGCAGCTTAACAGATCTACAGTACATACTGTTGACATGGTGACCCTATACAACTGCATGTTTTGAGTCATAAAACTACAAATATACACGTGTCTTGTAGGTCAGTACCTATAAGAGATGAATGTATTATTTTTAACAAAAGGTACACTGCTAAACATTTTCATGGTTAGCCAGCTACTATTTTTTTTTTCTTTTTTTCTTTTTTCTTTTAGTTTGAGTGAATAATTGAATGGGTATGTTTTGGCTTCCCATTTGAAAAGAGTGACTGACTCAACATCCTTTAGCATAGGTACCTTTGACCTGCACATTATTCATGGGCCACAAACAGTGTGCGGTTGCTGAAGCTTGACTTTTAAAATGAGTTGTTTTGTTTTTTGAGTGGAAGTAAAAGAGATTAGGTGCAGCAGTTAGTCATTTTGAGATGTAATTAAGGCAAATTAAAGCAGAGTTTAATTACAAATTCTCTCACGTTTCAGCATTTTAATGTTATAAACTCCACAGATGTAGCTTCGTGAGAGTTTTACATTTTAACAAGGCAGCAGTGGGGGGTTTATACCAGTTGTCAGACTTCCATCTATACTCAAACCCTTCCTTGGATAGAAATTTCAAGACACCGAATTCTCACAGACGTGAATGTAAATTTAGTGTCGCCTATAAATTTAGAACAAGGCCAAATTAAATTTTAAAGGTCTCAGGCGGGGTTCCCACTGAGACGGTAGAGCATGTCACAAAGGCAGCTTATGTATGTGAGGAGAGCGTGAGACCTAAACCACAGTGCACCCCTCCCCCTGTCATTTTAGAGAATAGTTAATCTTGTTTTTAATGATCATTAAGCATGCTTCCAGATGTTGGTAGGGAAATTCATCCTCACACAGTCTCCTGTGCTCTACAGCAGAAAACAAGAGTAGAGTGATACAGGAGATCCAAGAAAACAACGGAAAGTAGTGCTGCCTGCATCTTTAATTCATGGGAATTACAAACATTGCTCAAGTCTTACATTATAGAACATATGGAAGTGATTTTTATAGTGTATTTAATGTGCCATTTCAAACAGTCTATCAACCTCTTTCCCAACTGGCGATTCAGTCAATGCTCTCTCAGAGACAGAGCAATTCATCATCGTAATGGGTCCTTGGATGCTGTAAATGTCAGTTATAGATTGTCTGAGAAGGCAACACATAATCAAGAACAATAAATATTTATATGCTTTCACTTTACTGAATATTGCGCTCAGAGTAATTATAAATTTATGCTTTGAAAAGGTTTCAGTTACAAAGAAAAACAGATATGGTCCTGTGTGAATATGTTTTAGAGCGATACGTCCAATTTCTAAAGACGAGAAACATTATTTTGACTGACAGATGTTTTTACATGAATTATTACTGATAGACTCTTTGTTCCTCCTGCCTCCTGTTTTTGAAGGCTTTCATGTAAGAATAAACACAGAGCTGTCAAGAGCATTTTTGAAAATATTATTCATTTCCCAAACAACTGAAGAAAGCCATATTTTAGCACATGACTAGAAAAACAAAAACAAGCTTAATTGAATTATTTACTTTCACATCTAGAAGATTTTAAAAGTAGGATTTTAAAAGGCTATATTCAGTCTTTCAAGGCATAGTTTTTCTTCTCTATAACCATTCTCTGGCAATTTACTACTTGACGTGAGTGTGAGGCGTGAGAGCGATGGTCCCTGTAAAATACAGGGTTAGCTATTGCTCTGATGTTTTTAATTATATTCACCTGCATAATCAGAGGGACAACCAGTCAGAGGCCGCAAATAAACCGAGAGGGCAATTTAAGAATCGTAAATCCCACAAGGGCTTGTTGGCATTTTCACTGAAGTGTTAAAGTAGTTATTTGTTTTCCCGAATGCTACCTTTGGTTAGTATACAGAAGCTGTGGTTAGAAAATGCACGAAAGGCCATGTTTGGTTTCTTTATACTGTTTACTTAGTTTGTCATGCAATTTTCTGTTGCAGGCTTCCAATTTTGACTCATTTTTCTTACTGTAGCTTCATGTTTTTTCTCTAAATAAGAATATATCTTACTCTTATATACATTCACAAGAAACTTTAATATATACATCGTCCTAGTACCAGGTGGGACCCCATCAGAATTGCCTAAATTCTTCATGACTAAGATCCAATAAGATGCTGGAGATTTTGGTACATATTTTTATGCAGTTGCAAATATGTGGGCTGCACATCCATGATACGAATCTTTCGTTCAACTTTATCTCCAAGGTGCTCTATTGGACTGGAGACCACTGAAGTATACAGAACTCCTACTGGAAGTAGCCATGAGTGCACTGAGCTCATAAAAGGATCGACATGGTCAGCAAGAATATTCAGGTAAGCTGTGACAATCAAATAATGTTCAGTTGGGCCCAAAGTGTGACAGAAAAATATCCTCTTCACCGCTGCAGTAGTATTACCAGCCTAAAACCTTGAAACAAGGCAGGATCAATCCATGATTTCTTTTTTTATGCCAAATTCTGACCCTACCATCTGAGAGTCGCAGCAGAAATCGAGACTCATCAGTCTAGGCAACATTTTTCCAATCTTTTATTGACAAATTTTTGGTGAGTCTGTGTGAATTGTAGCCTCAGTTTCCTGACACTCACTGGATATTTTCTCATTTTTGGACCATTCTCTAGAGATATTTATGTGGGAAAATCCAAATAGATAAACAGTTTCTGAAATACTCACACTAGCCCGTTTGACAATAACAACAATGCCATGTTCAGAATCATTTAAATTACCTTTCTTCCCCATTCTGATGCTCAGTGCGAACTTCATCAGGCCATCTTGACCATTTCCTAATTGTGCTTACCATGAGATTGACAGAATAGATGATTGCTTTTATGAGCAGTTAAACAGGTGTACCTAATAAACTGCCTTTAGTCCTGCTAAGGCTGACTCCCGTGGTCACACTACCCTTTTTTTTTTTTTTTTTTGCTGATAGACATAAAGAAACTAATCAATGAAATTTTCCTTATACATATTGAATAAAATATCTTCTGTAAACATCACATAAAGAAGCCCGCTGTGTATCTAACATGTTTTTTTTCCTTTTGCTTATCGCTCGGGACATGATTCCTCTGGCATGCAGTAAGTGGAACAACACCTGCATGTGTCTTGCGTATTAAATCACAGCAGCAGGCGAGATACGGTAAAACAGACATGCAGCCAAGTGACATTTGTGAGTTAACAACAGTTTTACCCTCTGTCACCTTGAGTTTAAACCCCAGAGTCCCCTGAAATTGGTATAATTTCCAAAGCTACACACTAAATATTACTGTAACTCTGTCACTCATTAAGGTATAAGCTGCTTCACAGATGTGGCCACAGTGGTTAATGGCTCAACTCAGCACCTTATGCAAGGTTTATACACTTTTCATGAGGCGGAGTACATTTTGAGTGTCGCGCAGACTTCAAAGTGATATGTAAATGTGGTGACACTTGTGCCTGAAATATTTTTTGTATCTTCTGAAGAGAAGACATTTCAAAAGGAGATAAGTAGAAATCACAACTGGGCACTATAAGAGATAATAAAAAAACTACTGAGTTGATTGTGGGCCCCCCACTGATTCCTAAAACCCACAGGAGCAAAAACAAACATGTGAAAGCTCCACGTAAGTCTTTCCATTCCTTCATGTTGAGCTGTATCCGAGCATGCTAACCACCCGATTATGTGTATTTTATATTTTTACCCACACAACACTATTTGAAAGGGCAAAAACCATGTCACAAATGAGGAATTCACCATGCAGCAGGAGTACATTTGTGGAAAAGTTTTTTTTGTTTTTCTGTTTGGTTGTTTTGTTTTTTCCAAATAATAATTAAATCTGACTGACAGTGTAAATTAGACAGTTGTGGTTTAAACAAAGTGTTTCTAGCATGTGTTTTGAATCACATTGGACGCATTGAGGAGCTTTGTTTATTCAGGCATTTAAAACTCTGTAAAGATAGGTTGCTAACCTTTGGAACCAAGCGCATTATTTGTAAGAGAAGACTGATCCTATTTTACTTTCCTGAGCTATAAGGGCTGAATCACATCTCACCACCTACTCTCTGAATACTAAACAATGCTCTTTGAAGTTTCAGAACAAATTTGCAAAGCAGAGCATCACTTTCTCATCGGCACAATCCATGAGAGGATAACTGTGGCGTTTAGCAACTTTAGAAAGTTCAACTCTTATTTTGCAAATTAATACAGGATCAAAGTATGTATACGACTCTGTTATTGCACAGTTTCACATTTTGGCATGGGTTTTCTTTCAGACTGACAAAGGGCTACTTAAAGATTTTTGGAAAACATAAAATAATTTCGGGGCAGCACGGTGGCACGGTGGTACGGTGGTTAACACTGTTGCCGCACAGCAAGAAGGTCCTGAGTTCAGTTTCACCATCAGGCCGGGGTCTTTCTGTGTGGAGTTTGCATGTTCTCCCTGTGTTGGCGTGGGTTCCCTCCGGGCACTCTGGCTTCCTCCCACCATCCAAAGACATGCAGTTTGTTAATCCAAATTACCCATAGGTGTGAATGTGAGCACGAATGGTTGTCTGTCTCTGTGTGTTAGCCCTGCGACAGACTGGGACTGTCCCCGCCTCTTGCCCTACACTGAAAAAAAGGGATTGGCCATCTCTTGGATTTATGTAAGCATCTTGCGTGTATTCAACACAATTGCCTCAAGCTTTAAAGGTAAGTGTAACTATATAGTGTAGAAACTACATGATATGCAGAGAGGGTATATTAAATTGTTCATATCATGTTCGAGTGAAGTAAGTCAATAATGTAGCAATGTTAAATCTCGCGACATCGCATGTGATTTCATCTCAACGGCTTTGGATCGTGGTTTGAGGAAGGCATCCATCTCAGTCAAGGCGGCTGGTTGTTACATTTACAAAAGTCTAACTTTGTTTATGAAAATGAACAACTTAATTTGTTCTTGTTGAGATTACATGATACAATCTAGTGGTTAGTTGCTGGACTCATGAAATTCACAAGATCACACGAGATTTCAAACTGCAGGAAAATCACTGGAGTAATAAGAGGCAGACAACTACACACACACACCACGCGTACGCTATCGCTATTTATTGTGATTTATCATAGCTGTTCTACTTTTGGCAATCCTGGATTGGTGGTGTGGTGGTTAGTGCTGTTGCCTCACAGCAAGAAGGTCCTGGGTTCAAATCTGCAGACTGGCTAGTTTGCACTGGGTTATCTCTGGGTATTGTGGTTTCCTCCCACAGTTAAAAATCATGCAGTTATTAGAGTTAGGTTACGTTAATTGGTGATTCCAAATTGCCCGTGAATGCAAATGGTTGTTTGTCTCTATGTGATAGACTGGTGAGCTGTCCAGGGTGTACCCTGCCTCTTAAATCTAGAACTTCAGGGCTATGCCCCCCCCCCGCAACTCAGATAACATGTAGTATTTAAGTGAGCAAGTAGTATCAGGGTAAAAGCTATTGAATAGTTTTGGAATAAAATGACAAAATCGTGAACGATTAAAATAATCCAAGAGTTCAACTTACTTCATCTAAACATGTTTCAGTCACGTTTCATCAACACAAAATGCACAGGTTTATTGAATATGAATAAGTTGTGTTGATTTACCAAGTTGTTTAAGTTTCTGCCAAAGCAAAACAGTTGTGTGCAACCAATGTCCATTACTGAATTAAGTAAATCCAACATGGTCTTTTTTTCAGTGTATGACAGCTGGAATAAGCTCCAGCGACCCTGAAAAGGAGAAGCCGAAGCGGATGGATAAAATTATTTCAAAAGCATTTTTTTTGACATTGCTTCTAACATGACAGAGAGAAAAGATACCCCTTCTTCTTTCAAAATCAATTAAATGGCTGTGATTTTTGACCTTTAAACGTTTGTGCTATTACGTAAAACAAAAACCCCCAAAAACATATAAATGATTAGATTGTGTGAAAGGAAAAAGAAATGTTCAGATAATCAAATACTTTATGCCAGGTAATTGATGATTTTCTGTTAACTGAATCAGGTTATGGTTTACAGTAACAACATCAATGTTAGGCAAATAGGGGGATTGCTTTTTCACACAGGACCGGGTAGCTTTGGACAGCTTTTGTTCCCTAATAAATGAAGTCATATTTACTCAGTTTATCTAATATGATTTTTTTTATAATAAAGTTATGGGGCCTGGCCACTGGAGCGACAATGTGCTCGGCCTCACCAGCACTAAGTGGTATCATTGAGCTAAACCTCTTCATTGAATTTGTGTTGCTGGCACCTTGTGAAAGATTTTTATTAGAATTCTCTGGTACATATTATGGCTTGCTGAGTTGACAGCTTGTTCAATGAAGTTTGTGCTTCAGTTTCGGTGAGTGAAATTCTGGCATTTTATTAGTCTGTTACTCAGCACTAATTGGCAGGTGTGTGTGTTTAGGCTAGCAACTTGTTAACCAGGCCAGGTAGTGATACCTGATAACTGATAACACATATGACCTCCCACCACGGAGGCAGAAAGAAATTTAACACTGAAACTATTAGTTAATAATTATTGTTTATTAATGTGCATTAGCTCTTGAATGTCTGCATGAGCTTTGTGGTACTATGCAGCAACCATACTGCACCATAATAGACACACATAAATTCTGTATGAGATAAAAGTGTATTTATGGCGTGGGTTATTTATTTTTCTTTTGGTAACACTAAAATAGATTTTTTTTTTAATGTAGGGGACTCAAAGGAACAAGCAGTCAATTTCTCAGGATATCAATTACATTCTTGTCTGAACTTAAAGTTTCGGTTTCCTATGAGTAGTAAAAAGTTTTGAAATTATGAGTCATAACTTTTATGAGATGCTGAGTGTGGTACTCCAACATCCAAGCAGACTGTGTATAGTGAACAAATTATAATGATGAGAGAAAATCTCCTTAACGTCAATATTTTTGAAGTGAATTGCAGTGTAAAATACATAATCATTCAAACACAGACAGTATCTATTTAGATGTGGAATCAAAGTGAAAGCAGATGTTACTGGAGGGTAAAATACTTTCCACTTAAAGTAGGCCACTCTTGTTCATAGCGCTCTCAGTAGCTGGGCTTATTCCAGAAACCAGGCAGGAGACGTGAAGTTCAAACTACAAGGCTCCCACTGCTTTCACCACGTTGTCTTGAGTAGAGCCTTTACAACAAAACTCCATTTCCCAGGGTAGAGATGAAGAATGGGAACCCAAGAATCCAGATACAAATGTGTATTTATGTGAGTAGTCAAAAAAATTGCCATATTGTAAACATATATGGCTGCTACAACTGAAAAGGAGAGAGGAACACTCATCAAGAAGGCCATTTAGCATAATAAAAGAGTAATTACCTCAGCCAGAGCTAAAGCAGTGTGAAAATAACATCTCATACACATTGCAGTATACATCAAAAGTGAGTACACCGCTATGCAATACATCACTTACATTTGAAGTTATTAAAAACTGTATTATCCCAGCATACACCACCATTCTGGCACTGTTTCAGCTGATTCTTCCATCTTTAAAAGAGATTTCTTAGTAGTTCTTTTCCTTATGAAAACATGACGTACAAAATGCAGCTCGACATATCCCAGGTCCAAAACAGAGAACCTTCCGGTGTTCATACATCATTTTATTACCACATTTACACAATTAGGATAATAAAAAACTCAGAGGCTATGTTTTATTTTCAGGTTTTCTTCAGGTTGTATTTGTTTTAGTCTTCATAGCATATTTGTTCTTGATTGTCAAGTCAGAAATAATGCACTTATTGGGAGGCTTCCAATAAGTGTGTTGTACTTTTTTTTCCCCACTTCTGCTGTTATACATGTGCACCATTTGTTCTGTGTAGCTACATTTACGACACTGCACACTAACACAGGTGTTTTTGCTTATTCTGTCTAATTAGGTTTATGAGAGTTATGTGAATTTGGTTCTTTTCAGCTGCTTTTTTGCATCAAAGCACAAGGTTATATTTCAATCGTCCCCCATTAACTGCACTACAGTTAAACACTGTATACCTTTAAATCTCCAAGCTGCTCACAAGTAAATTAAGTACACAAAGCACATGGTACATAATTGTATAACGGGAAGTGGAAAATTGGAAAGGCTCTTTCACGCCTGTGTGAGACACCCACATGTAAACAACTAGCAAAAAAGAGATCAATGCTCCTGACCTAACCGCAAAGTGAGTTTGCTGAGGCTCGTTTTTTATTTTGTGCCAGATAATTGTGCCAGTGCACTGATAACTAGATGACTTCACTCGAAATCGTTCTAATTATTATTCAGTATTATTTTTCCTTTTGTTGTACTGTGTCATATGTCACAGCATTTACTAATTCAATAGCTTTTTTAAAAGGATTGGTGGTGTTCATACTTGATTGTTATATCACTGAATAATACCAAGCGAAACACTGGGACAACACACAGCTCTTTAATTTTTTTTTATAAAAAAAGCACAACATCAAGAATCATGCAAAATTTCCCATGGTAGTTTCTATTTAAACAAGCACCAAATTTAAAACAAATTTTTCATAATATGTTGTTATGTGGTTTTAATTGTCATCATAACCATCTTCTGGATTCGTTTTTCCAAACTAGGAAAGTTCTTGATCTTCTGATGACATTAACGTTTGCTAATTAAAACAGAAGCAAATAAATTAACTAGAAGCAGTTAGTCACAAACAAAAGGTGAAAAAATTCATTGCATACACATCGGAACCAATTCGTCAAAAGGTACATCAGTAAATGCATTGCTCTTAGATGTAAGTCTTAGCAAGCACTATGTGGCCTTCGAAACAAATAATTAGATAGCTAAATAAAGCAAGTTGTTTATACATTTTCTCAGAGGGGATTTAAGAGAGTAATTCCAAGGTGTCCCTGTGCATTCTTTATTTGTAGTGTTGTAAAGAAACCGCACAAACAATCTGAATGGAATCAGATTGGTTGAGGGAGAACAGTAGTCTTCAGCAGTTATCAGCCGTGTATTGAATTGGAAATGGTTGATAACGACAATAGTTCTTGATTAGAGTAAAAATCAACAAAGTTCCCGGGTCTGAGAGAATGAACAAACATTGCCAAACTGCTATCAAACTACTACTCTGGATAACTATGCCATTATGTGAAAGTTCAAATGTGGTTGGTGTGCACTGAATACAAATGATTATGACAAAATGGGAAATTTAAGCACTTTAGCTAAGGAAACCACTCTAATCACCAACTCCCCTGGGAGCGTGCACAGCAACAAGAAACTTAGTGGTAACATATTCATTCAGATTTGGCAATCTTACTTCTCTTCATTGAGCTGAGCTGAGCCTTGGGTGAAAAAAAACACTTGCCAGCTAAGCACTGCCATATGTTATTGGCTGATTATGTGTATCATAATAAATCCTCAAAGCATTCAATAGAACATATGAGCATTCGATATAAACGCAATTTATAAATACATCATAAGTCATTATTCCCCCTTCAGCTGCAGCTTCAATATTATTCCCCACCTTATTGCCACTGCAAATTGTCATATACAAAGAAGATAACGTGTACACTGTCTGACAAGGTTAATTAAGTCACTGGACTGTTCAAATCTCTATGAAGGCTAAGCTCATGTTTTGTGGGACTATAGAAAACACAAATATTGCATTATATTATTGTGTTACATGCCATCAGCATAGACAAACATAGTTATCAAAAGCCAACCCAAAAAGCAGTTGGTCTTAATAAAGATGCGGAAATCTGTTTATCAGTCTGCTACTTACTTACTTTTGAATCCAAATTGCCTGGAAGGCCTTCCTGGCCCTCGTACATTTTGATGTCAGAAGGTTAATTAGTAGCAGGGATTAAATATTTTTCCATGTTCTTATTCAGGTGGTTTACTGGAAAAATGTTTGCAACTTTAAAAAGTTAGTAAGCTTATTGTCAGAAAGGCAGTTTATGTTAAAATGTCCTCTTGTTTTCTGTGTCTGTGGAAGGTCAGTAGCGGGATCACTAACAAATGGGTTAATCAGTCTAAAAAAAGAGAAATCTTGTGGGAAAACACTATACTAAAAGTTTTAAAGAGAGATGAAAATCTTGGGGGGTTTTCAAGATTTCAAAAAGTTCTTTTCAGACAGCTCTGTGAAAAAGCAGAGTCAAACATTTAACATCTCTACAGCTGGAAACCAAGCAAGCCTGGAGAGGCTGTTGATGAAAAGCATGATGAAAGCTACATTTGGAACAGATTTTAAAAACAGATTTCCACTCAAACTATTTGAGTTTTGTGTTTTCAAATTTAGAGCCACAAATTAATATAGTGTACATATTTGATTTAATCTGATATGCATGTATCCTACATGTCCAGGATCATAACAGGATCCCCATATTCTTTATAATTAGTAAGCTTCATGCATGATTACCAAGTTTTCAGCTGACATATGTTTTTGTTGTCAGAACTTTATTAAACTGGATGTATCAAATATTTTCCAAAGTAAAGCATGCACTATTTTATATATGGTTTAATTTAAGGTTTAATAAGAAGACAGAGGAAAATAACTCGGCCTTATTCTGGTCTTTTTATTTATACCTGTCCGCACATATTTTCATAGTCACTGATTTATGTCCCCAAGATGGATCTGTTGGAAGGTAAAGATGTCTGTTAAAACAGGTGTTGAGTGCTGAGTTCTTCAGTTACAACCGTTGGACGTCAGTGTTGGTTTATCTGACCAAATCTGTCTAAAAAATATGTTTATGTGCCTCTACGAAACTACTTTCCCCTTGGATGCATATATATATAATCTCCCTAACCACCTGTATACTTTGCAGGAGATACAGATTGTCGGACCATTGTACGGGGAAACTTCATATTAAACATTCTTCTCTGAAACTGCCTGCAAGTGAGGAGCACTACAAGTGTGTATTTGATTCACTAACAAGAATGGAGCTGGGATCTGTTTGCATTTAGTAAATCTGGCTATCCAAAGGTTTGTCCAGTACTGAGCCAGACTCGTATACAGATGTGAAACTAAAGAAAACATTTCCAACTCTAACTGACAAGTTTAGGTCTGCGCGCCAAGTTCCCAAGCAAAAACAAGGACAACAAAACAATTTGTTATAAAATATTTTAGACTACATTAAATGATTCACAGTGCTGTGCAAAACTCTTGAGCTGCCCCTCGTGTCTTTATATTTCGCTTCCCAGGAGCCAGACAGATTGGAACATTTTAAAGTGGTCTTGAGCAACAGTGCTGCAGGCTTTCTGAAGATCTTTCGAAGTTTCTCAATGGACATTTTCTTTGATTTTCGGCCATTTTCGGAGGAATGCTTTTTGGTTTCTTAAGCCATTTAACTGACCTATGAATCATTCAAGCATTAAAAATACACCTGGAAAGGAATGGACCAGTGTTGTGTCTACCCATGACAAACAGCTTAACAAAGAACCAAGTTTAAATTCTATCTTTAGTAGCGATGAGAACTGCTGCTACAGTAACACAACTTTGGACCTTTGCAAACACCCTAACACATGTTAACATTAAGCTAGCCAAGAACCCAGAGTGATGTTAAAGGTGAGTAAATGCCAACCTCAGCCCAGCAGCCAGACCCTGATCTTCAAAAGGTAAAAAAGCATGATGAGCAGGCAGGCTGCAGCCTTGCATGACTGCAAACACTTTCTACCTGTTCATGTCTCTAAGGTAGAATTGCTGTGGCGATTGCTTTAATAATAATAATAATAATAATAATAATAATGAATTGGATTTATATAGCGCTTTTCAAGGCACCCAAAGCGCTTTACAATGCCACTATTCATTCACTCACACACTGGTGGAGGGAAGCTACGGTTGTAGCCACAGCTGCCCTGGGGCAGACTGACAGAAGCGAGGCTGCCATATCGCGCCATCGGCCCCTCCGGCCAACACCAGTAGGCGGTAGGGTAAAGTGTCTTGCCCAAGGACACAACAACCAGGACAGAGAGCCCGGGGATCGGGGATTTTTTTTTAATAATGACCCCCAACACTGAAATGAATATTTCATTTACCGGTTTACAAGAAAACACAAAGTGCACTGCAGAGGTCAGGAGTCAGTTAAATCAATTCAAACATTAATAAAATTCTAACTGTTGGAACATACATAAATTTGAAATTTTGACTAAATGTAAGCTAATGTGGAATAGCAGAAATCTCTACGCTCACTCTATCACTTTTGACATTAACATTCATATAGATTTTTTTAAGGGATATAGGACTCAATGTACTGAGCTTAGACATTGTAAACCTCTTACACACTAAGGTAATTCTATGCTACTGTCTAGAATGTAAAAATACAAAGAACTCGGAAAAGATACATTTGTTTGAGTGAATCATTTCAAGGTTGTTATCCTAAGAAATTACAGCATCTACAGAATCAGTAATTGGAAATACTTTGTCATCAGTATGGCAGCACGCTGCTATGAGTCATTACTCTACAACCGCAGTACTCTCTATTTTCATTGGTGCCATCATATTTTGGCCCCTTGCCCTGAGAGACTGCAGCATCCTTTGCTCAAAATGGCATAATTACAGCTGTTGCCATAATAAACTAAGATTGGTTGTCAGCCCCAATATCCCTACATGAAAGTCGTGAAAACTGTTATGTCATCATATTTTTTCAGCAGTAATTACAGCATTAATCAGGCACGATACCGTGTCATTTTCAAGCCTCTTTTTAGCAAAACAAAGAAATCTTAAATTGACATAAACAAGATTTCAATGAATAATCGGGAAATGTGCGCCAGCTGTAAATTGATGCCAGAATAATGTTAATTGTGACACTGTCAAATAAATTAGGGGACTGGGTTTTTTGTTGTTTTTTTCTCCCCGGGCTTGTTCTGCAAAGCTCTTAATTTTGTTGTTATCCAGTGCCATCATTGTTTTGGGGTTGTAACAAATGCTTCAAAGGAATAGATGGGAAATTTCAGTGTTACTTCAAAGCACTGAATCCAGTTAAAGGCATAAAAGCCAGAGCTGCTGTAACCATGTATTTTACATATAATGCACTACAAACAAGCCAAAAACAGCGAAGAATATTTGCACATTTGTCAAACAATAATTGGCTCATGCATCATTTATTCAATTCCTATTCTGCTTCCTCCACAAACCGCCATACGCAATAAGTGCAACAAATCACAGAGGCAGAATAGAATTAAGCTATGGGATGCATTGGAGTAAATGCTTCTGCAGCAGGCCTCCTGAACAGCGCCTGATGAAAATGAATTAACAATGAAAGACGAATTTAAATGGAGTAATTTAATCACGGCGAGTTTAAGACAAAAGTTAGAGAGGGTTGAAACAAATCAAAACAAAGTAAAGTCTGAAACACAAGCAGATGGACTAGTAATGGGAAGCAGGTTGGGCTGGTTGCTAAGTGACAAGGGCTAAGAAGAGGGTCCATAGTTTTGGCCGTGGTTTTGCAGGAAAAACACTTCTCCTCCCTCGTCTGAGCCACCCTCTTTCCCCATAGTGCTGTGGTTATGACGCTGGCGGGGCAGGACAGAAGGCAGGCCTGGCCAAATAAGAAACAGACCCCTTTCACCCCAGTATTGCCTATTTCTCCCTGTGGCTTTTTTGTTTTCAAAGAAAAAAAGAACGCTCTCCAAAAATAGATTTGGGGCTCGCGTGCCAATGGGTTTTGAAACCTTTTTTTCCACTCCCTCTAGTCACGCAAGTAGCCTGGCAAGACCTTGAAGAGCGAGCAGGGGGAAAAACAGAATTTGAAATAGACAAGAGGATCATATGGGGGGGGGGGGGGAGAAAAAAGTCTTTTTGGTGTGTTTGGAGAACAGATCATGGTAAGCTGAGGATGGAGCATCCCTGGAGCCTGGAGTTTTGCTGAGTGAACAAGGAGCAGAGACTTCCGTGCAAGATCCAGGTATGAGGGGTTTATGGGTAATCCAAGCATGAGCAGAGAGACGTCTCTCTGCTCTGGCCTCATTTTAACTGGAAGGAAGCCTCGGCTCCTTCATGGACGAGTTTGATCCTTACCAAAGGGCCTACACACAAAGCACTTCACACTCAAATGCAAAGGTCCCCATTCCTTATAAGCCCATATCCTTTACTGCGATTCACTTCACAACTGCCTGTTCTCTGCAGATGGTATTCATCTTTTTATCTGCCACATCATATACTATGTCATCAAGATGAGATCACTGGCTAGTTCGCGTTATATTTGAAAGTCTGCCTGTTTTTTGAGCTTCATTATAGAAAATGCTTTTGAACATAAGACAGCGAGAAGGGCCCACAGCAAAAGCTCTTCTGCAGGAGCCATGCTAAAACCATTATGTCCTCCAGTCGTTATAGTAATTATGCTTTCAAGGCAACATTAGCCCTTTGCTGCTAAAGAGCATGGAGGTTCTTTGGAACATCTGAGTAAGGGTTAAATTTGGCAATAGAAAAAGGTAGGCAAGCTAAAAGAGCTCTGGTCCCCCCAAAATCTGTCATACTGTGGTCCCTATTCTGTGCTTCACTGCCTTTTTCATTGAGCAGCTTCACAGAGGGATTTTTTCTAGCATTCCTCAACACTTAATACCCATCTCTATGTAAGGTCAAGTCTGTATTGAGATCCACTTTTACTTTGCTCTCACTTTAAACGTATCAAGAAAATATGGTTTTGTGTAAATCCTTTTTAAGCTTTTCACATCAAAGCAGAAAGTAACTTTCCCATCTATATACATGAGTTTTAATGTCAGAATTTCCAGAATTTCATCATTGTTTTAATTATTTCTTGATGTTTGCCACTTTGCAGAGGACAATGATGCAAAATGAACTTTTTTGCAAGACCTAAATGATTACAGGTGGGTATTTTTAAGATTATTTAAAAATGTGACATTTTGCATTTGTCTTACTCGCCTGCTAATATCTGTTCTGAAAGAAAACATACTGAAAGTGAATAAGTCTTTGTAAGTAAGAAAGTTTTTTTTCCCGGTTTTCTTCAGAGCCACATCATCCATTTTAAAGTGGTGGAAAGAAACCCAGTGAAATCCAGCGTGACAATGAAATGGCACGCTTTTCAGTTAATCATGAAATATAATCATGTTGAGCTCACAGATGTCAGGAAAAATTCAGGTTCTTTGAGTAGAAAAGGATTGACGCAAATAGTGTCACATTTCATGTACTAAGTATTTACTAACAGTAAAGTAACCAGCACCAGCTGATGATTTACACCAGGAGGTAGACATAACTGCAACTAAAAAGCCACTGCCAATCAAATATTTGGAACTTTTTCTGAGGTTTTACATAATAAATAGTATGCAATAAGTACTTCCATCTAAAAGAAGAAAAAACCTTTCCAGACAGGCATAAGCTGTTTTTTTTTTTCAGAGACATAGACTTTGAAACTTGAATGAGAAAGATAAAAATAAACGAGACTATCAGATGTTTACCCATGGGACACCATCAGAAAAGATAATCACGTCCATATGCGACTTGTGCTATTTTTTTTTTTTTTTACAGTGTTACTTACACAGTACAACTGAAACAAGAAGCTCAAAATCGTTTACATATTTATAACTGTAATTAATGACTACAATTCTAATAAAGCAGTAATATTTTCTTCTTTTATTATGTTGCAAGAGAAGGAAATATCCCATCTATTCAGTGTAACAAAAGGAAAAAAATCCACAGCGCATGAAATTAGTCATTTAGCATGGTCTTAGATCAAAGTGAAGAAGTGACCAATATGAATAATAACACGCTGGCACTCCAGCAACTTTCAAAGGTTGGCTGTTTTCTCTGTGAAGAAGCACTGTTGAGCATCGACATTATGAACACAAGCAGCTTACCGCACACATTGAAGGAAAATATAAATCAGATTTTAGAGAGAATTTATTGTAATTGTGAACCTGGTTGTTACTCTGATGTTTTTGTCCCTTGTTGACAATCAGTCATAACAACCTTCATTGCACAGAGTTGCACAAATTTGAGTGGAAAGGATGATGTTAAATGGGCAAAAGGTTTTTGACAAAATGTACTAATAATTGTCAGATCACAAGTATCACACAGGAAATATTTCTCATGAGCTCAACAGATGCACATCCGGGTCGTCCTGCAGACAGATGTACGTTTTTGCACTGGTATTAGGTTGTGGTTTACTTTATCATGCACCTGAGGAGATCTATTATGTTTTTTGTCATTTCCTGATTATCACGTCTACTGTTGCAAAAGTGGGTGCTCAACATGGCCAAAGTTTCAAACAGTGAGGCTAGCGTATGTCCAAGTAGTCCCCGTGAGCTCTAAACCATTTCATATACGTTTTTGTTACTCTTGGATCTGTATGACCCAAAAGGGAGCTGATACCATTCATATAGTCGTATTAGCTCCGCAGATGTGGCTGTGAACAGATACCCCACCTTTTGTTAGTGAGCGGTAGCCATCAGACAAAAGTTCTCTTCAAGACAGAGGAGTTAAAACAACTTGCTTCAGACTGGATGACCTGAGGAGCTGCACCAAAGCTCAGTATAATGTAAATAAAGAAAACAGAATTATGGCATGCGTTAGTCGTCATAGTTTTTCTTTGTGTTTTGTGGGGGGGGTTTTGTTCTGTTTTAATAGACAGTGATCCCAGATGTTGCTAATTTGTCTATGTAGTTGACTAAAGCTTGCCTGATCCCAGGCAGGGGAAATACATACAATTGGGTCAATGTTGGCATGAATAATCATAACAGACAAAAATATGGGAATATCGTCTGGGTTGACACTCTACGTTTTATACAACTTAAATAAATAAAAGGACACTAAAAGAGCTACCATATTCAGTATCATACAAGCATGACAGCACTGACAACCCTGTAAGAGATGAAGTCAGTGAAGGAAAAAAGGCAGGCTGGCACTGAAGATTGCATGTTAACAGAGCAGTCTCCTGTATATTCACTTTGTGTTGACGGGAAAATGATAGATTTCATTTGGTTTATGCAGAGCCTTTAATTTAAGCTTTGAGTAATGACTTGCCTTTTGCCCTCTCACTCATATCATCTGAGTTCTGTTTTGTATACACTGGCCGCTGATCCAAGGTGCTCGGTTTGGGGCACAGACTTCATCTCATAATCCGAGTCCACTATGACACTCGTGCTGGGCGTGTCACCAGTGTGCTGCCCGTACACACAGGAATTCACCTCTGTGGATGCATTTGTAATTTCTCAGGTTTGGGTTTCAGCTCAATAACCAGTCACGAGGCAGGCCTTGGTGCGGGCAAACAGCATTAGTCCAGTTTCAGCTCTGTTTCATCAGACAGCAGGAGTGTTGTCCAGCCTCAGGCAGTGTAACAGTTATGCAATGAGTTCCCATGACAGGTGTATATATTAAAAAAATAACACTAACATTGCTGACATGCAGTCGTTCTGAATTTAAAGTTTGAAGTAAGAAAAGTTTAGACGACCAATCTGTTGTGATGATTTTCGTTTTTCTGACTGAATATTAATGTTAGCGCTGTATGAAGAGGTTTTATTTGCGATATGAAAACATTCAAGTAATACTAAACCACGATTACAGACATGTAATATATTTTTTCACATTTGTTTTACCTCACCCTGCTGTTTTTATGTGTATTATATATTCTTGGGAATCGAAAAGTAGAGCAGTTAACTCAAATAGAACAACAGTATGAGATTTCTAAGGTAAAACAAGGTCAACAAAGACAGAAATGGAAAAAAAAATAGCTGTGAGTATGTCATACACCTAAGATTAAATCTTCGAGATTTGACCTGAGTTTGGTACATTCATCACATCCACATCAACATGATGAATGACTTTTGAGACCCAAACATGTAGGAGATATCTTGACAAAACAGAGCACAATTTTTTCATGAAGGCTGTCAGTGGAAATGAAAGTGTCTGTAAAGCCAATATTTCAAATAAGCTGTTATGGTATTGCAATTGAGTTACATCATATATGCCTACCAAGTTTAAAATTACACATAATGGCCATCATTAAAACAAATATTGTTAAAATCTTTTTTTTCTTTCATGTCAATTTTTTTTTCCTGTACCGCCTCTGGGACAGGGGCCTGTTTCACAGTTTTGATAAGGTATGAGACTGAGGTTACAGGGTAGTGCTGGTGATTTCGGATATGTCCACAAAACATCAGCGTACATCAGTGAAAACCCTCAGGGTAAGACTGCCTCCTTCATATAAATCATTATTGGGAGTTTTTTGCACGCAGTCCTAAATCCAGACATAAATACATGTGTATACAGACTGCAGACTTTAATGATTACATGATTTAGTATCTTTTTCTAACCTGAAAAAAACGTGACTGAGGCAACAATGTGATCACAAGTACTTTATTCAGGCACTTTTTACTGGAAACATTTCTCTGGACAAGCCTAGAATGATATGTATGAACATCAAGAGGAATTTCTTCTCAGTGATACCACGGTATGCACAGTTCGGACGAACACAAAGTCGAGGAGCACTTAACACTGATGAATACAAAACAATACAAACAACAAGGTACTGTAATTTTTATTTAACAGGTAGTGTTCATCTATATTTGGCCAAAAGTTTTCAACTAAATAAAACTGACTAATCCTCGCAGTTTCTGATATCTGCCTAATAGATAAATAAAGATACGTTACAATGTTAGATAATCTTACAGTCTAAAAATGGAGATTAGGCAAGGTCATTATCTGGTTACTAATGTAAACAGATACATTTTATTTTCTTGCTCAAAGCACAATTATATTCATGGACACTTCATGTCATAGGCAGCTGTGTAAAAGCATTGAGACATTCTGTGGTGGTGTTTAAACATTCAGAAATGTGTGTCTATATATATACATGTATATATATATACACTTTTTTTTGAACTCCTATTATACCAACTGTAACACTTACTGGCACCAGTTTTAATTCACATACATGTTGTGTATACTGCTGCTGAAAGGAGTTGTGAAAAAATGGTCCAAGTAACACAAAGTGAGTTTGTCAATACATTTACACCCAAAAAAAAAAAAATCTGGACAGAACTAAAAATGACAAAAAATAAAACTGCTGCAAATTTCAGTGTTAGGATAGCACTAATTTTTACATTTCGAGTGTTTGTTTTTAACATTTATCTGAGGAAAGTTAGTTATGTAGATAAACAAACAGCTTACATTCTCTGGAAAGATCAGGCTGCAGATAAGGCAAACTATTTTACATTTACCAAGTAGCTGCTCAGTGTTCCCTTATTCGTTTTTCGTGTCACAATGCAAAGAAAAGATAAGCAGTAAGGCTTGTTGTGAGAAATTAAAGCCATGTGCCTGAAAAACAGGATCCTTGGATGTCAAGTCCTATTTTGCAGAATGTGATCGGGTGCGTGTTAAGGACTAAGACAACTTTTCAGCATTTCACATTCATTGTTACCTTGGATGGAAGATCAAACACTGAATTGTAAGAAAATCGAGTCACATAATACTCTATTCTGACTGATGTTTCATTTGTTCAAGCGAGGTTGTTTCTTCTTCTATAAATATTTACAATTATCTCTTACAAAAATCCTACTTCATGAAGAATTAATGGTGAGCTTCACTTAAAACCACAAAGTTAAGAATTACAAGAGACGCCACAAACGTACAGTACAAACAAGTATACAGCACATCAGCAAATATACAAATATAAAAATGTATTCTGAGGTTTTTGCACCCCCTTTGACACGTTAATGCCAGATTTTGTCAGAAACCACACATATATAAAAATATAGACAATGCTTTTGTACAAAATATTGACATCGTTTATGAATCTCCATTCAAATGTGCAAATTAACACTGATCAACAAAAGTATATGTTTATTTAATGCACAAATGCAGGCACACGCACACACACACACACACACACACACACAATCACACACACACACAAGACATAGTCCTTTTTTGGCCTGCTAGTGATGTATTTTTTTCATGAAAAAGCACCACATCTTCAGCTATTTGGACTTTTTGATATAACATTGTGTACTTCTCTTGAGAAAACAGAAGAGAGAATAGCATTGCCTCATTTCAGGTTGCAGCCTCTGTGGTCATACAGTAGAACAAGATTAGAACAGCAGTGATTCAGCTCAGTTCACCCTTTAAAATTTAAATCCTCAGCTCTGCCTCTTCACTGTGTTCCAAATTATGTTCAGTTGTGCTGATCACGGAGGCAGAGGGGCCCTGTGAGACACTGAAGGGTGTAATTGCAGGCGAACGTGCTGCCAGTGGTGAGAGAGACGGGGAGAAACTTGGAGACATCGCGATTGACGAGATGGATCCCTCAGCGCTGATGGGCGATCTTCGTAAGGAAGCCAGATTTGGGAACGTCCTACCTACGGCAGGCTTTGGATGCACAGTTTTGGCCCCAGGGTGGGCCACAGAGGTTATGAGAGGTGGAGGGTCAATTCTTGACTCTGCTTTTGCTTTGTGATGAAATGACCTGCGAGGATGAGGAGGCGCAGTTTCATCTTTTAAACGTGCTATTTCAGTAAAGACATTAGCTAAAGGTTGAAACTGGGGACACCAGTTTAGCAGGTAGTCCCAGTTATAGCTGCCCCTCAGCTCCTCATCACTGGCCACAATGGCTGTGAGGGAGCCATCTGCGGAGGGCTTTCCGTCCTCAGGGAAAGTGTAGTCTTTAGGGCGGGAGATGCTGAGTCCTCGTCCCACGCCTACATACCCGCACCCTTCGTCCCTGTAGATTGGCACCTGGCCAGCTAACAAAGTACTATTGACGCTGCCCACTTTCTTTCCTTTGAACCAATCAATAGAAGGCTCACAAGACACATCTGATAGCTGATCAGCATCCTGCTGGATTCCGGAGTCTGGACCTCGGGCAGAGATGTGCTCCTGCATTGACGAGGAGATGCTTGACACTCTGGGATATTCATTAATCATCCTGATCTCATCATCCTCTGCTGCCTCTGCCTCGGCAGAGCCTCGACCACTGGAGTGAGAAGGATCTAGGGATCCGCCACGGGTGTACGGACCCCCACTAGTTCCTCTTTGATCAGTTGCATATCCAGGAAGCGCCTGATGGTAAATCATTTCATTGGCTGCTAGTTTTGTTTCCTCAAACTTGTGCAGCAGGGTCCCTGACATTGGTGTTCGTTCGTGTGTCTTTTTCTCCTTCTTCCGACGTCTTAACTTAACAAAAAATAGTGCCACAGCAATTGTTATTAGTATGACTATGATCCCAAGTGAAACTGCAATGACACTGACGAGCAACATGTTCACATCTCTGGTGAGACCAAAAGATGTATGGGTAACATCTATGGTAACTTTGGCCACTGATATGCGAGACGTCTCCAGAGGGCTGTGAGCGCTCACATCCAGTGTCATTAGACGTAGCTCTCTTTTAGAGCGACTCATGTGTCTACTGTAGCTATCCGTTTTTAAAGAAATCTCTCCAGTTGATTTATTGACTTCAAAATAAGGCGAGTCGTCTGCTAACGAGTAGAGTACAACACCATCCACACCCCCGTCCTCATCTCTGGCTTGCACTTTGCCAATGACCTGACCCTTCTTTCCTCCCTCAGGCACTTCAAATAAGAACTCCGAAGAGGTGAAAACAGGATCATATTCATCCTCCCCCGTAACATAAACCTTCACTGTTACAGTAGCAGAATAGTTGCCTGCATCCACAGCCATGACCACAAACTGGAATGAGTTTATCTTCTCAAAGTCAAAGGAAGAGCGGGTCCGTATTTCACCTGAAGTATGATTGATGAAGAAGCCCTCTTTTCCTTCTTTAAAGGAGTCTAACATGTAGTACCTTAGCTGTCCAAAAACCCCTCTGTCATGGTCAATTGCATGCAGCATGGTAACTAAGGCATTCTGGGGTTGGTTTTCCCTGATGCTTGCAGTTACTAGATTGAGGGGAAAGAAAGGCCGGTTATCATTGATGTCCTTCACTTCTATACTGACAGGGGCCAAAGCAAAGTGTCCTTGGCCATCAGTGGCCTGGACAACAATCAAATGGGACAATTGTGTCTCGCTGTTCAGAGGTCTCTGCAGCCTCAAAGCTCCAGTCCACTGGTCTACATGGAAAAGATCTGTCTCATCTCCTGAGCTTATAGAGTACTGGACCTCACTATTTGGAGCAGAATCTGGATCTGTGGCAGATAAATGCAAGATCTCAGTCCCTGCTGCCGTACCCTCACTCAGAATCACACTGTACTCTGTTCGGCTGAATACTGGAGGGTTGTCATTGGCATCAGTAACACTGATAATGATAGGAACGCTGGAGCTACGCTGAGGGATTCCACGATCTGACACCACAACCGTCAGGTTATAACTTGGTACCGCTTCAAAGTCCAGCTTCTCTACCAGGATTAGACTCCCGACTGTCTGGAAGCCCCGCCCCTCCAAGAAGCGCACGCTGCTCTCAATCTGGAAGGCATTACCCGAGTTGCCACTGGCAATAGCAAAATCAAAACCACAGTTATCCCGTAACAGGTCTCCATCCACAGCTTCTAATGTCAGAACAGTTGATCCAGGAAGGCCGTCTTCAGACACAGTGGCTCTGTACTCTGACTGATGGAAGATGGGGGCGTTGTCGTTTATGTCAGACACTTGAACATGCACAGTGGCAATGGCTGAAAGGGATGGAGTACCCTGGTCTCGTGCCTCAATCACCACCAGAATGGAGGGATTCTCGAAGTCAAACTCAGTCTTTTGTTTAGTAAATAGAGTACCTGCGAAGAAACAGAGAGTACCATCATAAGAAGGCCAATGTAATTTTAGGTCTTTCTTTCACAACCCATCATATTACATATCAGTGCTGGTTAGCTCTTAAACAGTAATGAATGACTTAACTAAAAAAGTAAATTACAATTACATTTTGTAAACACTGTGGCAGATTTGGGTACACGCTGTTTGAGGGAACATTATTTCAGGCAAATGGAAATGTTTTGAGGACAGGAGAAAGTATAGTTAGTGTAAAGAAAAAAAGTCCTCTTTTATGACGCACTTATTTTTAGATGCTATCTCAAGCAAAACATCTGAGGCAAATAACATACGATTTGGTTTTCAATTACTTATAATGAAGAAAATGATTAAATATTTTGCAATACTCGTTGCAAATATGTCCAAACCCCAAATGAGCATCCAAGGATACTTTTTAATGAAGTATAATTAAGGGGCTCTTAAACTCTGGTTAGAGTGTAGTTATAAACAACCATAAATGCAGATAGTAATCATACCATTGACTGGGTCAATGTAGAAGACACCTTTCGTTGATGACATGACTCTATAAGTAATTTTCCCATTGTCCCCAGAGTCACGGTCAGTGGCTGTTACGGTGACAACTGCGCTGCCTGCAGGGAGGTGCTCTGATGCAGCCACCTGATAAGAAACACATTAAATGTAAATATATTTATCTCCATTACAGATTATTGAAAACTTTAACAAATATTCAGATAATCTAAAATGTAGTGAAATATGCAGCACCTGATACAAGTCCTGGGTAAAGGTGGGGGAATTATCATTCACATCATCCACCAGCACAGTGAGGTTGGCCTCGCTTTGATGTTTAGAGTCAGATGTGCGAACGGTCAGAGTGTACCACGTCCTTTCCTCGTAGTCTAGTGGTCCAGTCAGCGACACTCCTCCTCCATAACAATGAATTCCAAACATGCCTTGGCTGCTTGCATCTAGGTGTAACGTGTAGGAGAGGGCTGGCCCCGAGTCCACATCATTTCCCGTTACCTGGGTGATTATTGTGCCAATGAGAGTATCTGTACGTGTGAAGACAAAGAGCAGATATTTAGGTGCAGCTAAAATGAAACACAGAGTGTCTTGGTTTAAAGAAAAAAAAACTTTATGAAGAAATATCCGGTTCTGGAAAGCCTTGAACTGATAGACAGGAAATGAACGGAGGAGGAACTTGGCCATAGCTTGTTTCATCAAAGGGTCAGACTTTTCTCACTGAGCCCTGCTGAGCGAGCTGCCAGGGAGTGTGATGTGAGGCTTTATGATAAGATCACTGGGCTAACTTCCACTGTGAAGCTGACTTACCCTCAGGCACTCGAATCTTCTGAGGCAGGGGAATCATGGGACTGTTGTCATTGAGGTCAATGATGATCACAGTGAGGGTGGCAGAGCCAGCGAGCCGTGGGGTTCCCCGGTCTGTTGCCGTAACAACAAGCCTGGAGCGACAAAATTAATGTCAGCTTTTTAACTTTTAAACTTTCTGAACCCTGTTACACAATTCTTGGTCCCCAAAGCCCACATCGAACAGCCTGTTTTTGTCTGGATGTTTTTCTTTCTTTCTGTGTGTGTGTGTGTGTTTTTCCAATACACAAAAGTGCCTGAAAGTCATTTTAAATATTAATAAAACAATATGTTTAAAAATATTATCTGCAGGGGATACATGATTTTCTCATAACACTGAAAGGCTGTGATGCAAAAACATGCAAAATCTACTTTTCTCTTTCTATAACAGAAAGAATTTTCTGAGTGGGACTTCAAAATTTGAGTCAAGTTTGCAGTAGCAATATAAAATCCAAATGAAAGGTGAAAGAGTGCAACTCGTTTTTAAAACCTTGGATTTTTCAAATCAAAATATGAACATAAAATGAGCAAAACTATAAAAACAAGGAAAAGTTGACAAGAATAAGTGTACATTCTCACTGTAACAGAGTCTAAATATGCATGTGGATTAGCTGACAGGAAACTCATGCCAACATGTGGTTACAAACAAACAGAATAAAAGCAAGACTCACTTCGTTTGGGTCCAGATTTCCCTGTCCATTATGGCTGCAGTGGTAACGCTTCCAGTCAGTGGGTCTATCTTAAACAAGCCACTCATGGATGATGACCTGATAGAGTAAGTCACCTGACCATTTTGACCCTGGTCCCGGTCGTCTGCGGCCACCTGAGTGAATTAACACCCCATTTTGGAAACGTAAATATAGAAACATTTGCAGCACCTGTTTTTGTGTAACTCGAACTAGTGAGCAATATTGGACTTGGAAGTCAATAGTTAATAAAAATGGGCTATATGGTTGTGGCTTCATGGCACAAGTGATTATACAGTAAATTCTTCTGGGACACTGAGATCACATGAAATTGAAAAGTCAATCCTTTGCAGCACTGAAACTATCCAGTTTTCTGATGCTTGACAGTTTTTATTCTACAGCTTTATATTTAAACAGCAGCCAAGCATAATAAACATTTGGGGGAAAAGCTACTGCACCTGGATAATGGGAAAATCGTAGCCTTGCGCCTCCCTAATGTAGGCTACATAGTTCTGGAGTTGGAAGCGTGGCAAGTTGTCATTTACATCCTGAAGGATTAAGTTGACAGCCATGTAGGAGCTAGAGGATGCTGTCTCAGCTTTCACCACAAGGCGGAGTTTTGGGGTTTCCTCAAAGTCCAGTCCTTCAGATTTCTGGACCCATATTTCACCTAAATCACAAAAGTATCAATGACTCGCTTTCTACATTTCAAAAATATAGCCTTGTAATGTTTACTGCCATCTTACCAACCGTCGTACTGCCAACACTTACCAGTAATTGTGTTTATTCCAAAGGACTGCAATTTATTGCCACTGAATATACTGTAGGTGATCCCATTTTTAGAGCCATCTGGGTACTGGGCCTGAGCCTGTGTTACTACTGTGCCTAGAAGATGCAAAACACACTATGTTGATACATTTCATTTATACTTCTTATTTCAAATGTATATTTACACTCTTTGAATTACAATGTTAAAGATTTTAAATCACTTCAACCTTTAGCAGCGTTCTCTTGCAGGCTGACATCTCTTGCTGTGCGAGAGAAGCGAATCCCACTGTAGCTCTGCTCCTTTATGTAAATGATAACCACTCCCAGGGAAGATTGTGCTGGGTTCCCTTGGTCCATGGCCTGAACTATCAAAGTCCGTTGGCTTTGGGTCATGGTCTGCAGCTTCTCTGTGGCCTGGATTTCTCCTGTCAGTGAGTTAATGGTGAACCCCCTGACAGGGTTGGCGAAACGATAAAAAACAGAGCCATTAGCTCCAAAGTCTTTGTCCTCTGCTCTCATAGTGGCCAAAACTCGACGATTAGAGACACTACTGGCGGAGACATTCACAATAAGTGGGTCCTGAATGAAGAACGGAGCATTGTCGTTCACATCCTGAATATAGATCGTCACCTGAGCAGTGGAGTTTCGTGGGTTTGCGGGGGAAGAATCGGTGGCACACACCTCAAAAGTGTAAGAAGCTGTTCTCTCTCTATCGAGGGGGGATGCTGTGATAATGCGACCTGTGTTTTGGTCTATCATGAACATGCTCTGGGAGCCATGGCTCAGAAAGTACAGCACTTGGCTATTAGGGCCATGGTCCAAATCAATGGCTTTCACCTCCAGGACGAGTGACCCAATGGGAACATCTTCCAAAATTTCTGCTGTGTAGCTGCTGCTCTGAAACTGGGGGCTGTGATCATTGATGTCCAGGACTATCACTTCTACAGTGGCAGTGCTGCTAAGTGCAGGGTGGCCCTGGTCCTGAGCTATCACCGTTAAACTGTACCCAGGCCTCTTCTCCCGATCAAGGGGCCGTGAGGTGGACAGGACACCTGACTGGCCATCCAAGCGGAAGTCTCCAGATGGATCTCCAGCTGCAAGTAGAGCGATAGCAAATGGCTTGTAAACATTTGAAACTATGTACTGATCATTTAAAACATTAAATCAAAAGAAGTTCTCACCTGTAATTTTGTAGTTTATCCTGCCGTTGTCTCCCGCATCCTGATCAGTGGCTCGAAGGGTGAACAGAGGTAGTGCTTCCAGGTTTTCAGGCACCTCTATGCTGTAGTAAAGACGTCCAAAGACAGGGGCGTTGTCATTAACGTCAGCCACCTTGATCCTCACAGTTGCTTTAGCATAGTTCGGTGGAAGGCCTCCATCTTTTGCAGACACTGCCAGAACATAAAAAAAGCACACTATAATTTTTCGCAGTAATTCATAATTTAAATATTATTTTTATTATGTATCAGATCAGGCATTTTTTGTAAGGCTGTAGAACAATCAGATGACAGTACCTGTGACAGTGTAGTATTCCTGAAGCTCCCTGTCCAGAGACTTAGTAATCATAATCACACCTGATACTGGGTTGATGCTGAAACCCTCCTGTGAGATACCGTCATATGTCACCTGGCCATTGCTTCCTACAGAGAAACAAATACAGCATTCTATTAAAAATGGCCTGTAAAAAAGAATTAAAAATCAAAGAATGTCGGTGAAGGTCAGAGAGTTCCATCCTATAACTTGTAGATAATAATGAAAAAATGCATTTACAACATGTTTCAAATTCTCTTCTAATAGCTTGTATACTTATTTGTTTGTTTGTCATGAGGCTTGCTGTATAAGCATTTGGCAGCAAGAGCCCTCCCTCAGGCGTCTGTGTGCCAGATCGCGTGCTACGAAAAAGCAGCCTGGCAACCTCACCTGTTTACTTCACTAATTGCTTTTGAGGAGAAAGTTTATAATCCTTCTACTTTATGTGCTTCTGACTAAGTCTGGGAGAATGCATGCAAACCCCCCCCCCCCCCCCCCCCCCCCCCCCATGTAGTCCTTATGCAAATAAAAAGAACTGTTAATGTCTCTAATGTGAACACATAGTCAGCACATGATGGCTAAGAAGAATTAAAAGCAGCACAAATATGATATGACAGATCAAATCCCTGCACATTATGAATCAGACCTTGGTCCAGATCAGTGGCAGACACTGTCAGCACACTGGTTCCTGGAGGTTGGTTCTCCGAGATCTCTACTTCATACTGGCTCTGCTCAAACCAGGGCACCTCATCATTAACATCGATCACATGCACACACAGCAGCTGGATGGACGAGTGTTGGGGTATCCCGTGATCCTCAGCGATTACTGTGAGGTTAAAGATGTCCTGCTCCTCGCGGTCCAGAGGTTTGAAAATAGACAGAGAGCCTGTAGAGAGATGAATGAAGGGTGAAATATGAGGAGAGATTTCCTCTACGTGGGTACTTTATTATAGCCTGGTTAAAAGAGACAGTTAGACAATTACGGTATGAAAGCATGTCATCAAAGGCAATAAAAAACACTGCTTGCCATGATTGTGTTTGTAGTCAAGTTATTTAAAAATCAAGTGTGAAAACTTGCCGTGTGAGGGCCAAATCAGTGCTAATCTCCTCCACACACACACAGCTCTGCCTACCTGACTGCTACCACCACCACTGCTGTAACAGCCCAAACGGTCTGGCCACAGTTTACGAGATTTTCCACTGGAGAATGCCGCAGCCATCGAGAAAGAAGCAGTAAACACACACTCTAGACACGCAACAGCCAGGCCTGCCGTGCTCCGTAGGAATTAGAGGCACCCTAGCCTTTTCATTATCCTGCCCTAAGAGGGTAGAACTTGCAATGATTTAATTTCAATTTCATGCTTTAAAATCAAATGCAACTGTTAAGGAAAGAGAGGGCCAAGACTGTTTTCCTTTTAACTTTTTTTGTGTGTGTTTGTTTTTCACTTCGTGCCTTTCTAGGATTGAGATAACTTGCCTCTAAGCTTTTAATCTGGTATAAGTTACAGGCTGGAATTTTTCACCTAAATTTGATTCCTCTGTGATCCTACTATATCCCTGGTCACCGATAACACATGGGAAGGGGGAAAAAAATGGAGGGATCTGGGGAGAGTTTTTATTTTGGATGTTTTGTAAGCATGTGTGGGGGTTGATGGCGCCAACGCTGTGGACTGCAGTGCATGTGCGAGCGGAGGTTGCTCAGACAACAAACACATCTCTCTTATTTGATATGGCAAAGCCATTTATCAAAATTTGATGGGTTAATCCCTGAATGGTGTTGTCTTTTGCAGAGAAGCAGTCCCCCATATCACCAGTAAACTCTCCCTACTTCTCTTGAAAGGAAAATTAATGACCTCCATTCTGACACTGAGTGATGAGAATGTGTCTCACACTGTGACTTTACAGATTTATAATAATCGCCTTATAGTTCTCTCTATTGTGGTTAGCTGTGACGCCAAGGTAATGAAAACAGATTGTGCAGTTGTCGTAGACCTTTGGTCACTGACCCCAAAACGGGAGCAAACCAGGTGCACAAAGGATTAACTTGTCACTATTCTAACAAATAACTAGTGTGCATGAAAAACACTTCAAGATGAGTGCACATACTGGGCTGAAGCAGAAGTGACATGCATGACAGACGCTGAATGTTTCCATCCCCAAACTGCTCCAGGAGGCATCCTGGTTGGCGACTTGAAGGCGAGGGCGGAGCAAATGTTGACACGTGTCTCAAACACCACAACAAAGCCCACAGGACCAAATGGCCCAAGGTCAGCGCTGACTAAGTGACATACTCTAATGCAAGCACACAAACACATATGTGCATGCCTACGCACACACATACACACGTGCGTACACATAAACACGCGTAACTGATCCCTCCTCTAATGGTTCCCAGAAGCCTGAGCAGGAGGTTCTTTGGTCTTTCATGGGAATAGATCCACAATAACAGATGATGGGTTGTTGTGTGTGCGCGCGTATGCACGTGTACTTGCACATTCTTGTGTGTGTGTATGTGTGCGTTTAATATTTGGCAAGCTGGCCTGTCTGGCCTCCAACTGAGAGAAATAAGTCATGAAAGGTGAAGCAAGAATTGGGCTGACCTTAGAAGTAAGCAGATTATTAAAACAGTTTGTGTGTGTTTATAGAAAGTAAGGTTAGGTGAATTTTGTGAGGAGTCGTGTAGAGTAGTGAGTATATATGCAATGCAAAGTGAAATTTAGAAGGAGATTCTGATGCAGATTTGCTTGTCTGGTTCAACTGAAAATATTTCATCTTCAGCAAAAGATTTGCATGACACAGTAGTGCTTTAGTTCTAGTTCTACAGCCTAGCAGGGCAGAGAATACAAAGAGAGACCTGAGAAACTGAAGCCAAAAGTTTTAGTATAATGATAAGTAGAAAAAAGAAGCAGAAAGATGAGGAAAACAAGTAAACAGCATAAGAGATTTGAAATCTTACTCATTATAATCTTCGAACTGTTTGTATTTGTACTTAAATTAAATATTTTTTAAGTAGACTATTCTTCTAATCATAACAACTCATAGTTGTGATCAGTAGCTATCCCAGCTAACACTGGGTGGAAAGCAAAGTTCACAGTCATCGCCAGAGCTAACTTATGAAGATATAAAAAAATCAACTTTCCCTTTCGGGGTATTTTTGAAAAAGATAATGGCGAGACAGCAGTGGCACCTTAGGGCAGGAGCCCTGTGATCCTGACATATCACTGGTCACTGAGCGCAAAAAAGTAGCAAGAAAATGTTCTGTTCATTTATTTTTCTACACCTTAACTTCAGTTGCACACCCATCAACAAAGTGATTAATGTCAAATATACGACAGTACAGCCCTAATAAGTAGTGAATGCAGCGTGTATGTCAAGACCTTTCCTGTTTTTGTGTAATTGAAAGGTGAAATCAAAATGAATTTGCATGTATACAATGACCTTTGGGTGTTAAAAGCCCTTTCTGTTGAGGATTGTCACAAGAAAACTGATCTAAAGGATGTAAATTAGCTATGCATGAAAATTAGCATAGCTAATTTGAATGAAGCACACAGAGAATAAAGCCTGGCTTCGGGCTGCACTTACCCGTACTAGGGTTGAGACTGAATGTCCCTGCAGTGTTGCCTGATTGAATTCTGTAGGTCACTCTACCATTCTCCCCTTGGTCTGCATCTCTGGCCATGACATACAGCACTACAAAGCCCACTGGCTGATCCTCCATCACACTGACAGCTGTTGGCGATATGAACACTGGTGGATTGTCATTCTCATCGGTCACATACAGCCTTGCCGTGACAGAACCCCAGCGCCTCTGGCTGGCATCAGGAGCAGAATCTGTTGCTTTTACAACCAGGATGAGGTTTGGAGTGACCTCATAGTCCAGCTTCTGGCCCAAGGAGAGAACCCCAGTTGATGGGTCGAGGGTTAATAGACCAGGGGTATTTGGCCACTGTTGTAGTATGGAATACACCAGTTTGCTGTTGGACCCACTGCCATCCTTATCTGTGGCCTGGAAAGTATAGACAGAGGAGCCAGGATCCATGCTCTCAGAGATGACAATTGTGATGGGGTCCTCTGGGAACTGAGGAGTGTGGTCATTACTGTCCTCTATGTCGATGTCCAGGTGGACAAGAGTGCTGCTCGGAGGGGCCTCGGAGAAGTCATCCACTTCAATTTGCAGATTGTAGCGCGAGTCTTGTTCATAGTCAAGAGGACGAGCCAAGTAAACGTCCCCAGTCAGACGATCCACAACGAATGTGCCATCTCGGTCCGTACCCCCCACCACTGTGTAGGTCACCTTGTCGTCCTCTAAGGTTCCTCTATCATGGAGACGGACCGAGCCAATAACAGACCCGGGATTGGCCTCCTCCACCGAGTTGAAAGTTATGGAGAGTGAATTCTTCTTGGTAGCGGGTCTGTTAATGCTGATAACCTGCAGTAAAGCAACACATTGCATTTATATTTAACGGCGCAGCAACATGGCAGCAGATCTAATGCTTGACTCACATGCCCAGTGGCAACTTAAGTTTGCAATTTTCAATACAGAACGAAAATATTTTATGGATTTTAGGCAAAGTGGAAACAGACATTGTCCTCTCCACACTGAATGTGTTCACGGGGAATAAATGAAACCACTTACAAACGGTTTTTATAGACTTCAATAACATGACTGCTAAGATTAATCTGACATCTGTTTGGATGCCAAGAAATATAATAGATGATAAAAGTGCTGCAATCAGAAAAGGAAGTGTTATAAGGGCTTGAATTTAGTACTGAGGAATACTGCGGTACTGTATATAGTTTTACACTTCTTTTGACGAGCAGTTCGAGTGTCTTCAAAGACTACAACCTTATTATTTCTCTTCTGAAACATTGTTTAAATAAAACATGTTTTTTCCCTTTGATACATGCATGTACTGTGAAAATTTAAGCAGCTGTGAAAGGTAAATGAGCATGGAGTGGCTTTATTGATGAAATTTTAATCGAAATTACTGACCGTGTTTTGTAACCTGATTGGCCAGTCTGGATACTCAGCAGTGTATCCAACAGCACAATTCCCACACTAAGTAGGCACTCAAAAAATATGCTGTGCTTGCTGACAAGCTGTAAATTGGTTCCACATTAGATGGAAAAGAAGTGTTCCAAAAATAAATTGGAATAGGCCTATCCTATCATCGACGGAATTAAATAATCATTCAGAAAAGATGATTAAAGGAAATTACACAAATACGTCACAAGGCAAGAACAACACTGCACTGTTTAATCCAATTAACTAACAATTATGACTTCCATTTTTTGTTATTGGAAAAGAGGAAAAATTGCGCTGGCGCTGACTGGAGCTGTTTATATAGGAGCTCAATTTTCCTGGAACCTATAAATCTACGTTCCTTCCAGAGTTCTTCCATTGTGTTTTTTTCTGTTCTATATTAAATATTAACACGAATTACCTTTAATGCTGTGTTTTATGTTGAGTGTATAGCCTTGCTGCTCCTTGCAAAAAGGGCTACTGTATTAAAAAAGTGTTGAAGTCATTGAGTATGACCTTGATCATAGACGTCTACAGCTGGCCCTCATCACGAGCCAGCTGGAAGTATTTGATTCAGATCCACTTTTCCATTTCAGATAGAAATTTCCCTTTTGAAAATTCACAGGGGAAGAAAAGGGGAGGGGATGGGAGGGGACCTTGTCAGAAGTGAGGCTGATATGTCTGCAACTAGTGCGAGGGGCCCAGGGACGCAGATCCTCGCAGCCCCGATTCTATTCTTTGATATCAAATAGGTGAGTAGAGTGGGTGTTTGTGCTGGCAGTGGTTCCAAAACACAATCTGACCTGAATGGTGAGGGAGCAGGAGGTGCTGCGAGGGGGCAGTCCTCTGTCAGTAGCTGTCACCATCAGAGTGTACTCAGCCCGTTCCGAGTGGCTGAGAGGGGATGACGAACGCAACTCGCCAGTGTTTGTGTTCAAAGAGAAGCGCTCAGCTCTGGGACCTAGAAGAAGCAGAGCATACCCGAACTTGAGATGAGAAGTGCATAGGAAGCTTGAACATACAAACACAAACATTAAATTGAATCCGCTTTCAACAGTATACAAAAAAAGAAAAAATTAATAAAGACTGGAGGAAGATATATTTCTTTAAATGTCTCTATAAAGTACCTGACAAAGAATAGAATATTGTGCCATTCTCCCCTTCATCAGGGTCTTTGGCTTGCAGTGTACCCAGTACAACCCCAGAAGCCTGACCTTCCGTCACCTAAGGGTTAAACCAGATTTTCAGTGCAGCACTCTATGATAGCAATTTATTTTCTGTCAAACAACATTTGTGCTCTTTCGACATTACCTGAATTATGATGTTTTTCCCTGACTGACTGTGGATGAAAACAGGGTCGTTGTCATTTTCGTCCAGTACAGTGATGAAAGCGGTGCCTGTGGCGCTACGAGGGGGTGAACCTCCGTCTTGTGCCACCACCACCAGCTGGTAAGTAGACTGCTGCTCTCTGTCCAGAGTCATCCTTGTGCTGATCTCACCTGGGGACACAAGTAGATAAATGAGAGGGATTTTATGCACAGGCACAAGTCCACTGGAATAATGATGAGTCTTAAGAGCCAGCCGGCTTTGATCAGTGACACATAAGTAATAGACATGAACAGTGTGCAGATCTGTTCGTACACAGACGGATACACGTTCATACACACAAACAGAAGATTTCTGAACGGTTGGCAGATGCTCTAGAGACTCACAACTCAGCTAGAAGCTGATCACAAATCAGAGCCCGAGTCTCCACCTACAGACTAGCAGGCTCAGCAGGCCAATTAGAACTCAGCAGGATGCTTAGTGCTGCTGTCACCGTGATCTAACTAATTTATGACAGTGGCAGAGGGGCAACCTCAGTCTCTCATCTTTTAGAGATGTCTCTCTGACTTGACTAAATTGTGTTTTTCCACATACTTTTCATTCATGAAAAATGAATTTTTTTGGTTATTTGAGCTTAGTTTGATCATAACACAAATTTACAGACAGGTAAAATGGACATAATTAAGCTGATCAATTAAAATTTTCCAGTCAAGCATGTGCCAGTATCTTCAAAGGCTGATCCTCTGCAAAGCCTTGGAGATCAATTAAACAAATAGTATCAGCTTCCTTTCTCATGTTATCTCCTCTGTCACTGGTGAACTAATGTTTTTGTATGCCTGTTCTGTTCTTTAGGCATTTCTCTTTTTAAAAAAAAAAATCAAATTTTTATGCCTTCGTTACCTTTTTTGTATAAATATGCATATTTATATGATTGCTTATTAAAATTAAACTAATCAAGCCACATTTTAACACTTAAGTCTAACTGACTAATCTCAGTGGATAAAATTTTCAGTTAACCTGTGTGGGTGTTAATCTGAAAGTGACGGTCAGGATGCAGAAAGCGGTAAGCGAGGCGTCCGTTGGGGCCGCTGTCGCGATCTGTGGCTAACACGTGACCAAAGCCTGTTCCCGGAGGCAGGTTCTCTCTCACAGCCATGAAGACCCTTTCCTGCGTGAGCCGAGGAGAGTTATCGTTCTCATCAGTCACCGATATCCGCACTGTGGCACTGCCTGTCTTCTTTAACTGTCCATGGCCTGTACTGGCTAACACTGTCAGGAGGTACATGTCCTTGACTTCCCTGTCCAGGGCACTCTTCACAAACAGCCAGCCGCTGTCTGCAGCAATGCCAAAACTTGCAGCATCTCCATCTGGACGTAAATGATATGCCAGGGGAGCAACGTGGCCAGAGGTTGGTGTTTCTCTGTTCAAAGCTCTGACTTGCAGAAAGCGTGTGCTTATTGGAGTTCCTTCTTTTAATTCAACGCGGTATGTGAGGGTGTCAAACACAGGACCCTGGTCGTTCTCTGCCTGGACATGAACCACAAGCATGAAGGTGGCACTAAGCTGGGGTACTCCACTATCCTTGGCGATAACCTGGAGGTCATAACGAGGGGTATTCTCATAAGAGAGGCTCCCTACCAATCGAATCTCTCCACTGCTGCGCTCTACGCTAAAAATCCTCTGGAGTCCATTTGAATAAGAAAGGTCAAAGGTGAGTTGTCCATTGACTGCTGAGTCTCTGTCCTCAGCTTGGACACGATAAACCACTGTGCCCATTTCTGTATGCTCTGGCAGCAGCAGGGACTCTGAGGATGAGGGCAGGAAAACAGGTGGGTTGTCGTTGATATCTGCAATGGTAATGTGGACACGGGTCTGGCCAAAGGCAGGAGGGTTGCCGCTGCGGGCCTGCACCTCCAAATCAAGAGCTGATTGGGCTTCATGATCCAGGGGAAGACTGGTCCTTAGGGCCCCGGTGTCAGGATCAACTGTGAAGTAGCCTGCAGGGTCTCCAGAGCTGATGGTATAGGAAATATCTCTAGAGATGCCTGAAAGATGTAAAATTAAAAAGACAGGTCACTGAATTATAACATTTTGTGGGGTTTTTTACAGAAGAAGTTTCAGATTAAGGTGTCTGTAGTCCGCACCTGTTTTACTGCTGGCCTGGACAATTCCCACAACAGTCCCGCGCAGGACGTCCTCTGACACGGTGAAGTAATACTGAGTCTTTTCAAACACAGGCGGAGCCACTAAACCTGCCACCACACTAATGTTAACTCTGGCATTCACTAAGGCAACAAGACCACCACCATCCTGAGCAGAGATAACCATTGGAACAACAGAGTTGGCCTTCCCATAGACAGATCGAGACAGTGAGATCACACCTATAAAAGGATTCAAAGATAATACATTAACAGGCAATTTTGACATCACACAATATCATAAATTGTTTGATTTCTATAAATCATTGTAAAAGTCCAGAGCAGGAATGGGAAAAATATTTACACCGACCTGTGTCTTTGTTGAGAGTAAAGTATGGAGAAGCCCCTCCAGGCACTGTTTTGTATGTAATTCGCCCATTCTTGCCTGAGTCTGGGTCATAGGCTGTCACTCTGACAACAGATGTCCCAGGGGCACTCTGTGTGCTCAAACTAACAGCATAACTGAGAGGGTAGAAAGCGGGTCTGTTATCATTAATGTCCACCAGATCTACCCTGACATAGGCTACTGAGCTCAGTCCACCCTGCAGAGGAAACAAAAAGCTCTTTTGTTATACCTTCACATATTAAATCATGAACAGTAAAAACATACCTGAAAGCAGGATTTAGGCCACATTAACAGCGCACATAGACCACATTAATGGTGGAAGTAAAAACCAGCAGTAAACCCAGTTAAGATTTCGATGTATGGCGTAGCCTCTAAAATATAGTCCCAGGAGGTTCGCATAGGGACACAGATTGATAGTTTCCCTTGGGAAAGAGCAATATGTCATGACCCGTGGAGGGCGAGAGGGCTTGCTGCAACCCAAGTCTGTTTCATAGCCTTTTCATTTGCAGAAATACAGTGCAGGCTTTTCATTTGGACCAGGTGGCAAAAACGAGGAAGGCGGCAGTCCAACTTGTTAAAATATTACTGCCTGACAGTTGAGGTATTTTCCTTCTGATTGCTTTAACATGCCCGCAGTAATTTTCTTTCATTTTTAACTTTTTCTTCTTTAAGTATTTTTTGGCAGTCAGTGCACAGGATGCTGTACTAACTTAAGTCTACCTACCAAGGAGAACTATTCAAACTTGGGAGGGGGACAACTCAAAAACTCATTTTTTTTCCTGCACAGTTGGCCACATCTCTGCTCTCCTGTCTATAAGAAAAGCATGGCTGCTGTGTTTATGGGATTATACTGCAGCTCTGTGGATTCATGATTTCAAAGGGCGGTGGCTTACCCCATCTACTGCAGTAACAGTAAAGTCGAAGCTGGCTGGTCCTTGATCTCTGTCTAGTGCAGCAGTAGTGCAGATCTGGCCAGTCTCCTTGCCAATGGTGAATTGAGAGGGAACAGCGCTGTTAATGCCAGAGCCAAGAGAATAGGTAATCAAGCCATAGGAGCCACTGTCTGCATCTGCCGCAGTCACCTACAGAGAGGAAAACATGCTATGGGTTAAACAGTCCAACATTGAACATTACAATTAAAATTTATTAAGTTGGAAGGGGAATATCTCACTGGATAAACTCAGCAGTTTCCATATTCAATTACATTACTCTAAATCCTCATTCGATCAAAACTAATTTCTATTAGTTGTAAGAGTCGTTTCAGTCCACAAACTGAAACAGGAGCACCATACCAGGTGCCTTTGAAAGCATCTTTGGATCCGTTCTTTGTTGTTTATCCGAGCCAGAACATGAGCCAAACAGGCCCTCTGGCTCTGAGGGAATGAAGGGGGGCAGGAAGGAGGATGACTTCTACAGGCTCTGGGAGGCCTGCCAGTGGGAGAAGCTGCCTGCTTCTAGAGTAGTGTGTGTCTGCAAAGGACAGTGACAAGAGCGACTGGGCAATGGTGGGATACCACACATTATACTTTAGTGCAACGCATTATAACCTGATGTGATGTCCTGGTTGCAGTCTAGTCTTTGCAGTCTGGTCTTAATAATGCTGCACATTTAGAATAGGATAGAACCACTGGAGCTATAAAAGCAGCTCCCAAGCCATCAGCCAAGAAGCCAGCTCAATTACTGTTGGATCTCCCAAGACAGCACAAGGCAAACACACAAATCAGATCAACCCCTGGGTACGAACAGCATAATTGTTTGCAAGTGTTGGTGCTAGATCGCAGATTAGAGTAGGGTTAAACCTCACAAGTTGATTAGAATTCTTCTTCCTTCCATGTTTTATAAATTAATCCTTTTAGCAAAAACACTAATTGGAATAAAATTGAGCTCACGGTCTGGTGCTCCAACGTGTAGCAGCAGGGAACCTCATCTGTGAAAGATGGAGCACTCATCAGAAATATCGCCAAGAAAAATAAGGCAAGCCATGGTTATTATCAAATCCTGACTTTTAAAAAAGATGTTACTTGTATGGCTGTGAATGGATGGAAATCATTCACTTGAGGTGATGAAGGTTTGTCTGCAATAATTTAGCCTTCATCTCTTTCCTGAGCAGATGGCAGACGGGGGACTCAGCAGAGAGCCCTCTTGACTGTAACTCCTAACAGAGGGTGAGTGGGGTGTTGGAGTGAGAGAGTCGTAAGGCTGGCAGAGATGCAAGCCAAAGAGAAGAATAATAATAAACCACACGAGGAAAGGGGAAACCAAGAGCAATACGAGAAAAGCTACTCTTTTAATGTGCAAAAGCTGTTGCTTACTTTTTATCATTTAGCGGGGGGGGGCAAGTTATTTATAACAACCCCAAAGATTTATGTGTTTGGTTTACTCGTATTTGTGTGATGAGTGTCAGCTGGGGGGAAACTGAAGGAGCACCTTGGTGTGAATACCTGAATGTTGTTAAAGAAAAAAGATAGCAGATATGCAACAAGCATTTCCCAGCAGATCTGCAAGAACACATTTCCTCTCTTGTGACTCAACCTTTAATAACCTTTACTGATTGTAGAAGCTATGATTTTTTTTTCCCATTTTGGGCAAAACCTTCTATAAAAACTTTTTAAAAGTACACCTACATACAGTGTATGAAAAAGAAAGAAAAGACAAGAAAAAAATGCTTTCAGTAAGGTGGCAACAGGAGCTTTTTTAGTCTATTCAGGCTAAACAGCAGTTCACAATGAAATGAGGCTGTTTTTCGAGTTTAAAAAAATACCAGCTTGAGTAAAGTGCAGTTGTACAGTGTGTGCTACCAAAATACTTTTTTAAACCATGAAAACATTCTGTTCCTTGAGTTAACTCTATCATTGGAGACATACTGTAGATTACAATTTCACTGCTGTGCAGGTTAAATGATACAGAAGGCCATATGCAAAAATAAATCGACAAATAAAATAACAGTGAGCACATCACTACATATAAGCATGAACCATGAACCTGCAGAAGATCACATACAGAAATGAATAATTAAGCCTAGAGATGCACCAATCAACCGGACAAGTACCAAAATGACTACCGGTAATTTCTACAAACCAGAGTAATGAGTAAATTGTAAAAAATAAGCATGGCACAATAAACTGGGTAATTGAAACCCCTACTTACAGTATTTTACCGTTTTTACAGTTGTTTGTTGCATGAGCGCACAGCAGTGGTGGGGGAGGGGACGGTCACATTAAGAGATTTGATTGGGCAATCCCAGTGTCAGTAATGAAAATGAGCCAGTGTGCTGCTCAAAGTCACTGATTACAAACTAAAAATAAAAGTAGATTAAGAAAGATGAATAAGCCAGAAAACATCAGACAAAATTAGATTCAAAAAAGTAATAAATAAAAGCCTTTTCTTTTGGGACGTTGCATAATGCTACAGTTCTGCACTGGTGTCACAGCGAGGAGTCATGCATTATTCATACTTGTTTATGTCCCTTTCATGCATTCTTGGTTTAATTACCATTCTATTCTAACCTTTTATACTATATATAACTTCCAGAAAGCACATTACGGCTTAACCTCAACCACATATGCATATTGTAAATTTTAAAACTGGTAACCAGACAAGTCATTTAACATCTGCTCGATATAAATAGGAATTCTCCACCCAATGCAGCATAGAAAAATACCAGTCTCCACTATGTTGTATCCATCACTAATATCAGGTGCCTCTGTTTCAGTTTCCCAGTGACTTTGTACTCTCTCCTCTGGAGTGTATAGGTATTACACAAACTTTATTTTTATTGGATTAAAGTTCAAAAGCAAGAGTAAGCTTAGATCATCACCAGCAGCCAACAGTATTCTCCCTACACTTCATGTATGTGAGTGAGGAATGATGGGAGCTGTCTTATCAGCAGGGGAAAGGCAACGTTTGGCTGAGTCCTTAGTAAAACAAGCTGGAGAAATCCAAAGATAACTGGGGAACTTTGTGGTTCTCCCATCAGATTCCAGGAGACTTCCAGAGGAGACTTTCTGACTGACTGACTGACTGACTGTCCAGTCAAGAGAACAGAACTCACAGGAGAGAACAGGATTTTGTATATTTATATATAACATGTCCAAATGAAATAATGATCTTGAGGCTTTTTCCTGCTCTATTGTTTTCTGGGCCGTCTAATATCCTAATACTGTGGTCTGGGAAAGAGCCTGGCCTTTATTTTCTTTTCAGAAGGCCAGGATTTGGGTGATTTCTATTTTTGGATGTGAAATTTCCCAAAATGCCTTTTCTAATCATTGAATATGGCTATTCAGTTCTTGATCATAAATGTATGAGGTTAATGCAAACATATGTATGTGTGACCTTATTTGTCCATAGCTAGTGCTCCCCGCTAGACCTTCATTGTGCAGCCGTGCATAAAAACCACACCGTGGAAAGAACTAGTGCAAAAACCAGTGAGTAAGTGAATGATGCAAAGCTGGGCCCGCTGAAACCAACAAGGGGTGAACTGAAGGCAATGTAGTTTTTATTCACGCACCCCGTATTTTAGAGTGCCCAGTCAAACAAATCCATCTCACGTATTCCTCAGCAAAACCAGCCAATCAGGACCGCAAGTCTGCCAATCCAAACAGGCCACAAATGACGGAGTGCGCATGTAAATGTTTGCCAACTGGGAAATCATCACACACATCAATCAAACTCTGCATGCACAAGTCCTGTGAGTGTACATTAGATGCGTAAGCAAAGACACAAACGTACAAACATTGGGAATAAAGCGACTGCTCATCACAGTCTCGTGATGCTTGCAGAGCAAGACAGCAAGATCAAGTTAATTCTGAACTCCGATGACATCAAACTCCAAATATTTTTTTGTATTCTCTTTGCAAACATACAAAACACAGATTAGTATGCAGCAAAACCAGCAGGGGCCCAAATTAAACAAAATACAGCAACAGTTTTAGAAAATACTGGATGACATTTCTAAATCTCTTAAGCTCATATTTATGACTGAGCTTTCTTTTATCTTTCTGGAGTAGTGCTTTTACTTACATATGTTGGCCAGACAGTTGGCGTGGGCTTAAAGAAGTATTGTGTGGATGTTAAAAAGGAAAAAGTTTTCATCCTTAGGTTTAGAATAAAGGGGACCTTGTTTAGTGAATGATGAAGATTTATAAAAGGTAAGGGAAATTAGTACTCCACCCACTACATAGATTTCAGCAGGCATATTTATGATGTGGAACTTTCAGAGCAGTGACACCGCAGTTTCTGACAACCCAGTGAGATTTAGAACAATATTAGACCCAATCACATGCATTTTTCACCACAACATGGTGAATTTCATTCAAAAATAATATTCAATGACAGCCGTACAGGCATGACAAGTTAAGCTCGTAATAGCAGGACTCACACAGGAGCAATCAGCAGGGTAATGTGATAGATTGATAAAGTGACAAGGACATCATTAAAGACAGCAGAGGCAAAGAGGAAAGAGTAGGCTCAAAGAAGTAAAACGAGTGGGTGAGCTGTAGAAATCTGGACTGAGAAATGCTTTGAGCTTTCACAGCTGGTGCGAAGCCCTGCACACTGCTCTGCCTCTATTGTCCTGGCATCACTTCTGAAGAGAGCAGAGATGAGGAAAACGAGGTGGGGACCTCCTAAAGGCCTCTCTCAATAGCCGCTTAAGTAGCAGATGGGCAGGTCAGGGACTTTGTGACATGTCCCCCACCACACCAAAGAGCCAGACAAAGACCACACCCGGGCAGTGGAAGGAAGAAGCCCGCTCACTGTTGACAAATATATCAAAACTCTAAACATTTGTAGCACAGCCTGTACCGTCTGGATTAGGACCAACCATATGTGAAAGATTTCAGTGATTACTCACGAGACAAAAAGCTGAAACCTTCACAGCATAGTTTAAGACATGTGTAAGGTCTATAAAATGGTGACATGAAATACTGCCAAACTGTGGCCTGTGACGTCTAGCTGTTTTTGTGTACGTGTGATAAAGGCAATGAAATATATCAAGTATCTCAGAGTATCATCCATATTGCCCCATTGTGTTCCACATATGTACACAGAGAAGGTCTGAATATGACAAAGCAGGGCAGAAACATGGTATCCCTAATACACTGCAATCAGGGTACCATACTGTAAAACTGCAGCAACGCCAGGACTGGTTAAACGATTTGTTTTAACAGAGGAGTTGCTGTCCTGTGTATTTTAAGCATTTTGGGAACTTGTGTAAAGTTAATAACAGCTTATCAACTGATATTTCATCAGTACAAATATTTGTCTTTGTGCTGATTCAACAGTAAAGATAAGTGGTAATCAAATATATCAAGAGTCACCCTCTGGCAAGCATTAATATCCACATTGAATTCAAAGAAATAAAACTGTCCTTTCACTGTAGTAATTGGTTCCAACTGCCCTTGCAGGAGTAATGAGCCAAGAAACACCAACAGCCTCCAAGACACCAGTGCTGATGTAGAAAAAAAGCTAAATAGTGACTTGAAGAAAGTGTAAGACAAAAGTCTGTAAGTGGAGCTGAAGGATTAATACCCAGAACCACATGTTCAAACCTCACTGCTTTTGCTGTAAAAAGCAAAGAAAAAATGGGCTGGAAGTAGATTCCTTTGACAGCCGCACAAATTGCATTGTAGTAGGAATGACTTTAGATACAACTCCTTGGGAAAAATGTTTTACATCAACTCCTAATTATTGTTATACCTTAGCATCAATGTACTGGCACCAACAATATCAAATAGTTTTATAATTACGCACAACAGCTTTATATACTTTATATGCATTTGAAATTCACATAACATTCAGCATTACTGCATGACTTAAACATGAACTATATCCAGATATGCTGTCTCTGTCCACATAAAGAACATCTGCTATACTGGGTATCCCAGTAATACACAATATAACTGTCAAAGTCAGTAACCATCTTAATCACACCAATTTCTCCCCCCCAAAAAAATATCATGCTATTTGCCAGTTGCCAAGTCATATAATCAAGAGCTATCCTTTCACAAAGGTAATAGGTTCCAACTGCCTTTGAAGGGGGAATAAACGAGCAGACGAGAGTTGCAGATGATGATTAACATATTTCCTTTACGCATGCTTAAATGTAAACATGACAGGTACGCTTTGAGGTTACTGCAAAAAAACAGATAAATTTGTGTTTAATTGGTTTGCAGCAGTGAAGCAGTATTTTGCCAGATTATGGCTCTAACTGGGCCTACTTTTATACTCTCTTAGAAAAAAGAAAGAAAAAACAGAAGTACTGATTTCCCAATCAACAATGGTTCCATGAAGTGCTGCTTTTTATCCCTGTCTGAGTAAAGCGCAGAGAGGGATAAATGTGAAGGAGCTAGGTTCAGGGCAGCAGGTTACTATATTGCATGGAGCACATAGCTGGCAAAGGAACAAAGGGGAGGGATATAATGGCACTTAGAGCTAGACTGCAGACAAGGGAAAAGTAAAGTTTCTGAGTCTTTCCTACATCACTCACTATAATACTACAGTACTTAAAGCAGGTAAGTTGAAACATCATAACAGAAGTTCTGTCTGTAAAGCAGGTAGAAGTCACGTCTCCAAAAATCCCGTGTAATTGTAATTTTCCAGAGATGATTTGGGAGCATCCACATTCCCCAAACAAATTTTGTTACTGGCAATGTATCTTCTAATCATAGTTCTCTTTCTCGAGCAAGCCTCATTTCTTTATATTTTACCTCCTTAAGTGATAGTCCTCCAGGCTTTTTGAGGGTCTTTCAAAGATCTCTGTGGGCATTGGCTGCTTTTTCACTCATTTTTTAGTCCATTCAATGTACCTGAGTGTTTGCAGAGGAATGTTGGTTTGTTAAGAAACCTACAAATCATAGAAGTACAGAAAAGGCACCTAACTTAAGGGGTGAATCACTGCTGTGTCTATACATAATGACAACATAGCAAAGAACCAATTTTAAATTGCATCTTTAGGCACTTTATGGCTAGGAATCGTTTACAAAAACACATAGTTTGCTCCAGATTCTTTAGCTGAATTTATGAAAAATGCCAAAGATAACACAGTTTGACAGGCATAAAATGTTATTTTTTTATGGTGATTCACAAAGAGCTATTACCCGAGTGTCTCCTGGATAAGTGGAGAACAAAAGAAGAAGTGGCAGGCCTAAAAAAAATATCTACAGCAGATAAATAGTATTTGAAACAGGAAAAAAACCCAGCAAAGGCACAAACTGAGAGATGCATCTGACACTTCAGTTGAAGAACGGAGGACCTTGTCTACTGCTCAGTTTAATCACTTCAGTATCTGAAAAACTGCCTGCCACTAGCTGCCTTGGAGATACTGTGGATTTTTTTTAATAAAATGGTTCTATAGTGTAGTGGTTAACACATTTGCCTAACAAAGGAGCATCTAATGTTGGCTGAAGGCTCATCAGAAATGGTCTGAATGGAAGGGTGGCTGTCAAGAGCACATGCTTAAGGAGGGAAAATGGAGAAAAGGTTGAGCAATGCCAAATTACACAACACCTGAACTGAAAATCAGTATGATTAGGTCTCATGGAGTGATGAATCTGTATGGCAGCATAAAGGCAAGTAAATATCACAGCATAGCACTTTGTACCTACAAACTATAGACTTTTAGATTACTTAGTTTAAGAAAAAAAGAGAACAGGTAATGCGATTCCTCTGGAAGAAAGCACGACTGCTGACCAGTAATGTTTAAAAAATAAATCTTTTCTGTGGTATTATAATTCTAAAAACTTAACCCACAAGACTCCACAGAGTTTCAAAACATAATAGTAATCAGGTCAAAGCTTAGGATACATTATCATAAATTTGCCAAAATGAAGCTAAAACAAACAAGTACCCTTACAATGGGTCATTTTTCCTTTTTTTATTTATAAAGAAGGAATCAAACAACATAAGCAATGTAGAGTCTAAATAAATAACAAACAAAAAAAAATTGCAATACCCATATTTTATACTCAGGCCCTCTTTGTACTTTGCAATTTAGCAGTTGTGAAAAAAGTTCAGTTGTTAGGTGGCCTACATTTTTTTTTCATTAGACTTTCATTTAAAACTGAAGCGTCTGTCTTTCATCTGGACCTCGCATCTGGAAGTCATTAAGCGTCTAACCATTTAAGGAGAGACAGGTCCCAAAAAAGGCCAAACGAACAGAGAGGAGAGGTATTATGCTGCTGAAGAAAAAAGGTACAGCTAATAGAAATGAATGGAAACGGAGGGCTATTTAAGAACAGACATGCAATACTGTTTTTCAGCTTTTAAATCATGTGTGCGAGTTAATACACTAGAAACTCAACACAATAATGATGACAAAAAAGTCTGAGGAAGTATGATAGGTACACACCGACAGCTGCCCTGTAAAAACTTTCTGCACAGTCCTACTTTGTCTACCAGCATATCCAAGGTTGTCAAGAACAAATGTGATTCCAAGTGTTTTTTAAAGTTTTTTAAACTCCTGTGTGTACTAACCTATCCAGTGAGAGCCTTGACCCCAAAAGTTCAACTGAGAAATTTGATTTGTATTTCTTTTTCAAAATATATTCTGAATAAAGTCCACTCTCAGTGAAAAGGGATTGCTTTCATTAAAATTTGAAAAGCAATGTGTGAAAAGATTTGCTCAAATTAGTGGGAAGGGCCTACATGCCAAACATGCTGCTGGCCTTGATTTAGGCTTAGAAATTGGGAGGAATTTTGAATTTTGTGCAGCGTTTGCCACAGCTTGCAAACTTCTTCCACATGATAACAAGGACAGTTCTTGGAGAAGGCTTTGCACTGGCAAGAAAAATAAATGTGACAAAAACTCCACTGGGTGGGTAAGCATGCTGCTGGCGTGGCATTAACCCCTGGCCACCTGGAATGACAGAGGCTCCATCTGAGGGGCTCCTGCTCAAGACATTAGCTTGTTTATTTTTCCAAAGGTCAGATGTGAGAAACAAACCTGACTTTTTTTCTTTTTTTTTTTTTTTCTTTTTGTGAATGCTGATAACTGGTTAGTCGCCTGTTAAATCACTATGTTGACGAGTTAACTGGAGGAGCTTGTCTTCTACTTAGTTTCATTTCAGTGGCTGTGAAATTATTTGCCACAAGCTGCTTTGGAGATATTGTGGATTTTTTTTATATGAATTGGCTCTGTAGTTTAGTGGTTATCACATTGTATAACGAGGACTATCCAAAATCTCTGCCAAATATGTGGATCCAACCATTGTGGCAATCCCTTATGGATAAGGGAGTAGCCAAAAGAAGCTCTTATTATCTTTTGATCGACTAAATGCAAAAATAAAATTCTTAAATGAATGAAAATTTGACTTATTCGGCAGTAACATATATGTAAATGGACTGGTAAGTATGTAGCACTTTTAACTGCAAAACCTTTATTAAATGCCTAAGCAACTTTTCTAATATTCCCACACATACTCACACTCCAGTGAATGCACCAGTGGCCCCTCGGGGTTCTTACACAATGATACTGTGACAGGCAGGCTAGATGAACCAGGCCTCAAACCTCCAACCTTCTGTAGACAGCCTGCTCTAGCTCCAAAGCAGACTGTATAGTGTAGTGGATGCATTTTCACTGAACTGTGTAACCCCACAAAAAATTCACCTAGTGAGCCAGTTAAACGATCAAGACCTTCTCAAGGTCCAGTTTGGAACTGATTCTGGAAGCATGCTGAGCAAGATTCACTCTCACAAGACAAGGGGAGGTGACCTTACATCAAACACCCACAGTGAACCCTGTCAGGCTCTCGCTTGGCTCTGTTTCAGCCAGTCATCCCTTCCATAGTCCTCCAATAGCAGTGCTGAGCTCTGGTCTGCTGAGGCAGACCAGGCGGCGGATTGCAGGGCCTGAGTAGGTGGGAGGGGAACTAATATGAACCATGCACAGCACGGGGGTGCAGGAGTACTGATGTGGGTTAGGCGAGTACTACAGCTGCCTGCAGTGGGTGGGAGAATGCCCACAGAGCATGGCATGCACAAACAGAGCACAGATGCGGTGGCGGAGCCAAATTGGACCTGGTTACCAGAGATCCACGAGTTTGTTTGATGAGGTAGATAAAAATTATTCAGTGCTAGAGTTTGTGCTCTACTCTATGCGTGAGCCAGGTCTACAGCACAGGCTGCTACATTCCTCTGATCAAGCTGTCAGAAAATTTGTAAATACAGATGCCAACAAAGACCAGAACCTGCAAAGACCGGAATCTTATATGCAATGAACTCTTTATCTTTGACGTGGTTTTGAATTTGCCAGTAGAGACACTCAGAGGAAGAACCATGAAACCACAAACTAATTTTAACCATCAGTGTTTAACATAAATCAGAACATGAATGAATCACAAATAATGGATAACACACTGGACAGATCAGATTCAAACTGTTCCTGTGCACTGGCTGATCATACAACAGATCCTTCTGTTCTATTTTAATAATCTTTAAAGTGGGATTTGAATTTGCTTGAAGAACAAAGAATGACATGCAGATGCTGGCTATGTGGCACATATGGACGCTGATAAAGACATGTAGCCAAAAATATGCACATACACTTTGTATGTTTTTACAGTATTGTCCCTGAGGCAGTGCTTAAGTCTGCAATCAGAGTAAGACTGAGATTGATTGGTGGAGTTTCTTAGCGCAGCAGAGGGAGCCATACCTGTGGTGTGGCATGGACTCAACTCTTTTAGTGCTCTGCAGCACCAGTAGGGCTCTAATGAAATACCAAAACTTCATTTCTCAACCGCTTTCATCTTACAGAAGGCAGGAAAGACGCACAGCAGCAGAGGAGTAAGCTTCCAAAAAAGCACTGGCATTTTTAGGTGGTTGAATTTTGAGTAAAGGTTTCCAAAGTCATGAAATTTGAAAGATGTTTATTGACAGTCTACTGCCATTGTAATTTCTATCTGAAAACAGTAATTCAAACAGACAGTTTAGAAGGCAGAGCTTGAGTACTATGTTACTGTGCGTATCTGATTATGTAAAGAGTCAAGACCTGTCCAGTTTTACAAATAAACTGAAGTTGCGAGGTGCTAGCGCTGCCTCTCTTATGTGAACGTGCTGATGGCTAGAAAAGCCCGTACCTACTTTTACAGGAAAATACTATTTTTGTAGTAAAATAAGCGCAAAATCTTTTTTATATACAGTTTTCGAAATTGTCACTTATTTTACAGAAATGTTTTTTAAGCATCAACAAACTTTATATCCTATGTTATTTTGGTGGCAGAACTACACAAAGGGGCTGTTGGCTTAATAGAGAGTACAATATTAACAGATGAAAAGCATGGAGCTTTCATTTTTTTCTAAACATGTTAAGCACTGGTTCAACTTCATGACAGTTGATGTCATTACTCAGCCGCCCAGGCAGGGGCAGTTACACACAATGATGAAGCTGACGGACTCTCCTGCACCCAATGTCCTAAGAGACTCAAAGCTTCAGTGTAACTGTGCTGAATGGCTGATTGATTTTGTTTAAAAAAAAATCATAAAAATGTTTGACTTACAAATAAGTCAGCGTGGGCTTAATTAATCAATACGGTGCATGTTTTCAACAGACCATTCTTACACAGCATACGTGACATTTTCAGCATCCTTTTAAGCTGCATGGATCCCAGTTGTCGAGCATATCATGTGACTGAGTTTTAATTAATGTGGCTGCCTCCCACATAAAACAACCAAGCCGTTCGTTTGCACTTTAGGCGTATAACGCGTAACTTACCCCACACATTTTTTTTGCCAGTTTTCCAGAGACACTCTTGCTTGTCCTAATGAGTTTTAAGATAACGTGATGACTTCAATCATGTTCGTAAATATTCGAGTATGTTAGTGTAAGCCTGTTGATTAAACGTAGAGATTAAAACCCAGCTCCGACAAGCACGACCCCTGCAGCCGCTGCTTCGCAGTGCTACTCTCATGATGTAGTGACATAATCAGTCCTGAGGAAGGAGAACTGGATTGCTCTCTAATGTTGTGCTCTCGAATGCAAGAAAAAGGAGGTGGGGGTGTGGAGACGGGGTGAGCCAGGGCATTGGGGTCATGAAGGCCTACTGGAACCATGCATATAAACACACGCTGTCACTGACTGATAAACACTGCAAACAAACAAAGACTGCTCAGGCTGGGCTCTGGCGTGCGAGCTGTTTCTCCACTAAATTCTGTGTAACTGCAAGCCCTGCACTGAAGCAAGTCATCTTTGGTTCGGAAACACACAAAAATGACAACACTCCAGCAATGCAGATGGTCAAAAGAGCTGCGCCATCATTTAGATCTCTTTCTTTTGTTTCACTGAGTCGCATAATTGCGAGTCAACACAGATTCATCCGGAGTGGACAGAGAATCATGTACCGATAACCAGATGAGTGCACACAAACACATACGCATTATGTACCGTATCTTTCCAAACAGTTTCCTGCCAAGTACAAACAACAGCTGTTCCTCGCATAAAACTCTGGCTCTGTCAAGTACAGATGGATAGAGATACTGGCGGCATGTCATCGTTACACCTTTTATCCTGATGTTAAACTTGCTGGAAAATGTGATAATGAAATTTTCCACATGCACGTAAAACTATGTTATCTCCTAAACCAGAATACATTGTGTTACGTTAGAGTACCTTTACTGTTGGCATGTTCAATATATGTTGAATGCAATATTTGCAAGTTTACCATCTGATGCATTCACTCTGATTCATGAGGAGTTCTTTTCACATAAACTCTTTGAGCCTCCAAAGCCATAGGTGGGTTTCATTTCCTCGCTTGCATATTTATTTAGTTCTCAGCAAAATATTTAGGTGATAGGATAATTATATTTTATCTTGTATACATGTCTACTCCCCTTCTTCATGTGATTCATTTCAAACAATCCCCTCCGAGTATACATAAGGTAGTCAGTGAGCACTTCAGTTGTTTCTCAGAGCAAAAGAGACTTCCACAGTAAACATGCCCTCCACAAGATTACACTCACGCAAGCTCTTAAAAGGAACACACACAAGTCTGGATCCAACATGTTTCATCTATTTGAAAGATAAAAACCTGTTTGGGTTACCCAAAAGCCAAGTTTTGGCCTTGACTTCCCCTGATGATCCCCAAAGTATACTCAAACACACCTCGAATTCACCTCACACACTACTCAAGAGCACTTCCAGGCAAGCCTAAATCAGTTCAGTGATTACATTTCATGCTTTTCGCTTGGTAATGAGACCTGCATAGGATGGGGTTGTTATCATCAAGTGTCTGTATATGTGCTTCAATATTAATTACTTACACAGCTGTTCGAGAGAATGTCCTCTGTGTGAAGTTGGTGGAAAGTGGTTCAGGAATGACATTTTACTCTATCAATAACATCAGCACGTAGGTTCAAATTTACATTTGTATCTGTTGTTTGATTTTAGAATTTGCTCCAGCATAACAATATAAAAGGATCCACACACCAAAATTGCTGAAACACACATTTCATCTTATGTTCAAATAATTTTTTTAATTAAAACCTTATTTCTACATGGCAGAAAAAGGCACTGCTACAGACCTAAAGATATGCAGTTGCTGAGTCTTTGTTTCACCCTGTGAGCATCACAAATAGTCGCATTCATAGTAAAAGTCAGAAGAATCATTAATAGTTAACCTTGCCAAAGAAAAAAGAGATTTTCCATATTTTATAAATGCGATCAATGTGACCCATTTCCACTTTCAGGCTCTGTGAAATTGGGCCTTCCTTCTCTTTCTCTCCAAAACTGATCTCATATTTGGCCTCTAAAGTTTACTCTCACAGATCCAAAGTCAAAACATAAAAATGTGTGTGTTATTGTGGTCACTGGGTCTTATCGCCTTGTCCGGGTAAAAATCCCTCACATCTTACAGCACTTCAAGAGAGACATATCACAAACTGAGCCCTGATGGGCGAAACATGCTTCTTCTCCTGGGCAGGTTATTCAGAGACACAATATATTTCTTTTCCCCTTTTTGTAACATGCAGCATTTACTATTTTTAGCCATGTGAGTAGCAATACTTATGTCTCAGTCCATCACCGTGACCTAAACCAAACATCTCTAAATCTACTAGATTTAGATAGATACTAGATTAAATTGACTCAGATGTTCCCGTTCACCCAGTGGGAGTCCCAGAGGATGACTCGCACTGAATTTTGTGATTCTTTGTCTTTTGCTGTCACCTGATACTTCCAGTGCCACAAACAGGTCAAACTTTTCACATATTATAAAATATTTCAACCACTAATGGATGGCCACAAAGTTTGGTGCAGACATTTTTGGTTCCCCAGTGATGAATTCTAATGACTTCATCATATTTCATGCTCACATTTGTGGTTTTGGGAGAAATATTTCAACAAGGACTGGAAATATTGCAATGAAATTTACTTCAGACATTCACGTTCCCCAAAGGATAAATCACAGCAACTTTGGTGATCCTTTGATTTTTTTTGTTTTTTTGTTTTCCTCTAGCGTCATCGTTTCGTAATTCCTTTTTTCAAAGCTTTGATTCACGACCAAATGCCTTAGAAACTAAAAACATTCCCATCAGCCTCGGCTCACTTTGTGTTTAGTATAATACCACCATCTGCCATTTTTCAGCAAGACACAATAAAATAAACAACGTACTCTCCGTGTACAGTGTGAGAAACGCACGTGCAGGGATTGTTTACAAGAGAACTGTTTTGAACTTGGTATTTGCCTGTTTGTGTTTACATTTAAAAAGTGTGGAACAATTTGGCACATAACGTAATGTGATGACATTATTTCAGCAAAATGTTATTTTTCTGTTATTGATGGTGGCAGTGGAGGTACAGATATGAAATACTGGAGAGGTGGACTGGCCCGTTAAGCTTTCATGAACCGAAACACGACCATTGCAGTAATGCGGTGCATGCTTTAGTCATCAGGCAGTTGCACCGTATGTGCATAGATAACTATGAACTGCAAAGTACTGCATATAGAGCATGATTACATCAGAAAATTCTTTTTTTGACCGTATGCAGGGATTTCACCTAACATACATTTTTGATTATGCTTTGCTAAACTCTGTGTCTACTAAACGAATGAGCTGTTTTCAATTCAAGAAAAACTGTGCAACTAAAGATAGGCCAATGATATTGAAAAACCTTTGTTGACCTAAAATGAAAACACATGAAAAACACGACTGACTGAATAAACAAATAAATCAATGAAGTTGTTTTTCTGCTTCTTGAAGTCAAAACCTTCCTGTCAACAAACAGGCTACATTCTCTGTGAATTAATAAGAACTGAAACCACAATTTATCTGTGTTTTTTGAGGCGGTAACGCTTCACAAAGCTTCTAAAAGAGTTCTCTGTTTTTTGTGTTTCTGGTGCTGTTTGTGTTACGTAAAACAGCACATGTTGATGACAAGACTGGATAAGTTTCGCAAGATTTCAGTATTGAGAGGTCTCAAGTGTCCCAGCCCACCTATACAGACAACACAAGATGGTGTTTGTGAGAGTCATGTGTGTGTGATTTACACACAAAGGGGTACAAAGCATACCTAATCTGATCCCAACAGACAGAAAGTTCTGAATAACATGTGAGGTTCTGGGTCGCAGGTCAGCCAAATGTCCAGCTGCCCTTTCGTGACCTTCAGCCTGGCAACCATATATTCCCTCTTTCATCTGCTATCCAGCCACCCGCCACTGGTGTGTCAGTGAGAGCCTCCATCAATAACAGTGACATTGACGCAGATAGGTGAATTATGGCATAGGAAAAAAAGGAAGGCTAATATAAATCACAGATAAAGTGGCACCTAACTGCTCCCAGGAGTCTTTTGCGTTCTCCCATGATCCAAGTAAATTTTGTTCGAACTTTGTAATTAAAGACTCCTCTGATGTTCTGAGGTATGATATTACAGAGAGTCTCAGACCAGCAAATGATCTTCAAATAAACCACAAACAGTAACCCGGTTATTAGTGAAGAAAAAAAACACATCTTATTTCATGCTTTAATATGTTTTCTACGGTTCTGCAGCATTCACTCTCTGTCATTTAGTTGTTGGAGTCAATGCTTCATTGAATACGCTGAAATCCCATTTCCAGCCATCATTGGCGTTTAATTTAATCTGAATTTGTGGTTAGTTGTTCTATGAGTGATGAAAATTATATAACAAACTGAACAAACTGCACTGAGTTTAAGTGACCTCAGGGGCATGGTAGAGGAAAATCATTAGAACTAAATGCATGCATCATACGTACAGAAGGGGTAAACGGGTCGTCATCTATCATCTCCTTATCTGCAGACACATTCAGCAAGTTCAATATGAACTTTTACTTTTAGTTTGGCTATGGTAGGACAATGTTTGAGCTAAACACATGTCTTGGGGTTATGGTTAGTCTCAAATCCTTTCTTGTGTGAAAACAGATAATCAGCTGCCAGCACAGCTTCATCATTGCCAGCTTCTTATGGATGCCATTCTCTGGAGAATCCTTTAGCAGCAGACTTTCTTTCCAGCTGGAAGCCAAGCAATTTCTGTGCTGATGTCAGTGTCTCTTTACTCCTCGCTTACTTGATACTCTTGTCACTTCAGTATTGCTGATCCACTCAATTTTTTGAGACAGAGATTCGTTTTTAAACAAGTGAAACTTACATCTTTTTTTTAAATCAAATGCGTGCCATGTTATGCTCAAATGATATGCTTAAAACAGAATGTTAAAATAATGCAGCACAGTCAAATTTAAATAGCATTTTTTGTCCAACAGGCGCACATAGTTTATAGCTGATCTAAGTTTTACTAGCGCCCTGCTATTCAATTCAATTCAATGCAATTCAGTTTTATTTATATAGCGCCAAATCACAACAAAAGTCGCCTCAAGGCGCTTTATATTGTACAGTAGATCATACAATAATAGATATAGAGAAAAACCCAACAATCATATGTCACAAACATTATTTTAAACTATACTTGCTTAATTTTTCTTGACAAAATTCATCAGCTATAAAACAATATCAAGTTTTTCCATTTAACAAAGGTAAAAATTGTTAGTACTGAATATAAGCAGGTTATATTTTTTTGCTTATGTCTTTATTTGGATGGAAAATCATGCATATTTGAGCAATAAACATAGTAAACATTAAAAATTGTATTTTATGAGATGTACATGATGACTAGATAGAACTGCCTGATTTCCAGTCCAGGATTGTTGACCAGCCAGTCAGGCTCACATATGTCAGATTATGAGCTGAACAAATAGTCGTGTACACACGCACAGCCACACACTAACATGTTGTTAGTATGGCGCTCTTCACTCTGAGTGGTGATACAAAAATTGCCAAAGCAAACCAGGGGAACACTATGAAAACCTTCCAAACAACAAATCTAATCAGACACTTAAGTCACCTTTATCTGGTTGAACATGGACATTTTAAAGAAGCTAACTAATCCAGCCATAAGCCAGCAGCCTTGGTATTAGCAAAGGAGAAAGAAAAATTACGAGGAATATTGTACATACAAGTGAAAATCAAAAGGTTGATCTCCAGCTTTGTGGTCAAGTTATACACATGCTGGCAAATGATCCAACTAACTTACATTTGTTTCTAGTTGCTTCCATGTGAGAGGATCCTGTAACAGTTTGGGGGAAATTGTAAAATTAAACAATTTCTTTAACTGTGAAAGTAAAATTTTGAATTGAAGAAAAGTTTGTTTGTTTGTTTTGTTTGTACGTGCTGTTAATTCCAGCTCTTAGAAAGAAAATCACAATCAGCAGGTCACACTGCTGATTCTGATTGCAATTACATGTAGCCCTGTTTAAGAAGCTCATTATTCTACATGAGTTCCTGTGTGCTGCACGTGCTATTGTTGAGTTAAACATGTCGTTTATAACCATGATTATTAGGCTTTCAAACACACACATAATAGTTAAACAAATTAACCCATTACAGCAGTTTTAACAGACATTACAGGAAATGGATGTGATAATGTATCATATCCTGCTGGGAGACCCCGAGTACTAACCTTTTTGACTCTCTGTTGAGCACTTTGACTCTAGACCCTATGACAAAGGTGGAAATACATCAAAGTTTGATTCATGAGGGAAGATTTATTGGCAGGAGTGGAATGTGTCACAGGGTGTGAGGACTGCCTGACCTAACAGACACAACAACAGTCAAAGGTCACCGTTACTCTTCCTTTTCTATGCAACTGCATGAAGGGGAGGGTGGTAAAGATGCGATGGTGCACTTAGTACTTCTGAAATGAACACGGAAAAAGATTAAAGATCAGCCGGGTGCTGTGGAAATCTGTTTTGAACGGAAGCCAAATTTGACTGTGAGCTGAAAGAAGTAAATGTTTACTTTAATAGCCAGAAATCATATAAAGCTATCTTCTTTAATCTTGTTTACCAAGCTAGCTGCACTCTGATTACTTAATGTGAAAAAAAGCCGAGAGCCAAAAGAGTCCAGCTTTGCATGGAGTAAAAGTTTGCTGCCACTTAATGAGATAGTTTGGTGCATTGCTTAATTTTAAATGTGCCTCTTCACAGGAAGCAAACCAGGCATTGACTTTACTCACAAAATATCTGAAATAAGTTTTTGAATGAAAACATTTTCCAGACCAGTCATTTAGTTGTTTCTGTTCTTTTGCAAAACACTGTAACTCTGATCAAATGTATGTTTCCATGCAGGTATGTGTCCTTTTCTAAACTACAGATTAATCCTCATATGGTTTTTATATTAGAGGAAAAAATCTGAACCATTTCTCTCAGCACCTGTTCCATGAAAAATGGTCAAAGCATGTAAGAAGCTCCTTTGTACTTCTACAAAGCCCATAGCTGATATAAAACTGTCAGTATATTTCAAGCTCAGTGTTAGTCTAGAAGTTTAGGCGTATCCTCATTTGGAGATAACAGAAGTCATAGTGATATTTCAGTATAGGAATACAGGAGAGGTCATCAAAGTGGATGAGCACATAGAGAGGAAGAAGGCAGACCTTGACCAGATCAAAGTGATGGGCACAATATTTAATGACAGGGGCTACTAAGCAATCTAAGTCCTGTAGTAAGGAGGATAAACTGCCTGAAAGACTCAAAGACACACCCCTGTCTAATGTTTCTGGTGTCTCTCTGAAGTGGGAGAAGCGCCAGACGAAATCAGCGAGGCTGCCATGATTTAGTGGATAGTGGGTGAACCGATGCCAGTGACCAAGCAGCTCTAAGCAAGCCAGACAAGAAAAGAAAGGCTGAAAGGTTAAACAAATAAGCAACCCAATAAAAATAAAAATCATTTTGCATGAGATGAAAAGAAAGTAAGAGAGATTTATTTTCCCCCATTTGAGACATAAAAGTGAAGGGTCATTTAAGTTTGCTTTTTTTAATTCTGAAAAAAATATGTAAAAATGCATTATCTATTTCAACTCAGCAGGGTCAAGGGATGTAAAAAGCAGAGTTTGAATCACTTGAGTACAGCAGTTGGAGAAAAACGTGCTGGAGACACAGAGCACATGGCATCCTTCCTTATGTCATAACTGTCTTAATGAAAACTCAACAAATGCCTGAGAACAAATGCAGAAGAGCTTAGAGACATTAAAGCTTTAGTGTTGGTCCCATATTTTTGTAGCCTACCTTCTGGTTTTAGTTTTCAGTGGGAAATCATCAAATTAGGGATGTGGCATGGAAATCTTAAATTCTTTTAATCTATTGACCTCAAGACTCATTAGTCACTGGCAGGGCAGTAAAAGTATGGTCTGAACTCCATTATGGTTTAAAAAAAACTGCTGACGTTTTGTCTTTATTGGACTCACTGGGTTGAGAAATGAAACCACATTAAAAAACACCAACAATGCTCAAGATAATTCAGAGCCATTATGTGGCCACGTGCTCATGGATTTTAGTCTTAGGGTTTTTCTTTTGTCTCAAATCTTCCTTTGTCAACTAGTTTTGTTTAACATTGAACAGCAACTTATATCTGCCAGTCATACTTGTCTCAAAGTGTGAAAGGCTGCATTGTATGATGAGCCCGGAGGCAATTTTAGTACCCTTTTACAAAGAAAGGAAACTGGGGAAAAAACTGTGAGGAAAAGAGTGGGGAAAAGTAAAGCCAAAGTTTGGAAACAAAATCTCTATCCCCCTGTTCCCAGTTTCCTCTGACACTGGGGCCTTCCAGGGCTCATTCACTAACAACTATACAATGTTTTTCTTCCCTTTGATAGATTACATCAGCACACTAAGGTCTATCCCCTTCAAGTGCAAACAGTTGCAGCATCTCACAAAACTGGGGCCATGACTTTCATAGACCAGTATGATGGCAGGGACTCCTGGGAGAATATAAAACATAACCCGAGATGGCACAGGTCATTGCAAAGAGCCTCTACAAGAAGAAGCATTATCTCCCTGCATGCATCACACATGCATGTGTAAAATTCTCAGCTGTGAACTGCTGAATCCACTAATCCAGTGAGACCACATACAACGCTTGCAAACATTTCAATAAACGCCTGAATGTGGGGTAATGAGGGATTAGTTGTGGCTTTCATAAAGAAACCGAAGGCCTTGTGGAACGTTTAAGTGTTAATAGCAGAAAGGAAAAATGGCACGAAGAAAACATATTGTAATCCAAAAAGCCAAAGGGAAATGGGGACTCTGGATTACTGGCAAGTCATGGGATCTCTCCAAGTTTTGTTCGCCAGTATATCTTAAGCTTATTTGATGGGTTTAGGATTCAGATGTCACATGATAGATTCTTTGGAGGGGAAACGAGCTCTGTGTGTAGTGTACAATAAGCTGATCAACCACCTCTCAGAGGGATTTCCACTTTCAGAAGGAAAAGTTTCAGAGTGAGGAACCAGTAAAACTAAGAATAACAGATGCATTGGTTAAAGTTGGACTGGATGATCATTATTAAATACGCAAAAGGACTATTACTCCCCTAACATTTTGAATTCAATCAGAAAACCTTGAATTTTCTGCCCAAAAGGCCAATTTTTCCTCTTTTCCTCTAAGATAAAGAGCGCAGTAATGAAATATTCCAAAAGATGTAAATTAAGCTTCAGATCAAAATCCCCATACCAGCAATTTGTATTGATTTAATTCTAAAGTGAGAAACTGAAAATGATGAGTCAAAAAATTTTGTGATCATTAATTCAGGAGAAATTAAATCGGCATCTGTTTGGACCACGTGCACATCATTCAGCAAGCCGGTAAGCTATTTAAGCGCACGTGGATGACCATTATTGCCTTTGCTTTTTTAGCCCCATTAAGCAGTTTTGTGGGGAAACAGTTTGCTTGCTTTGGAGATCAAAGTGCCACTTTTACAGATATTTCCCCTTTTGTTCTGCACACTGTGTGGCCTTTGCTTAAAGGTTTAAAGGACAATACTGCTGGAAAAAAACACTTTGCACATAAGAAGTTTTGGGTATTGTTATTCTGGACTGACATAAAACCTTTTGGCTGACCACAGATTTGTCTTTTATGAGCTTTTATTGTTTGATTTTGTTCCCCCCTTTTGTTTGAGGTGGATTTTCTCTCTCTCTCTTACGCTCTCTCTTTTTAAATAAAGGAAGGATTATTTGTAGACATTCCAGAAACTCTTGAGTGGCAGAAAAAAATAATAATTTTTCCCCACTGCAGAGCCTGGCACAGAGTGTGCCCAGTGAGAACATTTAGGATTGTATAAAAAAAGAAGAAGAAGAAAACGTTAACCTTTACAAAGACAGATACGGCAGAACTATTGAAATGTAGTTTTAAAAAAGTATTTCTAAATCTCCTTTACTTTATACTTTGCTTTCACCTGCTTTCATCATTCATGCTCTCTTAGATCACTGTCACTGCAGAGACAATGACTAGGTGGGAGGAGGGGTGGCTATAAGCTTTCCCAGAACCAACCTCAGCCTTTGGGTTTATGAGGTGCTTTTGAAATGTGATGATGTCACATGCCGGCTGTGAAAACATGTTAGCCGGCCGTTCTATTGGTCCTAATGACAATATTAGCAATGAACATAGAAAAGTGAGGAAATGTGCTGAAGGAACAGGCAGCATGAAACTGAGTGTGTGGCCTGTGATCACTCTCCACTTCTGCAGCAGGCAGTCTCCGAGTTTTATGAGCCAGTTTCAAACACACAAACTGATCTAGTAAACTTAGTTACGGTACCGTAACTACATGATGCAAAGCTTTCATTTTAATTTTTACCTTTAAAATCAACAAAGCAAGCAAAGCACAAATTACTTTTTTGTTATCACATATGTTATATCTATGAGATTAATACTGAGCTTGTGGTTGTGACAGTGAAATCAGAAGTTAGCCCACATTCCAAAGACGAGTGACCCCTAATTGTCCATGGTTGTAAATGTGAGCATGAATGTTGTCCTTCTCTGTTTCTTAGCCCAGTGACTGACTGGTGACCTATCTGATTGGGATGGCTCCAATGCCTCGTGCAACCCGTCAGAAGGATAAGGTTGTACATATAATAGATGTATTATAATGTGGAGAAGCTGGTAAGTTATATTGTTTTAAAAAATATATATTTTCTTGCTTTATGCTCAAACCGCAGGCGTGAAAGATGATCCTAAATCCCCCCCCAAAACAACTCCAGCATGAAGCATTCCATATCTTTTGAATCTCACAAGCAGTACAGTATGTTCTATATTAGATATATATCAAACACAGTAGGTACAGTTATTTATTTTAGAGTGCTGTAAATCAGCAAGCCTCAAAAGGATTATGTCAGTGACCACAGACAGATAGAGTTTACATTAAACAGCAGTATTTAGTTTTGTTTTATTTGGAAATTGGTGAACAAGGTACATTAGCTGTGACAATTGTTTATCTTTAAGTGACTTTGACACATACACGAGAAGAAACGGCTTCATAGCCACTTTGATCTAGTAAATTAATGGCGTGTAGCTTTAAGCCCTGTTCAGATTATTTTTAAGCAAAGCAGGGGCATACTGTGTGTGACAGTGTTTTGGCTTATTGTTTTTTATTTTACCTGCTACACTGTACAAGTTAATATAGTCAAAATCTGAAACTGATATGTGCAGATAAGGATGTGTTGTTAAGTTTGCAATTGCTATGTTCATATGTTTTACATGTCTCACACATGACAAAATATAATCTATTTATCTGACTTTTCATAAGCAGTTTGTTGTTATAAAGAGACTTTTTAAATGACTTGCAAAAAGTGAGCTATTTCCCACTTTTTTTTAAAAACATATTTCACATGTGTCTTAGATTTAGCTATAAAACATGTTACTGTGACATGTAAGGACTTTGGGTAGACCTTAAGGTGTGAACACATCTGCCACTAAAAACACAACACCTGCGAGACTTTTGTTGCCTTTAACCATCCACCAGAAATGTTCTCCCACCAGGTTCTGTGTTTTCCAGGAGTCCATGCATAGGTTGAAATGTTCTCAGCTCATTGAAATATTTTCACAGAGTCACACTCATCAATTTCACACCTGGGTTATAGTTGTTTAGTTCTGTTTTAAACATTCCTATTTCAACACATCTCTGTGTCATCGTCTAACTAGTACAGCTGTTTAGATTAAGCAGGGACGCTAGATATATTAGCAGTTGAGCTGTGCTTATACCTACCCTGCAGTGTTGAATACATAACCTAAGTGTGAGGCTCTCTCCACTTACCATTTGTTTCTAATGTGTTTTCTGGTTGGACTCAGGGAAATGATAAATGCTTTTCCTCTAACTGACATTTTTACGAAGTACATTTTAAACAGTAGGTCATAGCTGAGCAGTACGTGCTTGTCCCACCACAAGTGCGCTGTGAGCTAAAAATGACCACCGGGGGAATAGAACCTATTCACTACTCTCATCTTGACAACGTTGGACACAGATTGTAGACTTCCGATTGTAAAATTTCTTTTCACACCTTGTCTGGACAACACATTGGACAGAGGAGGATACCTCCTGTCTCACAAAACCGCCTAGAATGAGTTCAGCAACATACATTATTTTACACAGGACCATATGTGCAACAAACCCGCCTTGAGAATCATGAATCAACATGCCTACAAGTTTAATATGCATTTTGAATATGTGAAAATCTCATGTAAGGATTTATCAAAATCATGACATATAAAAATGAAACAAAGAAACAATTCTATTAAAAACTATCAAGCACAAATTTTAACATCTAATTAAAGTTTTCCTTACTACAGAGTAAAACAATGGAAATAGAGTACATAAGATAAAACAGAGTTTATACAATTGTAACAAGGTTGAAAGTCAATATCTGGTACAATCCACTTTATTCTTTAATAAAGTCTGAACTCTCTTTAGCAAGCTTTCTTGTCATTACTTTGGGTAGTCTTCAGGAATACTGTCATTCAAAGCTATTCTTTAGATAGTGGCTGCCTTTCTGTTCTCTGTCAAGATGATCCCGCACTGCTTCAAGAATGTCGAAGTGGAGGCTTTGTGCAGGCCAGTCCAAGACTGATAGTGTTCTGTTGTGTATTTTTCTGTCCAGGTATGCTTTTACTGCATTGGCAGAGTGTGTTTGGTATCATTGTCATGCTGAAAAAAGAAGCTGATGCCAATCAGATGCTTTCCAGATGGCATTGCATGGTGGATCTTGATGGTACTTTTCTGTACCTATAATCCCATCATGTATGGAATACATGATCCACAACACCACTGGCTAAAATGCAGCTCTGATCTGAGCCATGACAGAGCCTCCACCGTGTGGCTGTAACTGTGTCATGATCTCCTCCATACATATTGAAATCTGAACCAACCTAATTTACATTTGGATTCATCACTCCTGCAGACATTTTGCCACTAATTTTCAATGAAGTAATTTAGAATATCTCAGCATTTTTCCCTGTTTCCTAAAACTCATAGCATATGCTGAGACATGCTATATACATGTATCTATATAGAGATATATAGAGATATATATAAAGGGAGAGAGAGCAAGAGCAAGAGAGCATACCACCATGGTTGCGTGCACACACACACACACGCGCGCGCGCGCGCGCACACACACACACACACACACACACACACACAAATATCTTATGAATCACTCTTGCACTCAGAGAACTAGAGACCTAGGCATGTACTTGTATGGGCAAGCTGCCCAGAAACTCTGTTCATAGTACTATGGATAAAGTAACTCATTTGTCTTTGAGCTGTTTTTCACCTCCCTAAAGAGAGAGGCCCTACTATAAGCAGCAAGGGACTCAACACCAGTTCAAAATGCAGAAACCCAGGAAATGGCTTAAGTTCATTTAAAAGGCGAAGGTACTTTATGTATAAAATCCCCTCTTTTTAAAATTGAACCCCTCAGTTCATGCAGCGTTGTCCCTCTAATACTTTACTTTCTCATTTTCTTTTAAAAGAACAACAACTTCTAATGAACAAATCAATCTCTAATCCTTGAAAATCAACAGAAATCAAGCTGTGAACGCATATCCGCTGAATTAACAAGAAACAAAACCTTTATCTCGGAGCATGAGAAGTTCATTGTTCCAGATGGATTCAAAAGCTCAGAGATTTAGAGTTCTTTGTAAGCCAAGGCGAAACTTGAAACCATGAGTACTTGTGTGTGTGTGTGTGTGTGTGTGTGTGTGTGTGTGGGGGGGGGGGGGGGGGGGGGGGGCAAGAATAACAAAAGTCTAGAAGTTTTCAGATTATATTAAAAAGCATGCAAGAACAACTTCAAACATACATAATCTAGTGATATGCATATACTCATAAACTAACATAGTAACTGATATACTTGTCCCCATTTCTGAAAACATTGTGGCTTCATTCTTCAAACGTGTGCAATTTACAATTGAGAAGGGTTGAGGCAACTCTCCTCATGCAGGCAATGAGTTGCAGGTTAGTCCCACAGCAATACACTAACCATGTGTGACTGGATGTAAAGAAGTGAAAAACGCACACATGCATACAGGCAGCAGTTCATTTACTAGAGAGGTATAAGCTTTCCTTTCATTTACCAGTTGTCCTGTTAGGTGTACAAGACTATGTCTGCCTTCTACATCCTGCAGAAACAAAACACACCACTGTGTTTGACACATCTTCATCAACATGAGGACGCATTGAGGGATATTTACGTACTGTCGGTAGCTGTTAGCGGTGACTGAAACATAAGGCTGCAGTGAAAGAGTGAGTTTGTGCACGTGTGAGTATGGTATTAGTGTAGGCTTGGGGTATAATTGAAAGAAATGACAGAGTTGAGATTGTTTTTCAGATTATTTTGCAGGAGTTATGTTAAACAACAATTGCACAGAGTTTCATATCTCACTAATAAACGAAGGAATCTCTGTATGTAAGGGTGAGTCTGTGTATGCGTTCTTCAATCTCCCAACAACTGCTTCTCCAGTCCACTTCAGACATGGCTGATGCGTTGCCAGGGAGTAATCCAGGGATCCATTGTTCGTTCTCATATTTTGGCTAAAAGTTATTTTCTGTTTCCAACTTTTTCTCTAATTTGGCTGCTGTGTATGTGCACTGTGCTTTTTGTGAGGGGGGAGGGGATACCCGCACACAGGCAAGTTTGCATGCCTATCTTTGTGAGGACATTCACAGGCATAATGAATTCAACGTGACTTTCTCTTTGATTATTTAGTAGCTGCTTTGTTTAGCATTATCTCTGGTCCTCAGGCTGGATTAATGTGTTTTGTCTTTAATAACATATATAGTGACTGCATCCATAGAGCTGTCTTAAGCTAAGCTAAAAAAAGAGTAATTAGCATATAACATAGCACGCTGGTTTTACTAAATAGTTCAACACATTTAGCTGCATTTGCTTGAAACATTTGTAAGTTTTGTTTTCGTTTTTTTTTTTTTTTTTGGGGGGGGGGGTTGACGAAAACAGCATGTTTTGGTTGTCAAGGGAACAGGTATGCGGTGTTATTTTAACATCTTAGCTGGCAGTCACAGGACGGCTGTCTTTGACTGATCCTGCTGAGATAATAGGAAGAAGTCTTTGATTTGAGGTAATACCAGGTAATCGTTTCCAGAGAGCCATTCAGCACTGAGGAATGTAAAGTAATCTGGTCACACTGGTTCTGAGGAAACTCTCAGAAGACGGTGCAGGGTCGTCACCCTTACACAATGCCAACCTACGTTTAAATAATAAACTGTAAGAAAGTTAAAGAAAGTTAAAGAGGAAAGAAAGAAGGATGGAAAGAAGAAGGAACTCGCACATCATCAAGTGAAAAATAGCTACTGGTCACATGTGCAACAAATGCATTGAACTGTGACACAATCTGCAGGTGTAGGTTGTTGGCCTGCTCAATGGAAACAAGTGTTAAATCACTGGACAGTGTTCTTGCAGTTCAAAGAGGAATGGGAAAGTAGAGTGGAAAACCTCTTCTACTACAAAATTTGCTACTTCCATGAACAAAAGCCAGTTAAAGTTCAACTTGTCATTCACATTGCTGATCCTAATGGATAGTGTTTGAAATTTTGGCTTTGCAAAGGGAAGACGACGTTTCAGCTGCCAGGACCCTTCTGCAGTGGTCTAAGCCAACAAATTAAGAACGCCTGGCATACTTTGTGAAATCCTGTTAAGGATACTGTTGATGGGCAGGGACTTTGTCACTGCACAGACAATGGTTTCACTCTCTGCTCCCGGGTCATTTTCATTAATTAAGCAATGTGGCGCTCAAAAGTTAATCCAATCACACAGTAGTCTTTTCTCACGCTTTGGGGCCTGCCTTCTGGATGGCTTTGGTGGACCTGCTGCTTGACACCACAAGCAACACAACAATGTGTGCTGCCAAACGGAGCCGGGACAGAGAACGGGGATCTGGAAAGAGTGGAGGAAGCAACGGAAACAACAAACCACCAATACAAACCAACAAAGACGAGGCTTAACAGTCACCGAAATTCACTGCAGTATGTCAAGAATCTATTGAAAGCTTCATGGCACTGACTTTAGATTAAGATCTCCTTTAATGGATTTATATTTTATTTGAAGTAGCTGGTGTACATTGACACCGGCAAGTAGGTGGATTCACAAATATTGTGTTACGTTAAAGGTGAAGTCAGTTTTTTGCACCTTTCAACCTTTCTCTCCCCTTCGGTTTCTGGTATAGTCATTTGGACATCAAGGTATCCCTTTGGCTCAGGCAGTTCATTGCATCTTCTCTTTCAGCACAGTAACTTCCTCTGCTTACAGCATATGCTCTTTGTATAGCCATAAAGCTACCCCCATCTGTCAGAAGATCCCAAAATGGTCATCCAGTTGAAAATATACAACCTACTTTAAGTGACACTAATTTGCTTCAACACTTTTTGGAATGTATTAAAGCACAAAACTATATCAACACTGATATCTGAGACGTGAAAAGTGAGTGATGTGAGGTGTTACTTTTGCATCTTAATTAAGTATCTTCAGTATTTCTTCTGAATACTTATGATAACACATTTTTTAAATAAAATTGTGCCTGGCTTTAATCTGCAAATTACAAACTAATGAGTTTAGTCTGTTTTTTGGAACGTCAAAGCTGAGAAAAACAATCTCCATGGTTTTTGGCTGACAGACTGCATTAACTTTGTCTGTCAGCCTTTAAGCGGTCACTTTTTTGAAACCCATGCTTCAATTCTCTGCATGATGTTATGTGCCAATAGACCATTCACTGCTAACAGTTTGACATATTCCTTCAGACAAAGAGCCACAGGCCTCCTCAGGCTAATGGATATAACAGATCACAGCAGAGTCAGGCAAAAAAGATAAAAGTTGAAGTGGAGAGAACAGCAGAGGTAGAAGACTTCAGGAGAGACCCTCTCCATATTGCATTTCTTCTTGTTCCATTTGGAAAAATCTGTTTTGATTGAGAAACCTGGACCAAAGCTTCGAGTAGAGAGTATGTCTAATACAATAGTTGCCTAATGCCCTGGAGAATTGCTTAGACTACTGTTGGCCATTCTCTGACCCCCTAATCTTTGGACTACATACCTTCATGATCTGTGGCCAGTCAAGAACAGAAAAAATGTGTCTAATTGTATGCTGTTGCCACTCAAATCCCTATTTCATGTCTTTAATTTTAAATGATAAATTATGCCTAAACATATATTTGTCCACTGCCAGAAGTTAATTCAGTGTGCCTTACTGGCACCTTTCCTCTACTCCTTGAAATCTAAAGAACCCAGTGTTTAAAACATCAATTAAAAACAGCTGCTGCTGGGCTGGCTGCAGTGTCTTCATTTCATAATGTATGTTTCATAACTTGTTAATCCTGTGAAAAAGCAGCAACGATTGAATTTACATTTAAACTAGTTCATTTAAGATTAGTGAAAAATTATATCTGAAGATTGATCCATTATGAGGAATTTAGATTTTTATGACAGCAGTGATGAGGGATACATTTGTTTTTGGGAAGGGAACAACTGCAGGATTAAAACAAAGGGTTTCCCTGGACTGTGAAGGGTGAAGGCTGATATGCCATCAAATGACCCTATTTTTACAACTGCCAGCTTCAGATTAGTGCAGCTGACAGACAGCATAAGAGTGTTGATGGAATTTGTGCTAAAGTTGGCAACCCAAGTGTGCTGCTCTCATCTGTGCCTGATCACTAATACTCCCACCTAGTTATTGTGTAACTCTGGACTGAGACAGATGCTCAAAAAAACACACAGCCACCCAAACCAGCCAGTCAGGAGGTGTGCATGATTGCAACCAACATTTTTACTTTACAGTCAAGCCAGGAGAAAAATTGTCAGAAACACTAGAATTTGAGTGTGGATAGTCGGAGAGCAGGTCAACCTTAATTTTAAAGCCAATTTAGCCTCATCCATACACAGCTTATTGAAATCATATGACAGGTTAAATTTCTTGGCAACTATGTGATGTGTGATGAGAACCTGCATAAATCACAGCTGAATCGATTATGAATCATATCCCAGAAATTATCTGTTCGAGATAAATTAAAAGTAACTACATATTCCAAATTAATGCACAATCCTTTAGTTACATTGTACAAGGCAGAGATGCAAAGCTGGAGCATGAAACTATGATGCAGAGGTGCAAAAGGAAAGGAAAGAAGCAGTTGGCAGCATCACTTCGTTTAAGCTACTGGAACTTTAGGGCAATCTAAAGAAAAATATTGTTCTCCTGTCTAGTCAGATCTCATTAGGCTGCTGGCCTAACTCAGTGTGACATCCCTGACTAATGTGGAGAAAAAAATAAGTCAAAAACCAATCCAAACATAAAGGCCGCGCTCCATCTCGGACAAACGCACACAGAACAAGTCTAAAGACCTGTAGAGCAAGCCCACTGTTCACCAAGCCACTGGAGACTCTGCAGGAACACAGAGGTGAGGGGGCTACAGACTTTGGCTTCTCTGTTATGTCCCAGAGGAGTCCTGTGCTACTTCCATTTCACAAACAACCTAAGGACTGCTGTGCAGGATGCGGGAAGTGGAGTGGCCAGCTTACAAAACAGAGAAACAGATATAAGTCTGAGTCTGGCCTGAGACCAGGTTTGTATCTGAGGTACTGGACCCTGACAAGAGGGGAAGGGTGAAAGGCCCTTAGCAAGCAGCGATAGATTGAAATGGAGATTTCATGCTGATTGACGGCTGAACAGTGGCTGTTCAATAATGATGAATTTATACAACATAGTCTGGAAATTTTGGAGCTTGAGCTGAACTCTTGCATGAAAGTTGAATTTCAATAACAGTGTTTTTAACACATAAGACTTTAAAAGAGCAGTCCAATATATTTTAAGTACAATAAAACAGAGCAATTCAACAACTACATTATTTATGGTGCTTTTTCTATCTCGAGTCAGTGTTTATTTAGCTTATCAAAACAATAAATGGTGGCTATGCCGTTCTAATGTGCTCCACTATGAGCTATAGAATTCAATTCAGAGATCTCTCTGGTGCCCTAATGAAAAAGCCAAAGTCTATAACACAGTCTCAAAGGGCTCAGGAGATACAAGGGAGTTATGCGATACCCAATCAGAGTGGAGCCATAACAAACGCGCATGTAGGCAAAGATGAGAAGCAGCTGCTTACTCCTGGCTACTTGCTGGGTCTCAACCCACCCTGGTAAAACCATTCACGTAAATGAGAAAACACAGAGGACCAAAAGGGCTGGCCAGTTTCAACTACATAAAGCACAGGGCTGTTCCTGAGCCTTTTCAGAGTTTTCTGTGTCAAAGTGAGAAGGTTCTCAACAGCGGAACTGTGAACGACCTGCACGATGTACTGCACGATTTTATTGTGCTGCTACATAAGTGCACACATTAGTCTCTGATAAATCTTTACGTTAATACCATAACATGAATATTCAAGCAAAAACTTGAATGCAGCATCTCAATGTAGCCTCCCAGGGAGTACCATCCCTCTGGTTCAGAAAGCAGAAAAGTCTTGCCTGTTATTTTTTAAACAATTACACATTTTGCACAAGCAGTGCTTAAAATAGCCCATAGTCCCCCACGATCACAGTGATATAGAAACCCCTGATACAGTTTCAAAACTCTAGGACATCTTGGTGATGTCAGAGATAAAATCCATCCACCGATAAATTTTCAAAAATCTAATTAGGACTAAGTAGAGTTACCTGCAGCTGGAGGACAACAGCCACTCTTTGACCTTGATCTTTGGCTCTTAATATCTTTTGGATGCATCACTCTAATAAAATTTAATGAAATATAATATTGCTGGGTAAACAGATTGCACTACAACCGACTCTGTTATGATTCAGTCTTGTGTATATCAAAGGACCACTTCAGCTCCACAGCCCTCGTTCCTCTACTGGAGATATTTAATAATGTTGAAAAAACTGTGAGTTTTGTGTTTCCAACAGCTGTGATTTGCGAGAAGGTCTCTCTCACTTGCTCTCTCATTGACAGTTGCTTGTTCTACTTTCCCTTTTGCCTCCCCTCCTTTCTCTGAATCCACATAATATCCTTTTCCTTTAACTAAGTTCATCTCAACATAAGCCACAAGTGAATGGCGCAAGATGCTCATTTACTTTTGTCTGACTCATTTTAAATGGCTTTATCAAGACACCTCTCATTTCCTTCTCTCAATCTAGTAAGGCAGACATCTTGCATCCAATAATCTCATGACGCAGCCTTCCACTGACCTTCGTGAGGGGACGTGCTGTAGCATTGACCGTATGCCTGCTCCTCGGGGCAGGAGTGAAAAGACCACATGCTCTTAGACTGTTTTTCATCTCTTTAGACAGACAGTTAATACTACCTTTTATCCCAGGTCTTACTCTTTAAAGTTTAGCAAATATGAGTTGTTTTATGTGTGGGAGATAGCTGAGGGCTGCGCTGTCCTGCTATGACCTGATGGGCTGTTATCATCTTTCCAAAGGCACGAGACAATTTGAATTAAAAAGCATGGAACCAGTTAGTTGTAGGTAAATGTGGCTCCACTATACGATGACTTGAGCAGGAATTCATAAAAAAGGATATACAGTCTGCTCTCTTGAAAGAATACATATGGTGCATCTAATCTGGCAACAATCTCTTACATTGCATGCGCTCAGCACCCATTTTCCCTGTTTGCATTGGAGTTTATGCAATCTGGTGCTCATTTTCCACATCAAACCCAAACACCGTGTGGTGACAGTCTCATGAAACATGAAAGAGGGACCAATTAAAGCCTGTCTGTTGTATATGAGTGAAATAAGCACATTTAGCAGTAATCCCACTGTTATTCTAACAGTAATGAGCAGGCAACAAGTTTAAAAAGAGAAAATGTGTTTCATTTAATGCTTGGTGTCCATCTTAAAATAAATAAGGGAAATTTTGAATTGATTTTTGTATTTTCTCTACTCGCAAAAGCAGTTATGCACAAATGAAGTTTAAACTGGTATTTTCCATTTTAAAAGAACATTAAGCCTCTGTGCGTTTACACTCCCTTTCACATTTCATTGCAGCAGATGACAGTGGCTGATGGATTGGGCTTTTGGTGGCTCAAACTGCTCACGGGGAGATTGCTACCAGATGAAGAGGTCTCAGAGTGCAAATTGGGCGGTTTTGAATAAAACTATAACTCCGAACGCTCCCAGGAGTGTTATCAAGGACCGCACTAAATAAAGAACACCAGTGTGATATCGGCGACTGAAATTAAAGTTGGCTCCACATTGTCTGATAACGAGAATTTCCAGAAGTCTCCTATTTGCCTAAAGGAACATATTTTGTGGTATTCGAGGTATTTGAGGTTAACTATTTTCAAAGACAGTGGAATATTAATTTTAAGCTTTGCAAAAAGTTTTTTTTCCCCTTTCTTTGGGGGGTCTTGGGTTTTTTAGCTAAGGAACTGGAAATTTTGCAGCTGGATGAAACTTGTGAGGCTTTGGTTCTTAGCAAGATTATTTATTCTTGTGAGCTTATGCTTAGAATAAAACTTAAACCTGCAAATGCAATGATCTCAGAGATCTTTCAGTCCTAGCAACAGAGCAGACGTGGAGAGAAGTTTGTGTATGATCTACTTGAAATTTCTGCATAAATTCTCATGAAATTCCTTTTCTCAGATTTGTCTGGATGGGAAACAAGTTTTTTTTTCAAAGATAGAATTACAAAATAATTTTACTGCTTTCAAGTGGGTTCTTCTATATTTTTTAAGCCACAGGAGAAAGAAATTTAAATCCACTGTGTACAGACAAAAATGTTATCATATAGAAGAACTTTAAAAACTCTCAGCCTGTTTTTTGAAAGACAGAACTTACTGAAATCAGTCTAAATTGCAGCTCTTTGGTTTTAAAAAAAAAATGAAAAAAAGACTCTGTTTTCAAATGTTGCTAATGGGTACAATGTATCCATTAGCAGCGACTGTACCCATTGGCAAATCTAATCTTAAAACCTTTGTGGCTTTTAAAAATACAACGTTTCCATCGTTGCAGATTCATAAGGCCAAAGGAAGATCACATCTTTTAGTCCACAGTAATGTGACTTGCTAATGTTATTCCTTGTGTGAATGTAAAGTGAACAATTTTAAGAAGCATAATATTAAGATTCCCTGTAAGGACTAATGCAATCCAGATGTCTGTTTTTTGAATGGGGAGGGAAATGTGTGTACAGTCCCCTTAATCCACCTAATATGTAAAATTTCAAACAGATATGAAAATATTTTTCCTCCGAATATCCTCCAGATGAGAGACCACGTTGAGCTGTCTACTTCTCTTCCCTTCTTTGTCTGTCAATATTCCCCAGATGACAGGCCAGACTTCCTGATAGATCAGACTGAGTTGTTTTCATATGCAGCACAAAGTCCACTTTACTTACTTTAAAATGACACTCAAAAACAGGCACTCTCTTGCTGCCTCAGATGTATGATCACCTCAGGCTGAAATCTCTAATTACACAGATTCAGAGTCTGGATTTTAATTTGATTTTCAAACTTAACTAATATTAATTAAGTCATCCCAGTGGAGAGCACAGGAGGAGAGGAAGTGATTGTAAACCTGTGGAATTTTGCCCCGAGTCACCGACCTTCTGCCAGGTTCACGTGTGCTCCATCAACCCACAATTTGCAGTGATTGAGTCGACCTACACTGCTGCATGCAATCATACTGCCTTGGCCGTTCGCATGTCAGGCTTCTGACTCAGTAGCAACCATCTTCCACACTGAGTGAGTAACTTTAGTAAACCATCAGAACCATGACAGCAGTCACACACACAGAAAAACGTGCAGGAAAGCAAAACCTCACTGGGAGCATGTCACTGATCCTGCTCTCATGCATGAGGGGCTGCCCTTCTGTCCAAAAGGGGAGCAGTGCTTTGTTGTCTTTCAAAGTCTAAGATACCCCCCCTCCACGACCAGCCTGAAAGAGAGAGAACGCTGGAGCCTCAGCAGTCAGTAAGATCTGTGGTGTGGCCCCTCCTTTTCACTGGGCTGGGATAAACCAGGGAGTGTGGCGCCTCTGAGGTTAGCGGGCTGCCTCATCGAGACACCATCTCCATCATGAGCCTATTTTTATTCCATTTTCTCGCTTTCTCTTTTTTTCTTCTCTTCTACTCAAACCACTCTAGCTCTTTTTTCAGCCTTCCAGTTTTGTCTTTTTCCATCCATCTCGTTACCACAGCCTTCTACTCCTATGATGCTGACTTTTGTTTCAGTGTGCATGCATGACAGAGGACAACAAAAAAGCCTACATTGCTTGATTTCTGGGTTTGATCCCAATATTCACTTGCTTTTCCCCTTTTCTTTCTTGCTGTATTTAATTTGCTCAGACACTTGCCAAGCCGGCTAGAGTTCCCTGTCACTGGTTTGGCAAAGTGCTTCAACCCTAATGCACAAAAGAAATTTATCTAGATATATCACTGTCTAGCTTCAACATCAGCACTGTAAACTACAAAAATACCCACTGTCACATTTTTCACCATTAAAATCTCATTTTATCTAAACATAGAACCTCTAACCCAGATTAGCACTGCACTCAAATACATAATTAGTATGCACGCTGCAGTCTTCCTCACTTTTGTCCAAGAAGAGACACTGGCTGAATCTATAGCCCATAGACTGGGTCAAAAATGAATGGGTTTGTTGGCGTTATAAAGCCCTAAATGTCATTATTGTACTTTGGCCATAAAGGATCACTGCGTTTAACCAGCTAATCCAACATGTTGAGGCAATTCACATGCAATGTGGTTATGCTGGTGAGTTAGCAGGGGGTCCCCAGCTTTCAGGAAAGCAGTTTACCATCATAAAGCAGCTGTCCCACATCAACAGTCCCTACAGACACAGACAGTGCCGTGTTTGTGCCATAAGCCATTCTATATGAGCGCATTGTGGCAACTCCTCCGGCATTTTTGAAAAGCCTGGCAACGGCAAGCTCACTGGGTGAAAAGCGTCTAGACTAGTCTTCTAAAGAGAGCCTCACTTCACATTGGCAGTCCGGGTTAGTAGTAACACTGACACAAGGATATTGATGCACTTGTAAATAAAACCTTAATTAGGACTGGTTACCAACTCCAAACTCCAACAGTCTAACTACAGCAAGTTGTGTATGGAGTATGCAGGTGGAAATGGAGTCATGACCAGAATTATCAAAAACCCAAGCACATCAAAAGGTCTGGAACTATTAATAATTCTTTGGCACTTGAGGCAGTATTTTCAGTAAAGGCAACAGTAGTATGGCTGCAAACAGCCGTAGCTAAATGAGCTCAATATCTTTAATATCTTTTAAAAAAAGAACTTTCACACAAAGTTAGTGTGAGCCATCCTGGCACAGTTGAATTCATTTGAATAATTTACTTTGCAGAATAGCCTGAATATGAGGAAATGGTTGATCCATCAATCTAATCTGTCACTGAGCTTTAGAACGACATTGTTTCTTCTATGTTCTTTGTTTTTGTACATCTAATGAGCTTTAAAGGAAAAAAAGCAACAGCAAACAAAGGTAGAGCGTTATATAATAAAGTCCTCTTTGGCGAGCCTGGAAAGCATTCAAGACCGTGAATAAGTTTGGTGCTGTACGAGCAAGCAGTTTCCTTTCTGTCATCCACAGAACACACCACTGTCACGGTGTTCATTTCCACTGGCTTCCTTCGGTACCCACATCTAAAGTTTCCCAGGCTTAAGCAGGAATTGGAAACTAACATACTGTCCAGTGTGAGCACAGTTCTGTGAGTGTATCATGCCAGTCTTTCCAGTCAGAGCACTCTGACGTCACGCCATTAATCCCTTTCACCATACCACCCAAGCCTCGGGGAGACCACATCAAATCCTGAACTCACTCTCCCTGAGAAGAAGAGTTTGTACCCCTGGGATTTCTTTAATGAGGCTTACAGTAGAACACACCAGCGCACCAGTAATGAACTTCACAGAAAGGAAAAGCACTAAGAGATGCCATTAAAGGAGAGGTCATATCAAAACTGGAGTTGTTTGCCGATTAGGAAAGCTGATTAAAGCTCCCCCAGCCCACAACCCAACACAAAGTCACATTTACTTGACATCAGAACAATGTTTGAGAAGTTGCTGTGTCAGATACAAGTTTTAATACAGTTCTTCTTTTGTTCTGGGCCTCCATTGTTTTCCATTAACTTTCGCATGGAATCAGAATAATTGAGCAGACTTTTGAAACTTGCTTGGGTTTTCATTCATGAATACAGTCTGGGTGAATTTTTATGTAATAACAGTGCAAACTAGTTAAATCAACCGGTGATACGAGGTTACACAACTCAAGGAAGCTGATTTTCATTCCATGCATAGATGAATGGGAAACAAAGACTGCATAGAACAACCAGAAAAATCTATTCAAATACCTGAAACTGTATAGTATGAAACTGTAAAGTGTCAGCACAAATTTAAACAATGTAGATTTATGGTTAAAGAGTAAAACAGTTCGATATGAGCCTGCAAAATGTAAAGACCTGTGACTGAGATGTTTACTCACTTCAAGGCAAAGACTGAACCACTTCACTGTTGTTTATAATAAATCAGCAAAGTTTTTTAGAAAGTGGGAATTTCAACAAAGGACTTGTGCAGGAGCTGCTCTTAAAGATGAGAGAAGGCTCTCAAGAGAATAACAAATGACTTAACTGGCTAAAACGGTTTACAAAGAAGTGTCAACACGAACTCTACAGACAGTGCCACAGCTAGACAAAATATCCACCGACACAGTATTTGAAAGTACTTTTTCTTTATGTACTCCAGTGATAATACTCCAAAAGGAGATCATTCTTCATGTGCCCTCAGGCAAAATCCAAGCCACACCATACAGACACTGAAAAACTGTGACTGAGAATATGAGAAGACAGAAACAGGATGCTTTAGAATATGTGAAATAAATATATATATTTAATTGTTTTTTAAGCTTCTTATTGTACACTGTAAGAAAAAATCCTAATATAAGTATTTTACTGTGTATTTTACAGTTTTGTTCTGTTCTTCTACAATATCATGAAATTTACATAAATAGACTGTGATTTCACATTACAAATGTAAATTAACATAAAATCACTGTAATGTAATAAAACATAATTTTCTTGTTTTTTAAATGTATTTGTCTGTACATATGCATATTTAGATCTGTATCATGATTTCACAAATATTTGTCTGTTATTTGAAAGATTGAGCTGTTAAATTCAAATGTAATGCTATGGAAAAGTATATAAAATGATTCTTATAAACTTTTTTTATATCAAATGATTATTATTATTATTATTATTATTGCTATTTAGGGCGATCGTGGCTCATGAGTTCGCCTTGTAATCAGAAGGTTGCCGATTCGAGCCCCGGCTCAGACACTCTCGGTCGTTATGTCCTTGGTCAAGACACTTGACCTACTGGTGATGGCCAGAGGGGCCGATGGTGCGATATGGCAGCCTCGCCTCTGTCAGTCAGTCCCAGGGCATGCAATCCATTATTATTTAAACCAACTGTTAACTGTATATTTCTGTAAATTACGTATTATTATTAGTATTGCCACATTCATTGACCTTGTTTAAAGGTAATTTCATTGTTTAATCACATTAAAATGTTCCTAATTTAATGTTTAAAAGCACTTGGAAAAGGCAAAATCCCATGTAAAATTAGGGCAACAAACTGTATTGTCATTACTGAAAATAACCGTATTTTTATGAGAAAGTGATTTTCTGTTATTTTCTGGTATTATTTTGGCGCCCCAGCTGCTGGAATATTACTGTTTTTTTAAGATGTTTTTTCTAACAGTGTATTTGTTTGTGTGCATGTGTGTGAATGTTAAAATGCCAAATAAAATAAATATATGTGGAGATTTTCTAAACCAACCTTGCTGAGCTTTACATTCTATTATTTAAGAGGTTTTCAGTTTTTAATGTTCTCCTTTTATCATTTCTTTACTTTTGATGTTCTTGTGAAAGCACCTCAACATAAGTTACAGAGAACTCTATATAGCTGTCTTCACTCTATAATGGCGCCAAAGTGTATGTTAGGATTATCACTTTTTGTTTTTGAATACGCTTCCATCATTAAGGATTTGTCCTGTCGTATAATAACATTAACAAGCCAATAAAGAATTAGGTCAACCGAGTTTCACATCCCGCTGTCCCTTCTGTATAGTTCTTCTGTGATTTAGGCATTTTGTGCAGTACATCCAAGCCAAATATAATTTCAGCCTGTGTGCTTTGGCTTCATCCTGACACACCTTTTTTAATCTGGGAACCTAGCAGCTAGTCTCGCGACTTAGCCTCTGCAGGCAAATTCTCTCTCATTTTTTTCTTTTTTTAGAATCTTCTTACACTTCTTATTATGTCATTGAGTTTTTTCCTGCCTATCACAAAGTCTCAGGATCTTTGCAAACACATCTGAGATATTAATTGGGTGCTTCACCCAGTAGAATAAAATGCTAATGAATTTCTCTGTCAAGCAGAGTCCTCAAACACCAGATTTCTATTTAGACAAATAGGATAAAGTTGTCATTAGTCAGTGAGACGCACATATGCATCCATGTCTTGAATTCAAATAACAAGGCAAGAACAAGCTTTTAAAATATTTTCCCAAAATAGAGACCTGAAACAAATACATCCTGTTTGCTCAGACAGACGCCCATCATTCCAATGAAACACTCTCCCTCCTTCAGTGTTTACACTGTTGTCCTCAGTGCCCATGAAGGCTTTGTCCCATCTGAGATAAGAGATTTGTGACTGCTTCATCACAGTTCTAAACAGTGCGAGATAATGGCTGAATATTACCAACAGACTTTCCGCTTGTGGCAGCAAGGAGGTTGTAGATGTGGGATGAACCTGTTTCTGGAGGGAAGTGTTTTTTAGGCTGATAGAAGAAGAAAAAAGAAGGACAAATTAAATCTAATCGCGCTGGCACTTCATTGAGTTCCCCCTTGTTATCAGAATGCAGGAGCGCCGGGAGGGAGACAGTAAAGGAAAGTCCCTGTCGTGAGACAAAAAACAGGGACAAAGTCGTCTGAGCAGAAATGAGGTTTGGAAGAGTGGGGGCCCTGTGAACTCTTCCCCATGTGTGTCCTTCATGACAGATGCAGAGGCCCAACCACTGACAACATGTGAGGATGGGGAGGATGGGGAGGTTGTGGAGGGCGAAACATGTTGAATAAACACATTCAGTCCCGTGCTACCCCCATGATTTCCCCTCCAAATGAAAACCTCAGTTGATATACAATATAGATTCATCTGATAGCTCAGTTTATACTATGTGTTTATACATCAGGATAAATGTACCTTCTCTAGCCAAGGGATCGTGATGTTCTCTATCTCCAAACAAACATCCTTAGACTCTGCTACATGTTCCCCAGACCTCTAGGATATGTTGATAATGTTGTGAGATAGCTGAGACAGTGAGACAGCCCAAAGAGAAACAGTGATGAACTCTGGAAAAAAAAAAAAGGACAGCTTAACTCTAAACAGAGGCCACTACCTTAAAAAAAATGTTTTCACAAGCTGCAGAGTAGCTGAGCTTTCACGGTTTCATGAGTTCACCTCTCCACAAATAATTTCGGGACTGTCCTCGCACGTAAATACTCCACTGCAGTTACAGCAGAAAAACAGGAACTTTGGGATGATGATTTGCCCATGAAATCGATGGGGTTTCTTGTTTACGCTACTCTCCACCCACTCTTGTTTCCCAATATTGCCATGGTAACAAACCACCACTTGAGCTTCATATACACTTTTGCACACACACTGCATGAGGTAAATCTGCACTTGTTCCCTCTCAGCGTCTGCTTTCTTTCTCACTCTTTGCTCCTTCCGGGTTTCACATTTGTTTCATTTTCCCCAGTTAGTTCTATTTTTCGCTCAGTTTTTTTTTTTTATGCAGCATCAAAAAGCCCAAACTTTATACATAATTAATAGCCACAGATCATTAAATATATTTCAAAAGAGAGAGCCTAAATGGGCAGCTTGAGATTTCATTATTAAAATATTATATTATTTTAAAGCTTGAAATCATGTATAGTTAACAATTTTAAAGTCATTTGACTAAAAAGAACATACATATATATATATATATATATGTGTGTGTGTGTGTGTGTGTGTGTGTATATATATATATATATATATATATATATATATATATATATAATATATATAATTTTGTCTCTGGTATGTCTCCTTCAAAGCTACTTTTTGTAGCCTGTGTCAGAATTTGGCCCAGTCCCACAGCAGAAGTGGTGCCCTTCCCCCAAGCATTTTAGGAAAAACATTCACCATAGTTCTCTGTATGTGTGTCAGTGTGATGAATAAAGAACGGAAGCGGGGCAGAGGGTGACTTCACACTTAAACAGCCTGTTTACAAGTCATTTACAGAACGGCAGGAGGGGGGAGAGTCTCAAAGGAGTTTTCCCCCCAAAATTGAAAAAGCCACCTTTTAGAAATACACAATCAGAAAAAAACAACACAGCAAAAAGCTTTATCTGCAAATCTAGTAATGGTGAAACGTGAAAAGACTACAGAAAAACAGAGAAAAATAAGCAGAAAAGCTGAACTGGTTACACTATTGGAAAATTTAACAAAGGTGGAACAACAAACGATTACTGTACACGAGCAGATTTCCATGCAGTTCTTTTTATATTGCAGGAGACAATCTTTGAAAGATGACTCCATGGTAATAAGAATGAAAACTGCAAAGAAACCACTAAGCTTATTACATTGCAGAATTAGTATGCTCGAGGTAAAAAAGCAAAAGGGAAGCCCATAAATAAAAAATGGAGCAGTAGCAGTGACGACGGGAATGGTGACAGGGGAAGAGCACTGACTGAAGCTGGCTAAGATTTAAAGGCAGAAAGGATGCCTGATTATTTTCTCTTTTCCCCATGCACAGTCATGAATACACTCAGTACATAATTGCTCACAAAAATGTCTCTGCCAAAGCATTATGACAGTGCATTAAATGTCTGTATCTCAGCCTCAAACGCTTAAATCACACATAGTAGCATAAATGAAATGACGGCAGCTTGCACATGGGTTGAGTTACAATGTTTAAACTCAGTCTTCCTGTAATATTTTAACTTCTCTCAGGCAAACTGATGAAGGACATTTCCAATACAGTACCCTGAACTTCTGTGAGCATTACAGTATCCTCACACTTGTTTGCACTCTCATTATGTATGCATCAAGTACATTAACCAAGAGTTTTTACATTACAGCAAAACACAGGAGCATTGCTGCGTGAGGGTACTGCATATGCTTTTGTACAATAAGTAAGGAATCCTATATCGTCACAGGCTTATCAAACATTCTGTTTACTTTGGAGACCACAAATCTATCTGGATACACCCCAGGAGACTTTTGAGTTGTCATTTTTAAACATCACTCAGCTGCTTCCCCCAGGTTGAAAACAGTATTTATTTTTAATCAAAGCCTTTGTTATAACAGTAATGATGAAACTGCATGTGTCCTGCATTCTGAGTGTTGGCTGATCTGTCAAGAGAATCGGATGATCACAACTTTAGCGCTGCAGGGTAGTAACTGAAAGTGTGACAGCTGTGTTCCTGATGAACTGAGAAAATGTCAGCAAAAATGTGACTCGAGCAATTCACTCCTCCTTCCTCAATTAACTAAACACCCGCGAGCAATGACCAGCAGGAGAACGTTTTGGTTGTACTGGAAAACGATTAATGGGACATATGAAGAAATAAACTACCCAGTCCAGAGCAGATCTTTAGATGAATAGTGTTATCCCAGCATGGCATGACTTCACATACAAATGGCAAATTGCTACATTAATCACGATATCCGCTGTCTGGGCTAATCAGGGCCTGTAAGCAATAAGTTGTTGATGGTAAAAATTGGCAGCAGGTGATACTGTATTTCACTTCGGGCATCAAACCAAAGATCTGCACCGGTTTGCAAACCAAGATCGTTCACATCTGCACACCCAAGAGTCATTTTCAGTGAGATTGCATGCAAGTATCACTGCCTGCCACATGAAAGTGAGGATGTACTCTAGCCACTCTACAACCATCACGTAAAAAGGTGTTTTGTTCTTATCACAGTTGCACTAGGGGATTTGACAAAGGAGCAACAAATGCTTAGAGATGTTACAGAAAACTGTGGGCTCATGAAAGAAATGTCAGAGTGAGATTAGAGGTTTTTGTTGCAACTAAAATCTGATGAAGCGTATCGTGTATGATTTCCATCGATCTTCTATAAAGACATTGCCAGGTTTGACTGGACTCAGCTTCTTAAACCAGATGTCTGGATGCCTTCAGCCTTGGCAGTGATGCATTGACTTGCTGAAATTATCAACAACTTGTTTCTCCATTATGCTGGCTATTCCACCATCTGCATTTATTTCAGTCCCGAGCTGACTTCTCAGACGCAGTGAGGCTGCAGACAATACACACTTTTTCTGGGTACTTAACCATGGAGTATTTTTTTAGGACATCCTCTGAGGGTGATCAGCTTTTCCAGCAAGGCTGAAAGATTGACTCTGTATAGTGTGCTTAAGCCATTCTCATTTAAACACAAAAATGTAAGGTACTTTTCACTTCACATTCCACAGTGCTGAAACTCAGCATGGTTTTGCCCCAGTTGGATCTGACTGGCTGCATGTCCAGCATTCAGCCAGCACTGGAAGAGAAGGGTGGTGTTCAGTGTTGATGTGCATTGTTCTAGTTTCACCATGGATTGCCAAATTCATATCAGCTCCATCAGTTTCTTTCGCCCACATCGATGTTTTGGATCCCATAAGATTCATTTGTGATGCAGCCTGGGAGGAACCCAGACCACTGATTAGAGAATTTCTTCCACTGTCGAACCTTGTCTACATCGAGACATGCACATGGACACACACACACCCCTTTCCTGGCTTTTTGTTCATCTGCTATGATACCACATCACACATCTTGAATCCTGCAACCAGCTCTGCCTAATTACAGCAGACGGTCCCACTGCTCCCTTTGCTCCATGCTGGCTCCCCGCAGCACCAGGCTATACACAACAATCAAAACAAAGATCTGGCCTTTCAACACAGCAGCTAAAAGAAGCAGCACCCAACTCACAACATAAATTCTGCAGCACCAGAATCAAATTAGCCTTCCTAAGGAGGTACGCAACCCGGCGGTAATTAGCTCTCCCGCTAAATCTTTAAATCACCTAGTACTCAGGAAATCTATGTTAGGCTCAGCAGTTGTCTCATTACAACTAATCTACAGGGTGGACGCATTTCTATACAATAAAAATGGCACAACAGATGTCCTCCCTTACAACACAAGTGGCATTTCTGATAGATGTGGTCAAGGCATCAAGATATGCAAACAGCACTGTGAGGTTGGACCACCATGCAGCATCAGTACACACAGATTGGGAGTCTGGTTTTAGCAGGCCAGGGTGCCTTTCTGTCTGAAGCCAAGACAGACAATGTGGGTGAACCACAATGTAAAAGTGGAGCGTCTCTCCACACAAACCTCCTTTTCCGTGTGGTTTGTCATTCTCTTTCTCTTGCTCTGTCTTACAAGGCTTAAAAAAAACAACAGCTCAGTGGAACTGGGCTGAGTACAAGAAATAACAAATTCTTTGATCCTGAAAAGTTTTCTGTTTCTGCTCTACTCATCTATTATTACTGGGTATTGTATGAATATGTAAGACGTCTCGTGATATTATTAACAATAGATTACTTTGACAATTAGATAAAATTACAAGCATTCATCCATCCATCTTCATCCACTTTATCCGAGGCCGGGTTGCGGGGGCAGCAGCCTAAGCAGAGAAGCCCAGACCTCCCTCTCCCCAGCCGCCTCCTCCAGCTTATCCGGGGGAACACCAAGGCGTTCCCAGGCCAGCCGAGAGATATAATCTCTCCAGCGTGTCCTCCAGCCTCCTCCCGGTGGGACATGCCCAGAACACCTCACCCAGGAGGCATCCTTGTCAGATGCCCGAACCACCTCAGCTGACTCTTTTCGATGTGGAGTTAGCAGCGGCTCTACTCTGAGCCCCTCCCGGATGGCCGAACTTCTCACCTCCGAAGGTGGCCAGCCACCTTCGGAGGAAGCTCATTTCCGCCGCTTGTATCCGCGATCTTGTTCTTTCAGTCACTACCCACAGCTCGTGGCCATAGGTGAGGGTAGGGACGTAGATCGACCGGTAAATTGAGAGCTTCGCTTTTACACTCAGCTCCCTCTTCACCACGACTGACCGGTGCAGCGTCCGCATCACTACAGCCGCAGCCCCAATCCGTCTGTCGATCTCCGGCTCCCTTCTCCCATCACTCGGGAACAAGACCCCGAGACACTTGAACTCCTCCATTTGGGGCAGGAACTCAATTACAAGCATTTAAAGTAGAAAAATATTTCTTAGCTGGCAAAAGTAAAATAAACTGTGCAAAATGTCACATTTCAGGTAGAAATCACTATGTATTCAGTCAGTTTTCATAATGTCCTGAATGATCATTATCTGAAAAACATTCTGTTTTTACAGTGCTAACAGTGTCAACACAGGTTCCACAAAGATTACCTATTTTTTGCCACCTGAATTTCCTGAAACACTATCCTACATCCACTATTTCTCACTTGGGCAACTTACGTATTGCCTAATCTCTGTGTTCATACATTTTTCCAGCCCCAATCAGACATGGTTGTAAAGCAAACTGATCGGACTAAGAGCAGGCATACTCCCTGCACTGAATGCGCCACTCCTTCCATGACTTTTTGGGCTCAATAACATTCTTCTCAATCGTTATTTCAACTGGCAGTCAGTGCAGCAGAAAGGCTGGAGCAAAAAGGGGGCTGAGGTTGCTGGCAGACAAAAGCGATGCATTCTTTGTAACAGTTAACTTCTGGATTTAGAGACATTGCTCAGCGGTTAAGATATTTTAGGGCTGTGTATATATAGTATATGCATGCATGTCGTGAATGAAAAATTCAACATGTTGGCAGCTGCTTTCTTTCATTACAACACATGACCCTCATCATCCTGCCAAAATTGATTTGTGGCTGTTTGTATAGAATGTAGTCTTCTGATTACTGATTTTTGTTACCTGGCAAACTGTCACTCAGTGTCTACTTTCCGGTCTGGTGGCTTTTGATGGACAGCAGGGGACTGGATGGATGATTTAGCACAGATTTGCTTTGGAACAGTGTGAATATCGCAAGCAGATGATGCTTCCTGATGCCCAGCTTGTTTAGCGATGCCAACTGCCTTGCACATGTGCAGGGGGACCACGGACTGTGAGAACAGAAGGCCTGGCAGCCGTTAGCACAGTCAGCCTCGAGGTCTACCCCCCTTCCCACTCATTCGTCTCAAAAGAGACGAATGGCAAAGTGAATAATCGTCTCTATTTACAAAGGTTAAACAAAAATCTTCCTCTTGTGCCTGAATACAACACTGTAACAACGTGGCCGTGTAGACACCCTTAAAGGCCACACACCTGCAGTCTGACTTCACTCTGTTGATAATTTCCAACCATTCTTTCTTGAACGATCCAACCAGATAAGCCTGGGTCTGCTCAGACTGAGACCTACGAAGCTGCCTGTTTGTGTCACTCCAGGGGTGCTCAAGCATCCCCAGGCAAGCAGATGTGCTGCTCTCACCTGCTCTGATCCACATGTCACCACTCCACAGGGAAACAAGGGGAAGGGAAGAGGTGTAATTGGATCACAAAGAGGACACATAAGTGTGGGAAAGGGAGAAAGGAAGAGATAAGAAGTCTGATCATGGCAGAAAGAACAAGGACAGAGACAAACACAGAGACTCAGACAGGAAGAGTGATATCCCACTCCTCAGAGTCCGAGGATAGATGTTAGAAAAGGGATCAACAGCTGAATCCAGCTGCTGAGAATGAGCTTTGTTACAGCTGCCAGAGGCCGAGTGTCCCTCTGGAGACTCTCGGCTGTTTTCTTTGCGTCTCTCGCGCTCTCTACTTTCACTGTGCTCACACAGTCTTTCACAGAAACTTGGAAGCAGTGCTGAGAGGTCTGTCTCACCTGCAGCAGACAGTCTGGGTGACAGACTGTACTAATGAAATTTTGTGTCCCACAAGGGGGATATATAAGCCCATCTTCCTTCCTTGCCAGATGTGGGCAGGAAACCCCTCCAGTGAACTTTCATACCTCACAACTTCTGCTTTACAGCCAGCACTCCATGTGGTTGCATCACAGCACTGAGGTCTTGTAAACATTGCATACTCTTACCACTCAGCACTCACATAATGGACAGCAACCAGCAACAAATTTGGACTGTGTTTTGCAAAATATCACTGGCTGCTGCCCGTTTGTTTGGACATTAGACATTTGGGAAACCATGATATATTATGATGGGCATATTTTCCTGTGTTTAAAATGAAAATTTCTCCTAATAATTATTAATAGTTATGAATAAATTATAAATTAAATCTTTGCAGCTCTACAGTATAGTTAAATGCAGTAGTTGCACTTTAATCCTTAAATGCAGGGTTCCTTTCATGTTGTTTCACAGTTCGACGTGCGCACACCCACAGCTTTGGTTTTACACTAATGAACAGTATTTCCTCCCAGCTTCTGTATTCAACCATATAACATTAAATTTTCACCACAACCTTCTCCTCTTCCTGTGCTGTTGGACAGAAAGAGGCGGCAGATTTGATGATGGACGGCTAAGCACAATAAAATGCGTTCAGCTGTCTCGAGCAGAGCAACTTTGACCTGAACACCCACACTCTATCCAGATGTACATCAGTGTTTATGTTCGCTTCATTGCCCCTGCTAGGCCCAGGAGTAAGTGTTCGAGGAAGTATTACATTCACGAACACATTAAGTAGCACATCCAGTTTCCTGCAATTTTACCATTCCCTGAAAATACTGTTATACCACAGAGCCACAATGAAGCTCGGTAGTTAGCAGGAGGAAAAAGAAACAGAAAAGGGAGACCAAAAACAGAGTCAGCTTGCCTCAAGCTAAACCAGTCTCAGAGGAAGAAAAAGCCAGTCTGGTATTAAAACAGACAAGTGAGTATTTTGCTTGACAAAAACCATCTCCAGGAAAATGTCTGGTGAAAACTGATTACATGGTTTGTATACCAAAATATCCATATGAAACTGGCAGTTCCCCTCATTTTCATAGTTTACCTCACTTATTTTCAAAATGCTGCAGTGTCATTTGAATGTTTTTGGAAGAGCTTTAGTTGACAAGGTAGTTGTTATGAAAAATGTGTGATTGAGCAGGTGTCACGTTCAGTCACCAAATCATTACATTTTGCATTTTCGTTTTGTAAAGTTCAGTTTGGGTGAAATTCAAAATGAGTCATTTTTATGTTTCGATTTTTTATGAGTTGAAAATGTGGTCGCCGTTCAGCGGTAGCTGCTGAAACAGTGAGAGGAGAAACTTTTTATGGAGAAGGAGAGAGCTGCAATTTCAAAATACGAAATACTGAGGTTTACGTGCCACTTGCATTAGCCAACTTCATAGATTTACTGTCAGATATTAAATTTTCATTCAGTTTTTAATATGAAGTCAAAAGTATGCTATACTGAAAAGACTATAAAAAGCAAGGTCTAAATCATCAATGTAGGCTTTCCAGGGAGGAACCTAAACCAAAAGCACCATCCACAGTTTATCACTGAATACCTGAGTCTTCACTACACAACAAAGCATTTATTTAACAGCTAATAAAGAGCTGAGGACACTGGATTTGTATCACTGTTATTAGAACCTGCTTAGTCATTAGAAGGTAGGTGGTCATTGTAGTAGAAAGAAAACTGCGGAAACTGTGAGTGTGAGAAAAACACTAGAATCATTCATATGTTTTCTCAAGGGGAATTATGGGTATTTTTCCCTCACAGAGTGGTTTCTTTTATGTTGCCAGGAATGGAGTACTGATTCATAGTGCCACTTCACTGAGGTACCCCTTTCAACTAGGTTTTCTTTAAAGCATTCAATGTGAAATAATAGATATGTTTGAATGCTGCTTTATGTGGTATCTAAACTTAAAAAAAAGGCTCATAGTAGGTCTGCCCACGAGAAATCATAGGCAAAGAATAATACTCATAGATTAAATGTTTTTTGAAGGAAAGAGATTTTAAGAAACGGAAGCAAATTAGGCACCAAAAGAGCAGATAAATGCAAAAGTTTGAATACAGCTTCAAGAAAGAAATGGTCCTATCACAGAAAGCAGTGTTCGTCTCATGTTGCTAAGGGGTTTGCAGCAATAAAGCGGTCCATTCAGTCATGAACGTGGGGGAGGTGGCTTTAAAAATTAGTTCTGGCCTATCTTCACACCTAGGTAATGAGAAATGAAGTGAGATCAGATAAGAATTTAGCGTCTGCCGGACAAGCAGACAGACAAGGAAGCCCCCCTGCTTATGTCACCTCCGCTACTCATGCAAGCGCTTGTCAGGGTTCATTTCCCCCTCAGCTGCTCGGAGACCCCCTCTCGCCTTTCTGCTGGAGCCAGAACAACCCGAAAACAGACAGAGGGGCAATTCTTAGCAGAGACCCTCCAAATGAGCCAAAAGCCGCAATGATATGAGGCGTAAATTATTCCCCAGTGCAGGATTGTAACACAATCAACTGAAAACTTTCATTACTTATTACATATGTAAAAGCCAAGACAACCATGTGCCTCATTATGTTTAACAACGACTTATATTACTTATGTTATATTCTTCTTCCTCAATCAAAAGCCTCTGATTAACAGATGTGATAAAATGACGCAGAAGTAATAACTTTTTTCGTCTTATTACTTTCTTATTATTCAACAAGGTCTTCACACATTTGCATTAAAAAAATACACTTGTACAATGAAATGTAACAGTTCCTCTTGAGTGAATGCATGCTTGCAATCTGGAACGGAGATATAATATGAGGCAAGAGAGCATAATTTATAAAATGAAGTGTGGACTGTAGAAAGTTGCGTTGGTATTGTGGTTCCAGATATGGATTCGGATATGTGTTGTAGAGTTATATTGAACCTCGACACCATCCAGAAAACTTGTAAATTGGACACAGTTGGAAAACTAATAAAGGAGAATGGAATTAGTAACGCCTCATGAAACACATTCCATAATGCAGCTCATAGTTTTCAAGTGCTGTTTTTCATGTCGAATTTGATTTCCCCTCTCCAGGGTGACCTATTTTCTTTGCAGCAGATCTCATATATTGAATTACAAGAGTGATGCCTGTTAATAGGATTAAGCCCTTATTTTTTATTTATCTTTCCCCCCCACACACACATCTAATTATAAAGTCATCTGTAAAAGCATCTGATGTATGGTGAAAGTGACAAAAAATAATCACGCCACATGAGAATAGCCCTGAAACACCCATAGATGGGAAGAGGAGAGCGAAAAGGTAACGTGATAATCATAATGTCCATACTATAGGTTTTTTTTGGGGGGGTGGCTTTGTCTGTGAAAGATGGGTACACTGAGAATTTTATCTACAAAGAGAAAAGGCAGTCATCAGATGTCTTGCTGAGATGTTTGGATGTAGAACTGGCACCCTAAGTAAGAGCAGTCTGTTCTCACATGGGCCGCCAAACACACGTCTGCAACAACCAGTGAAGCCCAAGAGAGGCCAGAGAGCAGAGGCTTTGAAGAACTACTTCATACTTGGACTCAGTGGGACCCACAGATCAAGCATGTCATACTCTTAGGAACTGTCTGAGGGCAGGTAGTAAGCAGCCAATGCAGAGTAAAGACAAAACTCTGAAAATCGCTGGTTCAAAAGAAAACATGAAATCGTTTTTTCCTTAAACTTTTTTAATCAAACATGAACTCCAGCTCACACTGGAAACAGTGATCTTAGAGTTTCACAGTCCAAAACATACATTTTTTAATTACTCTTTGGTCAACTTTCCAATTTTCAAAATCAATTTCAGAACATTCCCCTTTCTCATTACACTTGCGGTCTTTTTGATTTATAAACTACCCACAAAAAGTCCTTGTAGCGCCTTAACTACATTTAAGTGTCACAGTATGACATTGTGTCTCCTTTCACCCCTCCCTCATCCACAGCAAAATCCTGGGCCAAGATCTCATCTGCTAGGCCGTCCATCTGGGCTGCACTCTATTTCCAACTCCTTGATCCATGCAGTACTGCTGTACACACTTGCAAAACAGAATCTCTATACTCGTAAAAAGAAACTCCAGCTTGCTGATGTGAGAAATGGCTTGAATGACACCTGATGTGCCTCATTTTCTCTTTGTAATTGCTGTCTTTTTATTAATAAATGACTAGTGGAAATTATTTTTTACCAGAAAAAAACACTGCATTTACATGGGGTGCTCTAATTTGTCTGAACTTTAATTCATCTTGTCGCTTATGGCCATTTTTTTCTCACGCTCAACAACCCTAATTAAGGTGCCTTTTGAGACTGAAGTGACATCTATTTCTTTGGATAAAGCCCTGAATTTGTCTCTGTCTGTGAATATGTGAAAAACTCCTTTGTGGCTCGGCTGACGGAGGACTTTGCACTGCCTCTGTTACCCTGGAAACCTTTTGAGAGGTGAAGGAGAGGACAGCCAAGGAGCAGATCATGTTGGCCTAAATTTGCAGGTAAATCCTCACTAAGGCTGTCCAGTTTAAACAGCTTTAGCATTAAATAATAACCCTCGATGAGGAAAAAAGGAGTTACTCTGACAAACTTCTATTTTATTTATCTAATAACTTTCCATTTGTCGCTCTCCACAGTTGCACCAAAGTCCAATGCAGACTCTTACATAAGCAAAGTGTTAAAGCGTGGGAGTGTTGATCAAATCAATCAATTCATAACCTTTTACTGAATTAAAACATTAAAAAATCCTACCTCTAGAATGCAGGTCCCCGGTGCTGTGTTCTCCTCGACAGACACGTTGTAGAAGTTTCTCTCAAAAACAGGCTCGTTGTCATTTATATCCTGAAGAAAGATGTTTACAACTGCAGTGGATGAAAGAGATGGCTTTCCTCCATCAGTGGCCACCACAGTTATACTGGGACTAGGGTTCTTTTCATAATCCAGCTGGGAGAGAGTGGTAATAATGCCAGTAATGGAATCTATACTGAACCAGCTGTAATAAGCACTTCCATCTTGTAGGATGCTGTAGCTTATGTCCCCATTTGGCCCCTGGTCTTTATCTCTAGCTGTTACCTGTAACACAAAGCTACCTGGAAACACCACTTCAGGAATGACCTGCCTGTACACTGGTTGGTCAAAGAGAGGAGGATTGTCATTGATGTCAATCACTTGGATAGTGAAGGAGGATTCAGCCCTGAGTGGAGGCATGCCAGAATCTGTCGCCATCACCCTCAGCTCATAGGTGTCTCTTTCCTCGCGGTCCAGAATCTGATCCACACAAATCAAATAGATTATGCTATCCTTAGTGGTCAGGGCAAACTTTCCATCACCTCCCTCTAGTGACACATTGACATTAGCATACTCTCCGTAGTCTGGGTCAGTGACTGAGATGCGGGCTACGTACTGGCCTGGCTGTGCCCCTTCTGAGATTCTGGGAGATCCGTCCTCACTGAGAAAGATGATGGTCATTGTAGGCTGGTTGTCATTGTAGTCTCTGACATGAATGGTGACAAAGGCATTGGTCACTTCTGGGTGAGTTGCGTTGTCTTGCGCCTGGACCACCAGCTCGTGAACCCTCCTCATCTCGAAGTCCAGTGGTTTGTTGAGGGTGATGATGCCAGTGCGAGAATCTATGACAAAGTAGCGATCTGGGTCGCTTTGTCTCCTGTTAATTTCATATAGCACCATCCCATTATCGCCCTCATCAACATCTGTGGCAAACACCTGCAGGATGTTACTTCCTGGTTGAAGGTTTTCAGATATTATAGCATGGTAGCGGCTCTGGTTAAAAACAGGAGCGTTGTCATTAATATCTTGCACAGTAATATCTAACGTCATCTGATCAGTTCTTTTGGGGGACCCGCCATCAAAAGCCTCCAAAGATAAAGTATAGGTGGATCTTTTCTCTCTGTCTAGAATGGTATTGACCACCAAATCCAGATAGAGAACTTCATTGCTTCCTCTCCTGGTTTCCAAGGTGAACACCTGGCCAACATTTCCATCCTTGATAAGGTAACCCTGTGTCGTAAGCTGCCCTTTATCACTATCCACAGCTGGCTCGAGAGGAAACCTAGTGCCGATAGCTGTCTGTTCAGGAATTTTAAAAGTGGCTTGCTTTCTGGGGAACTTTGGAGCGTGGTCATTTATATCATTCACCTTGATGGTCACCTCTACTGTCACACCTGTCATGGTAACTGCAATGAAGTTGTACCTATCCCTTAATTCTCTATCCAGAACTTTGGCAGTTTTAATAATGCCTGTGCTTTCATCTATATCCAAATCACTCCCTACTCCTGTGCCCTCATGGTCTGAAATGAAGTACAAGGATGCTGTTACGCCAGGGGGGAGTCCTGCACTGATGTCACCTACAATTGTACCTGCTGGTTGCTCCTCATCTAGCTGTAGCTCAAGGGTTCCCAAGACCACAGGTGAGTGGACTGCTATAAGCTCCAAGACCACATATACTATTAGCACTATCCTTTGGCTCCACCAACCCTCACGATGCAAAGAATCCATTACAGACTTCCCAAAACCCTTGGCAGCAGTCTTCATTTTGGCCCCTTCGTTTTAAACCTAGAGACACACAGAGAGGAAAGGCTGAGCAATATCAAAATATTGTTAAAAAAAAGTCAGAACAGCAGAAACTAAGTAAAGGTGTAATATTTTTATAGTAAGGTAGTTTAAGACACCTAGGTAGCCTACATGCCTTAAACACTTTCCCATATGTTTTATTGACTTTGCTCCTACCCACACTATATACAACTGGCCAAGCACATAACATTTTCCTTCACTTCTTTTTCACCTAATAAGTCGACACCTTGTTTCTCCCATATACCAGAGAGCTCCCCTTTGCTAAAGAAACATCAAAGCCACAGGCCACAGCAAACCACTTCAGACAGGGAGTCTTTAGCTGTTGCTCTGCAGCTTTAATTAAAAGGGTGCGAGAATCAGTTTTGCCAGGCTACCCCGTGTGTTTGCCATAGCTGTTCGCCTTTGTATAAGTCTGGGAGGTGAAGTCCTGGATTTAATATTTACCACCACATTTATCTTTCGTGGAATGAGGAATTTTAAAACAATCCCCCCAAGAACCCTTTCAAATAACTCTCCTTAGGCAAACATATTGAGTTTATGAGAGGTAAGAGTGTGAGTGTTAAATCAAGGGGAAAAAATATTGAAACACTGATATTTAAAAGCAGCAAGGGTATTAGGATTTCTTGCATAAACAATAGGCACACTCTGGCAAAGGATCCACACCACTGCAGAGGAAATGTAATTGAGACTGAGAGACACTGTGGAGCAATGTGGAAATGTTTCAACAAGACTGTCACCATCTGCAGAATAATCCAAAACCACCAAGTGTCTGGCTCAAAGAAAATTATTGTGTCGTTTTCATTACATAAAAAGACAGGCTTCCAATTGTCTGTGGTTCTGTGTAATAGGTCTAATTCATAATGACTTTAACTTCCTGGTTAAGTACATTTTGCTTTAATTTAAAGAAAATATATACAGAAGTGCATCAATATTTGAAGGGCTGGCTCTCTGTAAAAAGCTCTTTAAGGCTCCCCCCAGTGGATTAATGGATACCTGCAAGGAAACATTCAAAGACATCTGCGCATCTGTGTGTGAGCATGTGCCTGTGCGTGTGTGTGTGTGTGTGTGGACTAACTGCCTTCCTGAATGCTGTGTGGCGATCTGTCTTAGCCACAGTGGTAACAGTGTATTTGAGTGACAGAGCAGTACTGCAGAATTGAAGGGCTCCATGCAGTCTACCTCTTTCCCTTTTTCTGGCTCTGCAGCATTGTAATTGAGGTCTGCTGGAAGTTGGCCATGAGCACACAAGATTCCAGGGCTAATTTCAGTCTGCCGTGATTCAGAGCCCACAACACTGAAGATGCTAACTTTTAACGTCATAAATTGCTTTGAATTTAGTGTGAGTAGCGAGAAACCTTGTATCACATCTTGTTTTGAAATATGGCATGAGAATGTGTCCTGTTTGCATCTGCTGTGTTACCGGTCCAAGATGATTCAATGGTTTAGGCATAAAAAGGAATTCTGAGCCAATTTGCTCCATTAATCTCTAATTCTTATTGCTTTCACAGAGACCATAATAATTGCAAATGACAAAACCATAAAAGGCGAGCGCTACAAATTCACCATTACATAGTACAGTTTGGGTTGTTTTCTGAGTGCTGTTCTTGGCAAAAAACATAAGCACATCCATGACAGGCTGAAAATCTTGACAGCACTTGAACTTTAAAGCCTCAGTACTGATTTACTTTACTAAAACACTGGGGATGAACTTTTACAAAGCTCCCTCCAGTGCACAAAGGATAGCTTTTCAAGGCCAGACTCCCTGACCAAATACCACAACTGAAATAATGCAGTTTCTGGTTGAGCTACAGTGGAGGACCTCTGCAGAGCAGCGCAGCCTAATGGATATAACATACACACAGTTGGGTAAGCTAATTGAACAATACCAGGTAAAGCGGGGCACGTGGTTTCAAAAGATTCAGTGTGAGATTAAAGAGAAATCTATGCAGACTAAAGCTAAGATGTTAGCCTAATATATAATTGCTGTTGCCCACCCACGCAGCTATCACTGAGTTTCATACCTGTTCCTAAATAGCCAGTGAGAAGTCACATGTGTCAAGCTTTGGGAAAGAAAACTCTTCAAAGAGGCTGCTGATGGTTAAAAGCTGTTGCATTAAGTAAGCCAATCCGATTGTGGTTTGGATTCAAGCATTTTTCTTGCATAATTGTCCTAGAACGTGACTCTCTTCTTCTGGTAGTTAAATACTGTTAATGGCTTTTGCAAAGATGACGCAACCGCTGGTGGATTAATCCCATGTTCTCTGAACAAAGACACTAAAATGTTTACTTTGCACGAGCTTCACTATTTTTTTTTTCTCTAAAACTGGCATGTGTGTGTAATATATCACGCACACCTCAGTGTTAGCTGAAACTGTAGCATTGACCCAGTTTCTTTTGAATCCTTTAAACCAAGTCGAACGACCGAATCGGTAGTTCGTGGGATTTACATACAGAATGAAAATCTCTGTTGGAATAAACTAGATATCATTGTGAACACTTTGGTAGCATGACTGAAATCTGCATCAAAATCCCTGGCAGCCTTGAATGCTGGGAACATCAGGGCAGCACTTTTTCCCCTCCACTGTAGTCTAAATCGTGTTTGGCAAAATGTATTGGATATTAACGTCTAATAGCTGAAAATACTTGGGCTTATTTATATCTGGCTTTACAGTTTTGGGTGAAGTATGAGGTCTATTTGTCTTTCTCTGCTGCTATGAAGACAAGTAGGCCTTTGGTTTGGTGACTACTACAACAAACAGTATCTAAACAAACACTACTGCTGCCTCCCTCCATGAGCCATAACCAACATTACATAGAACAATGCCAACACTCTCATGAAAATATAATTCTTAGCAATGCAAAGTAAAAGACACTTAAAAAAAAAAGGAGAATTAAAACAGTGGATTTACCACAGATCATCCTGCCAAGTCATATCATTTCATCTGAGAATTTATACATATGTTTTGAATAGAGAATGCCTCCCAATTGCCACTAACTGAACAACTGTCAAACATTGGCCTCAAGCAAATGTCTTAATCACAGACAACATCGGAGATAGCTTCTTGTGAGTAAATAATGTGCTAACTGGAAATACATTATTGGTTAAAAATCGCCCTCCATCAAACAAAAGTTTAGCAAATTACCCCCAAAATAAAGCAGGCTACTACTTCATTAACACAACCAAAAAACCTATGTAACACTAACAAACCAAGAGGGACAGCTATAGTGACAGACTGCGTAAAATGAGCTTCTAATTCCATGTCACGAGTCTAGTTACTCACAGAAAACGTCTGTGGTTTCAAGAACACGCCAGCCTGCTTGGGGCTCGATGGAGCCATAATGGAAACCACAGACAGAAATGCAGATTGACTGGACATGAGGATGGCAAGCTTAGCTCAAAGCAAACTACAATGCTCTGAATGTTTGCCAGACTAAGTGCCACATTTCTGTACCTTGCATTACTCTTTGATACTTAAGTCGTTGGGTATGTAGTCTTAAAAAGCCCTTGAAAAATCATCACAGGCCCTTCCTGACAATAACAAACATCACATTGGGAAAGCCCACAAGCTACATTTTTTTCACTGTGAACCCTTCAGTAAAAGGTTCTGAGGGTCCGTGACAAAAGGGATCATCTCTTTCCCACAACAAGAGCAGCATGGGTTGGTTCAGCTGTTTGTGTAAGATATTCAGGATAAAAAACACACACACCTAATATCTTTGAAGATGACACTGCCTGACATTGCACTGGCAGTGCTAGTGATTGCATCATTAAAAACAGATGTGTATCGTGTTACAGTAGCAAGGGTGCAAGGAGCAGCAACAGTACTACAAACTAAGGTAAAAGTTTTCCTGACACACATTTTCTGATTATAAAAAGGGCAGGTCTCATTGGGAGTTTTTAAATCTGGGGGTGTCCAGATTGACATTCTTGCTTTCGCATTGATGCAACTTTTTTTTTTAAATGACAGGGACTGGTCATAAATGTTGAAATGAACTTTGGAGGCGACAGCTTTCTGGCAAAGTGCCCTCAGACGCAATAGCTGATTTACACTCAGCTTGTTTGAGTGATGATTGAACTGCAAAAAGATGAGCAAAACCACAGTCGGGCAATTTTCAGAATGTGCAAGGCAGTGAGAAACTTTATGGTTAGATTGCATGAAACATATCATGTGCTTTTCTTTTCTTTTTTCAGGAATCTGCACACTATAGTGCAGATAGCATCAGCAACATCATACGCACACCACAGAGACAAGACTAGTGAAAGGATTGCTTCATCCAGTGCACCAAAGGGAATATGACATAATTCTTGGACTCTTATAAACGCCACAGAGGTCCAAGCTGTGGTTTTATCCACAAGTGGTGCATCTTTCGCTTGTTTTTTCTGCAAGTTTAGATTTTAACTCAAGTCTGAAACATGGCACGCACTGCAAAGATGTGCTGGAACAGACAAAGTGTTAGAAATGACCCTATCATACAAACAAACAGCCTCACAACTAACCATGCACAAAAATGAATGAAACAGACTCAGCTCTGGTGAATGAGCCTCATAAAATCATACAAGTGTTAGGGTTTTTCAAACTGATGACTGGTAGTGGAAAAATAGAAAAAAGAAAAAAGAAACAAAACCTGGGCTGCACCATGGCAACCATCACACAGACAACTGCATGGCGGTGGATCCCAGTGACTTAATTGGCTTAATAATGAAAAGATATGAAAACCTTTTGTGGTTAATGATGTGAGTAATCACTGAGCAGCTATAGGTCCAGCCGTGCGGCTACAGCAGCACTCGGAGGACTATACAATAACTGCATATAGGTTTCCCAATTTCAGAGGAATGTCTTGGTCTCAGGGGGACTTTAACAAGGTGCGATTTAACAAACTGTTAAATGTTTTGTCAGCTCTTCAAAGTCTACCCGCTCAAAGTATACGTAGTATTTTTTTTTTTTAACTTACTGCTATAGAGTTGAAAAACTGCCAAATTATCCATCCATATGATCGACCATTGCATGAAAGAAGATTAAGTAGCCTAAATTAGCCACATTGCATATTGACTGATTGTAGAAATACTCTATTAAAATGATACGTACACGAGCTGTTTTAATTTTTACTTTCTTTCATTTGTTTTTAATTAATTAAAACTTTTTAATGCTTCAGGCGAGTCTGCATAAATGCAACGGAGCGCGCTGATGCATTGGTCTGCTAAAACAGTAAGTAACAGGCAATTGCTTTGCATACATCCCTCCACTAAAATCCTTTTCTAAAGCAACGTGATTAGTAACGCGTTGTTAACAATAGATAAGTGAAAGGGAGTAAAGTGTGCTTAGAGATAAACACTGATGAATAACTTCAACATCAGGCTGGTTACTTGTGGCGCTGGAAGGTCTGCGCAGTCCAGCTTTGATGGATACTCACATTCATTTGTTCCTTTCCGGTGTTTAAAGATGATAACTTGCGCTTCCAGATGTACAAATTCCTCTCACTGTTCCCTTATGAAGACGAAGTACAGAGTTACATCCATCCCAGGAAAAAAGGCATTATCCCCGCGGCACACTTTGTTTCTTTGCTAAATTCCTATTCAGGTCTCTTCGATTTCTTATCAGACGAAATGATTAAAAAGAAAGAAGCAAACTTGGTCTCTTTGTAAAAACTTTCCTTTCGTCTTATCGGCATCCACTGCCCGCCTGTCTGGGCTCACACACACTGCTGCAGCACGCTAAGTGAAACCAAACGATGTGGGGGCCGAGCGGTGAACGTCCGTCTCCAAAATCGAATTTCTTCAACACGTGACGGAGTGCAGCCTCCTGCTCCTCTCCTCTTTCTGCTGCTGCTGTGATTACCACAAGGAGCCACACCGACTGCAGAGAGGCAGGTCAGGTTATTGCTGAACTTTGGTGCCACCATCCTATGCGAAAGGGAAGTGTAAATCAGATACAAAGCTCGCTGTGCTCTGCTCATCTGAAGAGTTAAACTGTAAAAGAAATCGCACAGAAATCTCTGCTTTGCTGACATGCATATGACGCATATGTCAGCACAGTACTTTTATAAATCCACTGATTTTTTTTTACACGTATATTTGTTAAAACAGCTGAATAATTTCACCAAATAATACAACATACAAACTCATTTTAATCATCCCACTGCTGAAGTAAACTTTCAATCAGTATAAGATATAAACCCTTACATTCATCATATTCATTTACTTGTGCTTCCAGGCACAGTGAGGCTTGAAATGTATAATGTAAATCGGGCCTGGCTTTAGTGATTATGAATTATATCCACCTGAGCTACCTAACAAAACAACCTCGACACAGCCACTGGATCATAAGGAGATCTAGCCATCAGACAACATTTTCCTTCAGATGTTGGAAGTCAAGAAACCTCCTGGGGGTATTTTCCATCTAAGTCTAAAAAGGATACAATGCCTGTAACTTTTCCTCATATGTTGTGACTCTTTAAAGGAACATAGCTTACATCTTCAGTCAACCCCCAAGGGGAAGCTACACTTTTATCTCTCATGGTGCTGGAGCCATAACCCTGCTTCACTTTCTTGTCAATCACTAAAAGCTCTGAAAGTTATTAAACCCTTGTCACTTTGCATTTAGAGCTTATAAACATGAGAGGAGCAGAGAGTCCTTTTGTGTCTGTAGTTTTACTGAGAAACATCTGATGGAAATGGGATGAATGCCCCAATGTTTATTCATTTTTCTTCTTTGTCATTAAAGAAATGAATTTGAAAACTGAATTACCCCTGGCAAGACAAAATAAATTTTATTCATGATATACCTGTGAAGTGACAGTATAAAGGAGGCTTTATGAATAGTAATGAACTAGCTGCTTTGTTCTGTTTGCACTGATTAAGAAAAAGAGAGATTATCAAAAAGAATAAACAAAAAAGCTTGGTCACTCTCACCGTGTTCATTTTTTTTAATTGCGGCTAAAACTTTCTTTCCTCCAGCCAACCTCGTTATGCCTCCCCACTTTCTCTCTCTGAACTGCTTTTTCACCCAGTGGAATGAGTTCCAGTGCTGGCAGCTTCTCATTATGACTGTGACAGCACAGCAAGGGAGGCAACTCACACAGATATGCATATATTCACACTAATCGACAAGCTCAGATGGTTTTACTTCCACAGGGACAATCATCCATATTATCTACACTACCTGTCCCTATTTTAATGCCAGCCAGACAGAACAACTTAAAATGACATGGAGCTTGGCTCTGTTCTTTATGCCCTGGATGTAATTTCGAGTGCAAAGGATCAAAAGACAGATAAAAGTGGGAGTTAAATAGTATGCTGTGCACAAAATAATATTTGCAGTATGCATTAAAAGAAGTCAGCAGATGTAATAAGTATTGGTGTTCTTAGATAGCAGTATAGATAAATGTTTAGCAGAGCTGGAAAGAAAATAAAGTGTTTTGTTTATGTTTTATTTCCTTTCGTAGATAACATGTAGGGCTGTTTCATATCAATTCAAGTTGTTACTGACACTCTCACTATCTTCGCAGTTCCTCGTGCAGCATTATATTAAACAAAGTAAAATCCTTTACCTTATCAAGATTCATTTTTATTGCAAATATCCTTTTCTTTTTTTAACATAAATATATTAAAAAGCAAAGCCACAAAATCTGCCCAGTGACAAAGCAATGGATTGTCAAATATCCTGTTCGCATACTAATGACAAAATGTTCACTTGGCATCACTTGGCTTGCCTATTCCAACTTTGATAAATTATTAAAGATGAAAAGATGTACAGAAACTAGGAGCACAGATGTCAAACTGATGGATTTGTTTATGGTTTTGCAAACAACAATAAGCAGATTAGGTATTATACTGTGGATAAATCAAAACATGAGCGGAGCATCTGTTTTCCATCCAGCGTCGGTGCTTGAGTTCCATAAAAAAGTGCAGCCTAAGTTTACGTCGTTTTAAAGGCTCAGTCTGCATTAATTTTACCTATGCTCACCTCACACTTTAGTTTTTCAAGTCCGTTCACATGCATGAGATTGTCCAATTTATTTACTGTATAATGCATTGAGTTCAGTTCCTTGGTTTTAACTGACTTGACTGCCCTCACGAGTCACATAAGGCCATGAATAAAAAAAACAAGGTGCTGTAATGGTGGACAAATCTGCAATTCTACTTTGAGGTCAGGTGCTGTCCACATCAAGACGTTGTGGTCTTAGTCATTTTTCTGTGCTGCTTATTTTAGTGACATTTGACCGTGGATTAGAGGGAGTACCACAGCTTGGCTTCTTTAACCCTTGCAGAAAGACCATGAAAGAAATAATAAATAGATTGAGTTTAATCAAGATTAAAGGTAAGTGTGTGACATGCCACTCTTTCTCAGGAAATCATATCAGTAACTGCTTCTAACCTGATACACAAAATGTAAAAAAAAAAAAAAAAAAAAAAAATACATGTATTTGTGAAATAAAACATCATGGTGTTGCACCACAAGCAATTTTTCAGCTGCTACATTAAAACCATAATAAGACTCAGATGTCCTTGTATCTCCCTACCCTGTAATTCTCAATGTTTTGATGAAATATGATGTTTGTGAGATCTTTTCATTTAATTCTCAGTTTCCACAGATCATTGATGGCTGATTTGTGTTTTTTTTATTTATTTATTTGATCTCATAAAGTTTATATCGTGGCATTTGCAAGTGTGCCCTGGGTAACAAAAAAAGGCTTTGAATGCGTTTAATTTGGAAAACAAAATAACAAAAATGGGGATGACCTAATGAAGTTTTTGGTTAAAAAATGAAATAGGGGGAATAACAAGGTGATTAATTTAATAGTTTTTGTAGCATTCCACAGAACAAAAAGCTGAGGAAAAGATATATACACATCAAATACTGAACTTGTTAAGCCACTGAGGCGTGGATTATCTGAGCATGCTCACGTTCATTTCATTCTTTAAAAGTAATGGATTCATTTGTGATGCTTAAATGTAAATATTCTGTAATCCAGAACAAAATCCAGGACACAGACTTCACAATGCTGCTCTACCGGAACCCCATCTGGATCAAAACACAATGGAAGTTATGTCTGCAAGGTGAATAGTACAAAATGTTGGGGGTGAGGGGGTTGGGCACATATTTAAGCAGAGGCCTAATGACTTACGTTGAGACGAAACACTAACCAGAAGCAGTAGTGAACCATTTCCTCCAGACTGCTGTGCATTTCAGGAAATATGAGCTCCAGCGTGTTAAATGTCACCTTTTAAGTTACAGATGGGAAAAGTTCATATGAAACCTGCACAGTTCAAGATCAAGTCATAGAGTATCTAACGTTCCATGCTGTTTGGGTGTGTTTTCTTTTTTTGTATAGTGCATGCATTTATTACCCATATTGATATAGTGCATATTCTACGCTAGACTTACACTGCATGATCCTTTCCACAGGATACTGCATATTGAATGAGCATGTGGTTTTCATTTGGTTGATAAAGTTCCGGGAATACCTACCTCTTTGTCATCTTCTGGTTAATAGTGAAGATATTTTATAGATTTCATGTCTCCACAAATTGCCATAATAAATTGTTCATGAAACGAAAAATCCTTGTGATGCTCTGACACAGAAATGAAGGGCTTACAAAGAAAGAGATTTACTCTCAAGTTCTTCACTGTGATTACTGAACAATGTGAGTAAGCATCTGTAAAACTTAATGTTGCATTTGCTTTACTCAGAACTAATATCTGGTTCCTTTTTTTCCCCAACAGATGCATTTAAAACATGAAAGGGATTGATATAGCCCTGTGTACAGTATATATTTGAAAGAGCAGCCTGTAGAGGTGATCCTACTTTCACTTTGCTGTTACTGGGTCAAATCTCCCTGTGATGCCAGCTTAAAAACTTTATTATTTTGTGTCTGAGCATAGCTGTTTATAAAAACGACCATCTTAGTGGTTAAATTAGTTTTTCCTTCTGAATTGTTAACTACAGTCTCATTGACAACATTGTAACCAACAAAAAAGGCAAAGATAGTATAATTGGTGTGTTAACTCCAAAAAAGTGCAGTCTCATCCAGGAGGCAGCGCATAATTCTGTCGGGGTCATCCTGTTCCTCAATAGTCGGTGCTGTTTCTAGGAAAGTTGTATTTTCCTTAGAAAATACAAGGTGTGAATGTGAGAATACATAAATACAAAACAGAGCTCTGCTGACAAAGAGCCTGCCTGAATTGTATGTGTGGATTTAAGAGCTTAAGTCTCACTAACCACAACAACTTTTGCAACAAAGCCTGTATGTTGTCTGAGACTTATCTTATTTTATCCTAGCGGACAAACTTTTAAAAACCTGCTTCTGGCTTAGTATTGTTGTTTATACCTGTCGCCAATCCTAACTGATTGAACTCAGATTATCTTTGTTTCTTGTTAAGACAAAAATCTAATTTAAGATAAAGTGAAGGTTTCGAGGCCAAAAGGCTATCTTAACTCTCAAAGATAAATGAGGTCTGACAGTAAATAATTTCCAGTGTTTCAGATCCTTTTTAATGTGTTTTAAGTATTCCTATGGTCTTGAATATTTGTGACTATGGTGTGTAATGACTCTCACAAAATATCATTTATTCATGTCATGGTATTTTACTCCTTTGGTTTAATCTGGTGAGTTTAATCACTGTTAAACATGGTAAATAGATTTGTCTCTGTTGTCCTGGTTCTTGACAAATAACCGGTTTAATGAACTGTACAAAGAAATAAAGCTAATGAGAATTAATTTCCATTTGAAGTCTTTGAAAACAGCCTCAGGGCGAGGAGAAATATACTGAATTAGAGGGTAAATTGATAAAACTAGCATTTTCCCTCAGGCAATGCAGAAATGATATCTTCTTGTAACTGCAACAGTGAATCTTAACAATTTTAAAAAGCTCTACCAGGCATTAGTGTCTGCATGTCTGCAAAAAAGGAGGATGCAGCTGTAATGGCATTTGGAAATTACACTTTACATGCTGTATATATAGTGTGACTTATTTTTAGACCTATAGTTCATTAACAGTAAACATACAATATAATAATCTCTAATAATCTTTATTTCTAAACACTATACAGAACTTCAGTCTTCTTAACAGCAGTCTGGCTTATAACAGTGCCACCCAATTCGGTAATGAATGCTTTCTAATTAATACACTATCCATCACAGAGTCCAACATGTCGTTCTCCTGCAGGACAAAATTCCTGAGACATTGTAGGGAGTCTAACTGATTCTGATGGAGATCACTTTTATTCTCCAGGAATGCATTGTGTTGTGGAGGAAAGGAATGCACAGCTTTGAGAGAGATGCCCTGGAATTCTCAAAACAATTAAATTGCTCAAGCAAAAATTTCTTTGAGGCAAAAAAAAAGTCCTAGCGAGGGAAAAAAGCCTCTAATCCCATTACTCTGCACTTCACAATGCTGTCAGTTGAGAAAGTAATGTTGTTGACTCTACTTGGTTTGTCATTTTGAAGCACGCCATTGCAATGAGTGGCACTGAAGTGAACAATCGCTGTCAGGGTCAGCACAGAGCAACCTGGGCAAATTCCTTCATCGTTTCACCATGGCAGCCTTACTCAACTCTGCTATAACTGCATGTTTTCACAATATTGTCAGAACATTACTTAAAAAAAGAGTGTTCATTAAAACCATCAAATAGATGGAGTGACAGGATAAACTCAAATAATATATAACCGTGGAAACTATTTTCCTTTTCCATGAGTCAGTGGATGCAATCATTTACTTTGGCACATGCGAGGCTTTCGGTTGGTTCCACAGGAAACATGAATGACCCACACCCTCCTATCAATACTAAATATATTCCTATTTTTATGGCAGCTGGGGCAAAAGTCATCTCATTTCACAACTTGCCAAAGTACCTCTGAAAAATGCTATGTTCCTGATGGCTTGAGCACGATTTTTCTCATTAAAGATATAATCAGTGGTTACGCTTTCAAAAAGGACATATGTGTAAAGAATGTTGTTTTGCCGGTTATGCAGTCGGGGTTAAGGCATCAGCCCTCGAGGCTGGCAGCTTCACCAACAATTTGTCTAAGGGTCACATGATCCATATGGTCGTGCTCATGAGCAAACATTTACATAACAAGAAACAGAGCTGGATGGTTGCAAATTGTAAACAGTTACTCATGGAGATGCAAATACAAAACAGCTTTCTGGAAGTAGTGCATCAACCAATTCGAAACATAAAACTAAAGATTTAGATTTTTTTTTCCTGGCTCTTTATGTTTGAAAAACTAGAAATTAATCTTGCCAACAGTAATATGGATACTTTAGGTGTTCTTGTAATTTTGTGGGGTTGCAAATAAGAAAGCTGCCTTGCGGTAATGTCCGTGGTCATTTCCTTTATTTTTGTAATGACAGTGGCTGTTTTCCTGCATAATTAAAATAGATGCTTATGAAGATCTTGGCATCCGTAGACTCACTGCCAGGTGCAGAGCTAAAGATGGGAGACCTATTATCATCACCATTAGGCTATGAGGAGAAACCCCAATAGGACTATGAAATAGACAGTCGAGTGTAACTGGCCATTTGTCTGCATAAGTGCACTGGAATTACGCAGCTCTCTGGATAATTAAGAAATGGACATTTCACATTAGCTATTAGCAACTATAATGGAAAGCATCTGATTCTGTTTGAAATCCATCATGGTGAACTATATTTATCCTCAGGTGTTTTTTCCTTTCCTTGTCAGTGTTATGGGTGCTTATGGGTTTTTTGCCTGAGTTTTGAGTTTACACATTAATATTTTGATTTTTTTTTTTTTTTATGTAGCCGATATTCCCTGTTTGACTTCTTTATTATAATATTTGCAGCTAATTATTTTGTTTTCAACTTTTTGAAAACTAACTGGTTAGAGTTGTGGTTTTATATTCAATCCCTTGAGATTCAATTTATGCTGCAACGCCTGTGTCTTCTTTTATCTTGCTGTTACTCTGCCTGTTATTACTTCCTGTTATATTTCATTTTTATTTAATTTTTACGTTCTCTTGTGTCTTCTAGTTTTGCTTGTCTGTGGTTGCCTTAATTAGTTTCAGTTGTGTGTATTTTCCCAGGTGTGTCTTCTTCCCTTGTTACCTTTTGTATATTTAAAGACCTAGTTGGTCAGTGTTCCTTGTCTGATTGTTTGTAGTCTTGGTGGTTCTGCCTCATGTTTGCCTCGTTTCAGATGTAGTATTTTAGGCTTCTGATAGGCTTCTGGATTCCAGCTGAATAAAGTTTTTTTTTCATGTTTGTTTGCAGGGAAGTATTTGTCTGCAACTTTGCAAAAATGCTTCTCTGGTTACTTTCCTTAACATTTAGAAAAGCAAATATCCACCAAATATAAATATTTATGGCGTGATTGAAAATTATGTGCCAAAACCTTATGCTGGAATTTTATCTGACACTTTAATGATCTATAGTAATAAATGCATATGTTTGATATATAATATAAAACAAATTACTCTCTGGGGATATCAGTTTCTTTGTCACAGGGGGAAATCCTTGAACTCAAGCATTATATTTTGCCATGGGCAGGTTCAGCTGCCAAATGTAGGAATTTTACCTTAATTTTAGACTTTGAGAATGTCAGAAATAAAGTGACATCAAAGAGCAATAACACAGCTGCGACCATGTACAGTACATCCATTTTCAAAGGTCCGGGTAACTGGTCAGCTATAATCTATGACTTTAAATCATCCTGCAAACTGCAATAGCATGCAGCATAGCCTGCACTGTAAAATAAGATCATCTTGGGAAACATAATATATGCCTGACATGAGTTTAGGAACAATGCTAAACAGTAAAGCTATAGAAATCCATGGCACGCTCAAGAAGAGGAATGGACAAATGTACAAAGGTGGCATGGAGTAAATCTTATATTTAAACGGCCCATGGGAGGATACATCAGTATGCCATGTTTCAGCGTTAGTCATGCACAGATGTTTAAGAAGAGAGCTGCTATGTTACTGTCAAAGCCATATGTGCTTTGGTCTGTACAAACACTATAATCAGTAGCACTTTATAAAGCAGCTGCAGAGCCCACAACTAAAAATACACAGTCAAGGTTGCAAATCAGAATTTATACCAGTATAATCACTTTAATACTGAACGAAATGATTTTATAACCTCAGATATCGAAAATAACCACATCCTGTTTTTGCCCTTTGATGATTCGCTGAGGTTTTAAACCCAAATCGTGTTCACGAAGCTCAGGGAAACGTGTTATTCTCAAACTCATCAGTTCAGGAAACTACAGCCAAAGCCTACAGCCTTATAACGAATGGTAGCACTGTCACAACAGATAAACCAGGGGTGTGATCACAGTGGTATGAAAGAAGTGAGAGACAGCCCATATCTTCTGCATGTTGAGGAGTTAAGGTCATAGACCAGGTCCCAGCGAATAGTTACAATTGTGATGCTGTTTTCTTTAAATTAAGCTGAAAGTATATATATATATGTATATATAGTTTGTATAATTCCAGAATTATACAAACTTTGCCATTTAAAACTTACCACAAGCTATTATAAAAACTTGATCATATCATTAATGACATTTAACCTCAAGCCTGAAATTTTAATTAACACAGCAAGAAGGAACAACTCTAAAGTAATGTTTTTGTAAGCACGGCTTACATTCAAATGATAACTTTCCCTGTGATCTCTACTGTGCCAAAAGATTGATTAATAATTAAAATATCTTGTGCTCACAGAAAAAAACCTCTGAGAGATTTATTTCTATCAGGCAGAACTGTTATGGCACATCTACTTACTGATGTGCAAGAAACCCCTATTAACTCTCCTCAGGTACCTGCTCGCACTGTAATGCACTATTCTACTCCCTTAGAGCTGGAATAAGGATGTCCTTGAACATGAAGGCAGAATTTAACAAGGGTGAAACTTTGCACTGACATCTTCTGTTATTTGATGTGTTTAGGTAAAGGCAAGACTTTAACATTAAGCCACCTTTAAGACTAAGCAGGAGAACAGACCAATAGCAGAATAACAGCAAAAGCAATGCAGAAATTAAAAATAGGGGCCCATTTCAATTTGGGGCTAAAACAATTGCATATCAAGGGTACTGATAAATGCTGATGAGTCTTAAAAAGTAGTGATATACAGAAAACAGAAGGCAGTAAAAAAAACAAAAACTTTTTTACTTTGATGTTCAGGACAAAATAATTTCATTCATTAAAATGGAAGATAAAAGGGTCACCGTGAGGGTACTTTACTGAACTTTGCTTCAGTGAAAGATCAGGCACAGACAGAAGAGGGGAAAATAACAGTGTATAATATCTACCAAAGTGTTTTTCTAATCACCACAGGGAACCTCCAGGAGAGGAAGACTCTCTCCACACCAGCTCAGATCTGGTATTAACATTGTATCCGCTATATCCACTCTATGGATATCTTCATGTCCATCCAGCATTAACTTTACGTGCACGCACTGGAGTCTGGTGCATTATGCATAAGCCCTGACAGAAAGCTTCTTGCCTTAATATTGTCTCTCGTTAGATTTTGCAGTCTGTGTGAAAAGTTTGTTCAGATGAGTTTTCAAAAGCAATATCAAGTTTGGCAATATCACTGGTTTGAGCAATAATCTCAGTGATTAGCTCAGTTAAACATTGCCACAAAATATGAACATAAATATGAAAGATGAACACCAGCTTCCAAAGTCTAAAATCTCTGCAGAAATAAGCACAATTTGTGGGCTTCATTAGCTGGCACATTTACTATATAACAAGGCATCTTTTCTGCAGTAAAGTAGATATTCAATATTCATTTTTTCCAGCTTGTTTTCTACTTTACATCTTAAAAAATATAAGACTCTTGCATGTTTTCGTTTGGTCTTCTAAATATTTCTTTCCACAGCATTATCACAGTAAAAAGCCCAGTGCAACAGGTGCGGGGATGGGAGGTTATAGGTTATGAAGTGTGTCATGGTAAATGTAAAACTGCTTGAACAAGCACCACATTGAGGCAACATATTTATAGAACATATTTATAGGTGCTTATTATGTAAAATATATGAAAAAGATTCCAACATTCTTGCCTCTCTATCACCAGCAGGGTCAGAATATGTGATATTTAGTGGTTCACACTCACCCATTTGGAAAAAACAACATTTTTCCCAATGTTTTCTATAAGCTTTATGCACACAGCACTGTTTTCAATCAGCTTGCTGAATAGTGACAACCCACAAGCCGGTGGCATATCCCAAGGCACCAAACCCAATCTGGGTGCAGCACAGTCTAAATTTAATAGGACATCAGAAAGCATCCTGTTTCTCCCTGTGGTGAGTGACTCCAAGGAACAGAAACATCTGAACCTTACGTGAGATGCTCTCCACATCTGGCACCCGTCCTGATTGTTTCAGGGGTGTGGGCATGCACCAGCAGCTGCAGCCAACCACTCCCAGATGTTTCTGATAGGCTGAGTGTCTAGCTGTTTGTTAAGCGTGAGGTGATCTTTGATCCTTTAACAGCGTTGGCTGCAGTGTTATTGTGAGGAGGGCCCAAGAAGCTCTGCGAGGCACACAGCGGAAGTGCTGCAACCTCACAGAAAGGCCTGTGGTTCACTGTGGTGAAAACAGGCATGGTAAAGTGGCTTCAGCTGTGGAAAAGAGCTCTTTGGAAACCACCCAGTATCTCTATCCAGATCCAATTGTGCTACTGGCATCGTAATAGAGGAAATCAACACAAGTATAGTCTATAACCTTGGAGGAGTAAAGTAGTCTTTAAGTGAGCTTTTATGTGAAAGAAATGGAAATCTCTGAAACTTCATAATAAATCTTAAAACCCTACAAAACCATCTCTGATATTATTTTCAGCAAAGTTGTGCTTTGCTCAGTTTCTGCATGTTTTTTTCTATCACTACTGAGTGGTGCAACACATGGTGGCAAAAGACCAATATTGTAAATTACCCCCTTTTTCCTCTTTTAAGAAGGCGTCTGTCCTGACATGATCACACATGGCTAAAACATCCTGCTCTAACATCCCAAGGCTATAAAGGCCCAACTATCCCTGTCAAAGTCATGTCAGGCTTTGTACACCCACCATTTGGATTCACAGAGATAGTATTTTAGGAAACGGTGCACTCCAGGCCAAAAATTCAAAAATAAACAGAACATTTGTGGAGAGGGAAGCTGTGCCACTCCTGCTTCCTCCCTCCAGTATAGCCTGGTTCCACTATAAGAGCACTTTAGCAACAGATCTCAACAGAATGGAACAGCAAATTGTGCATCATACACCATCCCATGAGGTCCACATATGTACCCCTTTTGATGTAAAAAGCATCTGTATTTTCTTACTGTCATCATATTTTAAACTTTTTGTGAATATTAACACTGATATTCAACAAGAGCAAAAAGAAATGCAACACTTGGGATCAGTTTTAAGTTCTCTCTTCATTAGTGTCTGACGTAGATGCCCTTTTCCAAAGCCTCTCCATCAATGGACAGCAGTCCTGGTGGTAGTGGAGCAAAAACTAAGCACTACATGGTACTGTATGAATAATATTATCAAATTTTAGGTTGCTATCTATCAACAGTGTGCCATAATCCCGGAAAACTTATTAAAATATTTCTTTAAGCCACTTCAAACTTACAGGAAATAGAATTACTGCCAACAAAGGTTTGTTTTGACCCTAAAAAAAGTCTCAGCAACCACAAGATTTCTCATTTCCACAGGTTCCAGTATGTGACTGAGCAATGAGAAGGGGAAAAAATCCAAGAAAACACAAAGTGATTAAGATCATTTCCATGGAGGATACAATTAAAGATGTTTAGAGTTTATGTCATTATTCTGACATTTAATTTTAAAAATATTGTTTCTAACATCAACATTCTTTTTACTTTATAATGAGACATTCACCATTATGTGCTTCCTTACGAGTCCCTGCTGTAAATTAATGCAAACTTTATTTGCACATGAAAAAAAACAACATTTCAAAGACTCTTTTTGCCTGTGGAGGCCGGTGGGTTACCTTTATCTTGCTGCATAATTTATGCTCAGTGTGAAAAGTTTCAAAGTTCTTTTTTGATTTGTTTGATTGTTTTTTATTAATTTGTTTTTGTAAAACAGTGTCAGCAGAATACTTAGCTCATTTTTCATTTTAATTCTATTTGTATTACCTGTCACTATTTAATATGCTTGCTCAATTATTAAGGTTATGTTTTGATTTCTTTTGCAATGTCTTGAAGGCATTTGTTGACTTAACATTCTGTTCAGTCTGTAGCTCCAAAAAAGCTGACAATCACTTTTTTGACAAGTTGCATCAGCCTGTAAGTATTACTTTATACATAAAAAATAAATAAACAAATTATAAAAGAGAGGTTTGGTCGTGGTTTTGCGCAAGATGGAAGATGATCCAGCAACTTCTGGTGTTTCGTAAATACTGAAAATTAAATGCTGTTCAATTTGAGTTTAAAATAATGGGCCTGTTTCCTTGACTGAGGGCACAAGTAAGTAAGAGCTCTATAATTCAGTTTAAAAAAATAAACAGTGTGCTGTAACACGTCATATCACATTCATCACAAAGCATCTGTGCCATCTTTGTGGTGTCTCACTTGAGTACATCAGTGAGTTGGAATCAAATCAGCTGGAGTAACACTGCAGAAAATAACAGGCTGCAAGTCATTCTGCAAGTCATTATTCGGTGCAAAAAATTCAAATTCTTAAACCAGGCAAAGGTGACCCCTGTTGGCCATGCAATTGAATAAAAAATTAAGCTTAAATATATTCGTGGGAACACAAGTTACACAAGATGTTATGCTGAAATTCCAGTTTGTGAAATATTACTATCCCATTCAAATTCATTCCACAAAAAAATAATAGCTGTCTTTCTCAACAATCATCAAAAACAGATGTGTGGTTTTGGAAATGCAGACTAGTGTTGTAAAACATATCATGTGTGATGTATAATGCTGCCTGTGTTATGAGGATGTCAGATATTCTGAGAAAGAATTGAGCTCAACCACCAGATGAACTGCTGGATGTTCTCTTTGCAAATCAAGAAGAATAGACGCTGAACAAGAGGGGAAGGCTGCAAACCAAACACCATGTGACAAAATAGGATATTCAGACCACATAGCTCGTTTTAACCTATATCACTGGTTACTTATCACATCAAAGTCAGCTTTTAGATCTGTTTAGGCTGCGTCTGCAAAAGTTTGCTGAGAGAATAACTGAGAAAAGGCACCACTGTGGTTAAAAACCAGATACACTTTAAATAGGATACAAATCTAAGCCACAACTATGTCTGCATGGCTCAGCAAAATGTGTGTTTTCCCTAACTTATTATGCTTTAGTTAAATATAAAAAACTAGAATAAAGGCTGTTGGAAACTGTGTATCTTGCAGGGGATTTGCAGCATTTGCAAAGCCGGAGAGTTCTTGGACCCCACAAGTTTAAGCAGCAGGTAGAGCTAGTCTGCATGGGGATTTGCAAACATGCATAAATGAAAAGGATGTAAAACTCATACACAGCATGAGGGCCAATCCCTCATAGGTCTCTCTACTTCTTCTTTGTAGTCCAGACTACACAAATCTTTCATTTCAACTATTTGAATTCAACCTGCCCACTTTCATGACTGGATTTTGCATGCTAGCAATGCTATGTGTTGACAACCACAAACACATGTGGATGGTGGAATGTGCAAGCACTAAATGGAGCAGAAAAAAAGGGGTTTCTATCTTTCTGCCTATCTTGAGTTTGTGTTTCTTGTGCAATGACAAAATCTCATCCTGAATACACCCACTGTAGTCAGAACCATCCTGGAAGGATCTTTATATCACTGACAGTATGTCTATCTGTGTGTCTATATACTAATTTTGTCAACTACAGTGTAATAACTGTGCAAGACTCAGAAGCATTACTGGTGTGAAGTAGACATCCAAATAAGACCAAGTCTGAAAAATGGCTGTGGTCTAAGAACTATTGCTGGTGTGATCCCAGTGCAAGATGACATCTGGGGAGGGATTAATCATTGATTGGTGACAGGCTTCATTATTGTAACATTCAATAATTCAAGCTTGAGCAAAATTCTGCAGATCGGATTAAAACTTGTAGCCTGTAAGAAAATGTGAATTACATGATTAAATTGGTGCCTGGTGGTATGAAGAGTTTTCTAGCTTTCTTAAATTCTTTAATATTTAAGCACCCCCCTCTCCCTCGCTCTATGTATATATATATATATATATATATATATATATATATATATATATATATATATATATATATACATATGTGTGTGTGTGTGTGTGTGTGTGTGTGTGTGTGTGTGTGTGACTTAAGGCAAAAGTGAAAGAACTGGATCAAAAGTGTTGTAGACCGGTGCCCTCTTGAATATTAAAATCTTGAATATTAAAAAATATTTCTAAGAGAGTTTTCACACCTAGCCGTCAAGCTAAAGGCAGACAGTATAAACGAATAAGCTAACTGGTTTTCTTACATGTTTAAGGGATGTAAAATGTCGCAAATTTTATGAAATGTGCATGTGCTTTATGTAAAAGACGGAGGAGACAAAATACATTTTGTTTGAAGTAACTTAAATGATAATGCGGAACTGAATTTCAGTAGCGAACGTTTCTGGTCGGATGACAATTCCGTTGTACCGCGTTCTGTTTACAGAGCAACGTGGGTGCTGTGACAACACTCACATGGCAGGATAGTGCATAAAAAACTCACGTCAGTGGTAATTGTTGTTTGTATATAACAAAATGGGTAAAAAGCGGCGCAACGACGAGTCTGCTGAGTCAGACACTCCGCGGAAAAAAGAAACGATTCCGGAGTTCAATGGGACAGTTTTTAAAGCCATGCTGAAGGACCCGACCACAGCCATGAAGGGTGAGTGATAGTATGTACAAATCATCAGCTTGAAGTCATAATATTGTGTTATGCATTCAGTCAACTATGCATTGTTTTATCGGCATCCCGCCTTTGCCCCCCTCCTTTTTTCGTCTGCAGGACTGGAGAAGTTTATATCGACCGCTAAGAAGTTGCCACGGTCCGACCTGTACGATGTGGTTGAAGGTTATATTAAAATCTCAATGGAGTGTGCAGAGATCTTCAAATTGCTCGAAGGAGAAAAACACGTAGAGAGTGAGGTAAGCTTTAGTTTCTCAGCGGACGGCTCTGGCCCGGCTCACTCTTTCTGAGGTTTCTGAGTTAAACTCTGATCGTGTTTCTGTACAGATGATGCTGATTTTTGGGAGCCTGGAGGCGATCCTTCTAAGGACAGCCAGTGACCTCTCCCATTTCAACATGGTCGGCAATGCCATTGTGAAGAAGACCGTTTTCAGCTACATGAAACTCCTGCAGGGGTCTTTCCGTTCAGCAAACCACAGGTTGATTTGTGGATTTCAGTGGAGCACAATGACACTCAGTTTAAAATCATTCTGGCCTCAAAACCAATGTTGTTTCCCTTTGAACACAGGTTTATCCGCCAGTGTCTCGGTCTTCTGTGCGCCTTGGTCACCCAGGGTCCAGAAGCTGCCAGAGAGGTCTTAAGTCACCTTCACATTAACAAATTTCTGTCTGGATTGGCAAAGATGAAGGATAAGCAGGTGCGATGCAGTATTTGTCCACAGGGTTTATGATGTGCATCAGATAAGTTGTATTCTGTAGATAAATCTTTTCTGGATATTATAATTTTACAGGGTAGACCTGATGTCCGCCAGGCTTTTATCCAGTTTGTGCTCTCTTTCGTGGTGTCTGGTGATAACGCAACAGTCGGACAAATATTAGAAATCAAAGGTAATATTTAGATATAAATTATAATTTATGCAGTGGACTGTCTGTGAGTAACATGTTCATTTGGTGTGTTAGAACTCCTGCCAGTGATCCTGAATACAGGTCTGAAGGAGGACCGGATGTCCACAGTCAACCTGATTTTGTCCACATTGAAAACTAAAGTAAGTACTAGTCCAGGACATTTGAGATCAGATCATGGATTTAGTAATAAGATGTATTCCTTTCTGTCTTTCTTTAGGTTGTTCTAAACAAAGCCATCAGTAAAACACAGAAAGTACGTTTCTTCACACCTGCTGTGTTGGCCAGCATCGCGTCACTGTATAAATGGAATGGGATTGCAGATGCAACCGTGGATGATGACAGAGTAGGTCGTTTGTTGTTTTGCTGTTTTGTGTCAAAAGAAACAAAGATTGTGTCAGGTCAGTTTACTTTAACATGTCCAAGTAACATTTTTATTTAATTACATGATATTTTTAAGACGTCGGAAAACACTGAGCTTTCTGGGATGACAGTCATCCGGGAACTCGCTCACAGTTTCCTTCTTGATCTGTGTTGCTCCCGTAAGCATGGTATCAGCTTTCATGATGTCAGCTTTGGCACAGCTGGCAGGTAAGTCATTAACATTCCAATTTCACATTGTCCTTTTCTGAGAACTTCTCATGTGGATCACTGGATTTTACCTCTTTGCAGGCCTGGTAACATTGTTTTGCTCCAGTTTTTGGTGGGGCTGAAACAGGCGACTGAGGATGAACTGGTGGCAGATCTTGTGGTGAATGTGCTGAAAGCTACCCCCGATATTTTGTCCAGATACTTCAAGGAGACTCAGTATGCATATGCTCCGCGCCTCAAAACTACTTGGCAAGACAATGTGAAGCTTCTTAAAAAGGTAACTGTTGGTGGTAAAGGTGTTAAGATAATATCTTATCAGTTTTAGATGGTAATCGTCACCTTTGCATTTCTATATCAGATCTACGAGGCCCAGCCAGAGATTTCCACAGTCTTTCAAACTCAGGAGGTCATCCCTCTGCCTCGCCTGCTCTCCATGGTGATGGTGATATCTCTTCCTCCAGTCTGCAACAAGAGCTTCTTCACACAGGGCCTTATTGTAAGTGACTGAGCCTCATAAAATAAACTTATTACTGCAGTAAAGATTGAAAACTTTTTTTTTGGCTTAAATGTGTCTTCTCTGATTTGACAGCTTGCCAATACAGCAGCACACCTTACAACCCTGTCGGTGGTCAATTTCATCTTGAAAAGAGCCAGTAAGAACATAGAGTATCTTTTGGATAAGTCTGTGTGGTGCAGCTCAGACCTATACACTGCTGAGATGATGGAGGATTTAGTGCAGCAGTACAGGGAGATGCTCGGCAAGGTAGGTTCAGGAAAGTGCCTTAATAAAAGCAAATGATCCACCTTTAAAGGCTCGAATCATTGTTCATGCTCTGTTCCAGATTTTGCCTGACATGACAAGCATAATTGAAAAGTGGCAGTCACTTAGCAAGAAAGAAAAAGCTGGCTCTGAAGAAAAAAAGGATAAAAGCGAAGGGGATGCTAAACTGACTAAATGCAAAGTGCCTGGTAGTAGCATTCACAGTACATGATTATTGTTTATTCCAATTAATCCTATTTTTAAAAAAACCCAAAAAGATCTGAGTTGATTGTCTTGTGTGCTTTATTTTGGAACAGCTGAAGATACAGCTGAGGTCATTCTGCTAAAGGCTCTGATTCTTCAGGTCATATGCCTTTACCAGAAAGTGGTGCCGCATCTGGTTAGTCAGTGCAAATTTGACTTCAGCAAGCTTTTAAAGGGTAATGTTTTTGGCATTATTAAGCTCCAACTTTTGCTTTTTTAAAGCTTATTTTTTCCAATAAATGTCTTTTGACACTGTTTTTTATCTGTCCAGGCATTGTGTCAGAGAAAGGAATAAAGGATGAAGTCCCCCCAGTTTTGCAGCACCACGTACTGCAGTTGGCCTTGGATCTTCCCGCAAGCAAATTCTCCTGGTTCCGTATGCAGGTAAGAGGGTTAAATTCTCTGATTTATTTTTATTTTTGGTTTAAAACACATTTATTCTAAATAGTTTTTCTGTGTTTACAGGGTGCTGCAGATAAAGATTCATCATCTGGAGAGAAATCGGTATTTTACCTGCTTCTCAAGATGTTTGTGAGCAGCAGCAGCAGCCACCTGAAAGCCTCCACACAGATGCTTGTTCTAAAAGTAAGGAGCATTTTGCCTTTTCCTCTGTGCTTTCAGTCTGCATTATATGAGACATACTGTATATATTTAGATATTTGAATTAGTGCTTATTTATTCAAGATTGGTCCACTTGTGCATGTTATATTTTTATATACGAGGGCATCATTCCTGGAGGGATTACATGTATGTATGTTAGCAGATATTTATCTTTTGTAGGGTACAGTTCAATCCTCCATTGAATTTTTTTTAAGTTAATGAAATCAGAGCAGCTTAAGCTAAAGTCTTTTAAGGATTTTATTTTAAGGTTTATATTCGTGTGGACAAATTTCCTCCAGCAGTACTGCTAAAGCAATTGGTGTCCTTTGTTGTATTTAGGTACTAAAGGACACTGGTGTGTTCGAGCACACCTGGACTGAGCTTGAGCTCTGGCTTGAACAGCTGGCCAGACTAGAGCCAAACCAGCAAGAAACTGTTATTCAGTTCTTGGAGCGGGTAAGTCTTCCAGTTTTTTTTTTTCCCTACTTTTCTACATAGCCGTCATATTGGAGGTTGGAAAAAATAAAGGTTTTAATCCTTATGCCTGATAATAAACTCTTAAAATCTGCCTCTTGCTCTAGGTGTTGGTTAAACTGGTGTGCAGTTCCTATGAATACACAGATAAAGTGGCCAGCCTGGTCCAGGAAGCAGGTTATCTGCAAGCGAATCTGAGTAGCCAGGAGGGTGACACAGCCAGTGTCCCAGTTTCTCACATAGATGGTAAGGATTTAAATGTGGAATCAACGCTGTATTCTTCAGGGCTCAAGTATGTCTGTGAATGTTTATGCTTTTTATTTTTTCATCTCAGATGTCATAGACATGCTCGATATCATTATGGAGGCCAGTGATGGTGAGTTGGAGGAGTTCGGCCCAGCTGTAAGTGAAGATCTCATCATGCAAACCTTCCCCTTCAGTGCCCTGGTACCCGCTACCCTGGAGGCCCGAAACAAGCTGCCAGCAGATAGTGGTAAAGGACCTCCGCCTCACTTGTGACAAAGAGTGAAATCACAAATTTGCAAAAAAAAAAAAAAAAAAATGAAAGCATGAAATTTGTTATGCAGTATAAGAAGTACAACTTTAAATATAGGGCCAGATTTACTAAACGGGACAAAATTGTATGTGAGTGCAATCACAGGCACAGTCAGTCCATTTCAATATCAAGCTCAAAAAATACGACATTTTCTCCACATTAAATATTGCTGTAATTAGTACTAAACTGTGTGTCGCAAACTTTAGGAACTTAATTTGCTTGATTTAAATATTCTTTGCCTATATTTTGCACTTTGAGAAAGAATCTCCAACAAACACATTTGCAACAAAATCTCGAGATTTTGATTGCAAATGTGATGAGATTGAGATGGGAACAAGAGTTCCCATCTCAATCCCATCACATGTAGGTAATATTGGCAATCACTGCGCTCTCTTTGTAAATACATTGTGGGTTTTTGTTGTTGTTGTTTTTAATGCCAAAACCCAGTTTAGTGAATCTGGCCCATAGCCTGTAATTAATGTTTAAAAAGACATTTACCCATTCTGTTCATGGACACTTTGATTGAAAAGTAAATGTACTGTGATCTATGATGTCTGTAACCATCTGTCTTTGTGTCTCTTAGGGATGGTATATGAATACTTGGCTGCAGTGCTCTCAGATGTGCTGCACTGTCAGAGAGAGCCGCTCCCTCTCTGTCTGGCTCTGCTGCAGTACGATAAAGAGTTTGTCTCCTCTGAATGCTTTACCTCTCCTCATTCAGCCATTGTATGTTTTCATCAGTATTACTCCAAGTGGCTACCACAGCAGTGCCGTGAAGAATTGGTGGGTTTTTAGTGATACAACGAGATTGCCTAACCAGACATGGTTAGACATAAATAAACTCTTGTTTATTTTGTTAGTTCCAGTCTTCTGAATGCCATGCAAAAGGATTATCAGATCAAACATCATACACTGCACTGATGAAAGCTGCCTACATCCAAGGTCCAGACACTTTGCTTAAGGATACCTTTAGGAAAAGTGCAGAAGAAGCTCTAGCTTCCTTTTCTCTGGCAGAGTTTCCAGTTGCAATCAAGCAGATATTACTCTACATCAGATCAACTGTGGAAAACTTTGGAACGGTAGGTGCGCAAAACAAGCCCCGTCCTCCTCACATTGTTGAATATGTAAACAGTGCATCATTTCCCTCTTCACAGTTCTCTAAAGACGTAGGAGCTTCCGTGTTGAGGACCTTGATGGAAATACTCGAAAAGATGGTGATCAAGCTCCAAGGCTTTCAGGAGGCAAAAAACTCTGAACTAGCTGTAGAGAAATCCCAAGAAGGGTCAGACCTCTTTCTGGAACTTAACCAGTCCTCCACGGTTGAAGTTAATATTCAGCAGGTTAGAAAAATGATGCGTTTACTGTGTTTTTTCAGACTTTGCAATATTCTCCTTTTTTGGAGTGAAGGATTTTTTTAATGAAACTCTCTTTCTTTAGATCCTTCTTTCAGCTCTTGGCTCCATCTTCAAGCATCCATATCTGGAGCAGTGGTTTCTGGCTCTGGAGCTATCTGCCATGCCTCCTCACTCTCTAAACCCTGTCAGACTTAAGCACTTGTGTTCACTGATGACAGATAATATTCTGGTCCTCCTGAAGCTCTGTGCCCCTGTTCTTCAAGAACTAAATCATCTAGAGCTTCTGAGGAGTTACATGGGAGCTTTAGAAAGAGCTGCTCTCCAGGAATTGGTGGGGAAGGGCTCTAAACCGGCAAAGAAACACTCCAGAACTTTCCAGGGCCTCCTGTCTCTGCACAACTACATGGATTCCAGTAATTTGAGGGAAGTTGTCTCCAAGTTGCTTCTCCTCCCACACAACAGCCTCATCTCCCCCAGTAGCAGTAAGGGGGCAAATTTTGAGCTCAGCATTTACGGTCAGGCAGCTCTACAGATCCTCACAGAGTGTAAATATACGGCCTCCCAGGACCATGGCACATTTCTGACACAGGCGCACCTCTTTGGTCTGGGCACTCTGCTGCTGTCCTGTTCCAAGCCTGCACTGGAGGCATTTTTGCTCCAGTTTCTATCCAGTGAGCCAAGCAGTGCAAAGCTCCTCCACACAGATGTGCTGTTGCACTGTCTCCAAAGACCACTCTCAGACTCCTTGGCTATCAGCTCTCTCCTGCTGCAGAACTGCTCCACTCACCGGCTCCGGTTTGAGATGTGGTGTCTTGAACCTGAAAACATGGAGAAGCTTTCTGACCAATCGGAAGCCTTCCTTCCACTGATTAATATGTACTTACGTGTGGCAAGCAGAGAGGACCCAGCCAGACCCAAAGATGGTACGTACTGAAACAAATAATTGTTACTGTTTTATCTCGTATTGCTATAGATATACTAATTGAGATATGCTTGGTTGCTGTTGTTTCATAGTGCAAAAAGACATTTTGAAAGCCTTGAAGCAAGTGTTACTCGCCAAGTTCTCCCAGTGTGTTCTGGGAAACCTGACAGAGGAGTCCGGAGCCCAGCTTACAGAAACTCTAGGCAGTTTGATAAAGCTCTCTGCAAACATCAAGGACATTAGGGATTTGATCAACAGTCTTCCCAGTGCTCTTCAAAATGTGGACAGTTTTGAAAGGTGAAATTTATAGTCGCACTACAAAACTACAAAAAAGAAATAAACGATCCTGTCAAAACTTATTTGATGAATATTCTTTGCTCTTTCAGATGGCAACTAGTAGATGTTATCAGTGACAAGCTGGCTGATTGCCCAGAAGAACAGGAAAAATGGAGGAAGTCTGTCGCCACTGCAGCTATCAAGTGTCTCATTGCCTCTTACAGTCACTCGAGAGATCAGGCTACTTCCCCATTAGAGCAGGAGCACAGCATCTTAAAAAGACTACAGCGAGTCCTAGTGGGTTTACTTCACGCATACATTTTGTAAGTTTTAAACTTTTTGCATTTCCTAACTTACTTTCTTTATACAGATATCCAAAGAAGACATCACTGCATCTGAGTGGAACAATTTTGTCAAAAATGGACTAAAGTAAGTTATCTATTTAAATCCATTTTGCTATTTAATGTTTCATAACTTTTGCTGACTGACTGTAAAATATTCTTAAATCTTTCAGATATCGCTACAGAGATCACCACTTCCTGAACACTCTGAGCAGCCTGTTGGAAGTGATGTATTGTGGCACTGAGGTTCAAAAGGACCTGATACCTTTACCCACTCTTTACACAATGATCTCCAGCCATTCTCTGTTCCTGCCCACCATGCTGGACTCTGAAGAGTCTAACAGCTGCCAGATTAAAGGTACAATGCAATAAAGATTTTTTTTTTTTTTAAAGATTCCAAATCACAATTTAATCACAAATACACACATTTGTTGTCATTTTAGAAGAGTTGGTATTCCTCCTACTCTGTCTGGTGAAGAAAAGCCCGAGTGTCTGCAACATCAATCATTTTGTTGTACTTTTGGGAGCATACGGAGCTACGCTGAGTACTTCAGGTAAAACAAGAAAATCTGTTTTCTTTTTTCTTTTTTTGTGTTTTTATTGTCTTATCCTCTTATATCTTCTTCTGTTTTGCAGATCAAAAATTGTTGCTGCTTCTTCAGGAATATGAAAGAAACCAAGTCAGCCTGCTGAAGTTCCAGTAGGTTGAATTCATCTTTTTATGTTCTAAATGCTAGAAGTGTGCTTGTTTAATACAAAAACTCAGTGTGAGTTTTCAACTGCAGGTCATTGTTGTGGGGCCCAACAGCAGTGGAGCACCACAAGACCAGTAAAAGCCTGGGAGCTTCTCTGTGGAAGCAGACCAGCTCAGATGACCTGTTGGCTCTCCTCAAACCTGACAAGATGTTGCAAACTATTGCACACTTTCCACAGCAGCGCAAAATCATCCCGCAGGTTAATGTTTAACATCATATTTACTTTTCAGATTTACACCGATCAGGCATAATGTCATGACCCCTGACTTGTGAAGTGAATAACACTTATTTTGTGTTTATCATGCCGTATGTTAGTGGGTGGGATCAATGAGGGAACAAGTGAACATTTTGTCCTCAGAGTTGATTTGGTGGAAGGAGGAAAAATGGGCATTTGAGGATTTTAGCAAGGGCCAAATTCTGATATCTTGATGACTGAGTCAGAGAACCTAAAAACTGGAAGACTTTTGTGGTTTTCCTGCTCTGCAGTGGTCAGTATTCATCAAAGGTCCAAGGATGGAACAGTGATAAAACAACGACAGAGTCATGATGGTCCCTGTTCTCATTCCAGTAGATAAACGTCTATAGGTCAAACTGCTGAAAAAGTTCATGCTGGTTCTGATAGAAAGGTGTCAGAATGCCCAGTTTATCATAGATTGGTGTGTATTGGGCTGCACAGCTGCAGACCAGTCAAAGTGCCCACGTTGACCCCTGCATGCTGTCGGGGGCACCAACAATGGGCACATGAGCATCACAACTGGACCTCGGATTGCTAGCTACATCACTTACCTGGGGAACACCTAGCACCAGGATGCATTATGGAAAAAAGGCAACCCAGCGGAGGCAGCCTGATGCTTTGGGAAATCTTTATCTGGGAAACCCTGGGTCCTGCCATCCATTTAGATGTTATTTTGACACGTAGCACCTACCTAAGCATTGTTCCAGACCATGTACAGTTTTTCATGGAAAAAGGGCTCTTTCAGAAAGATAATGCACCACAAATGCTTTGGTTCAGGAGTAGTTTGAGGAGCACAACAACAAGATTGAAACTTGAATTGTCCTCTGAATTCTCCAGATCTCAATCCAATCAAGCATCTGTAGGATGTGCTGGGCAAACTAGTCGGATTCATGGGGCCCCGCCTTGCAACTTACAGGGCTTAAATGATCTGTTGCTAACATGGACTCCACCAGATTCTTCAGGGGTCTAGTGGAGTCCATGCCCAGACGGGTCAGGGCTGCGCTGGCAGCAAAAGATAAGGTTATGCCTGATCGGTGTCCATTAGTGGTAAATGACACACTGCATTATATGTTTGTGTAATGTACATGTTCTTACCCTCTCTCAGGAAAGCATGGAGCCTCTCTACAATAATAATAAAGTGAAAGATCTTGGGAATTTGTATGATCCGTGTTTCCTGTTGCCTCTGTTCAGCGCCATATTGCGGCCAGGTATCATATTTCACTGGTTGTCGTCACTCAGTATAATTAGTTTAAATTATCACTTCTTATATCTGTTGCATATTTCCTCCTATTTGACAGAATGTGTTATTGACTGCCTGAAGTTTGTATCCAGCCACGCTCTTGGAGTAACTGTAATGGCCCTGAGTAGCTATGATCCAAAGGTGAGGGCGGCAGCGTACCACGTGCTTAGCTGCTTCTACCAACATCTGGAGGGTGCTCAGTTCAGAGAAAAGAGACAGGTAAAATATTAGAGAAATCTTATGTGTGTGTGTATAAATGTTGTGTGTTTGGAAACACTGACGGGCTTGTTTTTGTCTCACAGCTGCTCTACTTGATGGACATGGTAAAAAATGGAATTCAGCAACAGAATCAAAGACTCCCATTTGTCATGACCACTTACATCACCAAAGTGGCTCAGCAGATGCTCAAACCTGGTGTGTAACCCTGAAAACTTGAATATCTTTCTGCTGACATAACCCTTATTATTTACTGAGAGATGCTTTTTAGGTTGAAAGTAGGTTTTAGGCTAATCTATCCTGAATAAGAATCACAGTCATGGTTTGCACTTGTTTTTCTATCTACCTTTTCCTGTAATAACAAAAGAATCCTTGACCTTCACATGTTTGTTCACTTTTCCCAGAGGACCACATGTATGTGGTGCTGAACAGATTTCTGCTATCCCACCAGAGTTTGGACTTCAGAAGAGTCCCTGAGTTTTTTAAGCTTTTCTACAGCTTTGACTTGGAGGTAAAGAAACTGGTGAAAACACTGTTTTTGTATTCTGGGGCCGTCTGGTATTAAACATGATTGGTGACGCTTCCTTGAACTTAAATGACTGTCCAAATAAACTCCTCTTGAATGAGCAACCTTTATCGGTTTGTTTGCTTAGCTCAGGCCTTTTTTTAGACTGTTATCCGTTTTTGTGAAGGGTTGAAAGACGTGGGAGTCGTGACTGTTTGTGTTTTCTTTCTTTCTGCAGCACAAGGTGGAACGTGAGTGGATTCTAAGCGTGCTGGAGCAAGGGATGAAAGATGGACACTGCTATGACCTGTGCAACCAGCAAGGCATCTTTCAGATCCTTTTAGGCTTCAGCAGCAGCCCTCTGTGTGATGGACACTTCCAGGTACACGCTTGTCTGTCTGTAGTTGTGTCACCATTTTTTCTAGTTGAGTTTTGAAGAAATCTTCATTTTAGATCAAGACAATATGTCCTAAAACAGTTAAATCTAAAGGAAGATTGAGCCTTTCAAACTTTTGTATTACTATTGGGTGATATATTGACATTTTCAGACCAACCAGGGCCTTTATGGTTTGTTTTGTCTCACTAATCTCTCTCCTGACAGCATTTTTATATCTGTGATTGTTCAAGGTTTGGCATGACAGTGAGCTTGTCTTTTTTGCTGATTTATGTGAATATGCTCTCACTGATACAGTTTCCTCCAAGGGCTTAGATTTGTGTCAAAATATTTACCATGCTATCAATTTCTTTCTAAGCAAGACTTGATGTCTATGTTCTTAAATTCAACCCCTACAGCAACCGGTTTCACACGTGTATAAGTGCATAATATGATTCTAATTAATTGGTTCTTGGTTGAAAACCATTTCAGACGACTCATGGTACACTGCTACCTCATTAGTCAACTCATCTATGTGCATTAGACACAGATTGATAACATTTCAAATGTTTCCACATTACCACATCGTTCAAACAGTAATTTATCCATCTGTTTGCCCGCTATGTTCTAGATGTCAAATATATTCCTGTGTCTTTAGGACATGTGCTTTCTCCTTGAATCTATTTTATAGTTACTTCTGTAACAGAAGGTTTATGGATGTACTAAAGGAGGATATGTACAGGATTGGTGTGATAGAGGAGGATGCTAAGAATATGGTGAGATCGGGGGCAAATGAGCTGCTGTGATTTCAGTCATTTCTAGCAAACTGTGAAAATCTGACCCCTTTGCTGCCAGCTTTGGGGGAGTTCACTATTCAGGTGGATCTCTGGGGCCAACTTAATGCAGTTGCTTTTGCCTCTCTGCACACCCAGCAACTTATTTTGTGTGATGAGAAGGAAAGAAAACATCATGCTGTACCCGGTGGATTCAGGAAACTGTTGTTTTTGGGGCTCGAAAAGATTAGAAAATTAGTTTGCATGCAGAACAAAAGTTATTATAGTTAACTACGGCTAAACTTAAAATCTAAAACTGGAAATGAAAACAAATTATAGTTTACTAAAGTAAAAATAAAAACCAGATTGTTTAAAAAACAAAAACTACTGAAATAATCTTTTTGAACTTGGAAAACTAAAATAAAAATATAGAAGAAATATCCTTAGTTTTAGTATTAATGTTAGTTTGGCACAATTTGTTATTTACTTAATATAATTAAGTTGTCTGATGAGCCCTTGATCAATTTTTGTGACTGTGGATGTGTGACTGTGTGTTAGCTGCTTTCAAAAAGTTGTTTTTATTGTAATAGCGATACTAAATGCTACCATTAGCATATAACTGCTGTGATATTAATAAAGAAAAGGACTTAAACTAACGCTGAAACTGATACAATTGATAAAAATTAAAGTAAAACTAAACATTTTCAAATAATAAAAATACTAGCGGTTACCAGTGCTACCCCTCAGCCTCCTAGTAGATGCACCTATTGTATGAATATGAAAATCCTAGGTGACTTTCTTCTTGAGTTAACGCATTCACAGAATTTTCAGAAAACTTGACCTCTGAACTTGAGGTCGAGGACTAAAAGCTAACCTGAAACAAGCAAACCCACTCTGGAAACCTATTGAAGCTAAAATGAATAATAAAAAAAAAAAAAAAACAAGATAAAAACTCATTAGAAAATAGAAAAACTATAACAACTCTGTGCAGAATGGACTACACATTACTCAGCTATTACTGCGTATAATGAAAAACACCAATAATAAGATAGTTATTCATTACACTAGTAGGTTATAGAGCCAAATCCTTCACATAATGAAGAAAGAGATCAGAAAGTACCACCGTAAAGTTCTGAAAACGAACACATTATTGAGGATAAGGTGCGTGATTCTCTGAAATGTACACAAACAGGAAAAATAAGAATATCATGTACATGTATTTCTCACTTTTTAGGCACAGATCATCAGGGTGTTGTGTCAGGCTGCTCATGTGACCAAAGCGGCGCATAACCTCACCAAGACCTCTGGGCTCCTAACCTGGATAATGCAAATAGTTGAAAAAAGGTGAGCCTTAAATTAAGGTTTGCTGTTAAATTTTGGTTCTTTATTTTGATATTTTAATTTTATTTTGATATTTTAATGATGATTTTCATCAGTTACATATTTGTTACATATGTCTGTTTTTAATTGACAGGAATCTGGATTGGCAGCTGCTGTGCGCCATCATCGATCTGTTTCATGTGCTGTGGTTTACGGCCCTCGGGCAGAAGGAGAAGCAGGTGGATGAAGCAAAGACCTCCTTATCTGCTGAGGAGAAACCTCAGAGCTTTGTGAAATGTCTTCCTCCGCCACTCATCAGTGAATTCTTATGTGTGGCGTCAACTATCATGAGACATCTCGGGTAACGTGTCTCATCCATCATTCAGGGCTGTTAGAAAGTCCACACCTCGGGCACTTTACCCAAAACTTTTATTCACACATGCAGTGATGAAACCTAAGATGTCCAGTAAATGTTAACTGTCTTTTGATGAAAGATGTCATTGTTTCATCTCCTTCTGACAGGTTGGGTTTGAAGGCTGCTCAGCTCAGCTTGTTTCTACAGACTCTTTGCTCTGTGCTGAAGCATCGTGCGACTGCTCTCCATGTAAGCAAACAGGCAGACCGGCTCACGCTCCACCCACAGCCTCTGTCCTGCACCGAAGCCCTCGCTCTGCTTCACTGCTGGGCCTCCTCGTCCCACAATACAGAACTTCTTACCCAAATACAAGCCTTGTCAGAAAAGCACAAAGTGAAGGAGGTGATGGGTGAGTGCTTTTAACAAATTCTAACATACAGAGAATCTTGTACAGTTGCCACGGTAGTCTTTGATGGACATCCTCCAAGCCCATAATGGAAAAGGAGATACTGATCATTTTTCAACCCTAAAAAAGCCTTATTTAAACAGCTAATTAAAAAAAACTACCAGTTGAAACTTAACAGCATGAACATGATAAACATATATGAGGTGTTTGAATGAAACTAACTGGCATTAAAATGTGGTATGACCCACTTTGTACCCATGTTTGCAGTTGTGATTAAGATACTTTGTAATATCTTTACTTTGTGTAGCTTTGATAACTACTTACTCTAAGTGCTATCTCTAAATAGTAGATACTTCATATTTGATATTTATATGGTTTCATGAATGTGCCTGATTTGCAGCCAAACTCAGAAACTTGGCCTTAGAGTTAAAAGCAAATGCAAAGGAACGGCTGACGAAAGAACAGCAATAAAAATCAGGCTTAACAAGTGTCATGTTTATAAAGAAGTGGAAAATTTAGAGTTTTGTTATATTGCATTGTCACATTGTATATCGTTTTGTCCATATTCCTCTTTAGGGATGAGAAAGGATAAGGCCCGAGTTAAGAGCTTCCTTTCCCACGTCTATATGCGAAGAGAAAAGTTGGCAGAAGACACAGAGACCGAAAATGAAGATAAGAGTCTTCTGACAGAGTGTAAACTTTACCTCACCAATATCTTTGTTCACTGGGAGCCTGCTTTCCAACTCTCTGAACCACAGCCAGCTCTGCCAACAGACAAGCTGGATCCCAGCTGGCTGGCCAGGATTACTGCGCACCTGGTTACAAAGTGGTCCCTGAGGTGCTTGGTGGAGGACTCGTATGATGAAAACAGGGCAAAAGAATTCTTGCTCTGGCTTGAAAAGGCTGTGATCAAGCACACAAAAATTGTGGATGTTGTGCTGCTTGATCTTGGCTTGAAAGCGGACCTCCTTCGGCTCTATCATCAGGCCTTTGAAGCTCACTGTCACTCCAGCATTTCAGCAAGAGCAGAAACCTTACAGCTTTTCACCAAGATTATGATCTCCTTGCTAGAGATCCAAGGCAACCTTCCAGAGCTGCATCAGGCAGTTGTCTCTGCTTGCATCCTAGAGGCCACACATGATCAGACTAGACTTGGTAAGAGCCTGCTACTTTTTCCAAACCCTCATTCTGTAATTGTAACTGATGAGTTATCTCAGTTAAACAAGTGGGATGTAGTGTTAACATATATAGTATGAAAGGATTTAAAATTGAGATTATTGTCGCGGTCCCTAGATGTCACAATGCTGCTGCTGCTGCAGGAAACTTACATTAACAAACATAATTACTTACAAAAGATGAACACAAAGATGGAAGCCCTGACAAAAGCATACTGCTTTTACACTTTTGGTAATTACCAGAATCGTTTATTTTGTCATTTTTAATCTGCCAGTATGCAAAATATCTTTAATTGAAATTATATTTTTAGGACTTAAATACAATTATTGTTATTAGCCATGGCTTTTCAAAATTACTGGTTTATAAAAGGGAAGGAACAATAGTAAAGCACATTTTAATTTTTTTATCAAGATGATAAATTAGAGTTGCTTACTTGCATTCCAGAAGAGAAAAATTAGTTTTACTGGTTAAATGATTAATTTCTGACTCCTCAGAGAAGCTCAAATGTGGGAATAAAAATGTTTGAAATTCCTCACTCGTGCTCGAAACGGTGAAATGTTGAGAACTCGCTGAAAAGGAAAAAGTTTGCACTTCGTGGTGCTGCATGGTCTTTGAGACAAACAGGGCAATACTGGGCAATTATTCTCACAGTGAGGTCAAGCATGCCCTGAAGTCAACTGCTGAACTGGTAGTTACGAAAAGGCCCAGAGGAAGAAAAGGAAGCAGAAAATGAAAACTTACAGAAGTGGATGTGAATCAACTTAAGATTTTAAGTACTAGAGACAGAAGGAAGACCAGTGTTGATCTTCAAGTAGAGATAAATGCTTCTAGATCAGTCTGAGAAGGTCTCCACAATTACCTCCACAATTTATTCAGACAACTGAATAAAGAAGACTTAAAAGGACGAATAGCTGCTGGTATAAAAACATTATTGGGGCCTGTAAACATCCAGAAACATCTCGGATTTGCCAAAGAGCACAGATGGTAGACTGTAGATAACTGGAAAGAGGTACTTTGGAGGGACGAATCTAAGTTTAAACTCTTGCACAGAAACTGTTTGGCTCATATACCAACAGGACAATGACCCCAAGCATACTTGAAAGCTGTGCAGAAACTATTTGACTAAGAAAAAGGAATTTAGACTGATGGACTGACCAAGTCAAAGTCCAGACTTGAATCCTTCAGAGATAGTTTGCACAAACAAAGTCTTTGAGAACAGCTGGAAACTATTAACTTAGTAACAAAAGAGATTGCAATGCCAGCAAGAATGACAACTCCTGTTAGGACCAAAGGATTTTGCCTAATAAATGGCATAATATTTAGTTTTAAACACGTTTTAGAGATTTCTTAAATATTCTTTTCTTTTTTTTTTTTTGACAGGTGGTCTAAGAAATGGTTGAATATTCTATATTTGGTGTTTTTTAACAAAATGAAGTTATGAATTCAACTGTATATTCCCTACATTGATTAGATACTCTGTATTTGCCACATTTGTCAAAGCATGAACTAAAAAAAGAAAGCCTACAGTTATAATATATGTTGTCAAACATATTTTTATCTTGATGTAGAATCCATCGTACGTAAAAATATACATTTAAATATAGAAGGAAATAGTAAATACATGTTTACATTTTCTTTTTCAGTATCTTTAAAGTCCCAAAGTGACAATAAGTTTTAATAGGTTGTTTTGTAAATGAGTTTGATGTCTTGTTTTCTTGTTTCCAGAAGCAGGGTTGTCTCTGCTGTCACTGTACATCCATGAGGTGTGGAGTGGAGCCACATCGGCTGATCTCTTCCTGTCTCATGTCAGTTTGGTGACCGGAGCCAAGTGCAAGAAAGTGAAATCATCCCAGAAGAAAGCAGACATAAGAGCCATCTGTAATGACATCATCACCATGAAGAGTTGAATATATAAATTATATCTGAACACTTAATGTGTTCTTTAAAATAGACCAAATGAGACTTCACATACTTCTGTTCAGCTGCATTTATTTCCTGTAAATAGACTTAAAATATTTTGTAAACTTTTGTAAAACTGTCTTGTCATAAAATGTTGATTTACAAATCTGTTGTTAATTTGAATGTTATTTTAAACTCATTAACCTCAAGTGTGCGTGCGTGCGTGCGTGCGTGCGCGCGCGTGTGTGTGTGTCTTCAATCACCGTTTTTTATTTTGAAATTTGCTGCTTTATTATTCATTTTCAGTCCAGTCCTTGTACCTGATATTTTTATAGGAATATCTTTTGTTAAGCCACCTAATTCTGACCTATGAATCATTCAAGTATAAAGAAAATTCACTTAATGATAAACTAGTGTTGTCTAAACATAACAAACAACTTGACAAAAGACTAATTTTAAATTGTATCTTTAAAAATAATTGGTACTTCTGGTTTTGTGTGTATTAATTGTCCTTATATTGGGAAGTCACAAAGAAGGAAGAGCATGTGGATGGAAGCATAACTTATGTTAAGCTATGCTATGTTTGCAGGTGGAATTCTTGACATTGTTTCCTTTAGTATAAAACTAAAGACATATGTATCAAAATAAGACATCTAAGATTTTTGTTCATATTTTTATGTAGAGTACTGTTCCAAAGTCTTGGGCTCTTCATATTTTGCTTGCAAGGAACCAGAAATCTAGTAATTTTTAGTCCTGTTCATGCAAAACTGGGGGGGGGAAACAACAAATGACGTGACACAGGACCTGTGAGATGCATTTAAACCTTCAGTTTTGTTCATCTACTGCTCACCAAGACCTTTAGAAATAGTCTCAGTGGAAGGGTTGCTGGCAAGAAGCCATTCTTAATGAAGGAAAATGAAGTGAAAAGGCTGAGGTGTGACAAGTTACACAAGAACTGTCCTGAAAATCAGTGGCAAAAGGTCTTATGGTGTGATAAATCCAAATGTAAAATTTTTCATTCAAACCATTGTGGAAATGTACGGAGGAGGTACAACAGTGAGTGTCTATAGCCTTTTTTTTTTTTTTAAATGGAGGCTCTGTCGTGGTTTGGGACTGCCTTTCAGTCTGTGGTATTTGACATCTTGTCATTAACACAGTAAAGTACTTATAGAGTTTGATTGGCAACAACTTCATTTTTCAGCATGACAATGATCCCAAAACACTGAAAAAACACAATGAAAGTTGTGGATTGATTTGGACCTCAATGAAGAGCTTTAAATGTTCTTCAAGAAGCTTGGAGAACCATTCCTGAAGAATTCTTAAAGAAACTACAAAAAGTCAGTCATACAAAAGGTGACTTTAAAACTTGTTAGAACTATACAAAGTCTGTTTTGGCTTGTATACCGTATGTCCCTGTATGTTTACATGTTCCCATTTACCTAGTAAAATGCAAAGAAATGAGAGGTGGCTCAGAACTTTTCCAAAGTACTGTATGTACAAATTTTGAGCAGAAAGTTTTGGGACTAAAATGAAAATGGAAGGAGCAAAGCTGCCTAATATACTCTCGCTGTCCTTGCTCTTATGTACACACACACACACACACACTGTGGTTTAAAGCTCAAAGCAGCTGTTACGTAACATTTTTTTAATGGTTAAGGAAGCCTTGAACTTTGCAGTGATCTTGCGAGATGTTAGGAATGATGGTCACTTCTTCTCATTTTAAATTTCATTAGTGCTGCTGCACCTTATCATCACATTTTGAATTTGAGTCCATCGCCTCCGTTTTTCACTATGCTCTCATAAAGATCGAGTCTCTAGTGAATTAGTTGACGTGTGATTCCTGCAAAGACAACAAGACAATTTTAAGTATGAGCAGCCCTTTAGGGATTACGCATATTGAAACGCATATACATGTTTCAGTTAGAAAACGCACTTTAAAGGCAATTGACCTTTACACTTACTTTGGTAGGTTTCCACTGCGAGACAGTAGATTCAAAGTGAGAAAAAGACATGCCACAAAGGTAATGACGACTACCCAAAATATTATAACAACGGAATCTGGAAGGAGAATAGAAAATGTGTTATCTTCGTGTAATAAAAGCAAGACAGAACAATTATGTAAAGCGTTAAAATAAACAACTTACATTTATAGTACTTTAACTTTCTCTCATCCACAATCACGGGATCCAGGTAATCATAATAGTATTCATATATAATCCCGCTGGTAGAGTTCTCCATTCCAGCCATCTGAGAGGGAACGTGTTACTGTCTCATTCACAAAAATCAGCTAAAGAAAATAATAGCCATTTACTGCTATTTCTACCATGAATCGTCTTAGAGGAATATCCGTGAAATCCTCACCCGCGTGTGTGTTTAGCGATTCAAGTCCAGCTGTTTCTTCTGTCAGTATACTCGTTTTGTATTTTAAAGGCTGGATGCAGTTTGCAGGTTTGGTCACAAGGGGGCAACATAAAGCCATAAAGCCATTCAAGAAATGCGGCGTTCTGGTTCTACGCTCGATGTTTTTAAGTTCCACGCACTTTATATTTTACCTATAAATGTAATTGCTATAAGAGATTTTGTGGATTTTATTCTTCAGACAAGTTTTGATATAATAGAAGAACTTCCTGTTCCATCGTTTGGGGGGGGGGGGGGGGGGGGGGGCAGGGAAGGGCGGGGCGTGGGGCACCAGCAGGAAGGGACGTTACAGCATCATGAGTCACTTTACGATATCCGACATTTTAGTTTCAGGCATGAAGCCAGCTGCATTGAATTTGTAACAGCAGCCTCCTCTTTAAACAAACCAGTCCCTTCTTATCAAATCGTGCACTTTTCTGTCGTTGGTTTAATTCAATTCTAACGTCTCGTTATCGAATAGGTGCCATCAAGGAAAGGCATATAGTCGTAAATCCAGAACTCGTCATAAGACTGTAAGAATTAGCAAGACGCTTGATGAGATAAATCGAAAAGCAAAAGAAAATTCCCTAAAAGAAAAAAATAGCTCCACGGTGTCTTTTATTTCACACAACATCGATACGGTATTAACCAAAATAAAATGTGTCTCGCTCATTTCAGCCGCTTAACTCCATGTCATCAGCGCCGCCTGCTGTGCTTCGTGCTGAATTACAAACAAATTCTTGATTGGCTCTGGTCTTTATAAAATCATTGGAAATTAAAAAAAAAAAAAAAAAATCAGTATACTAGATGCTATTTTTAACAGTGTGCTAATAAGTACATATAATTCCATCTTTATTTTAGTTATGTTAAAAAATAGGAGCAGACATGCTGAAATATGTAGAGTACACAGGGACTTAAAGAACCCAGCTCTAATAAGTCGCGCTGAACTTATGACACTGGAAATTGTTTGATTGTGGACAGTTGTTCTCGTCTATAAAGGGCACTAGGTATTTATACTGACAGTTTTGGGCACATGGTCGTCATTCCAAAGGTTTGCCCATAAACTGCGACTTATCTAAAGCCGGGCCAAAAGTGCATTACCCCTAGGGTTGCCAACTCCCTGAAAAATAAATATGGGACACCTCATGGCCAGGGCTGGGCGACCCGATAGTCTTCACCCTTCCCAGTGTGGGGAATTTTTTAGCTCTTTTTTTGTGTGTGCAATTATTTTTTTCACCATTTGACAAAGTGCGTCCCTTTTCAGCTCAATACTTTTGTTTCTAAATACGGAACGATTCCGTTTTTCAAGGGACGGTTGGCAACCCTAATTACCCCACAAGACAGGTTGTGGGAATTTCACCTGTTACAGTTGTCACTTCTCATCGTATACTGTGGATTAAGTCATAAAGTCCCTATGAACAGTTTAACTCAGAACAATACTCATTTTGCCTTTGCATGATAGGTCCGAAAATCAGTTAATTTTAGTAAAATGCTTCCAAAAGTCATCCAAACGATTTTTGTAGAAAAATACAGAGACGCCAAATTTTCCGATAACTATGAAGGCAGCATTACCTCGTGACATCACAGGCGCTGTCTACAGGGTGGAACCGTTAAGCTAGCAGCAGTTTCTAGCTTAGCTGAGCTTTGGTTAGTCCACGTCGAAAGGAAAAATAAAGCTTCCCGATTCTCGTGGTTGTTATGCTATAGTTGGGTGAAGCTGCGCGTGGTTATGGTCAAGGTAAAGTAATCAAATATAAAGACTAGTCAGTTGGCTTTCAACATTAACCAGTCGTTATGGATGCAGTGAACGCCTTCAACATGGAGGTAAAGTTTTTTCATGTTTTACTTAAGTCCCACGAGCCAAAAGCAAATATAACGCCAGAGCTAACGAATGCCAGTTATTTTCTTATTTGACAGTTAATATTAGTGGTTATTATTTATTTACCATGGGGACAATGCCAGCTTAGTGTCCAGTTGCAACGTAAACATTGTATCTGCTAAGCATTAGCTTAACTGTAGTTTGATGCTAGTACGTTAATCCTAGACGGCCTTTGAGTACTCATGTAGCTTAATTATTAACTTAGCCCTACTCTACTTTATTTATAAAGATGCACAGGCCATCAATGATTGTTGTAGGGACATACGTCACTTTTGTAGAATTAGTGAAATACAGCTGTCGTTAACACATTAGCCTAAAGGTGTTCGGATATTTACTGTTGCTTCCAACGAGTTAAGCAAGCAAAGCTTTTCATAAAGGCTACTGGATCATTTAATGTTTTGTATACTTGAAGTGTGTTTATTATCGGCTCACTTAAGTAACACTTTTGAGTTGTGTATTCTTTATGTGTATTCTTGTGTTTTCTGTTGCAGCTTTAGAAAACTCAAGTGGCCGTTTATGTGATGTCTTGCATATTGTTGTGTCAGCGTTGGTTTGTTGGTGAAAATTAAGTATTATACTAAATTAAGTACTATACTAAAGCATAGATATGATTAAAGAGTATTAATAAATAAAATTTAACAATACACAGTCATGTTGGAGTAAACTTTCTGTACAAAAAAGATACTGAACTATTTACATTAATGTAAAAACTGTAAAAAAGAAAAAAAGATCAGCACAATTTCATAGATGGAAATAATATTGTAAAATTTTAAAAAGCTACAGACCTGAAGCCAATGTTAGAGAAAGTCTTGTGCTGTCTGTCCAGTAAGTGGTGCAGAGGTTAGTCTACAGAGGATTTAAATATGATCATTTGATTGACTGCTGTGTCAGCACTAACATCACTGTCTGCTCAGAAAGTCCTACTGCCAGATTCACTCACACTATGGTCAGGGAAGTGTGAGTCTGGCATTGTCTCTGTGAAGAAGTTATATTACACTCATTGTTGTCTCTGGGTTTTAATCACCTCATCAAGCTTGTCTTTATTTTACCGTCCGTGGACCTCACATTTACCATGATGATAGCTTAAGCAGACCTGATATTTCATTCTCTGAGCTCTCCACTTAGATCAAATCCTGTAACCTTGCTGTCACCATGAGGACGACAGTCTTCACTTTGCTCAGTAGAATAACTAGTGTGATCAGCTGGTAAAGATTCTCCATTGTTAACAGTACACTGAGAAGAAACCCCAAAAGTAGATTTGCAAAACTTGACTTGACTAGACTTCCATAAAAGGAAAATCAACTCTATCACTTTATATCCAAATAAATTAAATAAGCAAATATAAGAGAACTGCTGTAACAAGCTGCCACTTATCACAGCACCAGAGGGGAAAATATAAATTTTCAAACTTTTATTAAAGACTGTTTTTTTTTTTTTTTGTTTTTTTTTTTATTTGTTTTTTAGTTTTGAGGTTTTCCTGTTACTGAATGATCTATTTGTTGCTACATTTTATTATTATTTTGTCCTTTTGTTTTATAAAGGACACCACATATCTAGTATAATTCTATGCCAGTTTCTCTTTTAAAATGAACTAATTTTACATTTTTCCTCTTTCATTACCTCTTAGTTGTTCTCCATGATTGACATGAAGCCGCCAATATCCCGTGCTAAAATGATGTCTGTAACAAAATCAGCCATCAAGGCTATCAAGGTAAAGTGAATTTTATTGTTGGATACCATCATGCATAATGAGCAAATATTTAGACAAAACCCGAGGTTGTGGTTCTTACACAAAGAAACTTAACAAACAAACAAACAAACAAACACTGTAGGTTTATGTGTATTAGCTGTGGTATTACGTGGACTTTCTGATTTTTATTTTTTTTATATATTTTTTAAACAAAATGCTACAGTTGTGTGTGGTAATTAATGATAATCATAATATTTCAATCATAATATCTTAAGTGTAGAGACTTTATATACACACATGTATATCTCTATTAGTCTATATCTGTGCCTGTGTGTGTGAATAATAGTAATAATGATAATAATAAAAACATCAGGCAATCACTATGAGCAAACGGTTTTGTCATAGGTCTGGGGAGGTGAATATTATTATTCCACATATATTTTAAGCATAATGAGTTTTCTACTTTACCCTATCAGAAGTTTTGCTCTTGGCAAAATGAGGTGTCACTTGTTTTGGGTTTTTTTTTTGTTTTTGAAGCTTCAGCTGAGAAGAGTAGTTGAAGTGTTTGATGACTCTGTCGACTGATTACAGAAATCATGCAGTAAATGAGAATTTTTTTTTTAGCACAAAACAGCATGTTTTTATTTGTCTTATGCTACTATTTTGATAGTCATCCTGTGACTGAAATATTTTTTTTTTGTCTCATTAGCTTTACAAACACGTTGTCCAGATTGTTGAAAAGTTCATTAAGAAGGTATGTATTATTCAGCCGTTTAATCTTTACTATGTTGCCAAGTTTAGATAAGAGTGCATTTTACAGATGCGGACTGTAATTTCTTTTGTTTCTTTTCAGTGCAAGCCTGAGTTAAAAGTTCCTGGTTTATATGTGGTTGATTCCATTGTTCGCCAATCACGCCATCAGTTTGGTGTTGACAAGGATGTATTTGGTCCAAGATTCTTGAAAAACTTCACAGAGACCTTTCAAAACCTTTATCGCTGCCCAGAGGATGACAAGGTACTTTGTGTTTCAAGTAATTTATATAAGTACAATAAATGCTTTAAAAAGAATCTCATAGATTTTTCTTCCTTTCCACCCCCCCTTTCAGACTAAAATTGTCCGTGTCCTTAACCTGTGGCAGAAGAATGGTGTGTTTGACATGGACATCCTTCAGCCTCTAATGGATATGGCAAATGGTGTTATTGCACCTCGCCCTGCAGTGGAAGGTAGTAGAACTGGTAGTGGAACTTTGGGCAGTGTTTTTAACTATCTGAGAGCAAATTAAGTTATGTTGTAATTAGGGAGGGGGGGATTGCTAAGAATTTAGCGATTCCAGTTCAGTTATCGATATCACTTATCAATTCAATTACTTATTGATTCTCCTTGGGTGCTAATTCTCTCTGTTTTGAGGGTCACCACCATTGCTAAGTAACATTTTAATTAATTACATGCTTTGTCAAACAACTGTGCACGTTGGAGTCATTTCCCTGCTTTGTGGTGATCATTTTTGGGGTCATTACTCAAAAAAGTAAAAGTCTGGCTACTGGCCCGAGGTCAGCATTCATTGCCCAGCCCTTTAACATCACTCTTTGTTCTTGGCTAGCTTAATGTTAGCATGTTGTCTGTCTAGGTGGTTTCAGTTGTTTCTGTCTTGTATGCAGTTTACTGTTGAATTTTTGTCTTTGAGCAATAAAAACAAAGGTAATGGCCACATCCATGCTGCAGACTACACCGCTATTTTCCTCTCCTGGTACTGAAAAAATAAATTAATAAATCCAAACTGAAATCTGGTGATTGTAGCAGAAGTGCAAGTGGAACCAATATGTGGAATTGTTAGGCAAGCAGAATAACATTCAAATAAATTAAGCTATTGGGAACCAATTCTCACTTCCTATCCCTAGTATTAATTCATCATGCAGACACAAGCTGTTTTATTGTATCTGAACAGTTCCTACTGAGCCCCAACCAGAGACACGGCCTCCTGTCAGTAATGTTCCAGTCATGTCTACAGTCCCCCAGCTACCCAGTCCTGATGCCTTAGCTGCTGTGGCACAGCTGTTTCAGTCTCCACATGGTCAGGAGGTAAGTAATAATGTGGTTTATGTCCTCCAGCAGTTTAACTAATGTTGTGTTAGGTCTAAATGGCCCCTGTTGTTTTTTTTGTTTGTTTGTTTTCCTTTTTTTTTTCTTTCTAGCTGCAGAGGATGCTCCAGAACATCCAGCAGGCAGATAAGACCCTAGCAGCCACCACTGAAAACAACATACCAAAACACACTCAGATCCCACTGGCCCAGCTCAACGCATACAGTGCACACACTGAAAAGAAAAGCTCGTTAGCTGAGGTACTGGCACAGCTCTCATTTACATAATTGTTCAATAAATCCAAGGGGTTGGCATTTCAACCAAAGACGCAATGGGCCTTGTTTTCCTAAATTCTATACAAGACTTTTTGGTGGCTGCAGTCAACTTTGCATATTTGCCCCATTTGTACGGCATCATCTAATCTCACCATGTTATACGGATTTTATTGGTGTGATATAACCTGCTTGTTAGTGTTCATTTCCACTTTTGTTGTTTAATGGTGGTTGGTAAACAGCTTTAGGGTAGACAAAAAGGAGTTGTATCCCTATCCTCAAAACATCTATGTATATTTTTCTCCAGAAACTTCTTGACCGATTTGACTATGATGATGAACCTGAAGACACAATGGCTACTGAGGGCAACATTCACTCACAGTGAGTTTCTGAAAATGTACTCGTGCTTTTACATGTGTGTAGGGCTGGGTATCATCACTGATTTCTATAACTGATTAAATTCTGATTTACAAGGTCCTGATTCGATTTGATTCAATTCCGTTTTGACTCCGTCAGAAATATTATAATTATGATCATTTATCAGTAAATATCCATATATTTTTATATCCATTTATAAAATCTGTGTATAAAAACAAAGCTGACACTTGTGAGACTTCATCAGAGGTGTAAGCATCACAGCAGATGCCTTTGTGTCACAGTAACTGAGAAAAATATTAAGGAGATTTTGCTGGCCTGGCTTTTTATAGAAGTTAACCCCCTTAAAAATATTCTTCAGTAGATCAAAAACTGAAGAAAACCATGAACCAACAGATGAACATTACCTGATGCTGCTGAAGTGAAGCAGAGCAAAGTTAGAGGTTTTATTAGAGACATAGCTAAGCGTTTTGTGGTTTGGTACAATTTGTAAAAGTTGAAATTTCTTCGGTATTGAACAGCAGATATTAGGCTTTCTTGTCGGAGGTCATTTTTTGGAAACACAAAACAAAAACCAGCAGCTGACAGCACTGTACACAACGGTAGACTGGTGTGTAATATGCAAGCGAATAATGCAGAAAATAGAGATTTCTGATTGGACACTGGCTGAAAGAAATAAGAAGTAAAGTAAGAGCGAATTCATGACAATGTTTATCGAACGTGAAGCATAGTTTTGATATTCTTTTTCTGCTGGTTCAATGAATTTTAGTTGGAGAGTGACGAAACCTGCAGCTTCAGAATCTGTGAGATGTTGTCTTCAGCACCCGGCATGTCCGTGTACATGCCGTCGGGTGAACGCTCCGTGCTTTGTGTTTAGATATTTGTGCGGAAATGGTTTAAGCGTAGTGGGCTATGTTGCTTGTTTTGACTTAAAAGGTTGTGCTTTATTTGCACATTTTATCACTCCCCTCAACATTATCTACACATGCTATATATCTGTGTATGCATGTGTGACTACAGCACACGGTCTGGGGTTGCATCCTACTGAGTAGCAGAGCCTGAGCACTGAGAGTAATCTTGTGGTTGACCAGTATTAGCCAAATAGGAAGAGACAAAACACAGTGCATTGCAGTGAATATCAGAAATTGAAAATGAAAGCACTTTTACTTTGATACTTGCTCAAGTGAGTGTGTGAATTAATGGTATAGGGTGGAGCAGGCTGACCACACTGTTGTTCAACTAGTGTCCACCAAAACTGTCACTCATAATGCTATAGTTTATACAGCTGAAGTTGCCCATTACTCTTGTAAATTAAAATGTACTTGTGCACCACTGAATCAGAGCACACAACACAAAAGTTAAAACTAAAAATCCCATGTTGAATGTAGATGTTTTTGATCATGTTATTGACTGGTTTATTTGTTATGTGTAAGTGTCTGTAGTCAAAAAATGCCTATGATCACTGTTAGGTTAAGTGTTGTTTTACTTTAGTACATTTACCACATGTGTTTGTAATATGGAGTCTGTATTTTGTCATAACAGACCTGAAAATGTCATGAACCAGTTTCTTGGTCTGGGGCCCAACACAGATATTAATCAGCGTATGATGAGTCACACTGAGGATTTAAAGGTACCCGTCTATAACAGTTTTATATGATTACTTTTCTGCCTCTCAGATGTTTTCTCTTCATATTCTTGCAAATATATCAAATTGCTATTTTTTTCCCCCTCTGTCATGTTAAACAAAATTTTGTGTTCCAGTGACTTTTATTTTTAAGATTTTTATTTATTTATTTTTTTTAACACTTCCTTTTCTGGGGCTGTCTCTTTGTCGATCCAGCACGGTGGTGGAATGAGTCAAACTGAGCATCATATGATTCCAGATGGATATCAGTCCACAAATGAGGTTTACTCTCGATCCCGGGTAAGCATTTGTCTTGAACGTAAACTTTCTGTTTCACACGTACTTTGTCATAGTTAGTGCTAGGAACATTTCTATTTTGGCCTATGCTATGAACTGTGGAAAATAAACAAAAAACCTGTCTTGTTGTCATTCTCCTAAAGGGAAGTTCAAGAGAAGATTTATCTATGAAGCGGGAAGGCAGGCACAGAGGCCATGGGAGAAGATCCAGTTCCAGGTAGGGCTGGGCGATATGGCCTAAAATCCATATCGCGGTATAATTTGAAGCATGTGCGGTAACGATATATATCTCGATATATTCTTTTCTTCTGTATAACGTATTTTACACACTATAAGTCGCACTTAAAATCCTGTGATTTAGTCAAAAATCAACAGTGCGCCTTATGTATGAATTCTAGTTGTGCTTACTGACCTCGAACCGATTTTATGTTGTACATGGCGCGCAGAAATCTGTCAAAAATGTTTTAGTACGACTTTGGTAAGCTACGAAGCCGCACTGCTTGATGGATTGTCGGAGCATTACGGCTGCCATAGTCAGGAGCCTCGCGGAGTAATCTGGGTCCAAAACGCCGTCTGTTTCAGGTCCCAAAGTCAAACGAACACTGCGGCATCACTGAGAGTTAAAAGCTGTCTCAACTCTTCATCTTTAATAAAATGATCAGTGTTGCTGCCTTACCAAGTGTAACAATTAAGTTTAACATCCTCGCATCCATGGAAACAGAATTTATTAAATTCAACAGAGTTAGAAGTTATCAGGAAGTTAGTTTCCACCTAAACACGATATAGCATGTTCTGACCGAGAGATTTCTAAAAAAATTCAAACGTACAGCTCTGCTATCACTTCCAACATAAATGAAGACAGAAAACTAAACAGCAATGGCTTCTGTAGGGTTACTGAAGTTGGACTAACTGGTATATAATGATGTCCTACGTGATCACTAGCAAAACAACTATGTTAGCATGACATTAGCACAGTGAAGCTAACCTTTTTCCACTCAATAAAAGTTAACGTGAGGGTTTCTGGTGGCTAAGGACAAATGCAATCACATGGCAGGATGCTATAAACGGACCAAACTTCAGTTAGGAGAACAACTGAGATAATCCATCCACAATACGAATCAATGGTACGGAAGTGGAGGTAGCGCAGTTTTTGGCTTTCCCTATATTCCAAAACTGATTCGCCTCTTCACTTTTACTGTCATCTGGCATAATTTGCAACCGCTGCAGTGCTTTCGACCAAAAGAGGCGCAGCTTGATGCCACCATCAACATGCGGTATGGTCAAAGTCTCTACCGTTGGCCAAATTTATATAGTTTCTACCATATACCGTTTATACCACCCACCCCTAGTTCCATGTAACCACTTTGCTCATCAGTTAAAATTGTGCAAATTGATTTTTGAGAGTTATGTATTTCAGTGTTCATAGAGTGACACATGAATAAAGCCCTAAAACTGAAAGATTGTGTTTTTATGCTGCAGGTGCCCTCATTTCAAAGTCAGTGAATTTATTTGCCTGATTTTTCTGGTCAATGCCAAGGTTTAGACAAAAATATTTGGGGTGAAGTAGAAGAAAGAATTTTCTCTTGGCTACCTCTGAATAGTTTTTCTGATTCCTTGAAAAGGATCAGGGTCAGAGTCCATAGAATACTCCAAATCTGTCTTGTTTTACATGTATACGAGTCATGGTTCATGAGACAGTGGTTTATATAGCCTAACATCAGTATTTTACATCCAAAGCCATAGACTGTTATTTTTGGAGATGGTGAGAAAGCCTATGGAAAAGTCTTTTTGTGTAGGAAACAATGTCAACACTAACTTTAGGCTATCCCTGCCAAAATCAGAAAGCCATTGCTGTATCACTCCTTTAACCCTTTAAAGCCGGTCGGAGCGGACACGCTCCATTTTGCGTAACTATTTTAAAATCCCGGTAGCACTGCAACCACGTAAGCTAGCGCAATAATTTTTTTTGCATATGAAACCGGAGGAGTTGTACTTACATCTTATGCCATCAGCTTGTCCTAGGTCACAGTTTCCTTCCACATAAAGCTTTGCAAAAATTGCATAAAAAGCGCTTGCAGCAACAAAAACATAATATTCCAGAAACATGCTTTGCCGATCCTATCAGCTGTTCATAACACTTCCTACGTCCATCAGCGTGAACTGTCGCATGTCCGCCATGACCTGGCCGAAACCGGAAGTGACGTCATTTTGCGGAAATGTTTTTTACCATCAAGGCCTCATGAGCCTATACTGGTGTTTTTGAAAGTTATGTTTGACTTTATGACTTTCTGTATCGTTTCCGGGATGCTTAGGACTCATATTGCACTGCTGGAAATAGTTTATTTTGATGCATATGCTGTTATTTTGCAAATTTGCATTATAATATTTATTTTCGTTTTTCCTGCAGTATATGAAAATTGGTGTATTTCAAAAATAAAACTATGAAGACACTCAAAATAAGTTTCCTGTGGTGGGAAACTAGTTTGTGCAACTTTTTTGTATTTACAGTTTTGAGGGATAAGCCTCTTAAATTTCTCTAACTAGAAATATATGTTAAAAAAACAAAAACGATTTTCAATTTTTTTGTAGTTTATTGCACTTTTTTGCAATTTATGTAAGTACTATGCACTTAATGCATACATATTATTAAAATCTGGGCTATAATGGTTGTATCGATGTATAGCAACTTGAAATGCTCCCAAAAATGGCTCCACAGCATGTAAAAATATAATATAAGCTCTGGCGGACTTGGTTCTATGGTAGGTCTTAAAGGGTTAAACATGTGTTACAGTTACCAAAATTCTAAATAAATGTAAATATTTTTCATATTATAGTGGACCAGGAAAGTATTTAATAACCTCAATGCAGTATTGAGCACAAATTACAAGCAGTGAAGTCCCAAAACACTCTGGTCATCTTGTCATTTCTTTCCATCTGAAAAGAGTTGTTTTCGCCTGGGGAATTGGATTATTTTTGAAACAGTGTTCACTGGTTTTATTCTTTTGTATTTCAGATCTCCAAGGAGAAGAAGATCAAGATCTTCATCTCGCTCAAGAAGGTCAAGGCGTTCTCTCTCCCGAGAACAGCGCTGGAGATCTCATTCTCAGGATAGGAGTGAAAGAGAGAAGGACAGAGAGCGCAGACAAAAAGGTCTTTCCAGCATAAAGAGTCAGATGCTCAGTGGTATGTACTCAAACCAATAAACACAACTAAATGTCACAGATGATGGCATGCATAAAGCTCCAGGAATCACTACTCAGTTTCACTCGCAGCTACTGTATCAACTTGTCTAAACCAAAAGAGAGAAGCCGATTTAATTTAAGAGATTCAAATGTGTAGCATCTTTAAACTCCATAAAGCTTTATATTCACTGCAGACAAAATGAAAGTTTAAGGTGACATTTTGATTATTTTATGTGAGCTCAGTGGGATATTTTTTTTACTTATTCATTTATTTTGGTGAAGTGTATTTTGTAATGGGGATTATTTTCTTGTACATCAGAACACCTAATGAATTTCTTTATATAGTAGTAGTCTATAGTAGTGGTTTACTAGGGTATGTAGTGTAATTTTCTTAGAATAATTTATTTTGTATAAATTCATCTTTACAAAATCTGAGGCTTCAGCAGTCATGAGTTATTTAAGTCAATACATTTTAGAGATAAGTGTGAACTCTTGCTTAAAAAAAATCTAAAAGCCTTGATCCTTGTTATTATGTCTTTTTGCTTATAGTTTGCAGTACTACACTTTGGGTTGGACAGTTAGACAAGAAAACCCAGCAGTCTGATGTAATGTCTCTTTTGGAAGAGTTTGGGCAGATTGAGTCCATCAATGTAAGTTTGGACAATTCATGTCAGAGATGCTTATAAACATTATTGATTTACACAAGCTTCAATGATCTTAATGCATTTCACCTTTTGTGTCCAGATGATTCCTCCAAGGGGTTGTGCCTATATTGTTATGGTTCACAGGCAAGATGCCTACACAGCCTTGAACAAACTCAGTAGGGGGTCATACAAAGTCAATCAGAAACCAGTTAAGGTATGCAATGTTTTTAATTTCCATTTGTGTATTAGTTTTGTAGTAGGTTTTTTTTTTTTTTTTTTTTGTTAGTGTTATTTGATAACTTAATGATTATACCAAACATCATTCTTCCCTAGATTGCTTGGGCCTTGAATAAAGGTATAAAACCTGCTCACAAAAAGTTCTGGGATGTGGAGCGGGGAGTTACCTACATCCCCTGGAATAAAGTCAAAGTTGAGGAGTTGCAGAGCTATTGCGAAGGTGGTATGCTGGATGTAGAAACACTAAATCCAGGTAAACAATTAGCCATTATTTGAGTTTCAGCAAAATTCACCTGCTGCAAGAATATACAAACTTTGTACTTTTTTTGTTTGTTTGCAGAGTGGAATATTACCAAAGACATCTACAATCAGGCAGCTGTTAATGGAGTGTTGGAAAGTGTACCAGATGGAATCGTCTCTGCTCATGTTCAGGTAATGCTAATTGCAGTCCTTAAACACCTTTTAATACTACAAGTGTTCTTTTTATGGGTTTAATGGTCCTAAAGAAAGACTTAACAATCTTTCTTGTGAAAGCTGTAAAGCTAATAAATCTTTGTTGAACAATGAGTAGTGGAGCCTATCTGAATCATCCTCTTTGTCGTCTTTTAAAAAGTCACATCACTGCGTTGAAGATTTAATAAATTATTTAAGAGAAGGCAGAATATTAAAGAAACATGTTTCACATTTCTTTCATTTCTAAGTTCTGCTCAGTGTGTTAAAGCATTTATAATGACTTTCACCATGAGAATGGGATACAACTGGCTGGGTGGAGTTGTGCAATGCAACCAGCTGATGTTGGGAGAATGCAGACATCATCGCTGCCCCTGCTACTGCACACAGGTGTAAGAGGAAGGAGGAAAGGAAATGGAAAAAATATAAAATTAAAACATTTGTTAAAATATCAAGAAGATGAGAGAAACTAAGAATTAGTATGTTGCTGCGCATTGCTACATTGTGTGTAGGTCAAAACATACTTTTTTAAGGAGCACTTAAAGATCTTTAGGGGTGTGATTAAAAATGTATGACATGTTTTTCTTAAATAACCGGATTGAGGACAATTTCGGTTGTTTGATCGTTTGGCAGCACAAGGGAGACCAAGAACCAGCTGGCATTGAAAACTGGTTTAGAAAACACTGGCTGTGTCCTTCAGGTTTACTGCAGTGTCGTGGTGTAGCAAATATACAATAACAATACACAACACAAGATAATTACCTTCCAGTGGTGATTGTGTATATGTGCAGAATGTAAAGTGCAGTTTTTGAGCACTTCAGGAATGTAAATGGTGAGGAAATGGACAGTGAAAGCAAAATATGTACAACATAAACATGCTGGAGTACATCACAGACTTGTGCTTATTTCTGGTAAAATCACAACTGGTGGGCTGAAGGTCAGATGGTACCATGCACAAATACCAGGGAAAAAGTGCTTATCAGCTTTGTTCTCAGTGGTGAGACTGCTACTCTGGCATACATTTTGCCAATAACCTGTAAAAGAAATAAATGTAAATGCAACTTGATAGTTGTGTTTAAAATAAATTTGTAGATAAGCTTACACTTTACACTTTAGCCCTTGTTTTAAATCTTGCATGCACAAAGTTGAGCTTCAAGAAGGGAATAAACATTATCATGTGTTTATGCTTCAGGCATCTGCATCCTACAGTTACCATGGTTTTTACTCTTTTTATATGCACAGTTTTGTTTCATGAAGGTGAAAAAGCAGTGTAATGTGTTTATGCTTGAGTTATGCTTCAGGCCTCTGTAAGCTTTAGTTACCATTTTGATTCGTATGCAAAAAGTTTTTTGTCAAGTTATCCATAGATACTTTAGAACAGCGGTCCCCAACCCCCGGGCCATGAACTGGTACCGGTCCGTGAGTCGTTTGGTACTGGGCCGTGAGAGTTGAGGCGCGGGTGTGAAATTTATGGTTTTTATGGGTTTTTATCATTTTTTTTTTTTTTTTTATCGTTAACTCTGTGTCCCTGGGTCTTTTCACGTGTGTTATGAATAAATCCTCTTTTTTTTTTTTTCTTTTTTTTTTTCTTTTTTTTTTTTTCTGGTACTGGTTTTATTTTGTTGTATTTATCCCCGACACCTTACGTGAAAGTATTGTCGGACATAAACAGGTCCGTGGCACAAAAAAGGTTGGGGACCGCTGCTTCAGAGTCTCCAAACTAGCCTTTTTTGGGAACGTCAAAGCCATACCCATAAGAATACAATTTGATAATTCTACAAAATAAGTTATAACTGGCACACATAACAGATCTATTCATTTGGTGGCATTTAATTTAAAAACATAAATGCAGGGGGGAAACTGTTAAAATAGCATTTTTAGTGATTATTACCTTTACCATATTATTACCTTTGCCAAAATCATTTCACTGGGAACCACTTGCTTTCTCTGCTGAGAGAGAGCAGGGCCAGCTACCTTCAGCCCACAGTAAAGTTTACAAGAATGCGGCGGTTTTTCTGCATAGGGACTTTATTTTAGCTTGCACTATTCATATTAGTTTAACATGTGCGCTGTGGCTGTATAAAACATTCCAGTATGGAAGGGAGGAGTCAAAAAGATCACTTATGTATATGTTCATTATTGTTGAGCAGGTTTTCTGATAAGTAATATAAGCTTGTTTTTGGCTCTAGAAAAACTTTAAAACAGCATTTGTTCTCTGCGGTCTGTGGGTGAGACAGAAGTTATATCTTTGATAACTGCGTCATTGTCACTGTGGTTGTGTTACACATGTGTTGATCAGACAGAATTAAGCTTCTTAGGTTAAATTTGTAAATACAAACTACTTAAATACAAACTACTCACCTTCATGCTTCTGAATGCATTTTATCGTTTATACACATCTATCCTTTGCTTAATTGTAGGCTTTTGCAAAACATGGTGGTCTCAATAAAGAAGGACCTCTTTCCTGTCTAAATATGACAGGACAAAAACACAGTTATTGCAGGTTAACATGCACTCATGAAAGCTAATTATACATATTATTTTTCCATTTTTGTGAATAATTCCCCTGAAAGCCAACACATTGATCCTTATTGCAGTTAAAAGGGGAGCTGTTCTGTTTGTTTACCCCTGCAACTGTAAGTGTTTGTTAAAACGGACTAATCTAAAGCCATTGTCACACACAGAGGATGTATTTGAGCTTTTATAGGCATTACTTCCTGTAGCTGTGTGAGAATGAAAAGATCCAACGTGGTCAAATCAGACCAAACGCTCTTTTATGTGTTACGTTCTTAATATAAGACCCTATTGTGACCATGTGAGAATATAGCAAGGTCTATTCTATATAGTTTAAATTCATAAGAAACCTGTGGATGACCCACCTCCTGCATGTTCTGCTCAGGTAGTCTTTGCCTAAACCAGACTGAGCACTTCAGTTAGTGAGAATGCTTTTACCATTTTTCACGAGGTATCCTAAACATAGGGAGAGGGCAGCTGTAGGTACCAGCATGGGGATAAACATGTCGTCAGGGTAGGAATATATTATAATCTTGTATAGTCAAAGAATACATGTTAAACTTTCATGGGAAGGGGAATAGTTTGAGGCATAATCAGTAGAGATCATATACTGACCTTTGTCAGTCTTACTAGAGAAATTCTCGTATTTCTGTTTTAAATGAATGTCAGACTCTCTGCATCCAAAAAATCTGCATGTCCACAATTCAGATAGGCTCCTCTACTGGTAGACCTTACATTCAGCAGTGCTTATCTTAAATTCTTCTTTCTGTCTTGAAATATGCTTGCACCTTAACTCAATAATCTTGTACTGTATCATATAACTTATTCCAATAAAATGGGAATCACAGAAACTTTTAATTATTGTGGTGTGTGTAGAGGGAAATATTCCTGTTATCCTTTCTCTGTTTCAGTATTCAAGCTGTGCTTTTCAGAATGTGTGCTGGGCAAATTTATTAGTAATTGTGTAACTTTTACTTATTACAAAAATCACGAGTTAATCATTCATCAGTGCTTGAATGACAAATATATGAAAAATATGGGTTGGAGTGGGTGTGAATTTTAACATATAACCAAGTAAAAAAGTAAATAGTTTTCATGAAAGTATAGACAATAATACAAAAGAGTGAGTCTCACGTTTAATCACAATTTTTTTTTTTTTTTTTTTTTTAATAAACCTAAAAGTAACATTTAAGTCCTCCTGACTCTAAGAAGCTAAAGCTACAAGCTAAAATAGGCTTTCTAGCACCTCACTTGGAAGAAAAGTTCAAATTGACTATGCGTGACTGTTGGCTGCTGGTGGGACTTAAAGTCCAAGTGGGAAGAGGAATATCAAAGTGGGAGACAAGGTAAGCCGACAGCAATTGTAGCAAACTGGCCAATTTTTGAGTATTGGAAACATGATTTTTGTGTTTCTTTGTTTTTACGCTATTACCCAATGCTTCAAGATCTTGATCGAGTTGAGGTGAGTTGGTCTCACCCCACATACAGTCAAATAACATTAACCTCTAAGAATTTATCTTTGAGGAGCAGCTGAACTTATTTTAATAATACAGCAGGTTTGAGGGTCACATTTAACTCCAACTAAATCTGCTGGACTTGGAACATGGATCAATTATGAAAGGAAAAACTCCTTAATGCCTACCAACAATAAAACCATTTCTTAGTCTGGTTAGGTGGGTAGGTATGAATTAATCACAGGTTTCTTGTATGAAACTATCTGTTTTGATAGTGCTGTCTTTGCCCATTTCCTACTGAAACAACTGTTTTTATGCCATCCTCTGACTGATGCTGAACGATGACTGACTGTCCTCACCACCAGATTATATTAATAAAGGCTATTGGCTTGATGGCCAGATGTCAAGCAGTCTTGCAAGTAGTCATTGCAGTAGTTTGCACGCTGAACCACTTTATGCCAAAGGATATAAAATGGACGCAGAGAAAAATTTCAGTCAGTGAAGGAACTTGATAGACAGTGTTGGTCGTTTTGACAGACCGTGATACCTACAGGTATCACCATTTAATCCTTCTCAAGGCGGTAATAAAAAAATAATCCAAACATGCCTTAAAGTCACTTAAATGCTTTACAACTATACCTTTGTTACATTTAATGTATGCAAATTTGTGACTATACAAATTTGACCCTGCTTTTCCCTCATCCATTTGCATGCAGCCTCTCACTTTCTTGCTGCATCTCCAATAGAAAACGCTGGTCCACACTCTGGTCCGTACTTTGTTTTTGTTCAATTGGAGAGAGAGCGGTCTCGAAAACTGACCAGTCCTCCTGACCAGTCAGGTCTTTTAACCAGTTTTTCTTCACCTCCACTTGATGCGTGTCTGATGTGAACAGGCACATGAGATGAGTAAACACAGTAAACACATAAATGTTGAAACAGAAAAGAACAATTTCACACTGAGATGAAGTGAATGCTTATAAACCACATGAGTCTTTTTCTGGACTTCTTCATTAAACAAATGATTTGCTACTAGTGTTGTTTAAAATAGTTGTGGTCACTAGCCTTGAGAAGTTATACCCACCGCACTAGTTGGGGGATTAGTTTATGTATGTGATCTTTAAATGCTGTCATTACTAATCCTGCAGCATCTGCAGAATACTGCAGCAAAAATACTCATGTTGTTGACTACTTCTTTCGCTAATGACATCTTCCCTCTGCCTGAACTGTACGATCATACAAAAATTATTTCTGTGAAGTTCTGTGGCAATAATCCTGCACGTCGAAATAATGTCCATCCAAAGTCTGTTTGAATGGCTTTTGGGAAAGTTTCACTTTGGATGATATACATGGCAACCATGTGAGTCACGTAGACCTGAAGTGATTTTGTCTTTTGGAGTTAACCTCTTTATATAAATGTTTGGTCTTCCTCTGCTCTGCTTGGGAAAGTCAGAAGAAGTTGTGATTATTGCAGGAGTATACAAACCACATGTTTTGGATACGGAGTACAAACTGAAGAAACCTCCTTCTTCTGTTAAAAGAAAAACTGCATTCCTTAACATCATCCGACTAAAATAACTGAGTATCTGAGAAAAAATACTGACAAAATACTAGAAACTTATACAAAATACCGATTGTTTTCTATGTATGTAATACCTCTCAGCATTGACATCTTGACATTGTCTTGACATGAGTACATCACAGGATGCACCGGCAATTTTTTTTTTCATACACCGATAGACTTCAGCTGTCCAGAGAAGCTGCACTTTTACAGTTTTCTCCTTGGATCGGCACATCCCAGCTACGTTTACTGGCTCTTCCGTCTGTACAGCATGTCACCTGGGAGGTATGAGCGTCAAATGATGTCAAATAACATGAAGCAGTAAGTGTTGACTGACTGTGGAGTTTTGATGTCAGCCAACATCAAGAGCAGCAGCAGCAGGACAGAAGTGGTCGAGGAAGAGACATTGGAAAGGAGGACACAGAGCTAAACAGTGCCAGGTAGAAAATGTATGCACCAAACATGCAATTGAATCAAAGATTGACATGCTTAACACAGTGTGGTTGGCTTGTCAGCAAATCATTCCAGCTTCTGCATCTTATTAATGAGGAAACAAGCCTTGGAGCTTGTGGCTTGTGTCATTTTCAGCCTTTACACTTTTGTCACTTCACAGAAGTTTGATGGACCGAGCTTTGTTGGGGGAAAAAAATCTGTAGAAGTAGAAGAAATATTTTGCATCATAACACCCTGTGAATGTTCTGGGGTTTTTTTTTTTTGTTTTTTTTTTTAAAGGTTAAAGTCCTCTGCTCTGCTTAATGGAAATTTTACTATTGTTATAAGCCAAGTATCTCAATAGAAGCCCAAAAAATTCAAACCAACTCACATAAACATGTTGATTAATTACTACTTAATTTTAATCACCAGTTATAGCTCTCATAATCCATTATTCACTATTGACAAATAACCATAGAATATTTAAAAAAACAGACATTCTTTCACAATGTTTCACAGACATTATAAAAGATGTTTCTTTTATTACATTTGGAAAAGGCAAAAACTATAAAGACCAAAACGGCTCTTACTCTGGTAAAGACGCATCAAAATGATGAAAATACCTAAAGTAACAAGAAACAATCAGTTAACTCATAGGTCATCCAGACTGTTTAACTTCTGTTATAGAGTGTGGAAATCCACGGGCAACAAAAACATTTTAACAGCACAAAGTGTACAGCATCTTTATGTAAATTACCTTAAACTTCTATATGATATTGTTTTAATTTTTCTGAGTAACCTTTTTCTACAACTTGCCATGACCATTAAGGATATGTTATCTGGGGTGGGGGGTGTTTTGTGTAGTAGTTAACACATTAACCTTACACGTGAAGGGAGGAGACCAAAACCTAGCCTCAGGGGATAACAAGCTAGTGTACTTCTAGCGTTGGGCCCAAGCTCCAAAAAATAGAGTAATTGGGTTGTGTCAGGAAGGGCAACCTGCGTGAAATGTGTCCCACATTAAACTTGGGGTTTCATCTGATTTCACAAATTCTTGAGGAAAAAATGAAGTAGCTGAATGTACATGTATTTATTTAATTTTATTTATTTAGTATTAAACATGTTTTTTGTTTGTTTAAAAAAAAAACAGGTCTTTTAAAATTTCATATATCTCTTTTTAGGGATCCAACTATGTGTGTTCAAAGTTCATTTCCATTCTAAAATATCAAACTGATTAAAATACACAGTATTTAGAGGCATGCATTTCAGGTTCTGCTAGTTCAGCATTCATTAACTTGTGTTATGAAAAATATATGCAGTGTTGTTTCAGTCATATTGAAATGAGGTGAAATTTCAAGAAAAGAGGGGATTTTTCGGTTACATCGAGTAATACAACAATGATCTAGATCCATGTTTGAAGAACATCAGGCTCACATGAGTCTCCACAAAGGTAAGGGTCATAACAATTATCTTTGGATGTGCTTCGCAGCCTGATGATGCCATGGGATTGTTGGAAGATGATGGAAATTTTCATCATAATAAAATGGCTCTTTGAATATTTGTCCTTAAAAAAAGAGAAGAATCCTAAATTGTCGGTTCTTAAGTTCAGTTTATTGTAGGTTATCTCGCTACTGTCTTTTCACAAGTCTTCTAAGTAGCACAATAGACAAAGACCAAAGGAATAATTTTGATTGAAAGCATTGAGTTGACACTCATCAAGGATCAGATCTTGATCAAACAGCTTATGCCTGGCTCCGTGCCTCATGGGGCTTCCTCTGTGGGAATAGCCTGCAGGAAACATGAAGCAGTTGTTATACTCTGCTGATGGAGTGAAACACCAGGGTAAGAGCAGACCATTATGTTGCTACCCAGTTGTAACTATCAAATCTGTTTTTTCCATGCTAATAGCCATATGGGTTTTTTTTTGTTTGTTTGTTTGGGTTTTTTTTTTTTTTCAACAATACACTTTTTTTTCTTTGTAACTGTATATATTGTACTGAAATGAAAGAAATCTTGAGGGGGAAATGAAACTAGACATTTTAAAAAAGGTTTTTTACGTTTGGCTAGTGCAGAATTCACATGACTTAATAGATTAATTTGATCAGCTCTTATCAGTAAATTTCATCATCTGCCAAAGGCTGATAGCTGTGTCCGGAAGGCTAATACACACTTTCTAGACAAACGTGCTGGGCCACCTGGATGTTACAACTATTGGAGCTGGAACACCATAACTTGAAACTCCCAGCACACAGTGTTAGTACTGATATTCATGCCACGTGAGGTTTAAAATTGGAGTCATTGAGTCAGCAACAAGTCAACTGTTTGTGACTTTTACACACTATGCGGCTCAAACCCATGGTAACCCCATCTGAACTTTGTGGCTTAATTGCTGTGGTTCATAAATGTTTCCATTGTACAGTGAAACCGCTTACAGTTGATGGTGAAATATCTGGGAAGGGCCCCTATGACAGTACCATGCTTGAGTTCCACAAACTCTTTTAAAGGGCCCATTCTTTCACAAATGTTTGTAAAGGCAGACTGCATGGCTGCATGCTTGATTTTATACTATGGCAATTGGACTAATTTCAAAGATTTAAGAGATGTGACAGAAAATTTTGAACATATAGTGTATTGGTCACAGCAGCAGGGAGTTAAATGATACATTCCTGCCCCAGGTAGTTATTTGTAATTATTTAAGAAAAGGTAGATGTGGCAATGTTGGAAAAACTTACTGTACTCTTGCCCCCTTCAGTGCCTTGACCATTTAAACTTCAGACTTCAGTGTGGAAAAATCCTCCCTTTGGTTCCCTCCAATGGCAGTATCAAAATATGCAGTATTTCAGACAGAAATGTACACCACTGTGGAGTCTCAATTTGGCTTTTCAGTAAAATTATGAGTATTAAAACCTGGTGACTGCTGTCCAGATTAAATGTAGCTTTTTTTCAGCATTCCTTTGTCTTGCCTGAAGAAACAAATCAACTTTTTACCTAAGATTAAAACTGCTAATCTTAAATCAAGTGATGGTAGTTTAGGCTGAGTGTAGTTCAGGTATGTCCTTCATCTGAGGGCCACAATATTAATGCGAACAATGTTACATTTCCTACACGCTGTGACTTCAGATAAATGCTTACATTGTTAAAAAGTTGTGAATGATTTGGAATTACTGGGATATAAACTCAATTATTTATAAAATTATTTATAAAATGTGATCTGACATCCAAACTCTCAACATAGAAGCTCTTTTTTAAAGTTATTTTTTTCCTAAACACTCTTAGTCCAGATTTGGAAAACGTAAGTGAACTCTTCACTTAGTCAGAATTATTTTGGCTCACAACCTCCATCAGACACAGCGTGTACATTGGTAAGAAGAATTTTTGTTTCCTTACAATCTACAAAACTTAGTGTTCATCAGTGTTTCTGTGTGTTTCAGTGGCTCCCACTGCATCCATGCCCTGTAGCACAGCAGCCCCATGCCATTCATCATGTTTCGCAGTTGGAATGAGGCTATGAAGTTGATGTGTGGGCTTTTTTTTCCCTCTAAACCTGTATCCAGAAAGCTGGAAATTCTTCTCAGCTACCTACAGAAAAATATTATTAAAACCTACCATCATCTGTTATATATCATTATCTGGAAAGTGTGAATGCTGCTCTTGGTGAGATTTTTGCAGGCCACCCACTGTGCCTTTATTTATAGGGAGGGACTACAACCTACACTTCTCCCATTTTAAGTGTCTCTTGGAGAAGTTGGCAGCACAGGTATTGAAATAATTTTTTTCAGCCTGCAATTTGAATTATTATTTAGCATGCTCAGTAAAGATATGAGAAGTACAACTGTGGTTACTAATTTACTGTTACTTTTAGTTATTAGTTTAGTCAGATTCTTTTTCAATAATTGTGATTAGGCTCAAGATTAGATCACATTTCATGAATAATCAATGGAGATATTACAATATTCCAAATGCTTTGCATGCTTTTTGTTGTCAATGTACATCATACAACCGACATGTGGAAACTGTGGGTGCTGCAACGTGCAGTTAATATGAAAGTGGTTAGAACTGCATTTCCTCAAGTGGCCACTTGAGGTTGGTTCAAGCAGTGAGTCAGTCCTCATAGACTTCCATGTTTAAATGGCCAACTTTAAAAAAATAGGTTTACAGTAAGGTACTGGTCAGTCCTGGTAGCTAAACTACACCTACATAAAAACTGTACAGATGGCATTATTTTTATTAGTTATCTGTTTATACTTGTGTCACAGTAGCTGTGGCTAGCAGCTATCTGCCAAGCTTCATCTCTTCTCAATTGAATCACAGAGTTCTCGACCATGTATGCCATCTGACAAATATTACTGCTTGCTGTTTAGCCAGATGGACAGCAACCTGTTTGTGCTTCAGTCTTTGTTATTGAAATTGTAGTATTTTCTGTTTGGTACTAATCAGAGTGTGTGCACGATACATGGATCCACCTTGCTAACCTCTTCTGTGACTTCTGGCTACAGATACCCTCATGAATTTATGAACATTAAGACTTTAAAACAGGGATACGGTGATACGGTTGCCACATATTGTTTAATAATATATCTAAATTTAAAAAAAGACGCGCATGTGTAGTTGTCTCCAAATGTAATTCATAGTGGTGGCATTATGAAAATCATTAAATATGTGACGAATGATTAATTGGCAACTCCTGTGAGTTACTGACGACATTCATGACATATTTAAGATTTACATCTAAAGAAGATTGTTTTAACAAGTGCACATCAGAGGTTACAGCTTAACTTTTAACACATGAATCCAAATATTTCTGGTTTGTGTGTATTAGTTGTCCTGATATTAGGAAGTTGCAAAGAAGGGTGAGCAGCATATTGTATTCTATACAAGCACCAAGATTTATTCTCCAGTTTCCGTGGCACCAAGGAGAGAATGTCTGGGCAGAAACAAATAGTGATCAATCTGCAGCATTTGCTAGCCTTTTAACCTCATGTGTTCACTGATTTACTGATCAGTGGTTATCGTGCATTCAAGGGGTCACAAGCATAACTTGCATGAATTTAGGTTTGCAGATGGAATTATTGAGAATTATTGAAATTCTTTCCTGTAGTTGAAAACTAAACAAAAATAGGATGTCTATTGATTTTTATCTTATTCTTAAGATATATATAGTACTGTGCAAAAGTCCAGGTCTAGTTCTCCAGGCTGGAGGTCTTTCAAAGTTTTGCTTTGGACAACCTTCTGCTTTTTTGCTCATTTTCAGTCCAGTCCTTGTACCTGACCATTTTCACAGGACTTTCTTTTTTTTTGTCACCTAACACTGATTCAAGAATCATTAAAGCATAAAAAAGACACGGAACTCAGTGAACGATCCAGTGTTGTGTACATATAACAGAACCAACTTGAAATTGTATATTTAGAGACTGTGTTACTTGCAGTTTGTCATATTCAATGAAAATTATTCCCATTTCTGTAATTGAATCAATGGAAAATGCCAAAGATGACACAGTCTGACAGGCATGAAATTGTATTTTTCGCCACCAACCTCAATTCCAATGAGCCTGTAGCCAGAAATTTGGCATGTATTGATATAATGCAATATGCTCTTAAATATTTTGAGGAAACTGGACAAGAAGAGGTAAGAAGAAGAGGCAGGCTTTAAAATCTACAGCAGATGAACAGTGTCAGAAAGTCCTGTCCTTAAGAAACAGGAAAACAATCCAGGAAAGACCTGACACAAGACCTAAGAGATGCATCTGGGCCTTCAACTGATTCATCTGCTTACCAAAGACTCATATGTGGTCTGTCAAGAAGCCATTTTTAAGGACGGGAAATGGGCAGAAAGGGGTGAGCTATGCCAAATTAAACAAGAACTGAACTGAAACTCAGTTTTATGAATGAATCCAAATGTAAAATATTTATATTATATCGGGAGATGGGTGCAACAGTGAATGCCTACAGCAACCTCTAACATACTGTGGAGGCTCTGTCATGGTTTGGCATTTAATTTCAGCCAGTGATCTTGTCAGATTTAATAAGATTATGAAGGCAGAAAAATAGCATCAGATTCTGACCCACCATGCAATACCATCTTAAAAACATCTGATTGGCAAGAGCTTCACTTTCAGCATGTTGGTTATCCCAAACACCCTGAATTCAGTGAAAACAACAAAATGTAAAGTGTGAAACAAATAGTAAACAGATAAGAGCTGCCTTAATACTCAGTACAACACTGTATCTAAACTAAATTACCTGAGGATGCATTCATACAGCAAACGTAGCATCATGAAAATGTTCCTTATTATTATGTATTGTTATACTTTAAGATAATGTAGTCAGACCTAAAATAATAAATGGTAATTTAGTTAATTTTTTCATTTTTGTTATTAAATAAATAATTCTCATGAATTATGTAGATAAACATTGTAATATAACTTTTTTCTATAGTATTTTTATTTTAGAAAGATATTAATTTTGTTGCTAGTAGCAATGTATACTTCAGATATTTCATATGAACTTAAATTTCATAAAACTTGTATTCTTTTATTTTAAAATGAAAGGGGAAGATGAAACTTTGGGGATTCATCCATTTTCTTCTGCTTATCCAATTTGGGGTTGTGGGAACCTGGAGTGTATCCCAGCTGTCATAGAGTGAAAGGCAGCCCTATATTACTATGCAGAGATGATGGAAAATGTAAACCATAGCTCACACATAACATTCACAGGACTTTAGAGGAAGCATAATAGAAATGCACAAAACTGGAAGTTTACAGAAGTGTATTTTAACTTATAGTTGTTCATCCATTAAGAAGAACATCAGACCTTTTCATGTGTAATCAATACAGAAATCATGTTAATACCAAAGCCTTCACAAATATTTTCCTGCAACTGAATACAATTAAAAGTTCTATGATTTGAAAGGCAGTTCAGTGATATCCATGATACTACAGTAAGCTCTCGGTCTGTGTCATAGAGGTACAGTGTTTGTCTGTTTGGGTTGCTCTATGTTACTTACTTGACCCTATTTTGTGATTTTTGTTTTTTCCTATTTCTGACCTTGTGATGAACACTGTTTACAATGCTTCACTAAGTAGACAAGTGCTGGGGTAAAAAAAAAAAAACTTTCTCAGGTCAAACTCCTGGACATATTTAATGTTTAATCCTTTCCCTAACTATTTTCAGCCATTGTTGTGCGGCTTTTATTCAAACTGGACTTTGTTACTTTATATTTTAAAAAGACAAATAAAGTCATTCATTGAATAAAGCTTTATAACCTGACAAGCTAGCAACTATGATTCCTACAAGTGTACATACAGAAAGTACCTTATACAGATTTAAAATATCATGTCACATTGACCTTTGACCTCTCCTTCAAGGTCAATAAAGTGATCAAAAGCCCAAAGTGACAATAGTGCTATATAGAGCTATATAAAATTGTATTTCTAACTGCCATTGTTTACGTTGTGAACATATAAATATAAAGGAAAATATATTTGGGATTTTTAAATATCGTGTTACTCTGACCTCTGACCTCTCTTCAAGGTCAAATAAGGTCAAGCTTTTATTAGGTCAGCTTTCATAAAATGTTTTTTATCTTTAGATCTGTGTTTACAGTTCTGCTGCCTTTGTTTGCACTGACAACAATTTGGGATTCTAAATCTCCCATTATAGTTTGCATCCAAATATTGTGTTACATTTGACCTCTGATCTAATTTTTACATTCAACATCTGCTTTTTTTTTTTCAAGTTAACCCAAATTTTGTGATATATTTTAAGAAAATATTGTCTAGAGAAAAAGAATGAGCTGACAATTTAGTTAGAAATATACTGTAGTATAAAACTGTAATATAAGCTCAAGTTATTCATATACAATTATTCACAAATCGGTAACTATTATCCGTTACTCCTACATAATAATTGTGTTGTCAAAGAAGACATCTGCCATGCAACCTTTATTGGATTTTTATTTACTGCACTATAAACTTCTTAAAGTATGTTTAAAGTAAAATGTAATACAATTCTCTTAAAAGTAAGTGAAATGATTAAATTGTTCAGTCTGGCAAAAGTGTGTGTTTTAGTGTTCGCTGGGTATGTAGAGACAAATGCAACTTCAAACCTCGAATACTGAAAGTGAATGAAAAACTTTATAAAAATATATATAAAGCTGCTGTCATGTATGGAAAAGGTAGGTATCCGAGGTCCTAGTGGTTCAGTTCAGTAAAAAATGACCTGAAAGTAAAACATTTGTCTAGAACCTGAACTTCTTAACTAAAACCTTTTTTAAATGCCATGCCCTTTAAAGTTCAGTTTGTTCACATAGAAGTGGTGGTCTTTTTCTTTGTAATCAGTGTCACATAACCAAGTTATTCTGTTTCTGGTAAAGTTTTATGAGACTGATTCCTCTTAAAATGATCACTGACTTGTAAATGATTGCCTAAAGGTCAACATGGCACACTTTGATGCCTTTCATATCTTTGATCATAAATCAGACTGAGATGAATTTTAGCAGATTTAAAGACATAAAAGTCATATATTACTGGTACCTGACCAAACGTTGGTGCAATTTCAAAAATTGTATTGCAAATAAACAAATACAGTGCTTAAATCTACTGTGCAATCTACTTTGCAAGGTGAAGGTGTTAGCCTCTTGTTGATCTGTGGACATCTGCCACATGCCAACCTTTTAACCTTTTGCAACAGCTTTAATGTTTATTTCAGTTTGATATTGTGTGATTAGCAGCAGAGAACTCAGTTTTCTGTGGATTAATGAAAACTTTGAGCAATGCTGTAAAATAAAATACCAATTAAAAACTTTTTTTTTTCTTCAAATGACACCAAAAGAATACCAGTGGGTGTTATCAATGAGCAACATTATGCTATGGAATCAGAAAATGCTGAACCAGAATCAGATGTTGCTTCCTGTTAAAGGGAGTGTTTCCTTCATGCTATTACCAAGTGCTTGCTTAAAGGGAATCGTTTGATTGTTGGGTTTTCTCTCTATTATTGTAGAGCCTTTACCCTACAACAGCAAGTACCTTGTAGTGACTGTTGTTGTGATTTGGCGCTATATACGTAAAATTGAATTCAATTTCAAAAAAATCTTTAAGGTCACATCAGGAAGATTATCTTTTTCATTTACATTAATTTTAAGGATACCATTATATTTCTTTGTCTTCCAGTTACCACCAGTTCAACAGACAGAACTCATCGGAAGTTCGCCTGTCTTCCCAAGCCCTATAATGCTATCTCCTACATCCATGCCTCCAGCGGGAGTTCCTTTCATCCCCACAGAGTTTGATCCAACAAAGTTGGCAGCCGGTGAGAAATCTTCGCTAAATGCTATGGATTTTAAAATCTGTTGTCTAAACCTAAGATTCAGAGGCAGTCAAAGTAGATTGTGTTTAAATTTAGTAAAAATATAGTCAGATCTATGTTGCATTTCTTTAAATGTTTTCTCTTTTTTTTTCCTGCTGCAATTATACTTCATTTCTGTTTGAAAATCAATACAACCTTATCTTAAACTCTTTTGCAACAGGAAGTATAAAATCTCCAGAGATATCCACAGAAGATCCTAAAGGAAAGAAAGGTGCTTCTGTTGATGTCATGACTGCCAACCAGCTGGGGCATCCCACATCACCAGTAATGACCCTGCCGAGCCCTGCTATCATGCAGGGACCCAGCCCGGGTATGCCACCTCTGCAACCGCCTCCCTGCATGACAAATCCTCATATGCCTCCTTTCCTCTCACCTCCAAGCATGCCACAAATGCCCCCGCAGATGATTCCAGGAGGACCCATGTTTCCATCAGACAGGTTCAGAATGCCCATGCCGTTCCCTCCTCGTGGTCCCCCTTTCCATCGACATCCTTCCATGGGACCCGAGAGCATAAATGACAGGGAAGGAAGGCAGTTCCGAAATGGGAGGCCTGGATTTGGGTGTCCACCTTTTCACAGAGGGAGGTGGTAAATGCAAGAGGACTAATGAACCTATGGAAAGGAGCGGGGTTTATGTGGAACCACTGTGACAAAGACTGCTGTTATCTGTGAGTGGTGCATTAAAAAAACTGTTTAAATTTGTCACTGCACCAGATCCCTTTCCTAGCGTCCAAAATGAAAAGGAATACACTATTTTGTGATGTGATACCAACTTCTTTAAGTTCATCAACCAAGAGATTTGTTGCTGTAAATAATGTAATTGCTTGTAGCTGTTTGTTATTTTTTTTGTATACCTAAAAGTTGTGGAGTTTATGGTTGGGTCTTTAATTGGTAGGTGCAGGTACAAACAAAGGCAATGTCTGTATTTTTGAGCATATTCCTTTATCAGAGTTTTGTGTATGGAAGAAAATTATATAACAGTTTTGGTATTTTGTTTTTAGTAGACTGCCTTTGTACTACGTTGATATTTAAGTCTTCACATGGGGAAAAAAAGGTTGTCATGTGAAGAATATTTCATTCCTGCCAGTAGAGGGTAGAGTACACCCTGTTTCCTAAGGTCACACCTTGTAGGATCATGTGGAGTGAATATTAAAGAGTTACTGCCATTTGATCATGTGATGTATTTGTGTTGATCAAACTTATTTTGTTAGTAAATTGTCCTGCATGAGGGGTTTTAACATAACAGAAATTTCAGGAACCTTTGGAAAGGCGCACGCAGATCCTGTGATATTTGTTTTAAATGAGTTTGTTTCATACCTTGGCGCCTGTCTTATTACAACTGGTCACGAAATTGCAGATTTTAGCTATGAAATCTCGACAGTGATAATGACTGATGGTTGCTTACACTGCTTAAACCGAGTTCAGTCTCCATCACATATCACCTCGCATAGATTTGCTTACACAGAAAGACCTCCTAGACGCGCAAGCATTCTGCAATAAGGAGAAATGCGCAGAGATCTTTTTTTATGGTCTCCGGTTCTTATTATTTTCTTTTTGTACACCAAAACATTTAGTGGACAAAGTCACTGGACGCCGATTCGAAGCTGCACAGCCGATTGGCTGTGAGAAAACATAAGTGGCATTCTCATGATCCACTTGTACTCCGTCTCCAAGGACCGTGGGCTCCGCCCCTCTCAGCGGTGTGGAAACAACACGCATGGTCCGTGGACAGGCAGACCTTGGAGAAGCGACTGGGTTGTGAGACATGGATGGGCATTACCGGTGTGTGAAACATGGGGATTTCAATGTTAGAGCGCAAGCGGGCAAATCATGACCGAGGGGGAGACAGGTAAGGAGACCCGGCTTACCACGCCGTCCGCATCATTAGAAGGAAAAATCGGCTCGATATCCGATCAAACTCCCGCGTGGTCCTAGCGCCGTCTCCATGCATGATCGCATCACTCAATCATACAAGTTTATCAGTGGTGACAGACGCTGCCGCACTGAAGCTGGCGGTGCGGTCCAGCGGTCGAGCCGGGCAAGATGCGGCTTTTTTTGTGCGCCGAGTGTTGTGCTTCTGATGCCCAATAATTCAGTCTCACCTCGGTTGTTTTGGGGGTGCAAACAGTCATGTGCTGTGCCTGAATGATGGGAGACACGCAGCTGGGTTAACATGCATGTCCAGCCGTTCGAGCCCAGTGTATGAATACACCAGCACGAACAAATTATGCAAGACGTGCATAGCGGGCAAGATGCCCGCCTTGACACCTTGCAGGTTTTTGAGCACCTCCGTGGTCATTTGGACAGTTTCGAAAATAAGAAGCGTGTGATTTGAGTGCGGTACATTGTTGCATGAAGCACAGCACATCACTGATCCAGCGCTGTTTGTTGGTGTAATGAGACTACACCTTAGTAAACAGACCGTATGCAGGTGACTCAACTGAAAAGCGGTAGCTCATTTGTGTACTCCAATGACCTTATGTCACGTTTGTTGCAGCGTCACTGCCATAGACTGCTGCTGAAAGTGTTACTTCCTGTCTTGTCACTGTGTAGGTCTGTAGCCGCATCAGATTTCATATATATGGAGGGAAAATAGATAGATAGTGATTACTATTAATTTACTACTATCCAACGTGTTTTTGCAGTTCATGCTATCAGGAGAAACATGGACTCATAAAAAAATATCTCACCCTATTTGGTTGTGGTGCAGCTTCTTAGTCAGCAGCTCCTATGTCTTGCGAGCCAAGACACTGCCTACTGTGCAAGTGATGGAAGCACTTGTAAAGATAATACCAGCAATAACATCTTAACTGTTACAATACACAGCGGAAAATAACTTTTATAAAGACTGAAGTTACAGTAACAGGATGGCTAACAGTGATGTGTTGTTGCATCACTTGAAGTGCAGCTGAACCTTTGAACATCCAGGGTTTGTGAAGTACACTTAAATTCACAATTGCCACGACAGCTTATAAGCACATACATGCTGCAGACCCACATGCAAATGCAGTCTTCAAGTTGTAGCAAGTATTAATGAGGAGGAAAAAACGGATCAACTAGTTTTCGGGTATCAAAAAATGCTGAATGACATCCAATAAAACAAGCCCAAACCACATCAGGCATACATTTAGAGATGAAAGGTATCAGGAAGGGGAAACTTGATTTAAATACCACAGTGCTAGTTTTCAATGCAAATTATGCGCTTCTTTTTTGCCCTGTTACATGATGATAAACAACACTGTTCATATCTGTCTTTGGAATTAAGTCAGTTTCAAAGGTGACAGAAGAAAAAATGTATCTTTAAATGTTCATAGAAGTCATTGTGGATGGATTTAAACGCCACAGGTTTGTTCAGCATACCTCCATAAGGAATAAGGTGGGTGCCCTTTGAGTTTTGTTTCTTCGCGCAGTAGTTTTTAGTTAAAATTCCCATTATTTCTTGAGTTATCTCGATATTTAAAAGATCCTGCACATTTTGGGGGGTTGTTTGGTTTGTTATGGTGAGTACCTATTTGTGGATGGCCTAAAAGCTTAAAAAGGAGCAGGTTTCCCTATATGTGTTTGGAAGGTATTCTTCCAGCGTTTACAGAACCTTTCCATAACAATGAAAGTGGAGAACCACGGAAATCAAACGACCATCTTTATGAGCATCCAGCAGCTTGGCCTCAGGGTTTCCTTCAAGGTGGTAACTTGAGTGCAAGCTGCATGTATGACATGCCTGCACAGAGACCTCACTCTTTCTCTGCCCCCTTATTTTTGTTGTAAAGTTGCACTTAATATTTCTCCCCTCTGGCTTGCGTCAACAGTTGTTAACTTTGCATTTCAAAGATCTCAAATGTTAGACCAGCATGAAGCAGTCCAACAACTCTGCTCATGAAAGAATCCCTGCACAGTTTTATGGTAATTTGTTGGCTTTTGATACAATCCATGACTTTGTTCTTCATGCGTGTACAGAAATGTACTACCAAGCAAAGTTGATTTCTCGAGATGCGCATAATCTAACCCTCATAAGTGCTCTTTTTGAATTATTCATTTCCATCCCACTTGCACATAACTCTTCATTCATTTGCAAATTGGTGCAAAGTAAATACTGAAAGCAGTCTAGTGTTTTTTGCTTAGTGCCAAGTGAATAACATACAGAGATCAGTGTGATCATACTAACGCCGACCATTCACTGAAATGTAAACTTACTACTACCTTTTGCACTACAGTGGTTTGAATTGTAACTTCACAACCACGGCTGGATTTTTGTTAGATCACTGGTATCCCAGTGTTGGCTTTTCAAACAATGCGTTTAAACACTCAGCGAGTAAGAAGAGGAGGCGTGTTGTGGAAATATTAATTACAGAAGTTAGACCACAACCACAGAGCTGGAAATCCTTTCCAAAAGGAAACTTATTTTATACTGCTAAGCCGCTGATTGTAGGTATTACAATGAGAGTATTGAGTTGAGCTAAAGCCTCAGCGCCATGTACACGCAGGAAAATATTACTAACAGCCATTACGCTGCTTATTAGCTTTTGGCAATAAAACAACCACCTCTATATTCCTAATTGCACATTGCTTGCAAGAATTGTAAAGCATCTGAACAAACTCCTGGCTTACATGGAGTTGTGAGTTTCTGTCAGTATCCTACTTGCTTTAGCAGAATCCAAGCTCCCCAAATATTTAATGGTACTGATCAGCACTTGATTGATCCATTGACTCTGAATGAGAATCAAATGGGAAACCAACAACTCTGAACATGGATATATCATTTAAATTCTTGTTGAAAGGTAAAAATTTTTTGTCATTTCTAGTTTGTCAAATGTGAGAATTTGCTTGCCTTCTGTTTTTCATAACGGAACGTTTAATGTTTTGAAGTTTAAGGTAAAACCTGAATCACGTTGTTATACACAATTTTTTTTGTGATCTGACACTATTGTGTAACATTGATGTTGCAGCTGCAAACTCTGCTGTCCAGAGTCTTGTGATAAATGTGGTCTTCAGAGGCTGGTTGCCAGATTTATCTTGTGAGAATTATGTGCTCTAATACTCCATGGACTGACAGATTTTTATAACAGACTAAGACATATTTCACATTGCAGCCATATGCACGAGTGAGGTTATCCATTTTTTTTAATCCATTGATCTCAAAATGTTTAGTACAACAGTTTTGAGTAGATTAATTAAGGACAGCCATGCTTTCCAATCCGCTTCTGTTTACATCCATGTAATACGGTGTGGCAGACAAGAGCTCGGCATTCCCTCGTTTCTCCTGACAGGACATCCGTCTCCATTAGAGAATATTATTAATATCCATCTTAGGATGGTTAAGAATGTTGCTCATTGTTTGCTACACGTGTAGTAATTTTATTCTAAATCTTAAGCATTGCACTTGAAACAACCTTTGAACCCCGTGTCTTCAGATCACACGCATTTCGAAAGGTCTTTCATGTTTTTCTAATTTAACACAGATTCTCAGGAAGTCGCCATGTATTCCTGGCTATGAAATGTCTGTTATGTTGAATTCCTAATATGCTGACAGTTTGCATTATCTCGAGAAGCATCTAAAGGGCTTGCCAAGATTTGATCCCAGATGCTTCCAGAGGACAACGCCTCCAGCAGTGCTGCACATCAGTGTAACTGTGATGCACTCCATATACTGTGAGAGAAACTTGTGTTGTATTCCACTAAGCTTAGAAAGCAAGAAAACCAAAGGACTTTAACTTCCTAAGTTTTAGCTTCGAAAGTGCTGCAGAGGCATTTTGTATGACTGTAAGCCTGACCTCTAAGCACAATGAAAACGCAGGCTTCTCATAAATTATTACAGACCTAAATTAACATTCTCAAAGACGGCATGAATAACATTGTGCTTCTTTGTCAAATCAACTTTACAGCAAACAAGAGCTTCAGAACCTTACTACATTGTTAGTGGGATATTATTGTGTACATGCAGTATTCAGTAGCGCCTGTAGTACGCGTTTTCCGCAATGGCTTTTGGAAAGATAAATGAGTATTTAAACATCGTGTTAAAGCTGTGTTCCTTCTATTTCTGAGCTGTGAGCAGAAACGTGTGACCAGCTGTCAAAAATGCACATGGCGATGATCATCAGCTTCACGTGGCTGATACAGCCTTGTGGTTTAGGATGAATAATAGATACTAAGTGCACAAAACTGCTGAGGCTATGAGTCACTTTGGGGTGATGGGAGTTGAGCTAACTTTAACACAATATTGGTCACAAAAAATAACTTTTCAGAGCCCTTTTTTTGCTTGCCTTGGTTTGAATCTGCGTCGAATGCGCTTTCACCGGCATACAAAAACAATTGGTTGCCAAGGATATGCTTTCAAAGCTCCCTCAAAAAACATTTATTTGGTCACATGGAAGTTAATCTGTACTAAAATGTGGTAAGATAAGTCTAGGTCACATAAAGTACAAGTGCTTTATGTCGTTATTGGTGTTTTAAATGCCTCTAGTTAAGAGAAAGGTAGATTTTAGATAATTACTTGACTTTTAAACAGATTTATACATTTAAAATATAAATAATTTGCATGTTTCAGCTATCCAGTTGCTATTGCTTTTGCCTATATTTTTTTTTATCTTTTATGATATAATAGACATATTAAATGATATTCTGATTATTTTTTGAAAGCTGCCAGAATGTGTTTAAAACATTTACACAAGCTTACACATTTTATAGGCACAACTGTATATGCTTTGTGTAACTAGCTTAGTATGTATCAGACTCTACAGAGTAATTTATAAAGACACTTTAAAATATTACTGGCATCTTTTAATAACTAATATTGGGGAGCCACCTATGCTGTATAGGATCAATCCCAACCAATCAGTTCCAGCGTTTTCTTTACACTCTAAATTATTTCTCTCTCTATACCAGCGTCTTTGAAGTCGACTCTTGAGAGGCAACTCTCTGCTGGAGACCACTGGATCCTCCACTAATGATCTCTATCCAGGCTGGGCTTGCTGCTTTCATGTCTTGCGTAACAGTTGCATTTTTTTCTCTTTAGATATCATTCGTACATAGTGCTCCTCTTCAGTACAATGGATCCACAGAAGGGCACGGATGAGGGAGGGGGTTGGCGTGATTGAGGAGACCTTCAACAAAATAAGACAAACACTTAAACCCTCGTGGTGATGGATGTTCTTTTCAATGTTAATGTCAATTTGGTGGCTGAACCAAATCCTGCATATAGTATTAGACCCAGCGTGATGTGTGAACAGTTTGTATTTTTCAGAGTTGTTGATTCAACATCTTGAGTTGTGGGTAAAACTCATACGTGTCTATTTGAAGGAAGACGATAATTGGTGTAAGACAAGAAGGTATCTTGGCTTTGTAGTTTGTAGTGGTTGCTGTTTTTAATACACATCCATAGTTTCATTGTACTCGATTTGTTTAGCATTTCATATAATATTGCAGATGCTGCTGAATGGCAGGCTTTGTCATTAAATTTAAGGCCTAGTCAGGAAGTCATACTACTGCAACCTAATAATAACAAGCTACGTAAGCTTGCATGGCCCTTCATGGAAATGAGTTTTTTGTGTGACCAGTAATGTTTTTGGTTGCAAAAATATTAATGCAAAATGATGGTGACTTTAACTTCGAAGCTACATCACGTTGAATGACGCACCACTTCATGGTCCATTCAGAATTGCTATAATAAAGCAAGTGTCGTCAATTATTAACTGACCTTTATTTAAAGCTGTTGTGGGGAGCAGCGGTTTGATTTGGCTAGTTAGACATGTTGGGTTTCTTTGCCTTGAAAAAACGACACTGACTTTTGCCATGGCTTGAGGAATCAACGACCTCACTACGGAAGAAATTAGAATTTATGTGACCGAGTAACAGTTATAGCAGTTATGAAAAAGAAAAGAAAAAAAATCCCCCCCAAAAAAACTCATTGTCTTTGCAATCACATTCAAAACCCACCTTGGGGAAGCCATTCTCCAATTTAAATGAGATTGGTTTTTTTTGTTGAAGACAAAGCACAGCTCATTACTAACACCACCCCTGCTGCGAAGCCTTGTGGTGACAGCATCCCCTGTTTTACTGGCAAAGTTAAGACACAAATTAAAGGGGATGTAGGTAAATTTAAAAGGGGGGAGAGTCAGGGGCTTCCTTACTACCTGAATCCAGCTCTGTTTTGTTGAACATCCAATACATGTTTCTACTCTATCATTCTGATCTTGAACTTAACTATATCCTCACAAAAGTATTCCTGTGATTACTTTGCCTTCAGCTGATTTTTTTTTTCTTCTTGCTATGGCTGAAGGTGATTGGCATTGATTGTGGTTGGTTGTGACACCTGCACAGCATCAGCAGTCTGAAGTGCTGTTGTGGATCTGTACCCGTAGTCTCACCTGCCAAATTGCTCCAGCGGTATTGAATGTCCTGTCAATGTATTGGATGTGCAATTCAATCAGCATCCAAATTGAGTGCAGGCAGCGCTGGTTTTAATAGCCTTGTGCCAGTGATGAGAAAGCAGAGTATTTTGTTTATCTGAGCTCCATGCAAGCAGTCTACATTTCTGAAATGCCTGTGGTGACAGCAGAGGAGGATTCAGCATTAGCCTACATTTCACTGACGGATGCATTTATTGCAATGCTGTCTTATTCATTTTTTTCTTTTTTGGGGGCAGGGAGTATCTCCAATCTTATCTCATGTAACACAAATTTATTAAACTTTTTAATTTTATTCTCCGATGTTGTTTATTTGAAAAGTAACTTTAGATTCGTATTGGGATGTGGGTTTGATGGCCCGTTGTTTTTAAGCAATACTCTCATAATAACATCCCTAGTGTGTCATGTGTACTGAGATCTTTTCAAGATCAAATTCCACCTAATTGTTTGCTAATTGGAAAAACAATTAGTGCCACATGGTACAATTTGTGTGTCTAATGCTGACAAATTACAGGTTATGCTTTTGCATGCTAGAGATATTTTTGATTAAAACTTGGTGGTTATGTTTATTATCATTATTATTATTTTTTTAATATTAGTGGCATAACCTTGGTAGAAGAGGAAGCCAGCATGACAACACTGTGAGGCCACCCCCTTTTTTTTTTTTTTTTTTTTTAGTTTTTTGTCATAATCATCCAAAAGTCTAGACATGGCAATTCATCCCACCAATCTCTGGACTCTTTCTAGACACACTAAGCTCTGTGAACTCTATGCCTCTTCTCTGTGTGACTGTTAGGGTGTCTATGCTCTCAGCTAGCTTGGGGCGTGTTCAGTTCAGTTCAGTGTGCATGCAAAGCTGCTTCTGAGGCGCATGATGCAGGCTGCAGCCGAGCAGACACTGCTCTGCCCTCGCTCCCCTGTCCTATCCTTTCTCTGTCCCCGCGTCCTCTGCCGGTTCCGTCATTTCAAAATGAATCCCGCACCTCTGTCACTGCTGATGTGAAAGCCACACGACATCACTGGTGCTATGACAACAGCAAGTCCTGCCTCTCTCACATTCACAAGTGCATTGTGGGCTGTCAGTGAATATACCAAATTACAAACTGCAACAGAATAACTGTGACCTTTCAGCCTTCATTGGCTTAGAGGCACACATTAATTTCATTTTCCAGAATTTTGTTGTAACAAATCTTCAGACCCCTTTATCTTTGGCAAAATGAAGGTGAAATTTACTTTTAGGCTTCTGATCAAAATCAAAAATGAGCAACACAGGCCTGAATCTGACTGTTCTTTGTCCCATTAGTTTGTTCCCAATAAACCGTTCTGCAGCATATAGTGTAAATATCATGCTTCCTTAAAGGGAGTGGAGGGGCAATTATAGAGGAGGAGAGGGAGGAACACGCATTCCTGTTTGTAGTTTAGGGGGTTGGAATTATAGAGTGAAGAGGGAGCAACAAGGGAGGGAGTAAAGAGTGTGAAAGAGTCAGCTGGAGAAGGGGAGGGGGTACAAACGGCACTCCCTCTCTCCCTCAGTTCTTCAACTCATCCTTGGATACAGGAGTCAGTCTGCTGTGGACTTGCAGGAGGAATACCAATCATCACCTCATTTATATTTTGAAATATCCTTCTTATTGGTGCATCAGATTTAACTGGAGGAAGAGTAGAATTATAACTTCCATGAGAACATTAAGGTAAGTCACTAGTTGTGCATTTTCTGTGCCATGCTGCGTGTTTGGTAGTTGGTTAGGAGATAGAAAAGGCAAATGGCTCTATACCCTCAAGCTTCCTACTTTCTAAAAGTGTTGCTAAATATCAGCAGTTCAAATGTCACACATTTTCTGGTAGGTTTCAGTAGTTAAATTGGTCAGATGCAGCCAGCTCTCTCGTGAACCATATTGTTCCCTCCTGAGATGTGTAATTTCAGGATTTATTAGCTTTGACTGTAATATTCTCATTAGTGTCCACTCATTTTTGCATTCCCATTCTTCCAGCAATTTAATATTATATTAAGTTGTAACCATACCCTGAGGCCCCGTAGCCTTTAAAAATGGGGATTCCTCAGTGTATGTACCTGTAGTAATCCTGTGTATTGCAAACTTTAGGCAGTAAGTCATTGTGTTATCCACTTCACTCCTAGATGCAAACAATGCACCCTGTGTCTGTGTCATTGTAATGACAAAGCAGTGGTGGTGGTGGCAGGTTTGTGATGCTGACAAAGGGAGATGATGAATTGCAAATGTGAGAGATGTCCAAAGCCAAGGAGAATTCCCAGAGCGCATCACGGGGGGAGTGGGGGTTGGGGGGGGGGGGGGGGCTTTACGTTGTGAGTTCATTTAAAACCCGAACTTTGTGCTTGAAAGCTGGTTGTGACTCCTGCAGTGGGGAGAGGGCGAGAAATGGTCATCTGGTGTTATAGTTATGGTAATGTATTGACTGTTCACGGCTTAGCAGGACAGGGGGTCAGATTCTGGCCTTCAGGCTTGTAAATCTTGATGATGCTCCTGTTGTGATTGGAGGAAAGCAAGCTTCGAAAAACATAAACTCTGAGTTCCTGTTAAAAGCTTGATACAAAAATCACATGCAGTGTCCTCAGTCTAAATTTGTCTTAACAAAATTATTCTCAGCAGAGGAAAATAACCACTGATTGGTTTGCGCAATCTTATGCGATAAGCTTCACTTAATTAAAAGTTATTACCGTGTGCCATGAAACAAGGGTTATATTGTAGGTTTACAGGCTAAGAGTTCATCTGAGATCACGTGGTATTTCAGATACTAAGCTCATAAGATTTCAACTGAACTATATGAGGCAGAATTCAGCATGCTGGAACTTGCTCTGCCACAACTCAAATTATTTTCACTTTGCAGTTTTATGTGCATAAAACTTTGTTACCTTTCAAAGGGACTTGAGCATGTACTTACAATTGCAGGTATTTTGTTTCCTGGTAGTCACAGAATGTTGTGTTTGCTATTCAGTTTACTTATAAGCCTGAGCTAGGATAAGAATAATATATACATATGCACTTTTTTCTTCTATAGCATTTAGAAAAGCAAGTATACAACTGTTTATAAAAATAAAAATTAACCTAACATCGGTGGAATTTGTGCGACATCCCACAGTCTTTAAAAATAGAAGCATACTTTGATGCCTCCATGAGATTGAATTACTGCTGGGCTGTCATAATAAACACCATTTACATCTCACTGAGCTTTGTGAAAGTACATTGTATCTGCTGTCAGTAAATGTAACCTAAGGTGCAGTCAAAAAAAAAAAAAAAATCCTTCAATATCCATTAATATATGAGACCTAATGGGTGGAGGTGCTGTACTTTACCTGAAATTTGACTTTCTAAGTGACATGCCACAGGCTGATAAAGGAGGCTTGTGCTGGAAATTGTAATCAGGGATGTTTGGAGGAAGTGGACAGATTTCAACCAAGCTTTGTGTAGTCATGTGTGTCAGGACTGTGCTCAGTTCTGCCTCACTGCACAATGCAACACAGTGGGGACCCGGGAGCTTCAGGGGTGTTGTGGTGGAGGTGGAGCTTGGGAATGACTTCATGGGCTGTTTTCACAGATACGATCGGCGTCAAATCTCCTCATTGTGTTTAAATTGTATAGTAAAGTCTTAAAGAAACACAAAAAGTTGATTCTGTTCATCTGGATGCAGCGTTTTCAGTGGGAGAAACGTTTTGTCACTCCTCCAAGTGACTTCTTCAGTTTCCACTGAAAACGCTATGTCCACATAAACAAAATAAAGTTTTTGGGATTTCCTTAACTGGATGATTGAACATGCATCAAATGTTATTTTGGAAAGTTTTTCTTCGCTCAGATGAACTCGCCTTTACCTAGTGTACCAGTATTAGACACACTATTCCATCTATTTGCAACACAACCTGAAATGTGTATTCCCTGCTCATTAATATTGAAATCAAAATGATGAAAATGGGTCTTGACTCTGACCCAGATGTGATATTGAGTGGGGTTTGTACTTCTGGTGCAATATAAAAGGAAACACACCATACTGCAAGCGTGCTTAGTATTCCCACTCACTGACCTGGAAGCAAAGGATTGGGTGAGTGAGCCTGAGTGCAAAACATTGTCCCCATGTTTTGGTTCCCCCCTTCGTACTGTCTTCGTACTTCATATTATCTCTGTGCAGACTTTTAGCGTTCTTGTGCATATAGTTTACTTTTATAAAAGTTGTGTAAAATTTCATATAATCACTAAAGTTTTTTTTTTTGTAATCTTCCAGATGTTTTCATACATCATCCCGTCCCAGTCATCAGTTGGTAATACCTCCTGGTGCATTTACAGATTTGTCACACCAGATAATGTTTTGCTAACAGTGGAGTGTGGAGGAGGACATTAGAAGTCTGGAATGTGAAGCGTGTAGGACAGAGTACTTTTGATGCTCCATGTACTTGGGGGAGACCTTTTCTCTGACAGTGACGGTTACAGGATATGAGAAGGTCAGCTCGTGTATGTGCTGATTATGGTTTAAATATTTTGTAACAGCGGCTCAAGCCTTTTTCATAAAAAAAGAATTTGCCGTTTTCATCCCAGATTCACACTTGTGTCACAAACTGTTGAGTCTTGATCTTGGATTTTTGTTTGATCTGCCTATCATTAACGTTTCCCCAGCTTCTGATCCAGTTCCACATTATCAAGACTAAAGTTTAAATTACTCTTCAAAAGATTTGCTTTTTCTTGATTGGGTACAACACTTTTATTTTTTAATTTTCACATATCAAACAGCAGATTGTAGATTTTAGAAAAAAACCTTTCAGATATTAGCGGAAATGTAAAAGGGCTTTTTTAAATGCTCTGATACAGTCCTAAATGATTACTACACGAAATGAGCGTTGCTTTAGAGATTCAGAGAAGTGAAAATAAATGAAGGGATGAAGGCAGGAGGAACATTTGGAAATATTGATTTAGTTAAAACAAATGGATATCAAGTGATTTTAACAGGAACACTTCATATAAAACAAAAACAATCACTTCCACAAACCTGTGTCGTCAGTCCCCGCCCCCCCCCGTGTGTCATAACAGTTGTCCACAGTTTAGTTACGCCTTCCACTAACAGCTGTTAAAGTACTGTTAAAGTAACTTCAAAGGTTGTTAATGAGGAGGCAAAGAGCCATGAGCAGGAACTGATCTTATGGCACCTTAGCTGTGAACCTCTACACAAGCAAATTGCTGCTATTAATGGAGGTAAAAGCATTATGACCTCACAAGATCTTGCACCTACAATGAATTTGGACAAATGTAGGATAATAGATGATAGTTTCTATTCTCTGGGCGTTTTATTACACCTCAAACTCTGGTCGTCATTTTGACAGATACTGTGGAGAAAAATACGAGACATTAATTTTTCATAAGTTTGTTTTTATCTGTGACCACAGAACCGTATAAAGTACTCTTAAGTCTACAGAGTGGACAAAAGACATGTTGACCCAATAAAACCTGCAGTTTATGCTGTATGCAGCTTAAACATCAGCAGAAGAGTTGACCTCTGCACATGGCATTGAGGGACAAAGGTGCCACTAGGCTAAACAATACCAGCTGCTGCTCAGCAACAGGCTCACAAAAGCATAGCGTTTCTTTTAAAACGACACAGCTCCAGGTCATTGCTGTATCCACATTTTGCAATCAAGAATGATTTATCGACAAAATCCTTTCCACTGAGTGGAGCTCACTTGCATCAAACTAGCTCTGCTGGCGCTCATAATTCGGCTTTGTATGTTCTGGCATCCTTCGAAGGGTTGCTCTCCTACATTAAAAATGCTCCATAACACCCAGCCACCTGAGCCTCTTGTGACAGGGTCAGACAGGTCACACACGGCAGCCTCACGTGCCCCGCCGTACTCTGAAACACATAATCAGATCAGCAGCGAATGAAAATGACTCCGTGGCTTGGCTGGTGATTTGTTTTTGCTGAAATGTTGCTTCACCTGCTGCTTTGTCAATGCAGCTGTTAAAGCCATACATGCTCTATTTGTTATTTTAGAGGTAAATTTTGAATAAAGCTGCATAAATTGTGTTTTGGCCGATCCTGTCTAACCCGATTTGTTTTTTTCATGATGCATTCAGCAGTGTTAGCAAACAAAGTTGAGCTGCTTTCCATATCACTGAAAGCCCCTCTTTTCAGTTTGTTTGCTATTTAATGTTTCCAGGGTTACAGATTAAAGTTGGAAATTACTCTTTGAATATATAACCATAGTATATTGTTTTAATCTAAGCTGTTAAATCACTTTTAATATGGATGGGGTTTTTTTTCTGGCACAGGAACCTTTTGAAAATGGATGCAAGCTTTTGTAATACCAAATTTCCCTCTGGCCTAATAGAATCTTGAATACAGTTGAGCCCACTCGAGAGCAGAAAATGAGTCATGAGAACAAGGGTTTGTGTTTAGTGCTTCCATTTTCACAGACACATATGACTCTATATCAGTTGGGAAATGTGAGCTGTCTTAAGTGCAGTCTTTCAGTGGTTAACCCCCCTCCTCTTGCTGCATACAGCTACCTGTGTTATTATCTCTGGAGACCAGAGTGTTCAGATTACAGAGTTTTGTGTTGGAGCTTGTTACTGGTTGGGCCTGGCTTGTTTTTCCTTTCACAGTTGTACCTAGGTCAAATGGCAGGAATGTGTTGCAGGACTCCAAACAGCTTTTTAACAGAGATGTTTATCATCACATTTTGTCATATGTCTTTACGTAAGCCTTTTTTCAAAAATGCACTCTAGCCATTGATTTTTTTTTTTTTGAGACGTAGCCTGATGGAGGTGCACGTCAGAACTGCAGACTTCCTAATAAACAGTCTGTGTTGATGTAAGAATAGTCCAGATGATAGTCTGATGAGTTCACAGTTAGTCACTGACTGTCCTGTGTCTGGCGTCCAGCACTCACTTGTTGGGCAGCTCCTGCAAAACCAAATGAAATATTTCCAGTAGGCAGAATGATGCTGGTGTGAATTATTTTTCACTGTGTGCTACATGTGAGAAAAGAAGACTTTAGACAAATGGCTCAACCTGAATCTCCTGGCATGAAGTTCAGCTCTGTCCATGTATACAGGAAAGTCTGACCAGGTGTTTCATGGTCTTTACCTTGTTTTCAAAGACCTTAAGTTATATTTTGACCATGGGGCAACAACTTGCATGATTTCTGAAAATGATGCAAGCGGCTTGAATTTCATTCCTTGAGGACCTAAAGGGGGGTGGAGGGTTGAGACAATTTCCCCTCATACCTGTTGCAGCAGGCCCAAGAATTTGTATAAGAAGGACTTCAAAGTGGTCTTTAATAACAAAAGGAACTTAAATCTACCAGTCACATATTTTAGGGATGACAGCATTCCACACAACAGGTCATTCAGTGTAAAAACAAGTCACTGCTCCAAGAAGAGTTGATTCTGGCATAAATCACATTGCATGATTTTAATGTTCCAGTACAGTCCTGCAGTTATGAGGGATAAATTTGAGATTACCATAAGTGCTGACATTATCAACCGAGTTGACAGTGTACACTTAATGACTCTCTATTACTTTTTTTGTAGTGTAAAAAATAGAATACAGGATGCCTGCATATCATTTCCAAAAAAGAACTGAAAACCAGAAGATCACCACAGCCCATCTTAACTGAGCTCCGGACCATTTAAGAAGAAGGCAGATGTGTTTCTGCATTTTCTTTATAAAGTTTTTTTTTTTCTTAAATGATATTTTGTACTCTAGATTATGAAATGTCCCATTTTTTTTTCTTCTTTTTTACATTTTTAAGATGAGAAATCTTAACCATACTGTCCAAGCATAAGCCAAAAAAAGTCACCAGGTTGAACTGTGGTTCAGGCAGCATGGGAAATCACTTTCTCACGTGGATTGCCCACTACAGAGTTCAAACCTTGTGTTTTGCTTTTGCATGTCATTATAGTAAAATTACCCACCCCTTAATAATCCTGGATCCACTTTAATTTTTGAAAGTCTCCAGTGGGAACTCTTTAGATTTGGTTGATCTTTCATGGGATCACCAAATTATGATCATCCAGTGGAATTAACTTGTGATGTGTGTTAGCCTGTATTTCTAAAAGAATCCACTGGGTGTATGCGATGGGATTTTAGCGCCCTAAAATATCTTTTCCAGCCGTGGCATTTCTTGCTCATGTATTAATAAAGAGCTGATGATGGATTCTGTGCAGCAGCAGCATTGCAGCTTCAGAGAACATTATGTTGGGGAATTGAGGCCATTTAAAAGTTGTATTCAGATGTTCTGGTAGCTCCAGTGCAATTAAATTTAATAATCCTGCGTTTTCATTTTTGGACAATGCATTCTTAAAAATTTAGTATAACATTTCTCTGGGTCAGCCATTTAAATTATGTGTTTTGCTATACCAGGAGCTGTCTGTGTTGTGTGTCTTTTAAACAGTGCCAATAGAAACTTGCTGACTGTTCTGTTCCCTTTTCAACCTATTTATGGTTTTGTGGCAGAGTGATTGGTAGACATGTATTCTGCTGAGAATTTATTGGATCTTTTTCTTTAAATCTGCTGATTTGTTAGGAGATGAGTTGCATTTATTGCAACATTTGCTTTGGTTTGGCCTCATGGATTTGGCTGAATATTCATTTTGTACATTTTACTTCCAATTTCACTCGTAAGTTTAAGCGTACGGATATAGATATGTAAAGATAATGTGTTGTGTGGTCACAGTAATGCATAACTTTGTTGCAATTCTATTGTAGTCCAAATTAATCAGTAAAGTTTTTGGTCCAACACCTGGCTCCTGAACTTCAGGGATTAACAAATGCGATTCCTGGGTTCCAGCGAGATCCATCTGCATCACTTGTAATTTAGTTCTGGTCATTTTGCCATTTTACATACACAATAACACATTTGTGCTACAAATAACAGAAACTTCAATCATAAAGAGCAACCATTACAAGGTGGACATTTTTCTCTCCTCTTCTCCATTTTTAAAAATTAAGGTTATTATGTAGGAATGGCTAAGTGAAAAAACTCCAGTAGTGGTCCACAGTATATTGTAGTGCTTGCATTTTGTGAGCAATGCTTGTATGCTTCAGTGAATATTATTTCCTGTAACAACTTTGGTGTTTTGTTTTTTTCATAGTTCTTTCCCTCCTGCGTTTCCGCTCTGTTCTATTTTGTACCAAATGGGATTAAATGAAACAGCCAACACACTGCAGAGTTATATAAAAGATGAATGTTGTTGTGTAAAGTTCAAACATGGTACACTGCAGTACCAGTGAGGGTTGATGAGTGGATAGAATAAGGAGGGAGGATAAGGATCACAACGTATAAAAACGGGGTCAACTTCCGTTTATGTAAAGCCCCTCCTCACAGTAAGCCTGAGGGCAGCACCAGAGGGTTGGGCTTATTTGCATCAGCTTCGCACACAAAAACACAGTACCCCCCCAAAGGGTCTATCCTAAAAAGTGGAGAAGCACACATCGTGAGAAACAGCGGCCACAAATAAGTTAGCTAATCTTCTGTCCCATCTGTTGGTGGTCCCAAAGTGGAACAGGACTTTTGTTTTCCTTTTTACATCACACTGTCCGGCCTAAAGGCAGATAAATAGAATCCAAATGTGCATTATAGTCAAAGCTTCTGCACCCTCCTGCTCCCAGTCCTTGTTAATGCAGGAAGTAGTGCCTGAGAGCAAACAACTATATCTCTGCATGGATGGTTCATTCCAGTTCTGAATAACTCATGTTCGCTCACACTGTCATTAGGTACCCTCCACTTCACAAAATCCCTGTACATATTGAAGGGGGCTTGAGTGGCTCACATTCTCTGCCAGTCTAAGCACAGTGTTTATTTAGCTGACTTTACAGATAATTACTAAAGAAATAACTGCAAAGCAAGACAAGTTTACAGCTCTGTGTTTATAACATTTACCATTATCAATTCTTTTTATGTGAACAGTGTCCTATGTTTTAGGGGAAAGCCTAGGATGGAAACAGCATGTCATGTTCCGTCTTTACGTGTCCATATCTTTAGACAGATTTGTTGAAAGAGTACAAATATTTAGCTAAGCCACACATAATTAAGAGCACACAGGTTTTGCACTGATTTTTCATCTAGATATGTTTTTCAGAGGTTTGTGGATTATACCAGCCAAAGGAACAAACTGTCTTAAGATCCAGTGACAAAATGCCAGAAAAATCATTACGGCCCTGCAGGTAAAACACCATTCAGATACAATTCTTTTTTTCTGTATGTCTCTCCTTCATGTCCCCCTAGGTTTATTTAATCTGTTTCCCCCTCTCCGTTTAGCCTTTGAATCATGGGAAATGCTGAGAGCCAGAATGGGGACCATGCCCTCTATGGACGTGGCTATTTGTCACGTAAGCACATGTCTCGGTCTCTTCGCATCTCCAACAAGCAGTCCAGACGCTCTCGCCATGCTTCATCAGGAAAAATAGAGCACAGGAACTCTGAGACAAGCACGCGCTCAAGTAGCACACCCAGCATCCCACAGTCCCTGGCTGACAATGGCCTGGAACCCTTCAATGAGACAAATATCCTCCCAGACTTTGGAAGCCCCATTTGGGTGGACCGGGTGGCCATGAATCTGCGTCCAGTATCCTTTTACAATGACCTGGCCAATCCCTCAATGCACATAACCCTACCTGGTCCCATGGCAGAGGAGGTGCAGGATGAAGATATGTACGCAGGTGAAGTGAAATACCTCCAGAAAACCCCAGACTGCTCCAAGGAGACTGTTGGCTTCAAGAAGAGGTCTAAATCTGCAGACATGTGGCGAGATGACAGCCTGGAGTTCTCCCTGTCTGATGTCAGTCAAGATCACTTGACCAGCACAGAGGAGATTATAGACTTGACTAACGAGAGGGACTTCACTGGCTGCGAAGGCCACCTGCAGTCCAGCCCAACAGACTCCACTGACAGGGCAAACTCACTGGATGAGCTGTATAGCCAGATGAGTCCTGCCTCCAGGCAACTCCATGGCCGCTATGCAAAGTGGCACAACACCAACAGGGCTATCAGGGAGGGTGAGGACGATAAAATGCTATCTCCATCAGAGGAGGATGGAAACACCTACGGTGCATACACCCTTCCCTGCCGACGTTCACACTGCTTGTCTGAAGGCCTGACCAGCCACCAAGTTGAAATGTGTGCCAGCATGCAGGGCAGGAGGGCGCAGACTATACAGGTAAGATGTGTAACTATTTTATAATGTACTGCTTGTTTGCACTGCAAATTTAGCTTAAAAGTAATTGAAAATGTGGTTATTAGAAAACAGTCAAATTAATCTCGAGTGCTGATGAATTTTTGATAGCTGGCTCATGCCTGTTGGATACATATATGTCAAGGACCTTACTTTGTTTAATGCCATCGTGGATATTCTGTTCTGTTTTAGACAGAGCATGAAAAGCTGTGCTGAATCTGAAATGATCTAGTAGTAGTACAGCTCCCTTCATTCACTTCCCCAATGAATCTGTGAGTTTGTTCCGCTTCAGTCACCTCACAATAAGCTGTTAAAACAAACTGAGTGTAAAAAGAAAGCTTGTGTGGGACGAGGGAGTCGTAGTTTCCTGAAGAAACTGTTGTTTTTCTTGTGAGAGGAGATTGCGATGATGGGAGGGGGCGAGCACAGCCTAAAGTCACTCCCTGTTAGAAATACCTCGGCCTTTGTTATGATAATGAAGGGAGGCCTGTGGAAGAGTGTAACAGTAAAACGTGCATTGGTGGCCCTGTCTCTACGGGGCACCGTCAACTCTGGTGAATGGAGCTCTGGACCACATGATTAGGTCATGTGACCAGATGGAGATACCAAGCTCAGTGTAACCCCCTTCATCTCCCAGGAGCCTTTGACCATGTGGGTAGGAGAGGGCAGACCCTGTGGTGCCACAGGCCGGGCAGGCTGTGCTCACACAACAGCAGACGCTTTGCTGTTGGCAATTAATTTTAAGCAGAAACTCAGGGTTAGACAACCTGTGGGCTCTCATTAAGCATCTGTTTTTGTTTGTTTTTTTGCAACATGTTTGCTTTTCAAAAATGCTTCTATCCTTTATTTAGAGATAGACGATCAGGTGAGGGCAGCGGTTGTTAATGACCAGCTGCCTTCTTAGTGATGAACAAGAAGCTGTGATGCCGTCTCACCTGTTTTGTGCTTCTGCCACAACTCAGGATGTCACAGGCGGGGAGGGCAGCGAATATGAGGACAGCGGCATCGACGGGGTGACGGTGGAGCCGGAGCACCAGTCTCGCCGCTACAAGACCATGTCGGCCTCCTTCTCTGTGTTCTCAGTGCATGGCAGGAACATGTTCACTGGCAGTGACAGCGGGAGCAGCAGTGGCGGCGGAGGGGCCAGCGAGTGCGTTCAGGGCGTGTACGAAAACTTCCGTCAGGAACTACAGATGAGCTCCTGCCAGACTGAGAGCTTGGAGGAGGCGGGGTCTGCCCTAAGTGATGAGCAGAGCACTATGAGCTCCGCCTACCAGTCCGACCTCTTACTCAGTGTTGTCCAAGGGATGGTGCGCAAAGCTGGCAAACTTGCTGTTAAGAACTTCCTTGTGCATAAGAAAAACAAGAAAGTGGAGTCAGCCACAAGGCGCAAGTGGAAGAGTTACTGGGTTTCCCTCAAAGGTGTGTCATGGCCTCAGTGGTATCATTAAATTTACATTTTATTGCACTGCACTCCTGTAATGTCAGCCTGTGACATTCTGCTCATGCAAGATAATATGTTTGATGCTATTTAGTTACATGCTGACATTCAAAAGGGAGAGCAAAGGTTTACTTCAAATAAGCTTTCTTTAAGGCATTATGTCACTGGACTGGACTTGAAATCAATTTAGAAGTCTGTGTCTAATAAAGCCTTTCTCCCTGACTCTTGCCATGCTGCACTTCTTAATGTTGGCCACTGGAGAGCAGAATTAAATTGCTTGAGGAAATCTGACTTGCTTGTAAAAATAAATAATTAAATCAACAGTTCCATTGTTTTGGTTTTCCAGGTTGCACGCTCTTCTTCTATGAGACTGATGGACGTTCAGGAATTGACAACAACAGCAATCCCAAACATGCCATCTGGGTGGAGAACAGTATTGTCCAGGCTGTACCAGAACATCCCAAAAAGGACTTTGTGTTCTGCCTCAGCAATTCCCTGGGAGATGCTTTTCTGTTCCAGGTAAGAAAATGCATGTATGTCAACTGTTCTGTGAATAAAACAAATTTAATTCGCATACATTGCCCTGTATTGACTGTATTTTCTTTTTATGATCTTTAAAATTCTGGCCTTTAATACATCAGGAGCAAAACAAAACAAAAAAAAAAGGAGTTTGTGTGCTGTGTAACCTTTGACCTTTCATGGTCCCTCCCCCTGTAGACCTGCAGCCAGACAGAGCTGGAAAACTGGATCACAGCCATCCACTCAGCATGTGCCACTACTGTCGCCCGCCAGCATCACAGAGAGGACACTGTTCGGCTACTTCGCGCCGAGATCAAGAAGCTCGAGCAGAAGATCGACATGGACGAGAAGATGAAGAAGATGGGAGACATGCAGCTGTCTGCTGTCACTGACACCAAGAAGAGGAAGACGATCCTGGATCAAGTAGGTGTCATACTACTTTCTTCCTTGAGCTCATGTCATGCAGGTGTGCAGGGGGAAAACATTTCTGAACAAGGCATGGAAAGACGACTTGCTGCTATATTATTTCTGATTACAAATCACCTTTCTATAAAAATAGATTATTTCAAAAGAAAACAGTGAAGTTAAACAAAGTTTTACCAGTTTGATTTCTTAATGCGTCTCTATAACTTCAATACTGATAGAAAGTATATATGAAAAAATGGGTTGAGTAGCTTCAAAAAACACCTGGAATGCAACATAGTGGCTCCTAGCTTGGCTGAATATTTATCAAATAAGGATGGAAGTATGAAAAATGCCAAATGTAACTGTGCCCCATCAGTCAGTTTTAGTTGTGACATACTTGTTTCTTCATTTTAAGCTTTTGCCCATAAAAGTTCAGTTTTGTCTGGATTCATAAGCATGTTAGGAAGACGTATAAAAAAGCATTATATCTATTTAAGAGCTCTTAAGACATCTGTTAAACCTCAATGAGAACCAATCCTGAGGAATCTTTAGCTTAATTAAAAAATGCTAATTTTTAGTGATATTTTAGCTATTGTTACAATACTTACAGGTATCAAATGTAAGTATGTATTTCAGTCTTGTATCCTCAGGTTGTTTTTAATACATGGAATATGAGGAAAAGAGAGAAGCAGGGAGCAACGAGAGAGGATTAAGTTGCAGATTTAGAGGAATCATCCGCTAGAGGCTGCTAATGCTACAAATGTAACAGCCCCCAGATTGCTTTTTATTTTTCTTATTGTAATATGCACTTTGCTCTGGTCAGCCTGACATTCTCAATTAATTACAAAGTTCATATTGTCTTTAATGGGTCTGTTTACAGAAAGGGGAGAGATCGCTTTTGTTTGGTCCGTTTGGTAGTGGCTGGTTGGAGCTGTTCTGTTTGGCAGTGTCAGGTTTCAAATTGTGAGAACTGAATGGATGTAGGACTGCTCCTTAGAAAGCTGAAACGCTCCCAGCCTCTATCTGCCAGTGGAATGCGCAGTATTGTTTCTTTCTCGTCTCTGGGCTACTTGGCAGTAATACAGAGCACTCTGCCATGGAGCTGGACGCCTATTCCAAAAACCAGTGCAGGACCGTGACAGGGAGGGGACAGCCCAGTGAATAATCACAATGTCCTGCTCTACTGCCCCAATAAACATCAAACCATTAGGCACAGAGAGAGTGCAGGTTGGCAACACTTTGAGAAAAGTGGTAACAGAGCTTCTATGGAAGTGAGGAGATGCCCCATCTTAGTCTGAAGTTGACAGACAAGGGCATTAATGAACTATTAACTGGATGTACTGTTGTGTCCCTCTCAACCTGCAGATATTCTTGTGGGAGCAGAACCTGGAGCAGTTTCACATGGATTTATTTCGCTTTAGATGCTACCTGGCCAGCCTGCAAGGAGGAGAGCTGCCTAACCCCAAACGCCTTCTGGCTTTTGCCTCTCGCCCCACCAAGCTGGCAATGGGCCGGCTGGGTATATTCTCAGTCTCTTCCTTCCATGCATTGGTAAATATTCTCTCCTTTATTTTTGCTGCTGAAGCAAACACAATGGCATATTTTAGTGTCCTTTTCAATTTCTTTTTTTGTGGAAAAAGAGACCTGGAGACCTCAAAAACGTGCCTTGGAATTGATTATTATATTGGGGACAAACATCTATCTAAAGTGCACTTAAGTAACAGTAGCTGTCGCTGTTGCAGAGCTCAAACCTGTTCTCATATTGTTAGTAAAGGACCATGAAATCTCACTCAAAATACACTTTGGCATCACTGAGCACATCCAGTGATGCTCTTGGCAGGACAGTCGAGTCCAAAAACTACAATGCATTGTGTCAAACCACGCTTTTCTTTTTAAAAAATAATGACTATGCTATTTATGAGCTCGGGTCTCACGTAGGTCACCCGTTTGTGAGGGTTTTAGTTCAGTTTTGGCCTCCCACTGCTGCTGCAAAGAGGTTATGTACTTCACATCTAAAAGCACTAGTAGTAAAAGAAAACATCTGATTTTTTAGCGATGTTTCGCAGATCACTGAGGTGCTTTTTCCCTCACCACCACCAACGCAGTGCTACAGAGCAGGTGGGTGTTTGAGCTGGGAGATAGCAGTTAAGGATGTCTAACAAAAGACAACTGCTAAGAGCTTTCCTACGCTTTCACTCCTCTTGAATTTACTCTGTATCAGCACTGCACACTCACCAGAATGGCCTGCAAAGTGTTGACAGAACAAATGACAGAATGAGTGCCTAGGCTAGTTTTAGAGCCTGCTGCAGGCACAGTGCTGATATGTTTAATTCAGTATTTATTTAAAAAAAAAAAAAAACCTTTTACTTATTTCTTAATAGTTAAGCTGCCTAAAAAATGTCCAAGTCTAGTTTTCATGCATAAAATTTGACTACTCTATATCTGTATGATTAACATGACCATTTATTCAGTCACTTAAGACAAGGTAATTTCCATAAACCACTCAGTGAAATGTTCCATGATCACTTTTTGTATATACTCAGTTTTATTTCTTCTTTCTCTTTTTGTCAGAACTGTAGCTTTCCTCTCTTGAATATTTATGATTTTATTTATTTTAAAACCCCCTAAAATATGCTGATATGCTGCACTTCTAAAGTCATTTTGGCAAAATGGGATTTGACACGAGGTCAAACAGATAGCTGTCGATCTCATTTGATCCGTTTTTGACCCCACTTCGCCGTGTTACATTTTCCAGGTGGCAGCCCGCACAGAGACCGGAGTGAGACGGCGAACGCAGGCCATGTCTCGTTCCTGCAGTAAGCGCAAGAGCAGGTTCTCTTCCCTCTGGGGTCTGGACACTACCTCAAAGAAAAAGACAAAAGCCCACCCAACTGTCAGCCAGGTCTGTGAAGTGTTCCACCTCCTTCCAAAATTTCCGTGCTTAATCACAGCTGACAAGTTACTTTTGCCCATTTCTCAAGCATCCATCCTACTTGACTGGTAACTTGCCATTTTGTTGTTTGCTCCTGCAGGTTTTTGCTGATGGTGAAGAGCCCATTAAAAAGCCAGTAGATGGCATATATGTTGATCCTGCTAAGGAAAACACAGTAAGGATGAATAATTCAATAATTCAGTTATCTGTTTGCATTCATTTGTCAGTGAGCAGTTGGTCAAACAGAAGTGCGAAATTCCTCAACAAAATATGTGGCCAACATTGACATCAGTGAAATATTACCCCTTAATGTATTCTGAGTAAGCGCCAGAGCCAAAGTGGAGAGTTTACAAGCTGTGACAGCTACTCAGGCAAATTAGAGCTTTTAATTTTTCTTTCATTCCCCATTTAAGCAAACGCACTATATGGCTTGGAAAGTGTATTCCGACTACTCTGTGATTTAGAAGGAAGATGCAAAGTATTGGTGAAGATGGATTATTTTGGAGACTATTTTAGAAGTATTATCTAATTTGAAGAAGTCAGATCTTGCAGTAAAGTGTGTTTAATTACTTTGGATGTCTCCATTTCAAGAAAAGTGAGGAGGGAACTGTGAAAAGCCTTCCACGACCCAGCACAGAGAGCGATATCTGGGTTCCTGACCACCTTACGCCCTCCTGGGTATGTCTCCCAAATGACCAGCCCGTGCTAACAATCATCCAGCCAGGAGAGTCTGCACTGTGTGTTCTCGAGTCCATCTGCAAGGTAAAAAAAACACAGAGCCTCAAATGAGCTACAGTTTAAAGCGATATTCATAAGACGCTTAAACTGAAAGCCACACTGAGCCAGAGAAATACCAGCTATGTTAGGAAAACATGAAGGATATCTCACTGCTGCGATTCTGGATAAATTTCTGTCTTTTTGTGCTCATCCCACAGGCTCATCAGCTCGATCCCACTAAACACTACTTACGACTCAAATTCCTTATAGAAAATCAAGTGCAATTCTACATTCCCAAACCAGAGGAGGATATATGCGACTTGGTATGTCACTGATATCTTGAATATGATCTTTCCTCCCCTCACAGGCTGTTTTGAAAACGAGTCAAGGTCAAGAAATGTATTTAAAAAAATGTCAGGAGTTGATTTACAATGTATTAGGAATCACAATAGGAAAAAAATACTACAGCAACAAGGTTTATAATAAATAGAACTATGTGCCTGGGAGATCCATGCACCAAAAATAATCATGGAGAATCTTTATAAACAATATCTGTAACCTCTTTTGTAATTAAATCATGTAATCATGACGTAGCAAAGAAACTCCTCTATAAAGAGCTGCTTTGTCTGAAAGTACAGAAAATTAATGGCCTCCTTCCATGCTGTCAATAACCCACCCACCACGCCATGAGTGAAGTAGGCTGTTGTTTCAGGATGTATAATGACTTCCTTTTGTTCCTTGCAGCTGTACAAAGAAATTGAGCTTTGCTCTAAAATAACTAAAGTAATCCAGTTTGACAGAGATGAATCCTGCATGATTGGTTACGGTAAGAGTAATTTTCTGTCTTTATTTAGAATGCTGCAATGAAGTCAGTGTTAAAGACTCGTATTTCTGTTTTCTTCAGCATAAGAATTGATTTTCTTTGACCTTTTGTTAACCATCCCTATTTGTAACTCTGATGCTTGGCTAATACCATCATTCTCTCTCTCTCTGCTTCTCTTTTTCTCCGCATTTCCCTTGTTGTGTTCAGGTTTCTCCATTTCGGTGGTGGAGGAGGATGGAGTACAGCAGCTCTACATCACCGATGTAAAGGCAGGGGGATTAGCCTTTGCTAAAGGTTAATTATCCTTCATTTCTACTGAAAGAACTCTTCCTAAACACACTTTGTATCTAATAAGCCACACTTTAAAGGAAAATATAAACAATGCAGGTTGCCTTAGCTGTTTTTAGTGCTTCTCCATTTTCTCACATCAAGGCCAGGAGAGTTTTCATCTCCTGCTTGGTTTCTCTTTCGAAAAATGCATTAGCACATGTTTATTCAACAGGTAGAGAAGGTTTTAGAGGACACAACACTTCTCAAGGGTGCTGATTACTATAATCATGCCTCTCACTGGCCTTTATGAAGAATTATGTTGAATCTGACACTTAACAACGGCTGCTTCACACTGGCTCTCCTGTAATGAAGCTGAAGAGTTGAATGATGTCAAAATAAAGATAAAGAGCATTGATCCCAGAACAATTATGACTGATGTTGGACAACAAGTGTTAATGTGTTACTGGCTAATATTTCACAAAAAATAGAGAAACAGGTCATGCCTGTGGGGCTGAAATTAAAACAACAGTCTCCAAAGTTGTAGATTGGGGCTCAAGAGTTGGGAGTTCGCCTTGTAATCGGAAGGTTGGTGGTTCGAGCCCCGGCTTGGACAGTCTCGGTCGTTGTGTCCTTGGGCAAGACACTTCACCTGTTGCCTACTGGTGGTGGTCAGAGGGCCCGGTGGCGCCAGTGTCCGGCAGCCTCGCCTCTGCCAGTGCGCCCCAGGGTGGCTGTGGCTACAATGTAGCTTGCCATCACCAGTATGTGAATGTGTGTGTGAATGGGTGGATGACTGGTTGTGTAAAGCGCTTTGGGGTCCTTAGGGACTAGTAAAGCGCTATACAAATACAGGCCATTTACCATTTTACTTAAAACACCATTTGAACATTTCAAGCAGGACTTGTTTGATTATTGCTAAAGATTAGGTCATTACGATCTGATATTAGAGAACATTTTTTTTAGTAAATGAAGGAATAGGAGACCGTAAACTGGAGCTGATGCTGAAAGCTGGTTGTGCATCTTTTTGCAGGTCTGAACGCAGGGGATGAAATACTTCAGTTAAATGGAAAAGACTCTCATAGTCTTAATTTCTCTGACATGAAAGCAGCATTCTCTCAGGCTTCACTGGCTCTGACAGTCAACACCTTGCCTGCGGTGGACCGCCGTCAGCTCTGCTACTTGCCGCCACGCCGCTCAGATGCAGAGGAGGATCTCTACACTGACATTTTCTCCCAAAGTCAAGGTAAAAGGAAAAAAGACACAAATGGTATACTTTAACATTATGCAGTGCTGTGTGGAGTCTTTAGCCAACCTTTCTTTCTTTTGCTGGGGAAAAAAGTGCAGTGATTTACTGAAATATATGCAAACATAAACGATACTACAGTCAATAAATAACAACAGGATTGAAAGTCAATATTTTCTTTGAATTCCTTTATTCTTTAGCACAGAACTCTTTTCTTTCTTTTCTTTTGAAGTCTCTTAGCCAAGCTTATTTTAATTTCTTTAAGTAGTCTTCAGGAATAGTTCCAGGCTTTCCAGGCTTGAAGGACATTTAAAGCTCTTCTTTCGATGTTGGCTGCTTTTGGTTCCGTTCTCTGTCACAATATTTGTTGCAGCCCAAGCTTTGGGAAGGCCAATCCATGACTGGTAGTTTTCCATTGTGTGTGTTGGGATCACTGTCATGCTGAAAAATGAAGCTCTTGCCGTTAAGACCCTTTCCAAATGCGTAATGATGGTATCTGATGGTGTTTTCCTAAATTCTTAATTTCCAACATCACTAGTTGAAATGCAGCCCCAAACCACCACAGAGCCGCCACTGTTTCATAGATGCCTGTAGACACTTTCTGATGTACCTTTTTCCTGACTTCCTCCATATACATGTACATTTATTCACTTCATAAGATCCGCTGCCACTGATTTTCTGAGGTCTGCCTTTTTCTCCCTGATGCCCACCCTTCTACTTCTACGACCATTTCTGATTAGGCTTTAGTGAGGAGCAGATGGATCAAATGAAGGACCAGATTCATCTCTCTGGTCCTCATATTTGTGCTGAATTTTTTTTCCTGTTTCTGGAGGACTTTCACCTACTGTACATAGATTTTTAGGCATGCCGCTTTTTCTTTTGTCCTCCACTTGTACAGTTGCTCTGTTTTTGTTTTTTGTTTTTTTAGGCTACACTGTACACCATGCAGAGAGATGCCAAGATTTTGGATAGCAGCTATTTTGGAATCACAATTTTGGTCCAGAAATACAATTGTATCTTTGTAGGGCAGATTAAGAGGGCCACATTAACAAAAAATGTAGATTCCTGAAAATGGTCAGGTACAGAGATTGGATGAAAAAGCAGCCAATGCCCACAGAAAGATCTCGACTTTCAGAAAGCGTGAAGAATGACTGCGCAAGAAGCAAAAAAAAAAAAATCCAGCTTCTTGGAAGCCAAACATAAAGATATGATGGATGGCTCAACACTTTTGCACAGTACTGTATTTCACTTACTAATTTAAAGTGCCACTGGTGCTTCCATCTTTGCATGTTTATAGGTCCAATTAGCAGAGGTTAATGAACAGTTTAACTTCAATTCCCACAAATCTAAAGCGTATCAAAGCCATCAGATGCTCACAGTGTGGTGATGTTTACGCACTCACCTGGCATGTAAATGAATCAGAAGTGTGCAAGTAGGCAAATCTCGAGCGTATATTTTATTTCCATGCAAGAAGAACTGAGTTTCAGACCATCATCCTTAGCGACATCAGTTTCATTAATGCAAACACAATAGATTTACTGGATTTAAATGAGGAAAAATAGGACATTCTGAGCAGTTAGCTTAGTGGATTAGTTTAGGAAGGTCTTAAATCGTAATAAAATGACAAGGCAAGTAAATGTATTAATCTAATTTAAAGAGGGGGGGGGGTCGCTTTTGTGACGCATATACATGACTGTTTTGTTTCTCTCAGAGGAAATCCTGGATGATGGAGTTGGACTGTTTCTGGAGAGCTCAGGAGACAGCCTGGATGACGACTCTGAGATCTTCAGTGAGTTCGACGAGTGCACAAAGGTAAGAGCACAATGTTTATCATCACTTTTATTATTATTATTATTATTGTTCTTAGTGTCATCACAGAAAACATCTGACAACCAAGCTTTCATGTAATATTGCAGCACCTATGCTTCTTTTCCGTCCTTGTTCTTTACAGCACACCTCTTAGCTCTGGTATTATGAAAAAGCACTCACAGGCATTTCGCTTCGCCACAGTTTGACTCGCCATCTGTTACTGGCTCATTTTATCTTGTTTATGAAAGCAGAGCAGCATCCATAATCAACATGAGGGTGTTAACCCCATGCTTCTCAACACAATCTGTATCAGGTTTCTCTTTTCCCTCCATGACACACAACTCTAATGGAATTTCATAGCTTCTGACATGATTAAATCAAAGGGACCTAAATACAAATATATCTCATCATTGCTGCATGAAGTGTATTGCTGCATGAAGTGTACGATTTATGCACTGGAGACAAAGGACAGGACAAATGATTTGCTTTGAATGAAACAGCCGAGTGATGGATGGGTTTGATTAAGCTTGCATTGTTATTGCTTGATTATGCGAGGTTAGTAGGACCAGGTAATAACTGGGGGTGGATTCATTTTTAGCTATAAATGAACACAGAGACAAGTTTAACTCTTTAGAGCCGGTCGGAGCGGGCACGCTCTGTTTTGCGTAACTATTTTTAAATCCCGGTAGCTCTGCAACCACGTAAGCTAGCGCAATAATTTTTTTTCCATATGAAACCGGAGGAGTTGTACTTACATCTTATGCCATCAGCTTGTCCTAAGTCACAGTTTCCTTCCACATAAAGCTTTGCAAAAACTGCATAAAAAGCGCTTGCAGCAACAAAAACATAATATTCCAGAAACAGGCTTTGCCGATCCGATCAGCTGTTCATAACACTTCCTAGTTGGAATAGACGTCAGCACGAACTTTTGCATGTCCGCCATTACCTGGCCGAAACCGGAAGTGACGTCATTTTCGCGGAAATGTAGTTTTTTTTTACCATCAGGGCCACAGGGCCTATACTGGTGTTTTTAAAAGTTATCTTTGAATTTATGACTTTCTGTGTCTTTTCTGGGATGCTTAGGACTCATATTGCACTGCTGGAAATAGTTTATTTTGATGCATATGCTGCTTTTTTGCAAATTTGCAGTATAATATTTATTTTCGTTTTTCCTGCAGTGTATAAAAATTGGTGTATTTCAAAAATAAAACTATGAAGACACTCAAAATAAATTTCCTGTGGTAGGAAACTAGTTTGTGCAACTTTTTTGTATTTACAGTTTTGAGGGATAAGCCTCTTAAATTTCTCTAACTAGAAATATATGTTAAAAAAGCAAAAACGATTTTAAATTTTTTTGTAGTTTATTGCACTTTTTTGCAATTTATGTAATTACTATGCACTTAATGAATACATATTATTAAAATCTGGGCTATAATTGTTGTATTGATGTATAGCAACTTGAAATGCTCCCAAAAATGGCACCACACCATGTAAAAATATAATATAAGCTCTGGCGGACTTGGTTCTATGGTAGGTCTTAAAGGGTTAAAAAAGAAAGCACAGAGCACTACTGCCAAGACAAGCAAATAAGTCTCAAAGACCCACGTGTTGCTGTTAAAGTGCTATGACTAACAAAGATGTCTAATTCGAAAAAAATGGAAGAAGAAGAAAGGCGAAAAAATAGTTAAAGCGGCAGTCCTTAATCTGCTCTCTGTAACCGACTTCAAAGGATCACTGGGCACTTGCTCATGAAATGCTGAATGAAAGCACTGATGTGCTCTTGTAGATTAGTTTATCTCTCATCTCTTATGACAACACTTGATAACGACATCATTTCTCATTGTACCCGGTTAAATTGGGAGCTCACTGCAAGAGCTCCAAGGATCAATGTGATATCCTCAGACATCCTACTTACCCTTCAAATTCAGAGCTGGTCACATGACTGCTTCTTTATGCGTTGTCTGTTTTAATCACGCCATTGAACTTGTCTTGCTTAATGAGCAGCAGTTAATCAAGTGCAACTCTGTAACTGCCTTTGTAATTATTAATGATATTATAGGGATGAGGAAAACGAGACTAGATCTAGATTATGAGTAAACTGAAGGACAAAATCTGTGGTTAAGATTGTGATCTGCTCTGTTAAATACTACTTTTTCAGCTATTTTTTTCTTTAAAAAAAAAAACATTGATTGCTTTCGTTCTCCTTTGGGCTTTCTGTTTGAAAATGAACCGATAGGTTCCTTTTGTGAGATCAGAACTCGCTTTTTTCTTTGTGTAGTATTGACGGTATGTGAATCATTAAAAAGATGGCCCTGTGAAAAACCTCAAAGCAAAGAAAAGCTGAGATTTATGTCCTCGTATCTGAAACATGTCTATACATTTTCTTGAAATCGGCTCAAGAGTGGCTTAACAAAGTGATAAAAATATTAGTTAACTAATTTATTTTCTGGCTCCGTTTTGAACATTGTCATTGTGCACACCATGACTTTGTATGACAACAGCTGAAAAGATGATCAACGATTCCCTACTTTCAGTCATTGTCAGATATAGATAGCCAGCCTAACCTTTGTAAGATTGTATTTTGTGCTATGAAAAACACATTGTTTTCTAATTATTTTATGGGGCAAAGTACTATCACTGTTTTTCTGTCTTGTTAGTATAAAAGCTATGTGCAACATAACCTCATTACGTACTACATATTCAAAGCAAGGACTTTGGCACAGACCACCTACATCATTTCTCAGCGATGCCAATTTGTGTGCTCTGGCTACAGGCTCAATAGAGAAGAACTCAGTGCGGCATCATTTTGTAATCTGAATAACAGCCTCTAAACTGTTTAGCTGTACACTCCCATCTCTCAATGACAAATGTGGAGTCTTTGTGTGGGCCATTCTGGGAAAGTAGGAAATTACTGACTGAGTCAAACAGGACACACAGTGGAAAGCAAGTCATGCAATTCAGTTGTTATGCGGGGGGGGCTGAATGTTTGGTGAAAACAGCAAGCGTGTATTTTTCTTCCTCACTGCTATGGCATTTTCAGAGCTTGTAACTTAATCACAGGGACTATTGCTTCTTTTGTTACTTGTTAAATGCTGCACGGCAGTTCACCCCCTCTCTAGCCTGCTCCTCGGCAGCTCCCCTCTCCCCTTTTCCTGAAATCCTGCATTTGTATTCTACTGCGGCGTGGCTTACCCAGTCAATCCTGCTCCACTGCAGCCTTGAGGAGGAGACTCTTTCCCTCCTGCTCCTTTGCTCTCTCCCCGGTCTGGAGGATTATCGAGACTAATTTACAATGCTGCTAGAGTTGACCAGATCTTCACACTCACACAGTGTGCCTAAGTTTACCCAGCCTGTAGAGAAGAGAGAGAGCCAGAGAGAGAAAACAGCAGAGTACTGGTGACAAAGCTACAGCAGACTGTGAAGGAGCAAAAGAAGGGGAGTTGGAAGGCTCTAAGTGCTGGTGGGCGGAGAGGAGGAGGCTGAGCAGCTCCACTCATCCTTCATCACAAGCACCACAGCATCTTCTCCTGTTTTTTTTTTTGTTTGTTTTTTAAACCAGGGAAGACAAAAGGGCTCAGAAATGTATTGGAGAGACACAGTGTAGACTTTGCTCTTTCTAAAGCCCGGAGTCTTTGTTTTCTCTCTGGTACTTTAACTGACGCTGGCTGTCCGTCTGCACCCGGCTATGTCTATCCTGAAGTGGAGCAAGCACAGCAAGCGCTCCACAGACTCCATCTATGACATGCTTCATCTGGTGAGCCTCTTTTCTTTCATGCACGTCCTTTTTTTACCTGCTTAATTCTTGGTGCTGCTGTGATAGCTGTTGTCTCATTCCAATGAGAAGAAAAACAAAATCACCTGTCCTTCTCAGTGTTAGTTTCACACCTCTCGCTGGCTGCTATAGACCAATGACAGGAAGCTGTGAGTCACTGTCGTGGCAGAGTTGCCCCATAATCACTGGAATGCTCCAGGAGATGCCAAAATAAAACACTCCATATAGGAGCCCATGCTCTACAAGTCTTCCTGCAGATGACTTGGACTTTACGCGACTTGGACAATCTACTGACTATTTCTGAGTTTCTCTCTTAGCACCTTAAGCTGCGATATCGGGCTTCAGTTTCGGAGAACAGACATGCAGTCTTCTCCTTACGCCATGCTTTTATGCTTTGAAGTAGTTTATTTCCCCCAGCAAATAAAATATAGATTAAAAAATATATCTGTGACAGGTTTTTACATTTACACATTGTTCTTTTAAATAGATACAGAAGCCTGTGATTTTCTTTTTTCTCCCCCTCTGTACTTTCTCTCCTTTCTAACATGTCATAAGTGTCCAAGCACCCAAAGCTGTCATAGTGTTAATTAGCCTAGATTGTGAAGAGCATGACTTGACTGTGACTGTCTTACTAGGCTTAGTAAAACTTGGCAAAATGTTCAGAAAAGAAACAGATTTGAATTTTCCCCTTTTTCTGCACTCTTGCAATCTGTTTGTGCATTTCCATCTAGCATTTCATGCTCAATTTTATGTGTAATGTACTGGACCTTACATATCATCAGCTGTAAGTTTCATAAGACTTTTTTTTTTTTTTTTTTTAACTAAATCACTATCTACATCCAGTTGGTTTTACTTACAAAGTATGTGTTATGTTCACTCTGACCAAAAAATATCAGATCTAACAAATCACAAAGCATTTGTGAATTAGTGTAAGATCCATTTTCAACATTGCATTTACAGACACAGCACCTCCTAGTTCATCTGTTTATGTGAGAGCTGCCTGCTTAATTTGGGAACATTGTCAAGAGGAACAAATGGCTGTCGTGCCTCACATATCAATGTCTCTTTGATTAGATAACAAAGCTGATAACCACGGTCATTTGCAAAGCTGCACGGGAATATCTGTAACAGTTGCTGGATAACAGTGTTCTTCTTGTACTCTGTTCTTCTCGCTCTTGCATTTTTCCATCATATTTTTGTGAATGACGGCAAAGAACATCAGGACTATGGCCGTTTTTCATCAGCATTTTGATAAATATTGGAAAAATTGCACACGCATTGCTTTTTAGAGACAGCAGAATTCTTATGTTTGTTTGTCTAAAACTAAAAACAAAGTTTAGATGTGAAGACTGACAGCAGCTAAGATCATAATTAGGTTTTCTAATATGAGAACCACAACCTTTCATCCTCTGCAGCTATGTTGATGTATAATCTCAGTACTTCTCAGGGGAACTTATAGGTGTGAGAGGACAAATTGTTTCTGTCCAGCCTGTAAAACTCCATATAAAACAAAGCACACATCTCTCAGCTTCCAGTTATGAACTCAATAATGACTACAGCTCCTAGTGGTCCCTGTTATGTGACTGTCCCATTTGATCTTTATCATGTACTTTCAAATGAAGTCTGGCCTCACAGAATGAATAAGGCTTTGATGGATATGATTTATGCTCTTTGTGCTTTCTGCTTTGTGTTTGTATTGATTTTTTTTTTTTTTAAAAAAGCCAAAATGCCAGTTTATATTTATGGATGCTGAGGCTGTAGCCTATTGTGGCCAAAGTAACAAGTACTAGTTCAGCCATGTAGGCTGCTACTGAGTGGGGTCTATTTTTTACCCAAAATGATAGTCTAATGCACATCAGCGCTAGTCACCACGGCAACCCATACTGTATGTGGCCAGACACCGTTGTGTGTATATTTTGATTCTGTGAAAGAGCTGAATCATTACACCACCGATCCATCAGTAGGAGGAAAACACCAGGGAAAAGAGCGATGTGAGTGAGAGGGAGGTGGAAAGTCATTGTTATGACAGACTGAAAATAGACCAAATTAGTGCAAATGATTTTTTTTTTTTTAGAGCTGCCTCACTGCCTCTTTCCAGGCTCAGTTGCTGTACAGTCATGGATGTGTGCACAACAGTAGGTAGAAAGTGGCATCTGCTTCCTAATGTTTGTGGCTCCCACCTTTGTGAACATTGCCGTTTTCTTTTATGAAGGATTTTATCACTCTTGCCATTGAAACGCTCATCTTTTTTTGGTTGTTTTTTCCCCCCCTTTCTTGCAGAGTACGGAGCAGGTCGCCGCTTTCTGCCGCAGTCTCCATGACATGAATTCCTTGGAGTGTGTGTCCTCTTCGCCGAGCCCGGAATCGCCCTTTCCACCTCCTGCAACTCCCAGACAGCTCTCTGATGCCGACAAGCTCCGCAAAGTCATCTGTGAACTCGTGGAGACCGAACGCACCTATGTCAAAGTCAGTATCACTCATCTTACTTGTAGGAGGCAGATGGTGTTTGTGAGTGTGCATGTTCCTCCTGTCCATCGATCGATATTTCTGTCTGCCTTAGGTCGTGTTAGGCTTCCACATTACCCATTCAACATGACCTATCCATATTTATCTCTGTGTCTCGGGAGATATGAGCAGGACACAGCTGTGCCCTTGCTTGGATATTGCCTAATCTTTTTCAGCCCAGTATAAATACGGCTCAGTGGAATAACTGGGTTAGCGATGCGATATAATGGAATAATTTAGACTAACTAAAATGTTATGCCCTATTTTACGGTCCACAGATATAGTTATTATAGAAATTATACTGCAAGTGACTGATGGTGTATTGTTCAAACAGACATGTGGTTGCATTTTTATGTCTGTGTGTCTTGTAGTAGGAGTTGCAGTTTTGTTGCTAATGCAATAAATACAGGCAAAACACTTGAAAGGGTTTTGATTTCAAGTTGACAAAGCTTTAATGCAATACCACATAATGTGTTTTGTTTGCTACAAGTTTGAGCACGTCATTTGGAGTCAGTCTCATGTTACTTTTGATTGCCAGGCATTTGTTCATTTCTTAGGCTTTCTACATTTCAGCTTACGTTTGTATTACCAGAGTCATCTACTTAATTTGGTTTCCATATAGCCGTTCTTCCTGAAGAAAAAGGCACCCACCAGCTGCTTTCGGTTTGAGCTTGAATTACTTATTTGTCCTGGTGTCTGACTATCCCTTTCTATACCTGTTGATTTGTTAAAAATGTCAAAGCCTTATTTAAAAATGCATTTTTTTTGTGTGTGTCCATATTTCACACGGTGGCACAAGGCAAACCCGAGTAAAGCACAATTTACCGACTCTTTTTCATGGTTTTCTTGCAGGATCTCAATTGCCTCATTGGGAGATATTTAACCCCACTGCAGAAAGAGACCTTCCTTACTCAGGATGAGGTATGTCAAATGCTCCCCATGTGCCTTTATGGGGTCCAGGCTTTTAAATGCCAGTACTGTTGAAATGTTCTAAGAAAAGTAGGTTACATAATCATGTGAAGTGCAGCTCTGTGTGAGGACAAGAGGGTTGGATGATGTGTGAGAGAGATGGGATGTTTGAAAATAACATGTTTTATCTGCACTTTCAACAACAAGGTTCATTTGGTTATATTCAATTTTTGGACATTTTTGTGGTTTAACTGATAGCAAGTGATTAATAAAAGTAATATTTTGAAATGCACTGGAAGGTGTTAAAATTCTTTCTTTATTTAAAATCATCTCAAATAATTTTTCTTTCAGCTGGATGTTCTGTTTGGTAACTTGCCAGAAATGGTGGAGTTCCAAGTCGAGTTTCTCAAGACTCTGGAAGATGGGACGAGACTGGTTCCTGATTTGGAGAAACTGGAGAGAGTGGATCAGTTTAAGGTATGCACTTATTCTTTAAAATATACAGCAAAAGACTAGCAACAGGTATTTAAAGACCCGACAAAGTCTTTGAACTACTGGTTGTGTGACTCCTTTTTACAGAAAATCCTCTTCTCCCTCGGAGGCTCTTTCCTGTACTATGCAGACCGGTTTAAGATCTACAGTGCTTTCTGCGCCAGCCACACCAAAGTCCCTAAGGTCCTCGTGAAGGGTGAGTAAATGTGCTTCAGAGATGCATCCCTCCTTAAAGGAGAGAGGATGCATTTAGGCTCCCAGGGCTAAAAGCTTTGCACAAATGTATGGTATATAATGAGCAGTCTCGAACACTGTCTTCTAAGCTAGTACACCCACTCCCTTCAGGACTTGACTGGATGGCTTTGTTTTCTGCATTTACATTCAGTGAGTCAACTGGTTATCTGCCACACTGTTTAAGGAGGTGCTATTAGAATAAAGCTGTTTTGTTTTTCTTTTTTCTTTTTTTGAAACGGTAAACAGATTTTTGTTCTGCCCACTCATGTTTAGCTGCTGTTCGATAAAAATGACCCTTCTGTAAAAACAAAACAATTCAGACCTTTTGATGTGGCTTCTAATCTCTAATGCAAGACAAAGCATGCTTGTACGCCAGTAATCTGCATAATATCAGGCTAAACGTAAGCAAGCAGACAACAAACTTATAGACCATTAGTGAAAATACTAGGAATCCAATGTTTATCAGTTACATAGAGGATAATTAAAAGTAGGTAAATAGGTAACATATGGAGGCGTTTCACTAAGTGTTCTTTTTTGGTCATTCCAGCCAAAACTGACCCCAATTTTAAGGCCTTTCTGGATGAGCGAAACCCCAAGCAGCAGCACTCTTCCACACTGGAGTCTTACCTAATCAAACCCATACAGAGGGTTCTCAAGTATCCCCTCCTGCTGAAGGAGCTCTTCTCGCTCACAGACCCAGACAGTGAGGAACATTACCACCTCGACGGTAAGACAAATTCTTATAGCAGATCTCAAAAATATGTACAGTCCCAACAACCCGCCTCATAACGTGATTTGTGCTTGACTGCAGTTGCCATGAAAGCCATGAACAAGGTTGCCAGCCACATCAATGAAATGCAGAAGATCCACGAGGAGTTTGGAGCTGTGTTTGATCAGCTTATCACAGAGCAGAGCAGTGAAAAGAAAGAGGTAGATCGGAGAAACCTGGCTTGGTTCTGTTCTGTTAACCAAAAATGACACGCAATTGGAGCAGATTGGTTGATTATTTCGTTCCAATTACCAGGTTGCTGATCTGTCAATGGGCGATCTGCTTCTCCACAACACTGTGACATGGATTAACCCACCTGCCTCCTTAGGAAAATGGAAAAAAGAACCCCAGATGGCTACATTTGGTATGGCAGGATTGTTGATTATGTAATAAATGAATAATAAGTGTATGTATGCTGTTTGGATTCAATCTAAAAATGTCAAAACATCTGATGAAAAATGACAAATTGACTGTGATGGCACAGTCACACACGTTGTGTAAAGCGTGCACATGCATCAGGGCACATTTTGGAAAGAACTGCCTAGTAATTATGGAAAAATTCAAATGCCTTACACTCCACAAGTGACAGATTAGCAGCATTTGACAACATTTCAGTTAACTGTAATGTGGGTTGCATAGCAGTGCAATAGTTAGCACTGTTGCCTCACAATGAGAAAGTTTCTAGTTTAAATCTCTTAGTCAGTTGAGGTCTCCCTGTGTGGAGTTTGCATGTTCTTCCTTTGCCCGTGTGGGTTTTCTTTAGGCTCTCTGGCTTCCTTTCACATCCAAAGACAGGCATGTTTGGTTAACTGGTGATTCTGAATTCCCCAATAATGTGAGGTAGACCAAGTACTTGGTCTAGAATAAAGTGCTGTAAAAATGTAGTGCTGTAAAAAGAGGTAGTCTAAAGTGCTTTGAGTAGTCAGACGGGCTAGAAAAACCCATGTGTATTAGTTGCCCCCCCCACTTCTGACCATATATAGTATTAATAATAACAACAATGGTACTAATAATAATATTAACTAAGGTTTGGATAACCCCAAGGATGCTTTACAGAGGAGTAAAAATGAGACGAAAAGAAATGAAAAGAATCGTTCACAATTGTGCACCAAAAAGAGACCTGTAACCCTTCCTATGTAGTTTTTAATGAACAGACCTGTTGTTAACTTCAAAGTTACATATGTTGATTTGACATGTGACCTGAACCACAGTGATTACTAAGTCTTTTTTTCCACCAATGCTTTCTAGTGTTCAAAACAGCAGTGGTCTTTGTTTGCAAGGAGGGGTCCAAGCAGAAGAAGAAAATGGTAGGTTTTCACAAAAACAGGATTCCATCAGCAACACCAAACCCCAATCGCAAACACATTGTTGACTTGCCTTTCCTGTGGACCATTTTTCGTCTGTAAAAACAAAAAAAATTCTTTACTTGACTGAAGGGAGGTTCCCACCGGGTCTCTGTATCTTCTGAAGAAAAAGATCCCTTTAGATTCCGTCACATGATCCCAACTGATGCCCTTCAAGTCCGGTCTATGACCAATGCAGGTATAGTAGATTACAAACTTTAGTAGCACACCAGTTCTAGCTTCAGTCCGACTAATGATTATCTCACAATATATTACCAGATTTCTACGTATATGAGACATTAGTGATGATTTCTCCCTCAGATGGCGAGGGCTCTGCTGTGTGTGAGATTGTCCACACAAAATCGGAGTCAGAAGGAAGACCAGAAAGGACATTTCACCTGTGCTGCAGGTGAGGATTTCTGCTAAAGGAGGTTCAATTACACTGCAGATTACAGCTTGCCCACTACTGATAAAGTCCAGTCTGCTATCTAACGAAGTGACAAACTGTCTACCTTTCTCAGCTCTCCGGAGAGCAGAAAAGACTTTGTGAAGACAGTCCACTCCATCTTACGAGAAAAGCATCGCCGGCAGCTCCTAAAAACAGAGAGCTTACCACTCAACCAGCAGTATGTACCCTTTGGAGGAAAACGGCTGTGTGCTCTGAAGGGAGCCCGCCCCACTATAAATAGAGCAGGTAAATTCCAGTCTGTAGATGCATTAACCCAACAGCTTCAAGTGCACAATTTATTTTTGACAGACACAGGCAGAATCCTGTGGTTTTATCCTGAGTTTTTCATTTACGGTTTTAACCAGTATTGTAGGAAGATAATTACTTTCAACCAAACTCCAAAGTGATGTACTCAAAGTAGTAAGTTCATAATAATTTATCTCTCTGATGTTCTGGGGTTTTGCAGCATCTGCCCCGACTAGGACTCTGGGCCGAAGGAAGTTAGTGCGCAACCGTTTCACCATAGACACGGATATTGTTTTTGATGGTGATCCTGAACAGCAAGACCTCGTTTCACCAGAGGAGCCTGGCTCAAAACGGTCCCAGCAGGATGAGGAACCAGATCAGCAGCAGCAGCAGCAGCAGTCTGACTTGGCAGGTGACACAGACCGCTGGGTGGAAGAACAATTCGACCTAGAAGAATACGAAGATCAAGAAGAGGTGAAGGAAACGGACATCCTCAGTGACGACGACGACGACTTCTGCCAGACACCAACACCTGCGTCCATTGAGACTGACCTGGAGGCCCCAGTCATGGCTTTGACCTTGGAGGGTGTGGAAAGAGAGAAGATTAAATCCCCAACAGCCAGTGAGACATCTGACATGGCGAAGCAGAGAACCATGATTAATGACAAGACGGAGAATCAAAATCAGACGGAGAAGGATGAGATTTGGGTAAGAAGGGAGCAATCAGGTTTATCCCCAGACTGTGCCACATAAAAGCAGATGACAGAAGATAGACAGCGAGTGTTCTAGACAGCTTTACATGGGCTCCATAAAAACGTCATCACAAACAATGCATGAGCATTGATGTATATTGCACAGCTAGTAGAAGATATACCCTTCTTTATCTTATGCTGAATGCTTTTTTTGTACAGGTAAGAATATTAGTGGAGCAATACAGGAATCCAGAGTGAGGGAGCTTTTCCTGAATCGAATGCTGTTACAGGAAAGTCAAGTGTAAGCTTTGAGGGTTGAAATAATGGTACAATCACAGAGTCTAATCAGTTGCTTTGATTGGCATGGTTTGCACATTTGGGCGGCATTCTTTAGTCCTGCCTGCTGTTGCCAAATTTGGGTATTGTGAGAACATAAATATTTGTTATGTCTGTGTTACTCAGAGATATTATCATAGTTAAGGGCTGTATATTATTTGTCCTTAAAGAAATAGAACAATTAATTGCAAAGGACCGTTGTCTTGCATAGTTTACTATACTTGTGGATTTTCACATGAATATACACTGACATGTTTTGAGTACAGACTTCCTGATGTATTTGATTTTGATTTGCTGTTTATTAACTTAAAGCTATCTTTTTACTCGGAGAGACAGCTTGTTCTTTTTTGTTACATTTAATAGGATAATAGTGGAATTATGTAAAACTCCCCTTGTCAAAGAAGCAAGGGGATTTCATTGTTTTGATTTGGCATAATCCTGTTTTACTTGAATTTGGCTGTTTCACGTGTCTTTGTTTACTGTGAAACCGTTTTGGTGACATTTACTTTTCCTCTTCAGTATTACTACTCATACACATCGATACTTAACACTCCACTTGGAACCACTCAGTATTGTACATAATACATCTGGGGTCTGTTTCAGAAAGCGGGTTTAGTAAAATAGCTGACATTGTTAACCCTGCTATAAGAGAAAAAGTCAACGGTATGTTTTCTTTAACAAATCTGTCCACAAGTTTCTCCCTAAAGAAGGGCCTTGGATTCCCAGACAGATACGCCTTAATAAATGTGACTGTGTGGACATTTAGGCGCCTGTCAGGTTGTGAACCACTTCAAAGCACTGGAACATTTACCTTGCATTACTGTAGTAATCACAGTTTAGCACCAATTTGTATCAACATTTAGACACATCAAATACTCATTCATTAAACATGTGTCATGTAACGAGGAGTGAATCATGTTCATGATTACATGATTGTGTAAATACATGTCAGTAGAGCTGCAAATGAAATGACTAAGACTCTAAAAATAAACTAGCTATAGTTTAAAAGTGAGTTTTTACATATAAGCTGATATTGGTTTAGTATGGTCTGACAGCATTACATGTTGGGATATTTACAAACTTTAAAATACATCGGCTCACTATCATTAAATCTAAAGCCCATAGCTAAGAATTCCCATTCAGTTTGAACCTAGGCACAACCTCACATCCATATTTTAATCGCTTTATTTATTTCTGTCTTTTTTGAACCCTATCTCAGGGTTTATCAGTTCAGAGTTCAGGGTTAGCTTAGAGTTTGTAAACCTGCTTCCTGAAAGAGACTTCAGCTTCTTTAAAAAATGTCTTGTGTGTTCAAAATGATTGTTCACTAGTATTGGAATACAATGCAATGTTCTTATTTATTCATATGTAAATTAATTTGTTAGCAGCAAACACAGTCGTGTTGTTTTTTTTGTTTTTTTTTCCACTGAGAAAGTCCAAATTTGCTCAAGCAATCAAGGGAAAGACTTGCCGTGTGCAAAATGAAAGAAGTCATACTTGTAAACAATTCATTGTGCTACTAAGACTGCGTTTTTATTACTGTGTGTATATAGAAATGTACTGATATCATAATAAAAACAGTTGTTTCCTACTTATAATTTAACATGTGTGGTTGGTGTGGTTTTAATCAGCAGCCTCGTTTACTCCCTGCAGCTCAGCAGATACCAAGTCTACAGGACCATTTTGTGATGGGAGAAAACAAAAATGTCAAGTCGACATGCTTGTAAACAACAGAACTAAGTGAATCGATGCTCAGCTACCTTAAAGCAACACTTAGAGACTGACTGCAATTGCAACAAGTGGAAAACTTAAAGCTGAACTTTAGAAGACATTAAGAGCCACTCAGTGTTTGCTAGTTTCGGCTCACTAAGTGTCTGAGTGATGGTGAGCAACCTAAATTGCCATTAACAGAGAAAACACAAAAATGTCTGCAGTCAGTGTTTAGTGTTCACATAACAGGAATGAAGCAAGCTGAGAATTATTAACAACGATTGATTTAATCTAAATCTATATATTCTATAACTGGATATAGAAAATGAACACCGTACTTTCCAATATGCCTCCTCTAAATGAGTAATTTGAGGTGTTGTCATTACATGGACATTTTTTTCTAATGAGAAACTATTGCATTTCAGTGCTAGTGAGTCATTTCCTATTTCGTTAAAGCTCTTTTTGCCAGTCAGGTTTTTTGAGAAATACAAAGGCGGGTGCAACAGATGAGCAAGGGGGAACGGTGACCAAAAAATTCAGGAAGTGCATGAGCAAAGATAAACAATGGTTGCAGGAAGACCCTTCTCTGGCATCTGCTTTTTGCACACAACCTTAAAAAAGATCAAATCAAAACAATATGAACTGGAACGTGTTTTAGCAAACTGATATTTACTGAAGGGCTATTGCGTTTTAAACGGTCTCCTGTCTTAAGCGGGAGAAACACTGCTGCAAAAAGCACATGGAACAAGAGTTCAAAAGAACAAATCTACATTTTGAGTGGAAACTACAGACTTCTACTCTAAAGTTTAAAAAAAATTCTTAGGAACACTTAAGAAAACACAATCTTAAAACACAAATTGCATTAAAAAATGTAAATATCACAAATCCTAGGGGGAAAAAAATCTCACTGGTGCTACATTTCAGAATCAGCAGAAAAGTGAAATCACTCCAGTTTACAGAATGCCAAAAATAGAAAATGTAAGTTTCAATTGTCTCCTAAAGGTAACGTCCTCTTGTACATTAGTCAAAACATTACATCTGTAACCCTGTTATGAGCTGTAGACAACTGTCTTCCACCATTGTTGAATTCTCTGCTTCCTTGGAAAATAATCATTTCTTCAGCATTTTCAAGCTAACATCAAGAAGAATGGCAGCACTCTACAATCAGTACCTTATCTCCTCTTTTATAACTGAGCTCTCTGCCCCCCACCCCCAGCCAGCACATCCTTGTCAATCACCACCCCCAACACAAAAGCTCTGGTGCTCCTTTTAGATCAAGGGGAAAGATCTCTTCAGACTTACAGCCTTCTGATTTGGAGCAATACAGTACAGTTCTGAATGACACGGCTCCTTGATTAAATATCTGCCAAGAGATAAATGGAACCATCTTAATTTATGGGATTATTTATCTTTAATATCTCTATTTATAATCTTTATGTATTCATAAAAGGATATTACAAAGCAACTAATAAATGAATGATGAAAGAAAATCAAAGACTAAATCTAGAATAAAAAAAAAAAACAGCCAAAACATTAGAAGAGGCCAAATGACCCATGTGGTATAAACACATTAGCCAGCTCAGCAACACCAAAAGGACTGAAAAGCCACAGAAAGCGAAAAATATGGGGAAAGAAAGGAAAATTTATGGCATAGGCATGTAAGGCTGCCAACTTATTGATGATGTGACTAGTGATAGAAGTAGCAGGATGAATTCTGTACATGTGTACCCATGTACAGGGCTGTACTCTCCTCTGTTTTAGCCAAATGCTGCTAGTCTGATTATATGGTGATTTAAGGTGCAAATGGATAATGACCCAAAGCATTTTGCAAAAGCAAACCAACAGTTTCTCAAAGCAGAGAACTGAAATATTCTCCAGTGTCACGTCAGTCCCCTAAGCTCAACTCAACACAGCATGCTTTTGAGTTGTTAAATACCAAACTAAATGCAGAGAGCTGCACAAAGAAGCAGTAAATGTTTGGCTGGCAGAGCGTTTCACAGTTCTAGACTGTTGAAAATGGGGGGCTATGTACAAAAATAGCTGTAATTGCTAAAGAAATAATTATGGACCGTAAAATACAAAAAACAAGTCAGCAGGTGGGGCTGTTCTGTAGCAGTAGGTACCACGTACCTTTTAACCTACTTCTATGTGTATTGTCTTAAGACAAACAACTCCACATTTCTACTAATCTATAAAACAGGGCTTTGCCTTGCATTAGATTTTAAAAATACTAAGTGCAAAACAAGATTTTAAGTTTGGTATTAAGGCTTAAAATATGGTTCTGCACTGTGTTCTATGGATAGCACAGAACATTTGGAATCTTAAACTATGCAATATTTCTTATAAAACAGAACAGATAAGAAATAACTGTCTTGTCCTTCCCCAATCGCCCACACTTAGATTGCAAGTCTTCATTTGAAGTAGTTCACCAAACAGTGGATAATGCTTAACATCCCTAAAGAGGTGCCTGCTTCTCACTCTAATGTACACTGTTTATTCATGCGCCATTTGAATGCTGGTAGTTGCTAGCAAGATCAGTTTGGCTTCCTGCTTTCAGTGGCTCCTGCTACTGACACCCAAACTTCAGGATGCAGTGTAAGGTGTATGTTTCTCTCCTGGCCCTGACTCCTGACCTGCAGCCAGCAAGGGGGCTGACGTGCTGCTCTCTGGCATTGGTTAGCCTCCTGCTGCTCAGTCAAATGAGTCTGCAGTGGGCATCATGCATCTGAAACAATCAGCAAGCTAACCAGTTGGTCCTCATGATTCTAATGAGCTGTATTAGGTTCCTTATCCCTCTATCATCGAAAGGTCATGTTATCAGATTTTTACAACCCAATGCTGATCAATGCCAAGCATAGGGAGCTTGGAGAGGTTTTCTACACTAGAATAATTTTTCTCAGCACTACATTTTGCATATATGGTTAAAAAAAAGAAGCAGAAGTACAAACAAATTACATCGTGCACTTTTCCAAATACTTTATGGACTAACGAAAGAAATCAGCAGGTGGTGCTGCGGATTAGGTATCCACTGAACCTGCTTTATGTATAACATCCAGAGGCAGACTAAACTAAGTTTCTAGAGTAATCTAAGTAAGAACTAATATCTCTAAATTTGACAAATTAGCACTTTTGGGGTAAAAGAAAATTGTATACACCACTTATGTATAACACTTAACATCTCCAAGCAAGCACCCATTTTCCCCTCTGACGTATGCGGTTGTTTCGTGTGATGTTTATGTGCCAGTGCTTACTTGGAGGCTCAGTATTGGTGTCAAGCCTTTGTGTTTTAGTTCTGATGTTCCTGAAAAAAAATATTTTGCTGTATGCACATTGGTTAACTTGTTTTATTATTTTTAGTAATAATAAAAATATTAGGAGTAATAGTAATATTATGCAACTGCAGTTTATACGGTACTATACTGTAGAACAAGGGAGTCCACATGTTTTTAACCATAATGAAATGCAGAAAATACTGAGAGGTTAATGCTCACAAACACTGAGATTTTAAATTTATCACAGATTTTTCTAATTTAGTTATAGTTTTTTTTTTTTTTTCCATCTTATAATCTATACACAAGAAACCATAAGCCAACATTTAGCTTTATGAGAATGATTACTCTAGTAACTGTTTTACCAAATTTAAAGACTAACTCATTTCAGCTGAAGCAGTAAAAGAATTATCAGCCTTCTTCCTGGAATGTGTAGTCATATTTACATTCAACAGGTGCCACACTGCATCTACAATCTTGTACCATTTTATCTGAGTTGAGTCTATATTTTCTATATTTAATCTATATACATTTTTTAATTAAAATTGATCTAAAATCAAAATTCACAGCTGTGAATACACACTACAACATAGGTTTCTTCACAGCTGCAGGTTTCTCCCATCAGGATACATGTTTACATTTAAAGTAGGCGAAGATGTGATGATGGTATCACTCAGCAAACCTGTCCAGCAGGTTTTGCAGTTTCTGTTCCTGTTTTATGACCTCTCCTGTTACATCTCTCTCTCTGTCATTCTTTGTCTCACCTGCTTCTCAGAAACGAGGTGAGCAGCAGGGCGTTGCACGTCCTAGACCAGGTTTAAATAAAGGAGTGGCTTTTTCACCTTGTAATTCCCTGCTGTTTTTTTCCCTCTTTACCTGAAATCAGACAGACAATCTCCCTTGTAATGTTTATAAGATTTTCAGTCTTTAGGTAAAGCAAGACAAATTGCAATTTTAGTTAAATTAAATGAAAATTATTTTTACTAACTTATTGACAGCATAATAAAGGCTTGATTAAAGTGTCTCAGAACTCACTTGTAAGACACAGTATCTGATCACATGAAAACTCAGCAGTGATGCACAATCAGTGACCACTGATTGACCAGTGTTGTGCTCTAAAGGTATCCAAATACCTGGCACGATTCAGGAAAACAAAATGTGTAGAAAGCATCCTTCTACAAACAAATTAATCTATACTTTCAATCACAGGTGGTAAATAATACCGGGTTCAATGGCCACAACAGATCATTTTGCTTACATCTGATGTATTATATACACAAAAAATGTAGCTTTGAGTGTGAGCTCTTGTTGCAGGGAAATGGGACCATCTGGATGTAATCATCTGTATGTGGGCTTGCATTGAAAACAGTGAATGTGTTGCTTCTGAGGATGACTAAACATTATTTTTTCTTGGATTTTTTTCAATATTCAACAGGCTAATTCATTGCTGTTCACTTCAAGGCTTGTATTACTTGTAATACTTAGTCTAGTTACTCCAGGCTTTGTTTGGGTGGCCTTGGAATATATTTATAACATAATAAGACCCAAACCAATCTTATAAGAATTTTACAAGCTGCCACTGTATAGTAAGCAATCTGATAAACCGAAACCAGTATGATAACATTACAGAAATGCTGATAGTATCACAGATTTAAAGCTTTGTAAAAGAGGTGCACTGGGCAGTGTTTTCATTAGACAAGAGACGAAACTTTATCCTTCTTAACGATGCAAGCAAAATCTGAGATTTTAGCACTGGTCCTGGGCGCCCTGGGCTTATGTGGGACAATAGTTACCACTTGTCTGCCCCATTGGAGGGTTTCTGCCTTCATCGGTGCCAACATCATCGTCATGGAGGAGCTCTTGGAGGGCTTGTGGATGAACTGCTACCGACAGGCTAACATCAACATCCAGTGCAAGGTGTATGACTCGCTGTTAATTCTCCCACCAGAGCTGCAGACAGCGAGGGGGCTCATGTGTGTCTCCGTAGTCCTGGCTTTCATCTCGCTGTTGCTCACAGGATTCGGGATCCAGAAGAGCAGCTGTTGTGGTGACAATTTAAAGAGTAAGAATATCACCTATGCATTAGGAGGGAGTCTGTTTCTACTTTCCTGTTTGACCACACTCATCCCCGTAAGCTGGGTGGCCCATACTGTCATCATTAACTTCTATAACCCGACAACGCTGGATGCTCAGAAGCGGGAGCTGGGATTGTCCCTCTTCATTGGCTGGGCCACTTCTGGTGTTTTGCTAATCACCGGGATCATTGTGCTGTTTAGGTACAGCAAACGCAGTGCAAAGGAAGATCAGCGCTACATTGAAGCATATCATATGGTGGAAAGGAATGAACAGAAGGCGGACAGTGTTGACTTTTCGAGAGCGAAATCTAGTTTTCATACAAATCAGGAATATGTGTAAATAACTGTACTGCAGTGTACTAATTGCATATTAGATGTCTCTCCGTATATTTATGAGCAACGTGTTTTATTTGCAATGATATATTTAAATCAATCATGTAACCATGTTCTATTGTACTATGCATTTGTCTTGTCTGCACTGTTTGGTTTACAGATGCAGCAAAAATATTTGGTTAATATGCTGTACATGAATAAACAACAGTGCCTGTGTTTAAAGTAATATAATTTTTGGCAAATCTATATTATCACTGATCAACAATACACCGCTTGCAGTGGCTATCACCGATCAACTTCAATCTTAATGCAGCTCTTACTCCAATGACCCTGAGAATGTCATCACTGTTTATAAGTACTTTTTTGGCTTCAAGTCTGTATTTTCTGTAAGTCATTTTTGTTGTGCTTAATGATGAATTTCTCATCTGAGACATGACAAATGCAACTGCTTCACTGTCTTATTTCATTATATTTCATGATCTAATAATCCCGCCAACCAAGTGAACAGATAATTTATTAAAATCTTTAATTCAGTTTGTTTGTGTGATTCAATTCATAGAATTTCTACTTTTTTGTGGAAAGCAAATACTTGACCAACACTCCATTCAGGTATTTTTCTTGTACTAAAAACCTAAGGTGGAAAAGTGAAAACAGCCAATGAAGAAGTGCCTCATTTTCACATTTGACAGAACAGAAACTAAAATGTTTCTGTGGCTGCAACAAGGGAACGACCCTGTGTGATAATGACAAAAGGCCCTCCCCCTCAGGTTTCTGTGTGCGACACCTTTTCATCAGCTCATCTTACGTGTAGAGAAGCAGTGCGTTTCACACCTGTGATCATCCACCCATCAGCTTTTTGTTTGTGAGATGGAGTCGTTTCCTACGCCCATTAGTGTAGTTGGATGCGACAGTTGTTATATTAGTTTTATTGATTTTTTCAACATTTATAGCAAGTCTTTTTTATCTGGCAAATCCTTTCAAATGATAAAACTGGCCACACATTGCATTAGTTAATTTTAAGTTAGCACATGTAATAGTACTGAGATATTACATCGTATGTTCACAATACATTTTCCCTATGCTAAATGTTCTCTAAAATTACGTCAAGTATTTCCGTGTAGTATTAAAAATATGTTACATACTTTTCATTAACTTTGACTTTTTTGCTTGATTTTTTTAAAATATGATGTTGATTAAACCTTGTTGTTACTGTGGTAACAAGATGTAGTGATTTTTAATAACTAAAAACTAACGACTGATCATTAGTACTGGAGGTATTCAAAACAAGCAGCACTCCTTTGTGTCTCGCCATTTATCTGATGGCTCTGAAGCAGCTTAACCAGTAAGGCTGCATTGCATCATTAGCATAGTTTTTGTGGGTGTATAAGTTCCTCAACTTGTTGTTCTCCTCAGATTTTTCTCTTCAGCTGTATAAGTGCACCAGAAGGTTGAGATTAAGCTTTCTGTGTTAACCAGAATGGCCACTTACACTGCTTACAGTGGCTACAGCAAGCCACCTCAATCTTATGTTGGCAGTTACTACGATGGGAAGCCGGCGCTGACAAATGGAGAGTACGGAGAGTATGGGGACTCTGTATATGAGGAAAAGAAGAAAATTGAAAAACGGAAGCAACGAAATGCTATCTGCTGTGAGGTAGTAGCTCTCATCATTGGCTTCATTGGACTAATTGGCGTTGCCGCTGTGACGGGCCTGCCGATGTGGAAGGTAACAGCCTTTATTCAGGAGAACATTATTGTCATGGAGACCCGCTGGGAGGGTTTGTGGATGAACTGCTACAGACAAGCCAACATCAGAATGCAATGTAAAGTGTACGATTCCCTGCTGTTTCTGCCTCCTGATCTCCAGGCTGCCAGGGGTCTGATGTGCAGCTCTGTGGCTCTGACTACCTTCGCCCTTATTGTTTCAGCAGTGGGGATGAAATGCACAAAAGTGGTGGACCACCGGGCTCGTACCAAGCATATTGTTCTTGTGGCTGGTGGCTGCCTGTTCCTCATGGGTTGCCTTACAACCATAATTCCCGTGTCCTGGACTGCCCATGTCATCATCCAAGATTTTTACAACCCTCTACTGATCGATGCCCAGCGTAGAGAGCTCGGGGAGGCCCTTTACATTGGCTGGGTGACTTCAGCGTTGCTTTTCAGTGCCGGAGTGATCCTGCTTTGCCGTCATGCTCCCCGCACCCAAGATCCAGATGAGATGATTCAATACAACCCCACAGGAAGCTTCTACCAACCCGCATACACCAACCAGCCAGCATACACCTACCAGCCAGCATACACCTACCAGCCTGCTTACTCTGCAGCCCCACCAGGATCTGTGATATATGCACCAAGTCAATACTAAAGATTTTTGGACTTTTTTTTAAATAAACTTGCCAAAATTTGGCACATTTGATGAGGAGAACTGATTAACTGTCGTTCACTTGAAACAACCAGATATTTCTTTACTTATCAAAGTGTACTGCAAATACTCCGAATCATTATGGACTTGAATGTGTTTCGATGCTGACAAACTGCTGGATTTCTATATTCCTTGTTTGGGTTTTTTTTTTAACCCTTTTGCTTAATTCACACTAAATTATATTCTAGCACAGCATGTGTAATCTATTACATCTGTTAATGTTGCAACAATTGCATGTTGATATTGCGTTCTTTACAGTTTCTGACTTGCTCTCCAAGAACAAATTGTCAACTAGGCCCTTTTTTCAGATTGTAAACCAGTGATTTGTTTTCAACACTGTTATAAATTAAAATATTACATACACGTTTTTTCAAAATGCTGGCCAAAATATCTGGCCAAATTTGTTTTTTTCCTAATAAAATGAATGGCTTGTAAAAGAGAATCTTGTTGTATTTTTTCCCCCAATGTCTAACACAACAGTACATAGCTGATCAAGAAGTTAAAGGTGCGTTATAATGTAAGCAGTGTTTCAGTGCTGCCAAATGATCTTAAATTTGTTGTAAATTTCCACAACCTCCAACTGAAACTGCACTTTCTTCACTCACTAGTGAGCAAATGGAAATATATGTCATTTCTATTGTAGTGTGTGGAAATGTGCCTAAACTGGTAAAACCAGGCTGTTTACACAGATCCACCCACTGTACAAACCTACCAGGTGACTTTATTTCAACCAAACAGGAATTGGTTGCTTTTTTTTCCCCCTGAGAGCAGAGTGACACAAGAGACCCAGACAAGAAATCCAGTACTGACAGTCATACATGTGTAACATGTGAGACCCTTAAAGCAAACCAAAATATATAAGAATATTAAAAAAAAATACAAACGCACACACGCACACACACGTACAAATTGTTTCCTTTTCACAGTACTTCTAAAATGTACTTATCAAATGTATAAAAAAAATGTTGAATATTTGTCATAATTTGCCATACTTTGTTCTATTTTTCCCGCCATTCTACTACTACTCATATTCTGTTAAAACTGCACATCTCTCATATCTTTCATATACACACACAGAGGCAGACTTTCCCCGACCCACTGTTTGTCTTGTCTGCTGTGCGCTCCTGTCTTTAACAGTGTGCTTTACAAAAATGGGGGACAAAGAGTTTTGTCCATTGCTGTTATTTTGTGTCTCCAGTTCCCCTACATGCCCGTGTACCATGAGGCCCTCCACAATAGCAGTAAATGATTAAAAATAAAGATGAAGTAATAAACAGGAAGTGAATCAGAACTGATTTTTGATCTGTAACTATAACTGGTAATACATTAACAGAGTATGTTTACCAGTGATACATTTGACGATTCTGAACATGCCCCCATTGTTAAGAAACACCTCGTCGTTTTGTCTTCTTTTAAACCGAAGTCCGAGAATGTAAACTGAGACTTCTGAGTAAACAAAGGGGGAAGCTTAGAGCAGCTACTGGGTTGCTGTACAAAGAATTAAAGGCCCAAGGGATTCAGTTTCCTAGCAACATGTCACAATTCCCACTACCTCCCATTCTGGTGTTATGTCCACAGGGAGGAGGGTGTACAGGTGAACATGAACCTGCTCCTCCTCCATCGGGATGCAAAGCCACTCCACAGAGAAAACCTACTGCTTCCTACAGCAGTCACACTGTGTCCGCACACTATTGCTCTTCTGAGCTTGGATGAATAAGTGAAGAACAGGATGGCAAACTCAGCACTGGAGATTGTGGGTCTTTTAGTATCCCTAATCGGGCTGATCGGGGCAGCAGCAACTACAGGAATGCCTATGTGGCGCGTCACAGCCTTCATTGGAGACAATATCATCGTGTTTGAGACTCTGTTTGAGGGCTTGTGGATGAATTGCTACCAACAGGCAAGCTTCAGGATGCAGTGTAAAGTGTACGACTCTCTCCTGGCCCTGACTCCTGACCTGCAGGCGGCAAGGGGGCTTATGTGCTGCTCTCTGGCACTGAGTGGTCTTGGTGTGCTGATCAGTCTGATAGGCATGCAGTGCACATCATGCATCCAAAACAATGATCGAGCTAAGCGGCTGGTTCTCATCATTGCTGGTAGCATGATCATATTGGGTTGCTTCTGTGTCCTCATCCCCGTCTCCTGGACGGGTCACGTCATCATCACCAACTTCTACAACCCCTTGCTGATCGATGCCCAGCGGAGAGAGCTTGGAGCAGCTCTCTACATTGGCTGGGTAACTTCGGCTTTCTTGTTTGCTGGAGGATGCATTTTTATTTGCTGTAATATACAGTCGGATGACAAAGATTCAGAGCGGTACCTATACTCCAAGGCCTCAGACTATTCGGTCTACCCTCAACAGCCACTACAACCTCTACAGCCTCAACAACTGATGACGCTTCCCCAACCACGATCTCAGCCAATGCTATCAAGATACCCATCGTCTATCTACAGTTACCAGTCCAGATATCCCTCTGTACACAGTGCACACAGTGGGGTCGCGTTTCTGTAAACACTTATTTTTATTTTTGTTTTTTTTAATTGATCGGAAACTGCATTTCAGGTTTAAGAGAAAATGTGTGTGAACCAATACACCATTTCTACTGCGTTATGTGTATTAATTCAATTTTATACTAACAGCCTTATATTTTATACAAATGCTTAAAAAATTGTGTACATTTATGCTGTATATAACAATTTAATTCAATCTTTAACCACTGAAAATTATTAAAAAGTTGACTTACTGTAAAACATGCACTTTGTTAATGGGACATGTCATCTCTGAAAAACAAGAGTAGTTGTAACTACATTTAACCCTCTCAGGCTCAAATTAAGTTTTTGTTGCTAATGCACAAAAGAATACCTGCAGTGGTACTTCTGAGTAAAAAAAAAAAAATATGCATGTGGGGTAATCAGGTTGTTAGCTTTTAACTGTTGCAAATCTGCAACGCCTGCCTTGAGAGGGTTAAAGCTTTAGTCATTTCAAAAAATATTTCTTAACTTTAAACATGAGTTGTGTCTGAGCTGTGCTGCTAAAAAAGAAAAGAAAAGAAACAGCTCAAACTCATCTCTGTGGCACAAATAGTCTCTCATTGTCACATTGTCACAGTCTTCTGTTTCTTTTTTTCTTTTTTTTTTTTTGTTAATTGTTACTAATCAGTTTCAACTAGTATTCAAATCAAAAGTAATAACTAAATGATGGCAGGTGTAGAAGTAGTACTAGAAAAGACCAACAAACACATAACGCTTCATGTGTGAAATGAAAAGAAGAAACAGTTTTCAATTTTTCATTATGAGAATTTCACTGGAAAGTAAATGCCATCTATCTAAAATACCTCCCAAACTAGGACGTTTATGGTGTTTGCTTAACCAAAAAAAATCCTGAATCTGTTTAAGTTGGCCGGGTAAAGAGGAAATAGTTACATAAAAACAAGATACTGGATTAAGGCTACTTGCTTAAGGTGTGGCAGCATAGCCAGATAGTTACAAAGAAAGCACTGAGACAACGGCATAATCATATGATCCAAATTTGCAAGTCACTTTGAATAGAAAACCAAGCAGACTGTGTTAAACATTTCTGTCTCTGTTCAATAGAATACGACTTCTTAATCGAACAGGTCGCTTAATTTCAGTTTTAGTAAGTTCAAATGTAAACTATACAACTTGAACTTCAAAATAAAACAGCAATGTCACTGCTGTTGGGTAACGCAAATATTTGTGACGTAAGGACAATGTAGTGTTTATTGTTGCTTGAGGTTTCACGCAATCATTTCTGAAGCCATAATGAATACATGTTGACAAGTTCTGTACATAATTTAAACTTAGACATCTAAACTGTAACTATCTAGAACAAACTGTATTTGGCCTGTGTTATGTGAGATCCCCCTCATTTCACTATCCTCTAAGGTCATCTCTGCTCCCATGTGGACAATATAAGAACTACATGCGCTGTACTAAACTGTACCACATATTAATGTTTGCTTCTGGGTTGTACCGCATATAAAGAGTAAGAAAACATGGCAAATAATTAAAATTAAAATAAAAAAATAGTGCTTGGTGTTGTCTTGTTTTGTGTGTACAGTGTTGGAGAAAGTAATGACTGACCCCTATCATCTGAGAACCATAAACACAAAATAAGCAGACCTCCTGCTACCCTCATCCCTCTAAACCAATCAGGTGAATGCAGGACCTTACCCATAACAAACTGTCTCGTACAGCAAGCAACTGTTGTGGATGAGAGCCATTCTAATTCTGGATTTAACCACAACTGGAGTTTTGGAGATTGAACCATGATTCAAGGTGCTTCAGAGCTAGCTGCAATATGCGTGGGCTTGGTTGGCTTGATCGGTGCCTCGGCTACCACGGGGTTGCCCATGTGGAAGGTGACCGCGTTCATCGGAGAAAACATAATTGTGATGGAAACCCGCTGGGAAGGCCTATGGATGAACTGCTACAGACAAGCCAACATCAGAATGCAATGTAAGGTTTATGACTCCCTGCTGTATCTGCCCCCTGAATTACAGGCTGCCAGGGGTCTGATGTGCTCTGCTGTGGCCTTGTCAGCGGTGGGGCTTCTTGTGGCTCTGGCAGGAATGCGATGTGTGTCCTGTATTCGGGGTAATGATTGGGCTAAGACCATTATATTGATGGTTGCAGGGGTTATGCAGTTCATGGCGTGCATCTGTGTCTTTATCCCCGTGTCGTGGACAGGTCATGTTATCATTACAGATTTTTACAATCCTTTGCTGATTGATGCCCAGAGAAGAGAGCTAGGAGAGGCTCTTTACATTGGATGGGTGACAGGTGCCATGCTTTTCGCCTCATCCTTGTTGTTTGTCTGCCGCCATTTGCCTAAAGGCAAAGGCTCGTTTGATATGTATCACCCACCAAACTTACTTAGTTATAAGCCAACGCCCAATAGGCCAGCTCTGATGAATTATCATCCCCTGTCCAGCCTTCGATCGACTGGTTCCGTTGGACAAAACGCTGCAATGCCACTGCAAACTGTCATTCCAGTAAGGACAAATAATGGAACAGTATTAAACCCACCTGTTGTCTATAATCTGACTCCTCAGGAAAACGCATCACTGCTATATCAAGGCAGTATGTCTCATCACCCCTCAGTGCAGAGCTCTAACCACAGTGGAAACTTGTATGCTCCAGAGAACTCCTTATACATGAGTCAGAACACCATACCATATTCACTCACTTATGTTCCCACCACGTCCTACCAGTCCAGCTTCCATCCAGTTCCACAGACTCCTATTTTCATAACATATAAAGAATCAAGAGCTCAATCAGTGCCTTACAGTGAGATGAGAGGTGGTGTATACATATAAGGAAAAATCCACAACTGAGTTTAATCCTAAAGCATATACTGAATAATACTGAACGGTGTGTTTAAAGTTTTGGTACTGTTAATAACTGTTTTAAATGTTTTGCACTGTGGAAAAAATGTCTGCTTTTATCAAATGGGACACAACCATTGTTATTAGTATACACAAAGATGAGCCTTTGTAAACCATTTAACCTCTGTAGAAATCACCAGGATGGAAAGTTATAGCTTAATGTTTTGCAACCTTTTGCAGCCATTTGTTCAAAAACCTCTAGAATTGTTATCGTTATCACGATGTCTCAGTGTGTGTTTTGCTATCATGATGTGTTTTCCACCAGCCAGATATATAAATAACTTGTTATTATTATTGCTTGCCTGTAATTTCGATTAGCAATGATCATTAAAACCACATTTTAATTTACAAATGTTAGTAGCTGGCAGGTGTTTTTTTTTTTTTTTTTTTTTTTTTATACAACACTTCACTCTGTAGGTGTGTATAAACTGTTTATATTTCCCAGAGGGAAAACCTTTTTTTTCCAGAGATAGCAGTGAGGGTAGATTAAGGGTATATGCTCTGTGAGGTCCCAGAAGCCCGCTGAATTCTTCTTTCTGCATTTTGAGCAAGTTTGATTATGGAAGACATATTTTATGGTAAAAGAAAAAAAAAAAAAAAAGCAAATGTTCTTAGAAAAGTAATGATGAAATTTCTTGTTTTAAAGCTTTACTAAACTAAACTACTTAACTAAAAACTCAAACCACATTAAAATCTAAAACAATGAGAAATTAAAGTTGCTAAAAATGAATTTGACATGCATATTATATATTTTTTAAAATATTTTAGATATGTATCAAAAGATTGTTTGAAACTAAAGACAAGTGTGGTTCACACAAATTTGTGAACCGCACATTGGACTTATTTGAGAAATCAGAAATTAATCGAGCATAACAGTCAACCACTAAAACAAGCAAGCAAATAATTTGCATTTCTAAACATTCTAATAATAAAACTATGTGTTTTATTATCATTATTTACTTTTTTGTAAATCAGTGAATTTTAAAATTTAGCGATAAAACAAAAATAGTTATATTTTAGCTTTAAAATATGATCTTAATTAAAAACCTTCCACACAGTGGTGGATTAACCATTACAGAAACATAAGAAATTATTTTGTTAATCACCAGCACTATTAATTTAAGGCATCTTTGGCATAAATCTTGCATTAGGTGGTGGACTAATAAATGTGTTAAACTGTGTACTGTATATACTTATATATTTTATAAATACATGCTGGCAATTAAAATCTCTTCACAATGCAAATCTTCAAAACAAATTTTCTATACTGACATTATATCACCACTAGATGACACCAGAGATCTTTCCAGTGCAGTTTTTTAAGTTGGCGAGCTCCAGATAAAGAAGAGACACATATTCTGAAGCTAAATATCATAATATAGGAATAAATTAGGGGGGGGGGGAACCAGGATTAAGCTTAAAGCAAAGCAAAAACTATCCATGGTCAAGCAACAGTCTCTTTTTGTTCTCCATTCACATGTTCAACCACAACAAGAGATTTTTTTTGATCATCAGTTTTGGAAGTCTCATGTTAAAATATGTCCATAACATGTATGCTGTTGGATGTACGTAAACTATTTTATTTGACACTGTGATAAATTCATTACATTTTACTTACTAGAAAATGAGTTTTAAAGAGTACTTTACAGTTGAGGATATTGAGCTTTTACTTTGTGAGTGGGAAAAAAACAGCTTAAATATCACTCTCTAATTTAGCCAATTTCCTGATAATCAAAAATATAGTAATTACACTAATCTCAAGAAACCCATCAGACATTCTTGGTTCAGAATGGCCACTTCAAATCTCAAGCCACTCTTCTTCAAGGAATAAAGCAAAGAGTATCAAGGTAACCTGAACACATTTTATTTAACTACAAGACCGTGGCAGTTGAACGGTTTGAGGTAGTTAATCTTCAAGGGAGTGTCAACGACCAGTATGGAGATTAGATTTGCGTTTCCATCAGGACTGGACCAAAGATTTAATCATTCCTCGGTGTACCAAAGCAGAGATCTTGTCGAGGTCGAATGTTGCCAGATTTGAAGTTAATCTTCAGGACGTATCCATGTTTGCGGATCAGCGGCTTGGCTGTGCCCTCAATTGAGCGCCTGTATGGGAAGGATCTTCAACTGTGTCGAGTGAGCCGATGACACAGTGAGCGACAGCGGAAACGAGGCGAACTTGATTTCAGAATTAAAGCACTGAAATAAAAGGTGTTTCGGACAGAGGATGCCAAATGAGTCATCAACACATTTATGTGATTAAAGCCTCTGGAAAATAAAAACACACTTTGCTCAGTATAAAAATGAGGGACATTCATGGCTATGTATGTAAAAAATGTATGTATGTGTTACATTATTATTTGATTTCTATTCTTTGTTAAATTAAATAAAAGAATGTTGTTCATCTTCTGTATGGTTCCAATTTGATTTCCATTTCATCTTTTATTGTGAAATTTGTAAGCAGAAGCTGTTTCCCGTTGCTGCTTACTTGACAACAGGAGCCCGGTGCGGTCCTCCTCCTCAGTTGCAGCCTACAATTCAAGTGTGCACCGGGAAAAAAATGATAAGAAGGCTATCTGGACAGTGAATATGGGAAACAAAACCTTACAGGCATACAAAGGATCCTAGAATGGAAAAATCTGATCAAATCTTTTGATCAGTGACAACTTCAAGTGGAGTGTGTGGTTGTGTTGTTTCTTTTTCTCACCACAATGTGTGAGGGATGGATATGGGTCGGATGCCAGTTTATTTTCGTTACGGATACAAGGACTGGCAGGTTATCAGCATGAATTACTAAGGGGAAAAAAGAAAAATAAATTTGCCATAAATGTTAAATTCAGCTCTGGAGGAATGACCATGGTGAAAAGGAAGGGACTGTTATTTTCGCTGCTGTACTTTATGGCAGAGTTTTGGCTGACTTCGCAGCAAGTCCTGAGAATTGGTAAGTGGTAAAAGTGTCCATGTCATAAATATTTATATAATAACTGTTAACATATTGGCTGCCACTGCGCTCGTCAGCTTTTTCCATAGCTGACCCAGTTATTATGCAGTCTGGGTTGCATCTCATTTCCCACTGGGGTAAAAAATATTATGTATCAAGGATTTCAAGCTAGAGCCTTGAAAAATTGGCAATACTTTCTGTGTAACACTGATTGGAATTGTTAAAATGTATTTTCCCTATAGAATGGCATCGAAATAATTAAATGAATGCATAAAATATATAAATACAGTTTTGTGGTTTCTCGTAATGCAAGGCATTCTTAATCTCTCTCAGTGCGAGTGCAGCATGTTGTTTCATTTCTTTTAAAAGAACAAAGGCAAATTCAATTACGGCCAAGATTTGTGAAATGATGTCTGTTCATTGCAAATGTATATCTCAGTTACTGTAGTTGAATCGCTTTTGAATCCTGATACTCTCGACCACAAGTTACTGTTAAATACCATAGAGCCAAACGAGATCGAGGCACATCGCATATGTTGTTTTTAGGAGCAAATTTTGAATGTGCAGTTGTTGTTGTGTCTTGCCATCATGTAACTATCGCCCACTAAGTTGCCTAGCATGCACTGAGTACAAAGCATTGTCAAAAAAAAGACATATTCAACTTTATTCACCTGTTGTGATGTTTGTGCAATAACCTTATAATTTTTATTACTGTATTTTTTTTTTTCTTACTCCAAGAGAGGGTACTGCGGACCGAGCTGTAGGTTATTCAAATGAAATTTTTTTTTTTTTTATCAAAATTGTGTTAATCCACTTTGGTTGACCAATGGCAGAGCCTCTCTTTCTCTCTCTTTTACTTCCATGTTGACAGCAAAGAACAGAAGGAGAGACGGGTGATTAAGTTGGCCTACTGCTACATCTGAAAGCATATACTGTTGGCATAATGTTCTTCTTGGCACACAGCACTGTGAAATTGATACATTACTAAAGAATAAAGAGTGGGCAGGTTCAGCAAAACCTTTTTTTTAATATTTGGCTGCTCCCTACCCTTTCATACTCAAAGGTTTTTTAAGCTTTGTGTGCACTGATGGCCAGTGACATCTGTGAATGTGGATCTGAGTCCAAAGCTGTCTGTTAAGCCTTTGAGGGTTGACAAGAAGAGTAATTTCAATTTCCCTCTGTGCCTGTAATTAAACAAACAGAGCTCTTGCTTCAGTATCCCCCCTTTGATCTCTGATGTAACTTTGGAACAATGAGCCGGTGTTTGCTGCAAATTAATACTTTCGGGCTCTTTGCTCTTCTCCCATTGGTTATTCACTTGGGTTGGAAGATTGCATCACAAAAATGGCTTTTAAAATTTAGCCCTAAGGACTCGTCGTTTTACTTAATGCCTGCAGCAACTCTGAATTTGAATATATATTCAAATTTTTAAAAGAATATAATAAACGTGGCGTTGCATAACTTTAAAAGGCTAAGAAGTCGGTGTGGCTTCCTGGTTTCAACAGTCCCGATCTGTGCTCTATATTGTTAATCTCTCAATCATCTATCACTCTCAAAGGCCACCTAATCTTTGTCATTCTCTTCATGACCCACACACATCATAATCCCTCCCATATGGTGTGTGGCTTGGCTCAATTAACATTTCTCGGTCTTGGCTAGCGTCTGCATCAGATTGTGACAGGCTCCCACTTTTTTCACTGGGACTGGTAATAATGGTAAATCTTGTGCTCCAAGCCCTTAAACAACTAACTCTAATCTTCTTTATGCATTAAGTCTCTTCCCCAAATATGGTACTTAGGCAGTGACCAAATCTCATCACTGGGGAGAGCACAGAATCAACACAGAATTAACAGCTTGTAGCTGGGCCTTCTGTTTACTTTCCCTTTTGTTAAATTTCTTTTTCTCCTCGTGCTTGCACACTTAATGATTACTTTCTGATACATTATGTTTCATTTGTGTATTTATAGCTCAATCCATATGATAAGAAATGTGGCACCAGCTCAGATCAACTACTGAATTATAATTTGATGAAGTATATATATTCCAGTATACAGTTTTTAAATCTGGTAGAGTATTACTCTGGCTGTATTAATATAGAAGATTACTTATATTTTTATTCATTTTGAATGTTTCCTAGTGAATCGCAAGGATCTTTCACATAAACAGAGAGACCTCAGTGCTCTACATCAAACAAACATAGTAGGCTGTGAGGACCTTCTCATTCATTCACAGTCTGGCATAGCTCCAGGTTGGAGTGGTGCTGGTGGTGTTGTTGGGGTGGGGGCGGGAGGTCTCTTTGGGAACTGGCCCAGGATGGGGAGAAGGAAGAAAGCACAACACTACGTCATTGTGTTCCTCTGCCTTAAAAGACTCTCCTTCATGTGATTATTGCACGGTCACAAATATAATACAAAAAGCGGATTAAAATAATTATTTGAAGGACACTGTCTCAATGTCAGCGGGTTTCTGGATTAAAATCAAGTCCATCCTGTTGCCAGAACCTGAACCCGGTTATTTTTCTTGCTGTCTGCACTGAAGTGAGGAAGCCTATAAAAAGGATCAGCCTAAAGGTTTCCGCCTGCAGCATAAGCAGAATCTTTTGTTTTTGTGACCTCCTAGCATGCATTACCCCAAACCATTGTCTGGCCTATTAAGGATGAGACGGAAGCTCAGTGATCCTGAAAATTATATCATACACAAATTAATGGTAACTATTCATAGGTTGTTTCTTTTTTTTTTTTTTTTTAACTCTCAGGACTCACATTTGAAAGCTTCCCTACTGGATATTCACAATTTTGGGAGGAAAATATTTCTAGTGATTTCTGCTCTATCGTTTAATCTCATCTTGATTCAAACTAATTACAAAAGTATAAATTATCCTTTCTTGTCCCTTCATCTGTTAACCTGTTGAGAGGGAGCACTGATTCATGTGTCATCTGCAAACAAACACTTATTTGTCTTCCAATTTATCAGTATTATATTTGAGAACTGACTGTCATGACTGGTTTGAAGTTATGAAATGTAGATATTCAAAATACTATAAAGATACACTGAGCCAAACAAACACACAGCATCGTCTAAAGGCTTGTATATGTCTGCTGCAAAAGCGAAAAGATCAATTTCATAAAAGATACACATTTATTAGCCACGTATCCTGATCTTTAACCATTTTAACATAAAATTAGTAGTTAATGGAAAATATGTATATCACTGTTACTGTGTGTTAAAGGGTACATGTTTTTATAAAACACAAACTCGAACATCAGTGTCTATATCAGCTGGACTCCAATTTGATGCTCTGTTTGGATCTGAGGCTGTGGTAAAGATTTTCCACCAAACAAAGGAACAGATGCGTCATTGTCTATTGCACTGACAAGCATTCAAAGCTTTTCTGATTTCCACATCTTTCAGACGATTCCTGGAATATATGTGCAACTTTAACAAAAGAAGCACTGAATCTTCACTTGACGCCAGCTGTTAGAGCCTTGGACGAAGCAAACTTCAATTATTTTCTGGTGATATACACAGTGTTTTTGTGAGATCTTAATTAAAAAGCCTGGACTGAATTTTCAATCATATATATATACATACTTTAGCTAATTTAAAACCATTTCCCCCTCCCCCCTAAAAAATACCCTGAGATCTGCTCTTCACTTCAGTTGTCTGGATGGTTGATGGTGGGTTAGCCTTGCTTGGAAACACCCTGCTTACCAACTACTCGCAGTTAGACTTGTAGTCAAGACCGCCTAAACCAAGACCAAGACAATACCAAGACCAGAGGGTATTGAGACCAAGACAAGACCAAGACAAAGTCGAGACGAGACCAAGACCGAGACGAGACAAAAAAGTCTTTAAACTGCAGCCAGATGCTGCTTCGTTTACGGGTGTCAGGCATATTTTTGTGTTTTTGCGATGCACTCGCACAGCCCTCTTCACCACTGTCTACTGTCTCACTCACTTACTGAGAGGACAGGCTCACGCTCCACTTGACTGTCGCGTCTTTCACCCTCTCTGTTTTTCACATAATGATATTATCCTATATCCTCACATGTGATTGGCCACAATATGGAAGGATTGGAGCATAGCTGAGCCACTGTGTGAGAGCTGAGCAGCGAAAGGAAATTAAGTGAGGAGCTGGCTCTCGCTCAATGGGAGTCGACTCTTCTGATTCACTACAAAGCACTCTCTAAGCACGGCTCTTAGAGCTGATGCTTTTGCGCATGACACATTATCAAACGTTACGTTGTGTGTCATGGATACTGTTGACTCCAAATCTCCCTACTACTATGTCAATCTGAGACAGCAAGACCGAGACAGCGAGACCAAGACAAAACCGAGGGATCCGAGACCAAGACAAGACCAAGACCTCGTAAAAGTGGTCTCGAGACATCCAACTCTACTCGCAGTAATGGTGAAATTTGAAAAAGCGCAACACAAACCAGAAATGGAGTTTCATTTATATTAAAAGTTTAATAATTTACCTAGTTATCGCTAAGTCCTTTTACTTTGAAGGCAAAAAGTCATCCTTTTTCCACTGAATCACTACTTCATGGTGAGCAGTTAGCATCTTCCTTACGAACTATGACAAGGGTCATCTGCCAAAACAGTCAGAAATAGGTGTTTCAGTGCAGCCCTGCCACCTCTTTGTGACCAATTTCACCTTGACAGCCAGCAACCACTTGCCAACTGGTTGGGGAAGACATATTTTTCCCTGGTGACTCATGGTTGCCAGAGGATCGCAGACTAGTTTCTAGGCCTGTGGTACTGAGCTAATAGAAAGATGGGAATTTTCCTGCAGAGTGAAACTACCTTAGGTAAGCTGGTGATAGTTTATATTTTTCAATAGTTATCTAATGACACTGACTACTGACAGTCACCAGCCTTCCTCAAATCAGGTTTTTTCTCAGGAAATCAAGTAAGTTGTTGCACTTTAAACAAATTTTAAGGCATTATTTCAAGGTGAAATGAAGGGAAAGTTAACCAGTTTGATTTCACTGCTCCCAAGCTTCAAAGAGGAAATTAATAAGCTTTATTGTGTTGGCAATAAAGATTTCATGGCTACAGCTCATCTTTAAAAAATTATAGCTTTATCAGTAAGTCAAATATAAGTCGAGCTCCTAATAGGTTTGTTTTTATTTGGCAGCTTTTAACATATCGGTGAAGCTACATTAATTTTTTTAATTTTTCATAGTCTTTGAGTCTTAAAAAGACATTTTGTATTATACTGTTAGGTGCAAACGTCATTACATTTTGAGCTCTTAGATGTGAATGGAAAAGTGATTATGTATAAAATTAGAAGTCAACTGCAAATCATATAAATCAGAAAATCTTAAGAGCAGCAGCTATTTTTAACTCCCTCAGAAAGTGGATGATCCATTTTCACAGCCTTGTTAAAGAATGAAAAACAAAATCTCTATCACTGAGGATGATGACGATGATGTTGTGATGCTGCTGAATCCTTAATAAAGCCCGTGACATTTGCTGCAGCCTCTGCACTTTAAGCAAACAAACCTCAGGATCCAGCTGGTGCGTACTCGTGTGCATTTCCTATTCTATTACCTTAAAAAAAACACCTTAAAAGGAAAAGAGGCACCAAAGACAGTGAAATAGAATCCACTTACTCTCAATTTTATAAACTGATGTATCTGTGGCTGAGAATTTTACATTTCAGTGGAGTGAATTAAGGACTTTAACAGGTCCCAGCAGCTGCTCACTGAGGCTTGGTAACCATAATTAGGATTGGCACTTTCAAGCATGCTTTTAGTGACCAGGGAGTCCAGACAAGGCTCTCTCAGTTTGGGGTTTGAGGCTATGCAACACCAAAGAAAAAGGTCATTCACAATCAAGGTCTCAGGGGGAGCTTTTTAAAGGCCTTTTCTACTTCCAAATCAATCACAATTTCACAGGCAATTCTTCAAAGACTGTTTGAGAGTGCAGTGACCTATTGCCATCTGTAGCCTCAGTGTTGAAGCGGGGGCATGTGCAAACACTTGCACCATCTAAATGGGATCTATAATTTGTGATGATTGTTAATATAATGCCTGATTAACATTTCTGAAAAAGGCAGAGCTTTCAAAAATGCATTATTGTAATCTTTGTTTTGTTAGTTAAAAATATGTCAAAGTTGAAAGCAACTTGCTTACCCACAGCATTCAGCACTGGACCCAAGTCTGTTGACACTTGTGAAGTGCAATGCAATAGGAACAAACATTTAACCCCGAATATATTGGATGAGAAATCCTATCACTGAAGGCCCAGATGTTAAATTATTTACATTTGAAAGGCTTCAGTGAATCGAATGAGCAGGGGAATTTTCGGCAGGCATAAGCACACTGAATCTCACACGCGCCTGTCTGCACGCAGGTAGCAACGATCCAGTATTTTTTCTGGCTTTAATCCCAATAGTTTTTAAGCTGAGTTTTATGTAACAAATGTAAAAGACTGTGCATGTGCCTGGCTGGAGTCATATATGTCTTTATTGCCAGCTGTAGCATGCTAGACCCGCCATCTTTCTGGAGCAGCATGATGGATTAAGACTTGGATGTTTTTCAGTATGATCTTCTCAACTCTGAAATAACCCCCCCTTCTCCCCTCCCTCCTCCTACTCCTCCTCTGTGGCACTGGCACAAACACCAACTGTGGCTAAAAGTGACTGAATTTACCTTTAAAGCCACTTTTAAATCTCAGTTTAAAGGTGATGACCAGTGCTTTATAAGAACAAGTACCGTCGGACTGTACAGAGATGTGGTGCCTCTCAAAAAGCATATTAATTGAAATTAATAATTTAAATAATTGATTAAATGAGAACTTCTGCGCTAAGTGTATCTTTATAGTATTTTGAATATGATATATATTAATATCATATTTGATAAATACTTCTAATACATTTTAAATAACTTCTCCCCCTTTTTCATGCTTGTAAAATTTGAGGACTTTGCTCTTCACCATTACTGTAAACTGACAATAATCATTTTGTTTTTGTTACCCTGGGCTCCTAAATATTGTTACAAAGTTGTACATGTAATATTAAAAACTAGAAATTTATACATTTATAGAATTTATAAAATGCCCGATAAGCCTAATTTACGTCTAGAAATTGTCCTCTTGACTATGAGGGACATTTACTAATAGTAAATGAATAGTAAATGAAACATGTTTAGTCTTATGATATCAATGTTTTACACGTAAACAGTGTTATGTTTGCAGCAACTACAGTTAGCTTCTGGGAATATTCCTTCTGTTAAAGTGTTTCATGCAGCGACACTGATGAAGCTGTCCATGTACAGTGACCTCACAGAGGTTAGCTTTGTGGCCTTGTATGTTATCCTGGTGCTGTCATTTTCACAAACTGCATTTTATATTAAAATCCGAGCTTAATTCTGTTCCTCATTTCTTTATTTTATCTTAATATACTTCTAATTTTATGTTATGTATCATATTAAAATATTTCTGTAACTGCTGTGTGAAAGGAACCTACTTTCACTGTACAGTACAAACCCACTGTGGTTATTTACACGTTCATATGACAATAAAATAGCTTGTACTTGTACTTAATTAGCCCAAAGTTGTCAAAAAATTTCTAGCACCAGAAAAGCATTTCACAGTACTTACTTATAAAACAACAGATGCAGGGAAACTCTGAGGAAACATCTTCATTACTGCATCTTCAAATAGTTAAACACAGATGCAAACGGATGATAACTAAAGTCATGTTACTTCAAATAAAGAAATTTATACACACTAAAACAAGTGCTAAAGTTTAGCTTTTCAGAGCACGGGTGCTTTGGCACCTTTACCCCTTTCACAGTAAGTCACCTCACATTTTTTGGCTTCAATAAGTGATCTGTAAATCACAAGCTGGTGGCTTGATATGTTAGGTATGATGACTGTTTCCAGTAGCAGTAAGTTGCAAAGGAGACAAAACTACAAAACAAGATTAATAAGTATGACTGTCTTTTGATTTGGAAAGGGGTTTTTCCCCCTAATTGAAAAATGTGTAAATGCATAAGAGAATAAGGGATGGCTGAAATGTTTCCCCTGATTATATGTGCTAAATGTTTAATCTGTTATCCTTTATGTGAAAATGAACTGAACAAATGCCAAAGCTTTCATAAAAGTTATTGTGACAGCTTGTGAAATTCAGGCTCTGTAACAGGCTGAAGCCAGGAGAGTTCAACTTTTAATTTGAATAATATTAAATCCTGTCATCTCAACTGGGTCCCTTAGCAGCATTATGTGACAGAAGTACAAAGGAAACAGGGCTGTATTATGCAACTATTACAATTCAGCTCTGGTAACCTTCAATCTTTAAAAAGACACTGTGAATATCTATACCGAGAGAAGCCAATTGATCGATAATTTTTCTGCTAGCGCTTTGATGTGAGCTGGGTAAAACTCCTTCCACTTTTTTCTCCTTGCAGGGGGCATCTTTGAGACTCTTGAAAATGAGCCCATTAGTGTTGAAGAACTGGCCTTTAAATTTGCCGTAACTAACATAAACAGGAACCGGACCTTAATGCCAAACACCACGCTGACCTATGACATCCAGAGAATAAACTTATTCGACAGTTTTGAGGCTTCAAGAAGAGGTAAAGATTTTGTCATTTAATTTTGAAACCCCACTTGAGAATCAGTAAGAGATTTTTGTTGAGATTTTCTTTTCTTCCCACTTTCTGTTTGATTACTTCAGCCTGTGACCAGTTGGCGCTGGGCGTCGGTGCTGTTTTTGGACCCTCTCACAGCTCATCGGTCAGCGCGGTCCAGTCTATCTGTAATGCCCTGGAAGTCCCTCACATCCAGACACGCTGGAAACACCCATCAGTGGACAACAAAGACAGCTTCTACATTAACCTCTATCCTGAATATGCCTCTATAAGCAGAGCTGTGTTGGACATAGTGCAATTCTACAAGTGGAAGACAGTTACTGTGGTCTATGAGGATGCAACTGGTAAGTTGAGATGGGAATAAATGATACAACATAAGATCTGGAGGGAAGCACAGACTTCACTGTCATACTGAAGGGCCACTAGTGATTTAACACAGCAGGAAGAACATAAACTTTACTTTTAAAGTATAAAAATGTGGCAACTGTTTGTCATATTTATAAAGAAGCCACTCTACACTCAGCTGCTAAAAACAAAGACAAAGCCCAAACTTTAACACAGTGACTATGATCCATTTTTGTTGAAATAAGAACTATAGCTCCTGCAAGTCTTTGCCTTAGCAACCCTGTTAAATTACCTTGAAGCTATTTATAGATGAGTCAATGTGTATGATTCTACTAGAAACAGTCGATCAAATTTGTTTGTCAAAGCTGAATCCAGGGCAAACTATGTTGAATTAGCGTTTTTAGCTAACAGCTACAATAAGCATAAAAGTTACTGTACGGCTATCATTTGTTAACATGACGCTTGTTCTTAATTCGGCTCAAGACGCTGTAGATTCCCATCAGTAAATCTTTCGGTCCGCTAGTAAAACGTAGTTCTATTAATCTGCGCTCGATTACTCTTGAACCGGAACCGGATGTAAGGTCCCAAAAAACTGAATTTTGGAACTGAAATTGAATTGTAGAACTGAAACTGAATGGTGAGAAGTGAATCTGAAATTATTCGAGAGCTAAATTTTTAAAGGATAAAATACAGTTTCAAAGCAAATGAATTCATTTTCAAACTATAAAATTCAATTTCAGTTTAGTGATGATCATTTTCAAACCAATAAATTGAATTTCAAATTAGGCTAATTCATATTCAGTTTTTAAAAGCATTTATTCAAGTTACAATTCACATTCAATCCGAATTTAATTCTAATTTAACTTATTCAAATTCAGTTTCTGATGGCACAGATTTCTGCCCATACAAAAATCACTCCTAAATAAAAAGGAAGAAGCAAATATAAGACAGAACTAAGAAGTGAGGATAATGCACAAGTACTTACGATGATTCTAAATCAAGAGTTTCCAATGCCACTGCGATGTACACTCTTTCAACCTGGCTACCTGTGCTAGAATATGTCATGGTCCTGTTACTGTGAGCAGTTATGAGAGGAGAAGATGATCAGACCTTCAAAGGACATAAAGTCAAAGATAAAGCTTTCTTTTTGAGAGTTTAAGAAAGACTGCTGTATTATTTGTTGCATTTTCATTTTGTGCTACTTTACAAAAGATTAAGACCTTGAGATGTTAGGGCTATGGCTTCTTAACAATTACCATGTGACACAACTGTATTTCTGATTATTCTGAATCCTCAGACCTTGTCCTAATAATCAGCAGCCATGAGCTCCACTAAGCAGTTTTCTAGCACTCTGTGAGTTCAAATAATTTTTCCCACCATGTAAGAAAAGACTAAAAGAAGATAACTGAGCATTTTCAGGTACCATTCTCCTCATTAATAGGAACAGAAGATTTGGGATTTAAAGCACCAGAAAACTTTCCAATTGATCTCTTCCATGATTGCTTGGAAGGTAAATAAAGACCCAAGGTGATGGAAAAAGCCTTTAAGAAATATATAGTCTGGAGGGACAGTGTTGGGTTTGGGCAAGACTGCCCCCATGCTAGCTGTGAAAAATAATACAGAATGACTTTCTTGGGATTATTCTAGTTTTAAATTGGACAAAACCAGAAAGCTAAGCCTGTGAACCAAACAGAGGAGAGTGTCAATGTCTACATCAACAAACAGGGTGGCAATACTGCATGCTACATTATTTAAAATCAGGGTGCAGAACCTACAATGTGATTGTGCTCAGTTCTACACTGGCCTTCTGTTTAGCAGTACCTACAACATCAGGTCTCCAAGGTACTACATGCTTTTATCATATAAATGACTCTCCGGCAGAGTCTGTGCAAAACCCAACTACTTGTAGCTAGTTCACTGGTTCAGCCATAGTTGGGGCAGTTTCTGTGCAGCAACACCTGCACAAATATGACCCTCAAGAGCCATCAAGTCCTCACATTACAGTAAACCTTCTGTCTTTAATCTAAACTCCATCAGTCCAGATGATCCAGTTACATAAACTGTTTTTGGCCACAACAAACCAAAATGTGCTTGGAGGAAAAAATAAAAGAACAATGGTTTCATGAGAACAATACATCTCCAGCTGGTGAGCACAGGGATGGATTGGTGCTCGTCTTGCAGCCAAGTGGAAAAGGGAAAACTTAACTTCGAGGCAGAAGAATGGATTCAATTAAACAGCAGCTAAATCTGTGTAAATAATACAAGACTAGATCCTAAACACACCTGAAAATTAACAAGATGAAGATTTTGCCATGGACTCTGCAGTGTTATCAAAAACATATGGATACCACAAACTAGCAGTACATGCAAGAACTCTTAAGACTGAAAGCCTTTGAACATTAAGAATGGGGAAAAATCCTCCAAACATGAGCTGAAGGACTGCTAGAAAAAACCTGTACAGCTGCAATACTGGCTACAAGTGGTGTCACTAAGGTCTGAAAATGCAAGGTGCTTAAATTCTGAAAATAAAAAAGCAGTCTTGTTTAAAACAATGTATTTGTATTAATTTTAACTTCACTGCTTTTTCCTTGTGCACCACAGAGCCGCACGATTTCCATGTTTCCTTTTAAATCTGGCATTTTAGTACTTAAGTGCACTTCATATGTATCACATTCAAATGTATACATTTTACCACTTCTAATGAGCAGCTGCCACTTAAGAAATAAGCAGTATTCACCATTAGGAATGCACTTTAAGTGTCAGTGGTGCATACTGCTCAGTGTCCTGATTTGTTGTTTCTGTTGTTAAATGTGATTCATCATTGTTTTTGTAATGATGCTGAAGTTCAGATTTTTGGTATGTTTTCTGTTGGTTGGGGTACTCTACAACTTTAGGTGAAAACCATATAAATGAAAACATAGATTAAGACTAAAAGGCTGCAAAGACTTCAGTGACTAAATATACAGTGGATGAAAATGTATTTCGGCAACTGTTTATCCTTCTCATCTATGAGGAACTTTATATTCATTTTCTATTAATGCAAATATAACTGATTTTAATTCATCTTCTTTTTGCTCAGTTTTCCACTTATCATTACAGGGGGGAAAGCGAGACAAGCATTTTCTCCATTTTGAAACATTTTCTGAAAATGAATTGCGTTGCCCAAGTGAAAGCTATAAAATATATCGTCATATACTGTATATGCAGTTGTCTTGTACTTTAACCTCATGGAAAATTCTACTATCTGTGCCTAAAACTTGTCTCCAAAAGCATCATGGCCCACTTCAAAAATCCGAAATCTTCTGTGGTCTGTGCGCTTCCTTTTTCTTTTCTTTTTTTAATATTTAAAGGAAATGTAAAGTTTACAATTATTTACATTTTATAAATTGCCGCTATGTTTAGACTTAAAAGAATCTAATTTAAAACAACTAAAATATCACTTGTGAAATTAAAAATATTTTTGCAAGTCACTTTGGGTACAAAACTTTGGGAATTACTGATTGCCACTGAAACTTAACTATACATTATAACGAATTGCCAAGTTTAGTTTCAACTATTTAGATATGCAACATAGCAATCCATTGACAATTGGCCTTTAACACTAATCAAACAGACAACTGACAAAAGATAACATCGTACTTTCTGTGACTGCTGCCAAACAAGTGCGACAGGCTGTCGCAGAGCAACTCCAAGCGACACATACTGTACTCTGTCAAGGAAAAAAAATATGCAGAAAACTAAAGGAACAGCTTTCTTACCTGGAGAACAGGGAAGGCAGAGTGGAGCACCTATTCTGGTTAGCAAGCAGGTCCATCTCCCATTAAAAGGTCTGGTAGTTCATAAGATGGCAATGCAGTGTTTAGTTTGAATTCTGTTGTCCTACTGCAGTGGAAAATTATAAAACATTATCACAACTGGCAGACTCCCACCATTTCCTTATGCGTGGCTGAAAAAAAACCACATTTTTCCAACACAAGATCCAATGTGGAGGAAGCTAGTTGATGCTAAAGATGTCTAAAGCAAAGTAAACTCCATACAGTAATGACCACAATGCTTACATCACCTACATATTCCCGCTATAGAATTGCAAGAGACAATTTCTAGTTGTTTTTGTTTGAAAATTTCTGCAGGAAAATATATATATATATTTTTTTATCATGTTGATGCTAGCTTTGTTAATTTAAGGTTGTAAATTCGCAATGTGACCACTAGAGGGCACATAACACATAAAGCGCCTAGTAGTGATGTGCGATACCAATAATTTCCTTTCCCCATACCAAGTCAAATTCAGGGTGGTATCGATGATATTGATACTTTGTACAAAACTTAATGTGTTATTGTATTTTTAATTATAGCTTCAAAACATTACAGGACTTCAGGCTACTTTTTCTTATTGTTTCAATTATGAAGAAATCTCATATAGAAATAAAATCCTGAAGTTGTGTGTTAATTGATGCTATTTGAACATGTATATCTTGTAATTTAACATGTATATACTTGCCTAGACGTTTCAACAAAAACATTCAACATTCACACTTTCCCTCATTCACAGTAGTGCTGTGCCACACTACAAATTTTGGTATGATCCAATACCAAGTAAATACATGGCCAGTATTGACTATATCAGTACAAATTGGTTATTCAGGCAGCTGATGGGGGGAGAGTAGTGTGCCATGATTTATAAGATGAATTCTCAATTTGCAAATTCTGAACAAATTTTCACCACCACTATATCACTGTGATTGTTACTTTCCACAATCATTAGTTAACACAAAAAAACACAACTTTCAGCTTTCTGTGTGTTTTGAAGCTGGAATGTAAATTTTTCTGTCTCTAAAGACCACAAAAGGTTTGGAGATTTTTCATAATGCATGTTTGAGGTTTATTTTTTCCAAAAAAATAATTAACACATTTCAGTGGGCTACATACTGAACTTGAAGGATAAAAGCAAAGTATCGGTTCAATTGTGCTTGTATCGATCCAATATCAATATATCGATACTATTGATATTTGGATCGATCCGCCCACCTCTACTTAAAAGTAATTCCGACTTCCAGTTGTGTGTATCTATAGAAGAAAACGTCCATAGTGCAGTGTGAGGTGATTTATACCCTAAGAAGTAAAACATCCCTTCAAATCCCAGAGGAGACACAAACTGCGGCACGAAAGCCTGTAAAAATGTTTTCAATAATATGTGCAGATCACAGTTGTATAATTCATATTTCTTTAAGGCATTTACACTAGTGTGAAATGATTTGCATACTGCTGCATTATAGCATTTGAATATTACTAATATATTTTTAAAAAGCATTTCCTGTTGCAAATTATACTATTTCAGTATCATTTATTTATTTGCAACGATATGTTATCAACATGCATTTAAACTGCGCGGTAAGCACCAGTGACTGTACTTGCGGGAACTATTTCAAGGCTACATGACCCACGTGACCCCCAAATTTTCAGGGGCTCTGGTTATCAGGGTGTCTGGCCACTAAGTATCAGGCTAGTATATGTAGCAATCACTTATTTTAGGTATGTGACCCCTCCTGGTCACTTTGTGGAACTGCAGCATTAACTAATATAGTGCCAGAGTAGGCATAAATTTAATCTTTTGGCAAATTACAGTAACTAAATATTTTTTAAATATAGTTTTATTGCCGATGTTGAAAAAATCTCTCCTTTTGCAGAGGACAGCATTGTACCTCTTTAAGTAGCATTCCCATAGTTTGAGGAAACCTGGGATTTGAAAACACTGAGGAAGGAAGCAATGAAAGTGCAGATGAGACAGCTTGTAGTTAAAAGATGCTTTTAAAAACAAAAAAAAATCCACATTCAAGTCAAAATAAAATAAATATTTGTTTCATATATAATAGCTGCCATTAGCTGCCAAATGTTGTGGTGGGATGCAAAATAATCAGATTAAATGATTAAATGTTAAATTCTTGCTGCTCCTACGACATGACACCAGAGAACTGTTGACATGATGGATTTCTTTAAACAAGGTTTGCTTTTTTGTGCTCTGCTTAATTTCATATAAAAGGCCCCTAAAAATAAATGAGAGGTGCTGTAATACGAAGCAGGAGAAAATGCAGTGACCTCAATCAAGGCCAATTTCTTATTTTGCAGTTTTAAAGAGAGTAATCTGGATTTTAAGCGCATTGAGCCAGCTGTTGTGGTGAATAAATATAATGGAAGTGAACTGAATTGAATTTGAACTAAAATTGTGTGGCTTGATCCTTTGCCTTCTTCTTCATCGCCTTATTTCAGCTGCTCCCTTTTGGGTCTCCACAGCAAATCATCTTCCTTCTTCCTCCATCTCATCCTATTCCTAGCGTCCTCTTCTGTCACACCAACACTCAACATGTCCTCCTTTATTGCATCCATAAATCTTCTCTGTGGTCTTCCTCTTTTGAATGGCTTTAACATCTTCAGTATCCTTTGCATATCCACAATCCCTCTTCTGCGAATGTCCAAACATCTCCACACAATTTTATTGAATTTGGCTTGGTAGCTTTGTCCTTGGAGGAGGATTTTAGTTTTTCCTTACATCATATAAGTAAACTTGTACAGTTAAATTGCTCCAGGTGGGAGGTTTCCATTAAAAAGGAGACTGTTGTGTTTAATAATTGCCTCCTTGTCTTTTGATTCAAGGCCTGATTCGTCTGCAAGAGTTGATCAAAGCTCCATCCAGATACAGCATTAAAATAAAGATCCGGCAGCTGCCAACAGGAAGTAAAGATGCCCGTCCCCTGCTGAAGGAAATGAAGAAAGGGAAGGAGTTCTATGTCATCTTTGACTGCTCTTACCAAACATCAGCTGATGTTCTCAAGCAGGTGAATACATGCACTTCTGCCAGTTTGTGGGCCACTGAGGGTTCAGCCACACGCCACATAAAGTGAAAATTTGATCAGATATCCAATGTGGATTTTCTTTCTTCAATGGAAAAAAAAGCCTCTAAATCTCTTTTCTGAATTGCTGTTGGTTTAATATTCACTACGTGCAAGATTAGTGCACTTCTATCCCCTTCAGAAATCCTGTGTTCATTACCAAATCCAAGCAGAGCCTATTTCTGGGCCAGACGTACACATTTAGAACCAACAGCTGCTCGGAAGATTAATTGAAGACACTTCACTAACAGGAGAAAATTGTGACATATACTCACTCGCATAGTTGTTAATGTGAGCCAAAGAAATATGAGACAATTCAGGAAATGGATGGAATAAATAATTTGCCGCTCGCTGTGGTTGTGGGTATGGTTGGTTGGTCTTAGGCGGAAGAGAAGATTATTTATTGTGGCTGGAACAAACCTCCACTGTACCGTTAAACAGAAAACTCTCAAACACTTTCTCCCTGTTTAGATTCTGTCCATGGGAATGATGACTGAATATTACCACTTTTTCTTCACCACACTGGTAAGAGACACATCTTTTACAAAAAAACCCCTCTTTCTGATCATAATAACTGTGACTCTTGAAACTTGATAGATAGGTATTTTGCTATGATGCCACATAACTACACACTGCTGGCCTGCCTTAAGTCTGTTTTTATGCTACACTACTGAGTTATGCTGATGAGCCTGCACATCTGTGGTTTGTTTTATAATAAGGCTGCTGGGTGCCCTTGGCATAATTCCATGTTATTACCTTGTACTCATGTTGTTCCACTGTTTTAATCAAGTGTCGGTTTACCATTTCTCTTTAGTTAACGTCTATATCTTGGTCTCATATTGACATTAGGAGTGAAAGTCAGTAGAGGGAAGACAGAATGTGTTTAATTGACAGACAGGCAGGTTTACCAGATAAGATGCAATGAGTAAATATGGAGGAGGAGTAGAAACACCTGGGTCAACCATCCAAAGTTCCTGACAGTGCGCAGGGAAGATTAAGAGGAGCGTGCAGGCAGGGTGGAGACAGGTTTTGTCAGTGATCTGTGACAGAAGGACAGCAGCAAGAGTGAAAGGGAAGGTTTACAAGATGGTAGTGAGATCTGCTAAGATGTATTTGGACATTGATGCACTGTTGAAGATGTTAAGATTTTCATTGGGAGTGATGAGGATGGACAAGACAAGTGATTACATCAGAGGGACAGCTCAAGTCGAGCAGTTTGAAGAAGCAAGGCTCAGATGGTTTCGGACATGTGCAGAGTAGGGATAGTAGATATATTGGACACAGGATGTAGAAGATGGAGCTGCCAGGCATAAGAGGAAGACCACAAAGAAGGTTAATGGATATAGTGATGGAGGACATGCAGAGGGTTGGTGTGACAGAGAGGGATGCTGGGGACAGGCAGAGATGGAGGCAGATGATCACCGCCGAAAGAAGACGATTATGTCATGTCACGTCAATCCCCTTAGGACCTGTTTGCCCTTGATTTGGAGCCGTACCGCTATAGCGGGGTCAACATGACGGGGTTCAGATTGCTAAACATAGACAATCCTCATGTGGCTTCGGTGGTCGAGAGATGGGCCATGGAGCGACTGCAGGCACCCTCCAAAGCCGAGACTGGAATGATGGAGGGGATGATGACAGTAAGCCTAGTTTTACCTAATGCTTTCTGTATTATCGATAGAAACTTTCAAATCAGCACATGAAATAGACATTTTGTTAACTTTGTCTCCAGATACTATCAAGTAACAATGTAATAAAAAGCCAGACATGTAAATGTACCTACTCAAGCTTTATTTGGAACACTGCATGAGATCTTTAAACCGTTTTCACTAGCTCTCATTGCATACACTTGGGTCAAAATACAGAAATTTTATGAATTTTCTAAAACTGCTGCTGTACCTTTGAGCGTGCTTGCAGAAATGAAATGCTGCTGTTTATGTACATAGACAGCCCGGGTGTGATAACTGGATGACATGTGATTTGCAGTCCCCAGTAACAGAGGATGATGGCCACATTTCTCTTTCAGACTGAAGCAGCTCTGATGTACGACGCCGTCTACATGGTGGCTGCTGCCTCACAACGCACCTCTCAGATCACTGTGAGCTCCCTTCAGTGCCACCGACACAAACCCTGGCGCTTTGGATCACGCTTCATGAGCATGCTCAAAGATGTGAGTCTGCCTAATGAATGTGTGACACCGGCGCTCCATCCATTCATCTGTCCTTTTCATAGCCCGCTGCCTCTTTGTCACTTGCTTTTGTGCAAGAGCAGAAACAATAGAGTTAGGAGATTAGATCTGGTGAATGAGCAACGAGTGTGTGATGATTATATTGAAAATAATTTTTTCAAGACATGGTGATTGACGTCATGCATCACATGTTGGTAGTCTTGTAAAGATTAGAGCTGTCCATGGAGAAATGCTGCTCCTTGTGTGAATGTTTATGAAAGCAGGTAAAGACTATGTAGATTTGAGACAGCTCCTCATGAGCTAATAATAATGCTAAAACTGAAGACTCATGCTAAGGATCATGTAGCATGCTTCTTGCTCTGTTGAACACGAAAAATATTTCTGCATGAATTGTTGATCTAACAGCAGATTAAACAGAAACACAATGAGACAAACACTCAGCAAAGCCTGACAGGTTGAAAAAAACACGCTGCCTGCTGTGGAAGCAGACTTTTTCATCTGTGTCAAGATATATTCATCTCACTTTAATGAGCTTTCTTGTTATTGCGCTCTCTAATTAGATGTTTCTTTAACCAATGAGCTCTTCTTGTTGTAAGTGAGGACAGAATATTGACAGAAACAAGCAAAGCCAAATAACCCAGACAGCAGAGTGTAAATGAATGAGACTTTTAGCTGTATGGTCTTTAAAGATATTGTCTGTAATTAGACTTGAGAAAAGTATTTTTACATAAAAACAAAGCGATGTAAAATTTAATTTTCTTGTCGACTGATGACTGCCACTGTAATATTCTTTCTTCTACACACAAAAAAGCCCAAACATCCTAAAATGAACATTGTTGTTTTAGTACAGTGGTTAAATTTAAAAGTGCCATTCCAGTGCTTTCTTTTTACTGTTGTCCCATTTACAGCATATTATGCATACAACACACTACCAGCCAATATTTTACTGCCATACTATATAGATTTTCAATTTACTGGTAAATCTCAGCTACTAGGGTCCTCGGCTATGGTTGTGAACCTGGGTAAGTGATTGAAAGAATAAGACTGGAGATACAAGTGACAGAACTGAGCTTCCTCTGAAGGGTGTCTGGCTCATCCTTGAAGGTAGTTTGAGGACCTTGATCATTTGGGAAGTACTCGGAGTAAAGCTGCTGTCTTCGTACAAAAGAGAGAGTGGAGGTGATTCAGGAATTGTACGCATCCTAAGCAAGGGGTTCTGGGCATATCCAACCAAAAAAGAAGCAGGGAAGATCCAGGACACGCTGGAGAGATTACGTTTCCCAGCTGACCTGGGAAAACCTGGGAAGGAGAGGGGAATATACAGGTTGTGGATGGGGAAAAGACAGTCTGGGCATTAGGCTTGATGGCTGGGTGAATGATTTGATAGAAACTTAGCAGAAAAAGAAAGGAAATTTGTGTTGGCAATAAAGCCTATATGGTTGGATAAAGAAGATTTGGCAAGTTTTTCATGGGCGCAACCCACATGCTCAGCTCTGCTGCTCAACCCACAAATGCATTTTCCTTACAAATGTGGCACCATTTAATGAGAAATACTGTAAACAGACTTTCTAGCAGTATAAGATTTATTGCCAGGAAGCGATGTTACAACAAAGAAATAATCGACCGAACATAAATATCCTTATTTTTTGTACTAAGTTTAGCTTTTAAATTAGTCATTAATGGAAACACTTAGCAAATCCACAACATACAATCTCACAGGGAACTGAGGGAAGCTGGTTGGCAAATACTGTACATCTATCATATTTTGCTCATAAGTCTCATCTTATTATCAAACATAAGTTCTGCACTGCAAAGTAGTATACTGACTATGTGTCTAGTGGAGCTGACAGGGGTGTGCTTATCTGGAGAAAGCTTAAACTGAGTATTTGGAATATTCAAAAGAAATGATGTCTTCAGTTTACAATAGACCTGCCATTATGCCTCTCCTTATTCCTGTTACTGCTTGTATGAGAGGCACTCTGATTTAGTCCATGATGCATTACCACACAATAATTATGTAACTCTAACAGTAATCAAACCAGACGTGATGTATGCAGAGCTGAATCATTTATAGCAGGTCATTTCCAAGCTTCTACAAGACAAATTGGATACCTTAAAGAAACGAGTAGCTGCTTGAATGGTGAAAAACACATTCACAAATAAACACACCATTTAGAAAGTTAATGTGTACATGCCTATATAAAAGTTTAATGGTGGAAAAGTTTAACATATGTAGAGTATATTGAAAATATGTAAACATATTAGTATGGTCCTTTCAGACTGTATTCTAAATTAAGAACTATAACTTAACAGCATTAGCTGATGGGCCCTTGAGCAAGACACTAAGTGCTGTTCAGTAGCTCAGCCTACACTCTGCTCTTGTGGGGGTGGAAAGGTAAACTGACAAATCTGCCTGCAAGACTTGGTGCTGTGCCACACATTTAACAGGGAAAGTTAAGTTTTATGAAGAACTAACTGTTCAAGAATATTAGGGGCACTTTGAACGCATACAGATGAATGTGCTTGGATCTGATTTTAGATCCAGTATTGATGTGGAAAAAAGAAAATATTGTTTTTTCTCACCGTTTCCTCTCATGTGGTCATGGGTTTTTAATGGCGGCAGTATCGTTATCTTACAAATATAAAAAATAGGTCCACTTTTTGGACAAAGAGTGGTTTTGCCTCTCTATACCACCATAGATTTTAAATCAGTTAAACAACTGTGATTAGAGCCAAGATTTTCCACTTTAATTCAGAGGGTTTTGATAAAAGTTTTGCAGAATTAGAAACATTTTCATACACAGTTTCAGAGACTTAAAATACTTTGCACAATTGACCAACAACCAGTTTCAAGGTTAGGTGAGGCCCGTTCCGTTGTTCTTTCAAGACAAAGGCTGCAAACCGCTGGTTACACTCAAGAACATGAGTGTAACCAGTAAACATCTAAAAGAGTCTTCACAGAAAAATATCTGGACTGATGAATCCAAGATTAACTTGTACCAGGAAGGATGATGGGAAAAATATGGAGATATGGTAGAGGCAAGTGGAACCAGGCCAGCAGTGTTTATTGATGATGTGATTATAACGGGCTATATTCTCTGCTCAGATTCAGATTAGGCTTAAGATAGTCACTGACTACAAAGGGTTTTCATTCAAGGATTAAAAACAGTCCTAATATTTAAATATATGTAACTATATATATATTTATAGATAGGAGTAATATCTATAAAAATGGCTGTATTTCATAAACAGTAGATACAATATGTTTGTTAAACCCCTTCAATTACTTTTTGTCTCTTTAGTTTAAACTACAAAAAAATTGTCCAACAAAATATAGACCTAACTGCATATAAACTGCAGTCGTGGAAACACATTGTCAAGAGAGAGAAAATCTGATTGGTGAGGATTTAAAAAGGGGAATTAATCAAAAGAATAAATCTGGACTGAAGGGTCAACAGATCTCAAAGATGTGAGTGACGACACTGTGGAAAGCAGACATATCAAAGGGCAGTTTCATTGTGAAACTGATGTTTCTCATGACGTGATCAAGTTTAATATGAACTCTTAAGTTTATGTGTGATTCCTGACATGGAATACTATCCATGGAATACTATCCTCTGCAAAATCAATTTCATCATACTGCTTCAGAATGATGACATTGGATTACATTTTTTCTTAATCTTGTTTTGTTTATTGCTCGTTGCGTGTACTAATGGCTCAAGATGAATTTGCTTTGGTTCCAGTCGAATTAATGGAATATTTTTCACTTCCAAGTCAAAGGCTCACTGTTGTTTTGCATCTCTAAATTCACCTGTATGCTATTTCTAGCAGAATAGATTTTAGTGGAATATTTTGCAGTATTTAATACTAGCATGACACTGTATTTCTTAAAATCTGTATATATATGCTATAAAAACTTTTTGACACATTTTTTGCTGGACGGCATGTCCTCGGTGTCACTCCTTGCTCTTAGAATAAACAAACATTAACCACACTGTTCATCTCCTGAATACCATATGTTATTTCCCATGTTTGATATTTGTGGCTGCTTTCAACATTGCTTTAAAAAAAAAGCAACGTTATATTGAAACCTAACTGTAATATTGAGATGCTTTTTTTCCCCGAAGTTGACATTTTTTTCTTACATTTAAATGTAATGTAGTGTTGTCATTTAGAAATCTGTCTTTGTTTTACATTTGGATCAAAACACACTGGTACTGTGAGAAAGTCCTGCACCACCCCTCATTTCTGTATATTTTGCCTCCAAGGAGCCAGGCTTTGTTATCAAGTGCTCTTGATGAACAATAGTTCTCCAGGCTTTCTGAAGTTTTTCAACATTTTTGTTTCAGCATTGGCTGCTTTTTTATTCATTTTCTTTCTGGTCTTTGTACCTTCGCATGTTTGTTTGTTTTTAAGTCACCTGTGAATCTTATAAGCCTAACAAGGATATTGTATACATAATTTTCCAATTACCATTTCTTTAGATGAATCTGGGAAAAATATCAAATAATAACACAGTGTGTAAAGATAATGATAATGATTCCTGTGCATTTGAATGTGCTTCAAGAAGCCTTGAGAACTATTCCCAAAGACTACAAAGTAGAGCTAGTGTAAGTAAAAAGCTTGCCAAACAGATTTCAGGTTGTGATGAAGACTAAAGGTGGTCCAACCAAAACACTGAGTTTCAAGCTTGTTAAAGCTGTACAGACACTGAGTTTGTACACATTTCAATAATGTGCTGCACCTGTTTCCCATTTTCCTAGCAAATATAAAGAAATCAAACGTGAGTCAAGACTTTTGCACAGTACTGTACAAGCATTTTATTTGGGGGTCAACTGACAATAATTATCATTTTTCCGGCTTTACAGTTAGAATGTCATAGACGTCATAGGAATGTACTGAAAAGGTCTATTGATGTTTCGTTGTTGCATAAAGAAATTGACTTAATAGCATTCTCTGTCAGTGCAGATATAAAGCTACTTTCTCTGTGCTCTCTGTAACAGATTTAACCCGACTGTAATTCAACTGAGCTAACTTCATTATCAACTGATTTCAAATATATCTGAGCGCTGCTGCCCACCCGCTGCTCTCCTCACAGACAGAGGGCATGCCTGCCTGCTCCATTTACATCACCATCCCCTGTGTTACAGACTCGGAGACATTTAATATTTCCATTGAGAATCTAGCCAATGCAAAAACGTCCATTGTGAGCCAAGTCAGTCTTCTTTGCTTAATGAAGTACTCATCAATTATTCATGTTTAAAAGCTGTTTTCATTTTTTCCAGGCTCCTGCTTTGTTTTGCATTGATATGATGTAAAAAAGGAAGAAAAAAAAAAAACAGGAAAAAAACCTGAGGGGGTCTTTGCTTGTGTTTTCTGAAACAGGCACAGTGGAACGGCTTGACAGGACAAATAATAATAAACAAGACAGACGGTCTGAGGAAAGAATTTGATTTAGATGTCATCAGCCTGAAGGAGGACGGCTTGGAGAAGGTGAAGTGTCTAACCCATGTTTATACCGTTAATACATGTTACTGTTATTCTGTTAATACACATTAAAGCAGAGCTGAGCATCATTAATGAGTATAGACAGAGCTGTTAACTGCATTTTCCCACAAATATGCAAAAAGATGACTTGTCTTTAAACCAATATATAGACCAATTTAATTAAGACTACATAAATCTTGAAATGTGGTGTCTTAATTATGCATTTAAAAAGTAACTTTTTGAACTGTTTTGACACACTGCTCTCTCAAAATAACTTGTAGCTGTCTCTTCAAGCTTGCAAGTGTGTGCATGTTCCTTTAATCACAGTCACAATGCTACTCTCGGTTTTGACAGGTCATTAAGAAGCTGTTACCTGTTCATGCTATCATCACTGCAAAGACTTTAAACCTCAGTTAACACAGTTGGGTGTAAAAACTGCTAACAGAAGAATTATTCCCCCTTCTGTGATCTGTGATTAAAATGCTTTCTCTTTATTATTTTTGCAAGACAAACACGGGCAACAACCGCTTGAATAAAGTGTGGAAAAAGGTCTGTACTTTAGCTGCCACGGCACACTAAAGGAATATTGACACCTACTAATTTACTATACCTTTGTGACTTTACCCCTTTTCATTAAAAAATAAAAAGGTTCAGGTACTGGTGGTTCTTAGAAATGGTGTACATTTCTCTACTGGCATTTCAAGTTTATAACATTTTGTGAGCCTTTCCTTTTTTTCCCCCTATGTCTGTGTTTTTCATATTAACTTTTCTACTTGTTACTGCTTTCTTTTCCTGTCTTTACCTTATTTTCCTCAATTGTGTGAAGGTTACCCAGGTAGCAACTATTTAAAGTCCAGCCACTGTGGTTATTTGGATATTTTATTTGTTACAGATTGGTGTGTGGAACTCCCAAACAGGCCTTAATTTATCAGAAATTAACAAGGATTCATCCACAAATGTAACAGACTCAATGGCCAATAGGACCCTTATTGTCACTACTATTCTGGTATGAACAGACATAAAATCATTGCTAGTGAGCATTTGATTTCAAATGTATTTGTATTATATAATCCACTGAAACCTTTCTGTCTTTCACCAGGAAAATCCTTATGTCATGTATAAGAAATCTGACAAGCCGCTTTATGGAAACGACCGCTTTGAGGGTTACTGTCTCGACCTGCTCAAAGAGCTCTCTAACATTTTGGGCTTCTCTTATGAAGTAAAGTTGGTGTCAGATGGCAAATATGGAGCTCAGAATGACAAAGGGGAGTGGAATGGCATGGTGCGGGAACTCATTGATCATGTGAGTACTGATCAGTCAGTCTTAATGTAAGAGAGAAGACGTTCAAAGCGTCAGAGTCTGCAGCTGACGGTGATTTTTACTCTTTACCAGGTGGCTGACCTTGCTGTGGCCCCTCTCACTATCACATATGTCAGGGAAAAAGTTATTGATTTCTCGAAGCCATTCATGACGCTGGGAATCAGCATCCTCTACCACAAACCCAACGGCACAAATCCAGGAGTCTTCTCCTTCCTTAACCCACTCTCTCCTGATATCTGGATGTACGTGTTGTTGGCATGCCTTGGTGTCAGCTGTGTGCTTTTTGTTATTGCCAGGTAAAGAAAAAAAAAGTGCTATTTGATGTGAACTTGTTATAGTTGCTTTTACTTTTAAGCAACACTGTTTATGTAAAGGCAAAATTTCAGTTTAACATTTTTACTTTCAGTCACTTATTAATTTTAACTGATGATTTTTTTCATTCATAACCTTTAGGTTTACTCCTTATGAGTGGTACAACCCTCACCCCTGCAACCCAGACTCGGATGTGGTTGAAAACAATTTCACTCTAATAAACAGTGTCTGGTTTGGAGTCGGCGCACTTATGCAGCAAGGTATCCCTTTATTATCTTTTTATGCAGGCAGAAGTTTTCCTTTGGTAAAGCACATTTAATCATTCCTTTTAAGTATTCATTTAATTTCAAGTAAGTAAGTATTCAATTTAATTATGAATCAATAATGCGACTTGTAATCTTATCTGATAGGATCTGAACTGATGCCTAAGGCTCTCTCTACAAGGATAGTTGGTGGGATATGGTGGTTCTTTACCCTGATCATTATCTCTTCATATACTGCCAACTTGGCCGCCTTCCTCACAGTGGAAAGAATGGACTCGCCAATTGACTCCGCAGATGATTTAGCCAAGCAAACCAAAATAGAGTACGGTGCCGTAAGAGATGGCTCCACCATGACCTTTTTTAAGGTAACCGTCTTTTTGTTTTACAGGACAATTGTAGGGGAGGAATGGAAATAAGAATACTGCTTTTAATTTTAATTAGCCTGGCAAGTTTTACCCTTGAGCCAACAGTCTTCATTCATGTGCAGCCTGACTGGCTGGCATAAAATTGATTTGGTTTGGAAAAAGAGGCGGGTTAAAGGTTAGTGTCTTGGAAATTTCCCCGTGTATCAGTTTAACAAGAACCTGTGGGAGACTGTTCCATAAAGATTTGAAGGATTTATTATTTTGCCTGCAGCAGACCCAGCAGTTTATCTAAATCTATGGTGAAAATTGAATGAACTTGAAGAGATTTGTGCTCTGATGCACAGCAGGAGATGGCACCAGTCAACAGATACCCTGCAAATATGGTTTCATTTTAAATATTAGAAGCAGGCGCCAAAGGTGTGGAAAGGTGTAAAGATGCTTTCTTTTGTCTAAAATGCCGTTTTGGTGCTTGTAGATTTGACCGTGGTTTTAATAATCCACAAATATTGATTTTGATTCAACAGAAATCTAAAATCTCTACTTATGAGAAAATGTGGGCTTTCATGAGCAGCAGGAAAAACACAGCATTAGTGAAAAACAACCGTGAAGGGATTCAAAGAGTCCTCACTACAGATTATGCCCTCTTGATGGAGTCGACCAGCATCGAGTACATCAGCCAGCGCAACTGCAACCTCACACAGATCGGAGGCTTGATAGACTCAAAGGGCTATGGTGTTGGAACCCCAATTGGTAAGAGTGATCCCTATATAATAATTTCAGCAATAACCATTAATTACCATGCTCCCTCTCAGAAACCTAAAGATTACGTTACTGTAATTCCTGCTATAGGCTCCCCTTACCGAGATAAGGTCACCATTGCAATCCTGCAGCTTCAAGAAGAAGGGAAGCTCCACATGATGAAGGAGAAGTGGTGGAGAGGGAATGGCTGCCCAGAAGAGGATAGCAAAGAGGCTAGTGCCCTGGGCGTGGAGAACATAGGTGGAATCTTTATTGTATTGGCAGCTGGACTAGTCCTCTCAGTTTTTGTAGCAATTGGAGAGTTTATTTACAAATCCAGAAAAAACTTGGACATCGAGGAGGTGAGCGTCGGCCAGTGCGAATGGCACAACAAGTATTAACAAAGACTGTTATGACCATACTACACGTTTGTGTTGTCGTTCCAGGACTACAGCAATCACTAGGCCAATAAAAACTGAAGTCTGAATGTGTCGAACTGCATTGTTACAATCAAAACAAGTTTTTAAGGCAAAGTTTTGTGTTTTCAGTAGTTTTTATGTAGAGCACACAAACATTTTAGTCTCGATTGGAAGAATAGGTTAGAAACCCTTTTTATGATGATGACAGATTGTTGTTGACTTCTGACATCGTGACTCTTGACCATCTTGGCCTTGCTCTTTGTTTTTGTTTTTTTAAACATTACTCCGTGTGAGAGAAATGTCATTTTCATGGTGTTATGGGTAAGTGATGGTAAGTGGTATCTTTCCAGTAATGACTGATTCTCTTATGACATGTTTGTCATTTTCATATTTACAGCGCACGGGAACTTTGACACATTTACAAACTTGTTGATTTATTTGACAGTTTATGAGTGAGTACTCCCTCAACATCTTATTCATCAAGTTGCTTAATGTCTGTACTTTTTTTGTATCATATGAAGTTTATGAAATGCATGGATAAGTTTTGTCATGTTGGAGCTGTTTCAAAATGACTAAAAATATGTGAGAACATTACATCCTTTAACCTTTAACTTTTTGATTGTTTTGCTTTTGATCCTGGGCCTTCACTGGATCGGGCCTCAACTTACACGCACTTGAGGTCGCATTTAGAAGACTAAAGCCTTGTAACTCTAATATGACTTTTATATTGCAGCCGTCTCCCTTTCTCACATTCAGTTGTGATGTTTTTCAGTCTGTCTTTTCTGAGAAACGGCTTTCATGAGACACATTTACTCACGTTATCTGAGAAAAGAGGTGATGTGATTACTGACCTTGGGTTTTTTGGCTTTTGGGTTTGAACTGCACTATTAAAAAAAGCCACTGTATTACACACAAACACACACACAACTATATTTACAAAAATTAAATCCTTGGCACACATATAAGCTGTTGGTATTTTTAGTACAGACTAACAAACTATTCTGTATTTCCAAGTCACTTCTCCCACATTCACCATGGATATAAAGTCGTGTATTAAATTGTGCATCTAAAACCATTAGTTCAAATGGATTACAAATAAAATGTAAAGGATAGAGATGTAACCTCAGCATTCAAGGATAAAATGGGTTTGATGACACATCCTACAGTCCATTCATCCCTGATTCACCTTTCTCTTTGCCTACCTGTTTCCCCTCAATAAGGCATAGCTTTTAAAATAAAATCCTCATCCTCATCATTATAAAGATCCACATTAAACATTTCTGGTTTAAAATTGGCCGGGCCTTGTCACACATATTTGAAAATCCTGCAAATGTAAGGAAAATATTTTGGGTGAAAGTCTGATACTGTATCCTGCTTGTTTTGTCTATACATGCAGGATTAGTTTCACATTTCAGATGATGGAACAGGAATAAGTGTAGCTATGACTAAAGACTGTTAAATTACTCATTAGCTCAGTTTAGACTTGGACTGTTTACAATGTCTATCGAGTGCCACAACAGTTACCCAACAGATGATTGCAGTTTCTGGCATTCCTAAACATTAGTGATGTACTTTATTGTACCTTAGGTACCTAAATATTGAATACTTAACCTAAATATTCATAAAGAATCAAATATTAAATATTATAAATTTGCTAGTCTGCTTGTATGTTTATAGTTTTTTGTATGTGCTGAAGAAAAGTTTTTAATATCTAAAAAGTTAGACATTAACTGCACGTGGCCACAATTTAAATGTATAGTATTTACACAGTGGTATGTTTGCGTAAAGAACACAGCTTATAATTTTTGTCATGAAGCTATAAAGAGTTTTTTCAACAGCTGAATGTTTTCAATGCTAACATATAAGACATGGGTATATCTTGTTATTATCATATTTATGTCAAAGTCGAGTACAGGGTAGGCAGGATTAAAGAATACTGTCATCCAAAAAGACTTTTGAAAAACAAAACAAAAAACAGTTGCCTATCAATGTATTTTTTTCAGCTTTTCCCAAATATAAATATAGTCCTACAGATATGATATTTGCTTTGGGAGCGTTGATGGAAGAGCATAGAGACAGTCAGAAGGGGTTGCACTGTGTCTTTGTGGCTCTAGAGAAAGCATATGATGGGGTGCGAAGCGAGGCATGAGAACAGGGTGAGGTGTGCATTTGGAGGGACAGATGTGTTTAAGGTGGGGAGGGGATTATATCGTGGGTCGGCGCTGAGCTTTTTCTTCTTTGCAGTGATGATGAACTCTCTGTTCAGAATGTTTTTGATGACTGAAAGAGAAAATTTAACATGAAAAATAATATAAATGTTAATTCTGTCATTGTGATAGGTGTACTTTTTTACCGTTACTTAAAATACACCTTAGAAATGTGTTTTATATTGTTAAAAGATCTGAAATGGATGAAAAACCTACTGTGTTTGTCTTTGTTCAAAGGTTAATGGGTTCCTTTAAAGCTTTGTGGACTTTTTTCTGCACAGCTAAGCTAAAAAAAAAAAAAAGATTCCTTGCCGAATCTCTCACAACAGTGGTGTTAATTAAAAACCAGTGTACTTGGCAGAATTGAAGGCATCATTTCTTTGCTTTCCTGCTTGTCTTTTGACACTGATAAATTCTAACAATTTCCTCATGACTAGTAAAATAATATACTCTGGTACAGTATGGTGAGATTTTGTCCTCAAATACCCTTTCTTGTGCTTATAGTGTTCTAAATTCAACACAGGGAGGAATGTTAGGATGAGAAACAAGTGTGAGTGTAATCTGTCACTGTACAACCAGCTGTTGATCTGAAGGTTGCAGATCAGGGTGCTGCCTAGCTGGGGCCAGCATGTCCCCTTGTTCCTCTCATTTCTCTGTGAGATTACAGTATTATGGTCCTCATTCATATAATCCTGTCAATGGGATACAGCCCCTCTCTCTGCACTACCCCCAAAATGAAGTTCAGCACTTCAGCATGTAATCAGTTAGGAGACAGTAGGTTATGAGACTTATGTGGTGCCGCAAGAAGGTCACAGACCTTATGCAGGGATTAATTATACAAGTATTGTGTCTTTCTCCAGGGTTTAAACTAGAGAATATTGGTATATAGATCTTCTCTCATTAGTTTTGCATTCACAGTGTTTCTATTTTGGAAACACCATTGGAGATGCTAGTTGACATTTCAGGATATTAACTGCTATTTACTGGGTTTCAGACCGATATTCTAATAAGGATCTTGGTTCATGTTGGTGTGCTATTCCAAAATTGAATTGTCAACTTTTCTTCAGCGCTTTGTTGTGTTTATCTCACAAGGAGAATGGATAAGAAGTGTCATATTTACAACCATAATCATGCATTCGAGCTTAAAATATTGGTGCCTGCTACCTTCTACATATTATTTGCATCTGTGCCATAAAAAAAAACTCTTTGCAGTCCTACACTGAGCAATGTCATTGTTATTAGCATATCTGTTCTCCTTTAGCAATGTTGTGAGCAAGCTAACTTCCAGATGCTTTAATTTCTAATCTTGTTTTTTTCCCCTTTCCCTCCTGTTTCCTAATCCTTGCTCCCCGAGTGTAGTACGACTCCATCGTCAAGAGGATAATGACTTGAATCATTGCATAAAAGGGACATAAACGCTTTATGGAAATATAATCATGTATTGAGTGACAATAAAAAATAAAGGATTTATGATTACATCGACAATAAGCTAAGCCAATTCAAGCTGTCACTTTGATTTAAAAATAAATGACCCAAATAAGAACAAAGAAAATGAGAAGGTGAAGAAAAACAACAAACAACACCAAAGAAAAGTCTGAATGCAGATTTTAGGGACAAAAAAAGGAAATATAGGCTATGACACAGAATATGTATCAAGAAAGATACTGAGGTCAAGAGGGCTTTGCATTAATCTCACATTATGACAGTTTAAGGTTTTGGTATTCTGATGAATTCCAGGATTGGGCTTTAACTGCTTTCATTTTGTTTGCTGGTCTTTAATCTTCTAACCCTGCGTTCTTAATCAGAACTCAGAGCAGGTTTTTAATCTCGCATGAATGAGGCCGCGGATTATGGGCCTCTGACCTTGCCATGCCTCGCAGCTGCTTCCTCCTCAAATCAAGTCTTTCGTCCTGTGTAGCTTGCAAAAGAGGGATCATCTTAGTCTTGCACTACAATGCTGTAAATTCTGAACCGTATATAAAAGACAAACACTGTGGAACAATCCTGAGTTTTAAGATGGAAATTTGTAAATAGGTGCTTGCAGTGCTTTTTTTGGGGGGGTGATATTCACGCTGACATGCATCAAATTGAAGATTTGGTACAGATGCATCGTTCCAGCGGACAGAGATCATATCTGATGTCTGTAGTATTATAATGATCTAATCATTTTGCTTTTCAGATGGAAAACCAGTTGTCGTGCTCGGAGTGACATCTCTTTGTCAGGGTGTGAGGTTACTTTTCAAAAACAGGTTCCAGTTTTATGAGTTGCTCCATGGCTGCTGGTGTAATTACCACTTTAACCTTGAGGATTCTGTTCTGAGGAAAACAAAATGAGATTGCTTTTTCTTTCATTGTCCCCAAGTGCTACCGTAGTTATTTCAAAGGACACAAAATAATAATTCACATCAGAAGACAAAAACATCTTGACAAAATTGCTTCTTGAACTCTACAAGACCTTCTTAAAGTGGTGTTTCTGTTCTGTACTGGTTTGTTTGATCTACGATCCTCTCCAGTCTGCAATGAAAGAGGAGCACTCAGACCAGTGTCGGATCAGATTGTTGCTTGTTAAGCCCCTAAAATTTAAACCTTAACAAATGCACAACCCAATTTTCTTTTGGCAGCCTGGAACACGAACAGTAAAATGAATTACTAGTCATTGCTACTGATTGCTAAATGTTACTGCTCACAGATGGATCCTTTTGGAGGTTGTGCCACTGCAATAAATTTTAACTAAATGTTTACAAGAGTGAGAGAGGAAATAATAGTAAAAGAAGGGCAATTAGTAACAAACAATAAGGTTAACATTCACTTCTTTCCTTGTTTGGAATATTCTTGCTGTATCATTGTTGAATTTGTGAGCTTTGGCAAATGGCTGATTATTATAAAGTATTACATAAAGATTGTTTGACAACAGTTATAAGTGAGGGGTCACTGACTAGCAGACTGATGTGTCATCTTAGCGTCAACCTCAGAACATCCAAACCTAATGTTTATTGTGTATTTGGGATGTATTTTAAAGATTGTTGTCTGCATCATCGATACCTGCAAAAGGACTAAATGTTGCCCTAAACATGTAGACACTTAGGTGTGTGCCATTTACAGACAACAGACATGTGGATGGCTAAAATGCAGTTAGGATTTTTTTTTTTTTAATAACATCTGTCTATGTGAAGGAGACGGCAGGTTGCTTTTCATTTTTATAGGGGCTACAGGTTTTTATTGTGTAGAACTACCACTTCTATACAATAGGCAAAAACTTTACAAACTCAAATGACTGGTCGGGTACTTTTTGGGGAAAGCTATCTTTTCTGCATCTACAGAATAACCCTGAAATCTTAGTTGTTTAAACTGCAGGGATTACAGGGATAGTTGTCAGATATGCCCTACTTTTTTAAATTTCCTGTCTGCAGATTTCCAGGGTACCTTTGCTCTTCAAAGTGCTAAGGTCATTCATCAGCCTCCATCTGACTCTGTCTTTAATTTCAACCTTTTTTAGAGCCTGCTGAATTATTCTTTGCAAAGCCACTGCAGAAGTACTAAGTCTCTAGACAACTATGTTACATATTGTGTTTATAGACATGAACTTATGAAGACATGAACTTGTATTGTTGATTTTGTTGGTTAAAGTTTTTTAACTTTGAAGGTTAAAGTTAATTTGTTGGCATGGCCAAAAGATTTTAGTAAGAGCCAGAGATAAATCACAAGATTGTTTGTTTGTTTGTTTTTTAAACCCGGGTTTGTTACTGGGTTTTCATTTACTCAATTAAATAAGTTTTGTTTAATCGCATGATGAGATAACAGGAAATTGCACATTTTTCTGTCAGGTGGATTAGCACAAACTCCTTGCCTTCCCTTATTTAGAGTTCAGTGTGCAGTTACCCTCCCTGAAGGTCTAGTCTGAGCCTCTTATGTTACTCTAGTCACGTCTGTCTCATCTGGTGAGGTAGAGTTATACCTCCATCTACTGGCCAAACTCTGGTAGTGCACATAACCAAAGATTGGAAGTTGAAATAAAACAATGAATGATAACAAAGTTGTTTATTTAAATTTGTAATCCATAAAAGCATTTAATAAAAATACTGAACATGCAGACAAAATAACATGTAACACAATGGCATCATTATTAGCTCTGGGTTAATGTGCAATAGTGCTTGAAACAAGCATATACAAAGATGCCCTCATCTTTTTGAATCCATATTACACAATTGCATAAGGCACATTTTGCATAAAATGAAATAACTTCTCATGTTCCCTTGTAACACTTTTAGACCTACTAGAGTTTAAAATACATTAGTATTCAAATAATGCGGTTGAAAAGTTAGGATAGCTGTGTAAATTTGTTAGTCTACTGGAAAAGATTCAATTAGTTCTATGCCTATTTAATCAAAGAAATAGCATAGTTGTAAATATTAATACAGTATATGTTAAGATTAAAACAACAGACTAATTAGCGTAAAATAAAACATCACTTTTTCATACCTGTTTGGGTGCGCAGCATGATTCAAAATACAGTCAGGTTATGAGCTTCCCTGAGAAAAGCAAACCTACTTTTATCCTCCTAATTCTCAAATGGAAACTTTTAGGAACTACCTGAAAATTGCCTGCACCTTCAAAACAATGAATACTGGTTAATTTTTTTGCTACAGTAAAATGAAGACTAGAAGTACAGCAAAGAAAACGCCTGACATGATAGTTGCCTCTACCAGGCAGACAATTATTTAGTGAAACACACAGGAAAGCATGTCTATCCCAAAAGAGGATTACAGTATAGAACCAAGTTTCACCCTTTGACCTGTGGGCCTGCATGATTACAAGTGACCGTGTAGTTTAAGTCCAGTTACTATAAGCTGCTGTTCATATCCAGACAGGCACTGAGCAGAGATGTAGGAACAGGGCAGCCCGTGTCCTCTGTGCCGGCCTGCGGCTCAGCGACTTGAACTGTTTGTACAGTTTGCCCGCTCTGCTCACACTCTGAACTTACCAATTCAATTGCTGGAACAATGTTGGGAGAAGGGGTGGGAATGTCTTGCGAGGAGAATCTGGAAAGAATCTGTAACTGGTCCTGATCAGAGCAAGATTCAACACTTTTACACAGGCCACAAAGGCTGTGCTGCATGTCCTCAAGGTTTTGCTTCAGTTCTGTTTGCTCCTGGAGCAGCCGCACTTTCTCACTTTTCTGTGGGGAGGATAACAGTAAAGCTCACTCATTTTTGACCTTTTAATAATGCATTTGGTTCATTTCATCTACAATTAACTGTACAATTTTTTTTTTGAAAGCCCAGTTACTACTAAACTCTTGTTACCCTACCTGCAGGCTAGCTAGCATTTTCTGCTCTCTGGGATACATACTGCAAAGCTGAGAAACCTGCAGCAGGTTCTTATGAAGAGAGCAAGGTGTACCACTGCTAGCTGCAGCTGGAGTTCCAAGGAATGACATAATCAACATGAGCTGAGGCTACCTAATTAGCACTTAATAAATACATAAAAAGACATCAATCAGTGGAGCTGGTAGCAAACATTTAACCAAAATTTCTCATATTTAATATATTAGTCTAGTCAGTTCAATCTATAAACCTATCTCTACCACTCATTATTAAAGTTATTTCAATAAAACGGGATACATTCAGTTACTTTTACCACCCTACCTACAGCCATTTATGTTATATAAAGTGGACAAGAACCCCTATGATGATGAAGAACTCAAGGTTCCAGTTATCCTGCCCGGGACAGGGTTACCTGGGTACAACCTTGGAGCTAGAGGGTGAGTGCCTGGTTGCTGCACTTGAGGACAGGGTTCAGTGCCATTCAGATTGGGGCGAAGGTTCTGGCAGTCCTATCCCCAGCTTCCAAAGCTAGCTTTTGGTACACAGAATGTTGCTTCTCTGGTGGGGAAGGGGCCTAAGCTGGTGCACAAGGTGTTAAGATACCGTCTAAATATAGCCGGCTTGGCTCAACACATAGCTCGGGCTCTGGAACTAGTTTCCTGGAGAAGGGCTTGACTCTGGAGCTGTCCTAAGAGGTGGCAGCCTGAGGTAGGTATGCTTGTATCCCCCTGGTTTACTACCAAAAAGTTGAGGGCTTTCTTCATTGGATAAGAAGGTTGCTTTCTTGAGAAAAATTCTAGAGGTAGCACTGCTGTTGTGGTGTTAAACCCAGAACCAGATGGTGACCTATGGAACTCTAGATGCAGCTGACAGGTAACAGCAGTGGACTGCAGCTCTTGCAGTAGCTAAAGCAAAAAACGTGTGGGAGGGGTTTGATGTGACCATGAAATGAGACTTTTGGTCTGACGACTCAGGAGGGGATAATGGGGCTCTACTCACATTAGATACAATAGGGGTGGGATACTGCTGACCTCCACTGAGGACTGAGGTGGTGGGGAGGTGGGAAGTATGGGGTATCTGGTCTGTTGTTATGAGCCATTCGGACCCTGTGCAACCACAGTGAGAGCTTAGTTTGCATTGTTGGCAGAAAATCGGATTCATTGAGGTGGCTGATGAACTCTGCTGGACACAGATTTGTCACAGATTCTGTTCAGTTTTTTGGACACATCATTTGGGCGTAGCCAAGTAGTGGAGGGTCTCCACTTTGGTGGTCTCAGCATTTTGCGAATGATCTGGTTGTGTTGCCTTCATCGAGTAGTGACCTCCAGCTTGCACTGCAACGATTTGTGGCCAAGTGTGAAGCGGCAGAAATGAGAATCAACACCTCCAAATCCAAGATCGTGGTTTTCAACCAGAAAAGGGTGGAGTCCCCACTCCGAGTCTGGGAGTAACTGCTGCCCCAATTGGAGGAGAATCTTGGGTTTTGTTCACAGCTCAGAGAATACTGGAGACTGAGACTGGGTAACCAGATAGGGGTTGCGTCCACAGTGATGCAGACACTTTACTAATATGTTGTGGTGAAGAGAAAGCTGTGCAGAAAACCCAAGCTGTCAATTTACCAGACAAATTACATTCTTACCCTAAACTATGGTTACGAGCTCCGGTTAGTGGCTGAAAGAATGAAGATAATGGATACACTCTGCGAAATGAGTTTTCTTTAAAAGCTGACTGTGCTGTCCCATATAGATAGGATGAGGAGCTTAGATATTAAAGAGTGACTTGTAGAGCTGTTGCTTCTCCACATTGAAAGGAGCAGTTGAGGTGGCACCTGACTAGGATGCCTCCTAGGTGAGGTGATTTGGACATGTGATACCAGGAGGAGGCACCCCCAGTGCCCAATGGGGAGATTATTTCTCTCACCTGGCCTGGGAACAACTCAGTGTTTCCCTGGACAAGCAGGAAAGCAATGTTAGGGAGAGGGAAGTCTAGACTGCTCTGCTTAGACTACTGCCCCTACGACCAGAGTGTGGATAAGGGATAGAAAAAGGTGGTAAGGATGCGCCAGAAAGAAGTGTTATCCACAAAGCTGCAGTTCACAGTGGTCATCATGTCAAAGTAAAAAAAAATCACTAGTTTATGAAATTACATTATAGCATGTTTAAGAGTATGTTTGGAAAACCAGGCATGTTAGAGTCAACTTACTAATCCTTTGATTTCACATTCTAGCTGGTATATGCTGTCCAGTTTTCTCTTCCGGCACCGCTGTGCAGCCACACGGTTTTTACTTCGTCTACGGACGTCATGGACAAAGTCCAGCTGCTCCTGGGTCAACGAATGTTTTTTCAGAAGCTGCTGAAATTCACTCCGGCTCAGCACTGAGATTTGCTGCACTGGGAATGGAAGCTGAACCTGAAGATTAGAGTTAAACAATTTAGATTAATTTGATTTTCTATCTTCCATTACCAATAACCAAACATCAGACACATATATAATAACAACCTCTTCCGCTCTCTTGTTGTTGGCCTCAGTATCGCCATCTGTGTCCAGGTCTGAGTCATCAGCAGAGTTTATTGAGGAGGACATGCAGGGGCTCTTCTCTGCCTGAGACAAGCTGTCGGTGTGTGTAGCTGCATCATCACCTGTTCCAAGGTCCCTGAGGAAGGGACAGTCTCCTACACTGGCACTCAGGTCCAGCTGCTTAAGCCAGTGAAAGTCAGATGCTTTTGCTAGATTATTTTGTTCCACTGGATCCACAGGAAGTGGCTGAGCCTGAGACGGGCAGAGGTCGGACCAGAATCCTTTTGCCAGATGTTCAGCCACCTCCCTCTCCACGCGACTTCTCTCGCCATATCCTTCTTCATGGCTTAGAGTAGTCAGTGCAGAGTTTGAAAGATCACCTGTCATTCCCTGTTCAAAGTGAGCCTCACTCTGTTTTATTAAAGTACTGCAATCTTCTGCCCCTGAAGTCTCGAGTGGACATGAGCTAGGGATGCAATTGGTTTCTGCACCAAGTGTCTCAACAGTTTGTTTAATTTCTCTGCCTGGTGGATCAATGAGTTCTGGTGGATTCACATCCCCTGAGGCTGACAGCTCACAAGATAAGCCGCAGTCTGCCAAACTCATCTCACTTTGACTGCACACGTCTCCCATCTCTAAAATGTCTTTTTCACAAAACTCAGACGGATGATCTGTTTTGTCAGAGTTTGGGCAAGGCAGAGACAACATGGGGCACATTCCATTTCCTGTTAACTCCAGAGATAAGGGGGCCATTTGTGGTCCACAGTTCTCCAAACAGAAGTGTTCCTCCCTGCTGTTTGTCTGACCTCGTGCACTCTGTGGACACTGCGACGGGAAGTCTATTTGTTCATCACCTCCTGAAGGCACTGAGCTGTGTGACTCACATGATTCTGGTTGGCTACTCTCTGCACGAGAGCCAAAACTTGCACTAGGATCCCGGCTCTGGCAACAGACTTTTTGCTTGACCTCCTGTGAGGATTTTTTGATTTCAGAAAACTTTGGGATGAGAAAATCAAAGCATGTCAACTCCAAGTTGTGAAATCCTAAAACCTCAGCACCGCTGTGAATAGCATCAATGTTTTCTTTGGTAAAAAGGAGCTTTGATGTGTAGGCAAATTGAAGCAAAGGTTCAAACCCCTCTACGGTCACCTGCAGGGGAAAGACATAAATTGTTGAAACATAATAAAACACAATGAAACTCAGGCAGCTCAAAAATTCAGTTTCAACAGGTCTCTTATGTACCTGTATCGACCTTTTTAAGTTGAATTTTCCAAACACTGCATATAAATTGTTTTTCACTCACATTATGACACAAAATGGACCAAGTAATAGAAGCTAGTGGACAGACAACAAATCTAACTATACATACACTTTTCATGGATAATAGGGATAAAATAATGGTGCCTGTATAACATTATCACCATTTACTTTCAACAATATCATCCATATTAGTTTTTTCCCTATATAAATTGGCTGAACCCCAAGGCACCAACCTCATGTGGCAAGGTGATGATGGGATTCTGGCTGGTGACACCGGTGACCCTGCTGTGAAAGTATTCACTGCAAGAAGCCAAGACAGAGCAATGAGCACGGAAACTCCTGTCTTCCACCACCACCGTCACATCACACAGGACGTCCTGCTGTCTCTGCTCATTCAGACACTGCAGAACGTGGGCGCTGTGCACTGCAGACTGGAAGGTGAACACCGATGTGCGAGGAGCTTGGAGCGCCATAGTTCTTACAAGCTCAGCCTGTGCAAAAAAGAGAGCCATGTGGAGTCAACAAAATGTCATGATTACACAAGAAACATTTCTCTAGGTTTATCAATGTGTATTATATTATAGTGGCTACAGAGTGGAGCAGTTTACACATTTGCCTAATAAGTGAAAGATTCCCAGCTCAAGACACAAATCTCTTTGAGTTGGAAAAAAAATCTGCCAAATCATGCAGAACTATAATTATTTTCTTCTTTCGTCTAGACTTTGCATCCATTTTGATGAATTTGTTAAAAAAAAAAAAAGACACTAAGTTGAAATAACAGAAATTCATGGTTTCTGGTTCTCCGATGTTGGTACTGTAACTCATCTATGACGACATAAACCGTTCCAGATTTTAGACCAATTGTAAGTTGTCAACATGACTTTGAATGTATGTTTTCTAAAGAGTTTGCAGACATTCTATGGATTGAATAACTAAAAAATGAGCAGAATACAATACAACTAATCATTGCTTGCACTAGAGGTGTCTTTAGCAAAGCCTTCAGTGTATCATTAGGCAACCACAGACAGCTGCAAGGCACATTTTTTTGGTGAAAAAAAAAGAAAAAGAATAATGCATAGTATCACAATATTTTGTGTGGCAATAGCATATCAATACAGGGACACCAAATATTTATATTTTATTTAATTAATTAAAATACTGGGAATATTACGAACAAGAGGGTTCATCTCATGTATGACCATGACCGAGATAATGTTAGCCGAGCAAATTTATAAATCATAAATATATAAATCAGCTCGACTGAAAAAACAATGGACACACTTAGCTCAGCAAAGCTAAATCCTGATTCAGAGCAAACTAACGGCCCAGTCACTCAAGTAAAATAGGACAGCAACTTTCTTGCAATCAAAAATAAACTAATACATTAAAAAAAATTAAAAATAAATCAGTGGCTGCCTTGTGACTGTATTTAATTTTTTCTAAATGTCTAAATGGTTGCTCACAGCTTGAGAGTGTTGCACAAAAATGACCATTTGGGATTGCACAGATCATTCAGTCCAAATGAGTCTTTATCAGTTTTCTTATAAAACAGGGAGATTCCGGAATACAAATCTAATAACTAAATGCCAGCTTCTGTCTATACAGACAGCAAAAAAAAAGTAGCTTTCAATGATTTATCACAGTTAACTGTTATATTAACAGAAACAGACTGCATGTAATTACCAACTTGACCCAATTCAATCAAAAACTGATGGCAGACCCTCTTATGGTAACATTTATTGCACGTTTTAGTGACAGTGTTTATATGGGTAACAATCTCATTTTGTGGGGGAAAAAATAAGCGAAGTGAAATAACTTTATTTTACTGGATAAAACAGACTGACAATGTTAAACGTAATATGCAGTTGGAAAAAAGTGAGAAATCCCAATGTTGAGTATTGCAAGGGGAGTTTTAGTATTATGTAAAGTTATGTAAAGGTTCAGGAACTTAAACTGCTGTTATGGGCAGCAGAAGTGGTACAAGACATCCAACCAGCTACTTGGCGAAACACTTGATTGTGAATAAAATTCTCCCTCAAGGAAATTACTGATGAATAGTTAGTCAAATAGAATTTAATACCTATATAAATATAACGACATGTAAAAACATGCTCCAGTGCGTTTTTCTTTTAATCTGACTAAAGTAACGAAGACAAAAATAACTATAACGTTCGCTAAAATTACTTCTAACATAGTCCTTAAGTTAGGTGACTGCCTCTCAATATTTAACTAACTTCGCAAATATTTAATCTTGCCGATAATTAATAGTCCCCCACAGCAAGGAAATGTGGGTAAAACGGTGACTCTTTAACTTGTACGCCAAGTTCAACGCTAAAATGCTGACTCACGTTTAGCCAAGTTAATCAACTGGGCCTGGTGGATAAAGGCAATAAAAGCATGTCCAAAATTATGATCAGTTCGTTATGTTACTGACGACTTATAATAGATTCGTTTAGCTAAACAAATAACAGTGGTAATTGTCCGCAAACGGAAAAGCTTGAGGCTAGGCCAGACCGTTAGCTTTAACTGCGCTCAGTTCGTGTTTATCCGTTGCTAGCAAAAAACAGAAACTGAAACATTCCGCTATTGTGACTTTACTCGATGCTCTTTAAAAAGCCAAACGTTTACTGACCTGCCATGCTACCTGGATAACACTGCCATTAGTAAATTTAGGGATAGGGTACAGATGCTTCTGGCCATACCGAGCCTCACTTCACTGTAGTCATGTGACAGCTTGGACAAGGAAGCGCTAGCAGCACTTACTGCGCAGACTCATAGCAAGTATCGACAAACCAGCACACAGGAAAGGAGTTTATTTTTGCAACATTTAATTACATGACATTGATTTAAAAAAGAAAAAAAAGATATCTACATATCATCTATCCCAAGCTTTCATTAATATACTGAAACTGTGACTTCCAGTTCCATATTGTCAATTCATTGTCCAACTAGGTTTTCTGTACTGGTATGAGACTGATAAAAATGACCTGTTTAATATTTCAGACACTGTCATACAATTTCAGACACTGACAGAACAGGTACAGGCGGAAATATTCTTTGAGATCCCTTAGAAGGTGAAACTGAAGCAGCATTGGTTTATTTGGATTTCCTGAGTGGTGATGCACAATTAAAGGAGCCTTTCATAGAAGAGGAGGTAGGCTTGGCAGCTCTGGACTTTACTCTCACTCACAGGTTGAACGCTTGTGTCGCTGATGTGGAACCAGGATCCTCTGGATGGCTCTGCATCTCCTGCAGGGAAACGATGAGTTTATACATTTCATTTTTAGAAGTGTTTATCCTATTAACGGTCATGCCAGAGTACACCCACCGTCTGTAAGTCCATTGGATGAGGGCTGAGGGCACTCGGGCCGCACTTTCACATAGGCTGTGTAATGACCTGACCTCATTGTTCCACTGTGCTCTACGATGCCATACAAACCGTATAAGATCTGACTATGTCCCTCTGGGATATTCTGTTTCAAAACAACTAGTGGTTAGTGCTTCTACATTTAATTCACTTATAGCCGTCTTTGTACTATATAATAAAACATGTTACTTCCCATACTTACCTTGCATTTAACTGCACAGAAGGGAGCTAGATCCAGTATCATAGGAAAGGTGACGTGTCTGTTCACCTTACAAATACTGTAGCCATTCTACAGGTAAAAAACATCATTAAAAATCCAAATAGTGATTTCTTGATTGCCTTACCATAAAGGGTTCAATGTTCTTTAAAGCTTGGCTCATAACTCTGTGATAAAAACCTTAGCTGACAGTGAACTGGATCAGTGCAGAGCATACCTGTTGAAATCTCTTTAAATGAAGAGTAAGGACTGAAGGTGGAGAGGAGATAAGGATTTGCTTCAAGGCATCAGTGTAGATATTCTTCTTGGATCCTAAACACAGCACAAAAAAGACAGTGGGTTTTAGTTGATCCCTAAACTATGTATAAAGAAAGTTTAATAACGGTATTAGAAAAGAAAATTACACATTTGTGATACTTCACTATGTAAAATTGCATGTGCATAGACTACAGCAAAGGCAGACTAAGTACTGATGTGGAAGCATTTTAAATACCTCCAGACTTGTTGTTCCCCAGCTGCCGTTTGGTGCAGGTGACACAAAGTAAACTGTTGTTTTGCGTGAGGGTTTCTACTTCTGTGAATTGAAAAAGGCACGACTGCACTGAACACTCCTGTTTCTCTGGGATTGTCCTGGCAGCCATCGTGTGGAAGGCCAGCTCTGGATCTTGGTTTATTACTGTATATTCCTTAGTCTCCATCACTCCATCTTCACTCTCCATGCTTTGTTCCATTGTGTCAGTGTCTTCTATAAAGGCATCATCCAAGGTTACTTTACTCATTTTCCTCACCAGCTGTGTGTCTTCTTCTTCTGTCTTGTCTTCTTCCTGACCCACGTTAGACATTTCATTGCATACAGTGCTGTCCTTTGAGTGCTGTTCCACTGATAAGGCAGCAAACCGGTTGCTGACTGATGAGTCAGGGTCACTCGCTGAATCCTCATCCTCTTCTTTTTCCTGCTCCACCTGCACTGCGTTGCAGGGCTTTTGGTCCTCTTCAGACACACTGACTGGAGCAGGATGTTGTGAATCTTCTTCAAGTGTTTCATTATCAGTGTTTTCCCTGTCCTTTGAATCTGCTGTAGCATCTGTGTGTTCGCTCTCAGCCTGGCTGGGAGAGGTGAGACTGTCCAAAGTGGCTCTACCCTCAAACTTCTGCTGTCTTTTTTGATGCTGAAAGTCAAGATGGATTCATTTGGATTAATTAATGAATTAAGTTTAAGAAAAAAGACACTTCCTTCAGTATGCATTCACTGACACACCTTTGCCTGCTTCTTTGCTTGCTTCTTGGCTTTCTTCTGCTGGTACTTGCTGCCAGCCCCAGTGGGAATGTCATCGTTCCCACTAGTCCGAACAGGGCTGCTGCTGTCATCCTGGCTTGAAGCACTGGTCTTCTTTTTTTGGTTCTTCTTTCTATATGCCTATAGGATGCCACAATAGGGAACAATAACTGATACAGACATTAACAAATAACTACTCAAGTAACTATCAAACCCCCCCCCCAAATGCCTGCTTTACCTCATCAGAAACAGGAAGGGAAAGATCTAAAAACATCTCTGTGACCACAGAAACCTGTAAGGATGAACAAGTGGATATTTTTAGAGTGACATCATCAGGATATATTCTCTTCTTACTATCTGGTCTTCATACATACCGTTCTACACTGCTGACACATAATAGTGCTGGTAATTTCACCACCAAAAACTTGGTCAACAAAGTTTTTTAGAAATCCATTTTTCTCATACTCTGAAAGAAGAAAAAAAACGTCAGAGCCACATTTCTCAAAGAAAAGCTACTGTGCAAAAACTTTAGCAACGTACTTTTGGTTAACACTGATTAACAATCCATAGCAGCATTACTTGCCTTTTAGTAGCGTTTTCAGCTCTCCATCTGTGTCTTCTCTAGATTGCTTCAATGTGTCCATTATTCCTGAGCTTATTCTCTGTTGACACAGATACAACCGTAATATTCAAAAGATGAAAGACACCTTTGATTAACCACAAGATGGAGACATCCATTCTTCACAAAATCTTAATTTTAGGGCCTTTACCCTTAAAATTTGCTCCTGTTAAAACCTCTGCACACAGAAAATTAACCAACCGTCTGAGAAGAATAATTATAAGGTCATTAAATAGGACACAGAAAATATTTTTAAAACACAATTTCTTACATTTAATGCTGCCACATAAAACAACTCACTATAGCAGTGTTCTGCTGTCAAACCAATCTATTGTAATGTAACATATAGCCCTCTGAAGAGCCACAGTTCTCATTTTAGTAGAAATCTATCAAACTTAAATATGGGGAGATCTGTTTCAAACTCAGTACACACATTGTGCTCCTCAGCTCTCATGCCATCCAACAGGTAGCGCAGCAACTCCTGGCTATCTTGCTGCTGAAATCCTTTGAACCTGGCAGCCCTGCACAGATAAGATGAATGATGAGCCCCACTTGCACTAATGCTGGGAGCTATACTTTTAAGCACATCTTAAAGTTGACTTTTAACATAAAACTATAGTCATTCTTACTTTCTACAAACTTGTGTGAACAGCTCCCGTGGTGTTAGTACACTCTTCTTCGATTCCTGAATCTCACAGAGTAGGTGATACATAGCCAAAGTTAGAGATCCGGGACCGTCTAACTGCACTCCTATAGGCTCCTGTAATCATAATAAAGAAAGTTAGTTATAAATAGTAATGAGTAGAGGACCATAACTACTCTATTAAATGGGGAAAACACACCAGATCTAAGGAAGCACCGGGTTTGATTTTGAGACTTTTCTCTTCTGTCACTTTGTTGAGAGTCTGTCTTAAGAGTTGTGTTTGAGACAGATTCTGGAAAAGAAAACGATAGCAATCAGTAATAACTCTCACTGAACTCAAGACCGGCATCCTGTAAGGATCAGTCTTACCTGGATGACTGCATTGAAAAAGCAGGTGTTTCCCAGATTGCTCAGACCCTTTACTGAAACACCACAATGCTCTTCAGTTGTGCTCTTCTTCTGAGATTTCCCAACAGTCTCTTTCTTTGTGTTTTTCTTTTGGTGATCCCCGTTTTCTTTGTTTTCCTTGTCCTCATTTTCATCTTCTTTTACAGTCTCCGCCTTCTGTTTAGCTTCCATCAAGGCATCTTCCTCCTTGACCCCTAAAGAAAGCAAACAGGGTTGACATGGTTATGAAGCAGTCTAATGTATGTGCGTGTTAGACTTCCCCAGTGGTACCTACTTTTCTGTGGTCGTTTTATAGAATCTGAAGATGTTTGCTTTTTCAGGTTGGTTACTAGCTGAGCCAAATGCCCTGTTCTGGAGTAATGGACTTCATCATCACATATATAACACCTGCGAAAAACCAAAAACATATTATTCTCATTTCAAACTCGATGTAGAGGCCTATGATTAGCAAAACAACATAAAATGCTCACCACACACTAAAGTTGTCCAAGCTGACCACCAAGCAGTGTGGATCAGACCGGGGAGTTTCATAATGTTTGATGGCATGCTGATTCTCAGAATTCCGTCCACATCCCTAGTGGAAAAGATGCATTTAGAAAAAATGCACGCCATTTTAAACCCAATGACAAATAGGTACAAAAAAAAAAAATCTCACTCTATGGCCGCATTTCAAGCACATCCACAATCCTGTTTCTTGTTCTTCCTCAGCCTCCTGTGGCAGATGGTTGTTGATATTTTCTTTATTTTCTTCCTGCTTACAATCCTGACAACTCGTCCAATCTGAGGTACCAGAAAGTTTCTTGAGGAGAGTTTGGTCTGTTCCCTTCTTAATATGCCTGCAGGATGGAACTGTGACAATAAAGATTTAAATGAAAAGCAAGTCTCACACTAGGCTTTCCACAGGTTGTTGCATGACATGAAAGATGATGAAATATTCTTTACCTGCCAGGTCAAGCTCATCATCCTCCTTGGAGGTCTTGTCCTTTCCCCTCTTCTTTCCCATTTTCACCTGTAGACATGGGAATCGAACACAGCACTCAAGTGAAACAGAAGGCTAGCTTTGGCTAATACCTACATGAGATTATAATGCTGCTAATAGAGTTCAGTGACGGCAAATTCTGTTAAAAAAAAAAAACACAATAAGAAATATATCGTTAAATTTAATCATCACCCTCATGGGCCATTCAACTTACTGTGACAAACCGAGCCTAAAACCCTAATCGTCTTCAGTTTCGTTTACTTTCTATTCCTGACTTCTCTAATTCGGACATAATTACGTTAGACTGTTGACTGGAAAAACAAATCACGAGCTTTAGTGTAAATACGTTGATTCGCAAAGTTTAGAACACGCAAAAATAACTCCAGTGATTTGGCAGGAAAAAAAATCCCAGCTGACACATGCAAAGGAACAAAATGTGATGGGGCCGCTGTTTCTGCTGCCGTGTGTTTCCTGCGTGCGTCGGCCAAAGGAGTCCGAGTTCAAACAAAACTTCATTATTAGACGTTGCGGGACACTAGACAGTGGTAAACTGCCTCTGTATGTCTATACTGTATACATAAAAATACTATTTTGTTTTCAGATTTCATACTGTTCTGTAACGAAATCAATTTTAGAGGCTGGTTTACGCCCGGAAACATGGTATGTGTTAGCATAAGTGAGTCATATTTTTGGACGTACCAGAAAACTGTGTAACTGGTAACTTTTTAAATGAACATTAGAAAAGATTGACTATTTTAGTTCTCGACTAAAGCAGCATGTCTTACTTGGAGTGGGCTGAGTCTCAGCTTGCAGAGATAGAGCTGCTAACCAGCATGTTCCCCACCGTGGAGGAGCTGGAGTTCACTGACCAGCTGGCACTAGCCGAGCTCAGGGACTACGTGGAGGGCTCAGCTTCAACAGGCGGCCCTCCACCGTCCAGACCCCAGTTTCTCATCAAACAAAAGCTGGACTCTGCGAACACAGAGGGGGTAACTAATCTGTCATTATATATAATTTTGTTTTAATCATTATTTAGTTTAATTTCTCATGTTTTTTTCCCCACACAGACGGTGTTCATTCTGTCCTGTGCTTACCCATCTGAATATCCTAGTGTGTTACCAGAAATAACAGTCCGGTAAGCGATTATCCTCATTTGAACTCCTAACATAAAGGAAAATAGTTAGGGAGCTCACTCAGGAGAGTCTCACCTGCCTGTGTACAGACTTGTTAAAAAAAAGAGAGAGAGCGAAAACAATAGTATAGTGACTAGAATACTAGTGGCCCAGGTTTTTCTACCATATAGGAAGCGCAGCCTGGATGAGCACAGATAGCATTCACAGTGTTGCCTTTAAATATAGTTTTGAATGAAAGCAAATTTAATTTGTGTAACAATAACACAGCCACAGCAGTAAGTGGAAGAAACAGTGCCTCTAATTTGTTTAAAGTGTATCATTAGTCACTTTAATTAATAGCGCTGAACCTCCTGAAGCTGTGCTGTCATTGCTCCCAGATATGGAAATTCCCAGTGCCAAGTGACCTTAAATGTTCTTTGAAACCTTCTTAGAACATGTGTTATTCTTGCTTCAGGTGTTCTGGTCTCAGTAGGGCCCAGCAGACACAGCTCCAGGCACTTCTTAATGCATACCTCATGGAAAACTGCCAGGGGGAAATATGTGTGCTCTCTGCTGTTGAATGGGTGAAAGACAACCTCCAGCTTTTTATTGATAAGAGCTTATTAGAAGCCCCAGCTCCTAAGAAGGAGTCTGCCTCTCCTCGGATGCCCGAAGTGTTCAGCCGGCTGTGGATCTACAGTCACCACATTTACAACAAGTCGAAGAGGAAGAACATCTTGGATTGGTCAAAGGAGCTGGGCCTGTCAGGATTTAGCATGCCTGGGAAACCTGGTATTGTGTGTGTGGAAGGTCCTCAATCTGCCTGCGAGGATTTCTGGTCCAGGTACCTTGCCTGTTGATTTGGGTTTTTTGGGGATGACTTAATCACAGCCAGAAGCCTGCTGAGGTGCCAGGTTTAATATTTTTCCAATCTTATTCCCCTATTTCACAGAGTGAAGGTTTTGACATGGAAGAAGATCATGATTCGACACAGAGAGGATATTTCCCTTGATTGTCAGAGTGAGGACAGCAGGCTTGTTGAACATATAGACTCCCTGCGCAAATTTACAGGCTTTGAAGAAGCAATGTTTGACCCCCATGGAAACAGAGGCAATCACATGGACCTTGGGCAGCTCTACCAGTTCTTGAATGAGAAAGGCTGTTGTGAAGTCTTTCAGATGTATTTTGGCATTGAAGGGAGGTAGTAGTCAGACCGAGATAATGGATGTACATAGTTTTTGTACTGGTGCCTTGTCACTGAAATTACTTATTCTGAAAATAACTTTTAAATGAAATGGGAATGGAATAAGCTGATAAAATGAAATAAATTAACTAACTAACTTTTTGAGTTTCAAAGTTGTCATACCTGCAAAATTCACTGGAATAAAAAGCAGAAAGAACATTTCTGCAATTTTGAGGAACAGTTTTCATTTCTTTCTTTCTTTCTTTCTTTCTTTTTTTTTTTTTGTTAATAGGCATATTTTATCAAAAGAAGGAAGAAAAAAGATGTTTATCTAAGAGTTTCCTCAAGGACTTTAGTTATATTTGCAATTTTAATACTCCTGCATATCACGAATTGCCCCAGGTGTTTCTTTTCTCAAATGGCACCAGTGTGTTATTACTACTGGGCTATTATAGGATTTTCAGGTTTGATAACATTTTAATAATTGAACAACATTGTCAACAAAATGTTGGATATCTGTTTTTTTAAATCTGTTGATTTTCTTTTTATGAATTATAGATATCATAAGCATGGAAATTCTTTCTCCAATTTTCTTTGAATGATTAGTTGTTAGATAAATTATGTGTTGCTGTGGATTATACACTGGCAATTAAAACGTGTGGTTATTTATCATTAATCTTAATTTCTCCCCCACCAAGCCTTGGATGAAAAAAAACAAACAAGTTCTCTTTGTTGATTCCCCTCACCCCTCTGGAGTTGTGTCTTAACGTATTATGATATTAATGGATATTCTTGATTTTCTTTTTCTTTTCTTTTTTTGATGCAAAGTGCACTCCTTAGATACAGCCTTTAAAAGGTTGTATCAATTCACCATTTTTATCACATAATAATAAAGAAATACAGAAGAATGTAAAGTCTTCAAACGAGTCTGAACACAGAGTAATTTAGGAAGTTAGATTGCCAAAGTTATATTACAAGTGAGACATGTACTTTTAGTAATTCCTGTGATTAATTTAGTATTAAAACTAACAGTAAAAGGTATGATTAAGTCTGGTTCAGTGCACAGTTCTACGCTGAAAGGAAATAACACAAATTGAAGACAAAGTTGATGTTTAGATACATGCAGATTGCACTTGCAGACTCTGTTGGTCTACACTGTCCAGCAGATGGCAGCATAACATAATTAAATTGGGGAAACATGGAAACAGTAATATCTTAACTTCCTAAACATGTTTAAAATCCTAACTTCTGTCTAAAAGCATGAGAAAAAAAAGCTGGAATAGTAAAGCAATAATTTGGATTAATTGGTGTTCACTTGTTACTTATGTGAAAACTGACTACTGTGATTTACAAGCTCAGACAGTATGGAGTGCTATAAAAACGGAGGGGTTGTATCTGTGCATCTGAACACAAATTAAAGCAGCCAAAACATCACAAAGTCCTTTACAATCTCCATTTGTGATTTTTTTCCAAATAACATTTGAAATACTATGTGTTGAACAGATACTAAATCTAGAGGCAGCCACGAGCAGGAGTTCCTCACCTTGATTTTAGTCCCAAGCCTCCATTGTCCTGTGAGATGCTGGTTAATTTTACAGTCTTTGTGTTGCTTCTTTTGACAGTCCCTTTTCTGCCCCTGCTGATTTTATGGGTTCTTTTGTTCTTACAGTGTATATTCACTCTTGTCAGAGGTCTATTGGAACAAGGACTTCTGACTTTTATCTTCAAAGTCTCATCAGAGAGCCCTTCTGTTTCTTTGTTGAAGAGAGTTTGACTTCCAGGTGCATTCACATCATCTGATTCTTCAGGATCCTCAGTAGAATACTGTAAATCAGAAGAAGTGACCCCATCCAGATCCACATTATACATCTCTGGGTCTAATAATCCTTCATTAGTTAGCGCTTCTATATGAAGATCTCTGCGCTGAATCATTCAGCGGGGATGTGCATCATTACTGTACACTGTAAAGTTATGACTAATGATGTAAATCACATCACAGCAGCTTTGATAAAGGACTGAATAATGGAGTATGGACTGCAAATTACTGTAAGAAGCAGTCATGTTTAATAAAGTAATTTGGTTTTCATGTTAAAAGAAAGTGTATATTGTAGACTCACAGAACAGAAGACGACATATCCTAAAAACTGACCTGAAAATGTGCTAATTCTAAGGAAATTAGTCAATAAATGCTTGATTTATGGCTAAATAGAAAGCTTTGTATGGTTACTGTTAGACACTAAGTGTCCTTTCCCACTTATTCCTTGAATAGGTGAGCTGACGAATGGTGCTTGTGATGTTCCAGCACGTGATCGCGACATGTGACAATGACTGCTGTTCTAAAGTCATGATAAATTTATGCCTTGAAATATGAATGCCAAAGTGTGAAATGGCTCCATAGCATAGTCATGCCTGCTCCATCAGAGGTTAATTGGTTTCTACCTGCAAGCTGAACCTTAGTAAATGTGTTTGTAATAGTTCATTGTTACAATTAAGATCTTAGGGAGTGGAAAACTGTTATTGACCTGTACTGCAGCTCTAGTGCAAATCATTAATACATGTTCACAGAGTCAATACTAACTTCCTTCTTGCTGTAAGTAACCTGTAGATTCCTTACCTTTTTAGCTACTGGTTGATAGAGAGAGCAGTCCAGTGACTACTAAAGAATAAGAAAGCATAAATAGAAGCACAAGTAATATTTTTTACATAAAAAATATTAAGCATGGTCTTTTTATTGAGTAAAATGATCCATTAATACATATCTGTGACTGCCAAAATCATCTAAGTCTTTGGTTATAGTATCTGGTGGGACCCCCTTTGCAACTGAATGTAAATGGTCTGTATTTGTATAGCGCTTTACTTGGTCCTAAGGACCCCAAAGCGCTTTACACTACACACAATCATCCACCCATTCACACACACATTCACACACTGGTGATGGCAAGCTACAGCGTAGCCACAGCCACCCTGGGGCGCACTGACAGAGGCGAGGCTGCCGGACACTGGCGCCACCGGGCCCTCTGACCAGAATGTAACTGTAGATCAGCACGAGCTTAAAGGAATTTTAGCCTGTCTCTTGTACAGAGCAGCTTCATCTTATATGTTAGTAGGTTTCCTCACATGAACTGCTTGCTTCATGTCCTTCCATAACACTTCTGTTTGGTTAAGGTCAGGACTTTGAGTTGGCTGCTCCAGAACATTAACTTTATTCCTCTTTAAGCATTCCTTGGGAGACTGAATTGCATGGGTCGGTGTCTTGCTGCGTGACCCACTTTCTCTTGAGATTTGATTCACAGTGGTGCAATCCAGATCTTACTGTTTGGTCAATGATGTCCAGTCATCCTAGCCCAGACTGTGATTCTTCTACAACTGGATTTTCCTGTCTTCAGACACTTCTCGAAGTTCAAATTTGGTCATATTCATCAGCAAACTATTGTTCCAGCAGTCCTCTGGTTGTCCCATGTGATCCTTAATAAGTAGAGAATGGCAGCAATGTTCTCCTTGCTCCCATGCACACCATTTCTGTTTACTGTTCTCCTCCTAGCCAATGTGAGAGAAGCCTTTAGTGTAATAGAGCAGGATTTCTCAGTGTTTTGGTGACTGGGCACCAAGTTAAGGATCCAGCATTTGGTTGAGGGCTGGATGGGAAAAATGCACACATCAAACCAAATAACAAAGCTGACATTTCTTAGCTAAAACAGGTGTTAGAAGGAGGGCTTTCATACAACTTCAAGTAATGTAATTGCTGTCATATCAAAGGATCATGGTTTATGTTGTAAATGTAACTCGTGTTACATCTTATTCCATATATTGGAATATGAAGTTTAGTAACCACCTATGTCTGTAATACTGAGCTTTTGTAATCTCTGTGTGAATTTAACTGCTATTCAGTGAAATAGATGAGAAACCTGCCCTCTGAGACACTTTGGATTCCTTTGTGAACTCTCAGAGTGATCTTTGATATAGTTGAACACTCTGGGAAAGGAAATGGTGATCTTGAATCCCATCCATTTGTATCTGTCTGTCTGTGGATTCAATGATTTTTCTCTGGTCCTCAGAAGTCATCTTTTTTGTCACTGAACACTTTCCAAAATGTGTTATGAATCAGACTTTAATAGTTCCCTGTTCTTTAAATAAATCTGAGTGCCAACTTACACTCATTGTCATCCCATTGATTGAATACCTGACTTTCACCTTCAAATTAAGTCCTTATACCTGAGATTCACATATTTGCTGCTCACGCATATGTAAAGTTTTATCATTGTCCTCAATAAGAACAATGTATTATTTCTTTAATTTACTTCTCTTCGACTGCTATCAGTACTTGTGTGAAAATGTAATTATGTTAAAGGTTATACTTATGAAATATATTAAAAAGACTATAAAGGATTTGCAAGCTTCTAACGACCACTATATGCACATTTTTAGATGCACATAAAGATACAGGCTACTGTGATAAACTTAAAAAATATTTGAGATCAAATTCTTTGTCACATAAAAGTATATGATCCGGCGAATATCATATTGTAGCTTTGCAATGATCAAATCCCTACATCAAGCAATGTTGTGGGGACTTGTTCAAAAAGGTGTGTATACAGTAAATCTCTGGCAGGCCAATTGTAACACAAACACCGATAAACATTTATGGAAAAAATGAAACCAAAAACATAAACGATCAAGGAATGAGGCACACATCACTTTTATGCAGCAATTACCATAGGAGTGTGACTGTTGTTTAGGCTTGTCATGTGATATGAGATTCATCAAGATCTAAGTGGCTTGCCATCTCCACTATGCAATTTCCTGTGTGAAATACTTTAAGGGCCAAGATATCTAGTTTGTGTACACAATGCACTGTTGAAGCTGCAAGTCAGCACAGCTAAGTCATTATTTCAGATTGTCTCAGGAGTACAGAATCAAAGCTATGGGAAATATCACTGTCTGTCACAGTAACAGTCACACTGCACTGTGTAGCTACAGTGAAGTCCATTAATTTTAGGACAAGGACACAATTTTTGCAATTATGCCTCTGTGACTATCACAAAGGATTTTTAAATGAAGCAATCAAGATGTGATTTAAAGTTTTACAATATTATTGCATTCACCATTAATTTTACTTTTAGTGCTTATTCAAAAATAAATAGACATTTTAAAAATTTGAGTGAATGTTCTTGTGGACAAATTAAAATGATCTTTTGAATATTAGTCTTTAAAATCTATTTGAAACAAACATTACTGAAGGCAATGCAAAATTGGAACTTTTCAGTTGATAAACAAGCAGCAGCTAAAGGAAACTGCAAGAAATACCGCATGAGGCATTTTAAGGTAGGAAAATGCATTTTGTGTTTCCAGTGGGTTTTAAACTTCAGTCATTTATTGGCTACAAAGAGTATGCAGCTGAAATGTTAAAACAATTTCAACATTTAAAATGAACTTGTCTAATATAATGGGATGCATTATATATGTCCACTTATTTAATTACAATTTTTAAAATTGCTGTAAAGCCTATAAAATAAAGGAAATGTTTTTCTCAAGTGCCTTGAATTAAAGCTGCAAGTCTTCTAAGTGGCACCTTGATTGCTTCATTTTACTTCTGGCAGTGCACAAAAGCAAAATAGCAAAAATTGCCCCAGTGGACCTGAATGCACCTGGGTGACCTGCAATTTTCTACTTCTACATTCAGATAGGACTGAGATTATTTCATTTGTCCCTAAAATTCTTAGAAACATGGTATCTAACCTGATCCTTACTCTGGATGGGATTACCTTGGCTTTGTTGGCTTTGTTACTTCTCAACTCGGTTTATGTAATTTCTTCTAATCAGGCTGTTCTGTGCCTTCAGTTGATCTAAAAATGCTACAGCGAGAGTACTGACGGGGACTGGAAAAAAGATCACATTTCTCGCATATTAGCTTATCTACATTAGCTCCCTGTTGAATTCAGAATTGAATTTAAAATCCTCCTTCTCACATGTAAAGCCCTGAATTATCAGGCTGCATTATGTCCTAAAGACCCCAGCATCATGTTATCCCACTAGGGCACTTTACTCTCAGACTGCAGGCTTTCTTATGGTTGCTAGAGTTTTAAAAGTAGAATGGGAGGGATATCTTTCAGCTATTAGACTCCTCTCCTGTGGGCCAACTCCCACTTTGGCTTCACCCTTTCCTTTTTGATAAAACTTATAGGAAGGGCTGGATCAGGTGACAGTGAACCATCTCTTAGTTATGCTGTTCTAGGCTCAGGCTGCATAGGGAACTTGTTGGGACTTGTGATACACAGTTCACTTCTGATGTGTTTACGTTCTACTAATGCATGTCCCTAACTTTTATCTGCTTACATAGTTTGTGTTTCATCCTTGCCTAGCTAAGCTCGCCTTTGTTCTTTTCTCTTTCCTCTCACATCTAACTGATCAACACACATGGCTGCCCCTCACTGAGTCTCGTTCTGCCAGGGAGCTTTTCTTTCTCAATGTCGAAAAGCATTTGCTCATAGGGGATTGTCAGATTTTTGGATTTTTCTCTTCTACAGTTTAAAACACCTTGAGGAAACAACTTAGAATTAATGCTTTATAAATAAAATTGAAGTGATATCAACTGAAAGGAAAAGTGCTGAGACAGACTTGTGACCTGTCCAGTGTGCACCTTGCCTCTTGCCCTATGATAGCTGGGATAGGCTCCAGCCCCCAACTGACCCTGAAATGAATAAGCAGAAGTAAATAGATGGATGAAAGGAATACATTACGGTAAGGTGATCACACCTAAGTGATGTGTTTTGTATCCTACTGGGGGAACCCAGCACACTCTGAAGAGATTACATCTCACAGCTGGCTTGGGAATGCCTTGGTGTAACCTCGGAAGAGCCAATGGAGATGGGTGGGAGGAAAGAGGTGTTAGTGTCTGCTTAAACTGCTGCCCCCATAACCTGGACCAAGATAAAAGGCATTAAATGGATGGATGGTAAAGGAGACAGTTCAAGAGATCAAAGTTCTTCAGATCTTCAAATTTATTGGGCACTTTCCTTTCTCTGGAGCCTCTGCGACTCTAACATCAGTGTCACAAAACTGCAGACACAAAGGTGGTGAAGGCTGGGACAATGGTGGCATTTATTTCCCTCCACTTACTTTCCTCATAGAGTTTTATTCTTCTGTGGCATTAATGCTTTCCACATTAAATAAATGGCAGGTAGACTCTAACTAAATGGCAAAGATTACTGGTGAGATGGCTGTGTACTTTTATCTCTAATGCGACGGTTACAAGCTGAATCATGATCAGACTTTTAACCTTAAAATCAATCAGTGTTGCTTTTGAAGACTCTCATGCCCTCAGACAAGATTTCTGGAATCTCCTGGTTCTCATCATGAAGCTTATCACTCATATTGACTTTTCACTGATACATTCAAATCCCACGTTTGATGCAATGAGCTGTCAATCGAAACCCCCAAAAATCTGGCCTTAATTTTAATAATTCTGCCTATTCAGTAAGAAACAAGAATATTGTTGGCATTTTTAATGTTTATTCCTTCAAAGCAGTGCCTAATGATTTTTTATTATGATTCAGAGAAGTTATACAACAGATGCCTTCTGTATATACACTAGACTTCAAAAAAGCTTCCACTATGCTGTTTTCGGCCCTACCTCACCCCTACACTGTTTTCCTCTTCACTATAGCCACTATAGCAATGATAAAATACCTTTGAAGATTCACATTATGCACCTCTTGTTGATGAAGAGCAAATAGCTTGGAAGATTACTGCAGTAACCATTATGCCTTGTTCTTGAAGCCTTTTTTGGCAACTCTTTGTGAAAATAATTTTTACTTTACACTTCATTCACTCATGATTTACTAGTATTTTTCTTTTTTCCCATCATTTCAGACAATAACTCAATTCTGTAGGTCTATTGAACTGGTCATGCATATAATTGAATTAGTTTTTAACGTCATGGTTTGGTATTTTAACACAGGGATTTCATCATGTCTGTAGCTGGCACTCTTTCACAGGAGTCAGGCGAGTAGAAATAGTATTCTTTTAAATTGTGTGAGGCAGAAAACACCGAACAGAAGGTTTAGAAGTAAAAAATTTCCAAACTTTTGCTTATGAGTCTTTGCAGTATTGAAACAGATGTACACCATAGTGGTGTCATACTACATTGTTCTATATACACTATCCACTATTCACATGCAGCGTGACACATACTGTGTTTTCCTTAACATTAGTTTTACTGTGATATTATAAATGTGATGCAGTAAGCGGTGAATTATAGTTACTAAAATATACTTAAATTATTTGGGTAGTCTTTCACTAGATTTTTGTAAGATAATCGATGGTATATTTCTGAATGCTTAAGTTTTCTGTAATGATGAAAGAGGTTAAATATGTGCGAAATATTAATTTATATCCTCTGCTTGAGGTTCAGCACTTCTTATTCTGGTAAATCTATCACAATGTCACAAGAGCTGCACAACTGATCTCCTTTTCACAGCATATCAGTTTGTCAATTCAGTGCGTGTTGTATTAACATTTTCAATTCAGCTAAAGTAAACTTGATAATCAAAGTAATTAAAAACACAATCAGTTGTGTTTTCAAATGTTATGTGGAAACTTGGCCTAGCTGCTCTTTGGGATTCTGGACCTGCTCTCCTGATGACCCCTCAAGGTGAACTCTTGTATGGCTCTTCATCCCATGAATACTAAATATGGCTGAATTAAACATTTTCTCTCTTCTCACTACTATTTAATCAATTGTCTTACTGAGCTGTCTGTCTGGAGTAATCCCTGAGGCCCACCATCAAGCTGACTGGCATCATAAAGACAACTGGTTTGCTACTCTGGAAGTATTTAAGCTTTAGATATCTCATTGGTCCTTCCACTCATTTTGTATGCGCTATTTAGCACCTACCACTTTGTAAATCAAAACAAGCTATGTTACACACTTAAAATGTACTAGGCTGCCTCCTGACCAAGTCTCAGGTATGATTTATCTTTGCAAAATGCATTGATACAGATACAGATTTGTAGCAGATGTCTTTTTCCATGATTACTCCCTTCCATTAAAGCACCGTCTAGTGGAAATATGAGAAACACAATCATGTGAAAAAGATAGTATACCATCTTTCTATTCTAAAAACCTGGCCCTTATTAAGTTGTAAAATTATTCAAACACAACCTCAGATGAACAAAAAATACATGACATATTACATTGTATCATCACTTATTTAACAAAAACTGCGATAAAATTCAGAAGCGATACTTGAATTAGTAGACCCATGGTTATCAGTAACTTAAAGTAGTTTTCTGCATGATTTTGTCAGTCTCTTACAAATTAGGCATCACTATATTTGAGGAAATGTTTATTTAAATGATTTATATCATTTATAAAGGTATTTTGACCCATTCTTTTTTACAGCATTACTTTAGTTCATTGTGTTTATTTTTGTGAAGCTCTCTCCAGGTCATTTCATTAGGGTTGTGGTCTGTTACATAACCCGATTCTCACATTTTACTCTGGGATACTCTGATATACAGAAGAATTCATGATTGACTCAATGATTGCAAGGTGCCCAGGTCCTTTGGCTGCAAAACACACCCAAGTCAGCCGTATACTACTGTGGTTGATAGTTTGTATGAAGTGTTAATGCTAATATGCTGTGTATTGTTCTTTTCAAACGTGGAGCTGTGCATTATGGCCAAAAATCTCTACTTTGGTCACAGTTCAGACGACCTTGTCCTACAAGTCTTGTTCAGATGGTAATTTGCAAACCAAAGTCATGTTCCCATGTCCCTCTTTCTCCAGCCAACTGTTCCAAACAAGCCATACTTGTACAGCCTTTTTCTAACCTTAGTATCATGAACTTTGACATGCTAATTGGGGCCTGTACAGTCTGAAATGTAGCTACTGGGGATTTATTGGGGATTGCAGTATCCTGTTTATTGCATTGTCTCACATTGGGATGAGCATCCAGTCTTGGGAAGACTGGCAACTGTCTTGAATGTTTTCTAGTTGTGAATTGTTTTTTATTACTGTAGAATGATGGACCTTAAATAGTGTCGAAATGGTCTTATAACCCATCCCAGCAAAGTGCCAAAACTTCTGCTATTATAGAAGTGGTCACACTTGCTGATGATCAGTACTTAACCTCTTCATTCCTATGGAAACAGTAAAGTTATGCTTAACCTGGTAAAGACCAGATGATTTATTTATTTATTTATTTAACATCCCGATACATAAGAGTTTAAAAATTGTGCACTTTTTTTTTCATACGAATGTATTCCTTGTAGGAAAAAAGTTTTATTGTGCTGGTGGATTTGACAACAAGGAGCAAATTGATAACCGTGATTTTGTGCATCCTAAAAAACAACCTAAAATTAAACATGTAAAATTGATTGCTGGGTCATTAGTCAGAAAAACTAATGGCATTCTGTACGGCTGCACAGCTTCTAAATAAACAATAGATACAGTACTTCAGTTAAAATAGTCTCCACTCTAAATCGCTATCTGTACAATTAAAGCTTTTCTGACTTAACCACCCAATTTCACACTCTCTGAAGATCATTCACAACTTAATGTGCTCCGCGTTCTGCCATCATTACAACATGGTTAATTAAAATCCCGACTTAAAAATAGAAAACTAAGTGTAAAATAAAAATAAATCATCCAATCTGATGTCCTATGGTATTATTGCTTAAACCGAAAAAAGAACAACTGGGGAAGGGAGAGGAGGACCTTGAGGCTGATGCCAACATCTCATGTCCACCTACATCCAGACAGCTGGCAGTCTGCAGGTACCACAGTTTGTAAGAACTGCAGTATGTTATAGTGTATTAATTAATATCATGTGTTTACTAGAAAAGGGTTGCAATTTGCACAAGAAATTTAGAATATGCAATATACAGATGAAAATTTATAATAGCCAATATGTTCTTTAATTAGGTAGTTGAAAAATATGAACATTTTTAATTTTTTAATTTTTAAAACCCCACTTCTCTTGTATGGAGGACCATACTCTTGATGAAATTAAAGACTATGCATTGCTTTTGGATTTTCCTGCCCAAACAAATTGCTGAAGAATTAACAGTTATTTTCTTGTCATGGGAGTGATTTGAACAAATACACATACAGTGTATTTGTACATACACGTACATACAGTACGTATGCAATGACAGAGGTGCAACCATTGTTTGAGCAAAACAAGGTTATGAGAATGGTTCTGGATAGTTTATGTGTAGTTTTCAGAAAAGTTATTCACTGTTGCTTTTGATAAAATATTTATTTCATTGATTTATATTAAGCCTTCAGAAGCATATCGAATATTTATTTTGATTTATTTAGCTGTAGCCCCTTTTTTAAGAGACAATAAACTTAAAGCACATCATCTTTCCATGACAAATATTCTTCTTTATCCACCGATTAACTGGCTAATCACTAATTTAACCAACAGCGCAGCTCTTCCGTATTCAACATATTACTTGTATGAACATACATCATTTCCTGTGTCTTCATTAAATGTGCCTATTTGCTGGAAAGAGCAGATGTCCTTAATAAATGGAGATTAGAATCATAAAAAATCATCAAAACGATTGGAATAATTTACAGGGTTAAACGCTTCCCTTACAGTCACAGTTTTCTTTTTTTATTTTGAAGAAAAAAAAAAAAAGAATATCTGTTTTAAACTAATTCAAGAATTTCCTCTAGCTGTCATTTTATTAGTGGAACATCAGTCTCACGCTCCTAATATTCCAACTTTAATTAAGTCTCTGGTGAGTTTCTTGGAAGAATCTCAAGTGTTCAAATCCAAACAGATGGCAAGCTATTTATTGCATACCTTATGCCACAGGTACAGTACTACACCCCACCACCAAACACTCAACAACTCTCCTCTTTCAACCCTCTCCTACCCCCCGCCCCAAAAGACTAACCAGAACAAGGCTGGCTTGTGTATTCTCGGGTGCCTGCATGATTTAAATTTTACCTAAACAATTCAGAAAAGTTTGTTGTAATTAAACCAAACGCACACACACACACATGCACATGCAATATAGAATTAATCAACTGGCAGGCAGACAATCCCAGGGAAGGCTATTTAAAGATGCACCACAGAGAATGTGAGTCAGTGTGGATGAATGAGTTTAAAATACAGTGGGTAGCCCTGTTTCAGTCATCAATCCATGGACCTGCATGTGGCCTGATTCGCACAGCAGAGCTACTGCCTCACAAAGTGGAAGCCCTCATGCAGCAAACAAGGGAATTGTGTCTGACTGTACACATTCATCTAGACTAATGGCATGGTGATGCATCTGGGGGGATACACAAGCTCATGTTCTTTGTTCCAGATCATTTGACTCCTTCTAACTTCCACTCGGCCCTGTCACAACTAGAAGTGTGAGTGATCTGTTTAATCTCATCAAATATGATTAGGCATAACACATCTCAAGATAATATCCCATAGCTCTCCAATGCAGTACAGATACTCATGAGGTGTAAACGTTAAGTGAAATGGGGCTACAGAAAGCCTCAGCTGTGCTCAACCTGTACTCCCTTCATATTTACAAAAACAACACAAACCTGTTTATAGACATGTGAGAAAACCTTAAAATAATCTAGCTGTGGGTATTTTGACAAATCCATAATGTTCTAGGAGATTATTGGTAACTACAGTTTGTTTCGTTGTGAGAATTTTCTGCAATGGGCCATTTTCCAAGGTAGCAGCAGTGCTGTAAACATGCTATTATGATTCTTCCCGATTCTCCATTAGAGTGAGCTGTCAATCAAAGACAAAAATCCATTTGCACAAACAATGCAATCCCAGGCTTCTATGGCCAGTGATAACAGAGTTTCTATTCAAAGGACTGAAAATAAAAAGCAGGATATTGAAAAATATCCTGCTTTTCATCTTTTATACCAAACCTTTAGCTGCAGGGCAACAATTATAAGCTAACTCTTCCACATCGTTTGTCCAACAAAGCAATATGAGAGATGTCACAGTTAAAGTATCTGTAAGTACAGCACTGACTAAATGTTTGCATGAATAAGATAAGATAAGATAAGATAACCTTTATTAGTCCCACACGTGGGAAATTTGTTTTGTCACAGCAGGAAGTGGACAGTGCAAAAGCAGTGCAAAAAATCAGCAGGCTACTTTGTAGAATCACTAATACCTTTTAAATCTGTAATTAAAAACATGATCCAGAGGACAAACACTTCTCCATCACCTCTGTTAAGCATACTGCACCACACCCCATCTTTGAAATCCTTTTATCCTTTTGCTTCCTACGCAAATCGCCCCGTGAATTACACAAGGCAATTTACATGCTTGGATAGTGAAAACAAGTGAAATAACTGTTATTTTTGCATAAAACGTTGTACTGTTAATCCAAGAGAAGGACCATTATTTGTGCTATGGTTGGAGGGCTTTTTATGCCCCTTGTTTCAATGGTTCTGCCAGTTGTCACTAATCTACAGCAGAATTGTGTAATGAAAAGGAAAAAAAAACAACAAAAAAATATGTTGACAGCAGCGGGGCTCATGTTTTTGTAAAAACTTTACTTTTCTTCCAGAGCCTTGATAATAAAACTCGAAAAAAAAAAAGAAGGTTAACGCTCATGAATAACACACAAATACACAAATGAAACTTGTAATGACTATTAACTAAAGGAATAACTTTTGACATTTAAAATCAGTATATAGGCCCAATGTGTTTAAGTGTTGTGTTTTTAAGATATCCGTTTGTCCCTGAAGAATTTTGTCAGACACTTCTGTTCTGCTATGATAAGCGCTTATTGTGAGCTGATATGGACCCTGCCTACAGGGTACAGTGGGGATCAGTTTCTTCAGTTTAGTAAGACTTACAAGGCCTCCTCAGAGGTCATGCTGTGATTGTTACATTGCCCAGGGTATGGGTCTCGCATTTCAAGGGTAAAGCGAAAATCCATTTCCCAACTCACAATTTACTATTACACATAAATGTTTGCCTTCTTGATATCCAGTTACTAAATGATGATGGAATTTTAGCATTATTTTCTTCCAGGCATTATTCAAGACAGTCTGTCTCAATTTACATAGCTTAATGAAGCACTGAGCTTTTAATAATGTGAAGGGGTGCAATAGTGGGAGCTGATGTTTATTTGAACTGGCTGGGCTTTTGGTGGTAATGATTATGAAGTGAGCATTGGGAACCGTCTGTGTGCGAGGAGAGGGGGAGCCGGGCGTTGTGTGAAGCAGGCAGATGGTTGGTCGGACAGTGTGTTGATAATAGCAACATTAGTCTGCTGGGAAGCAACATTATGCTCAAGGTCAATGGGAGCTAAAGAATAGAGGATCGTAATGACTTGGGTCCTGTGTCCTGGAACGAGATCTCCCTTTAAGGATGCTGAGACATTTAATATGAGCTCAGTAATCTGTGCAAGGCTATCGTATCGTCCTCACATTTCAAGAGTACATCTGTGTCACTGAAGCAGTGATAATGGACCATTAAAGGTGTCTTCTTGTATTTTTCTAAATTGCTACGGCACGCTGTCTGTTATATATTACTAAATGTAGGCAATGAAAATGAAAATTTGGTAGGGTGCTGAATTTTTAATTCTCATCTGCAGATACATTGAGCCATATTTAAATAAATAATATGGATATATGTAATAATATATGTTGCTTATATTCAGGGTATTTCAAAAGCATATCATTTGGTTTCATGTATATCATAGTAAATATTTATCTATTTATCTATTTATCTATTTATCTATCTATTAATTACTGTTTCCAGTAATTAAGTGAACATGAATGGTGGTAACGCACATCAATCAATCAATTAATATATCTGTGATTTATACGACTCTTCTATGTTTCACAAAAGTAAACACAACATCTGCGGCACATGCTTTAACTCTACAATTGTCTCAACTGTAACAGCTTCTTAAAACTAGGAAAAAAAAGAATATCTATCTCATCTTTCTCTGGCTACTGGCTTAAATAAAGTTTCATCTCAAGTATTAGAATTTTTCTTCACTTTTAAAGCAATCAACTGCATTTCAGCATCCTTGACCGAACCCAACCTACTTCCTGTCTAATTTGTTAAAACAAGGGCAACAGCAGCCTGCTGTGTGGGTGTCTGCGAGTAGCTTCCTGAAGCCACTTGAAGCATAACAAACTCAGGTCCACTGAGACACGGAGGAATTTGGGAAGACTTGAGTGTTCCTTTTGTCGCCCTGTATTAATGCACAAATCATGAGTGGAAGCTAAATGCCTCGGGCAATCTTCCTGAGGAGCTTCATGGATTTTTAATCTTTCTACAAGTCAGACACTTTGCATATATTATTAACACTAAAGGCAAGTAATACTTAACAGTTACTATAGTAGTATAGAATATCAATTATAGTGCAACTTAAGTCACAGCACTGCCTACCACATATGCTTCTCTCTCTCAGCGGCAGCTATGTGGACTGATTCACTGAGTGCAGGTAATAGCGCTCCAACTCATCAAGGCAAGGCGCTTCAAGGTGCAAATTTAGTAACAACAAAAGGACATCTTTCAAGTTGTTCATTTTTTAATCCGCACTTCATCTCTCTTTTTTCGCATCTTTTTTTTTTTTTCATTTTACAGTGGCATAGTTGAAAAATGAATATTCAATACTGTGAAAAAAAGCAAACCTCACACATCCCCCATAAAAAGCAAATTAATTACAGCAATTTAAATCTGTACAAAATGAGTTATTTATAGCATCATACTGAACTAACAAAATAACATGTATGAGCATTGGCAATGTGGTTCAATGTCTTTGATACAGTGATTATATACAGTGAGGGGATGTTTGATTCACCAATGCCTAAACATGTCATTAGTACTGTTTGCAGCAAACTCAAAGGCCATAACGGTGATCCTTGTATTGTTCTTTTATGAGAACTTACAGAAATAAAAATGGAAAAGTTAATGTCAGACAACTACTTCATAATAACAGCAATAATATCAATCAATATAGTATCATATAAGAAAGTCAATCAGCCATAATAATAATAAATACATATATTTTTACCCAGATTTTTTTTTTGTAACATTTTAAGCATTTCATTAGAATCCCTGTTTGAAGAAATCTTCAAAAATGTGAAAACGCTGTCCTCGAAGTGACTGGAACTCATATGACCTGAAATTAAAGGCTATAACCAGAGTTTTTCTTCCTTTTACTAAAATTGAATACTTACATATTATTTACATGCCTTCGGGCAAAACAAAATTGGAAAGAAATGGAAAAACATGAAAGAACTGTGAAGTACCGTTAAATGCTGTATATGCTAATATACAAACTGTAATGTGTCAGGGATCCCAAGATTCAACAATATTGGTCACTAATATTCACGTTAGCAAAGTATTTTACAGCAATATCCACACATTTAGCATAGTTGTTCAATAAAACTCAACATAAATAATGAACCGACACAAGGTTCCACTCATTCAGTTTGGATATTACAACAAATCGCCAACAAAAAGGAAAAGTTTTTCATCCACGACAATAACTGCGATTGAACTGAAGTCTTCATCACATGTCTGACACCATCTCTCCATCTAGACTCATATTGAATCCTGAGACAAAAAGCAGTTGATGTTTTTTCCCCTCTGTAATAGTCCTCAGACTTTGTGCTTTAATTTTCTAACTTGTTCTTTGTTGGTTATAAATCAACAGTGTAACAAAAAGGAAAAAAAAAATCAGTGCAGGAATATACAGACAATGCTAAGAGGGCGATTATTTCATCTCGAGACAATCACTCAGATTGTGCTTCTGCTTTGTGTTTGTTAAAGTATCTGATCTGTTTTAAGATGCTTTAAACGTGTGCGGCATGTCTGAGGAGGGTTAGCTCCGGGAAACATCCAAGCCAATCATGTAATCCTTAAAAACTGATGTATTTAACATATTTTGCTCCTACAGAAAAACCTTTTCAAATGCTGAGAGTTGAGTTGGAGCACAACATTATTGTTGTTACTTCTGAATTTTAAAAATCTGCAAAAGGTTGTATAACAGGTAACGTAAGAAAGAGTAGAGAAAAATGCAGGCAATGAAAGAAATGCAGAAGAATGTACAGCATTTAGGCACAGAAAAACTGAAAAGGACATAATCCAATTGTACATGGATTATATTACAAAAGACGAAGGCTATTTTGTTAGTGAATGCTTTGAAAACAAGCATATCTAAGCATGATTGCTTTCTAAAAAAGACAGAACAATAAATTAAAAAAGACAATGCAGTGAGTCTGAGACAGCTTAAAATTGCACGTCTGCTGTCAAAGGTTGTCATGAAATGAAAGAAGTGAGGAAAAAGAAGTCTAAATAAAGTACTCTTTCTTTTCTTCTGCATGCACATGGTTTCCTTCAGCATTGATGATGGCTGTGTCAGCGTCAGGGGCGTCCTCTGCTCCTTTGGCCTCGTGTGTTAGATATGTCCCTGCAGACATAAAAAGCAAGTTATCCACCTTCTAGAGAGTGCAAGACATATTCATTTACTGCAAACAAGTAAAGTGATATTCAGAGCAGTTCAGGAGACCTCTTTTACCTTTATGTCTGGCCAGATATCGTCCAAGGACTATTATCAAACACAAGGTGATGAAGACCACGACTGCAACAACTCCGCCGATTAAAGCGTGGTCAGGTCCATGCTGTCCTAAAGCATTAGGATCTGAAACACAACAGATAGAGAGAGGGGATGAGAAAAAGTGGAGGAATGATAACTTAACAACTGGAAGCTTCTACTGTCAATGCAGCTGTAGGCGTTTATTAAACAGCATTAAAGGTATTTTGCTGCAAATAACCTGAAAAAATCCAGATGTTGCTTTTACACTTGTGAACAAAGCACAAGAGTAGCAGATGAGCTTCTGTCAGATTTAGAACAACCTGAAACGACTGCTTTGAAGTACCTGAACAGTTGTTAAAAAAAGAAAAAAAAAGTAATCATAGGAAATACCACAAATCTCTATACAATTCAAAAGCTTGGCATTATCCTCTTTTTTTCTGTCTTTCGTGTTTCTGTTTTCCTAGCACTACTTTCATAATGCTCAGGACTAGGTTTTTAAATAAGCGTTATTTAACACTCTGGGCAGAAAGCAGACATAGGGTTTCCCAGGCAGGAGCATGCCTTTGTGCCGGTCCTGTGATAAACTGTGAGTGGCTGTGTCTTTCCTGTGCACCTTGTGTGCTCTCATTATCTCAAGCTGATGAATGGCTATGGCTTGTGCTCAGTTTTCCAAAGTGACCCTGGGAAATGATTGCGGCGATGTTTCTACAAACCTTGTTATACTCTGCTGGTAACGAATGCAACCCTCATTTTTAAAATCCCAGCGTGCGGGACGTTCAAAAAAAAGAGGGATGAAGCTGTGCAACATGCAGTTTATTAAACTCCATGCAGAATAGACCACCACGATTGTTTCATCAACTCACAAGCAGGCACTGCAAACTCTGAATTTTCTTTTTTTTTTTTGATCTGAATTAACTGAATTTGGTTGCATGTTAATGGATAGAATGATCTGTACAGCACTGTCAGCAAGGAGCATAAGGAATCTTTTATATCACACTTGGCTGGTGCATTTTTAACAGAATTTGGTACTGATTGTGTAGATACAGTGGTTACTGCTCTGGAACAAACTAAAATAAGGCAGCATAAAAAGATAAGATAGGATGTAAGTTGCTACATTCAACAAAAAAGGTCATTTCAAGAGCACACAGGGACAAGAGTGATTTCGTCGGTCATATTTTGCCTGATCTGATGTTCAGTTACAAGAGAGATAAATTGTTTTAATCATGTTGCATTAATTAGACACAATCCCACTCAAAATGTCTTACAAAGAAAAATAACTAAATTCCTGCAAACAGAAATTCTGCACTTAGATCAAATCTACAAATAATGGTGAACAAATACTTTTCAAGAGCTCTGTGATCAGATATTTGAAAGATAATTTTTTGACTTTGATTTACTGTAACCACAGGATCATATACATAGATACTGGCACAAATACAATCTTCAGCAGAGGTCCTTTGAGAACCATCTATTTCAGTGGCAAAGACAAAGCAAAATAGAAACATATTGTGTGATAACTTATGCAGCCTGTGACATGGCTGGAGAGAAAACGACTGAGCGAGCATCCATGCATGGTGATGATTTGGCTCATGCTGGGTGAGGCCGTGATGTGTCTTGACCCAGAGCCAGATCCAGATCACACACTCTAAATCTGGCTTGAAATGATCATCTACTGGGATATTTACCTGTTGTAGGCCCTGGAAAGTCTTTGGCTGTTGCCATGGTTGAAGACAGTGACAGCAGTAAGGGAAGACGAGGGGAACAACACCGTGATAAAAAAGGTGACCACAAAATTCAAAGGAAAACACAAAGAGATTTCCATGGTTCTGGTTTACTTGGCAGTGTGCAGGTATGCACAGTTTGCTGTCACATGAGCCAAATACATGCCTAACTGGACTTGCTATAAATGTTGATTTAGAGAGCAGCACAAGAAAGTTGTATACGTATAGAGTTAGTGCGTAGTTTACGTTTAGTTGAATTGGTCAAATACTATCTCACTAACCTCCACAAGTATTCAGATGGTTTGGGTATTTTACCAAGTTAACTGGTACCTGTTTAATAATTCATCTACATTGGAGCATATTGCTTTTTTTTTCCTGCTTATACATTACAAATAAAATTCTACTACCCAGGACTCTTTATGGCAGGCATATGCAGAATATTTGAGAGACAAATATGTCAAAACCTGTGCCAAAAACCCAAACCATCTGAATGCATAGAGCAGTAGAGATACATGGAAAAACAAATTCTTTTGTACTGCGTGCCATTGTGTTAATACTGAGGGAACTTGAATCTGCTTTAAATGTTCAAACATCACCTAAATGTTTTAAATCATACACACACATTGTGTTTGCGTGTGTGCCTGTGTGATTAATATTCTGGTTACTATATAAGGCTCCTTATCCCTCCTTTTTTAGCACATGCTGTCAATACACATTCTTGCCAGTTTTAAGCTGTTCCACTGACCAAAAATTGTGTTTGCAAAGGTACTGCCAGGGGATAAATATGGAGCAAAAAATGTTAGTCAAAGTTAAAAACGATGTGTTTTTGCAGGAACATAATATAACCTTTGTTTGTTTACAAGAAATTTTAATCGGCACCTTTAATGCGAGTTATTACCAAAACAAAGCACAGCCTAAGTCTAAGTAATGTTTGCAGTTTCTCATCCAACAAACTTTTTTCTTTTAATGCAGCCATGTTTTACCTGCAGAGAGCTCTTGTGCTTCAGTATGTCAAAGTCATAATACACAAACACTGCAACAGTAATTCCATTAGGAGAGACAGAGTAAAATAGTGACATGAAGCATGTGGTTTTGCTGAACATTGTTATTAATTATCATTAAGATAATTGCTTGTGTTCATTTTCAGCCCAAGAACAAAAGTATGAACACTGTCATGTTTCCTGTTTGGACTTTTATGTATGCAGTGGTTTACCAGCAGTAACTCCACAATGGGGTTTGTTATTTTTACAATATCTGCATAACATCAGCTATCAATACCAGAATTAATCACATGCAGTAATAAAAATTATCCATATGTAACAGCGTTGTTAGAAAAAAACAAACAAATAGAAAGTGAAAAGGATAGTGGACTGAATTCATCAAATGAAACAATGTTACTTTCTAGCTCAAAGCCTGGTTTTGAGCTCATCAATCATCAGCCGTGTGTTCATTGTCACGTTTGTGAGTGCGTGGAGCACGGGGGAGGCGGGGCCACACAGCGGGTGCAAGTGAACGCAGCTGTGACTGCCTATGCTTAATGTGGCAATGTAGGCATTAGAAGACTGCAAGGATTGAGGCTAGAGAGGGAGGCACGAAGGCGATGACGTCTGCTAAGCAAAAATAGGAACAACTGGAAGTGAAAACAAACCACTCTGAGGAGCACAGGCGTCGGTGTGAGAAACTGACAGGACAGTCACACAGCCCCGGTGATTTACTGTGTGTGGCTGGTGCAGCTTAATTCATGAACTTCACCTTAGTAAATACAAGTGAAAAAAAGAAGAAGAAGAAGAAAACGATGAACTGATGTTAAAATACAAGGGCTGCACAATGAATCAAGCTCTGAATCAGTAAAGTCTTTCAGCAGTATCGCCCCGTAAAGGATGAGTCACGCATGAAGGAGTCGAAGGACTTTTACATCTGTTAAAATTTCAAGAAACTGATGATTTGGCTGGTAAATAGAGCACACACAGGAAATGTGAAACTTACAATGTGTCATGCTTGTTGAGGTGAAAATGTACAATCAATCACAATGAAATGTGAGAGAAACAGGCATGAGTGAGGCTGCAGCTTCACACATGTATTCAGACTCTATTTAATTAAACTAGTATCTGTTACTACCGCTCTGTCATCTAATACAGTGTTTCTTTTTCTTTATTTAATGCAGTATATTAAAGGATATAATTGCAGTCTGTGATATATTGCTTCAGACCGATGACATTTATGGCTTCTCATCTCTCTTGTCATTAGCAAATTAAGTTTAGAGGCTGAGCTGATCCAAAGAGACCTGGTAAGTATCCAGCCAGACACATTGTAGCCCTGAAAAATGACTGTCATCATCGGTGGAAATGAGCCCGTCTCACGCATCTTTTTACCTGCTCAACTCAATTTCTCAATCCTCCCTACCAGAACCTTTGTATTTAGTAAAAGATGGATGCTGAGGGTTATCGCGTCTGTTATTTCCTAGTATTACAAAAGCTAGAAACCCTCTGGGTATGTATAATTCTAAACACCTGGGTTAGTTCAACAAATTTCTCTCTTTTTTCTGGTTTGAAATAAAAAAAACATCTTATGCGAGGAAGGAAACCTTAGATCAGCACATGGTGTCTAGATATGACAGGGTGATACAGTGATCTACACTAGGCTGGCATCGCTGCCTACCCCTGTTCAATGAACATGCTGAAAGGGGAGAACAAGATAACAAAAGCTGAAAAGACCAATGTGTCATCCTTTTCTTTTCATATTTCCCAATGAAGAGCTTTCTTTTTCCCCAAAGCCTTTGCTTTTAAAAATCACACAGAAAAGCTGCCGTACATCCACTAACTGCTCAGGAGTTGAATAAGTCTGTGCTGCGATAAGTCGTTCACAAACAAACTACAATCTCCAGTGGCACTGTTTAGCTGGCAAAAGTGGAAACAAATAAATCCATGTTGAATTGCAATATTCTGCTCTTGTTTCTGCCTTTTTTATTTTTAGCTGTATTTGATAAATGTTATGAAACTGCGCTGCAGAGGCCTTAACGAACCATTTTCTGGACCATGTCGTCTTTATTCTCTCAACCCCTTCACTGTCTCGGGATTAACTTATCTCTCCTCCAGGCTGTACTTGGAAGCTAAATTCTGCATCCTTAACACTTTTTTTCTGTTTCCTCACAGGAAGAGTCCAGAAGCTAAACCCACGCCGTGATAAGTAGTGAGGTAAACTGTGTTATCCTGCATAGTGCCAAGGCGAAATTTGAAAGTGGATTCTTGAGTACATGGAGTGGAAAACTGCATGACTACAGATCTCTGTGCTGCACGATATGTATTATTCTTATAAAGAAAATATATTTTTGAACTGCAAATTGATGATATTTAAACAGACTTAACTTATCATCCTTATTATGCCACCTTTGTGTCAAATAATACCGTTTAGCTGTTGGAAGTCACAATCTACTCTCTTCTGCACTGTCTTATATTGCTAGTTGGCAGAAATATAAAACCACCATATAGCAAGTTTTTTTCTTATATAATAATACATAATTTATCTCATTTACTACAAACACATGTCTCACTTTAGAGCTGTCTCACAAACTAAAAAGCCAACATGCTGATGAGGATGTGCAGGTTGTCATTTGAAGACGGTGTGTCATCTGCGAATGACAACTGATGATCCAGATGGAAGCAGAATGTAAAGTGTCGTGTTGACCTTATACATCATTGTGTTTTCACATAATTAAATTTCCTTCTCTGTTGTGAGCTACCATCAGTTTTCTAATGAAATATACAGACATCTTAGCTGAGCAACTTTGGTGAGTCATTTTATTCATGGTTGTAGACTTAACGGCCATGTTAGAATACACTGAAATCATTGAACCCAATGGCTGTGTTGAATGTTAAAACTGTATATTTGCCAGCCATTATATCGACAACATATGTTGCAGTAGTAATAGTAGTTAAAACGTGTGGTTAAAGTGTCTGAAATATTAAAACCAATTTAATCTAGATGGCATTCAAATTAATGCCAAACATTATTCAGGGAAATCTGATTTTTATTTATTTATTTATTTATTTTTGATGAAAAAGATCTGAAACATGTTTACCCATTTATGCTTATCCAAATATCCATTCGTTAAGTCTATCTGCTTATCGTTCAAAGAGATGTGTGGGTGTGGAGACCTTGATAGCTGAAATTCATAAATTATTAATCAATGACTGTTAAATGATTGAAGTGAAGTTACCTTCCCATAAACTCCTTACCTAAAGTGTCTCCACTTTTAACAACTGATTATCTGATATTGCAAAGATGATCAATTTATTGATTTCCCCCTATTGAAAAATCGTTCATATTTAAAACAGGTTGTTTTCAACAGTTACAGTTACCAGTTGACTCTCGCTTTTTTGACATGGACTGGGTTTGTATTTTTGTGATGAACACCATCTGCCTTTGAGTTTGAACACAACCGCCTGCAAAGCTTTGTAAGCAGCAACAAAGGGAAATGATAAAGCATAACAAAAAAAGCCCTTACTGAAGTACCCACCATATACAAACAGTATGTATTCAGCACTACTGGACCCCAGATGGTTGCTGGCCTCACACCGGTATGTGCCATTGTCTGTCTTGTTTAGTGTAGTGATGGTAAGTTCCCTTCCCTCCACAATCATACGCTCAATGTCTGGCAGCTCTCCTCCATCTTTAGACCACTCCACTGGCTCAGGTCTGGGAAAGAATTTGAGAAAATGTATTTAACTGCAACTGAATAAACTGCTGCGATAAAAAAAACTATAACAAACCATAATGAATTTGATTTCACTTCAATTCATTTTCACAAGTCATCTCAAGGCACAAAACAAATTACATTTAGATGCAATTTGCACTATTTGTGCTGATATTAAATTGAAGTTGTAAATGCTTTTCAACTTACATTGGGTTGCCTATGGAAACACACTCCAGTTTGAAGTATTGGCCTTCCTGTGGGATGATGAGTGAATGTGTGATCTCCAGATGGGGAGCATCTGCAAAGAGGAGACAAAAAAAGAAACACAAAAAAGTGGTTCTAACACAAAATGCAACAGTAGTTAGATCTGTCCCTACTGAGCAGCTCTTAGCTATAGCCCATATCACTATTCTGCTTAGGCACTAATCCCTTACCTGCAAGATAATCCCATATTAATCCAGAACAAATGCAAGACTAAACCTGGACACATAACTGTAATCTCAAGCCATGTATTTCGCTAATCTAAGCAATGCTAATCTACCCAGTTTTACAGGCTATGACCCCACTCACAGTGGACCTCCAGGACCTCGGTTGTCATGTAGGGTTTGGACAAAGACACATGCTCCACACTGCAGGTGTAGGCAACGCCGTCATCCCGCTTGTCCACCTGGAACTGAAGGCTACTCCTCACTGTGAATGACTTTCCTGTAGCGTTCACCTCCTTAGTGCCTGTGGGGAATCAGAATATGAACCAGGGTGAAATGTACTTGTGAATTATTTATATTTTTTGGGGGAGCAGTTCTAGCTTTTGAGCAAGACTTTTACAGGAAAATTATTTTGGAGAAAGAAGCAGAGCAAAACAAAAACCATCTTGTAAATCTGAAAAACTGTGAAAAAAAAGAAAGAAATTTATTTCAAGATGTTGCTCTTCTGACATAGACAGCTGCAGTGTTGTTGTTGTTGTTTTTCTCTGCATCTCCTTTGAGGGAAAGAATCCTTAGCCTTTGAAAGTCAAGTCAAAGTAGAGTGAATAGTGAAGGGAGAGCAATATGAGAGTTGACTCGGTTGGTTGGGTGTGTTTGCTCCTCTAGGACCATCTCTCAGACATCCCAGCCAACACAAACAGGCATGCTCCCCCCTTCAGTAGTATGTGATAGATTTCCATAGTTTTAGTGACACTTCTTCTTTCTTCCTTTCTTTTTTGTCTTTTGTCATACCAAAACATTCGCCTTCAACTTATCTCAATTTGTTTTCATTTTTTCCCCTGCCCTGTGATGTTGTCCTCATTAAGCTATGCCTTTTAACTTGTAATTGAAAGCCTTTCATTGCCGTTTGCTGCTACTCTCTTGTCAGCACTTAGTGTGGCACCTAGAATCTGCTGTACAAGGCTATTGGATCTAAACAAGACATTAGTTGACAATGGCCTCAGAAGGACTTTTCTTTGGAGATGCTACCCCTCTCACCCCTCCCTCCTTGCATCCTCCTCACATTACATACTTCCAACCATCTCCCCCTGGACTGCCTGCCATCCACTGCAAACCAGAGTCAATCAATACATATGTGTGTGCTCACTCAGCTCCTTCAGAAACACACACCTACACACTGATATTGGTCTATTAAACACTAAAAGCTCCTTTCAGTGAAACCCAGATTACCCGTAGCATCATCATTTTGGGTTAATCTATTCTGTTTGTGCCACACTACTCCATTTTTCATGAAATGGTCTGACAAAATCCTAATGTACTGCAGAGTAGCCTACAAATGTTAAAAAGTCAAACTTCAAAACTGAAATTAATAACGCTAAGAATGAGAATGCAAAGCACAGAGCAACAGAGTGCATCATAAATGTCAAGATTTTGAAAAAAAAAAATCCAAGCATCACATAGGATTTGAGCAAAGTCGAGGAAAGTCGGAGGCCTTATATTTGAGAGTCAGATGCCTTGGATTTTGCCCTGGAGTACAGGAGGGGAAAGGGAAGTGCCTCTGTGGCATTAAACACAAATCTCTCCAGCTTTTTCTCTCATTCGTCAAGTCGCCTACAGCATCAGGGTTGCAACAGAGGAACTGTCAGTCTCTTTTAAGGCGGCTGCTAGCATTGCCAGAGAACACGCTAAGGTAGCTTTCGTAAGAATGGGAATGTGCCCAATTGTGCTTGCTTTGAACAAGTACCCCAAGAGGCCAGTAAAGCTGTATTCAGGCAACTGGAGGCACTCCTGTAAGCACCACCTCAGTGTCTGTTTTAACAAGAAAGTGTGTCGGTGACAGGATTCTGGTGTTTTTTTCTATGACCTTAACTGATTTGCTGAGGTATATCTTGGAAAATTAAAGGCAGATGAACCTTGAACTTGGACTGATTTTGTGTTTTACTCTGTGACTACTTTTCTCTATTTAATTGCTAATGAAGTAATTTATAGTACTAACTCAAATTCAGCTTTTTGGGGGGCTTTTGGAGTCATCATTTTATTTTGGTGTTTTCCTTTCTTCATTCTCATTAATTCTCCAAAATACTTCTTTCACTTCAGGGTCACAGCTGTAATAGAGGCCTGAGATGACCAGGTATTCTTGTCTCTCCAGCAACTCCCTCCAGTTCCTTCGGAGGGAGCTAGTGAGTCTCAGGCTAGCTGGGAGTTATAATCCCTCCTGCACGTCTCACATTGTCCCTGGGGCCTCCACCCAAGTGGCTATTCCCGATCCAAGTACTTTCTTGGATCCGAGCCTTGTTGTAGCAGAAAGGCTTGTGTGGTCTAGTGATCCTCAGTGGTGGGTTGTTGGGAAATGTTCTTGGTGGTGTCTCCCATGACACACAGGCCTGGGGCCAATATATAGACTTAGACAAACTTTAGCAAACCTTTAAATAAAGGAAGAATTTAAACTTTGACCCAGCCTGGAACAGATAAACTGTGACATTCCTCCAGAGCCAAATGCTTGCTACCTGAGTTACCCATTTTGCTCAAGCTTAGGATAGCAGTAAATAAGCCCCAACAATGGAAATGTAGAGAAGCCATGTGTGCCCACCAACCAGAAGTAACATGTCCTTTTATTCGTATACATTATATTCATTGACACTACACAGTTTAATATCCACTGATTGATTACGTGTTTGTAATGTAATTTCATTTTACAAACTCTGTGTGGAGTTTGGATGTTCTCCCTGTGCCTGTGTTGATTCCGTTATCATGCTCTGGCTTCCTCTCGCAGTCCAAAGACAAGCATATTAGGTCAACTGGTGATCCTAAATTGGAGTAGGTATGCATTGGTGTCACTGAACTTCCTGTCTTAGGTGTAGTCTACACAAGTAGTGCTTCATGACAGCTGAGTCTGTTCTGTACTGGATTATCTTGGTGTAAATAAGTGTATAATTTGGCTGCACTACTGGATCAATGATCAATCAATAATTGGCCAAACATGAGCATTCGTCCATCCATCCGTACATCTAACCAAACAGTTAGGGTGAAATTAATATAAAAGTTATGAAATTTATAGCTAAAATGCAATAATAACAAATACTGGCCACAAATCAGTCTGTAGTGATTGTTGGTTTTACTTTTAATACTTTTACTAATTACATTCCTTTTACAGATTATTTTGTCACACTGTGTGCAAAACATGCACTAAAAATATTATTAGGTAGTTTATATGTTGATGCATTCAGCTATTTAGTGAATAGCACAGAACATATAGACAGAATATAGGTAGTCTTACAAGAGGAGGAGTGAGACAGTAGCTGGAAATTGGCTGGGAAGTGCACTGCAGCCGGCTGACAGCCAGTGATCCTCTAGCTCAGAGTGTAAATTCTGAGTGACTGGGAATGTGAGGGTGCTATGCTGTATTTTGGTTCCACCACACAACTGGGCTAATTAGCTAAGGAGCTCTGTTTTTAAATGAGATTTTAATCTAATCTAATATCATAAGTGATTAAAAATGTAAAAACACCAATTAATATTAAAATTGGGGCAAAAAAAATGTAGCCTGTTCTCAAGTCATCTCTCTTTAGATGGGTAGGTATACGTACTATATCCTTTTACATTCTGATGAGCAGAGATGGGCAGCAACACATTACAAGTAATCTGATTACTTTTTCGAGTAATGAGTAATGTAAGGGATTACTATTTCAAAAAGTAATTAGATTACTGTTACTTTCCCGTAAGCACACTGCATTATTGCGTTACTAAACCGTTGTGATTTTGTTTGTGAGAGAGTCTCATGACAATGACGTAAGCACATGTGACGTTAAAAAGTAAACTTCAAATCTGAGCAAGCACCTAGCAAGCCGCCACGGGAATGTGAAATTCACAGAGAAACCCCCGGAATTATCCACTGACATGACCACTGCAAACCTCCATCGGCCCCACTCCTGCTAAACAGGTGAAAATAGCTTTAAGAGCAACAAGATTTTATTTATTTTTTGCTGTGTTTTACTTGGGTCTATTTGAAAGAGTGAGTGTAAACACAAAACATTATTTTATTTTATATGCTGGAATATGCAGAAAATAGGTTTAAATGTTAAAGAATTTCTTCAAGTCAAAGACTGTTGCATATAATTATATTTTTGCTTAATGCAATGTGCATCAAATTAAAAGAGGCTTTTCATTTGATTCAATTTTATATGATGGATTATCCATAAAAAATAGAATTGGGCTGAAAGGTCTATTGCTTTATTACGTATTCAGGCTGTATATCATGTTTTTGAAAAGTAACTAAGTAACTAATTACTTTTGAAAATAAGTAATCAGTAAAGTAACAGGACTACTTTTTTGGAGAAGCAATCAGTAATTAGTAATTAACTTGACCAACACTTGTAATGAGTAAAAAAGCAGTCAGGTCTAATGTTGGACTTAAGGAAAAGCACTGAAAATAACTCTAAACACTTATCTCCCAGCTTTTCTTAAAACGTATCTTACTTTAGGCAGTGAGACACTGGCTATATAGGAAGCATATTTCAGTATATGAAGCGACACACAGCCTTGATGGCCACAGGTATTAAAAAAATCGTAACTGCTTCCTTGTCAGAGCTCTTGTGAGATAATTGTGAGAGGAATGGGGAAAGTAGAGGAAAGGGGACAAAATGAATAAATAAATGACTAAAGATGAAACTGATATGATAGATATACATTTCACTGTGTACTACTGGGCTGTCAGTTTTTGTCAGTAAGACAATAGCACAATTATACAAATATATCCCTGATACCACAAGAAGGCTAGAAATTGCAATCCCTGCTCTTTTCTACAGTAACCGCTGCTGCAGACACTGTTTATATACTAAGAAAGGTATATGGATAAGAAATGAGTAAAACTTGCTCAACAAGAAGCGAGCACTAATTTAAAATAGAGGACAGAAATGTATTGTCGAAGTGTACTGTAGGATAACTGGACAATTTAAGTGTCTAATATGCCAAATAGAAAATTTCAATTCATCTCAAACCACTGTGGAAAAAGGATAACTTTATGTATGCAAAGAGAGTAACAGTGGGTGGGTTTTTTTCTCAATAGATTACAATTTGAAGTCTAGCTGTCATTCAGCGACACAAGTAACTTGTATGACTCTATACTCTGTAAACAAATTATTTGACACTAGATGACAGTTGCATTTTGAGGTTTGTAATGCTGTGTGCCTCTAATATAAATTGTCGAAAAACAAATCATCAGAGCATGAAATAAATATGACATGTTTTTGCTATTACACCTTCTGTCGTCTTAGAGCTTTGTAGACTGGTCCCCCAGTGGGGATAGATTTGACTGACAGCAGACACTGGCGGCAATGATCTTCCACAGAAGAACCAATGGCAAAACATGCTGCTCCCACAACATACTCGCTAAAGAAAGCTTTAAAGCCACACCTACAAAAGACTTGGATCCAGCGCACTGATTGACATTCCCTGTCTTTGACACTTTGACATGGAAATGAAGTTTTTAAGTCAAGCCCTCCAGTCTCTGCTATGTTCTTTTTTTTTCTTTGACTTGGAGATGCAACGCTCCTGATGTGTTTGCCCAAGCGACTTAATAAAATCCACTATATGCCAGTAAAACTAATAAAAGCACATTTGTATACAACATACCAGTTTGGGGCAGACTGGGGGCACAGGATCTTTTTTAGAGACGCACAATTTCTACATATTTAAATGCCATTTTCTATATCACATATAAATAATGGGATTTTTTTCATTTTATCTTCACTTTATGCTTGCTTGTGAAACCCCGCTGAACAATAAGGTATTAAATTTGTATATCACAGCAAAAGGTATTATCCTGATATTTGCATGCATCACTCTTTGAACTCTGCTCGATTGCATTTTTATACTCGGCTTATGTGCACATGTCCATATATCCTAAGATTATATGCTTTTAGGCTTTAAGGATTTAAGTGCATTCTAAAACATAAAGCACAAAAATATCATCTCATCTCTCACTGCATCTTGAGACGGACAGCAAGTCTGGTTGTGATGCTTTGTGCCAGCTCTCCACTAGCCTTTCAGGAATCTACGTGCATGTCATTTCAACAAGAAAACTTCATATCCCAGCCCCTCTCCCATCAATCATCATGCCATGTTGGCCAGACACAGACAGAACCACCAAGAAAAAGCTCTCTGGTGCAAATCTTCAATAAAGAGCAACTGTCACACTGAGCCTCCACAGCAGGCTCCATTACATTAAAGAGCTCCAAACAGCATATCTCAGCCATCAAATTGAGGAAAAACATTCCACTCCTATTTCTTAATGTTTTTGTCTTCCCTGTGCTTCTTAAAATCAGAAATAAGAAGGTGATAAAAGCTATACAACATAAAGTGCAGAGTTTCAAAGAGTTTGGAAAGCAGTGTACAAGAAAGTGAAAGCTTGTATGATTCTGTGGAACCACTGAAAACTTCTGCTGGTTTATTGTAATCACTGCACATCATGGTTTACCATCTGATATTGCACTGTTTCAGTGGGGTAGTTGGATTAAATTAGGTATCTGCTCTTTCCAGGTTTGTATTGTTACACATTCTTGTGCCCTTCTCAACTGGTTTTCCTTGCCAATCAATTAGCAAAAGACAGCTGAAATGCAATAGATCGATTCAGTCAATTATAACTTCTTTGTCTTAAAATCAAAATATACAGTAATTGTACAGTTTATGGAGGAGTCACTCAATCAAAAGAAGAAATTTAAAAGCTTGTGAAAATATGTTAGATATACTGTATAAAATATGCAGCAAAACACAAACATATGGGTTTCTAAAATTTTCTTTTTCTGTTTTATTTCAAAGGAAACTGCATTTTTGGGAATTTTGTTTACTGAAGCCCAAGAAGAAACGTTAGATTTGACATTTTTATATTTTTTAAGAACTGTTGTATTGGATGCTGTTGCGACTGACTGAATGCATCTTTAATTTCATTTCTATGACAATGAACACTGAATGCAGAGATTTTTTTTATTTACAGTTAACTTTTAATTAGAATCAATAAAAGTTAGCTAGTGAACAGCTTCCAAGTACCAATAGCATTGCTGATAATGCACCATGCAACTCACAGAACTATTGAAATACAGCCACAGGAAAAATGCATGAATATTTTAGCATAAAGAAATATAACACCGGAGTGAGCTGATGGTAAGGACACCTACTAACAGATAGAAATGGACAGAGAGTACAATGAGAATACAATGGCTTCTTAAATCCACTCCACACACTTACCTTGGACCTCCTTGTCATTTCGGAACCATCGGATGGTAGCAGCTGGTTTGCTGCCTGATGTGGTGCACGTGAGAGTGACTAGGTCCCCCTCCATTGCTGGCTTGGTAAAGCCTGTGATCTCTGGTCGTCCTGGCACTCCTGCAGTGCACAGAAATGTAAATCTACAATCTAACAACTAAAAAAATACTGTATGCACATTGAGTAATATCTCAGTGGGAATTCTAGGTGGATTTCTTCTAACAGCAACAAAAATAATTTATTTCAGATATCAATCTTTCTTTACAAGATAGTTTAATTTTATTATTACTATTTTTCATCTAGCAGACAATGTTACAGTCATGCAGTTTGTTAATGTCAGAAACTAAAAGCATGTGCAGGTGTTTATTTTCTGAGAAGTAATTCACCTATGGAGACTTCACCAAAATGCACATGCTCACCCAGAACAGTGAGAAAGGCCTTGGTGGTCCTGACAGGCATCGTGAAGAGCGAGCAAGTGTACAGTCCCTCGTCTGACAGGCTGACGTCATTGATTCGGATGGTGAGCTCCTGCGATGAGGCTCGAACTAGTTCAATTCTGTGATCCCTCAGAGCTATGCAAGAAAGGAGGACACAAAGAGTCATAGAGGGCAGAGGAAAGAAGACGTACAGTTAACTAATGAGCAAATGCACACTGAATTTCAGTGAGGGCAGCAAACATGTAGAGGTACTATGAAATTCAGATGACCTTTACCAAAACAAGGCAGAATACACTGTGCTTTCAGTTATTTCTAATAGTTGTCAAATGCTGCAAACACATACTGTGGCCAGTGGTTTGAAACATTTTCTTTTGATTTCCATTCTAGGCTGACAGGCTTATTCACATTCAACGAGAATACAGTAGGCATCCATGGGACACACTGAAGCATAGCGATAGAAAAAAATACAGTCTGAGATTAAAATATTTTGGAGGGTAATCATTTACACTTTTAGCAGCTGCCTCTGTTTGTGCTCAGAGATGTGCAACAGTTACAGTGCAAAAGGCAAAATTTTAATACTGACATGGACATGTTTTCAGATCTTTGTACTGATAGGACTGTGTTGTACACATGAGCAGTGACAAAAGCAATGGGTAGATCGCACCCTGACCAACCCATAGAAACATATCTATGGTTAAAAAGGTGATCTTGTTCATGTCATCTTCTATACAATTTCAAATTCAAAATCACCTGCTCCGACAAGCGACCAACCACAGAGGGCAGGAAGGAAAGTGCCCTTCATTGAATAAATTGCACATTCTTAATCCTCAGTCCCCCGAGGCTTGGCCAGCGCTTTCCCTGCACCCTTTTTCATTTGAAGCAATTTGAACTCTATTGAATTGTACTACACAGGCAAAACCTGGCAAAATGCAGCAGGAATAGGTGCTGATTAGGATTTAATCATTGTGACCAATGTAATGTGCTGCCCTATCAGATAAACAGCAAATCTATATAAAAATCATTAATCACCAGTGTTATTTCCATTTGATTTTAGTGATAAACATACACAGCATACATGTGATACACAATTAAATTAGATTGGGTGAAGTGGTTATTAGGTTTACACAGGCATAGTTCATTATCAACAATGCTGTTCTTCAGCTTCAATTACACCATATAATTTGATGATCATTATCGTGTAATCACACAAGCTAAAAAAAATGAAAGAGGGAAAAAAAAGACATTGATGCCCCTAAGAAGTTTCTTACTAGAGACTTTTTGTAATCCAAGAAAAAGGACTTGTGTAAATAAAAACAATCTTCAAGCAAGAATTAAAATTTAATAGCTTGCTGTCTGTGCCATCAGACAGCAAGCTTATTATGTGCTACAGGGCTTAATACAAACATTTGATAGTCTTACTGTAGCAAACAGCATCCTGAAACAAAGCTGCCTGATGTTCTTTGTAGTTAAGCATCCTCACTACAGAGCCTGAAAATGCCCAGAGGCTCTGGCAGAAAACAGCAAACCCTTTGGTGGATGGATACATTGGAGAGGTTATGGGGTCTAAGCAAACACTGTACAGGAACTTGAAAGATATGGCAGTACGGGCTGGGAGGATCAAAGCTTTCAACAAGATGACATACAGTACTAGGCTTCCCCTGGCCCACATCCCTCTATCTCTGCAACGCACTGAAGAAAGTCAGGAGAAACAGGCCAACTTTTCTTCTTAACCCCCACGCTCCTTAAAGAATCTCTGAGATGACGATAAATGGTCTGCTGTTGTTATGTAAAAGGGAACTGGTCAGAGAAAGCTGGTGTTTTTTGGTTAAAATTACATCTAGCACACAATCTGGGTGTTTAAATACAGAATAATGCGTGGTTTACCACAGCAGCTACGATCAGTTTGAAATTATGTTTCTTCACGGGCGACAAGAATAATTAAAAATGCTGATTCTCCATGGTGATTAGTTAGCCTCCTTCCAATCTGCACCATTAGCACCCTTAGAACTCCACAGTGGCTTATTTACACATATTTTCAACAAATGCAGTAACAATCATTTCTATTATACTCCAAGGGGGACTTTCTTTATATTTCTTTGGTAAACCACAATTTTGTTGGATTCTGACAATTAAATTTAAAACCAACCTCTTAACAAAGTCTGCTACTCAATAGATGTAGGCTATCAGTTTAAATACCAAACAGTGACCGAAGTACAGTACAGACCAGTGATAATTTCAAATGACATTTAAAGGACCAAGTTGGATACAGCTCATTTTCTGTATCTTCTGCACAACACCATATTACTATTCGGAATTGAAATATATCTAAATGTCAGTAGCCGAAATACTTGTTCTGATAGGCTGAACCCACGCAAAAGCTGGCAAACAACTTATAGTTGAATAAAAGATGGCCATGACTGATGCATTTTTGTTAGACATTCACTGGTACTACACAACACATGGGTCAATGACATATTGATAGAATGAGATGTACAAAGGTTTGAATAACCCAAAGACAGGGGTTATCTATTACTCAAACGGCATATGGCCAGGAAACCATACTACCAGAATCCAATCCAGGCTGGAGGCCTAGAATGTGGCCAGATCTGTCACAATCAGACCCAAATGCCAACGGCTGACAAAGCTTTTTTCCAGGTGCTTTAGGAAATCAATGTGATGAAAAGGTTCATTTCCCCCAAACCCTAGATAGCTCTTGCGCTGTTCATTCTGCTAAGGCACAAACATAAATCTGCACCCTGACCTTGTGTATGCTCCAGCCTTGCAGGATGGCAGCTTAATAGCATGGCAGCAGTATGTCTTCTGCGATGGAGGCCTTACCAAGGCTGTCTCAAATCAGTAAAATTGACACCCAAGTTCTCCCTCAGGGCAGGGAATGCTGTTGCTTTGCCCTTTTGATGCAAAGTAATATTTGGCTCATTTCCCTGACAGTCCTTCGCACTACCAACCATACCAGTGGAAGACCAAAGTGAGGTCAATGGGCATAACCAAAGTTTTTGATATCTACTTTTAACAATCTAGGCATACTTTACTGAATATCACCTGCAGGTAATATGTTCCAAAAATGGTTTTAACACGTGAAACTGTAACTTGATGCCCAGTTTTGACACACATAAGAAGAACAGACGGTCTGGTTAGAATAGCAATGACCTTAAAATTAAAAGTGCCTCGAAGAGCAATCATCACATGGCGTTCACGTTTCCACAACACTGAGGGGTGTTAAAATGTTTTTAATTCAAAACAATTAAGTATCCACCGACAGTTCTGATATTAAATGAGATTCCACATCTACTCATTAGTCTTGGAAGCTGATGGCTCTTGGGTTCAGCCAAAATATGTTACATGTGTACTGTTTCCCCATTTGGCCTTTTTTGAATGGCCTGTAACCACTTTGAGCTATTGCTGAAATGTGAAAGCACTAGCTCTCCTTAAGCGAGAACACAGGATCCTGGCAACTAACCCCTACCTATTCTCCAGCCAGGGGCTCCACTCTTTGCAATTAGAGTGTGTTTGCTGCTAGCTGTGCACGCTCGGTGACTGTGTGGGCGAATCTGGATGTCTTCCAGGTCTATAGTGGTGCAGGCAGGGGGCTCTTTCCCACAACACATGTGGCTGCAATTAAGAAAAGGAAAGAGCCTTGTTCCAAAGGGCCATTGTCATTGCCCGTGCTTTCAAAGATCCCACAGAGCAGATGCTGCTCAAATTGGACTAATTTCCGGCACTTGAGGGAGCTAAGCAAAGAGGGAGGAATTTTTCCAGCAGCTATGTTGCGTACCTTTTTCATGCAGTGAATAATGAGATTTAATATATTTTTGTCCATTTCTCAACTAACTAGCTTTAACTTGATCGTACACTGTGGAATTTCCTCCATCTATGCTGTCAGTTTCTCCAGATTAAATCCTGACCAAAACAAGTACCAAGCAGGATTATATAATTGTAATAGTTTACAATGTAGTCTTTTCACTTCTTTCAGTTGGGCCTTAAACTTCTAAGGGCCTTTAAATACAACAGATAATTACACTAAATACTTATAATATAAGTTACACATGAGAGGTTTCATAGTACAGTGGTTTACATATTTAGCTAACAAATGAAAGTTCACTGGACTGAGACCAGGAGGAGGCTCAAATCCCTTTGAGGTTGCATCAGGTGTACCAAATCAAACATGTGGCACCATCTGCTGTGGTGACCCCTTGTGAATAAGGGAGCACCTGAAAGTAGCTTTTATACATTAGAGTGCAGTGTGGCACAGATCATCATTTAGTGCATAGAAGAGTAGCTGTGCACAGAAGTGATCCTAGCTGAGTGTAGAGTGCCCTAATGGTAGATTCACATTTCAGTGAAGCTAGAGGTAAAGGAGTACACTTAAAAGCCCATTAGTCCCCAAAGAAATACATTAGTTGTGGCCATGAGGCACTTTTTAAATGTTTGCTGCCAGTTACACTGGTAACAGCAAATCTACGTCTCGTCACCTGTAAAAATTAGTTCCCCAAGAAAATTAGGAAAAATATTATGTGACATTTACATTTATGAAGTTAACATCGTGCTATGTTTTAATCTTTTACATCTTACTTAAATGTTTTTTGTTTGTTTGTTTATGTCCTTTATTTTATCTTATAATTTAAGTCTATGAATGAACTATACAGAACTACAGTCATAATAATTGTAATAGCAATAATGAGACTAATAATAATATGTAGTTCAACTGGAATTTTAAAGATAAGTGTCACTCAGTTGCTGATAACAGACACACCATCACATATGTGTTTTCTAGAATGGAGGCTTAAATGGGCTTTCATTGGTGCTCACTCCAGTAATTGCATCCTTGGTAATTATCCTTCATTCTCTCAAGCTAATGAATGTTTTAATGCTCACATTAGAGCATTCATTTAGCACATAACAGCATTTTGATTACTATAAGCCAATTAAGATCAATTTTGCTTTGTGACCTTTATGATCCAGACTGAATGCCCCAATTAAATGTCATGAATGAAGAACCATGAACTTCTGAGAGATGGAACTGAAATGGGGAGAAGTCTTTAACAATCTGCTATGGCATGTATATGCCGTATATTGCTCTACATTGCTCCACGCGCTGTAGATCAAATTAGCAATTTGCTATCTGCCTTTGACATGCAACCTGCAGTAGCTTTCCACTAATTGCATTATTCATATTTCCCATATCTGACAAAATATTCTGTTTCCATTCTGCATGCCTCACAGATGTCATTACCATTCTTTACAACCCTGCTGCTTACATTTATCCTTTTCTCACAGAAGCCAAAAGTGAAGTTAATCATAATGAAGACAGTAAAAGACAGCTCTGTTCTCATTTGCCCTGCTCTGGAATAGTAATTTTAAACTCCAGCAGCATATGAAAGGGATAATTCTACAAAAGACATATGGTCTAAATCAATTTTTTTCATTGTGGCAACTCACCACAGAGCTGCTCGCTTTCAGTAACCACTAATCAGCCTAATAAATGAAGGATGCATTGGCCTAGCTATTAAGCCTATCTGTCTCCCTTGTCTCAGGTCTGTGGTTTGTCTGAATGCTGGTCTTTGCCTTAGTGTTGTCTGAAGCCTGTAAGGTGGCAACAATCAACCAAGACTCAGATGCTCATAATGGATGAGGAGGCGCATGCCAAAGAGCCAGCTGGCATGAAATAAGAAGAGGGCTGTGTTCAGCTTTAGACAAATATGCAGAGACAATCCAACACATATGGATCGGATGTGGAAATCTAGCAAGGTTAACAATCTCAAGGTTTAACTGAGCCTGTTATGGGACAGGATGAGATATCATTGGCTCTCTCGCCCATAATACATATCGCTTTAGTTGTGACCAATTGCACTGTCTCGTTCCTACCTGCAACCTAGGCCTTGTTTAATCTTTCATCCTTTTTGCAGGTTTGTCACACCATCGCTGTGTAGAGAAGTTTTAGTTTTTGCATGATGCACTGCTGGAATTGTGTTTCATTTAAGGAATCCCAGTAGGTTTATAATCTAATTATGCACTGTTGTGATCCTTCCTTTGCTGCATGTTGTTATTAAATCAGCCAAAGGTCAATTGGAGTATTCTTGGGATTAAGTACAATACTCACCATGAAATAATTAACAATAGTTGATTATTAAAATGCTTTTTGTGACTGACATTTTTGTAATCATGCAAATCAAAATGTGAAAGTTGTGTGAGATGTTACAACAAAGAAAAATTATACAAAGTGCAACCACAATTCCAGAGATCAAAGTTGTGGTTGCACTTTGTCTGATGGTCTCCTATACCAACAGCCCCTGATGGTTTCTTTCAAACCCCTTGTAAAACTGCCAGGCCTCTATGAGTTACATACACTCTGGGGAAAAACTGTGCATAATTAGTGCCATCATTAAAACAGTTATTATTTTTTCCCACTGTTAGGGTAGCGGCTAGTGGCCATAGCTAATAATAAAATGATAATGTTAATGTTGGCGTTAGGGTTATGAGTACTGCCGATCTGTAATGTCAAAAGACTATGTTCATTTAATTGGATAAGAAAAACTATTTTTTTGTGTAAAAAGTGGAAGGTTTCTCTTAAAATCCCAGATTAAAGCATTAACTAGCAACTAGACAGAGTTTAATACAGTACACTAGTGATCATAGGTGTTTATTGTTCCAAATCTTTGCTATTTTTTTGGCATGCTATCAAGTTTTTCATTCTAGTAACATAAAACCCAATTATCAGCCAAAAGATCTAAAAATGATGCACAAAAATGAAGCACAAGAGTGCATCCTTTAATGTGATCCCTTGTATTTTAACACCAAATACAGCTTGGTCACGTCTGCTTGTCGTCTAATAGCAGTAAACCATGTTGGCAAGGGTGAACAATTTCAAATGACTTACCTTTACCATAAGAGTGGCTAATCAGAAAGCTGTGCCTTGGAAGATGTGTTTTTTTTTAAGTGAAGCATTTTTCCTGGCCGTAACTGATGTAACTGAAACAAACAGTGTCAATAATAATGCCAAAGACGTTGCACACACTACATATAGTTCTGTTAAACTGGAGTAGATTTATGATATTCAGTGTTTTTGAAAGACACAGAGATCCCTTTGTCCTTGGCTGTAATGCAGTTTTAAAAAAATCTAATTTGTCAGACCTGAATTAAAATGGAACAAATTATAGCTCGGGCAAAGATCAGATTTTGTCTTACTTTACCCAGAAGGTGTAAAACTCAATTGAATATGGAATGTCAGTTTTTTTTTAGTTGTTTCACTTTACTCTGCTATAACTTCTCAAAGGAATTTAAAAGGTCATTTTAATACTCCTTTTCCTCTCGCACAATTTTAGATCAAACTCCAAACACATCCAGACACATGCCCTTATCTTTAATACCAAGCTTGAGGGAATGACCAAGAGTAGATTTCAAAAAAAATCCCTCATAGCATCATTACTTCTATGTGTTATGCATCCAGAATCACACATAAAAGCGGTGAAAGCTGAATCGCCTTTGGATTACACATGCACAATGACAAACTCCCCCCATCCTCTCTGTGAAGAGAGAATAAAGGGAACTTGCATGAGCTTCAAATGGTTACATATGGCCATGTTGTCATGGATTCCCAAGAGGATTATAGTATGCAGAGGTGGACAGCACACAGAGACAACAAGCACAAAGGAAAGGAGATATCTATCAGAACATCAGGTAAAAAAAGAAAGCCATAAATCTAAACACTAGAAACAAGAAGGGCTACAAAAATCTAAATTACTCCGTGACAGCAGTCCACAAGCAGCTGTTCATGAGAGGGAGAGAACAGCTTGCCTCAAGCTCAACCTGTCTGCAGCTAGTTGTTGGACTGAAAGGTAGCATAAGGTTGAATTTAACATTTTTCATTGGCTCTACAACAAGGCACAACAAACGGCAGAAGAAGGACAGTTGCAGCCCTCTGCCAAGCAATTAACTGGTGATTTGGCACAGCAGAGATTTCTTCCCAGGTGTCCCACCCTGTTCGTCATATGAAGCCTGTGTCATTCCACGCCTCCAGTTTGTCCTGATAGCCTCACAGGCATCGTATTTGTTGTGCCAATAAGGCTTTTCATTTGGCTGTAGGAGATGAAGAGGAAGTGTTCCCACACTTAGCCCTGGCAACCTCTGCTGAATGGACTATATTCATTTTGTCATCCTTATTGCTCAGGAAAAGGATTCTGTCATCCAATATAAATGGTTACCCAAGAAGGGCAAAATGGCTCACACGTATTGTGCTCCCCAAGCTCTCCTTACATGCTTAAAGCAACAGCATTGCAGATTTACAAGTAGATGCAGCTCTGCACTCACAGGAGATAGGAACATACTATAGTTTCATTTATGTTAAATTAAAAAAAGAAGTTGATTCATCATGTCACATCTCTTGATAATGAAGAAGAGTTGAGTCTTTTTCAGGTATGATCTGGTTCATTTGAAACTATAGGTGTCTAACAAGTCTAATAAAAGTCAAGTTGCAATGGAAATACAAGTCAAACGTGAAAATATAATTTTATTATAGCACCAAAAGACAACAACAGTTGCCTCAAGGTAAGAAAACAAAAATATCATTGTTGTCGTGTCACTATGCCATTGTGTTTAAAATGTTTTTATCAGAAATTGCAGTTTCCCATTTCCACAGGCTTAATAGCCGACTGGCATGCATGACCACTGGGCCTAAACTAACGCCCCATCAAATATTATGAATTTCTACATCGTAAGATGTTTTATAAGCATGAGCTACAGCACTAGCTAATGTATATTATCAGCCAGCTGTTGCCCTTAACTGTTAATGATGCAGCCAGTCACACTGTGTAATCTAGGGAGGGAAAAAAAAATTGCATTATGTGATGGAAAATATCAAAGTGATGTAATCAGAAACATTTAAAATCCATTCCAAATGATTTTTAAAGGCTTTTACATTTGACTTGTTAAAATACCACAACTATTATTCTCTCCAAAACTACGGTTTGGCTCAAAGACCGGATCCTTTGGTCACATTTACACCATTCACATAAGAGTATCTGTTTAAGATTCAGTTAACTTTCATTTAATTGTATTTGGAAGTAATTTCATCTAATAAAACACCTTAGACCTCATTACCAAATCCAATCACTTGTGAGGGAGAAAGTATTTCTTCAATCCAGACTGTGACTCTCATTCTGCTGGTTCACTCTGGCATCTCTCCCTCTTATCAATTGTTATTCAAAGGGAAAGTTCATCTTCAATCACTGAACCAATGATATTGTATTAGCAGCTACACCATAAATGAAATGGGTAATATGCTGTGAGAAACACTGAAAGATGAACACCCCAGCCCTTCCATACCAGTCCAATGTTATACTCCCGTTCACCCCAATTCCAATTTATCAACTCTAGACTTTTTGTCACCTTTAAATTGGATTTGGCTGGTGAGAGCACATTATAATTCATTCTGGCTGAGGCCGTGTTTCACAAGGTTGCAACACTGTACTTCCTTTCCAGAGTGACATACAAACAGCTCTACAAATGTAGGGCAACTAAAATACTAATTAAGCCCAATCATCTTACAATCCACAGGCATTACTGTGCTGTAAACAACACTGTCAGTGTTTCATGATTACAAAAGTGCAATTCAAAAGCAGTCTATTTCTGCTTAGTTTGTGCCCTGGGACATCAATGGAGATACACATTCATTAATAGTCTCCTTCAACATTACGAGTAATACATTTATTTCTCTCATATCATTTTTTCCCCGTGTTCAATCAAACAGCGTGCTTGCAGGCAGGGGCAATTTTGAATGCTCCAAATTTAAAAAATTAATGAATAAGACTCTTGTAATATAATCTGCCTGAGACATCTTTATCTCATAATCTAATCATCACAAGCATTTTCCCTGTGAGTATTACTTACCTTTTTTGTCCCCAAAGAAAAGAGTTTGTTGTGCAGGGTTTGACCACTGGAGGGAAGTGTTATCATTGTAATCCACACGACAGGTCATGTTGGCTGTGGCCCCCTCCACCACCGTCACATTCTGAGTTATGGGGATCTGACCCAGGATACCTGTAGGATTATAAAACACAGTTTGAGGTCATGGTTGTGACATGAATAGATTGCTGTATTGGGCTAGTTTTTACTGTCCTTTCACAGAATCACATTAATGTACCATTTCAGGCTTGACACCTTGCAAACTTAATGTTCTGTCATATTGCCCAGTTCCATTAACGTCTTCATTACATCACAGTAAACCAAAGATAGCTTAATGGGAGCCTGGTTGTCATGGTCCCCAGCCTTTGACAGCTGTAGAAGACAGTGATTTTTTTTATCGTGGAAACAATGGTAGGTTTTAATCTCCCAAAGTGCTTTCCTTGCTTCCTTATTGCTGGGCTCTAATTGGTAGCATGGCCTAATTAGAGGTAGTCATGTTCTGCTGTAGAGTGTATAGCTGCAGCTGGGTGGTAAATTGACACATAATCCTAGACACCGTGGGCCTTCGATCCGAGTGACTGCCGTGCCCTGAAACAGCCGCTCGTCACAGTGTGTAGAAGACATCCAAATGAGGCCTAATCACTCAGCCTTGCTGGATTTTACCTTCTTATTCCACATTTGTACTTGTCGTCTCAGCATAGTCCCCTAATTACATTGCAGACGCATTTCTATCCCGCCTGTGTTTTATTGAACTCTGCCAAGCTTCAGAAACAGATGTCTAAAACAATACTCCTTCGTAGGGAATTGTGATAAGACAAAGTGTAGGCTAATATGAGCCTGAGCAGGCTAGACCCTTAAAGGATAAATTGTGTTAAAGCAATAAAGCTTTCGAGTTCATGCTTGAAACTAATGTACCACCTTTACCTGGATACATTTCACTGTCTAAAAGCTAATCTTTGCACATTTTTTTCTCTTGATTTTACACGTCTGCTTTGGTTTCCATTAGTACAGTAATATGCCTGAATTTGAAGGTGACATTGTCTCTCCCAGGTACAGTTCACCACAGGGACATTTCAACTACGGGAGCAGCTGTCTGCCTCATTAGTCCAGCTCACACATGGGAGCAGAAGAGGCTGGGACAGCCATAGGTCTGTGGACCTTCCTTGACCTCGATTGTCCTGATGGAGACCATTGTCAGAAAGAGGTGAAGGTGAGGCTGACTATAAATAGTAATAGGAAAATATTCCAAATTACACACATTACATATACACCATATACATCAGCCACGGCAGTAAAATCACTGACAGGTGAGGTGAATAACACTGATAATGCTGTTGCAATGCAATGTTGTTATAGAAAACCTTAGTTGCTTGGATTCATGCGGATGTTAACTTGGCGCATCCTGCATAAAGTCTGTTGCAGAAAAAGCAATGGCACATCAGTCTCCACCAGCAGTGCTCCACCCTCTAATCGACAGGATCTAAAGGTCCTGCTACCAATATTCCAGTGCTGGAGACCACATGATACCCCCACAGCTCTTGTGTCCATTCCGATAGGAGCACCAGTTGTTTTAACAACAAGAAAGGGACCAACGCAATAGCACACATTTGCTGATTTTTATATTGTGGCAGTGGCTTTATTGATCAACTACCTGCTCACTGCTCAATCAGTAACACGTCTCAAAATGCATTTTTAAACGCTTTCTTTGATATTTGTACAGATTTATCATTTATTATTGGCTTTTATCATCTATTATTACTGTGTGTTGCTGCATCATTTAATCTCATCATCATTATTATTATTGCTCCAATTACTAATGAAATGTGACTTAAAAATGCCATCATCACAATAATTCAAATGCAGCTGGGTAGGAAATGCTGATGCAAATACATTGTGTGGGGGGTACCATGTGGAGGTGTTGTTGTCAGTTTCTGCTTAGCTTTTTTTTTCTTCATATAATCTCTTCGGTATCTTTGCTGCATGTCTCCAGAGTATACTGTTCACTATTCACAGAGAATGCTATAAAAATAGGTAAAAACCCAAACAGTAATAAATATCACTGTCAGTCCCTCAGGTTTTACTCCAGTTTGAGTCAAAAAACCCCTAAAATTTCTTTTAATTATGCCTGTCAAGCCAATAAAGGCTTTTCACATATTCAGAGGTATGGCTATGCTGTGAATATTGTTTTTGGTGGTGTTTTCATGGTTCAGGTGCACTGGAGCTAACTGATCTTTACTTAATAAATTCATGAAATTCCACTGTCTTGACATTCTGTAGGAGTCTAGAGTGAGAAAATGCTGTCCTTTCTGAGGAAACATAATCCCCAGTGCCAGCTACAGAGTGTATTTCATTTCTTCTTCTTCTTCTTTTTTTCTTTTTTGAGATTGTGAGTGGAGGGCGGCTGGCTTTAATTCTTCAGAACAGTGGCAAACAATATTCTAGAAAGTCAATGAATCACAAACCGCTAAAAGGATACTACACTGTCCTGTGCAACCATGTACACTAACCTTTAAAGAAGCATGGTTCAGCAGCATACTACAGGTGCACAGAGGTGTGTGTAACAACATGTATCCATGGATTTTAAAGGTAAGGTAGGGAGAATAATTAAGCATTCTTGTAATTACCTTATTATAACCGTCTTCAAAAACATGCAAGAATTTAGATACTGTTCAATTAATATCTGTTAAAGCCTGCAGTAGGCTATTTCTGAAGAATTTTAGCACATTACAGCTGACAAAACACAGGTCTAAATAAATAAGTAATGGCTGAACTGCATTTAGCTGTTTCAGTTTCAGGATCCTGGTATGTTGAGGCATACTGTCTCAGCCATACTCTCATGGTGTGATGACAGTGATAATACTGCTTTCCCTTCTACTAAAATCCCATCATTTTAATAGCATCTGCTAAAGTTAAAGAATGAGTGGAACAAGGCATAAAATACATGGCACAATGAAAAATGCAATGTGCATTTTGTACTTAAGGTAATAAAGTCTGGTGACCTTGTAATCGCAGCTTCCACTTGAGCAGAGGTAAAATGATCGGTGTGCAGGGTCTTTTCTAATGACTACTGCACTGTTGAAGTGGACAGACAGATGCCTAATCGAACATCTCCCTAAGAAGAACACAGGCACACACTGGGAAAAAAGTACAAGCTACATCGACGTGAATCTTCATAGTATCAGATTAGTATCAGAGTGATATAAATATTGGAGCCCTTTAAGAACTGTAGCTTCAGAGCATTTAGTTATTTAGAAAAATGACTATATGAAGTGGGAAGTGAAATAAAGACAGAGAATTATTTTTAAACAGCAGAAGCTTTCATGAGATTTTTTCAAAGGTACAGGTTTATTGGAGTCAAATTTTAAAAAGTCCAGTAGTCTGTCTGTCTGTCAAGTATTATCTGTCTCCAAATGAATGAAAGAAAAAATATTGAGAAAAGTAAGCAAGGATGTGTAGTTTGTGTTGAGTCATGGCTGTATTTCCCAGTGAATGAAAACAAACTGTAGAAGTAATAGAGGTATTAAGGTTGTCTGCTCTACTGATGATCCAAGACGACTCCATGAAGCCTGCACTTTTGCAAGATGTTTTGGGGGAGGATAGGCCATCCTTTAAACACAACGTTTTTCACCTCTGCAGGCTAAAGAACTTCAATACTGGGCATTGCTATATCCTTGTTTCAGTGGTTAGGTGTATTATACTGAAAAAGAGGGGGATAGTTATTTTCAGGCATTTACAGCTGACGGTTGACAGCTTGCACATATTCACAGCAGACAGGATGCAACCTGCCTGCCGTGACAGTGAATAGGTGAGGATTGAGTGACCCAAGATGTCTTGATGAAACTAACTGCTGCCCTGTGATACATGAATACCATTAATGTTTGCTTTTTCAAGCTGGATACTCTGCTTCTTTATGTGAGAATACCATGGAGTGCTAAAGTTAACAAAAAAAAAGTCAATATCTGATGTCATGGGTGCTTCTCGCTCCCCCGCTTTCTAATCCAGCCTCCCTACAGCTCTGCAGAAAGGGAGGTTAAGATTAAAAACATAAAATAATGAAACCTTAACTGAGTGAACCCATTTCACTCAAAATTTATTATATTAAAGTCCAAGATTTTATTGTTTTGCCATAGTGACCTTGCTTTAATTAAAAATATCTCTAAGGCATCAGTCTGCTTATGGGCCTACCTCTTAAACTACAGTTGGTCCCTTGGTAGCCCTTTCCCATTTTGCAATATAGCTTTATATATATATATATATATATATATATATATATATATATATATATATATATATATATATTTTTTTTTTTTTTTTTTTTTTTTTTTTTTTTTGTGGTGAAGCGAAGAGGCCACTCGAGTAAAAGCTGAAACCGGGAATATCACCCTGAGCCAAGAGCTTATGGTCTACATTCAGGTGGGCCACCAGGACACTGATCATCACTCACAATGTCAGCAAACACAAGATTAGTCAAGTTGTTTGCTGTGCTTCACACAGTCAGAATGCTGCTGACACATCTCTCAACCATGGCATTAACTTTCATGCAGAATCAAGTGACACTTCCTCATGAATCAAATATTTACCTGCACAGCTAAAATTAGGTAGAAATGTAAATGGGGAGAGAGGATAGCGTCTTCATTGTAAACACAAATATTTGATGATTAGATTTTAAAGCGGAACCAAAGGAACAGATGTCTGCTGAAACACAGGCTGGATGCAAGTACTTCTCATCTCTATGAGGGATGAGGTCTGTACAGCAGGTGTAGAGTACAAATATGAATACAGATGTGCAGAATGGCTGGCTGTTGAGTGTACATTAGCAATAAACTATTTCATTTCATCTCAGCCAGCCTCTTTTCATGCTGTTATCAGAATGCAGCTCAGACCAGACCATAGCCTGATGGAATCTCAGTCTGACAATATTAGAAGCCAAGAATATGATACTTAGGTTATTGATTCTGCAAGTCTTGTGATCTGGTGGGTATCTAGAAAATGTGAATATGAGAAAGATAGTCTTTGTGACTATACTTAAATAGAGGATTAAGATGGTTCACTGATGAATGTAAATTGAGCCCTTTATCACTATTTCTGTAGATTTCGTTTTACTGTTTTGATATAATACTCATGGAAAATCATGCCATGCTTAGAAACTAGGTCAGAAAACCAAATCATTGGAGAACAGTGCTGTATATATAATTTCACTGATTCGTCTAACGACCACTGATCCAGGCCATAAGGTGAAAAAGCCTAGAAACGTCTCTGTCTGGGAGAACAGAGAGTTGGTGGAGGAAGAATGAGCCATACCACCCCAAAAGCCTTTCTCAGTTTCAGCTGACTGCACCAAATAATGGAAAGCAGTGCCTTGATGAATGGCTGGAGAGTAGTCAAGCACACCACTGCAGAATAAACTATAAACTGCAGGCAGGATAAAAAGAAAACAAATAACTCAGGAAAAAAAAAACAGTGGCAAAAATGCCTCCATTCATTAAGAAATGAAAACAAGTATTCATTTTCATATGAACGGCAGTTATCAAGCCATAAGTTCACCTCTGGTGCTTGATTTTACAAGAACTTCTTTGCAAATAGAGGTTTTAGAGGTTCTGAGCACCCCACTGCATACTAATGAGACACAGTAACTTCACAGAGTGATGCCGGTAACAAAATGCTATGTAAGAATTTGTCTACAAATCACATGGATTTATGGTGAGAACTGAATGTATGCTGTAGATGATCTAATTATGCATATATCTATATTTTAAGTGTTTGATCATTCAGACATCAACATATTATAATTATAAAATTGCTATAAAACAAAAATGGAAACATTTGTTTGCTGCTATTCAAAAGGTCAAATTAAATGATGTTGGATGGATAGACAGATAATCAGATAGATAAATAGACAGATGTTAAATAAAACCTAAATGTCATTGTAAGCTTACATGTTATTTAACTAGACAATATACTCTTGGGAACATAGTAATTAATGCTTGTCACTTGACAAAATTGTAATTAATTGCCTAAGTCTAAACTGCGTGGCCTATATGCCGCCATGTTGAGAGAGAAAAGGAAGTTTCATATCCGCAGTGTAAAAATATTCCATTTAATTAAAAGCTGTGAAGACCTCTTGTGGGGTGTATTTGGTGGTGGAAAGAACAAAAAAATAACAGCTTGCTGTCTCTTGCACAAGACAAATACAGGCAGCTCCCGGGTCAGTGTGAAGGTTTAGAAAAACATTGTGATAGTAACATCCTATAAGGTTCTCTTTAACTTGCTTTGGAAAATCTTTTCATCCTCCTCATAAATTAATACATGCTGTCATAAATACCCCGTCACAGCAGTGAACCTGAAATTTTACCTACTAAATTCTTCAAAGAGGTCACAGAGGTGATTTCACCAACTATATTCTTTGTTGTAAATAACTCAGTGACTAATGGTGACTAATGACTAATAATCACATATTTTACAATCCAGTCTGGCTCCTTAAAGACACCCAGCCTTGATTTAAACCTCCTTACTAACCTTGCTTTTATCTCAATGATTATGGAGAAAATCCTTTCATGGCAATTCTTGGTGATGACAAAAACAGATATTCAGTTAAGATGTGTGTTTTTCACGAAACATCAAGGAAACACATTTGAAAAAAGACCCCTCAAAAATTCCACTCAAAGTTATGAATCATTTAATTTGAGAGAAGGTACAGATGAAAGGTGTCTCTGAGAGTAGCAAAAATAGAAATGAAAATGTTTTCTTTTAGTGACCTTGATTCCTGTGCAGGTAGGGTACATTACAGCATAACTACAGGACCTGTCTCACTCTCGTCTTTACAGTCTTTAAGATCTTTCATAACAGTGTGTTTTATTTGAAAATGTATTTAATGCTGCAATTTAGTCAGAAAGAAATGCTATTTTCAGGATTGAAAGCATGAAAAGGCTAAATGGGAACTGAAGGTTTTAACTAACAGTGTGTAAATGTTAAATAAAATGATGCTGTAGGTCAAAACTTGAAAAGCAAACCTGTTTCAGACATTTTGGCAGCCATTCCCTTCTTTTTCCTTTCTTTCTTTCTCTTTTTTTGATTGATGATAAGATTTTGTTCCTAACTTCTGCATCAAGGTCTTGCCCAAGCTACATTCTCTGAACTTTTGGCCTCTTATGAGTCAGAGTGCAGCTTTAGTAGCACAGGCACTGCTCTTGGCAGTTGCTAAGTCCAGGCTCAAGATGAAAGATGACTGGATTTCCCTGTTAGGACACCTAGGCTCTGAGGTGTCCTGCCATACAAGCTCAGACTGTTAAATCAGTGTCATACTTTAACATCACTTCCGAAATCTCCTCTCAACCAAATATATATACATATATATGTATGTATATATATATATATATATATATATATATATATATATATATATATATATATATATATATATATATATATATATATATATATATATATATATAGCTCAATCATATTGGAAAACCTCTTTCGTATTGTCTGTCCCAATGAAGCATTTCTCTCTCAGACCAGATCTGGCTACCTTGTGGTTCCTAGAGTTTCCAAATGTTGAATGGAAGACAAAACATTTAGGTTTAAAACTTAGGTTTAAAACTTTGCATTTTAAAAAATAAAACTTGTGCTTAGGACTGACTCAGGATGAATGACCCTTAACTATCTGTGTTTCCATTAGGGAGACCAGGGTCTAAAGAAAACTCCAGAGAGAATCTTATCCTAGGGTGCTCATCTTTTCTCTCTCTGCTTTCTTCCAAACCCAACTGGTCAATTCAACCTGAGGTTGGTTCTACTTCCGGGTTCTTCCTGCTAAAAGGGAGTTTTAACTCTGACCGTCACTGGATGCTTGGTCGATGATTTTCTTGTTAATATGTAGTTTAAACTATGCTGTGCCTGATCTCTGTTGAACAACGGCACTAAGCTGGGCAAATGAGAGTAAGGATAGGATCGCAGGAAAGCAAAGATCAGAGTGGAAAGTTCTGTGGGTAATTTTATTCTGTCTGAAAAATTGAACTCTTACAAATACATTTGCAATAAGGACAAACACTAAAAATGAAGCTGCATGCCTTTCAGTTGCAAACTTGTCACTGTGCCTCTTGAGTAAACCCTCTTCTTGAGCCCACAGAAGAGGGTTTTGCACTAGTTCAAACAAATGATGAATCTGGACCCAGGAGTAAAAAATAATAATTTTAAAAGACTAGTTTTTGTTTGTCAACTGACTCCATATAAAGTGCAGAGAACCAGTACCAATCATCCTCGGTAGTTTTTTAAGGTACCAGGCATGTAGGTTACTCTGATCTACTCTTTTAAGTAGATGGACTTAATGAGATGTGGAGGCCATCTGCAACAGTAAACCTTGTTCTTCAAGTTGCTTGAAAGACACGATTATGCCACGTCACATTTGGTGGATGATCAACCGTCATGGCTTAAAGGTTTGCACAGTATTGTAAAAGACTTGACAGACCTACTAGGCCTGGCACAGGTGTACTTAATTTGATCTTCCTCACTCTTGTCTTTTGAACTTTATAATTACTAAATGACATGACACAAAAATGAACAGATTGTTGAACCCTACACTTTCACTCAGCATCATTAACAGGACACTGTCAGACATATGTAGTACTAAAGAGCCAGACTAGATTCAAGAGTGATGGTCTCAGCTCAAAAAGATATAATCATGCCCGAGGATATCTGTCTCAAGCTGTCCAGATAATGGTTGCCTGTCACATTATTCTCCAACATGGTATTGATATTATTGTTTAGTACAGCATTTATGTAGTCTCCCTTCTAAAACGAAAAACAGCCCTCCCTCAAGCTGAAGGAAGTGGATTTTATTAAAGCTAACTATATGGTAAAAGGCTATTGAAACTGAAGACAAACAGGCCTTATTTCTGAAGCACGGAAACCAGTTAGTTTGAAATCTATTAAAGAACGCAATCTCTACTGTACTAATCCGCTAAAATATGTCAATTTAGAGTCTGTAGTGCAAAATGAAAAGCATCTCATTAAATTTCAATGTGTAAATTAGTATAATAATGTAACCATGATAATAATGACGGCATAATGAGGAGATCTGACAAAATTTTTAAAACAAGAGCAGCTTCTGTTATAAATGGCAGCTCTGCCTGCAGCTAATCTACTGGTTAGAAATAGATTACATAACTGTACATTTGCTGCACATCAATATTCCATATTCTGTTTTCTTTTTTTGTTATTTGAGTGCATTAACACACACTTTTAAAGGATTATTATGATAATTATAAAGTATATTTTAACCTGCGGCAGGTCAGTTTTCTGCTTGAGCACTTACCAAACATCAAAATTTCCATCTTCATCTGTCCATGTGAACATTTTAATGGATTGTTGATGGATGTGTTGTTAAACAAGTTTCTTTCTCTCACTCTAACACACTACCTGATTTGGTTTTCAAACAAAAATTTGTTTCTTTAATTTGCTGTTTAGTTTGGCAGCAAAGCTACATTGGAAAAGAGTGTGGGCTGGGTTAAAATACAACAGTTCACAACAATAACCCTAGACATTGAAAGATGAGTGACACTGGTCTCACTATGGCACAACCAGTGCATTAAAGCACCAACCCCAAAAGACACTCTCTGTAATGCCAGCAGTTTTGACAAAACTGCAGTATATGTCAGTCTGGGAATAAGAATGAGCTTGCACAGCCCAGCACAAGTCCTGGAGGCATAATGCTAACACTGATTGTACACATGAAAACCCCAGATGAGTTCTTCCTCCTCTTTGTGTGGGTTTTCACAAGATACATAACAGATCAGGGTTGTCCCTCGGATGGTTTCTATTGACAATTCCAAGGAAATTCCATTTAAACAAGATGACACATCTTTGAAAGGGAGAAAAAAAAGAGGCTTTACAGGCAAGTGTGTTGTTGTCAGAGCTCAATTATTCTGGTCTAAAGAGATTTTGTCCACACAATATCCGCTATGGTCCGTTCCATATTTGTTATTGTTTGCTTCTATACTTGCACAAGCACACTGAGGTAACTTCAAGCTCAATTGTGGGAAGCTGAATGATAGAACTGCTTAGATTGCTTAGAAAGCTGATAGTGTATGAGTTAATTATGCATCATAACCCTTCTCAGCTATGTGAAACATGTCAAGAAGATTTTCAGCCTGATTTGTGCTAAATTCACACGGACCATTATGGGCTTGTTCCCCCTCGCTTTAGTCAGTTTCCAGTATAACATTTGAGGGGTGAGGAAGTGTAGTTCTACAAAAAGCCAAGATACTGCACATAGGCATTTAGCAAAGGACCCGAGCTTGAAGAAGACACCCTCACAACACAGTAGTGTGTGGATTACTTAAATGAATGCAATGTGCAAACATAGAAGTAATGTAAACACCATGCTCATCACATCTATGATTTAAATATCAGTATCATTCATTACCTACCTTTAACTGTTTTTCCTAAAACAAACACTATGGAATAACATGATAATGAGAAAAGATAAGACAAGCTGTAGTTTACTGCTAAAGTAACCCCATGAGATCTGATTGTTTGCTGAGTGACCTTTCCCGAACACGGGCAAAAACATGTTTGATATGATTTAAATCTGACTAAAAGGTCACATCGTTCACACAAAAGAATCACTTAAACTGACAGTGTAATTTAAGTTGGTATGACATCCACATAAATGCATACCATGCTTATTATAAACGTACTGATCTGAGGAACTGAACTGAAGAAATGCTATTGTGTGCTATTTTAACAGCTACCTGCCTACAGTCGGTAGCTAAAGATTTAAGCAACTATTTAAGGACAGCAGCTAATTAGCGCTAAATCTAGATCTGATCAGTGAACTGAAGCTAATCTGTAAATGTACACCATAGACTTAGTTGCAGATAATGTCACAAAAAAGAAACTGCAAGAAATATTTGAAACTATACAGGCATAAAATGCATTTAGACACTGAAATCTATACATAATTATAGTAAAAGCAAATATTTTGATTACATGTAGCCAAACTGGTCATGTAGTTAATGTCTGTGAGGTATGTAGGTAACAGATAGATAGCTTTTATGTCCGTACTTGATGCATGCTCAATCATCCAGGTAAGTAAATCCCAAAAGGTTGATTCTGTTCATTTCTCCCACTGAAAACGCTACGTCCAGATGAACAGAATCAACCTTTTGGGATAGCTTTTAATGATTTCTAATGATGATTAACCTCTCATTAGCGATCATGATTCCTGGTAATTTCTCCTTTCCAGCATAAAGGATTTATTTGGCAGCACTCATTAGATAGACCAATGCTCAGAACTGGGAAACTCCAGGGAAGTCAGTGAAGACCTAAGAAGGGAAATTTATACAAGGTAGGAAGGTCTCTGGGAGCCATTTTCAAACAATTGCAGATTTCAAGATCATCAGTTCCACTTGCATATACACAACTTTTAATTTAGACTTACACACAGTTCAAACAACTGTGTGTAAACGCAAGTCATTTAGATTTGTTACCTCTTTGCCAAAGTTAGTCATTCTCAAATGGAGGAAATTAGTTAGGTTGTTTACTGCAGGAACCACCAAGGCACAAGTGTGCCATGAACTGAAAACTCCTGGAACATCAGCATCGCTGCAAAGCGAGGTTTACATCACCATGGGCTTGGAGGGTGCCAACAAAGAAGAAGTAGAAACCCCTACTCCAAAACTGACACCTTCAACCTCAACTGACCTTCTCAGCTGCACAGGTGGACAACCCAAGTGCTTTCTGGAGAAACGTTTTATGGTGAGACAATACAAAGATTGAGCTTTGAGATTTGGCCAAAAGAGGAATGTTTGGAGACTTTCAGAAATAAGAATACTGTGCCAACTGTCAAGCACGGTGGTGGCAGCATCATGCGCTGGGGATATTTTGCTTCCAGTGGTACTGGTACATTGCAAAATGTGGATGGAATAATGAAGAATGAGGACTACCTCCAAATTGTTCAACTTTATCTCAAATCACACACGCAAAACAAAAACGCAGGCTAACATTAGGCTTCTGGAATAGTCTTCTCAAAGCCACAACCTTATTCCTATTTAAAATTTGTGGACACTGAAAAAAAGCTGGTTCCATGGTAGTAAACCATCCAACTGAAAGGAACTCTACCTAATCCAAGAGGATTGGTCAAATATCCAGCCAGAATTATGTCAGATGCTTTTTGATAGTTACCAAAAGTAACTAGTGCAAAATGCTAAAGGACATTTAACCAAACCATTCATCTAATATTCATTTAACCAAAATGAATATTAGAGTCTTTATGTATAATTTTGTATCATTTTTTTATACACAGTATAGTATATTCCATAAAATAATCTGGTGTCTACGTTCACGTGCAACTGGCCTCATACTTATTGCTCTTGTTTTTTTTTCCTTCTTTTTTGTAAAATCAATTAGTAGTCATCTTGGCATTAAATTTGTTTATGTAGATTGTACAAAGATACATTATGCACCCTCTATCTGCACTAGGATTACAGTGATTTTTTTACAGTGGCTCCATCATCTGTAAACAAGAACTCAGACACACACAATGCATGTGATGAGATAACCCACCGGCACACAAAAAATGACTATCAGCGCTGTATTGTATTCATAGTCTGCACTGATAATGTGATCCTAAATGATGCAGTCATTTGATTGAGCTGATGAAGTCTTTCAGAAAGGAAATAACCAAGACAGAGTGAGCTGTCTGCTAGCTTTACCCTTCATCAAAAAGAACATTTTGTGCCTGTTACAGACTAACACCTGAGCAAAAGTGAACCTTCCTCGACACAGAGGTGGTACTGAGCGTCGTCCTCCCCTATAATTTACCGCAGTGGGGAAGGTGGGGGGAAAAGTAGGGGGTGGACAATCCACAGAACTGGCAATAAATATCCCTGCTGGGGGAAACTCTTAGCCATGTTTTTTTTCTGCTGTGCACGAAAAAAAAAAGGAAAGAAGAAAGTGGTAATACATCAGTTTCAGAAAGTGGGTCAGAAATACTGTACTGTCTCCACGTGAAACAGGAGATTTCATATTTAAGTAGTTACTTTAAATATATACACTTAACGTGCCTCAAATTAAGTAAAATCACGGTCCGTGTAAGTATTACACTACACAGAAAAATAAAACTGCCAAAGTGACAGTATATTAAGGATATTCACGCTACAAAGTGATAACAATTAGCACTACTAAGACAACAAAGAAGACAACAAGAAAAGCGTCTAATGGTAATCAACCCAACTCTTGAGTAGGGATGGGTACCGGTATCCGGTGCCATGATGGCACCGGTTCTGACATAAACGGTAGTAACCAGACCGAAAAGCAGCGCACATTTCGGTGCTTTATTTCGGTGCTTTTTTTCCTGAGCTGTGATACACTTTAGATTCTAGCCAATCATTTTACGTTTCCGAGGATAGTAGGCGGGTCCAGGTACGTACGTTCTTTTAGAGCAGAGCTACAGATTAAAAATGCCCAAGGCGAAGCGGTCAAAAGTCTGGCTGTACTTCATAGCAAAATATGCAATCTCAGCAGCCTGCAACAAGTGCTTTAAGCTGATACTGTGATACTGTCAAAGGAGGTAACACCTCAAATCCGATGAAATACCTGGCAACGCATAGCGTTTTTTAAAAAGCCGAGAAATGCGCCGTATTTGATAGCTTGCTGCGAGACCTCACACCGAGCACATCTACTGCGGGTGTGGTGCCTGTTATCGGACCCGGAGTTAGCAACATCCCCCAAAAACCCGAAGAGGAGAGTCCTGGCCCCTAGCCCTGCCAGTGTAGCAGAAATGATGACGGATGATGATGGCAGCAGCAGCCGTTCTTCTCTGCGTGAGTAGCTTAATGTTGTTCGTGTATAATTTACATTGAATAGGCTAACCACGTTATTAAATTAATGCATGTAAGGTGAACTAGCAAACACCATCATAGCTACATGCGGCTGTCTTCTTGTTTGATGGCAGATACTCCCTTCACCCTGGCCAAAAAGGCTAAAATGACCAAAGAAAAAGTGGAAAACAGCTGAACATGAGAAGTTTTTGGACAAAGTTTGTGTTTTTTCCATTGTTTAAGCACTGCTTCCAGCCAAGAGTGATACCATATATGCCCTATAGCTGCAGAAAAGGCTAACATTGTTATCTTTTTACAAAAAAACAGCTGAACATGAGAGGTTTTTGAACCAATTTTGTGTTCTCCATTCTTTAAGCACCGGTTTGAGAACCGTTTAAGCACCGACACCGTTTCAAAAGTACCGGTTTGGCACCGGTATCGGATAAAACCTAAACGATACCCATCCCTACTCTTGAGGGCTGCCAAATGATAGATAAATGTTTTAATCAATGTTAATTCAGTTAAGCACAAGCTTGACCATAATATTTTCTTAGTAAGCCCAACTATGGATTTCCTCTAAAATGTCGAGAAGGCACATGACAGGAAAAAGTAAGACTAGTTCCTAGAGTCCATTTGAGATTGCTCTTTGAGAAACGTACATTTCCTCTTTTAGATGTTCAGTAAACCCTATCCTCGCCCTTTTCTCTTTAATGTAACATAATCTCTCCTAGATTAACTGTATTTGAAAGGCTTTTAAATTCACATTCCACTTGCCTGAATGTGCCCTTCATAAAGGTTACATAACACAACTGTGAAAACAATCTCTGCTATTTCAACTTCATGTTTTACTGCTGCCATACGTGTTTGTCGGAGCAGAGTTGGAGCACTTTAGTCCCATTAGTCTCATTGTTTGACCAAAAATAATGGCCAATACAAGTTTCTTTCCTAAGTTTGAGGTGACCATAAAAAGTTTTCTCACGAAAAAGTTGATCCTCAGTTTTCTCTCTTTATACAATGTTTTCACTTTAATAAATGATCCTCTTTTTCCCTCTGCTTGCACTGGCCAAACCATTGCTTCATACGCTCAGGTGAATCCTCGCAGAGCAAATAAATCTATTCATAAGGTCTCGGTAAATAAGCCAAGAGGCATGTTTTCCATTATAATGATGCCTGCTAGGAGGATCTTTTATACTGGCTTCTTACAGTTATTCCATGAATTACACAGCAATCATCAGCATGCATTACAGCATTACAAAATCCATTAATAAATATTCAAGACTGATGCATGGGTTCATATATATGAACCCATACACACACACACACACACACACATATATAATATATAATCAACAACTAATCAGCTACAAAGGTGCTGCTGAAAAAGCCTGTCCCATTCTACGGGTACAAAGGCTAAATGTGTATCTTCTGTTAATTATAAAAAAACCTCCTTGGTAATTAGAAAAGACAGTATTTTCCATGAGGGAGTGTGGGGCTTAACATTCATTTTAAGAAAAAAACAAAAATAAAACATTAATCATTTAGTTTGGTTGAGGATATGTAAAAGAAAAAACATCCACAAACAGCAAAATAAATAGACTGAAAACTAATTAATGTATGAGTGTATGATTGTAGTGAGGGATTCCAATAAAAAATGGTAAGGTAGACATAAAGCAAATAATATCTATGTAACACCTAGATAATGAAAAAAATGCTAGCAAACTAACAAACAAAAAAGACCAATAACACAAAATGTATGTTGAACTTAAAGAAACATTGTTAAAATTACCAAATATCTAAATTAATAATGCATTTGAAAGCAGATTTTAATAGGCAATAGATCAGACTCATTGAAGTGAACATATTTATCTGAAAAAGTGTAAAATACTGATGGTCAGAGCCAGAGGTGAAAAAAAAAATAAAGTTGGTTACCAGAACATCTCCTGTTTGAATGTGCAATACAGCTAAGAAAATCTGTCGAGGATGAGTAAATAAGAAATGATACCCCCTAAATATGAGGTGTCCTTGAACTGGAAACCACCCCCAGCTGCTCCAGATGAGCTGCACAGAGGCCAATGCAGGAAAGCATGGCTGGGTGAGGCAGGCAGCACTTCAGTGTGAAATCTATACATACGTGAAGAAGGTTGTATCTGAAAACAGCAAGGATGTTCAACAAACCTTTCCTGGAGAAAGAAAGGTTAACAACGACAACAAAAAAATGCCCAGAAGGTTCAGGAGGAGCAGCGTATGTTAATGCTTGCTAGGCTTTTGGTGGAGATAAAAGGGTGATCCAAACATTGTTTATTGGGAACTGCGTGCAACATAAATCATGTAGCAAGAAAATGGAGGCAATAACTCACCTCTAGCTTTGCTTTTTGTCCCAGCCACTGATAGCATGAGGGGGTAAAGGAAGGAGACAGGAAGTTAGATAGGTAGTGTGAAGGAATACAATTGATAGCATAATGATTATTTGCTCCATGGTGACAGGAAGTATAAGATTAAATGTTGTTAATATGGAAATGGGAGTAGGATACTCAGTACTCATTTATAACATAACTTGATGATGTGTCAAGTGTTATCACCAATACATTACCAAGAGACAGAAAAGACTTGACTATTACATCTTTATCAGTTTTAACTCTATTACAACCTTATTTGTACCATTAATCCTTCATTAAAACATGCATCTGTAGCTCCTGTCCCAAGTAATGTAGTTACTTAGAATTAAAGTCAAACGAAAGTCAGAACACTCCAATATAGTTATGGTAAGTAACTGCCTATTTTTTCTGGCAATAGTGTTGTATATGACATGATTAAATACTAAATACAGCTTTACAGCAGCATCTGTTAGGACAGTAAAACACCAAGGGTCTTTGGATCAAGTTAAAGCCAACTAATGTAATCATGTTATGCAAAGCAGTTATTTGATGTCATCACATCAGTACAAGAGGTGAGTATGTAATCCCCAAAAGTGCCTGTCTGAGTATTTCAGAAAGTGATGATCTTCTGGGATTTTTCCACACAAATATCACTAGGGTTTACAGAGAATTGTCCAATAAAGTGGAAATATCCATTAAGTGGCAATTTTCTGGGTGTAAATGCCTTGTTGATGCTGGAAGTCAGAGGAGGGTTGCTAGAATGCTTTGAGATGACGAGATGATGAGGTAACAATAATTCAAATGACAATTCATTACAACTAAGGTATGCAAGAAAAGCATCACTGAATGGAAGCAAGTAGAACCTTGAAGCAGATGGGCTACAGCAGAAGACCACATTGGGTGCCACTCCCAAGCTTAGCTTACTAAGAACAGGAAGCTGAGGCTACAATTCACACGGGCTCACAAAACCAGACAATAGTAGATTGGAAAAATGCTGCTGGGTTTAATGAGTCTTAATTTCGGCTGCGAGAGTCAGATGGTGGGGTCAGAATTTGGCCAAAAGTATATGAAAACATGAAATCGTCAACAGTATAGGTTGGTGGTGGTTGGTGTCATGGATATTTTCTTGGGACATTTTGGGGCCTTTAGTACCAACTGAACAATGGTTAAACAGGCTACCTGAGTATTGTTGGCAATCATATCTTTCCCTTAATTACAGCTGCCAGCAAGATAATGCTCTATGTCACCCAGCTTTAATCATCGCAAACTATTGCAAACATCTCCCCTAGACATATCCATACTGTACCTCCCACAGGTATATCATCTGGACCAACTGTCTTTCGCTCTTCATCCTCTTCACAGCTGCTCTTACGTCCTCGTTACTAATTCTCTGGATTCTGTCCTCCTCGCTCTCCATTTTCTACATTCATTATTCTCAAAATACTGCTTCAACGTGCCCAGTATGCTCTTTACATGTTAGCACATCTCCATCTCTATTCTTAACCACCCTAACCCACAGCAGATTCTTTCCAGCTCAATCTCTCTACGTAACCAACTGATAAAATTCCTTTTTTCCTTCCTTAGTGTCCACCTCACCAAAAATCGGTTTTGAACTGGATATCCTGGCAACAACTGAAACTATTACGCTATTATAAGCTGAAGTCTGATTTCTCAGGGAATGTAACAAGTAGTAAGATATGTTCAAGCATTTGTAATTTATTATTTTTCTTATTTTTTTTATTTTGGCATTAGTGATTTATTTTTGTTTGAAAATTAATGTTTTACTTACAAATTTCTCCCAGGTTTTCACAGACTAAAGGTCATGCAATGCGCTGCTACTTGTGGACAGAGAAAATAACTCACAAAAGCACTTCTGAAATTGTCAAGAAAGCCTCACTTATACAATTTACCACTCTTCTCTGGTCCAAAAATGTAAAGTATGCTGACACATCTGGTCTATTATGGGAAATATCCAACAGGCCACTATTCCTTTCCAGTTGCTGGTGCCAGTGGCATTGTTCACGCTATGCATGCCTCATTTGATTCTCTTGTTGTGAAGGATAATTTTTCACTTCTTATCATTTTTCTGCTACTCAGAGTTGCATTAGTATTCAACATGCTCATGAATGCTGCATGTTTGTTTTTCCCATTGCTGATATTTGATATCAGCTGGCCATCGCTGGTAACAATAATAACACAGTTGCAGAGAAAGGTCTTAGAGAGGCATGACACTTCCCGTGTTCTTGCATGTGCATGTGTGTTTTAAATAATGCTGCTGAAATTAAAAGAGTGTCCTGTAATCAGTCCTTTTTTTCCCTTTGCAACCAGCCTTCACAAGGCCAGTTCTGCACATTTCGTATTTGTTCTCTCTTAATAGTCAGGTCAAATGTTCAATAAAAACTATGATTAGATTGCTCGTTGTGGTATTTTGGAAAAAGTAATATTTCTGACTTAAAAATAGGTCCGTGGTAATTTGACGTGTGCACAAGGGACAACATTTTTAGCTATAAAAATGGATAATTTTTTGATGAACCTTGAACAAACTGTTATCTGATGAGGAAACCTGGAAGATCACACAAGTAATGTATGACAATCTACTATCTAATGGAAAATTCATTGTTTTTGACACTCATTAATCTTTCTGTAAGCCTTCAAGCCTGCGCCTCTTCCTATTTTCTCCTTATGTGGAAGTTATTAATCACGGACTCTCTCTAAATTTAATAGTGTTGACAAAGTCAGACACCATGATAAGATTCTCCTTGCTGTGAACTGGAAATGTTTGCAAGCACATGGCAAGCATATCAATATATTCTCTCTGACAAGTATAACACTTTGACATTCCTAAGAGGACTTTCACTGAAAATCAATAGGAGAGCGCATAACAACACACTTCTGTAAGAATGTCAGTATATTTAATACACTTGTCATGGTTAACTGCACAAGGTCAACGCTACAGCATGTGGAAATACTGCAAACGCCCACCTGCTACTGTTCATATAACTAAATGAACTGAGTAATTATATTAATAATCACACTTTATTATAGCATAATGAGGAGAGTCAACTCTCTCAAAAGCAGGAATAATCGTGAGCAGGTTTGAAAATCATTCAGCGTGATGAAATACAATGTTGCACCTATATATGTGTCTATATAATCATTAGATCAATTAGATTAATTATTGCAAATAGAGCAGGGCGATATGACCAAAAATATTTACCACGATATACATTCGAAAATTTGCAATAACGATATAACTGACGATATAATTGACACTAGACAAAATACTTTACAACTCCACAACTTTATTAGTGCAAAAAAAAAACCCCATCAATGTATTTTCACGTAAACAAGTAGCTGTTTTTTATGTGCATGAAAGTTATATTAAAATTTAACAGTGCAAATGCAAATTCCTTGCTGACAGTTTAACCAAAAGGCATTTCCAGTGGAAATTGGCCAACAAATCCTCAGCATAATATTCACAAAACTTAAAAAGAGGTTATACACACACAATAAGGTAATTGTTAGGATGCCTGGGTCGTTGACCCAGAGTTTTCAGTTTATTATATTATTTATCATTTCTAGTTTTTTGGTTTCTTTGTCAGAGTTGTCTTCTGGTTTCTGTTCTGTTCCATAGTTGCTGTCTCCCTGTGTCCAGTCAGAGTCTGTGTCTGTAGATCAGTCTGTGTTATGTTTCCTGTTTTACTTTGGAGGTGCATGTCTTATGTTAATGTGTCTGCTTTTGCTTCCCCTGTTTCGTTAGGCCTGATTTGCCCCAGCTGTGTTTCCCTCCTATTCTCACATCCCATCTGACGTTAAGAGTAATAAACTCACCTCTGATCCGTGGGGAACTTCCCTTTTGGATGATGATGTAGACTGGGAAAAGTTATTTCATTTTGCTCCCTCTGAGCAGGGAGGAATCAAGGACAATAATCCTCAGGTTAAGACTATGAACCCTGTTAAAACTGTGAGCAATGTTACTAGTACTAAGACATTCAGTTCAGGTTCTGTCAGTTCAGGTTTTGTCAAGTCTGGTTCAGTCATCCCCAAGTCAGCTCACTCTAAGACTGTTAAACCTAGGATTTTGAAAACTGTTAATCATGGTGAAAAGGGGTTAAAACCTATTTTAGCTGAGTCAATTTTTGCTGAGCCTGCTCCTCTGCCTTCCTGCCTTTCTGTCTCCGCTGGAGGATCCGAGGGGCCCGTTCAGCTTTCTGTCTCCGCTGGAGGGCCCGAGGGACCCGTCCAGTCTTCGTTGCCTGCAGCGCCACCATCAGCGGCTCCCACGCCGTCGTTGTCTGGTCCTGCCTCGCCTGGTTCTGCCTCGCCTGGTCCTGCCGCTGCCAAGCCGCCGTCCAGTCCACGTCCAGCACCTCAACATCACCAGCCACCTTCCAGGCTGCTGACTGGACTTCATTGCCGTTGTGGATGGCCTTATGAAACTGCGTCGCCGCCGCTGCCTTCCGCGTGACCGGCTTCCGGACCTGCTCAGTCGCCGCCGCAGCTGCCTTTCGCGCAGCCGGCCTCCGGACCTCCTTCGCCTGCCTCGCTGTCTACCTCCAGGCCGGCCCCCTGAACTTTTTTTCGGAACTGTTTTCATGGCCTCCTGCACCTTTTGTGGACCTTGTTTGTTTGGTTGTTTTGAGTTGTTTTCTGGGCTCCTGTTTTTGCTGTTTTGGTTTCTGGCTCCTTGTGTTTCATTTGCAAGTAATCCTATTATTAATTTATTATGGAAAAACATTGCATTTTAGTGGACTCTTGAGAAATTAAGAAGCTAAATGGATGAAATGCTATTAGTTCAAGTTGAACATGTAAGAGAAGTTGCTACTGAACACTGTTTTAGTCTATGCATCCCTTAAAACCTCCAGGTTTAGGTTGCTAAGTGACATGTCACTGATGAATTCTGCATGGCTTAAATGAAAATTCAAAATGAAAGATGAAAACAGTGTGTCTATAAATGTAATAACATTAAAGTCAAGGTATTAAGCTGGCCTATGGTTATTGTTTTTCATAACAACAATAGCCATCCATGTTTTTAACTGTATCCAAATATGGACACGTTTTCTTATGCAGTTTTAGAGTATTTTACAATTATCCTTGTGGATTATTATTAAGTATTTGTTGTAATTAGTTAAATAAACCACATAATATAATTAACTTGTTTTCCTTCGTACAGTTCATTTTCACTGCCTCCTGAGTGGGATTTAAAAATGCATTTTCCTTTTGTCCCAAATAGCAAAATGCCAAAATAACAGTGGTTTAGAAAATAACCCTTAAAATAACACAAGACGCCGCTTTCAAGATAAAAGAGTACTAATAAATATACACGACTGTTGCTTATTTAGGCATAGTTTATACTTACACTCATTTATCACCATGCCTAAAATAATCTTACTTAATGATGAACAAATTAAGACTGCAAAATGTTAAAAAAAACAAAACAAAAATAAAGGAACAACAGCTTATCTAAAGTACCTTTACATAACAAGACAAGCCAAAAACAGCAGGAACTGATGAAACCATGTTCAAGATGAGTAGGGATCCCACACCAGCTGAATGAGTCCAATATTTGCCAGAACTGAACAATAAAACTGATAATAGCATGTCAATGACAATGACATAGGAAAGCAATAAGAAAAGGAGAGATATAACAAAGCAGAACAATGGGACTTTGGCCAGTTCACCCACCAGAGGCATTCTGTGACTTTTACAGTGTGTCAGTAAATAGTCTGTTCACTTATCTTTAAAACTCATTTCCTAACGTGGGAATATACGCTTTAGCAAAGCGATGGTTGTTGATCCCTGTGGTGATTAGCTTAAGCAACCACTGAGAGGTTTGCCTTCTAACAGTCAGCTCTGGACTTTGTCCCTCAGCTGGCCATGACTGGGGTCACTGCTTTCCTTCTGCCAGTGTCACACAGCAAACTCTCCTGGGACAGCGTGGCTGTAAGTAACCCTCTGACAGGGAAGTACTTCATCATATTCAGCTCACATCCACACAGCCACAAGTGGAATCACAGGGCAGTTTTAATAGCTGTTCTGGGGAGCTGTGCATGTGGGCGGCCCTCAAACATCAGTGGCAGGTAGCTGAAATTTTCGGTCTTCAAAATGCTTGTTTTTTATCAGCCAACATTTCACAGACCAGCAATATCCAATTTGGAATGGCATTAAACTGAGAAAGAGCTGGAACATTTTGAGCAGAGGACAGTCAGAAAATGATCAAAATCATTGCTCATTAAATTTCTATTAATTTGATGCTTCAGTTTTTTTGCCACGTTTCGGCTGTGTGCAGGCAGGAATTGGACCCAAACGCAAACTCACTAGAAACGGGATTGAACTCAAAATGGCAGCTTTTGTTGCTGAACAAAGAACGTCTACAAAACCTAAACTGAGAAGAATCTAATAAAACACACACAGCATGAGGGACGACACGACACTGACTCAGAGAAACACAGGGTTTAAATACACTAGGAAGTAAGAGGGGAATGAGACACAGAGGGAGGGCACAGCTGGGAGAAATTAGAACTGACGAGACAAGGAAGCAAAGTAGGATACACTCACATGAGACACAGACCTTCAAAGTAAAACAGGAAGTAGCACAGATGCAAACTAGACTAGGGGAGACAGGGCAACTAAGAAACACACAGAACAACAACAAAGAGACACAGAGGGCAGCTACTAAATACTCAGAGAACTAAACAGAATACAAGAAAGCCAAACTAAGACACTAGACTAAAGAATAAACTGGGGCAACAAAGAACTAAGATCATAATACAAAAACTCAGAGATACAAGAAACTCAAAACACTGGGTCACCGACCCAGGACCGTGACATTTTTCCCATAATGTCCCTACATCCAAGTCTACCAACAACTGTTTTTTACAAAGTGCCAGAAACGTATTTGAAGAAATATGGAGAATGTTCTCATTTAAATGTTACTGATCAGCTTCGATAAACATAAACATGACATTTGTCCATAGATAGCCTTTCTTACATTTAGCACCCAACAGGAGATAGTTCACATCAAGCATGTGCTTAACTTGAGAAATGGAGGAAATTGCCTGGGTAAAGCATGCAGGAGCATGCAGGAGCACACATGTTGCGCACTAGCTTTCTGGGAATTCACTGGACTATTTACCTGCACTATGGATGCAATTGGACCTCACACTGAGTTATGTACTTTGCACTATGTAACACCTCATAATGTAATGTAACTGCAATGTAATGCTTAGAAACTTTTAGGGCTGAAGTGTATTTGTAAAAATCACTATAGCACCATAGCAACATTTTATAGAAGGAGCCTCTAGATTAAAAGATTACTGTTTACCTTTGAGCTAATTACAAAAGACCTGCACAAAGTGTGGCAAACTACAACAGAACAAACATTCTGTGCAATCTGTAACACTTTATGCAACAGTTTGATTGCACTAGTGCAAGATTCCTATGATTCCCCGACCACATGTGGCTCTCTTACCAGCATCTCCTTATGGCTTTAACAAAAAGCTAGATAAATATGAAAATTATCCTTAACCTCAGTTGCATTGGTTAGCCTGGGTATATACACATAAATGGCTAGTCCAGAGCCCCCCTACTCTGAATTCTAAATTTAAATAAAACAAAAAGTCAAGGAGGAAACTAGAGCAGGAAACAGTGCAGAGACAAATGTGTTTGCGCTCACTGCCAATTGTACAGTTTACTAGTATGCTTGATCTTTTGCTGGACTTACAATACAATTAAAAACAACTATATTATACTTACTGTTGTCTTTTCAAAACTATTGGGCTGCCTTTTATGAAATGTATTATCAAAACAGGATCCTTTTAATTTGATTAATTTGCACAAAAACAAGTAGGATTCACAGCTGCAGCTATGCATGGCTGCACAGCTTTGTATTAGGAGACCTGGGTCGTTGACCCAGAGTTTTGAGTTTTCATTATTATTGTACTTTGATTTTGCCTTTATTTATCTGTTCTTTTGGTTTCTTTGTTAGTGTTCTGTGTTCTGTTTTTTGATTTTCACTCCCACCTCAGTTGAGTCTGCACTTTGGGTCCCCCATACCTGCACACAGCCTAAACATGACAGCTTTGTAGTTACCCATATATCAAAGTAGGCCTAAACATGGTGATAGATATTTTTTATTGCATTACAATAAAATTAACAAGTAAATAATAATTAGTTATTGTAGTTCTAGTCTGTGATTCCATAAATTCAACAAAAACAAGGTATTATTATAATCAAAAATTAAATAATGATAACTTATCTAGCCACATGTGGTAAAACATTTTAATTTTACCTTTTAGTAATATTGACAGGCTCAATTATACCCAAGAAGCTGTTTTACATTCATTATGCCAAGTTTAAACAAACAGTTTTTACAGCTCCACAATGATTTTGAAGGGTTTAGAAAAGTTTAAAAATGGCTCTTATAATAGTAAAGATTGGTGACTCCAGCAATCAGCCTATTGAAAATGTGCAGTTAGTTAAGTGTAATTGCAAAATCCTCTTAGCAGTGAATACTTTGTGTTGATCACCAGGGTTGAGCTGTACTCAATGATCAGTGTCTTCAGCTCTATGTATTGATAATAACCAATAAATTATACTAATAATAGAGCCTCCTGCTTTACTCCTCTATTAATAACAGCACTTCCACTCAGAGAAACACAAGCTTACTTTTCTTTCTCCTGGGAGCACACGGCCCCATACATCTCTACTGCTGGTCCAATAAAAACACCACAATTTAAGCACACTAGTAGAACACTGTGAAAGGTAGCATTACAGACACACATATTGTACCTGATGACACCCCAAACCAATTCCTTCTTCAATTTTCTCATCTTGTCTCTACTGTGTTTCAATTGGAGCACTTCATGTAACAAAAGCCTGCAAGTGTCCCTCCAGTTAGAGGAACACAAGCAGGGGAAGGCAAGCCAGAGTAATTGCAAAAACCTGATTTAACACAGCTGTGTCAAGGTGTAGCCACTGTATGATGAATAAGACCCAGTCATCTTTCCATGTCACACTGTTATTGTAAAAGTAAATGCAACATACAATCCTGGTACACAGTAATAGGGGCATCAGTAAAAAATACACTACACCAAAATCCAGTAGTAGTTTATAAGTTTATTTTGGCCTGTTACATTCTCTAAATGGGCTAAAAGATGATGTATGTAATAGTTAGAGATGTAAGACAAAGAGTTAGAACTATAAAAGGGATTTCAACCAATAAAGGTTAATCGAAAAATATAACAAACATACTTGAAGAGAACACCAGTCACAAAGATAAGGTTAATCAAACTGCTTATACAAACATGTATGAAGTAAACCCCTTCCATCCAATTAAAAAACATAAAAATCAAACATCCTCTTTAAATACTGTAATAAGATGGTTCACTGGCTCTGGTTATTTGACAGCACATTTTACTACACTCAGCACTCAAAATGTGGTGCTTGCATGCAAAATTTGTTTTGATGTTTTGATATGTTTATATTTTTTTCGATTAATTTGGGTGCAAGCAATACGCGAACTTATGGAGAACAAGCACAGCAGAGCAGGCTTTTGCCCCAAAGCGTGAATGCAGTGCATCTGGTTGGAAATATGTGCAAAGAATCAAAATTTCCCAAATAAATAACTCATAAGTGAAACTTTAGTTAAAACGAAAACATCTTTTTTCAGCCGATGTAAAAGCAGGCAATGAGCTAATTTATTCAACTGGACCAACAAAATAGGTTCTAGTGACAGTCAATCCAAAAAATATCTGTTATTGAACGACACAAATTTAGGAGGTACAACCCACACTGCAGGACTCCTTCCACAGTTTTATATAATTTAAGTCTATTGCACTGCCTATGCATTAGACAGCTACAAAAGCACCGTCCTAGATTTTAACAGATGTTTGTTATTTTCATGATAATATAACCCCTGAGGTAAAACAAGGGTGGGACTGTATATTTTGTGAGGTATAAAAATTATTAATAAATGAATACACTAGTTTCACAAGCCAAGATAACGCTCTCATTCAAATATCAAAGTGATGTGTTGGTGGAGTGGATGTCTTACCCTGTGGTTGTTATTTAACAAGTACTTTAACAAGCAAGCTACCTAACATGATTATACTGCATTCATTCAACTTCAGCCAAAGTTGTTATTTTTCATTTCTGTTAAAGACTGAAATCAGGTATTTATTAGAAAAACCTACCCTGACTCCACCCATGATCTTTTTTTTTTTAATTTTCAGTGTGATTTTTTTCCAGATGAGGCCAGTAACATTTACACATAAATATTAATCTCTACATCAGCTTTGGAAAAACTGTGAAACCGTGAAGATGTTGAAAATAACAACAAGATGATTAAGGTAGAAGGGAAGTTAAGGGATGTACTACCATCTTCTCCCAGAATAAGATTAATATTATACTTACTATAGCATTAGTACATAGACTTTAGAATACATAATCAATGTAGGCCTAATTAATGGAGAGATATATGTTCTTTGGTAATTACAATAGAAGCTTTAGGCTTAATTTAACAACAAACACCTAAACACCAAGCAGAATTATACTGTCTTAATATTATAAATATAAGTTTGCAAAATGTACATTTTGCCATTGTTTATGTGTTGTTGAAAATTTAAATCCAAAGTGGCACGTCAACTCAGACACTGATAAAATGAAGAAGGGCTATATCATTTTACTAAATTATACTTTAAAACACTTCGGCAGGAGACAGAAAAGAGGCAGAAGTACAAAGGGAGAGAGAACAAAGAGTATAAGGCAATGGAGAATAAAATGAACAGGAGGAATGAAATGTAGAAGTCGGAGCCAGAAGATGAGAAGAAGAGGGTGAAGGTTCTAGAAAGCCGAGACACAAAAGAGAAAGTCAAATTATTTATTTATCTTTATATATATGATTCCCATATATTACTGCCTGACAGATAATTTATGCCATTTCCCACCAGCATCGTTTTAAAGAACATTTTCAAATAAACTCAGGTTTAAAACACAAAAAAGCAACTGCAATATTTACCACAGTACTGAAAAATGAAAATGTAACATCATGTAATATTTAAACTAATCTTTTTATTTTTAGGTTGCTTTTAAAATCTGACCAGGCACCACAAGAATGAAAATGAAAATTATGTGTCTGTTAATTTTTATGTCTGTGAGTATCCAAGTCATGTTTTACAATGTTTTACAATGCTAATAATTTCTTTCTTTTTTAATTTATTTTTCTTTTCATTATTCTTCTTTTTTCTTTTCTTTCTTTTCTTTTCTTTTCTTTTTTTTTTTTTTTTTTTTTTTTACAAAATAACAATTTACTGTATAAATTACTGTAAAACCTGTTGTTAAAGCTGGATCATCACTAGATGTAGTGTTACTATGAAAAAAACTTTAAAAATGACATTTTCGGTAATGAAATAATGCGTTAATGTGTACACACTCACTCACACGGCTAACATACACGCGTGGCATATGGCTAACTGCTATATTTTTAGCAATTTCATTGATGTACATGAATAAAGTAAATTTAAAAAATAGTCTAAAACCATGTTGTCACGCCATGTTACTGTTTCATGCTAAATAAATCAAACCAAATGCAAACTTAGAGATACATATACTGTTTAATGATAGGCTTAGTTATACATTTTTGGCTGATGCTTTCAGGTGCATGCCTATGAAGCTGAAGCCCCTGTTCTTTGTGCTTTGGCTCACCAGTCCTGTTCTGACACTAATTTTAACCTTTTAGCTAGCAAGCCACCTCTGCACATGCAATGGTAAGAATGGATTTTTAAAAGGTTTAACGACAGGGTGCTGCTATAGTTTACTTGGCTGAGCAAGAGACCCATATGCTGAAAGGTTGCAAGGGCCTGGTTTGATTCTGCTCTGGACCATTTCCTGCATGTCATCCGTCCCTTGATCTCTGCTGGCATTCTTTCTGTTTTTAACTCTGTACTGTTTCTGTCCAATAAAGGCTCAAACGCCAGGGAAAAATAACAAAGAACTAGGTCATATGAAGCATCTATTTAATGTAATTTGTAAGTCATATCACTTCTTTGTTAAATATTGGACTTGAGGTTTGAAATTACACTTAACTGACTATATGATTATCAAATACAAGAGAGAAAGAGAAACGCTTCCATTGGCCAATAATAGCTCTGAAGGATTAGTCTGTATACCTACTTTAATGTTGGCAAAAACACGAGTCATAGCATCAGATAGAGGAAACATGCAGCTTCAGCCTTGGTCTTGGATTGTGATACTTATTACTTTTTTCTATTTTTTTCTTGTTTTCTTCTACCTCATTCTTTCCATAGCAGCACTTAAGTCAAATCTTTGTTTTTGCTTCAGGCACAACATTTTAAGATTTATCATTTCAGTGGCCCATTCAACACAAAATTGCCTTTTCAATAGAGGTTGTAAGTTGTTTGCAGTACAGCAACACGAAGACTTGCAATTTAGTATGAAAAGACATAAAATGCTTACTTCTGTCTTGTACCGTTACTTCCTGCCTGCACACTGAACGACTCAGATGTAGCTTAAATCTTTTAACTGGCCAAAACATTAGGTTAAAGGTTTGTCATGTAATAAAAGCCCTTTTTCTGTGGCAGTCATAATAAGGCGAAGATGTCAACATAGCAGTCTGTCACTCACTACTACCTGTTAGGCAAGTTATGGTATGCATGACAGGTTATGTTTCAGTCTAGTTTAGCTGTTCTTGATATAAACTGAGATTGTGTCCATCTCTATACTTGCTGCTTTACCACAAATCAAATACTTCAGTTACACAAAATTGCTTGACATTATGTAGCTGTGCCAATGCCTTGTAGAAGCCCTCTGCATGCAGATGAGGGTCCCTGCTTAAGGCAATCCAAGACTCAAACCTCCTAAGTCTTTCTCTGCCAACCCCGAGGATAATGGCAGGCATACACTCCACTACTCTCCTCTAGTTTCAGTCTAGCATGACGGTGGGTGACACTGTAGGTATTCATATGGCACACAAGGGAAAATATGATAACAAACATGAATTTCACAATCTGCAAAGAACTGTAATGAGACCTATAACCAGTTTAATTCAGAAAACAAGTGAATGACATTTCCTTATTTTATTTGATAAATGACAATATTTCAATCGAGCACCTTTAACAGAATAATTAAAAGACAGCATAATGGTTACATATGCATAATCATAACTCCGCTCATTTGCTTTATTGGCAGAATGACTCATGGTACAAAAGCTTCCTTTAAATGATATTTCATGAGCATATTTATGGAAAAAGAGATGTGGCATTGGATCAGTAGGAAATCCATCCTTCCATTTTCTTGCGTTTATCCAATTCAGACTGGACCCTATCCCATCTGTCTTATGGCGGGAGGCAAGGTACACCCTGTGCAGACAACCATTCACACTCACACCACTTAATCTAAACCCAATAATTGCATGCCTTTGGAGTGTGGGAGCTGGAGTACCTGGAGAGAACCCACACAAAAACCAGGAGAACATGCAAACTCCACACAGAAAGACCCTGGCCTCATGGTGGAATTGAACTCAGGACCTTGTTGTGAGGCAACAGTGCTGCTTCATACAGAGACATTGTCACGGTCCTGGGTTGGTGACCCAGTGTTTTGATTTTTGTATTATTATTATTATCATTATTATCATTATTATTATTATTATTATTATTATTATTATTATTATTAATCTTTGGTTTTATCTTGGTTTATGTCTACTCGTGTTTTGGTTGCTGTTTTGTCTTTCTAGTACTTTGTCCTCGTGTTTATTCTCTTGTTCAGTCGTCAGTCAGTCGTGTCTCATGTCACTCCTGTCCCTGTACTCTATGTTCCCTCTGTTACCATGTCAGTTATGTTGTAGGGTTAAGCTTGTGTCTCTGAGTCAGTGTCTGTGCGTACGTGGCGTATTTCCTGTTTTATTCTGATAGTCTGTCTCCTACGCCAGCATATCTAGTTTTGCCTTCCCTCGTCCCATTATGTCTGATTTGTCCCAGCTGTATTTCTTCCTGTTCCCCATCCTCTCATGATCCTACCTGTGTATTTCAGTCCTTGGTCTTCCTCTGCTTGTTGTCGTGTCGTTAACCTTCATGTACACCCTCTCCGTGCTTTTCTCGCTCTGTGTTCCTGGTGAAATTCTAGTTTTTAGTTTCTGGTTTAGTTCTCCTAGTTTTAGTTTGTTGAGTCCAGCTTATTTTCGAGTTCATGTTCAAGGTTTTTTGGTTAGTTTGGTAAAGTTTATTTCTTATGCAAAGTCTCTCCAGCGAATAAAGCTGTGTTTTGAGTTTAAGTCCCATCTCTGACAGACCTACATTTGCGTCCTATCCAGCCTTCCACACAGCACACCATGACAGAGGGTTTAGGGTTTGTTTTTTTAGAGAGATTTTTTTTAACTTTACATTTTACATCTTTCTACTTCTTTGCATAATTCAAAAAAAGAAAAAGACTATTAATAGTGTTTTTGTAGTTTGCTTGGAGTAAAAGGAAATTTATATTAAGCATTGCACTTGATGCAAACCTAAACTCTGTGAAAACTGTGAAAATGTGACATCTACTAAATAAGCTGGCTGTTTCAGAGTAAAAGTTATGGCTCTGATTTGTGAAAATCAAGTGTAAAGTTAAATGTTTTGCTTAAATGTTAGGTCAAGCTTCTTCACTTTAGCACATGAAATTAAGCTGAGAGGCGGTGAAGAGGACTTGATGTTCTAATGCCTAAAAATGGGAGACACCCCGCTGGTGTTGGTAAACACTATAAACATAATTCATCAAAATTTTCTTTGACAAAACAGGATTGTTCCGTGTTATATGTAACTACATGTCAGATGCACATACACACATGGTCACCCTCCTTGTATATCAGCCCCTTATCTTTCAAAACATACTCAGAGTTGTGTTCCATGTCCCAGTGATGAAATTCTAAAGAAGGTCAATCTCTAGAGAGCACTTCTGGCTGCAAAGATAATCCACTTTGATGAATTTGCTCACATTCACACAAGTGTCTTCCTTAAATCTTTCCACCTTGATATGCAATAGATGCTTCATAAATCACCTGGGCTTGCAAAGACTTTTATGCTTTACGATCAGCCGGAATTGAAAATTTGTTGAGAGTGACAAGGTGATGTGTTGGAGATGTTACAATGAGAGGCACTTAACACTCTGAGCAGTTCAAGAACACAATCCAACCTAACATTAAAGTCAAACAGTGACTTTGTTATTTCATACTAGCATTACAATTTGAAACTGGATAACAAGATGCAGCAAAGATGAAAGATGAAGAAAAGCAATAACTGTCACTGGCTTTCCATTCAATGTGTACTTCCAATTATTTAAAATTTTAATTAATTTTTCAGTTAAAATGATTCACCTTGGGGCTAGCAGAACCTTCCTTATGATAGAACCAATGGAAACAACATGGTAAGAAGTCAAACTGGAAACTGTAACAACTGTAAAGTTCTCTTGTAGGTTTTCATGCATATTTTCTGAAAAAAGACTGTTAACTAGCACATTTTGGCTGTAAGGCACATGAGCTATCATGCTTAGGGTATTAAAATAAAAAGCTAGAGTTTACATGACTCCAAGAGTGCTTCCAAGTCAATGATTTTGAGTTGCAAGGGGAGAAAGCCTGGTACATTCAGTGAATTTACCTTTGCTCAGAGACTCCAACAGCGCTTCCTGGGAATTTTACTATCCATGGTATTATTGAAACTGTAGAGCACTGTGTTTTATTTATCAGTAATGAGGCCTTTCTTTTTTGGGTTAACCTGCTGAGCCTCTGCTCTAAATAACAGCTGTCAAGCCCTCACTGCCTTTTAAAATACCAACTATCCATGGCATGAGTGACTCTACCTTTTGGGATTATAGCTTTTTAATGGGTTCCTTTTCAAATAGGGCTTGGTCTCTGCTCTTCAAAGTTGCATTTGAAGAGTAGAGGCCACATGTCATTAATCAGCTACTACAGGTGGATAGTCCAAGAGTCTCCCAGTAGGGAGTTAAGTAAGGCAAGTGGTAATCTGCTCAGCCCAGATACTAATAGTATCACCAAGCAGTTACTCAAAGCAAGAGTTGTAAGTTCAGCAGTTCACAGGACTGGATATGAAATTCAAGCACAGAAGAATACAAGGTCCCCTCACTTTTTTACTATTGCATTTTCTGCTACATTCATCAGGTTCATTCCTTTACCATAGGATGAAATTTGAATGTCATCAGCAGACTTCATTATTTGTTTCAAAATTGAATTTTCATATTAAAATTATGATCGTTTGGTTTTCTGAAAATCTGATCTTTAGAGAATTTCAAATATTTTAAATAATATTATTGACAACAAATAACTAACTAACTAATAAATAGTTTTCATTTAAGAATGAATTGTCATTTAACATACTGAGGGGTGACCCTGCTTGTCAGAGCATATAAGACCCACTTGTTTTCCCAATGCAGCCCTAGTTTATGGGACCAGTCCTCACTAAAGGCTTTGGTAACTAAAACCAGCAGTCTGTCTCTCTCAGGGATTTCAAGGAACCCTGAAGGAAAGGAGTGAAATTGCATCCCACTCTCCTGAGACAGCAGGTTTCTTCGAAGCTAGAACTCCCACTGTGTTCTGTCTAAGAGAGGCAGAATTGGTGAAACCATGGCAAATGGGGCAAAAGAGGAGCCACCTCAATCAGTCTCACTCCTTCTACCTGAATAAGCTGCAGGATAGTCAAATTAGTGAAAGTGTAGAGCAGACCCTGGGGCCATGTGTGCGCCAGAACATTACACCCCAGAGGCAGCTTGTCATTCATCAGAGACAATGTGCTGACTCTGTGGAAGTTATTAAGTCTCCTTCAGACCTGCAAAAGCAACAGTGGGTCTCCTTGACCATTTTGCAATGGAGTCTTTAGTGGCTTAAGTTTGTAAAACCTCTTGGCATGATGTCTTCTGCAATGGTTAATGGCCCTGACACCAGTACAACTGTGAGCAGGAAAAAGGATGGCGAGTCCACAGCCACCATTTGGTTTCCAGCATGTATAGGATGGGAAAAGCAATCTGATGATCAAATGTTGCTATACATCTGTGTGATGTATTAGCTAATGCAGGGCTAGATTATTAGCTAGATTGTTATTAGATTATGACACCGCAAACAATAGATCAACAGGGAATCCCAGCTGCCAGTCAGGTGAAATGAATGGAGACCAAAAAAAACCTCTTCATATGGGCTGGAGTTAACTTCTCATTCTCCTTGTTCCCACCAGGCCTGCAAGCTTATGACGCCACTACCAATATAATAGAAAAGGGAATCACATTCAGCATAATCAGTAGAGGTAAACAGAAGAAAGACACAGTGTACTCTAATTAAATTAAATGCCAATCAAGAGGTCACCAAATGCATGGAGTTTAATAAAACCTTCAAAACCCTGAATATATCAGCTTTGTTTTAAAGTGGCATCAGCAGCTGTTGCAGTGATGACATGCATGCCACAGACAACTCAAATTAAACATTTGAACATCTGTCTACTGTACAAATGAGCACTAAGAAGGAAAACGCAACAAAAAATTACCAAGATAATTATAGTTTCGCAAAAAAATATCACTCAGTAGAAACTACATATTTTTTGACAGACTAAGTGTATGTTAAAAAACTCAATTTTTATTTTTGGCACATCTTCACCATTTGCTTTATCTTACATCTGCATGCTGTGCCTTTGCATTGCACATGCACAATAGCTGCCGCTGAAGGAAATTAAAAGGCTGCAGCCAGGATCAGCTACAGATGAGCCAGGAGGTGGACGGAAGAAACAGAAATAGGTTATATCTGAATTACAAAAAAATAACAACAAAAATAAATAAATACAGGAAAAGGGAAAGTAAGAGCTAGCAAAAAAACAATGCTGTTTAGAAAAGCATAGTAAACTAATAATGTATCTGCAATCCATATGTTCAACTTTTTTTTCTGACACTTACACATACATGTTTTCCAGTGATTCCATTTTAGCTTATGGTTTGGGTTCAATCCAAGTCGCTTATTGTTAATGGCAAAATATTTTCAATGTCAAGTATTTACTGTCTAGTGCACTTAATATTACCAATCTCCAGCTCTGCAAGCCTTTCAACCTTAATGTTTAGAAATAATTCCAGAAAGTCTCTGATGGTCTAAAAGAAAAACAAAGGTACTTATGGATCTAACTTTTATTTTGAAATGATCGATTCTGTTTTTTGTTACTTCTGATAATAAAAAATGCTAATTGATTAAACAATAAATCAGAATCAGAAAGACTTTATTTATCCTCAAGGGGCAATTAGTAAGACAACAGTCAGACAGTGATCCTGGTTCAAACAGCTTTGAAATTAGGGCAAATTTTTCCATGTCTCAGATGGTCAGTGGTTTTGAATGCTTTGTGTCTCAAAATTCAAACATATCTAACTGCATTAGACTACTTCTTGTTACAAATATGGTAACGGCTCAATACCATCACAACAAATTAACCTAATGAAACTAATAGCTTCATTCATGTCAGTGCTTTACAGCATTAGCTTAAGTAATGCAATTAACAGCTAGTGTGGCCCCCGTCTAAAATCCATTAGTCATGGTTATGGTGTAACCATCTATTTTGATATTATTATAATTGAATATTACTGCATAATATTTTCATAAGCTATTGGTGGGTAGCAAGGCCTGCTAAATACATTTGCCCACCCTTGTGCTATTGAGGGGACAGTATGGAGCAGAAAAAAATCCATTCTTATTTTAACAAATGTTAAAATAAAAAAACTTGAAAAAAAAAACCAAACAAAAAAAAACCTGTACATTAAAAAGAATCACATTGCTTGGTTTTCCTACAACATGCTGGTGTGGTAACATGGTTTCATAAGGGAGGGGGCACCATAACAGTATAACTGTTTAATGACACCCTTTGGTCTTGATTAGTCTTACAATCTTAAGTATAATTTTGAGTTCTTGTCTAAATACTTCCTGTGGAGTGCTGTCAGTAATCTACTATATAACCATTCCATGATAAAAGTAAATCAGCGTGGCGAAAAGAAGCTTTCATTTTTTTTGGCTTATGACAGGACTGTTCAGTGCCAGCTGGTCAGAAAGTCTGTCTGTGCACTGAAAAAAAAAATGATTTGGGTATTCTCATTTTTAATAAGAGTACAAAATCAATTTTAGGCAGTTAGTGAAAAAAATATTATTGTGGTTGTTTTTTTCCCCTTTTTTTAATCTTCATTTCCTTTTCATAACTACAAATAAGCACCACAATAGAAGAAATTTAATATTTAATCCAAAGTAATAGCAATAGTAATATCTTTTTTTAAACTTTTCACATGAATAGTAGATTCAGGTGAATGCAATCAGCTACAATTGTGTCAGAAACATAAAGATTTTAATCTCTTTGTGTTGCATGTCTTTTCATGCTCTAGTTACCGTGGTAGTGATACAGTAACTGTTCATATTTAGAAGGATGACGCATTAATGTCACTGTTTCAAAAGCAGCCCTATTTTGAGAGTGATCAAGTAACCTCCATCTTGGCCAGTAAAGTCAAGAACCATCCAGATCTTGCTGGAGTCAGTTTGTGGATTATAAAGGAGGGGAGAGATGGAAGCAATGACCACCGTGACCAGAGACACGCCTTGCTGAGGATGAGACAATGCGTCTGCTGGAAATGAGCCAAGAGTTGCACTCAGTGCAGTCCCCAGACGGGTTTTGAATTCAGGGTATATAGGAATTCACTTTCCTTTGACAACAGCCACACTGCGGGGTCTGGAAACATAGCAGCAACGAACATCACTGTTGCTAGGGTCATTCCCAGTAGCTCAGTTCCCAGCTGCAATAATTTACTCTTAATCCCTAAAAGACTCTCTCTTTCCCCTCTAAAACAATGCAAAATATCCAAGAAAAGCCACAAGGTAGACAAAAAACATGCCTCATGTTTAACTTTTGCAAACCCATTTTGTTCATTGCTGAATTTATGGCAATGGAGGGACATGGTTGAGAAAGAACCAGACAAAAAACCCCAACAAGATTTCTTTAAGGAAAAGACAATTTTAACAAGACAGTACTTATCCATATTCATTATTGTTGATATGGTGCCTTATTCATGACACATTTACTGTGTGAAGTGCAGTGATGGGAATAACGGCGTTACAAGTAACGGCGTTACTAACGGCCATAGCCTTAACGAGATTAACGCTGACAACACTAATAGATATATATATGTATTACTGAAAACTCATTAGATTTATAAAGCTACATAAATAAAGCTATAGTGTTTCTGCACTACATATGTCAGGTAAACATGGCAATATTTTCCCTCTGAAAACAGGTTAGAGACGAAGGACTACGTGTTTTTATTGCTGTTTTTAAGGACACTTTAGCTTCGCCTCAACCGCATTTCAGTGCCTATGAGGAATCTTCCTCAAAGTACTGCTGCATTCTAATTAGTGAATGCACAGGCTGATTGGGCACTTTAAAAATAGCTTCCCTGGAGATAAGTAAAGAGAAGGACAGCATGGGCTGAATAATATGATGTTCGTTTGAAAATAAAGAGAAAAACACACGCAGAAGCTCTGTCTTTAAAAGTACTCTTTGTGAAAAGAATTTGCCGGTGCAAATATCCCATTAAAATATGTGCTTTAACTGATAACTTAAAAGGATTTCAAGGTAATAAAAACTCTGCAAACACACATTGGAGGAGCAGACATTTCCTCATCTGTGACAAAACTTAAATGTGCCACAATTTAATGGATCAGAGTTCTGTGCATGGCAACAGATGGGGGTCTAGCTGGCATACCCCTCATTATTCCGCCTCTAAGCCCTTCTCTCTCCCATTGCCACCTGTCCAGCAGGTCTAATGTTATTCTCGCACCTGGGCAGGCCATCACAAGCTATCTTCAAAGTTGTGCTCTGAGGGCATCCGTTCTTTCTGCAACATGTCACCGCTAAAAGGAAGAGAAACAGCACACATTCGCAGAGACTGAGACTGCAGCATCCACAAATTAGAGCGACTGAAATAAGCTGTAAAGCATCTTGGCAGCAGGATACATTTTTGAATAACCTATCACTATAATAATGGATGTACGTTTGCTTTGGCTAACTGTGAGGGCATTTCCTATTTATTTTGTCGACAAATATCTATTCAGCCCACACATTCGCACACTAACATAAACATTCTCTAATCTCTGAGCAAGAGCAAAACTGTTCCAATCACAGAAAAGAGCAGATGACAGTGATTAAGATGGGCAAAGAAAATGCTCACAGGAGCAGATGAGAGATCCATATGTATGAAGATAAGCATGGCATCAAACAGCTGAGTCCACTGTGTTTAGTTTCTTGGAAAAGGAAATTCAGAAAGCGCTGCCCATGTCTTCAATGCCTTCATTACAAAACTACCAAAAGTGTGGCTGGTATTACTTTGACCTTCACCTGTATGCTTGCATGTCATGATGTGGACATGATAGCACCTGTTGTTGTATCACAAAAGTGGTTTTGGGGACATCCAAGGATCAGTTTCATAATGGGTGCAGTTCTAGTACGTATTAACATATTGTCAGGAAGCCTCAGTGGTATCACATTTTACATTTCTGTGACACAATATTTGTGTTAATTAGCCACCAGCCAGGCCTACTTTTTATTTAAAACGTTCATGCCGCTTGTATAGTCGTGTCCTCCTTGATGTTACTTTGCTTAATGTAATGTTGTGAGATTACGGTAAAGAGGGTTAGATCGCATTGATTTTTCAAAAGACTGGACTCAAACCAGAGTCAGCATTTCTCAATCGTCACATGTAATTTGTTCTTTTTGCCTAAGTTGTCTCAGATATCTTCAACTGAGGACAAACACCTCATCTGTCATTGCAGCTCAATTTTTGGTTTGTCCACCAAAGACAAGAAAGTTGAGAGCGCAATAGGACAAGGGAGTTGTTCAAATGACTGCTTTGCAAACAGCTTCCACAATGTGTTGAACCGTCAGCCCTTGCCTGTGGATACTGACTGGTCCTTCATTGCATTCATTAACATATCTTTAAAACTACTCTTCAGCTCAAGGTCTAGAAGTTGATTAAAGGCATGTTTGCTTGGAGGCAGGAAGAACAAAGGTTTCGCAGTGCTGTAAGAGGAGCACAGTATCTGCGGGGCTGCTATTAAAAACTGTAATATCGGTTTAGCCTCTCAGACCCCAGCCATCAATAAGAAGGTCTTCATGACTGACAAAGGCAAACAGGCAAACAGCAAACAGCTCACAGGCACAATCCTACCTGATAAGGCCCATAACCTCATTCACTCTTCACTGGAGGAGTTAATCGAGTCAGGCTGACATCATGAACTGAGATAATGCCAATAAATACCATTTTCTCACACCATGTTCGATAATTATAGCTCTCTAATCCACCAGTTGCCGGGGTCTAAGGGTGAAGACACTAGTTCAAGATAAAACTCTGTATGTTCATTACTGCAATCATATGGAAGCTGTTCCTTTTTGTGCTAAAAAAATTGTATCCATTGTGTAAAAAAAGGCAACGTTGTGCAACTCTCATTTCATGTTGGCGCCAGTTCTTATTCCCCAAACAGAAGCATTGAAGAAAAAGTGGAATTAGTTTGTTTGGGGTTTTTTGTTCAGTACAAGCAGCTCATACTAATGGGTCTTGCAGGGGTTGCTTTTTGGACTGGACTATTTTCCCTTTGTTCAATTATGTATTCATAGCTTTGCGCTTTACTCCAGAGGAAATAGGAAACACATGACTATTGACTGCTGCTGCCAGGAAAGTCTTTCACAATACGTTCTCAATACATAAACTTCAGTTTGTTCTGATCTCAGCCTCCTCGTCCAAAGAAGTGTCTCTTTCACTCGCTTCTCTGCCTCTTGTGCTGTGTGTAATTTTGCGCTGTCATAACTGATACATATGACAATCTTGCTGATAGTTCCTTTTATAGACTAACAATCATCAGATTTGCTCATGTCCCCGTGTTGACAGAAAAACAAGATCTTCAGTTTTATCAGCATTGCCAGTTCAGCAGTCATCACAGTCAAGTCACACAGCAAATGTCCTTGAATACAAAAAACTTTTGGGTGTAGGCTAATAGTCATATGTTTCTTCACTATATAACATAAAGAAAAAAGAAATGCAATGGCATTTACTCTTCTGTTTGTAAAGCATCTTACGAACATCTCTGCAATTAAAATAAAATCACCTTGGTCTACTGTCTCTGAATGGCTGTCTATAGTGATGGATGCCTGGTGTTGGAAGGGGCTGTTCATACACCTCTAGTGAAGTATTATTTCAGCCCCTGGAGAGAGTGCAGAGCTGATGTGGGGTGTTCGCCAAGTGATGTCCCTGACTGAGCCCTCCATCACACTTTTCACGAGATGGACAGAGAGAATACCCTTCCTCCCCAGAGACTGATTACCTGCAGTCGGCTGTTGGGAGAGATTAACCTTCCAAGTTTAGAATAGTAAGGTTCTACTGGTGTTCAGGGTAGTTCGATACCTTTTGAGACCTTTGATATCTATGTAGGACATTTGGATACTGAAGCTAAAACATTAAAACTATACATTACAACTAAGTTATAAATGGCAAATGGTGGCTTTTTACATATTTGGTGGTGGCTTTTTTTTTTTTTTTTTTACATATTGTTACATATATATATATATATATATATATATATATATATATATATAGATAGATATATACATATATAGATATAGATATAGATATCCAAAATAATAGTATAATGAAAACTATACAATACTATCTGTACGATAGGACAGGACAAAGACAATACAAAGTGGATTGTGTAGTTGGTATTGAATACCAGGTTCAAGTTATTGTCAGGATATTATAGACGAGACATGACAAAGACATGTGCAAGGTGCAAAATGTGCAAATGTAGTATAGTTTAGATATGTGTTCAGTAACTATATGACTGAGTGTGCAAATAAGCATATTGTTCCCAGGTGGATTTGTGTAAGTTTTTGTTGTTTTTGAGTCTTTTGGGTGAGTATTGTAAGGTGTTTGTAAAGGTGTGTTTGTATATCAGTTCTTTGGCGGTATTGAGTTGAGGGCTCTGACTGCTTGGGGGAAGAAGCTCTTGCAGTATCTGGTCGTTATGGTTTTGATGCTGTAAAACCATCTGCCAGATAGGAGGAGGGAGAACAGTGCATGCGAGTGGTGGAAAGTGTCCTTCACTATGCTGTTCGCACGTTGGATGATGTGTCTGTCGTATATGCTTACAGGTCACCTCATAGTTAGCTCAATCACCCATTCATATGGTGGCAACTAAGTGCATTTACGCATGGTCAAGACGACCTGCTAAAGTTCAAACCAAAGATCAGGATGGGGAAAAAAAGGTGATTTAAGTGACTCTGAAAGTGGATGGCTCACCAAAACTGGACAATACAAGATTGGAAAAATGCTGTCTGGTCTGATGGGCCCTGATTTCTGCTGTGACATTTGGATGGAGGGTTCAGAATTTGTCATAAACAACATGAAAGCTTGGCCCCATCCTGTCTCTTATCAATGGTTCAGGCTGGTGGTGGGGATGTGATGATGTGTGGGCTATTTTCTTGGCACATTTTGGGCCCCTTACTAGCAACTGTGCATTGTTAGAATGCCGCAGCCTACTTTTAGTATGTTGTTGACCATGACCATGTCCATCTCTTTATACCCATCCTCAGATGGCTGCTTCTAGATAGATAACACGCATGACACAAAACTCAAATCATCTCAAACTGGTTTCTTAAACATGACAGTGAGCTCACTGTACTCTTGTGGCCTCCTCAGTCACCAGGTCTGAATGTAATAAAACACCTTTGGTATGTGGTGGAACAATTAACCACATATATATGTACAGGTGACAAATCTGCAGCAACTGTGTGATCATGTCAAAATGCACCAAAATCTCAAAGAAATGTTCAGAACACCTTGTTGAATCGATGCCATAAAGAATCAAAGCAGTGCAGAAGGCAAAAGGGGGTTCAAGTATTAACAAGCTTTAACTACTAGTGTCTGATGAGTGTACTCCTGCAAATTTATCAGTGATATATGTTTCTGAAAAACATATGTCACAACAATGGACCTTTTTGAAACAGACAGGGACAAAGAGAGGAAAAAGGGAGAACACTTGGGCACATTGTATTCAGGCCTTGACCCTTGAAGCAATGATGCCAACATATGGGTAGTTGCATCACCCACTTCTGTCTTGGGAAGAAGAGTCCGTCCAACTGTCGAACCTCAGTTTCAGGAGGAGCAATGCAGATTCTGTTGTAAATATGAAACAGTAGGCCATGTCTTTTTCCTTACAAAGGTGCTGTAAAGATCATGGGACATGGTTATCCTTTCTGATTGAGTTTTGCAAACACGGAAATTGTGCCTCTCACAGCATTTTTGTACTTAGGGGAGTGGGACAATGGGGTGTTGTTGCTATGTACCATCTGCTCTTTATAGAGGTGCTTCATTCTGTAATAATTCAACTATATTTTCTTTGTATTTCTGGATTCCAGTAGGCCTGTGCTTTGGTTCCCATTCTGTTGCTGATTTATTGACAGCTGGAGAGTGCCCAAGCTAGTAACCTCACAAAAACACAAACAAACAAACAATCACTCAAACAAATCAACCCCAAAAAGGGATTCAAATCCCTGCTTTTTGAAGACAGCAGTGAACAGTGGTGCTGACCCTGACCTTCAGCATGAAAAGGTGCAGAGTGTCAAAACTGTTGGGATGAAAATCAGCATCTCAAACTCTGATGCCACAGTGCTTTGCCAGAAAACAGAGGATTGTCCATTGCACGTGGGGAGAGAGTCCAAGTGTCTTCAGGTTTTGTCCATGGCAGCAACAGCACGTTTGGAACTGTGTCTTCAGCGATGTGGATAGTTGATACAGTCAGTCATAGTAAAGCAGAAGCTGAGCCTGCAAAGCAAAGCTCAAGAAGTTGAGCTGTGATTTATCTTTATCAATAATTCTGGGCAGTGACAAAAAAAACCTTAAGGCACCTTAACCATGAACCATAGGTCCATGAGCTGTTCAGAGACAAGGTCAAGAACGCGGACACAAGGGGGAGCTTTGATTGAATGAAACCAGCTATGGTGGTTCGGGCATCTGACTAAGATGCTATCTACATCCTTACTAAGGGAGGTATTCTAGACAAGGCCATGGGGCAAATAAAGGCTATGTTAGAAAAATGTCACGTCCTTTCTGACCTGGGAAGGCACTGAGCAGGAAGCAGAGAAAGTGGCCAGGCACTGCTTTTGTTGCATAAATCCTTTTAATTTATCCAGTTTCTGCCACTTAAATTCTGCTAATTTTGAGAATTTGGAAAATTTTCTTAAATGTTAAATTCAAACAAATATAATATAATTAAATTCTAATCTAATTCTAATCTGTAGATGCATAATCTGTAAATGTTTAATATTCTTACTTAAAGAGGGTGCCATTACCAGTGAACCCTAGAAAATGGTCAAAACAATGTTAACTTAGTCACATAAAAATAGCTCCATATATTAGACATGAGAAAGTCTCGCATTTCTTATGGTTTTGTTTCAATACTGATCACCATTCCTTCAAAAAAAGTCCACTTGGTTGAGATTCATGTCATCTGTATCACATAATTAGTACTTATGGGCTCATTTTTCTGAGTCTGTTATGTTCCTAATGGATTCAGTCTGCATGGATTCAGCAGAGCAATCACTGTCACATTTCAGCATCCTGAACATGTGCTAGCACCATACACACTGCAGCTGGAAATACAGGAGAGACAAAAGCAGCTACCAAATGCTACATCAAAGGAATTCACAGATTTCATTATTGATGATGATTAATACAGATTTCTGTTGTTTCCATGTCAAGCGAATGATAGAATGTTAACTCAGTGCATCACTTCATTTGCTTTTACACGGAGTTTCAGATTAACAAAACCAATTACATTACAAAAAAATTCAATGGTGGCGATTCTTCTAAAAGGCCACTCTGAAATACCAAAACCAAAAGAACTGACATGCAGCAGCAGCTATGCCTAAATCAATCGGTGTGCTCTTCCAGAAAGGGAAGCAGTATTATTTGTGATACAAATTGAAATTTCAATACATTTTAATAGGAGAGAAATTAACCCTATTGTAGCAATTTTCTAAAATATCTCAAATAGTTTGACTCCCTCTATTCCTATACTATTGTGTGGCATCAAAATTTATATTATGAGAATATTAAATACCATTTTTGTTACATAGCGACACAAATGGGGCTGCAGGTAATACGTGCTGTATTACCTGCAGCCCCATTTGTTCTTCCCTAAAACCTTGCCTGAGTGTTGATTCGTCTGGAGTCTGAGTCAGCTAAACCTACTGTAATGTTTTATATTTAAACACATTGAGGACAAAACAATGTGTCGGGAATACTGTTTGCATATATGCTTCTTTTAAAGAAAAATTCATTTCCTTTTTCTGCAACCGGGGCATCAATCTGACACCAGGCTTAGACACTCTGTCTAAGAGATTTAACTAAATGCTCCGAGCATTGCTGCTGATCAGACTGAATCTCTCTGAAAATATGGTAAAACAAGATATATGTGCTGCTCCATTACATTACATAGCCGTTTGTTTGATTAATATAAATGAATCATAGACTAACCTAGCTAATATTAACCTTTAAAGTCATTTTGGGGGAAAAAAGAAAGAGCAACTTTCTTTTCAGTTGAAATTAGCAACACTATTAGCACAGAATTTACTCAGTAGCAAGTAGCAAGTGTCTTGCCATATGGTGAACATACACATCCTTTGGGGGAAAGAAAAAACTGTAAAATTTTATTCTACTCTCAGCAGCTAATGAGGGTGAAATACGCTTCTGAGACTGTGACCACAAGAGATGATCTGTAAAATTAATGGATGTGAGTAGGTATGTCAGCCAATGCCCGATTCACACTATCACTGTACAAGCCACCCAAATAAACACATTTCCATGAGAAAATAATTACCAAAATTGCAAATTCTATTCTCACAATTGCCTTTTTAAAAGTCTTTTGAATGGTAGCAGTGGGGGATAAACATAAGTATGTGCTGCAAGTTTCAATTCAATATCATATCAGGAACTGAATCATGGATTCAAGATGGGCTGGTCACAGATGATATCCCTAATGAAATTATGCATGACTTTAAAGGCCTCAGTTTATACAACTGCCCATAATACCTATCTGTCCAGTATCTGGGCCATATTACCGACACATCTGTCAGGAAATGAACATCATTTAACTCAGCCGCACAGAGAGATTGCTTTGGTTTTACAGGGGAGCTGAGATTGAAGCATAGATTGCAGCCCAAACAAAATTTTACACATGAACTGCTGTAAAAGTGAAGGTTAGAACGGCAGCAGAATCATCAAAAGTGTATCACACATTTATAAAGATTTGTTGACACAGGTGACAGAACATTAGTTTATCTGCGCACAAGCGGCCCCAGCGAAGGTGCTACAATCCAGTAACAAACTTACGAGAAGGTGCGGGGATGAGACTCAGTTGTAACAATATGTCTCTGTCATCTTACAGTTGGTTCATGAGTCTGTGTGGTTTAGCTGACAGAGTCTGGAAATATAACACTAACCAAGGCTAGCAAACATAAAATATTTCAAGCTTTACTGAAAGGCCTGAAGACATTTTCTTTTTTTCTTTTTTTTTTTTCCAGCCTTTGGGGAAAAATATTTACCTTCTCCTTGTAACTGATTCCTTGAGTACATTTACACCTGTCATCGATGTGATGCAGATAATGTCCAATTAGGTCAGACAAAAAATAGCAGAGCACATAAATCATGTTCTCTGGTCCTGCAGAAAACGCAGATCACACACTGTCAGGTGTGGAAACAAAATTACACTTCCCATGGGAAACATGGACCATGTACTTCATTATTCGTCTTTTGGAAGGAAAGCAAGTGCACTCATCACACCTTTCCTACCTATACACCTACAGTACCATTATCTCTGAGACCAGCAGCTTGGCCAGACATAATTACTGTAGCATAAGCATCTGGGCTAAGATCTACAATAAAAAAAAGTCTGCCTAATGAGTGCTGTAGGTGTTGTGGTTCTCTGTGTTTGTTCATTTATTCCAGCCTGCTGTTTTCCTCTGTCACCTGCTCTGCAGTTACCACTCCTTTATCATTCCCACTCCAAGGATTACCCTCACACCATCCCGATTTCCCTTAAGGGGCTTCCAAACTGATTGTGTATGTTTACTGCAAATCACACTGTGTGAAAAAATCTTGAGCTCCATCTGTGTCACACCATGATATCACATAGTCAGCCTGTCTGAATGTGTGGTGAATTGAAATCCTAACATGGAAATAAAATCAGTTCTATGAGAGCAAGCTCATGCCATCCATCTGCATTGTTCATATTTTGATTTTTTGATATTTATGTTTGCATTTATTGGTTAGTTTTATTTCCTGTTTTCTTCCTTCTTTCCTTCTTTCAGACTTAATCCGGCCTACACCTTAAGCACTCTAGTGCCACTGGCGTACAGGTATTTTGGAGTTTATGCAGTTTATATAGCCAGTTAAAGGACCTAATGGTGTCAGGATTATTAAATAATTCTAGGAGGTTCTGCAGAGAACAAAAGCTTCTGTTTGTGTAATAAAAGTTCAAAATGATTGAAACTACTAGAAATGCCACCAAATAGGATAGGAAATCACATCTCAGAGCATTTTATGTACCATCTCGGTATAGACTTGCAACCTCTCAGGGTACTCCAAAGGGGCAATTCAAAAGGCAAATAACATTTCTCTCTACCAATGTTTACAGCTGGATTTTTTAACATGATCAAATCAGACTAACATGCCTCCCATGTCCTTATTTCAGTTATATTCTTAAACTGGTGCTCATAAAAAGTCACAGAAGCCAGCACAATCTGTAACATTTTATGAAATTATTTCCTCTTGGTCTGTAGAGGTGACTACTTCATATGAAATTTCTGTGCATGTCAAAATTTTACACTGCCCATTATTGTTATACAGTTCAATACAAGAACATTGTAATACAGTGAAGACCATGGTCTTTACCACTGTACTTCACTAGTATAAAGTTATGGCCTTCAAATTCCAAAATCACTGTAAAGGGACAGCTAGTCTTTGTCAGATCATCTTGGCAGCTTTTCTTTACCTGACTTTTTTTTTTTTTACTTCCTCTTTTCTGCCCAATCTTTTGCTCTTGCTCAGCCCTGTTTTCCCACTCACCTGTTGCTGACTTCAGGCTGCTTGCTGTCAAGACTTACTCAGTGCTTTTTTGTGAACTATTACACTTTTAGTCCTCATTTTCTGAGGTGCACCTATCAATCCTTCTTTCTTCATGATAGAAGGCTACTGAACTGTAAGATCAGTTTATCACTACATGTGTGCATCAAGGCAAGATGAAAGCATGGTTTGCTGCGCCTAAGACCTACTTTTCAGAAATCAACCAACTGCTATTGTGTAATAACATTTGTTTGGTCTTCTTGTCTGTTTACAAGTTTAAAGACAGAACTTGAAGCAAAACTACTGTACCACCCGGCAAACTGACGCTCTTTCATTACTGATAAATTATTTTGTTTCTGCAGGCACTCTGTCAATTCACTTTCATCAGCACATGAGAAGGAGCCAGACTGAACAGGTTTCACATCTCTGAAAAGAACCAACGACTCATGACAGAAGGATAGTATCCAATTTTGGCAAGAAGGAGCAGGCAGGAGACAGAGACACAAAAATTGCTGGAGTTCCAGTGTACTGTATCATCAGCTCAGCATGAAGTTCTCTTTCACTGGAACTATTGAGCCTTGACTTTCCCGAACTAAGCAGTGACTTACTACAAAAAGTCCTCCATCTCATCAGCCAAACAAACTGCTCAGACAACTTGGTGGTGCCAGTTGGGCACAACTCTCAGACCTCCTTCTCCAAGTACTTGACATTGTTTTATGGGGTAACTGTTTCCAAAGGCAAATCAGCAAATTGGTTGGCAAACGGTAAATGGACTGGTTCTTATATAGCACTTTTCTACTTTAACTGAGCACTCAAAGCGCTTTACACAACTTGCCTTATTCACACAAACACTTTTTTCTATGCTCTTTCTAAGTAAGTGCTTCTATCTAACATTCAGACACATTCATATTCGGATGGTCGCATCAGAAAGTATCTTGGGGTTAGAATCTTGCCCAAAGATATTTGGCATGCAGACTGATCAAGGATCAAACCACCAACCGATTTCGATTAGTAGGTGACCTGCTCCATCACCTGAGCTACAGCCAACTGAATCAACTAGCCCTGAAAATGGATAGCGTTGGAGCGGCGCTGCGAGGGCTACATTGTGACGAGCCCGGGTGGAGACAGCGCCGGTGCAGATATTGGTGGTAGTAGCAAATATTCTACTCAGGGAATTCTATATTTACTAACATGGCTACTTCAGTGTAATGTAGGCCTGACATAAATGAGTTTTTTTCAACCTTGGATCTGATAACTCACAGGGCTAGTAAGAATGCACTTCTAAAGCGATTCAGATTAAACAATCCATGATAAGGAAAAACAGCTATTTGCCTGCTAATCAAACAGACATTTACACCTTTTGATGATTAGTCACAAGCACTCTAGGTCAAATAGTGCCCGAGAGATTTAAGCAACAGATGAAAATACAGTGAAAGCACTTCTTTACAAATAAGTTCTCTGAGCTTCTGACATACATTTGTGCTGAAATAGCACGTACTGCTGTTATACTTATTTATACTTGTATTTTCACAATGCAACAGCCATAAATGACAAAAACTGAGGGAAACAGTATTAAATAAAATAGCAGCAGGGAAAAATTGAAGATTTGACATGGCTGATCACCTCAGAAGTTGTTCCAAAGCCTGATGCAAAATGACTGATTACCTTTCACAAACAAATCAGTGTATGGATTAGCTGAAACAAAATACCAACTAGGTTTACAGAAATCAGATTTATACAATGTGAGAGTTTGAAAAAAACACAAGCTCGTCGAGTCAATGTACCGTGCAGAGAGATCAATGTGCATCAGAAAGCCTGTATGTGCCAGTATGTGATCCTCACCTCAGCACCTCCCAACGGTGAAATCCTCTGGCTTCGTCACAAACATCCATACGGTCTTTCTCTCTCTCGCACACACATATACACACACTCACTATACACCCTTCCATTGTATGAGGGTAGAAAGCCACAATCCTAAATTAACTGGTCTACTGGAGCAGTCAGGGATAAGCTGACACTCTTAAGAATTATCATCATTATACTGTTCTGTCAGAAATGGGTATCAGATTATCAGTGATGAGAGTGAATACTAACAAATCTCCCTGCAGCCAAGTGGCTTCAAGAAAGCGGGGTGGCAGCTGTTGCCCTATAAATCTGATCATATTTGTGCTCCCAGAGGGGTCCAGGAGCCTTACAGAAAGAGCAACCAGAGCTGCCCAATATGTTGCCATTGAGCATCATAACTCAAATGCACCAAATTCACAGCTTCCCTTTCTTTTTTCTCTTTGAACTAAGATTTATCTGCCATTTGCAATGCCAGATAGCTCTGCTAAATACTTATGCAAGGGATCAGATATCTATAAATGGTAGAACCCTTGGGCTTTCAGACGTATGGCATTTTAATTTAGACTGTATTAACAAGTGGTTGTGAGAATTTGCACAACAATGCAAAAACTGAAAAGAACAACTCTTTTAACTTTATCAGTATCAGCGGTATTGTATCATAGCCCTATATACAATATCTTACATCATTTGCCTGGGCTCATAAGTACTTAGCTGAAGTGAGAAGCACCTCTTACACTAACCTCTGTATAATCCCTCACAGAGAGCTTAGACAGTCCTCTGGAGCTCTCAGTGATTTGTCCATCAAAAACCATTTCTTCTCCTTCCAGTTTCTTTTCTAACAGCCAATGTGCTTGTCCTCAGTTTGAGAAGACAGGTTGTAAAGTGTAAACATATAACAGATAGAAATATATTGAACAAACTTTGCACCACCATTGGCGTGAGAAAAAAAAAAAAGACAAGAACCGAAGAAACCGAAAGAGCTAGCGCACTTAAAAAGACGTCACTAAACCAACACTTCACTGTGAAATGCTATTAAAGAAAGCCACACATTTCCACTCATTTTGAATTATCTTCGATACATCAGTGACAGACCGGCCATACAAGAAAAATTGCACTTGTGTTTGTGGAGCACATCCCAAGGGTAAACTCTATATCACATCAAAACCACAGGCCATGCTGTAATGTCCACTGCCCAGTGGTGGTCTGTGGTGCCATGGGGTCTCCACATTGTGATCTGTGGCTCCATGATGAAGTGCTTACAGCCAAGGGCAACATTTCATCTTGTTCCACAGGCCCATAGTCTGACTCATCTTTTCTGATATATATCTAGCCCTAGGGATGATGTTCAGTTTAATTATGGATACATGGGACATCAGTCAAAGTTAATGTTTTTCTTGTTTTACACGGCCATCTATACAAGCTGCCTCTGACACACCGTGACCATCCCAAAGAGAATTGAAGAGATCATCACGGAATCTTAGGGACAGGAAGTGAGGAAAGAAGCCAGGTGAAACTTTGAATAATTGATAAGGTCTAATTTTCAAACCGGAGCATGCCTCCAGCTGCTGTCATCTAATCATCATTTCGCAGAGAAGACTTCAGAGCTTTGATAAAGCAACAGTTATCATCAGTAGAATTTTCTTCACCGATAAAGCACTCTTTTGGGGTAGGGATTTCAGTGGTTCATATGCCGGAGCCATGACGAATACTGCGCTCAGCCCTCCTCTCCTGACAGTGGCCTCCGGCAACACTCTCTGCAGAGCTGCAGGCAATATGGCCATTACCTTCAGCCCTGTGGAGCTTTACTACCCTGGGCAGCCACACACTCAGAGATGCTGATGCTCCTTATGAAGGTTCATCCTTATGGCAGGAATAATAAAAATGTGCCTAGTGGTGTTCACTTGGGAAGATGGCCATCTTTATTGTGTGGGGACGTAAGCAGACACTTGGATTTAATGCGCAAGTATTGCTATCTCCCTGAGCTGACAGGATTAGTCTCACTATGCAGAGATCACTTAATGTTACTGTAAAATGCTGAATTAGACTGTTTGTACCGTCTAACACGTCTATTTCTAACTGTTTAATTTATCCCTTACTTTGTTTCAGCCGAGCATGCAGCTGACTTATCATGGAGGTTTTCATTTCTTTGTGAAATAACAAGCAGTGCAGATTAATTGCAGAAGCTCAAGCAACTGAACAGAAACAGTCTCTACAAAAATATGCTGCTAATGATTGGGTGTCACCCTCCCTTTTTGTGTCTGTATGTATGTGCCTTTGCATTTATGCCAGACTGTAACGAGCTAGTCTGATGTGATAAAAGAACAGGGAGATACACAGATGGCTATGGTCACTGCTTGATTGATTTACGTTACGATTGTTCTTAAAAATGGTCCATTACACTGAATTTGTAGAACAATAAGGACAAAAAAAGCTTTCCCTAAGAAGAGTTAATGACTACCTTTTTATCTGCTGACATATTCCCCAATTACTTCAGCGATTTCCAAACGGGTGATGAAGACTGTCAGGAGCAAAAATGCAAAGTAACTCCAACACTGAGACCAACACATGTTCTCCACTGCTGGAGCCAGGGACTCTTGGCTCTGAGTGAGAGCTTCCCAGCCAGCTCTTCTTGGCACTGCTGTCTCTCTGTCCTGGGCATACTGATTCTCATATCAGGGTTCATTTACATAATACTGCCTGCGACTGGTCTCAGTTTAATGAAGGATGGTAATGTATTTCTATAACAATGTTTCACCCTTCAACATGCCAACATAAACAGGACAGTGTGATGACATCTGGTTGAAGCACTCTTTAACTCTATAATCATAAAGAAGAAAAGCCAGTCATCTTTCAGCAGTGTCAAGGCTTCAGCTTTCAGGAACAAAGAAGCTGTCAAACTTCTTTCTGAATGCATGCTCCTGGCTTCTAGTGTGAAAAAGAGAAAAGATCTTGACAATCCAGCATGTACTGTTAGCCATTAACAAAAATGTCTGATCTCCTGTAACTGTGCTGTAACCAGCAACCAAACAACTACTAACCCTCTTATATATATATGTATATATATATATATATATATATATTTGTTGCTGATTATAAATTTTCTTTTTATTCAGTTTGAGATGTGTTGAATTCTAGTCATATACATCAAAAATTTTCACATAATGTTATTTCTTACACACATATCACATGGTTAGGTTTAGGCACTAAAAATTCCTGTTTTATTGTTTGGGTTCAAATACAATGGTATTTCCTACCAAAATATATTTCTTACAAATTTGTTTTAACTGACATAAAAAATATGTAAGGATTCATATCCATGAGTACGAAAAAAAAAGACATTTTTTGTCATTTTTTTTTCACAAATTGCCGTCACCCTGAACTTTTTCCAAGAGTTGGGCAGGCTTATTTTGTAAACCCATATTAACTCATAATAAAATAGCATATTTGCACCCAAATCCTACCAAGCCAACTTTGCACACACATATAAACACAACATGTAATACTTAATAACACCTGGCACTCACTTCATGCCAACACTGTCTTTTTGGGTGGTTTATTTGGCTAGTTTTCATTCATCTTTGGGGTGGTTCTGTCACACAGACATGTTATCCCCAATGCTTTTGTGTGCAGTAAAAAACTGGAAGCCCTTGGGAAGAAGAGGGTGTCCAATGACATCCTTTACCTCTTATGACTGAAAATTAAACTACCTTCGAAGAATAAAAACGATTTTTTCTATTGAACCTAACCCCAAAGCAAACCATTTCTGTAAAATTGACAATCTTTTTCCATCATTTTTATGCTTTCAGTGGTCCAGTAACAAGTTAAACAATAGGTAGCAGACAAAAAAGTCATAGTTTTTACAGAGCCATGTAAATGATTCAGCAATCAAAGGCTTTTTTGTTTTAACAATGCCAGTATTTTAGAACAATCGTTCTAAAACAACAAAATTCAGCCCCAACTAAGCTCTCAACTGACTGTAACACTTCACCAGGTAGCACCATGTGTCGACTCTGTGAGGTCCTGATGGGAAGTTGAGCTCACACCTTCAACCTTCCAGCACAGGGTTTCTTCTCAAACAATGCAAGCATGGTGGAGAGATTAAGTAGTCTGCCACAGGGGTGCACAATGCTTCATTAGGCCAAGTAAGGATAGATGTCATTGCCCGAAGCAATCGAGGACCCAGTGAAGTGTCAAAGGACCTCTAATGCAGTCTAACATGTTACTCATTACTGCCCACTGTATTGACTAAATTTAAGGGGGGCTAGAGTGATTATTCAAAGAATCAAATCAATTCTTCACGTAATGCCTTCACTCAAGATCTAATCACGGCATGCTGAATGTATTTAATGGCTCTAAGGTCAGCAGTGCATAGAGCCATCCATGTGAAGGTGGAGATGTTAATGACCCTAGTAACTCGTGAATCTTACGAAAATCCTATAACCACAGCTGCTATGTTAAGACAGTGAAATTCCATTAAGAAAATTTTCAGAGTGTTAATTATACTGAACAGTTAGGTCTGTCATTCAAACTATAGGTCTGCTTTTAGCACCTACTCTGTTGGAGTATGTGTTAAATTAATAGTCTTTTAAAATCATATGAATTCTGAGGCTTTAGCATGTTCTCCTGATGGGTTCAGACATCTTTTAACCTAGAACAGAAATAACCTCTGGTACCAGAGCAAGGACAAGCATTTAGGCCGAACTTACTGAGAAAACATTGGTATGCTGGTAAGCTGCTGGTAGATTTAAAGTTATGGGTCACTCTGTTCCCCCTCTTTCTTTTCCTCTCCCCCCACCCCCTTTGTTCCATGTACTATTTCAACTATGAAACAAACAGAAATAAACAATTAAAGGTCCAAAGAATGTGTCAATATCCTCTCAGTTTATTAAATAATTTAATTAGTCAGTGGACAAGCTTGAAATCACCAGTGAGAGTATATGTACCATCTCCACACCCGAGTGTGGTTGCATCCTTGTTTGTAAGCATGTTACAAACAATAACGGGGCTTTCTCCACAGCCTCCGAGTTTAATTGCAGAATCATTTTTACATGCTTGTTTACACAATCTCATAACAAGATTTTTACACTGCAAATGAGAATTTATACGAATATAGCTGAAATAACTCAGCAGAGGGGCTTTTATCGAGCTACATCTCCAGAAGTACGGCAGAAGTATTGCATTGTTATTAATTCAATGTTAAAATGTGTACACTTCAAAAGACACTCTTACGCAAGTCTGTTGTTTGCTTCATCATTCGTGTCCATGTTATTAGGAACAAAAAGGAAAAGGAAGCACATTTTTCAAGTAAAACTGAGGTGTGTTGTTTCAGAACCTTTATTTCTCTCTGAAAACTGGGAAACTCTCCAAATTTTTACAGCTTGAAAACGAATATCAGTTGTGTTGCTGTACGGCAGAGATGGCCAATTAATATTTTCTCTCTTTATAAAATTCTACTGGTGAGAGTAGATGTTACGGTTAAGCAGTAGTTTGTAAATACATTCTTTGTTTTTATTTAAAAGAGTCTTAATGTGGTATTAGAGAAATAATAAGCAAAATGCTGTTGAAGAAAAAGAATATGGCTGGAGGTTAACTGATCACCATGTTTCTCCATGTTTACAATTGGTGGCTTACACTGAAATACAATCCAGGGGGAACAATCTGTTGAATCTTCCACTGAAACAGTGGCCTGAGCTTTGGATTTGCTTGGGCTTTATCAGCACTCTGTCAGTAATTTTCAAACAGCAGCGAGCAAAGCAGATTAGCCTGGCTCTACACCGGCGACACTGTTGACTCATTTGACTCACAGATGAATACAAAATTATCTCTAATTCGTTCGGAACGAGCAAACAGATGAAACATCGTCCAGCATTAGGCTGGATGGAAGGTGTCGTTCCAGGATCGCTCGGCTTTTCACCTCTGCTTGTAGGACATGAAGGTCGCAGCACACGAGGCTCGATGCGGGCCAGCTCTCGGCATCGAGACAGGATGGAGGGGCTGAGCTCCATCTCCAGGAGGACAACAGAGTGCCACTGTCACAGAGAGTATATACCCTCTCTGCCACCGAGAGCGGTCAAGTGGAAGAGGCCAGCCCTTGAGCAGGCACGCTTGTGTGAATGTGTGTGTGTGTGTGTGTGTATGTATGCAGAGGGAGCAATCTGGAGTGTGCTGGAGGCTATGGCCTTTTTGACGTGATAGATTCCCTTTGCAGCCTGCGAAGCCAGGAGGGAGCCAGTCAACATCCTGCCACATGCCCTGCTGTTTATCTTCCAAAATCTGGTGGCGGGTTGCATCCTCTGGGTCTGCCCCAGACGCTCTCCTCTAACCATAATCACCATAACTTATGGTGACATAAATGACCATGCGGTTGCTGATTTTGTGCTTTGCTTTTTTTTTTTGTTTTACCTTAAAAGACTTTCCTATTATTAAGCCAAAAAATGGTACCTGCCAAGTGCCATTTATACAGGTATGGAAATGTTTGCTGTATTTTAACAGATTCGGGCTAAATCAGGTTTCCCTGGAAAAACAAGGTAGATAGCTCAGACCTCGGAGATCATAGCCTCTTACTGAAGAGAAAGAAAGAGCCGGGAAGGGGAGGGAAAAAAATTCAATTCCAAATCTGCAGCTTCAAAAGTGGATGGAAGCTGAATGCAAATAAAGTTCTGTTACTGTGTGTTGTGATTTATCACTGTGCCGAGCAGTAGTGCCGAGGCAGGCGGTGCATTGAACGGAATGACTCTCCTCACATATTGGAAAAGCAACTCGACAACAAAGGACAGGAAAAATAGAGCCAGACAGATGGATGACCTTCAGTCCTCCTTGATAGGAATAGATAGAGGAATTTGTTTAGAGAGCTAATCGCTCACTTCAGTAAAATTGTTGTCTAGAAAATCCATCTGTATATTAAAAAAACAAAAAAAGAAAACACTTTTCTTTACAGTCATGTGAAACAATTAGAGGATAAGACTAATGAAGAAACCGTGTTATATTTCACTTTGTAATCTACAGAATGACCATGTTTTTATCTTTCATGAAAAATTGGTATTGAATAAAATTCCATCTTCAAACTCTGCATCCGGTGAGAATACAAATGCCTTTCTTATCAAAAGCTGAATTATGGATGCACTATAACCAAATATTAGCACAGCACTGACATTTCTCTGTGCCACAATGACATTGCAGCACTCCAACCATACCACACATTGGTAAACAAGCCTGTTCTGGTCAGCATCTGTGTATTCAGAATCAGCAAAACTGCCAAATTTCTGCTGAAATGCATCTTTTCAAGCCCGTGTTGCTTTTTTCTCCATCTGCACATATAACTAGGGTTCGCTATCATGCATTGTTGGACAGAATGGTGAAATGCATGGGGAATTTGGGCTTTTTCTGCTGTTTGTTTAAGCCATTATTTTTGCTGGTGTGTCTGTGAACCTTTGGGATGTTGTGCTATTCAGCACATCAAGCAACATTCAATAAAAACAATAAAATCTGCTGTCACACAAACAGCAGCATGGTGATTAAAAAGAAAGTCCATCCTTTTTTTTCCTGTAATCAACGCTTCCATTTGGTGCTCATTTAAATTACCAGTATGCACAATTGAGTGAAAGGGGGACTTGTGGTTTCCATCTCCCGTCTCTCCATATATAATTCTCTGGCGATGAGTCTTGCCACCATTGCTCTGCCATGGGTGAGCTTCAATCTCCGTGCCCAATGACTGCACCAGAGCAATCCTTCAACAGAGCCCTGGTATTAATCTTTCTTGGAAGCAGTTGGCAATAAACCCGGACTGCTTGAAAACTTGTGTGGCTGACAGATTCCATGATCAGCCATCACAGCTGGCTGTCTGATTCATACCTGAACGCCACATCAGTAGAGAGATGGAGAGACTTTAGCTTTCTGCTATGTTTCCATACTGAGTGTTCTCTATGGAGAACAATAGTACTCTCATATACCTTTCGGAATGGTCCATGAAACAGAGGAAATAATAATAGAAGAAGGCAGGGATTAATTACATCTCTACTTCTCTATTCACCTTATATAATGATTTAAGTTATGGACGGCTAATCACGTTTTTTCTTAATAGATCTAAGAAAAAGCATATCACTACAGTGCTATGCAAAAGTCTTGACAATTTTAACCAAAAAGTTCAAACTCAAATTCATCCCTCCATAAGACCACCATTAAATTTCAGTCCACTTCTTGTGAAATTTGGCATACGTCAGCTTTTTTACCCTTTTTCTCTTTCTTACGAATGGCATCTTGACAGCCACTGTGACCAGTTTTGATAAGGCTTCATGGAAGGCCCAAATGTATCTCTCAGGATGTGTGTCACGTCTTTTTGGGACTAAAAAAATAAAGTGCTACCAATATTTTTTAAACGGTTAAGTAATCACAAAACCTTGATGCTGTGTATCATAAAAATCCCACGGCAACGTTCCTCAAACGGAGTTGCAAAAAGGTACATGACATCAGTATGGTGTCAGAGCAATTTCACATGTTGTCCTGTAGCTCAGTAAAATATGCAGAAATGGGCCATTCTCACTAACAATCTCCATATTACAAGGGAGAGCTCACTGCTACTAATCCTCACTGACTAATCTGTGAAAAAGCGTGTCACTGTGAAAACGGTTTCTCGCAGGTGTGCTCCATTTTTTCCTCAATCCACACAGTCTTTAACTGGGGAGATATTCTTTGTTTTCGCATCAATCCAGTTATCAAGACATACATATTGTAATTAATCTGACTGTTACGTTGTTAGGATAATGAACATTTTTTTTAAATTTGTGCTGCTGCTATTTGAATCTTCATACTAATTGTAATGCTGTCATGATATTATAAGGTCATAGCTGAAATGTCTTTGGTCTGTGTATGATAATGAGTTGTTCTTTGGCCCACTTCCATTAGTTGATGTGGTGTTTGAGGAGCCAACATTTGGCCAAGATATACGTGACCAATAATTACCCCTCCTTTGTGTTGTAGTGCTGCAGACTGTGCTTGCTCATTCCCAGCGGAAAAGAAAAATCAATTACCTTGGCTCATATTTGAGCACTGCATTTACACTCATACAAGACACAGAGAGAGCGAGAGAAAGACAAAGACATCTACTTTTTGTAAGAAAAACTCAGAGTTCTTGTGGTTATACTTAGAATCTGAAGTGAAAAGGTTACCAAATGTCTGGCATAATACTTGTCCTGCCCATAACCGAAACTTATTTAGTTTGGACACCCACACTCTGGGACATAATGTAGATAACACATTACCTTAAGTAAACCAATATTGTTTTCTTGTAAATGATAGCACTGATTTGCTAAAGACAAACTAGATTGAAGACTTAGAGTGAAGAAATTAAAACCATGACAAGCTTATAAAGCAGCTTTCTTGTGTCTTCAAGCTATTATGCATTCTTTTGCCAGTGCTGCGGAGGGGAGTTGTGCTCTAATTAAACTCACCTCCAAATATCCTTGCCGACACCTCCAGAATACTCAAAAGCTTTTAAAATGTGGCTGATGGGACTTTGTTATGCATGTACGCAGCAGTGCTAATAAATTCCCTGTTTAGACTTCAGCCAAGATTAGCGTTGCAACCTGCAGAACACATCTACAGCGTGCCACGGAGTCACAAAGGTCACTATTCAAATTCTTTGACACATGAAAACCTGCTGTGATTGAACCAGTCCTCAGAGGTAACGCCAGCTGCTGAAGCAGAGCTGTGTGCACTGTTAACTACTGATTGCTGTTGCAAACATCTGCGTGGATAAAAAGCTTTTTACCATTCAACATTATCAAAGCTTGAAAGCTGAAGAGAATTCAGTCTAACAATAACTGCAACAATATTTGTGGATATTCTCTAGGGCGATGTTGAAGTTTAGTTCGTACCATAAACTGCGAAGAAGTTAGCCCCTCCCTTGAGTAAATTAATCTTACTTTTGAGAGACCAATGAATATTATTCATCGCTGAAAAAAAAAGTATCAGCAAGGAGTTAAGAAGACTTGATTGCAAATCAACTCGACATAATTTGTGCATTGTTGCTCTGTAAAGAGGCTTTTAGAGCATGCAGGACCTTAGAATTGATGTTAAACAGTTGAATACACAGACCCCTGTCAGGAGAGCAGTGTGTTCGTTAACAGCTCCATCCCTGCACAAAGAAAGGAACAAACCTCCTCTGTGATAAAAGCTTATTAGCTACCTGCAAGGATTAAATCTGATCACGTGGGGCTGTCGCAGCAACTGTAAATAGATGTCTTTCTACTTGCTACTGTTTCGCTTGTAAATCACATGCATTTTGATTCCATTATAAGCTCGCACAAAATCTCTGCAAGGCTACACATTTTTATTCCTCCTGAAAAATGACATTGCTGTCACCTTTGGAGATATACATTCAAACATGACTGCTAATCCACTGCGTTTGCTAAGTGCTTGAGGGGAAAGGGTGAGTTATTAAGATGGAAAGTAAAGACATCCTAAACGATTAAACACATAATTAACAGCTTCTGCATGAAGGGCATGACTTGTCAAATCTCTAGCGATTCCTGATTGGCCATCTTAATTCTTCTCCCGAAAAACACATCAGCTGAAATACAAAAACGAAACCACTGAGCTTTCAAATCTCCCAAAATATGTCCGCTGTTATTCCTCTGATTTTACCGTCCAAACATCCCTGGAATCCATCTTGATTTATTTATTTTTCTGCAGCAGCCTTCCAAGTTTTAAAACAGCACTAGAACTGCATCTGGGCTTTACATGACAGCCAAATTACGGCCAAAGCTCTCTTCCAGACAAAAATCTATGCCCTGCACTTCCCTCCAATCTAAAACAAGTTCAACAATCGCATCCCTTTGGAGAGAGATAATTAGTCACCCAATGTGCCAAATGTGCAATTTTGTTTGTCTGACAACAAAGTATAAACCACAAGTCTTACGTGACGGTCCAGAAAATCAAGCTGAGCTTTGGCCACTGCCCTAGAACAAGCATCTGTCAAAACAAATGGATCTTGTTTTCAAAATGTACAAGTAAAAAAAAAAACATTTTGATCCATGGATGAAATGAAAAAAAAGGGACATTGACAGAAAACTGTGAAATCTCAACAGAAATATGTGTGATAATCATGGCAATTTTACTTTTAGGGGGGAAAACATAAATGGCTTTTTGCAAAACAAATAATGGCATTAGCCCTACAAGAACAGGTTATGAAAGAAAAAATAAGGATCCTGATATCTGAGCAAATCAAATAGTAACAAAATAACCAGAAATACTTTATTAAATATAAAGTATCTTGACATGATTACAATCATTGATGATCTGGTGAAAATGTACCTTATTAGAGAACAGATAAGAAGTCTATTTTGGACTTCTTACTGGAAAAATGTCCTAAAACCATGCAAACTACTGTTAATATGCAAGTAAGATGCTAAAATCCCTCTCTAATGGGGCTCTTGCTTTTTTGCATACAACTGAGAAGTTCCATTTTATTTCACAGCAAACGTGAGCCATTGTCCAACAGCTGTAGAATGACGCTTTGGATATCGACTTTCAAGCTGTATCATTCACAGTAAGAATGACGCACTGTCCAAAATCGTCAGTAGTCTATATAACGCATAGCTGGTTCAATCAAATTTCAAAGTGAACCACATACAATAAATAATTCATTCACTGCCTTATTGTTATTCAGGGTCACACGGTCATCTGGGCACACATTGAACAAAACACTGGAAAACGCAACACTTAATCACAGGCCTACAACAGACAATCATTCACTTACATTTACGCCTAAAGGCAATGAATGCAACTTGCATGTGCTTTCAATAGTGAAACGCTATGACACGACGTCACCTTGTGACTCTCAAGGTATTCATGAGGCAAACAAAAACATTTTTCAACAAGAAAAGGCGCTCTTTGAAAACACTCTCTTTTATTTTAGTTATTATGAAAGCTCCTGTGATTTGATGATTCAGCTTCAATGTATTCGCCTAGTGGCTGAAGACCTTGCATTCTTTTAATTACATACTCCAAGTCTCTTATTACTGAAAAAAGCCACCTGATTAAAAAACTGACTTTGAAAATAAGCATAGTTTTGACCTTCTAAAACTACCTAAAGGCAAAATCTGACAAAATCTATTAAAAAAATAAAAAGTTATCTTTCATGGTTTGCATTTTTTCGCCTCTCATCTATGCTCAGCATTAAACTTAATCTTTGGTATAATTATCTAGCTACTTTTTCCATTCCCAGTTCAAATATAAATGATACCTACTCTGTGAACAGAAGGGTTGTCCGCAAGACTCAGTGATGCCTCCTCACAAATATCTCACAATCATTCACCCACCATTTCCCTAGTTAAACACAATTCATTCATAAGTAACAGCAGACTGCATGAGGTGATATCAAGTTGTGGATAGGTGTTAGGAAAGTGCAAAGTTGTATAATTCCCACACTCCCCCATGCTCATAAATGGGAAAAACAGCCACTGTCACTCAGAATAACAGTTATTGTGTTCTACTGTTTTATTAGGTAAAACACACACACACACACACACACACACACACACGCACACATGCAGACATACACACATTCTCATGGACATACACACTTTCTAAGTGGCTATTTTTTATAGTTATGTGATTTACAGAGCAGGTGCATACTGCAGTCCCTCCAGTGTTATAATTGGATAACTGCAGTTAAATTACAGTTTACCTCATTTGGAAGACAGCTGATGGTTACTTGCTAATCTGTGGAAAAAGTTCCACATTTTAGTTGTTTCTCTGTGTTTGAGCAACAGTGATTAGTAACTGTTTTCAATGTTTACATTTTAAGCATAGAGAGCATTGTGGCATTTAGAGACAGCTGAGCAAGTCTTCTCTCCTAAATTTATTTCAGTACAACAAGGCCAGACAGCAGGATGTTTGGGTTCTCTACAGATTTAAAATGCATACATTTCCTATATGCAGCAAGGTAATTGTGTGACATTAATGTCTATTTCTCCATATGTTTGCTCTCTTGACTTTTTGCCAGATAAAAACAGACACACAAATAATTGTTCGTTTTGACAATATCTAAAATCTGGTAACCAATAAAAGGTTGTGTTATATAAAAAATAACACTTGCAGTATTAAACATTTTAACAAATGTAATGAAATGCATTGTTTCCTCTCCAAGACAATAACAAAGCACAACTAGACCTGCAATCTGCTACAGAGTGGCTGATTGTTAAGGTCATCATGAGGGGGTGGTGCGATTTGTCTTTTGCTGCCCACCATGTGTCAAGCCCATTATACTGTATTTCCTGACTCAACAGAACAGATTGTCAAAACAGAATCAATTTCAGTAAATAAAAATTTGTATCTCAGAACAAATGATCCATCTTACTCCACCAGATGAGTAGAACTCCAGAGGGGGGGTGACATGACTTATGGAAACTATTTTGAAATCACTTCCAAAAAAAAAAGCAAGTGGAGGTTAACTGAGCAGGTTATCACATCTTAATAATGCTTTCTATATTCAAATGTTTCAGAACATTAGAAAGAAAAGGGTTTTCTTTTTCCTTTTTTATTTTAGAGTGTTTTATCCTTGACTGTCAGAGTTTGTCAAAAGGGTCAACAGCTAAATAAATAAAGAAAAAGAAAATTGATATTATTAAGAATATTTTTTCTAACTAAAAGGAATTTTATTACTTCCGTGAGTATTTGGTTTGACAGGGTGTGTCACTGTGCCTCTCACGACTGTTTTACTGCTGTCATACAAAGCATGCAAGTATAATTACACCTAATAGAGAACTGCAATTTAATTTTTTCATTTGCAACTCGCTGTGCAGTATGTCCTGTATTATGAAGCTAATTAGGTCATTTGCTCCATTGAAGACATTGTTTGGAGATTAAGTTGCTCTGACCCATCTGGCTAATGGCCTGGTAGGGTCTCAACTCCTATTAAAATATCTGCCACAGAGGACAAAGAAATATATTGAATCCTATTATTGTCCTAATCTAATTATTCAACATCAGTGGACTATCATTTCCCCATAGCCCCTGACAATTCAGCCTTAATTGAATAAGTAAGCTAAAAGGATTTTTAGACATACACCAGCTTAATGCTGATAATTTGAGCTGTATTATCCAATGTATTCATTTCATTTATTTGAATGTCTCTTCCAGAAAAAAAAAAAATCTCAATGAATAGCTTTGCATCAAAGCAAACACTGAATCCAGTCAGCATTCTTTTCCCTTCTCTTTTCTCAGCTAGAAATGGTCACCCTAATGATTCCAAAGTGAAAAAGTAGTTAAGAAGATAACAGTTATACCACATACTCAAAGGGATCCTTTACAAGTTCCCATCCGGCTGCTATTTCATCGACCGATAGTTGGGGTAATCTTTTCCTATGACTCACATCCATCTGTCAAGTCTAAAAAGAGCTGCATTGATACCCTGGCCTACTCTAGTGCCATTTCAACTAAAGTGCCAGCCACTGGCATCATGTCTAGTATGGCAGAGGCAGATGCTATTTCTGGCAAATGTTGTGGACACTGGAAAAATATAGATAAAACATATAATTCACCCCTTTGTAGAGGAGTCCTTACAGGACTCGGTGTCTTGATAATGTCTTGTCGCCCGAGTTAGAAAGTAGTTTAAAGTGTTGCAGTGTGTTGCACATTCAATCTCAGAAGTCTCAGCTGTCTCAGTAGGTGACAACCAAACTGACCATAAATATAAATACAATTCAATTCAATGACGAACCGAAACCTTGTTACTAGACTAAACGTGTTGTGCTATGTGCAAGGGGAACGCGACAAAAATGCTATACGCTTTCCTCAATGTGTTACGAAATATATATATGTGTGTGTGTATATATGTTTGTGGGTATATGCAATCATTCCATCAGGATTACTTAGGTAAAAAAAAAAAATATGCATATTTTTTCTATACTGGATCATTTCTAAAATTGTTTCCTCATTTGTTAAAGCACTATAAGCAAAATTGTACTTTAACTGCAACTCAAGCAAGCACCGAGTACATCATCAGCAAATTTTAATTAAATCACAACCCTGCAGCAAACAGCCATCATTACACTGTCTTAAAGAGGTAACGGCAGTGTTGTATCAAAGCATGTACATCCTTAAAACACTGCAGCATTTTTCAACTCCATCTGAGCACTTAAAGTGGGTTTTACTACAAGCCACATTCTGAGACACTATACTATTCCTTTAAGCACTTTTACAATCTGATGGATGTGCCTGGACATGTGGACCAGGGAAGCCAGGGATCGAACCACTGAACCTCTGAAAAAAAGTACACTAGAAATGTGATGTACAACAGACTTCATGAAGCATAACAAATCACTTCTTTGTTTAAATCTGCAACTACCCTAAAAAATTAAATGTTTAACTATTCAAGTTGAAGTAACTAAAACGTTTTATGTTTATTGGAAAAACCGTATCATTTTTAAACCGTGCGTGTTTTTTAATATTGCACAATTCATGTTGAAATATTTAATATTAAGAAAAAAAAATGGAGCAGCTCTACTCAGATTAATTTCTCTTCTGTTGATAAACTTCCAAAACTCTACCGCAGCTGCACTACCTCCCTTAAATTGCATAAGATGTTATGCAGAGGATTCTGAGAGCCCTCCAACCATGATTTTGGTGATTTTCAGGTCAAACAGCACACTTAATAAAGACAACTTCAAGCTTTCAGCACAAATCTAAAGTTTGTTCAATCTCTCTGATTATAATGAGGTCATTTATATAAGCCTCATATAATCAGGTAAGATAGATATCATCTGTTTTCTGCCACCACCGACTAATATAATAGTTATACTTTAATCAAGGATGATCATTTTTGTAATTAAATGACTGTGCCCACTGAAAACAAGATGTACGAAAAGCTTGATCACAGAAAAGCTGTTCAAGATGGTATTTCTGAGATGTAATAGATCTGTCACTGACCATATTTATCTAATGACTGTTGACACAAACAGTGCAGCAATCTCAGTGAGGTTTTTATTAAATTGTGACAAGCTTCAGCAATTGATGAAACCACAGTCATTTAAATTATGGGGCAATTTTATTATAAATTAGCATGTAATAGCCTGTTTTATTCTGCAAGGTTTTCACTTTATGATAATTTGATTATGTATTTACACAAAGATTGAAAGCTGAGTGCTCATGATGCTCATGGCTGCAGTCTTGCTTTCCGAAAATTAACTTAATTTGCTTGGTGGAGTGCTAAGAAATGGCCTTGAAATGGGACATCAAGGCCTAGATGCCAACTCTCCCGTTTCAATTATAAAGGCTAATATCTTTTCATGAAAGACAAACATGGCCACAAGCGGTGCTTAAGTCGAGCAACAGGAGGCCTCGCCAAGGGCAATGTGGCTGCTGATAAACCCACGAGTCAACAGGAGATTAAATCTCTGTGTCCCACTTGGCACATAATGGGAGAGTTCAAGCGAATCCAGCCTAGTAAGTCTTTGGACCTACATTCACTCAATTTCTTTATCTCATCAAGTGAATGTGGCATTGAAGAAAGTATGACAAGTTTAATTTCCAGTGGGTGGTCATGACAAGCAAGCCCTGGATCCCAGTGCAACAAACTAACTTAATTAGAAAGGAGCAAACGCTGCAGCGTACCTTCTGTCATGCCTGCAGAAACGAAAGCTTTTGTTTTTGTACTTGCGGTAGAGTTTACCATTTCATGACCTGTGTTGCCCACATAATCATTCTGGGAATACACTACCATCAATTATGATGTCCTTCCTTCACCATTATCCTGCCAACTACTCATTTCGAAATAATTTTTAAATACGAATACATGTATTTAATAATTATCCATATCATTTTTTGAAAATGTTACAAGGCAAATATTGCAAACACTAGTAAATAACCCAAATCATTATATTATAATTATAAAATCCACCTGATCACTACTACAAGTAATAATACAGATACAAAATCAGGGAAAAAAGCAGGTCCAGCAATAGCTGTTTGATAGTGGGTTCAGAGATAGCATAAAGAAAATTATCAGTGAAGCCTGACGGACAATAATGATACTCAACCAGGCCTAACAAACCTTTTTTTTTACTGATAATAAATGCCACTAACATCTCTCTCTCGCTTTCTTTCTTTCTTTTTTTTTCTCTGGAGACCAACCCTGTTTGCTACAAGGATAGGCTGACCTGCTCCATCAATTACAGCTTCTTGTTTCCTAGCCAACCAAATAATAGGATATTTGTTGACTCTTGTGTATTCTTTTTTGGCTTTGGATATAAACATTTTAAGCTCAAGCAGGAAAAAGAGAGTGTGGCACAAGTATTACAGCAAAAAAAAATAAAAACTAAAAATAAAACTATGTTATCATCATGTACATAATACAGGAGGCATTTTGAATAATTAACCAGCGATGGACCAAAAGTAAAAGCTAATCGATAAAAAGAGCTATGATCTGAGAGGTGTTTTGTCTCATTTTATACACATGAACACACAACATTTACACAAAATTTGCATAAACTATAAATCCTTTCTAGATTTTCTCATCCTTGGCCTCCCAGCAACCACACCTGACTCCAAGCTTCTTTGCTTAACTATGCAGTCCTGAGGTGTACAGTGAGAGGCCTGGGCAAGCTGTGGGAAACACAAGCTGATAATGTCTAATCCTCTGTGTGAAGGACATATTAGTCTTCCCACCCAGTATCCAATATGTTTAACAAACCCACAACTTCCTGCTGAAATTTGACTGCAGTGCAGGCTGTTTGCATGCATGCTCATTCTCAGTGCCATTTAAAACTATGACACATTATGAGGATTAACATAATTTGCAAATCTTGTGAATACAAATTAGGCTTAAAACTGTAATTTGTCTAAGCACAAATGTAAGAATAAGCCACAATCAATGTATCTTCTTGTATTCAACCTTTTAGGTCAAATATAAATCTAGGTTATTTTTGCCTGCAAATCAATCCCCATATCCTGGGGAGCCAAATAAGACTTCATAACTCTACCACAGTGTGAGCTGTAGAGTAGATGGGAAGGAAACAAGATATCCCATGCTGACCCTGTGTCTTGATATCACATCATCAACACATTGATGGAAGAAAAACTCTCTATTCTGATTCTGAACTGAAATTTTGAGTTATCTTCGCACATCTTAACTCTGTGCTACAAATACATCTAAAGCTGTAACATGACAACAACTTCTGGCGAGCAAATATGGCTACAACTATTCATAAATAACTCTCACACTATCTTGAATTTTCTTTTCCCATTTCACTGGGTGGAATTGCTTATGCAAGCGAGTTGACACACACTTTGCAGAAAGCCGCATTTGAATCTTTGCATATGCACCGTCCTTGGTGCATATAGTGCATCTTTGGCTACCATCTCCTCCAAAACAATTTCACTCGGGGGAATTGCCACCTTGCAATACTTGCATTATGCAAAGCAGTCAAACCAATCAGGCCAAAGCATGTACAGTATGCAAGTGCCAGCTGTTATAACAGAGATCACTCTTCATTTTAATATTCACGCCTTTGTTTACCTGCTGACAGCACTGGCTGCCGAATTGCTATTTAGTGCTTTCATTAAGATGTCAATCAAAAAGGATCACATCAGTGTGATCTTTTAAAGACTTTATGCTTTTATAAGATTCATTTGTGTACTAGGGGAGAAAGGATTTTCAATCGACTTTTATTCTGAGACTCTACGTGAACAGGGCGAGCACACAGCTCTTTCTTTCATATGGACATACAGTAACAGCTTATTCAACAATATTTCTGTTCTGACTAAAAAATTTGAAGATGGAAGGTGTCTCTTTTTTATTTTAAATCCAGCAAGAAAAAAAGCTCTGTGCATTGTTCAGAATACACTATGGGCCTCTGGCCATAGAGAAATAACAAAGCAGAGATTTTCTATGCTCCATATAACTGTAGTGAAATGTAGTCGTGAAATGATTTGAACACACTAGGACTGTTATCAAGTACACCATCACTTTATGAAAAATAAGATACTCCTTCCTCATACTGTAGCTTACAGCAAATTAGTTTAAATCCTTGTGACAGCATACGAACACAAAATGTTCTTAAAGTATGACATCGTTTTCTGTTTTGATTGGAATGATTTTTTACATGCTGTATAGGGGTTCAAAATCATCACCCAGAGGGAAGAAGGAGCGCTGATGCATATTTTGTCAACAGTCACGTTCTCTCACTCTTGGGCCCGTATGACTGAATAAGGAAACAAGCTCTATTTAGGTTAAACAGTTGTAACATGTTAGCCATCCTGCAATGTGATACAACATGACACCTCAGTAATGCTGACAGATCAGATTCTAAATGAGGTGCAGAGCACACGATTCTCAAACATACGTTGGGCAATATACAGCACCTGCTTCAAGGAGGCAGAAAAATCCTGACAAGCAAGTGCCCCTAGAGTGTGTCAAAACAAACTGAGCAGTTTATAATATAATGGCAATTATTGCTGCTGCCTCGGCTTCATCAAGCAGCAGAGGAAAATCGTTTTAGGATCGTTTCTGATTGTCACTTGAAGCTTGAAGCACTTCACATTCAGCTGCTAACACTGAAAACTTTTGGGTTGGGTGCGTGGGCTGCAGGAACTCAAGAGCATCTTTACATAAGTTCCTAAACTGCACAAGCCTTATAGAAAAAAGGGTTACTTGTCTAAACATTCACCACATCACCTTGAAAATAGAGCTGCAACAAATCAATAACACAGGTCAAATAAACTTGGGTTATTTATCAAAGAGAAATGCCAAACATTTGTTGGTTCCAGATTCTCAAATATAATTTTCTACTTTTGTGTGTTTTCTTCAATGTAAATGTTAATATCTCTGTTTTTTCTTTTTAGACAAAAAAATAAGCCACTTTGAGGAGGTTATAGAGCTCTCATAAAAGTTGACTTTACATAGCTGTTCGCATTTCTTTATGTGATATAATAGAATATTGAGATATTGATGTTAAGGAAATATACCAACAATTCTTTTATAGTGAAAGAATAGTCACAAAAGTTTAATCTTTGCTGATCACAAACAAACACGATTAAATTCACAACAACAGTCACTTGAAAGGCACTTTTATTGTTTGGTAAAGACTCTTCAATATTGGAAAGAAATATCAGCAATTGCATGAGCCACTAGGACCAAGCACTTGGTGAAAGTGGTAAGGGAAAACACAGAGGGGCAGCCATCCACCATAACCAGTTTGGGGAGAGGGAACAGAACAAAAGACCCACTATAGGAGAGAGTCAGAGTTTAAAGTAAACCAGCAGTCTAAGAGTGAAGTGATCTGTTAGGATAATAAGGTACCATGAGCTCTTAGATAAGATGAGGCCTGATTATTCAAGATATTGTCTGTGAGGAGAATAATTTTAAATTAAATATTGAATTTTACAGGAGCCAATGAAGAGAAACTAATATGGGACTGATAAGGTCTTTTCCAGTTAGTCCTTTTGCTGCAGCTTTTCGGATAAACTCAAGGCTTTTCGCAGACCTTTGAGAGCGACCTGATAAAAATGAATTACAATAGAGCACAGTAATAAAGGGCAAAGTAATAAATGCATGGGATGCAGGGTGCAAATATATTAAGGCAGTTCTACATATTTGTTTGATGTGCTCTCGGAAGGACATATCCTGATCAGTGTTGCTGGAGGCCTAGGTAATGCCATCTAATAAATAGATAAATATCTGGTTATACACCAAATTTCTAAGATTTTTAGGACAGGGTACAATAACTAAAGTTTGGTCTGAATTTAGAAGTTTAAATTTATCATCCAGCCCTTTGTCTTTCAGACATGCCTGTAATTTAATTAGTTCATTTGTATCATCTGGCTTCATGGATAAATAAAGCACACTCATCTGTGAGAGAAGTATATATAATGTAAGAAGAGGTGGTCCTAGCAAGGAACCTTGTGGAACTCCATCACTAACTTTTGTGTGTGAGAAAGACTCCTTGTTTACATTCACAAATTGTAATCTATTCGATAGATAGGATTTAGACCAGTACAGCACAGTGTTCTCATCTTTTAAGGACAATATTGTGGTCAATAGTAGTGAATGCTCTGCTTAGGTCTAAAAGGACAAGAGGCAGAAGGCAGAGGCATATGGCATTGAAATTGGAGTGATTCCTCCACTGTTTTCACTTTTAGAAAGTGTATTGTACTGAAATCTATTGTCTAGTGTTGTGTAATCTATTGTTGTACATTTAAATTATTATTAAGAAAGGATCAGACAAAATAGGGTTTATGGGAAATACAGTTAAATGTTCTAGTATGTGGCATATGTCAGGACAAGATCCAATATGATTTAAGTGCAGGATAGGCTCATTTACATTTTGAGAAAATACACTTCCGTCTAATTAAAAATGAAATGAGGTGTTGAGACTGACATTTGTAGCATCTACGTGGATGATAAAATCATCTACAATAATTATTTTATCAGAACTGACAGAAATTCCGATTACTGTCAACAAGGACAATAGATAACAACAAGTAAAACATTTTTTTTGACTTTTCCAATTAGGATGGATAAGGCTAAGAGTTTCAAAATTCTCTGCAGACCTGAGTGATTAATAAGCTCGAATAAATTATGCTGCCTCTTTTCTCTGGCATTTGGGGCTGCTCAATCATTTAAACTTGCATATTCATTGCCTTTGCCAGGCAAAATAAATCAATATGTTGATCAATTATTAAATACGTTATTAACAGGGACTTAGAAGATAGAGACCTATTGTTTAATAGCACAAATTTGATTGATTTTTTTGACTTGGGTTTAGTTGAGAGTGTTATTCTTTTTTTTTTGTTTCATGGGTAATTGGGACCAGGCACAGCCTCTATGGGGTTGGGATTTTGAGGGGATAACAGAAAGAGAGAAACTGCAGAAAGGTGTGTAAGACTGAAACTCTGTCTCCTGGTCCCAACTCTGGATAGTAACATTTTTAGGTATTTAATAAATTCGTCCAGATTTCTAAAAATGAGAGCTGCTCATTGGATGAATGTCATCACTCCTAACAACAACAGGATTTCCCCAGAACTTTTCACACTTATCTATGAAGCCTGCATCATTTTTGGAAACTGCTCAGATAGCCAGACACCAATGAGAACATGCTGTCACCACTGGTTCGGTTGGGGAGGGGACCTGAGGCTTCTGTTTCAAACTATGCTTCCTGCTCACAGTCACCCAGTGAGCCAGATTTGCCGGCTGGTGGAGAGCTAACTGGGGCTAAGCTAGGCTAAGCTACTTTTGGCCTGCACCAACTACCAGGTACTGGCTCATTACAGGATTATCTTCAGTTTTATGCCAGATTCTGACACAACTCCAAAGGGACTTGTGTCTCCAGCTGGAATCAGACTAGTGCCCTTTCACTTGCCAAGCAAATCTATAAATTACCATGGAGTCACGTCTCTCTGACAAGCATCCTTAAAAGTCATAGAAACATATTACTATCATTAGCATATTACATATTAAGGGCGTCCAGCCGTCTTGAGAACTTTAGGCCCAATTCACATAGGCCTAAGGTCTGGTCAAAGACCCCCTAGGGACAAGCAATCACGAGAAAAAAATGTGTATCCCCACCCAGTTGGCGAGTGGTTGCTGACTGGTCTCTAGGCCAGTGTGAGTAGTAAGAGGCAGCTGCAAAGCTATAAAACCACGTCCATGTAATGACTTTACTGTGTCTTAAGTAACATCACATACGTGGACGATCATGGTGTCCCTGTGGAACAAAGAAACAAATCTGGATGTGTCTTAGCTTACATTTCAATTCATGTATCACCATTAATATTGGCATCTTCTACTGCACATGTAAATTTCAAAAACAGATAAGCTACTGTACCCTGTTTTACTATGAATATCAGAAAGAAAATGATTGCAGGTTGATTCTGCAATGCCATACATAGTATAGTTTTCTTTATAACCTCAAATCTCAGTGCATCAGATGTGTACAGCTTCACCTTAAAACAAATTGAGGTGATGTATCTTAAAAGGCCAGTATTGCACTTTTGTTGTTTTCTGATTCTTCTCCCTGCAATTCAGCAGAGTCTTTGTGAGAAGTAGTGCTCCCATGCTCTTTCCAGGCCATGGGCTGTACAGTAATCAATGTTGATGAATGACTAGGAAGGCTCTCTTTATTCCAGCCCTCGCTGAATAGAAAGTTTCCATTATCTCTCACAATGTATTCACTCTATCAAAGTGACAGGGTTGAGGCAAGCCACACTCCATTGCCCTCACTGTGCCCATACGTACCTTCATCCGTCTACTCCAAAAAACAGGGAAAGCCGGAAGAGACTGCTAAAATAACATTGCAGAAACCTACAAAATCTATAAGACTTTAACTTGTGAATCTCATCCATCAAAGCTTTAAGGATACAATGACATGCATGTGGTGTGCAACAATATCCACTGTAACGCTGAATAATTCAACAGGCAATGCAAGTCACCTTTTCTTTCTGTGAAAATTTGGATCAAAAGTAGCTTTAAAACACTGTGAATGAAAACTTTTAAATTTGCTACAGTAAAGTTCTTCTCAAACTACTTTTGCGTGGTCTGAAGTTTTGGCCATGTCTGACACTTACACAAAGAAATTTGTCATGAGCACTGCCACTCAAGTCATTTTCTGGCATCATAATATCAGAAAGCAAGTTTTATTACTCTTGTATCTGGTTTTCTATGGTTAGAGTTAAGGGCATTTTGCTAAAACTAAAATTAGATAGGATTGCTGTGGTTCATTTAGGTAACATTGCCAAAGCTAATAAAGTTGCTAAAAGTGGCACTCTAACACTCAGATCAAAATTCTACAACTACTTTACAAATTCCAAATCTTATTCTTCATCATCAAATAAAAGGCTGAATGCAAAAAATATGTCCTGCAAGAGCAGAACCTTTGACCTCAGAACAGCTTCATTAAATGTTAACAATGTTATTCGGCAAACTCCTCATTTATTTTTGGTCATATTAAATAAATCAACTTTCACACTTAAATGAAAAAGAACAGGAGTAAACTCGTGCATCTACAGTGGTGTGTTAGGTTAATCAGTACACAGCAAAATCTCCAGTGTTAAATTAACACTAGAGAGTGTCTATATGGGTCCACACCTCTGAGTGTTAAATACAACACTGTTGAGTGTTAAATTAACACTTTTGACAGTGTTATATGTTTAAAAGTGACCTAGTCAGTTTTGAAGATTAACAATGGCTAACACTGAGCAGTGCTGATTTTCTAACACTGGAAAATAACTCAAAATGTTAGAAATATTCCAGTGTTAGAAAATCAGCACTGCTCAGTGTTAGCCATTGTTAATCTTCAAAACGGACTAGGTCACTTTTAAACATATAACACTGTCAAAAGTGTTAATTTAACACTCAACAGTGTTGTATTTAACACTCAGAGGTGTGGACCCATATAGACACTCTCTAGTGTTAATTTAACACTGGAGATTTTGCTGTGTACTTAAGTTGTTATTTTTTTAATTCAGTCTCTTGTTGCGCATAAAATATAATATGAAAAGACTTGTTGCTCTAGACTTTGAAACCCATCTATTCAAAATTGCATACCCTTCATCATGATTCCGTTTTAGTCTATTTTTACCTTGTTTAGCTTTTATACTTTCATACTTGTTTTTTTATTTTTCATTTACCTGATGTTTTTAGGGTTTTTTATTACTAATGTAAGGTGACCTTGAGGGTCTTTAAGGCACCTATAAATAAAATGTATTATTATTGTCATTATTATTATTATCATTATTATTATTATTGTACATGTGTAATAACTTAGTTAACTTAAGTAGTGTAATAACTTAGTATGAGCTATCAAACTTTGTAATTAATTGCCTTTTGACACTTGTGGTAAATTTGTTACCAAGTGGTAGACATAATTATTAACAAGAGAACTAAGAATTGTTTTGTTCACCTAGTAAGAAATGCAGAACAGAAATCTGAGTCAATGTGTTTTAGCCCAGAACTAATTTAGTTATATATCAGTTCCTCATGCTTTTCAGCACTGATTAACAACAACAATGAAAGTACTGATAGATGAGAAATATAGATCATCTTGTTACAATGCAATGTCCTGCTAGGAAAATCATGGGTGCTGGCATTCATGTGAATGACATTTTTCCATGCATCATCCGGGTTAACATTGTTACAGCCAACCAGACTACCCCATGTCAAAAAAAAGTCCTCAGTGGCAGGTTGCTTGAGCAGGCCAATATACAGCTCCCATACAGCAAAAACTCAGGAATGCCCCAACGAACATGACAAAGCGATCTAGGCAATCCCCCAGTTTCCACACTTCCTAGATTCTAATTCAGTCAAGCATACCGTAAAGCCAATCCATGGATGTCCTATCCTGTAACCCACAGAACCCCAAGGATCCTTTACAAAAAACCCAGTGCCAGATAGAACAAGAACGCCCTCAGAGGTGCTGCATCCATTGCTCCTGAGAGTTTTTGGAGTGGTTACAGTAAGAAAAAAAAAAAAAAAAAAAAATCCCACACTAAATAAATTTTCAACCCGATTATGGTGGCGAGGCAATTTTTCTCAGCATACACTCATTCCAAATCCAGAGTGAAAACAGAAAGTACAAAAACATAAGAAACACAACCTTTATGTCCTCAGAGGAACTGACAGCCACAGTACTAGTGCTGACATTTCTGAATTGGCAGTGTCCTGGCTTCCTAAAAGTCTCACATCAGATACTTTCTGCAATTATGGTAAGATATCACAGCTGAACACAGAGAGACCATAACATAAGCTTGTGTCCTCCAAGGACATGATACAATAACAGATTGGCAAATATTGGATATTGCACATCTGCCATTCATTCACAGTCATAACAGTCATAACATAGTTAGATTAATTTAAAAAGAGAAATGCCTGTCATAATGAGCGACCAGAACACAGACTAGTGCCAACCTCCTGTATGACTTTTACTCTGCTGCCGTGGCTTTTTTGGAAGCTGATTTCATTATGTTTTCATGTTGTTAATCTTTCGTTTTTTATAGTCTCCTTAGAATGAGGTCACTGACTTCTATTAGTTCAGGGAGGAGGCCTGGATATTCTATTGCTATACTGCTACACCACCCCCACTCAAAAAAAGAGAAAAACACAGTATAGATTAATGAGATGGAAGACAATGTTTTCCCATACTGTCAGAATTTAGAGTTCCAAAAACGTTCCCTGTTCTGTCTTTATGCTGAAAACAGGACAAAGCATTGCTCTGTGGTAATATGAAATATGAATATGGGACTAAGATTATCTTGTTGTCTTACATCTATCATTCATTTGTATTTCCTTCTCTTTTCAGTGCTTCTAAGTCTGGAACATTTGGTGATCTGATGTCTCAGACATTCATTATTTGGGATTTTTAAACATGACAGCAACAGAGCCCAGTAACTGGAATTATTAATATTACGGGATGAATATTTAAAAACCAAAAAACCAACACAAATAATAATAATAATAATAAAAGAAAAGCGGCAAACAACTAAAAAAAAAAACTAAAAAAAAATGTTTGACTTGCTGACGCTGGCGTTATATGTTTAGAAGGTCAAACGCCACATGTATTGGATTTCAGGATATAAAATCACCAATTAAGACTTTGGAATGATTTGGAACACAGACAGTTGGCTGTCTGCAGAAATGAATTTCAGAAAGCTCTAATTATTTTTCCTGAATTTTTCCTGTTTCGCTGAAACTTAAGCTGGTTAGTTTTTTCCACTTCCTGACACCCACCAGATGGTCTTGCTTGCAGTTGTTATACCGAAAGGCACTGGGAGTAAACAAGACAAAGAGGCTCAGTCTGAGATGCAAGCTTAAACTTGATGAACAAATGTTGTCTGTATTGCATAAAGCCTTAAAAACCCAAATATACTAGCCAATCAAAAAACAAAACCAAAAACAATCAGGAGATGAAAATAAAACAATAGTTGTTATGAAGATATTAATTTAAAATTCAGGCCTGCATCACTTTTTAATACGTGTCCATTTGCCACAATAAAGGCTACTCATTGCAGATATCTAATTGGCTACATCTGGATGCACATTATTATCTTGAAAGCCAAGTCTGTCCTTTGTGTACAGGACAAGCTTTCTCAAGCAGCACAAAAGACCTACATCCAGGTTACAGTAGCAATGATAACCCAATACCCTTTTTATTGTAAACCCTGAATAAAAATGTGTTAGTTTTTATTGCCATTGCTCAGAAAACTGTGTCATGTAAGAACCTTATCTGGATTTTATTGTTTCTATCCAGAAAAGCCTAGCCAACACCTGTAAATCCAAAGTGCCTGAGTTACTCAGAGCACTGCTCGCATATAAATACAGGCAAAGAAACCAGTTTTTATTCCCTCCTATCAAGACTATTTAGTTACACTGAAAGCCTGCATGAGACTTAAAAGCTCCTCAAACCTGCAATCTGTGTTTAAATCTTATCTACAGAAAGAGACTGATATGATTGACATTAAAAGCGATATTTGTCTATATCTGAAAGAGATCCCTTCCTCCTGAACAGTTCTTAGCCATTGCAAAGGCTTTCATCATTGATCCTCAAGAGCCAAATTTCCATCCCCTGAGAATATTTATGTTACCTAAAACAAACCCGTGAATGCACCTCCTAAGCAAACAGGGGTTTTCCTATCAGTCTAATTTTCTTACTGGGATATAAACAGTTCTTACTGTGGCCATGGTTTGTGCCCAGGTGGATGACAGAGGAAAATGACACACCGCTATTGTGATGCAACAGCTCTTTGGCATTAAGCTTATAAGGCTGCTGGGATCGTCACTGCATGCTAATTTTTCTGACCACAGCACAGTACTTCAGCGGTGACTGAACAGCCTGCTGTGGTGTCAAATTAAAATGTTATTTGTTACTTTTTCCTACCTGTCAGCCAGGGTAACCTGGTGCTGGACAGGTGGATCATTTGTCTTTTAGCAAGTTTATTAATGGTTCACCTGGGAGCTAGCCTTAAACAGTAAGTGCCATATATATATATATATATATATATATATATATATATATATATATATATATATACATAAAAAAAAAACACCCAGCTCGCCCCTGCGGGCGGTTTATCCTTCAAGCTCAGGTCCTCTATATATACATACATATATATACATATATATATAATCGATATAGATAGAGATATAGATATGTATGTGTATATATACATATATATACATATATACATATATATACATATATACACCTTCTTATTCGTTATTCACACTGATATGCTGTAGTGCTCTAGTGCTGTGCTTCAGGTTAAAAGGCACTTTTGTTCATTTTTCTGCAAACTTGGAAAGCTCCCGTCATTGCAGGCTCTTCCTGCAACATTTGTCACAGGCAATTTTGTCAAATACGCAAAACAAATGTCATCATCCATCAGCTATAGGTGACACTACAAAATGAATAGAGTGTGTGTCAGTTACTGTCAATTACAGTGACTAATGCTGAGTAGAGTCTGGGATTTTAAAACACTATCGTATTGTTGATGAGCAAGCACAGTATACCAGCCCCTGAGTCTCTAAAGCCCCCAAATCCTCAAAAGCCTATGTTAATACAGGCAGGAACACTTTAATATTTGTTTAATTTCCTACAGCATTTTGAGGCTTGCCTCAGTTTGTTACCTGCCACCTGTACTGTGCTTGTGTTGAGATCAGTAAGTCTACTGCACAAACTCTTCTACTGTGACCCCTGCAAAGACTTTCTCTGAGTCTGTTTATCAGATTTGTATAATCCCAATAAGCTAAATGTTCATGGTCAGTTGGTCATTTTGGATGATGTGTATCTTGTGAGCACCTCACGAGGTAAACAAAGTAGGGCCGGACAGGCAGTTTAAGACCAAATTTGAAGATAATTCAGGATCCGTAAAAACAAAATTAGTGGGAAAAATCCTGCCTAATCAGCTCAGACCAGGAGCACATGAGAAAGCAAAAACACACACAAAGTATAATGATGCAGGCTGAACACAAAACCCAAAATAATTAGCCAATTAAAGGTGTGAAGCAACGGAGAGGAGCCAGTGTGTGCAAAGTCTCAAGGTCAAACACATTTAAATGCAAATTTAAATAACCGATTGGTGAGGAGGATGTGTGGTTTAATGACTACATACAAATGAAACCATCTGCCTCCGTAAAGCCGAAGTAGCTTACAGAAATGCACTTACATTGTGCAGTAAATTAGCAAATTGCCTAGATGAGTTTACAGTGCAATTACACTAAAAAGTGATATTCACATAAAAGGGACAACAAAAGCCAGTTGAATAATGATAAACGCAATTCAGGCTCTACAGGAAAAATAAAAGTCCTGGGAGAAGAGGAAAAATGGCAAATATTGCTGCACTGTGCCACATTTGCTGCACCCACTTTTGTTGATTGATAGCATGTGCCAACACATACCATGCATTTATTGATAAGTGATTGTTTCAGGCTAGGAACCAGGCGGGATAAGACAAAGTGTAGGAAAACCACATCTGAAATGCCAAGGGTGTTGAAACATTAATAACAGAATCAATACAACTAAAACCAGGCTACACAATTTCTTTGTGTCAAATGTGTTAAAGCGCTTTTTGAGAACAGACATGTCGTGCATGTCGACACAGGCGCAACGGCTTACCGACAATCCGCTAAAATTTCTCTTAATGTATTCACATACAATAGATATTCAAAACAAAATGAACAAATAAAAAAAAAAAACACAACAAATGATCTGACTCTTGTAACTTTAATCTGCTTGTGACATATAAAAAATGTGCTTTGTGTCAAAGTAAACTTGATGATGTGTTGTTCTCTTGAGTGTACCAGACATTATTTTCTGTCTCCACTATCAAGAACTACTGAATGAATTTCACACACACACACACGCACACACACACACACACACACACACACACACGTACGCACGCACACACACACACACACACACACGCACACACACACACACACACACACACACACACACACACAGTATGCACTCAAGTGTGAATTCCTCAGATTTAATTAGAAGCTAATTTTGAGTCATTATACAACTGCAAACAATATGGAAATGAGCTCATAGGTTCCTGACAGTTCAGTTGACTTTGACCAGAAAGAAGCATGACAAATTGAAGAAAAAACTATCTCGTTTGCTAACCAATTATCTGATAGCTGAACGGGGGCATCATAAGTCGAGTGTGGAGGCTTGACTGTGGAAACTTGTCTCCAAAGTGTTATAATCATTCAGACTTACAAGGAATTTTCTTCTTTAGAAGCTGCTGAAATTCAAATGTAGAAAAGAAGAAGAAGAAAAAACAGCCTCCATTAGCAGCATAAAAATTATTTGTCAACGACTGAAACCACCGATGTATATCCCCAATTATTACTGAAATTGTTGAAGGTTTATTTTTCCAATCTTTGAAAAACTATGAAATATTCAAAGTAGTTATTGTGTATTTTGTGATTCCCTGCTACTGAGGCAGTATTTGCATTTAATTTTTCAAACCTCCGACACATTAGCTCTTTAATTTAAAGAGCAAGCTGAAACTTTTTTCTATACATTTCCACAACAGCTGAAATTCTGCAGGTCACAGAATATCTCTTCACCAGTTCTCAATAGCTTATAAACAGGTCATTCAATGTTTATGTAAACCTAGTAAAGGTTAATCTGACACTTAGGATTTTAATTTAGTGCCCCACAGTTTCTGTGTGGCAGATAACTGAAACAATTATGGAATAGTGTGAATAGCAGAAAAAAAGCATCAAATTTTTTATGTTTGTTCCTCTGGGGCCATTATTTGAAAAATCCTATTAGCCACTTGAATTTTCAAAATATCTAAATTTGTCTATTGTTTCCATCTTAGAAATGAGGGGTTTTTTTGTTTGTTTGTTTGTTTGTTTGGATTACTCAAAAGCAAAAAACAAAGTTCAAACTAGAAGGTTTTTTGAAGTTTCTTTGTTTTGAATAACAAATAATTGTAATATGAATGGTACCCCAGTGATCAGATGGTAATTGTAACTATAAAGTGTTGTGCAGCTCAACAGATTACTGTTTGGACATCTAACATTCCGTAAATTGAATTTTTATGAATTTCATGTATTCCATGCATGGGGAGTCGGCTCAGCACCACATGGAAGCTCCTGTCAGGCATCATAGCAACTAAGATGAACAGGCACATGGCATAATACATGAATGGGTCACAAAAAAGAACTGGAAGGAACACCAGAGGGGCAAAACATCAGCTACTGGTAGATAGAGCAGTCGCTTGAGACTGTAAGACCAGACTGACCAACCTGTGCACCACCTGGATTGACTACAAGAAAGCCTATAACTCATTGACTCACACACAGATCCTGGAATTCCTAGAGCTGTCCAAGATTAACAGGACCCTAAGAGCCTTCATCGGGAATTTCATGTGGATGAGGAAAACAAGACCTGAGACCAACTTCAAGCCAATGGTACAAGTCACAAGCAAGTGAAGAAGATGCATCCCGTTGGTGTTCTGCACAGGCCTGAACCTCCTTATTATCATTAATTAATATAATTAGACTGGCTACAAACACCGACATTAGCCACCTCCTCAACATGGATGGCATCAAGCTGTATGCCAGGAGTGAACAAGACATTGATTCACTCATCCATACTGTGGGGATCTACTATAACAACAATAGAATGTCATTCAGACTGGAGAAGTGTAGTCGGATGGTAACAAAGAGAGGGAAGGTAGTCAGAACTGAGGGGATTGCACTACCACAAGGCAACACTGCAGACACTGAGGACAGCTAGGAGGACAGCTTCACTCCCTGACTCACTGGACCCGCTACAATTTGCATACCGCCACAACAGGTCCACTGATGATGCCATAGCCCTGACACTACATACTACCCTGTCACACCTGGAGAAGAGAGACACGTATGTGAGAATGCTGTTTGTGGATTACAGCTCAGCATTCAATACCATCGTTCCGTCGAAGCTGGACAGGAAACTGCAGGATCTAGGACTGAGCAGCTCCCTCTGCAGCTGGATCCTTAGCTTCCTGTCTGACAGACGCCAAGTGGTCAGACTGGGCAGCATCACCTCATCCCCCATCACACTGAACACTGGTGCTCCACAGGGGTGTGTACTGAGCCCTCTCCTGTACCCACTCTACACCTATGACTGCACAGCCACTAACAACTCCAACATCATTGTGAAGTTTGCGGACGACACTACAGTGGTGGGTCTTATCACCAACGGTGATGAGGCGGCTTACAGGGAGGAGGTTAGCACCCTGACCCACTGGTGTCAAGACAACCATCTCACCCTCAACGTCGCAAAGACAAAGGAGTTGATAGTGGACTTCCGGAGGTGCAGAGAAGTACACACCCCCATCACCATCAACGGCGCTGCTGTGGAGAGAGTGAGCAGCTTCCAGTTCCTTGGTGTACATCTGGCTGAGGATCTTACGTGGTCAGTACACATAAACAAAACAGTGAAGAAGGCGCAACAGCGCCTCTTCTTTCTCAGGAGACTGAAAAGATTTGGCATGAGCCCCCACATTCTCAGGACCTTCTATCCCTGTGCCATTGAGAGCATCCTCACTGGATGCATCACCACCTGGTATGGCAACAGCACCGCTTACAACCGCAAAGCTCTCCAGAGAGTAGTGCGGTGTTCTGAACGGATAATTGGAGGTGAGCTTCCCTCCCTCCAAGACATCTACAGGAAGCGGTGCCTGAGGAAAGCGGGAAGGATCATCAAGGACTCCAGTCACCCCAGCCATAAACTGTTCAGACTACTTCCATCAGGAAGGAGGTTCTGCAGCATCCGGTCCCGAACCAGCAGACTGAGAGACAGCTTTTTCCGTCAGGCCATCAGACTGCTGAACACTTCATAGACACCTCACCTCCACTACTGGAACTTCAACATTATGCACTACATACTGTATATAAATGCCCCTTGTTTTGCACATGTCCAACTACCAACCTCTGTATATTTTATATATTTTATTTATTGTTTACTCTATTTAATTTGTATAACATGTATATACACACACACACACACACGTAGAAAAACATATTTAGTATACACATCCAGTAATACATACACTCTTATATTGTACATATATTTATTACTCTCAGATTTAGCCATTCTTATATTTTGCTTGTTTTATGTTATTGTATTTTTTGCACACCTCTGTTGCTTGTGAAGCTCGCACACAAGAATTTCACTCGCATGTACTGTACCAGTGTACCTGCACATGTGATGTGACAATAAAAGTGATTTGATTTGATTTGATTTTGAATCCCACAGGCAAATGGGAACCGCCAGTAAAACCTCATGCATGCAGAACCTGCAGAGAGTAAGACCAGTCCTGTGGAGTCAGATGAATGGGAAGAACAAGATGCTTTTATTGCAATTAAGACATATCCCCTGTCATTCGTCAGATACCCTGCTGGGATAATAAGGTGGTCAAAGGAAAGACGGAAGCCAATGACATCAAGACAAGAAAGCTCCTTACCATGTATGGTGAGTTTGACCCCAAATCAAGCATCCTAAAACTGTATGCTGAGCGGAAGGAAGGTGGCAAAGTGAGTGTCAGAACCACTGTCCAGGATAAAACACCAAAGATCCATGAGTACATCAGGAAGAGGGCCATAACTGGCCGAGTGCTTGGTGAATATCTCAGCCACCAGAAAAATTAGATACAACCCCAAAGGTGGTTGAGAATGACTAAGAGCTAAGATCCTGTGGGACTTCAAGATACCAACAAACTGGTGATTACTAATTGAGTAGTGGTGGAAAATGAGAGGAAAGGAAGCTGGCCATAGTGATAGATACAGCTATACCAAATGATAGCAATATCAAGAAAAAGAAATATGAGAATCTAGAGAAACAGCAAGAGCTGAGAAAGGAGCTCAACAGGATTTTGATGGTGAAGGCAAAAGTGGTCCCCATGGTAGTTGGAGCACTGGGGGAAGTGACCTCCAAGCTAGGCGAGTGGCTTCAGCAGATCCCAGGAACGACATCCGAGATCTCTGTCCAGAAGTGTGCAAGACCCTCAAGCTCCAAGGCCTCTGGTAGAGGACCCGCGCTTGAAGGAGAAAGGACAGCCCACAGGGGCAAGAGGATATAAAAAATTCCCCTCTCGCCCCTGCATATGTACACATACATATGTGTGACACCCTCTATAAACATTCATGCAGCTGTTATATAGTTTATTTTAGTTTAAAAGATGATTCAGGAAAGCACCTGATCAGTTATTATTATGCTTTTTTAAATTGCATTTTAATCACAACCTCAAATCAAACAAAACTAAGCACTGACTGTTTTTGCACTTAACATTGAACTCTTTAACCTTTAGAATAAATGAGTAAATCACGGCCGCCTCAATGTTTATCCCACTGTCACATCATTGTGTTTAAAAATGTACAAAGTTTCCTTTCAGTTCAGTGCTGTGACTCATCGGCAGCACTAAAGTAAACTTATTTGATTGGATTATACAATAGATGTTGAGCACAGTAAGCTGTAGAAATAATTCCATTTGCATCAAATCAAAATTGTTATAAAATCTAATTGCACAGTACAGTTGCAGTAAGCCTAAATATACCTTCAACAGCTTCAGCCATTTCTAGACTTGATAACAATAAACTGGTGTTTGTTCCAATAATCTGAAACTGCATATCATACAAAATGTTTTTTCTCATTTGATCTTTTAGCTTATATCTGAAATTATAAATTCTGAATTTTATAAGGACTACTTATTCTAAATCCCACTTTCTGGACTCCAAGAAAGTCTTTCTTTGCTTAAAGTTAAACCCACTTACATTTAAACTGCAATGTCTTGTCTGTATTTCCTCATTGTTTAACTATGACTACTTAAAGAAATTCAAGAATACGATAACAAGAAAAACGTGTCCTTACTTTCAACTGCCAAAATGAGCACTTAGGTCTCTGTGAATATTGCTGGCTCTGATTCTTTTTTTAAAGGCATGAGATTTTAATTATTTGACCCAAGATGATTTGCAGTACACTTAAAAATGCAAGTGTGATTAAATGATTTTTTTTTCCACAACTTTTTACAATGTGTAATCAGAAAAGTCTATACTGCACCAGGATATTAATAGCAAAAGATTAGACCTATTCTCTCAGCTCAGTGAGACCCATTAAAAGCCAGTTTCCTTATTCTGTAAGCCTAATTAACACTTTAGAGCTAAGTCAGCCCACATAATGTCTCAAGTTTAGTTTGACTCAAAGACACATAATTGTCAGTAGAAATAATACATAATTACCTGTCTAGTTTTTTCAAAAACTGTCCTTCAGTTGAATACGGAAGGCACTTTGTTCAAACAACCTTCAGCATTTTTCTGCGCAAGCTCCAGACCTCAGTCAGTGCAACATAATGGAGACAAACTTACAGCTGAACAAAATAAAAGCAGTTGTTTGTCTGAGTTTGAATCCATTAACCTTTTAACCTTACAAGGATAAGTATGTATGTTTGTATTAGTGCTGAACTTCTTAAAGAAGCACAAAGAGTGGTTAGTTTCTCAACTTCTCTGTTCATAAATCTAAATCCCACAATAATCCACTTTCACTTGAGATGGTTTCCGTCAGACCACCACACTCCAAGTTCTTTGGAGCAGCTGGAGTGCTCCTATTTTTTTTGAAAATGTCACATTTAAAAGGATAATGTCCTTTACAATAAAAGCATCTACAGGGAGTGCAGAATTATTAGGCAAATGAGTATTTTGTCCACATCATCCTCTTCATGCATGTTGTCTTACTCCAAGCTGTATAGGCTCGAAAGCCTACTACCAATTAAGCATATTAGGTGATGTGCATCTCTGCAATGAGAAGGGGTGTGGTCTAATGACATCAACACCCTATATCAGGTGTGCATAATTATTAGGCAACGTCCTTTCCTTTGGCAAAATGGGTCAAAAGAAGGACTTAACAGGCTCAGAAAAGTCAAAAATAGTGAGATATCTTGCAGAGGGATGCAGCAATCTCAAAATTGCAAAGCTTCTGAAGCGTGATCATCGAACAATCAAGCGTTTCATTCAAAATGGTCAACAGGGTCGCAAGAAGCGTGTGGAAAAACCAAGGCGCCAAATAACTGCCCATGAACTGAGAAAAGTCAAGCGTGCAGCTGCCAAGATGCCACTTGCCACCAGTTTGGCCATATTTCAGAGCTGCAACATCACTGGAGTGCCCAAAAGCACAAGGTGTGCAATACTCAGAGACATGGCCAAGGTAAGAAAGGCTGAAAGACGACCACCACTGAACAAGACACACAAGCTGAAACGTCAAGACTGGGCCAAGAAATATCTCAAGACTGGTTTTTCTAAGGTTTTATGGACTGATGAAATGAGAGTGAGTCTTGATGGGCCAGATGGATGGGCCCGTGGCTGGATTGGTAAAGGGCAGAGAGCTCCAGTCCGACTCAGACGCCAGCAAGGTGGAGGTGGACTACTGGTTTGGGCTGGTATCATCAAAGATGAGCTTGTGGGGCCTTTTCGGGTTGAGGATGGAGTCAAGCTCAACTCCCAGTCCTACTGCCAGTTTCTGGAAGACACCTTCTTCAAGCAGTGGTACAGGAAGAAGTCTGCATCCTTCAAGAAAAACATGATTTTCATGCCGGACAATGCTCCATCACACGCGTCCAAGTACTCCACAGCGTGGCTGGCAAGAAAGGGTATAAAAGAAGAAAAACTAATGACATGGCCACCTTGTTCACCTGATCTGAACCCCATTGAGAACCTGTGGTCCATCATCAAATGTGAGATTTACAAGGAGGGAAAACAGTACACCTCTCTGAACAGTGTCTGGGGGGTGTGGTTGCTGCTGCACGCAATGTTGATGGTGAACAGATCAAAACACTGACAGAATCCATGGATGGCAGGCTTTTGAGTGTCCTTGCAAAGAAAGGTGGCTATATTGGTCGCTGATTTGTTTTTGTTTTGTTTTTGAATGTCAGAAATGTATATTTGTGAATGTGGAGATGTTATATTGGTTTCACTGGTAAAAATAAATAATTGAAATGGGTATATATTTGTTTTTTGTTAAGTTGCCTAATAATTATGCACAGTAATAGTCACCTGCACACACAGATATCCCCCTAAAATAGCTAAAACTAAAAACAAACTACAAACTACTTCCAAAAACATTCAGCTTTGATATTAATGAGTTTTTTGGGTTCATTGAGAACATGGTTGTTGTTCAATAATAAAATTATTCCTCAAAAATATAACTTGCGTAATAATTCTGCACTCCCTGTATATCCAAAGTGGCAAAAAAATTAAAAATGATTTTCTGTTTGAATATAAGGGAATTTTATAAGGTACTGTGCATGAGGATCCAAACGCAACATATTGCTATAATGACTACGCGTGGGAGATTAGATTGGATTGATAATCCTCTCATCTCCACTGACACTTTCTTTTATCTGAGTAAGTGTGCTTCTTTGCCGAGTTCTTGTGCCACACGAGGATTATTTGCAAATTTTGCTGGTTATCTTGTTTAACACATTTAACAAGCTGGCAGGTGATATAGAGGTGAGCACACATAGATATGTGGATTATGAACTGTGTACACCCAGGTCTATGAATCTGAAATTAAAGTTTAAAGCTTTAGGAATCAACTTAGCCTTAGTTACAAAAACAACAGATTGTTCTGGATTTACGTGTAGATATTTATAATTCATCTATGACACGAAAACATCTGCTGCCACTTCAATATAGTGGAAGTAATTTTGTTTGTGCTCCTCAAAATTTTAAATTGTGCCTAATCAAAAACAATGCACTGCGTACTCTGATAATCCAAAGACCTTGCTACCAACAGTTTTCACAAGGACTATGGCCCAGCTCAGCTGGGTAAAAAGAAGCAACATAAAACCACTTGTCTTAAATTTATTAAAGTTACTTATTGTGTAATGATATAATTAACAACTAAGGCAAAAGCAAAAGCAAACAAGCTTGTGGGTGTTGCTAAATCCATGATAGAAATAATGAAATTTAACACAGCAGTGTTGTCAGTTAATCTACAAAATATATGCAGAAAGCAGTTTTGCTTCCTTCCAAAACTGAAACAATGGCAGCAACACCCCCTGTGCCTACTGTAATCAAAACAAAATAGCTTACTGTGTTTTTTGTGAGTGAGCACTGAGAAAACGAAGCCCAGTTTCCAGGCAGCAGGACGACTGCCTCCGAACAACTAATGTCAAACAACAAGTACTTGCTTTGGCAACTAAGTGTAAGCAGCTGCTTGCTTATATTAACAAACATAAACAGTATAGTCCAAACTAGGAGTAAGCAATGTCATAAAACATGAGCGCAGAAAGTTGAGAAAAGCTTATATTAAATCTCGGTCGCATTTAAGGAAATCATAGTGATGTTTAAATTTAATTGGGTCAGCAACCCATTTAAGGTGAAGATGGTACTTGGTGAACAAGAACAAGCCCACCAATCAGCAAAGAATACCTTATGCATAATTTAAAAATGGCAGCACTATTTGATGCCCTGAAATGAAAACGTATAGACTAGACCTATCCAATCAGAATCAAGACGTTAGGAAGCACTACTATCTGGAGATATTTCAATCTCCTTCATAAACAATATTTCAGTTGGTGAAATGTACTCGTTTTAGACAGATTATTTTCCAATAAATGACATTAATCCTGAACTAATTTTGCATAGAATAGCCAAAGTTATATGGAATACACATTTAAAAGGGTCTCAAATTAGTCATGCCGACTTATACGAAGAAGGTTAGTGGTTCAAAAGTGTGATCTAGGAATAACTGCTTAGTGATTACCTTAAAGCTGTCCTTAAGCTAGACGCATGGCCTTTCCTGACCACGAGAAGGCTAAGTGATCAGCAGCTGTAGTCGTTAGCGCACAAGTGTGACTGCAAATCTGAGATTTGGAGCAACTGAAGATGAGCTTGTGTGGCCAGCAGTCCTTGCTTGAATATATTTAGATGAGGAAAAACTGGCCTGCTTAAAGTCACCACATCAGCATTACTGCACTTAAGCTAAAAGATTTAAAGAAGCAAGGTGCTAATGTCAGCAGACTGAGACTGCACATGGTCAGACAGATACCAGGTAAAGTCCTCTGGGATACAAGAAGTTACAAGTTCTACATCCTTAATGGAGATTTGTTTAAGGTTATTACAACAAGAGATGCATACTAAAAGGACAAAAGCTGTATGTACTATGTATGTATGTCCACTTGTCTTCAAGTCATGAATACTTGCTTTTTTATATTCATCACCCTCTAACAATGTGATGTTACGTTCTCCGTTTGTGTTTGTTTCATGTGTCACGTTCAATGTACCTCTTATATATCTTCACGGTCACCAAAATTTCTTTCAATGACAGAATTTTGACTAAATAGAGGATGAAGAATTTGTAAGGCCTGGGAAAACCTGCCAGTCGAGCAAGTGTGCTATTTGGTTACACTGATTGAACAAACTGGGCACTTTAACCTGTAAAGTTAAATGTGTTTCATTTTAGTTTCTTCAGGCGTTTTTGCTTATTCTCTTGCATTATGAATTAAAGGTATCAATAATAGTGCATGACCTCTGTCTGCAAATATTATTTATCTACATTCACCAATTAAACTCCGTGGGTTTTAGAGAGTCTTTGTTATGTGTGACACTCACACATTTGTTGATGAATGACAAAGTATTACATGCTTTACATAAACTCGTATTTCATCATTTTATTCACTTGTGCATTACATTTTAAAATCATATATTTCAAAGTGTTGATATATGAGGTGCAATCAAATCAGCTCATTAAAAAAAATAATACTTAAAAAAAACAGATTATCTAAATTTTGATTATCATTATTTCAATATCAACTTCTTAGTTATGTCAAAACGGCTTCTGGCGATTGCAGTTTTCCTTGATTCCACACCTAGGCTCTTGTACTGGTGCTTCTGTGATGCTCATTAGATCTCCACCAAGAATCTGCAGGGAGGTTACTGTAGAACTCGAGACTGACAGTCTCAATTCGTCAGTCTCACCTAACCCGACCCAGTGCCTTAGCACTTGGAAACTGTAGACCCTCCAACCTAAAACCTCTGAAAGCTGCTACGACTTAGCCAGAACCACAGCTGTCATCACCAGCAATGATCCTTCACAGGAAACTTGATTGAGTTTGCATCAGAAACATCTGCTCTCTGCTCAAGTTCGAGATTCATGGTGAAATCGCTGAATCCACAGTGCAAATGGTCAGAATGGGACTTCAAGGGAGTGCTGTAAAAATGGAAGTCACTGAAAGCTGTTGGTGTCAGGGTCCTGGGTCTCCTGACCCAGCGTGTTTAGTTCTTCGTGGTTTTTGTATTATTGTACTTGTGAGTTATTCTATGGTTTCTAGTTTTGATCCCTTGCCCTTCATGTTTCTCTGTGCCCCCTCTGTTCTGTGTAAGTCTGTGTCTTTGCATGTTTGAGTTTCTTGTTTTCTGTCACTCTGTATTGTGCATTATGTTCTCATGGTTGGTCTTTTGTTACTCCCTCGAGTCTAGTTTCTTGTGTTCCAAGCTTAGTATTTCCCTCTGTGTATTTTGGTTCTTAGACCTCTGCCTTATGGTTGATGTCTCTGTGTTTCTTAGTTGCTGTCTCTACTGTACCAAGTTCGCGTCTCTGTGTCATACTTCCTGTTTTACTTTGAAGGTCCGTGTCTTATGTGAATGTGTCCTGCTTTGCTTCCTTGTCTCGTCAGTCCTGATTTCTCCCAGGTGTGCCCTCCTTCTGTGTCTCATTCCCCTCGTTACTTCCCAGTGTATTTAAACCCTGTGTTTCTCTGAGTCAGTGTTGCGTCGTCCCTCATGCCGTGTGGATCTCCCTGTGAGTTTAGTGTGTTAGTCCCCAGTTTAATTTAGTTTACTTTGTATGCTCGTTTTTCTGCGACCAGCAAATAAAACTGTGGTTTTGAGTTCATCCCTCGAGTCTGTGAGTCCTGCATTTTGAGTCCTCATCTCCTGCCTGCCACACAGCGTTTCATGACAGTTGGGACATGTGCAACAATGAATGGTAGATTAAAATCTAGTAAGGTTGAGACATTTATGAGGCAATTTACAATTTACGTTTTTAATTGCACCATTTATAGTGCAACCATTCAATGACCTCAATCAATACATTTGAATACATGTCATTAGGAAACATAGAAACAAGTTAGTTTTATGTACTTACTTACTTACTACTAACTTTTCAGAGAAAGACATGCTGATAAAGCAAGCGTTAAATGTATTCAGATAACACAACATCATCTGAACCATTGCTCGTATACATGATCCCAACAGATAAAATATAAAAGGAATGTGGAACAAAGTGTGAGTCATAGTAGTAAGTCCATATACTAAAGCTGTGCCAAAGGTGGGTGTGATTTTCCTAAACTCCTGCTATCTCATCACGTCACCTTCCGGTGGAAGATTCTCTCTCTCTCTCTGTCTCTCTCGCACTCTGTCAAACACACAAATGCCTCACACACACAAACATGTTTATTACATCATCGCCTTATAGTTACAACTAAGGCTTATATACAAAAATTTCTCCAAAGTGCTTATTGCCTGCTGATCAGGAAGTCTTTACATCACTTAAGACCAGCAGTAGGAAACTTCACACCATAGTAGCCCCAGGTGGTAGCAGCAGATAGTCATTTCAATTTAGTTTGAAGGTCTTCATTACCTGATACCTAACATGCCCTAGAATATATATTTTTTAGTTGCTGCTGGAAGTGGAGATCAAAAAAAATTAATATTTCAGCCGCTGATTTTTTTCTCTAATAAAAGTATAATGAAGCTCTAAAGTGACTACAAGCTTTTAAACAACATGTGTCTTTCAGTTGAGAGTAAATTACTGCTAGCTAATTTTAAATCTTCTTGTTCCTCTAATGCATTTTTGAAGGGGTTGCCTGTTCAAATACCCTTGAAAAGAGTGAAGTTTAGATATTTTTCTGTCTAGCAGTTAGATGGAACGTAAGCAATGTCGATCATTGTGATCTCGTTTTAGCTCAGCTACGATGTTTCTCACTCTGCCAGGTGCTTGTAATTGCACTGACTGTCAGAGGGGATGGGATGTGCCCTCACAGTGGATGTCTATAGACAGATGGACTGAGGATTGGCATCAACATCCTGACGGTGACAGGCCACAACGCCTCGCACTATGCCTGACAACAAAGAAACCTTCCACAGAGCAATAATCTCATACTCTGTCCGACAAGCTGTTACTGAGATGTTCAGAGAGCAACAGGCATGACATAGATGACACAGATATTGCTTTCTCATTGTTCCCCAAAACAAAAAGTTGGGGAACAATGAGAAGGCATTGCCAAAAGTTTTGTTCTTCAGGATAACTCTACTAAAGCCCTGGTCATTTTGGGATTGTCTCTCACCTTGTAAGTCCAGCCATATTAACATTCAAGGTGTGCCAAGGTCTTGGATCCACAACCTTAAAGGTATGGCAGTTAGTCGATGCAAAATACTGAATAATTTATGGGAGTACAAATAAATTCCAAGCAACAACACAACGGCAGACTCTTGGGCCGATTGGTTATTAACGTAAAGTTCGTCAAGAAACTTTGGGCTCTTAAAAAGGGCACTTGCTGAATATCTTACTCCAGGGTGGGGGTTGCCAGTGCATACAGAGGCCAAATCAATGTGTGGGAGGTAATGAATTTAAGCAGAAGTGTGAAGTAAAAGACCAAAGCTATGAGTTTGATGTTATTTGGTTAACATCTGAGCCATCCTACTGTATTGACAGAAATTAAATATGACATTTACTCAAAAGTCCACACTTTGAAATTTGTGCATCACTACCATTTAACCTCCACTAATTTATGTGGTGATAATCTGCAGGCAATTCATTTTATAACTGCTAAGATACATTTGAAGAAATCAGCTGAACTGTCATGAATATAAGCCGTTTACTTTCAAGTTATTTTTAGTGTTTTAAAAGGAGCCCGTGTGAGCCCATAACATGAAAGCAGATCTGTATGCACCATTACGTGTAAACAATTAGGAAAAGATAGGAATTAGAAATGGTTTTAATGGTTTAATAGTTAATGGTTTGGTCCTGCAAAAACATTTCCATTCAAAGGCCTTCCAGTGTCTCAAAGACCACAACATCACCTGTCCCAACACGTTCTCACTCCGAAAGCGTAACATTTTACCCTTGGGACGTGACAAATCGTCGGTATATTACCCGTCAGGAGTGAGAACGGATGTTTCGTGCTTACATTAATTTCTATTGATGCTATGATATTTATTTTTTTAAAGGACATAACATGTGTTTGATTGTAGCAGGTGAACAATACTGATCAGAAATTACTGCTGGTCAGCAGACTTTACTGTGAAATCAAACCAAGGAGGATGTCACATTTATGAAGAGCTCCAGCATACATCAGCAACTAATGTTCATCTTCAAAAACAATTAACAGATGCCTTTAAGGGATGTTCACTTGAGGCATCTCCTTGCCATCTGCTACACCGTGATTTTGACATTAAAGCCTACTGTGAGAACATTGAACAACCACATAGAAAAGCATTTCACCCGTAGCTCTAACACAGTTACACTTAAGGTAAAATGAAGATCAATTAAGCACAAAAAAATTGCAGTAGCATAACAACTTTATAAATTGGAAACACTCCTGCTTTGCTTAGATCAGCTGGCATTATTAATTTATTCACACTTTTAGCCAATATTAGATTAACTTAAAATAGCTTGGCATGAAACATGATACATCTTGTATTTAAATTCACTAGAGCATTAAGACACATATTAACAATACAAACGTAATAATGTTAGAAGCAGTATAAGTTGGACCTAAAGAAAGAATCTCAGCTCAACTGTGAAGCAGATAGTGTCCCCTCTGTGATAAGCTTTTTAGAATAGTGGAGTGACAGATCTCTGCAGGCTTCTCCACAACCACACACACCGTCACCATCACCACCAGCACCGCTCTGATAGCTGGAACACAGGACAGTAGTTATCCAACACCATAGACATAATTACCTCCTGCTACAATAAATGCAATGGTAAAAATGGAAAATAGGTCACAACATTAAATTAGCACTTTTACAAGAAAGTCTGAAAAATGTGTTCTGGCTCTTGGAGTGTCTTGTCATTTTGTGACGTCGGGTATAGGTAACTGATTACATGCATGCAGCTGTATTAACAGAACATATGGGTATTTTAAAGCAGAAGCAGAAGAAGCGCTCTTTGCATACGAAACTGAGGCATCATTAAAGACAGATATGTAGTTTTATCATCTTGACATTAAGTTTTGGAATGTGGTTTTATGCCTGAAAAGTCTGATGTGACAAAAGAACAGCTTACCTTGTGGCTGCATTAGCTAAAAAAAACTCACAAGCAGAATAACGAAATTAATTACGGCGCTGACATTTTAATACTGTGAAGCCTATTGTCTAAAAAACAGCTGAAGCCATCGAGAGAGCAGCCTTGCACAACATTGTATTTGACTCCTGCTGCTACTGTGTACAGATACATTTTGATAAGGTTCACATTTTCTTTTATTCTTTTTTTCTAGCAACATAAAAATACAAAACACAATCTAGATTCACTTTTCATTGAAGTGAGAATCTGCTGTCCTATAGTTTGTGTTAGTGTGAGCTATTCTTTTAATCTTCAGATCTACACCTGCCTTTATGCAGAAACAAAGACAGCAGGCCCTGCTTGGAAAAATGGAAAAATAAATAAAATAATGATCTAAATTAAGAATCTTTTCCCTTTTTTTAAATGACAAAATGCATTTAGTAACAAATATTCTCCTAGATCAACTTCTAAACATTGGAGGTCCACAGATATCATGTGAGTACACAGTGCCAACAGCCATTCCTGACTGTTGTTGAAATTAATGTGGACGTGCCTTAAGATGCAGAGCTCAGATGGCTGCTAGATGCTGGTTCTGAATAAAGCTGTTTTGAAGTGAATGGGAAAAGTTCCAACTTTCCCCTAGAGAGAGAAATTCAACTGTTTTGTTAGTTTATTTGTTTGGCTTTTTAGAAGTTGGGCACAGGAAAGATACTTTTTTTCCCCTAATGTGACACCTTTCTATACAGAAGACACTAATGTGGAAAGAGTGCTCTGTTTGCAGACATGTTTTTCTGTGTCTCACTCTATAAGACTCAGCTGTGTTTCTAGTCTATCTCAGTACTTCTCTGGTGATTTGGGGTTTTAGCCTTGAACTACAGTCTTTTTCCTTCAGTATGAGTGTACAGCATGCCCATTTTCTCAGTCAGAGCCACCTATTGCTTCATATATCCAGTGCTAAAACCAGTGGCTATGTCCATATTTTATATATACTCTGTAAGTATACAGAACGACTGAATAAATCAGCCTAAATGTTGGGCAGCAATCCCGACAGCAACACTACACACACACACAGTGAAACGTGAATGAATGACGCACAGACCTGGAAATGCTAAATCAACTCTTCCCTCACTACTTTCTGGTCAAGTGATTTTTAGAGCAACAGTCACACACTTGTGGGGCTATACAAAGGATGAAACACACGGCTGTCCTAACTCCTCTAGCTCAGTTCTGCAGTAAACATCTCAAGACGTCACAATCAGTGGTTTGCTGCTTGCTTTAGCAAAGAGTGTCTGGAAACCTGTCTGAGTGCTCACTCAGGTATAGCAGAAGGCCCAGCAGTGACTCAATGCAAATCACCTCTGCACACTGGCAGCTCTTTTGTTGTTATCTCCTCTGATACAGTACGTCAAGTTCATTTAGGGATCTCATAGAAGCCTGGCCAGAACGCATTTACATTCCAGGATCCAGAGAGCACCATATTGACACAGACTGCGCCCAGCCAAGCTTTACCTTAGAGTATCAGCTTATGATTCATCACCCAGAACTGACTCCTGCCCCATTTGAAAAGCCACTTTGGTTTTTTTGCACAATTCTGCTAGCCATTTGACATGTTTTCATGGGATTCATCATCACCAATACTCAACATTACTGCATAAGACAGTGAGACTATGACTGCTTCAGTTTGATGAACATATACAAAAGACTACCCCACACAATAAGAGCAGTGTTGCCAACTCCTCAGTAAGGAAAATCGCTATTGGTTGTCCTAAAAGTCGCTAGAAGTCACTACATGACGTCATCACCTAATTTGCATAATGGGTCATGCTAAGCTAATTGTAACCTATGTTGTTGGAGAGAGAAATAACATCGTGGAAGAGACATAAAGTGAGTAAAAAACGTCCCCTAAACCTTAAAGGGGTCTGAAAACTCGCTAAATATAGCGACAAAGTCGCTAAGTTGGCAACACTGAATAAGAGGCAGGAAGGAAAACATAAATCACAGACACCCGGCCCACTTTTGAAATCTTCAGCTAAGTTTCACTTTGAACCTGGAATACAAAAGGGTCAATTACAGAGAGATAATCCATAACTAATTTACTTGATTGATGGTCTAATTATGCCTGTTTATGTCATGCTTGATAATTCACTCTTTGATAAGCATAAGCACCCTCTTAAAGCTCAGAGCTGTGGCAATAATGAGCACACAAACATGAGTATTGCTTGGAGCTTTTCTCCAGCCCTCAACATGCTATTATATCAGCGAGATTAAATCGCACTCATAAGACTGACTGTGTCTGTGTACATCTTTTCGTGTATTACTATCATTAAATATAGTTCAACTTGAAGAGAAATGCATTGGACCACAAAAGTTAAATCTGTATTTTGAATTTTGTTTTGTCATTTGGTTACATGTGAAAGCAACTATTCAGACTAACAAATAACCACCTGGGTTTTCTGTCCTAGAAAGGTGGTTTGCTTCTTACTGGTGTACGTCAACATGGTAACTCACCGTGTAAACCCAACCTGTTTCCAAGTAGGTTATGTTCCAGATTAGACAGGTATGAAATCATGAAATCACTGTCTACTGACCTATCAGTTCTCCAGAAAAAAAAGCATTACCATTCCTGGAAGACTTCTCAGGCCTCTGTAGATTTCCATTTATTCATGTATTTATTTTTAGCTTTTAGCAAACAATTTTAAAATAGTTTTGTTGTTCTATGACTATTAATATATACATTGAAACACCTATCTGTACTTCTGAATTTTATATCAACTGCAGGTAAACTAAAGCTACATTTGATTTATGTTTTTATATTTATTCCTTGCTTGCTCTCAGACAATTAAACAAGTCTGTTCCTTGTTTTGTTTCTTTGTTTTAATAAAGATGAGTCCAAAAACCTATTCACCTGCATTCTACCCATGTACGGCAGTTATACTGGTATTTCTAGCATGCATTCATGTTAAGCCCCTAGGCTTACTGTATACCAGACACCAACATTTTAATACTTGAGGACACTTTGTTCTTCCTGCCACTTGTCTCTAACTATGCAAATTCTCAAGGAATCACAATTTCTGTAATTTACAAGTGATAATTATTTGTGACAATGGAGTCCATATGTCTATGTGGCTTAGAACTGCGCTAAACTAGATCAGTTTTCTAAATCGCTTTGATTATCTTGCCACATATAACAACTATGAAATGACATGCAGTAATGTTTAGATTAAACAGGATGACCCATAAATCACCCTTCACTAATAGACTTAAGAAAGCATGATACTTGATCTGTACGGGATAAATATATACTGGAGTAGCTCCTTTGAAAAACTATTTTTATTAATGGCACTCAGCTTTTTTTTTTTCAATTCCCACATCTAAGCCTGACGTACATCTTTACTGAGCTTGAGTGAAAATCCTGAGCAACAAGCATCCCACTATAATCTCATGTGAATGCAAGCCACTTACATAAGTGGTGAACACAAATAGACCTATAAGGCTGCTAGCATGAAGCTTTTCAGACAGCACTTAAAGCACGCAAACATGCTGGTTTTAAGAATAATGAAAGAACTCTGGATTCACCTTTTATGTCCAATACTGGGATTGATTTGCCAAAAAAAAATTAAGACTCATTTCGTTGCTGCATAGTTCTTGCTTAACTGAGAGACAACTCCCTAATTAAACAGATGATACAAATTTCCCTAAAGCTTCACGCAGGAGGCAGGTGCAAAGGTAACAAAGGAGTCAAGATCAGGAAGTTATTGTAAATTTTAGTTTACAGCTCTTCTACGGGTTTTGTGTTCAGAGTAAATCATTTTACTTTGTAAAACTATGAGATAAAGTTTACACAATTTCTCTGTCTATGTGCCTCAGCTGTGATTTGGGAATAAATTCTCCAGCAAGTTTAAGTGAGAAAATATCATTCACAGGGACAGAATGAATGAAACAGATGTACAATTCACTGGAGAGTGCATTACTCTAAATGTGTTTTTAAAAAAAGTGCAGGGCAAACGTAAATCAGTTTAGCTTTGAAGTTTGTGATATAGGAGAGATGGAAGGAAAAGTGTAATGTGATCACCTGCCAAGAGAATATGGAAATAAATCCTTCTTGCAAGTATCCTTAAGGATACATGTTTGATTTGATAACATAACGTGAAGGAGAATTTGAGCTCCCCACAATGTATGACTCCACTTCCCTAAGGTCTTGGTGCTGTTGAAAAAAAAAGAGCAAAGTAGGTAAAAGGAGTGCATTTGGTAGCTGTAATGCAAAAAACACATAAAAAATAAAATTGGAGAATAATTTCTTTAACAAAAGATTGCAGCAAACCTTTATATGGCGCTTCAGTATGTATACATAATCAGAGATGAAAGCAGCATATTCTGCAGCTATGACGGGGGTGGTATTTGGTACAGGCAGGGGAAATAAGTTTAAATTAAAGAATAATATAACAAAGGAAGTGATAAAAAATGTTTGGGGAATAAATAGCCTAACATAAAAAAATTGCTTGAACAAATGTGCTGCATTTCTCTCATCGCAAACAGTCATGCAGAATAACAGTCGGGAAGGGGTTTTTTTATGTTATAATAAAATGTGGCATTTTAAATGTGATTAAGCAGAAATATTACGAAACATATGGCAGTTTAGTTCCCAGCTATCACGTCAAGGTGAACTGACTGAATTGTTTTTGGTTACATTAAAAAAAAAAAAAAGTTATAACATTTTTTAAATCTTATAACCTCATCAAATGGCCATTTGTTATCAGTCCAATGCATATTGCCAGGAAGTGGCCTCCTCTTCTCATGACATTTAGCCATTTGAATGAAAGTAATGAGGAGTATGTTTCCAGTTTAAAACAATAACTGTAGTTTAAGTTCTTCCAGCTGTATTTAGCTGTCTACATAACTGAACAGTATCTGAAGGTGATGTCGTTAAGAAACAGGAAAAATATCTCTGTGACAAGATCTGACAGATACACCTGACTCTTCATTTGATCCATCTACTGTTTGCCCAAGCTTCATTAAAACATTCTCAATTGAAGGGTGGCTGTCAAGGAAAATGTTGTTATTTTTGGTTAAATCGTAGTCAGAGAACAACAAACCCATACACATCGCCAATACATTAAAAGCCTGAATATAAAAAAACACACGCAATAAAACACTATCAGTCATGGACTGGCCTCAACATTTTTCAGCCTGTATCTCAGCATTCTTGAAGCAATGTGAAAACATCTTGGCAGAGAGTGGAGCTAAAGGCAGCCAACATCCAAAGAAGAGCTTTGCAATGTCCTTCACGAAACCTGGAGAACTGTCTTAGTCCATTTTTACCTTGCTCAACTTTTATACTTGCTTTTATACTTTTATGCTTGTGTTTTGTTTTGTTTTTTTACCCTATGTCTAAATTTTATTTTGCCATGTTTATTATATTTTATTGCTGCTACTGTTCTTGTGTTATTGTAAGGTGACCTTGAGGGTCTTAAAGGCGCCTAAAAATGAAATGTATTATTATTATTATTATTATTATTATTATTATTGTTATTATTGAACTATTTCTGAACACTAAAGAAATTACAAGAAAGCTTGGCTGAGAGAGTTCAAACTATGTTGTAAAATAAAGATGGTCACTGAGTTTCATGATTACTGACTTATACAAAACTGATTTTGCCTTATATGCTATACTTATATATATTATTTCTATCAGTGTTTGCATGCTTTAAATTGTCATACCTAATTCCAATTTTTCTAGCATAATATAAAGAAATGAACGGTAGCTTAAAACTTTTACACTCTTAGGCACCAAAATACTAGTCTGGAAAAAACATAGTCTGTGTGGTTTCCCTTTATCATTGCCTGCAATCAATAACTGCCTTTCAACCCTGCTAGTAGGGGATGACTCCCAGTAGTCCTATCTATGGGACTGAAAATAAAAACCACTGAATGGTCTGATAACATTATAGTGGTCAGTATACACAATATATAAAATGTTAGAATTGAAAGCAATGGGTAATTGTGAATAATTTGTTCTCTGTGCATGAAATGCATTAAATTTTCTCTTCAAATGTTCTCATAAGACCACTACATTTTTCACAGACAGGACCTTAAAGTTCTGAGTATTACGTATAAAAAGAATTCTTAGGATAATAATGAAAAGGTTGACTGCTCCCATCTAGACCTGTGATATTAATTCCATGTGGGACTGGCTCCCTATGTACAAGCCAGTGCCTAACAGACCCACTGCTGCTACACTTAACTCAACGGTGTATAAATTTATGCTTGATTTAGATGGATTACAGCTACTTTAGACAGTTTTTGTCAGTTTGAAAATAAGCAACAACAGAAAAAAAATTGTAATATTAGAAAAAGCCTTGTTTATGGCATTGTGTCATTGATGGCAACATCAGGTACCCATAGTTTTCTGTTTTTCAAGGTTTATGCCACGATTAAACAACCTGTCAAAGTGTCCTAAACCATGACTTTCATTTATGTTAATGCTATCGTGCATGTGTGTGAGTCCGTCTGTGTAAGGGAATAAACTAGGGATTTGCTGAAGGTCTGTGTGCTTTTGGAATAATCATCTATCTAAATACCTTTCACCCATTAGAGCTTATGTAAATGTTGTTTTTCTTTTGAAGTAAATCCATAGTTAATATATTTAGCACCTGAATATTACAAATAAATTTTACTATTACTCAAATTTAAAATACAAACAACATAGAGTAAAGAAAAGTACCTATTTCAGTATTTAAATATTCTAAAAGTCTCAATTAGAAATAATAGAGACTGAATAAGTATGAATATGTTGGTTTGAGGAGTAACAAGCTTGACAATGTTCTCTGTTCTTTGGAGAGATGTGTTGTAATGTTGAAGTATTAAGCCAATTATTGGAGAAGACTAAGAGCTGTGCTCTTTGACTTGGTGACAGTATACTGCAAGTGGTGTTTCCATGGTTTCTGTTAATTCACAGTAATAATGCATCAACCTATTTTCCTCTTAAAGCACAGAATTTGAGAGCTATTAATATATTTCAGTGGCCAAAAAATATGGATGCTACATAATGTACCTCCTGCTACGTGACACCAGAGGTCAAAATTTGCTATTTTTCATGAAAAAAAAAAAACGGACACGTTCCCTCATTAAATGTCACGTAATTGCCAGGGAAATCAAAGCTCACACTGATCTGTTTGCAGGAGGATCAGGTCAATACCATGATGTTATGTGTAAGCACTCTGCTCTGGGAAATATTTCCCATTATCATCTTTACTGTAATGCATTGATGAAAGCAATAGCTTGAAATATAGAAAAGCAATTTAGATACTCTGAAAACCCGGTGGACTCTATTTGTAATTTGTAATGTGGAATAATAAATGTTTGGCTACCACTCAGCTCGAATTTATGCACTACATCACCTAAGACTCCCCACTAACATATCATTTAGCAGGTGCCTATAATGACTTAAGTGATATAAACAGAAGAGAGAAAAATATGCAAAGCGAATATAATGATGTCATGAATATATTATGATTATGACTAACTTTTGAATAATATGCATCTATCGATCATGGTTCTAATATGCACAAAGTATAAAAAACATGTCATTTACTTTATCATAATCCCCTTTTTATTTTTCATTTCTTATTTACTTTACTTCGTTATTAGTGTTAATTTCATTATTGTTGCTATTATTAGCTTGAGTGTAGCTCAAGCAATTAATACCTGTCTTAACAATAACAACAACCTAGCATCAAGAAAAAATATGCAAAATTTAATTCTTAACATGAGTGACAGGTCTTGTTAAAAAGAAAAGAAAAGAAAAGTAAAGAAAGAAAAGTTTGATCATTATTGGTGTATATAGTAAATTTTGATGTAAAATTTCCATGACCCCTCAGCAAGGCACAGGAAACTGATCAAATATGTATCAACTTTACACCATGTTAACTCTGGTCTTATAGTGAAGAAGTGACAGTTTCAGTGTTGTGAATGTGAAAATCCCCACTGGAGCCTGTCAATCTGGGATAAATTTGACAAAGCCTTTGTAGAGCTAAGAATATCTTGAAATATTTCCTATTGCTGCTTCTCTGCTGCCATTGGCAAAAATGTAAGTAATTCAGGATCAGCCCAGTGCAGTGTTCGAGAACAATATCTTCTTGTTGTTGTTGGTTCTTTTTTTTGACAGAAAGCAGAAAAGTTGAGCACTGAGAATGGTTTAAAGTCAAACACAATGACAAGAATCATCTGTTACATCTGCACCGCGCACACAGTTTTGTTTTTTTTTATAACAGCCTTGTGATAAAATGATTTGGCTTCCATTTTCTTTTTCTTATTTTGTCACATTAAAGATAGAGACACGATAATCACATTGACTTTCAGTGTGATAATTGTCAGCATATTAATTTTTATTAATTTATCAAATAAAGGGAAAAGCAACATTGTATCTCTTCAAAGCTAAAATACCTGAAAACATTTGCAAATGGTCAGTTGCTCTGTTTATCCTTAATATCAATTTTGGTTTTATGTTTTATGCTTTTTTTTTTTCCTCCATCTCTCATATTACACAAGCAAACAGACGCAAACAGACTGAGAAGAAGGTAGTCACTCCAACAAAAGACTCCACTTCACCCAACCTCAAAAAAAGGTTTAACCTCCTGAGACCCAGGGAAAAAAAAGTATTTTGATTTTGATTTTTTTCAGATAAATCAAGTGTTGGGATGGTAAAAAACACATTACAAAAACAAAATTATTTTTAACTAATTTTATTTAAATTTTACAACATGTGCACTACAGTGCACAAGGGAAGTTCATTGATCACGAATGTGAAACTAACAAAATTCAAGAGCTATTTAAGAAAATTAAATGCTCCACTGAATTTTTTGTAAGCAGGATATTAAAGCTTATTTATATAACAATATCATAAAAATGTAGATCATGGGTCAACTTAGAAGTCACTGACACTTCACTAGCTGTAAGCCACTGGTTCAGGAACAAGTGATTGTACTGGGCTTTCTATTTCACAAAAGTAAATTCATTTATGATATCTGAGGAAGTAATGTGATTTTTTTATTTGGAGACACAAAGGAACATTTGGCACTTCCCACATCTCACATATGTTTTACTGTTGCACCCAACCATTCTACAACTGAGATGCCTTGGACTGTCAACCATTTCAGGCAATGGTTAACAAAACCATATTTTGTTACACTCTCATCTGGTTGGGGCTTCCTTTTCTTGATTTTTGGAGAGAACTCTTCATTACTGGTATTATTCAGGTCTTGTTCACATGTTTGTCCCTGGTTTCTCAGCCAAGAGGAGCTTGAACTCCAGATACTGTGAGTTCTTTTGGCACATTGAGATCATTGACAACTTTCAGCAAAGACGTGATCTTGTAGAAACAATCAGGTGTCATGGATTCAGCTATAATTGCGACTCTTGTTTTTTTTACTTTAGTGGAAAACATTTCTGCATTTTACCCATATTTTATTTTTAACTCAAAATCCAAAATTCCAGATTCTCCTACATGTTGGTTTTGAACCAGATAGGATGACAGATTTCAGGTGGCCCTGTGTCTTTCTCTATTACACCTGCCACTGCATCTTGATAATCTTCGTGTGGCTCCTCCTGGGTTTTCACCCTCTCCTATGTGGCTCACATGACTCTCATCTTCTGAAAAATCTATGTTTGAATCTCCCTCAACGATTCTGTTAAGAATTCTCTCTGCCTTTGTCAAAGAGTTGTCTACTAGGAAAAAGTGAAATAAATATAAGTACAAAGTCCCGACGTGCACTAGAGTACACATTAATAAATTAGTCATTTCCTCTGTGAAACTAAATAAGCTTAATTCTTAAAAAACCCTCAAATTATTTACTAGATGTTTATTTTTGAAAATTAATCAAAATCTGATTTTAAAAAACATTTTAAATTTAAATATCATGCTTACCTTTCTTTCTTCCATAAAATGTGCTTGTGGGCATGCCAGCCATTTTGAAATGGTGGGAAAAAGACAATTGGCAAGGCCACACCCCCACACATGTGATATCATTTTAAAGGTACTGTTGTCCTCTCTAAGAAACATCAGGACTTAGAAGAGTGGCAAGCAGAGTATGAGAGGTACAAGCAAAAACTTAATGTGTACTACAGTGCACAAAAATGAATTACTGGGTCTCAGGAGGTTAATGTGTTGTGGAAAGGCTTCTGTAAAAGTGCTTTTTTTTTTTTTTTGTTGAATGCGAACATGGATGGATGCTGATGGCAATGACGGAGAAACACCAACATAAGCTATCCTGAGTCACGGAGGTATAGCTGAGCACAGAAACCCAATTTGCACCCAGTTTATCTGTGCTGAGATAGCTTATCTTTATGGAAAAAGGTATGTTAATGCAAGGTGAAGAGCACATAGAACAGACTGGGCACAATCTTAAAAAATGAATTCTCCATACCAGAGAACACATAGCTGTGCCTCATTCGAATATCTCAATCAAAACCCATTTTGAAGCGGACCATGTTCATTTACTATTTGTCATTTTGTTCACATGCTCAAGACTCCTGAGAAGCAGAGTCAAATGCTAAAAACCATGAAGAGATGTTATTATCCACAGAACATACCCAGATACAGACTGCCTGGTGACATCAGGCATGAATGTCAGACAGAGTTTAGTTGGGGCACTATTGCACCTAGTTTTCATTATCTTTGGTTGAGCACAAGGTGCAATAATATAAGGTTACCTACAGTTTTGGTGTTATCCAGGTCGCTCACATGTGCACACGCGACAGACATAAACAGACATAAACACAGGCGTTTGCCAAGTCGGATCACATTCAAAAGACACTCATTTCCCTGTTTCCGATTTATTCGCCTAGTTAAATTACCGTCATGAATCATATAAAATTACCCATACAACAATATTTGTAAATTGCCCTGAGTTTTTATGTCATAAAGGCATTGTACAAGAGCTATTCTCAAGAATCGAGATGATTTGAAATATTATTGTATTCTTATTTTTTTAAGTTTATTTATTATTCATTTGATTAAAAAATCTGTAATAAATAAGTAAATAAAGCAAGGTATGCCTTAAAATTCTCTTCAAACAGTGCCTCCAAGCACACTGTAGCTATGGCTATGGAGGGTACCTTCAGATTGTAGTCTGGTAGTTCCTCGTTGAGTTATATAAAATGCTTAGAGCTCAGCATCACAGAACTGGTTGGTATGCCATCACCACAGAAAGCAATTGTGACCAGAGGGACTACTTCTATATCCAGTTACCTCCCAAAGTGAGTGCTCAATCAGGGCTACAACTATGAAAAAGGAACATACACTGTTTCGCCTTCCAGAAAAGTAAAGATTTAAATGTTTCATCATCTCCTAAACAGTTTCACAGAGTTTTTTGTTTTTTCAAATCAACCATACATTTAAAAGAAAACCCTTTTATTAATGTGTCAAACTTCTGATTGGTTATGGTTTTGGTAAGGTTGCCTTGCTGTAAAATAGAAATCCTATACTATCTTTTACACAGTGACCCTGAATTCGAAGCAAACAGGGCACTTTAACACTGACAAGCAATTTCTTTTAACCACTGGCTCAGTTTCTATATCTGACCATATAGTTTTCTCCCAGTCAAGACCACCATTCAAAAAAATTGCAATCAATTTTTCAAGACATCTGCCATTTGGTCAGTGTAACTGAACTGCAGCCTGCACAAACCACAGTTTTCATGAACCTGCGAATGTTAACTGGATCTCTCTTTTTTTTCAGCACAAAAGCCTCCTACAAGTATGCGTCCGATTTGAAAAGTGACTGTCGGCAGCTTTCCACCGAGAGTCCATATGGTCTCTGTATTTATGAGGTGATGAGGTTTGCTCCTGGGGTTCAGAGTGGTCATTATCTGGGAGATGCTACAGCTCCAGTAGTTAAGGTCACCCGGTCTACACCAGATATCCTCACACTCTACCAGAACTGGAGGATACTAAATGTATAATCATCTCTGACTCCATAAAAGCAGGGTCTACCCAGACTGACCATTATATGAGCTTATTGTAGGATCCATCCTGGCTTTATATCCTGCTATTTCAGCACCATCCCAAATAGCACATCTTCACTATCATTTTTTCTAATAGTTGGACATACCTGCCTATAGTAGACAGATGGGTATCAAACACTGGAAGATGTTACCTTGAATTTTTGACACCTTTGGAATCCATTTATAAATTGAGAAAAAAATGTGCCCAATAAAATCATGCATAACACATGCCAAAACTTCAGGGATGATATTTTTGAAGCCTCAGCCACGAGGGAGCTGTGACCTCAGTTAACATGTCACACTGCTGCCTTTGTAGAAATTTCTAAAATTCTCACCATTAGAGTACGTCTGGGTACACATTTTTATGCATTTCTTTAACTGCAACATTATGTGGAAAATATTTCTAGTGACAAGTAAGATTTTCTAGTCTGACAACAGTCTAGTGTCACTTTGAAGGTGTAATTGGGAGAAAAAGCAATTTGCAATGTTCAAAGAGGTTCAAAATGACCCTACAACTATGCACACTGGGAGTTGTTAAAGTTTAGATATCACACCACAAGCTCAAATACGTTGTTGTAAATTAAAGGTCTTATGAGTAATTGATGAGAAATTATGTAGAACTGAATCAACGTATGTCCTTAAAGCCCACTTGTGTATAAATATCAGCAGGTATATTTAACAAATCCAGGTTCTCACAGAGAACATGTAATTACTTGAATTGAATGAACTGCAAAGCACACAAAATGATTTAATTAAACTAAACTAATGGCACCCTTTATTCTTCATTTCAGTGCACATTGTAAGATCAGTGTGGCGTTATGTATAGGCTGTTACACAGTAGAATTTATCATTTCATTTGGTATAATATTACTAAATCTAAAATACTCCAGGTCCCATACAAATGTGGCTGTTCACTCTTTTTTAAGAAGCCTAGATCAGTGATAGATAAATTTGTGGAACACTGGCTGAATCTCTGTGTTTGCCAAGCCCTCCTGCTACTGTTTGTGCCCCATAGATATAGTGAGAGTTATCTCTGTTAAACCAAATGGTTTTGCAAGTTTGCAAGTGAAAAGCATGACATTCAGTGACTTACCAGATGCAACCAGATTTGTTTAAGCCCATGCGAAACAATGTGTTGGACCACATGCTCCCTGACGATTTTAATGTATATGTGGTTGTAATTCAAAAAATGCCATTCACTGCTGCTGTGAATTCTGGGTAATTACAGTAAAAAAGAAGGAATGACCCTTTTGTTGTAAATTGGTATGGAATGCAAACAGATATGCTTATCTTCAGCTCTGCTGAGCTTTTACACTCAGGAGTTTAGCACCTTGAGTTTTCAGTTTCAGTCAAACTCATACTTGACAAAATGTGACTGGTTAAAATGCTTTGCCATCTGTGTAAATCTTATAGATACATACCTAAAGTAAAAAAGAGACAACTAGAATGGTAATTCTAGCACATATCTTCCAACAAGGCTGCTTCCTTCGCCCATCCATGATTCACCTCTCCACCAAGTTTTGTGAAATTTGGCTGTGCAGTTTTTGCATAATGTCTGTCACAAACAAATCAACAAACAGACAATGCAGAAAGCACTTTTACATCTTCAGCTCTTGCCTTGGTGAAGGAATGATTATGCTTCCGTGTCAGAGTGAACTCCTTGGTGTGAACACACCTTCTGAATGTCACCCTCACGCTGTGGTGGTGGCGGCACGAGGTGGTGACACTGTTTCCGATTCGTAAGCAAATTTTTTGAACTGGCTTTTCTAATTGTACTGCTCTTCTCAATGGTGTGAAGGCTCTAATATATTCATCTGTGTCCTTTCAAATGTTAAGATCCTCAAATTTGGAAACAGATTTCCTTTTTCTTCCTTTTCCACACAAAACTACCAAAAACCAGGGTAAATCTTTGAAACACCATTATGCTATACTACTACTTTATGTAATGGCTTAACTTGCATTTTATAATGGTAGTCACAGGAGGTGAAGGAAATAGCAGACATATACAATGACACTTCTCTCAGCCTTTTACAGTGTGCCTTCCTGCTCCACACCTTCTCTTACTTTCCCCTTCTTGCTCTCAGCTTAGCAGCTTTAAGGCTCTCTCTCTCTCTCTCTCTCTCTCCCCCCCCCCCCCCCCAGCAAAGCATGCTCTCTGGCTCTGAGCACTGGCATCTCTTGCATCGGTATGCAGCTCCCGTACACACTGCTGATCCCTCTTTATGAGGACATGAGTTTCAGTGCTTTTATCCCCCACCTTCCCTTGCAAATATGCCTGCATTCAGTATCTACACTTCAGCTTTAGAGACCTGTGGGAAGCTTTTAAAGAGGAAGTCAATAAAAGGGTATAAACATGCATGAGCTTAACTTTGTGCTTTTGGTGTCTTTATTCTAAAGTTAGATTTTCTGGATAGCATCTCACTCATGCAGATATATAAAACAAAATAATTTCCCAGTTCTTGCACTGAAGCACAGCTAGAATTTTTAGCATTACTGTTTTTGTAAGCAAAAAAAGGAAAGAAAAAAGAAAAGTGTTGCTCAGCTTTAAAAAAATTAAGAGAATTATGATAATTATGCATTTTATTTTTTAAATCAATTGGATATGTTTACCTTCAATGTTAAGATATGATTTATTGTTTGGGCAAACATTACTGGACATCATCTATACCAACAGATATATATAGTGGGCTTATAAAAGCCAGATTTAGAACAATCATATACTTATTAATTAAGTACCAAGACCTGAAAATACTTATTTATTAGATCAGTTGTTTGATGCTATACCTTTTATGTGTTAACTTGGTTTGTTTTCTCCTAATACAAACAGAAAATGTGATGTAACCAACGCATGCAGAGCTTGAAAACTGCAAATGTATGTTGCATGTTAAACTGTCTTCAGGCGGTGTATACGGCAGGGATTAGTCTACACATAAGTACTTGCAAGTTTGCTTAATAAAATAAGAAAATAAACAGGTTAGATTGGTACTGTTTTCCGGATGCTCTCGGGCACAAAAGCAGGCTCTTTGCTTATTTTGCATTAATAAACACACTGGGGACAAAGAATAAAATCCAAAACACATGGGAAAATGGCATAAAATATTTCCTGACATGAAGACGTTTCTAATTAAAGTCCTCTTTGTGTACTCTTTACATTGGCATCTTTTTCACCTTTTCAACTTCCTGCAAGTTTTCTCATAAATACGGAGATGTGGAAATCTGAAGAGGAGTGGAGACACCAAATTTCCTTATGACATGAATCTTTCCAGTCATCGTGGAAGAGAGAGAGGGATTCAGCAAGCTGAGAATATAAATGGTTTTCATTTTTGTCCTGACAAATTATTACGAGCCTGTCTCACAAGTCAACAGTCTGTTCTTAGCACGTTTGCCATTTCATCTTTATTTTTTTCCACTGTCTTTAATTTTGTACTGTGAACAAAGCATATCAAATCATGAAGCCATAAAATGCAAAACACTACCCTGGAATGAATAACTGCATTTGCCATGATTTGCTTCTTAAAAGTATATTACTTGCGAGTTGTATTCCAGCAACCTATCAAATTTCCAAAGATAGCACAACAGAGCCTCCTTTATCTGGAGCTCAGACGTCCAGTCTGACTGCTGGGGCAGTCGACTGAGGGGCCTTTATGAGCTCAGCAACCCAGTGATGCAAAATTCTACTGGCGGTGTGCAGGTGATGGGCTTTCTGAGTTAATACATTAAAATAGTAACATTAAATCCTCATGGTAAAGTGAGCACACTTATTCCAAATGCACTTAAACTCGCTGTATTCTTTTCTCTGCAAATATGTTTGGGGAGGCCTCAACTTTACTTTGTCCAGAAAAGACATATTTTTCAAGCACTATTTGAAAACAAGGTGCTTGGTGCAAGATGAAATGATCAGAAGATTAACTGCCTTGTCAACCAAAATAAATTAAAGCTGCTACTATCTTAATAATTAATAGTTTCAGCAATTTTAAAGGAAAAAAGAAAAACATGCAGGAGGTATGCACCACTGTAAACCGATATCCTTCTATATGGTGTTGATTAGGCAGATCAAGCAATCATACATGTTTTTTACCTATAGACAATTACTTAGTTAATCAAAAAATAATTAACACAAGTAGAAAACAATTTGTATCAAAACCTATTAAAACAGATGTACATTTTCCACACAATATCATCAGTTTTTATGATGAATGAAGTGATATCTAAACTCATTACAACAAAAGACCTAATATTTTCATAAACGCCAACATTTGCCACTTCATTGTGCATTCTCTAAAGCTTGTCAACAGCTGCCTACGCACTGAGAACTCATCTTACTTCCTTAAGATCAAAACTGAAAAGCTCGTGTGCACTAAACTTGCATATCAATAGTCATAGCTGCATAAAATGTGCACAGAGCCCAACAAAGGCTCCACAGCTTGTTGTCCGCCATTGTTTGCACACTCCAAACCGACCCTGACATAACTCAAAACAAGCATGGTCACTCCTGGTCAGGCTGCCAGGTGTTTGGTTGCAGTGCCATACCTCAGGCAGTCAATCATTCTCTTTGGAAGCCTCCCAAACGTTCACAGCAGAAGCAGAGAGGGACATTTATCACAGCAAACACATAATTATGTGCACAATATTTTATGGCCAACATTCAGCATTAAACACTATCAGAACTACAACTGCTTTTGAAAGGATGTCTACTATGTTGTCAAAGGACAACAGAATGAAAGTTGACATGGCTTCTAGGTAGGAAAAACGGATTATATAGCTGGTTGGTCATATGGCGGTCATCTCTGAACAAAAAAAATATTAACTTTGTTCATAGAGACTGCAGCAAAAGGAGAAAGGGGAGATCATCACACAGGGTAAATGAGATTCACAGGCTCATCCATAGTCGGGCACAAAGCCCACTTCAACAGAGATGAGGGCCAAGAGAGATTGATAAAGGTCAACACCGCAAACTGGCATAAAATGAAGTATAGGCTTCATTTCAGGCACAATACTAAAATGTAGGGACTGTATAAACCTCTTGCAGAACACACGCCTACCACCTTCTCAGCAGCACAGCAGAAACTCATTCATCAAAGAAATCAACACTATTTTATTATATTTTCCAAAGATTTTATTCAAGTCTGTAAATTATTTTTTTAGAATGTTTTTCGACCATTTCCTTTTCTCTGAAAATTGAATGTGTAGCTCACCATTAAAGAGTTTGAGAGCCTTGAACTACTTAGAACAATATTAAATAAATGTCCACTAGGCCCAATTCTGCTGTTTGTTAAGGATGTTTAAACATTTAAAGGTAAATGCATTACAACTGAATCCCAGAAACAGTGAAAATACTGCAACATTCAGACATTTGATTTTTGTTTTGAGTGTTTATTCAGTTCTGTTTACACCACAGTCTCATTTTTTCTATTATGTGCTTGATAGCTACAGTGAATTGCAGGGTCAGCATCATCACCTGCACAGTAAACCTCTAGTTATTTTATATATAATACTCAATGTGGCTGCAAATAATGATATAATATCCTCTCCCGACTGTGAAGTCTCACAGTATAAAACCTGAGATTTGATGACATAACACTTCAAATGCTCCATAGGTCCCAGCTTTAGCGGGAAGTGGGAAATGTTTTTGACTCATCTGTCTGAAATCATAGGAATATATGTAAATTCTGTTTTATATCGGATACCCCTTTAAGATGTGTGAACACGGGCACCTCTTCAGGAAGGCAGCGACTGATGTGAGCACTGCTTTTACCTATTTTCAGTGTGACCAACTGTGGCATTAGACTTATCATGAGTATCTTGGAACAGGCTCCTTGGCAAGTAGAAAAATCTCTTAACCTTTTTCGTTTAAATACAGGTCAAAATAATCTTTAATAGTGTAATTGCCCTTTCAGTCTATCAGCTTCATTGCTAAGCTTATACCCACTCAGAGGGGGCATAGTGTGTAAAAGTGCTATGACAAAGAGCTTGGCAAAGAGAGACTGACAGCACGCAGAATATAGTTGAGGCAGTGAGCTGCTAATCTTAAAGCCCCTTCCCCACTTGTCTGAGCACATTTGCCTCTGGCTTGAGGCTTATCCCTACAGATGTATATCTGTCAACAGAAAGCAAGCAGGGCAGCAGTGGCTCTTTTGGAGCACATTTGTCCCCTTTACTGGATTACCATTTGCAGTGGCATAAAGCACAGCATCAGAGCCAGCACTTGGCAGCTGGGAGACAATCTGCAGGGATAAGCTAACCCTCAGTAGTGGTGAACGGGTATCCGTGAATGTAAACCACCTTCCTCTGCCATACCTCGCCTTCAGCTCAGCCAGCTTATTCCTGCTGACTGATTATTCCAACCCACAGGAGATGCTCCCATGCATACACTCACAGGTTCCCTGTGTGTGACATTTAGGGCTTTACTTTTGCCTGGGTCGAATATGTATTTTTTCAAGAGATTTTAAATACACTTCAGTCCACGCTGGAACAAAACTCCATGCTCAGAAAAAGAAAAAAGGGGAAAAAAAGAAATGAGAAGTGGTGCACCGACTGCCATCCTATATTACACTCAAAATGATAAATCAGCAGGCAGGACAGTTATTGATATCTATGTTGTAGCAGTGAAAGCTGCTGTTGGAATCAAACATTCTAACAGAAGAAATAACCACACTCCTCACAGCATCCTATAATAGGACACAATATCGTTTCCCCAGACAACTGCAGGGCTATACACGAAAGCAAAAAGCAGAGCCTTTGGCGCGTGATTGAATCATATCCTCCGAAATTCATTTGCTTAGAATTTTGCTTTATACTTTGGGAACTGTTTGCATTATTTTTATCTTAGTTTAAGCAAAATTGTTAGAGGTGGGAGTCTTGCGCACTGACCAACAATAGTAAATGAACAGAATTTTTGTTATTTTGCTTGTGTTTGGAATTTTTCATATTGGTGGGTGCAAATGAAAACATATGAAGCCTGTCAAATAATTAATGTTATATAATTTTTACATAATTATTAAGACAAATAAATTATATTTTCAGAAAATCTAGTGAAACAGAATAGAAAAAAACATTACTAAAGTTGAGAAACTAAATTAATAAATGTTGTTTCAGGCGTGTTTATGGGGGTGGGAGTGGGGTGCTATAGGTAACCAATGGGCAGTCTTTGTGATCAAGTCTAGTGTTGTACAGATGAAACAATAAGACTGTATGTATATAAACAATCAACAGAACCACCATGATACATATAACAGCCAGTGGCCAGTGAAGCCTGTCCTCTAAGCCTCAAACCAAACATTTTAGTCATGAGCATTATCATGAGCCTTCAGTATTCCAGTGCACTTTCAATCCTACTGTAGGCACAGCCTAAAGCATACCCTAATTTATCTTCTATTTGACTCAAATTGGTCATATCATAATTTACAAAATGACTGGCATGCTTTAGTAAATAAGGCTTGCAATAACAGATGAGACCATAAGAGTATTTTCCTTCTTTTAGCAACCAGAGGAGTCACCTCCTGCGTCAGGGTGGCAACCTGTCACAAGATTTTCAGAAAAATTGACCTCTGACCCTTAACCTTGAGGTTAAGGTCACTGAGATTTTTAGTAGATACACCTATGGTATCAAATTAAAACTCCTACATTGCTTCGTTCATGCTTGGATGTCCATGTCGCCCGCCCGATCAGCCTTTTTACGGCCGAGGGGTAAAGAATTAAACCCTCATCCCATAAAGAATTACAAATCCCAACCAAGTGACCTATAACCTTTTCAAATTCAATCCTTTGCATAATTTCAATGTTGTAATCATTTTGAAGGAGGTGGGGTTGTGTTGTGTGTTGTATGGTTTCTGCAGTTTTGCGCTCACTAAGCAAGCTGACATTTGCAGGTTTAAAAATTTCCATAGTAACAACGACCTCCAACAATGTCAGTGTTAATGTTTCAGTTTAGAACTGTGGATAGAGTACTTATATTCCACAAAGTTGTGAATAAAACAGTATTTTCTTAGGAAAAAGTTGATATCATACAGACTTGTGGTTTCTATAGGAGCACATACCATCAGTGTCAAAGCTCATAGTAAGTCTACTTTGGATGGTTACATGGCTATGGCTCATAATGAAAATCCATATGGAGAATGTGAATAGGATTTTTACCTCCAGAAGCTCACTATATTGCTCACAAATAAGAAACCTTTAACACAGCTCTTAACTCTCCACTTTCTCTTCACCAATGGGTAAAGGAGCTATCAAAGACTTTACAAGGCACTTTTGCATTTTTAATGACTAGCCTCAATTCCCTCACTAATCAGGGAAAAGATTTTTCCTGTACATTATGAAGGAATTATTCATCCTCAATCACCTTGTCTCTTTTTATCTGTAGTTTTGATAACTGTCATTTTGATAGCGGATAAAATGCATGAATAAATAAACACTTTCATTTATTTTCTGCTTTGCCCACATTAAGGCCCCAACCCAATTTTCATCTCCCATCACACAGACACACACACACAATGGTCAAACACATACCAACGTCACCTGGAGGGGTGTACTTGCCCAAATGTCTTACAAGATATGATGAAAGACTCGGTGCTCAAACAAAAGAAAAGTTCCCTTGGTGGTATGGGAGCTTTTTGGGCTCTGTATGAAAGAAAGTGATGAAACACTTGAGAAGAGGGAATGTCAGACCGAACCAGAGAAGCTGTGGCCAACAAGGAAATGTGAAGATCATAAGACCTACAGTACATCTATGACACAATCAGCCCAAGGTCTGCAAAGTGGCTAAGCATGGCGACGCCACATGGCTAATTAGCATTAGCCTGCCATCTTACCTGCCTCTGACGAGTCTGTCTTTATTTGCTGGCTTTGGGAAATATACAGTGATACACCATTACCTCTATGTAGGTTAACACCAGTGCAGATACAGTATGGGAACAACATCATCATTGTCACACCCAAAGCAGGAGAACAAGGCAGGCCCTCTAATAAAGGGTACGCCATACACTCTTTATATTTATCTGCCATAGAAGTATTTTAAACATTTGGGCAGTACAGCAGTTTATGGGCTGCAGCCATAAATAAGCCCAGCAATGAATTTAGGCAAATTCTAATAGTGTAGTTGTTCCTAAAAGGATGAGTCTGCATGAAATAACTCTCAGCATTACAGAGCATGAACAGAGCTGCTGAGGCTGAAGTCGTCTACAGAATCACTGCAGTGTGTGATGCGGAGCACTGCAATTTAACTGTCGATTAGGCTGTGATCACACAGAAAATGCTGCACCTTATTGCTTACACTGAGGAGGTTATGTTTTCAGTCCCATTTGTTTATTTGTCTGTTACAGGCTATGATATCGCAAAAACTGTTCAGTGAAATTTGTTAAATGGGTAAGCAATGAATGAGTGTAGCATCAGTTTTCTATGCACGCCAGATTTCTGTGTACAAGTATATCAGGATTTCATTTAAGAATTAGCAAAACCAGATAGGAAATTCTGCCACAAACTACTGCTACAAACCAATTTAAAAAAATCCTGGCACATGTATCTTGTAATTGTCCACCTGTGTGTATTTTGCATGAAATCATTTTTCAATGCATTTTATTTTTTAAAATCTGGCTATTTAAATAACAAATTTGGGTGACTGTGCAGCCCAGAATGTACCCTGTCTTTTCTAGCTGTGTTGATTTCATTTGTTTCTCGACTTCTTACATTTCCACTAAGACAGAACTTTAGGTTTTAGCGTCCTGGGGCACAGGCCTGGGCATTGGATGCATCTAAGTCTAACCTAAGTCTCATAGCATCAATATTTAAGAAGCCCTTGAAGTGGGCACTGTCAGAGTTCTTGGGCAAGATGAGAAAACTCTCTGTGCCCTGTTCTCTGCCTATTCATTACCCCAAATCTGATGCAAAGTGGGCTGTGAAAAGCATACTTTTTTTGCGGCTCTCTGAAATTACCAAGTAGTGAAATTAGAATATAACAAAACTACTTTGTCTCCTCTGTCCTCTAAAAAAAACGAGTCCATTAATTCAGTTCTGTCTCCTAAAAGTCAGGTTCTCATTCATGAAAACAACATTCTTAATTTAATTTTGGGGGAGATATATTTTCCCAGAAAGCCACCGAAAGTATGTCTGTCTCCTGAAAAGGTAAGAGTACACTGAGTCTTCAAACTAAGTATTCAATCAAATTGTTTCTACTATCTAAAAGTAAGCGCTTCCACAATAGAGCAATGTAAACTTTAAAAGAGAGGGAAAAGTCAGCATTTGGGTGATTGGTCAGCGGGGGATACAAATACAGCCAAGTTTTTGACAAGGAGACTGAAAAATGAGACTTGAATCTTGGACCATTTTTCAAAGTTTCACTTTCTTGCTGTGAAGTTAAGTATACACAAAGAAACATTTTGGTTAGAGTTAGCCACATAACATTTTGGTTTGGGTAAAAACAAACCCTTTTATAACTTTCACCACATGAGAAAAGCTCCATTTTTGGAAAAGGTAGCCATGCTATCATTTTTAAAGGTGAGACACCGGCGCATTTTACATGCACTTGTTCACTTCGCCACTAGAGGCTAGGCAACTTTAAAAACTTACTATAGGTTGTAAAAATGGATTCCATATCTATGTAATTGTTTTCTGTGGGAGTGGTTTTCAATATTAAGAAGCCGCTTCCTTATTCACAAGGGGTCGCCACAGCAGATGGATGCACATTTGATTTGGCAGATTTTTACACCAGATGCCTTTCCTGACGTAAGGGCATCCAGGGATTTGTGTATACGCCTGGTCTCCAACCAAGGAATTTTCACGTTGGATGAATGTGGTAACTACAACATTTTAGAGTGATTGTCAGTACTGCATGGTTAAAAAAAATCTACAAAATCCAGACTGAGAGTAGAAGGTGGATACCTTTGTTTATGACAGAAGCGTACCTGATTAATTGCTGGAAAATGTCAAAGGGATATATGTGCCATTTCAGAAAAAAAAAATCTGTGAAATTGCATCTAACCCTTAAACTGCAAATGTATTTTGGAGGAAAGAGAGAGTTCAATGATTAGTCAAGCTAATTGGTACCAACTGTGTAAACAAACCACCATTAACCTGCAACACAAACATTTTTTAATACTCATAAATTGAGCATCAGCACAGGCTTACACTAACTACAAGGAGTTTTCCATGTATCCCAATAATTACAATTCACATCGTTCTTTTCCAAAGCATACCATAGGTTTTTAGACCAAGTACTTTTTTCTACCAATGAACCCTTTTTTATTTATTTCAATATAGCTTTGAAAATCTTCTTCAAAAATATTTAATATGCTTCAGAAAGTAAATCTGGGACACAGAGTTTTAAGTCCACGTATGTGTTCTTGTAAGGCTCTGTAAGCAAGGACTATTTGATAAACTCTTCCATTTGGATGTTTGCAGAGTCTTTTTCACCTCCTTTAAAAACATGACTGATAGTTATATTTACAGGTAAATACATTTCCTACAACACAGCTTATAAAAGCAATGCTTTCAATGTCAATGCTCAGACTGAATGCACTATTAAAGCTACGTTTTCCCAGTGGTTGGTGTTGCAATACCAGGCAGCATTTAAAACAAAAATCAAGTTTCGTGTGTCAGCAAATTCATTTCCAAACTACACTGACTTGAACTGCTGAAAAAGGTTGTAGAGACAATGGAAAGTCAGCTAAAAAGGCATGCTTTTTTTTTTTTAAAAAGAACACTTTAAATAAGCAGTTATGTAACATTACACAGTTTATAGTTAATGGACTCCAAAGCATGCTAAATCACGCATGGTCATTTAACTCGAATTCATATTCCTCTTCAGTGGGGTCACATTTAAGGCAACATGGCGGGAAGTGGAAGTGGCTGTATGTATGATTAGATCACAGCTGTACACACCTCATAATGGAATTTCAATTTCCACAGCTCAGTGAGATCAGGTAAAAGTGTTGGACAAAATCCTGCTGAAGGAAAGAACAGCAAGAATAGCACAAGGCAACGTGCATCGGGGCAAAGTAAATAAGTATTTTTGCAATTTAAAGATACATTTCAAGTCAAACTTACACGATTTTTCACCATTAGGCTGTCTAGTAAAGCGATCCAACTACGTAGTTTATTGAACACATAACAGTCATGAGAGAAAAGGGCTATTTGACAGTAACATGATCTGATACTGGAAAAACTGATTCATTTGAGAACTGATTTTTAATTCAATGATGTGATGTGCAAGTAAGCCTGACACATGTATTATTGTTTAAAGGTGCTCTAATGATCTAATGGTCTGTGGTGGTTGTGGCATCATTCATGGAGTTGCTCAATAAAGGAAGTCAGCCTCAGACTTATGGAAATTAAACCACAGGCCGAGTTAATGTGATGAGGATGATCATAGGTCATTCTCGTTGTTATTATCAGCACAGTGTACTGAATCAGCACTGACAATGTCATCAATGTCATGTGGGACAACACGTTATTAAACTGGGGAAGACGGGGATATAACTGCTTAGATATGGTAGTTTCTCATATGAAGCCCCTTGACAGCACCCCCCACCACCGCCACCCCTTCCGGTAGGCGTTATGCGCACTGGTCGCCTATAGGGCGGTGGCTGCGCAAGCATGTCCAAGAGCGGGACAGTCTGTGGGGAGTTGGGGACTCGTCATGAGGCGACGACGATCCCTGGCTGCAGAGAAGCGTCGTGCATGCAACCTTACCTGCGTCCCCAGCCGCCCAACTCTGAATGAGTAACTACATGGCTTGTGGCTCCCAAAGAATCCCTCCTAAAACACACACACACACAAGCACACACGCAAGGCACTGTTCTAGCTACATTTAACAGAGCTACATTCAACGCTTAACGGAAATGTAGTCTTTGCCACATCGAAGACTTGTTATCACCTTTGTGAATTCAGTCATTTAAAGTCATGTGTGGAATGATTCAAAATGCCCAAACAAACGCGATGGCGTGACTTTATCGTGATCCGCTCAATGACACCGGACTCACAGGAAAGAAGACACACGCCACCGGTTACTGTAACATTCTTCTTTCTTTTTTCTCTTTTTTGGTCTTGCTCTGTCAGTTTCAGCGGGCATAGCCTAAACGGATGAACCAAGCAACCATGCGCGACAATAATCGACTCATCCGCAGCACGGTGTTTTATCTGTCACTTAATCCCGGAGGGAGTGCAATATATAAGTTGTCGCCGATGCAAAAACTTGTGCAGCCGCATTCTGCTTCTCATTGCGCCGCACAATTCAACTTCCAGGCATTCCAGCACACTCGGCTCTGACAGTGAACAACGACAGCTCGTCCTGCGCCTAAAACTGCTGCGCAAACACATCGTTTTATAGGAAAATCAACTCTCCCCTCACCGAATACTTGCACTCACGTGTGACATGATCACATATGATCTTTACACTTCACGCACCCACCACCTCCCCGCACACCACGCCCGTCTACACAGCAACATCCAGTGCTCACCTTTAAAGACGCTTGCACAGAGGCTGTAAAGGATGAACATCAAGTACTGCTTGACAATCATATTCTTCTCTTTTCCTTCGCAATTCTACGTCAACACTCCACTCGCGTTTGACTCTTTTTATTCTGTCTTTATCTCTTCTCTCGTCAAGGTGGACTTATCCAGGTGAACGGCGCAGTTTCTGACTGACCGGAGTTACATTGATGAACTCTTGCCTTTTTCTGAGGAGTCCCTGTGTATTTTTCGCAGATCAGGGGGCAGTGATCACTGTAGTGAAGCAGGACGGCAGAGATGCTCGTCGGCAAAGTGCAGATCCTGCCTCCCTTTATTGCCTTTCTCTTTGACTCGCTGCAGAGAGCAAGAGTCCCGCCCACGCTTTTTGACTAATGAAGACGCTTCACCAATGGAGAACACCTAGAAATAGTTCTGATCTCCGGTACACTGTCGAAACAATTACGCCGTGGAGCACAGTTACTTTGATACATCAGTTTCTAGAAGGGACCTCGATAGTCATGTGACAAGTTTTTTGTTTTTTTGTTAATCTCATCATTTTCTAAACACCAAAGCAGAACAATAGGCCTCTGCAGGAATATGATTATAGTTTACGCATACGGGAAAAATATAAGGAACCAGTCCTGGCCATCACCGAGCCTCCATAATGCTCTAAAGTGGAGGATCCTTGCTCTCTGTTTAGTGTCAGTAGACTGAACTGAAAAAGTGCAAAAACCACCACGCCAGAGATTTAATGCATGAAAATTAGAGATGGACCGATCCGATATTACGTATCGGTATCGGTCCGATACTGACCCAAATTACTGGATCGGATATCGGCGAGAAATAAAAAATGTAATCCGATCCATTAAATATCAAAAAAAGCACCTCACAAAACTTGCTACACGGCGTAACTCGGCTCATAACCGTAGCACGTAGCAGCAGTATGCATCACGTGATAGAGCAGCTGTGTGTGTTTGTAGCCTGGCCACCAAACCAGCATTTCATCTCCGAGGAAGTTGTCCCAGAGAGAAGTAAAGCAAGTGTGTAAGTTCATCTCTGAATGTTTGTAAAGCATTCCCATGTTAAGCTTAACAACCGATATATGGAGCACTGCCTCTCTCTCTCTCTCCTGCTGCTACTTCAATCGTGAAACTGATCAATGATCAGCTGATCGGCTTTTCTGTCGGGAGTCCGTCTCTCTTCTTTGTTTTTGGCCCACTTCGCGCCAGAAAGAGGAAACCAGCGGCTGAACAACAGCAGCACGTTTAACCTTGATATGCTGTTGTTAGAATTTATTTAATATTACTTTCTACACCAGGATCCTTTTTTACGTAGCTGACGGCTGGTAACTGTGCAGGGGCGGATCTAGCAAAGTTTAGCCAGGGGGGCCGATAGGGCATTAACAGGGAAAAGGGGGCACAAAGACATACTTTTCTTTCTTATTCTCATTTAAAATGTCTAGCTTTTAATAAATAATTATCTGACTCTTACACCCAAAGTTTTAATCTGATGTAAAATATATAGAAGTCCATTACTGTATATAGTAACTATTAAGTCTAATATACCCTAGTAAGCTTTAGTACTTTTTCCTTTGGGAAGATACCATCTGTGCAGTCTGCAATTCTGTTGAAGAAAGATGTTGAATCTATTTAATTATTCTTGAAAAAAAATTTATTTCTGTGCATTTTTCCCCTGCATCAAATTAAATTTGATTACATCGATTAAGCATCATGAGGTGGAGGGTGGTTCCCTATTTTCTTTTGCTGGGAGTTTGCAACCCTATTAGTTAGGTTGCTTAATATTTCTGCTAAGTACTCTTTAAAATACCAGAATAGGGAGGATGGAGTAGGTTTAAGTTTATTAGACTGATCGGTTTTGCTGAACTATGAAATATTTTGGGCGCAGTGTATTTTTTACATACAGGCATAACAGAATAGCTTTAGTGTTGTTATTTATTTAAACTTGAGTATGAACTTATACAAAATGCAGCAAGATATTAAAAAACGTTTTATTGATTAAAAAACACACTATATCGGATTCATATCGGTATCGGCAGATATCCAAATTTATAATATCGGTATCGGTATCGGACATAAAAAAGTGGTATCGTGCCATCTCTAATGAAAATATGCCCACAGCTAGCAGAGCTAATTTAACAATTTTAGACAGTTCTAAACAGCTACCCTAGAGCCATAAAAGCTTTATGAGCAGCCAAACAAGCTCTGTTGTCAATACCAGAGGACTCGAAATAACTGCCACTGCGACACATATTATCACTTGAAAAAAGTTTTACAGCTTAAAGAGCACCGTGTGGTAACAACAGAAACACCTGCCCATGTTGTGTGAAAATGCATTTGCTTTCGCAGAGGTTGTGACCTGGTGTCTGGGTGCATGTCGGGAGTCAGGGCGCAGGCACGAGGGAGGTTAATGGGCACCCGGACATCCCTCTTCCTTCAAAGGTTCCCTACGAGAGGTGCAGAGAAATGAGTGTGACCATCCCTAAAGACAGAGGTGTGAGGAAACGGCAGCTCCAGCCAGGGATCGTTTTCTAAGCTGACGGCGAGGATTTTACACATGGTTTAACATGCTGCTGGGCGAATTTGGTTCAATTTTGCACAGTGCTCTTCTACGCCACTCCCACTTCAAATCAAATTGCTGACCTGGCTGTACCACCTGAGAAAGATGTGGCATAGCCCCCAATTTTAAACCAATTGCTTTTCCTTTTGCAGTATGAATCACTGGAAATAATACAGGAAGCTCCACCGTTCATTCTCTAATCAGTCATTTGGATCACTCATTTTCATTGCAAACCAGAAGTTAAACAGTGTTTTCCAGCTTATTGTAGTTATTGTAAGTTTTCATTCTGAATAGCTAAAATGGGGGGGGGGGGGGGGGGGGGGTTCTTTGTGCTCTCATTTTGTTTTGTATGCTGATGCCTTTAGCCTTTTAACTTAGAGCCATTCACATCTCTAATCCCTGGGGAATCACTGATGCCTTTCTGAACTGTAAACCTTGAAGGACTGAGTGCTCTTGTGTGACATACATTCTCTGTACAACTCACTTATAATTCAGAGCAGACCTATACAATTACCATGAGGATGGTGGTAAAGAATCAATCCCGTGAGTCCTGAAGGTCAGTTCCTCGTCATTTCATTAGATCCTTGAGAGTAGAATTCTACTCATGCACCTTTTCAACGGCAAGGATTTATTGACCATGTGAGTTCAGCAGAAAAGCACACGGTGCTGACACAGATCTGTAACGCAGAGGAGCATGTTCCCCTTTGTATTTATCTCCCGGGCATTATATTGCATAGCATTCTTTGATTTGTACCATTTAAAATGCCCCATTGTGTTTGTACCGTCAGATTTAACAAGGTCACCAGCTTACACTTGAGAATTCCAAGTACCTGTTAAGACACAACACACTTTTTCCCCCTTTTGTGTTGTTTAATGTTCAAGACTGCAAAGTCCACAAGAGATATTAAAACCAGGGAGAAAAAAGTTTAGGCCAAGATGAATTACAGTGTTTGCATGAACCTGCCACTGATAACACTGATCTCACTGACTGAAAAGCAACCAATCCAGATGCAGTATACACAATCAATTTCAGTGAGGATATGAATGACAGAAGTCATAAAGCCTGAATGCTTTATCTAAATGATGAAGTACTGAATCCAGGATTAGGGCAGAGACCATGTAAGTGCTTTTGTCACTAGAAAAAAAATATAACTGCAGAACAGAATCCTGATAAATATTTAAAATTCGTGCTGAAGTTTTGGATATCAAATTTCATAATCCAGTGCAGCAGACACATACATATTTTTACCCTATCAATGCACCTCAGGGAAATAACAGCTGTTCTCTCTGGCTCGAACTTAAAAAATGGCCCACAATGAAAGCTTTATGTTCTTTTGTGCCTTTTTCTTATTCCTGTAAGAACATTTGCTATTAATGGCTGGTGAGAAGGCAATTCCATCTGTTTATTGCCTTATTGATAGGACACTGGGAATAGTTACATCTAACAACGTGCTTTCTGCACCAGGCAAACTACATGCAAGTCAGCACTGTATGAAATCTTTAGTATGTGCAGCAAAATTAGAGCTACACATTCAAACATCCTGTCTGGGAATGTATGTTATATTACAATTTTTATTCCAATTACCTTCTTCCAGTAAATGGAAGAAGAAATTATTTGTGTAATCAATTATTTGATTTTCTTCTTATACTCTCTCCTCTTTCAGGTGTTCTCATTAGGGATCCCCATGGATGCCTACATCTCACCCTATCCCTTGCATGCTCCCCTTGTCAAACCAGCCCTCTGCATGTCTTCCTTCACGACACTCATGAATCATCCTTGTGTTCTTCTTTTCCTTTTACTCGTATCCAAATCAATTACAGTATGTCATCAAATTGATATACTTTTTTGTTATCTTATATGGCAGTTGGACTTGTGTGTCATGCTTTACTAAGGTAAAGCTTTCTTGTGGGCTGCTGGTCTTTGTCTGCTTTCCATATGATTCACTCTCTCTAGGCATTGCAAAGAAAACCTTAAAGAAGGTTAAGTCATTTTGTAAACAAGTTATCCAGCAGAGGGTTTCATCATCAGGGCTTTTTTAGAGAATGTCTCACTCGTTTTTTTCATCACTGAACATAGGTTAAGACTGCTGTGCAACTCAACATTGCAGTGACTGCTGCACTCTGTAAAAAAAAATATTGCATTTGATTAATGATTTCTTTACAATCCTGGACAGATGTACGTGTTAATTGAGAATGTTACAGAATTTCACGGCCATGGCAAGCAATACACATCCGGATAACATATAGAAATAACTGGTTAATTTTTTTCCCTTTGGTGCTCATGGATAGAAATAAAAAATAGCATAGAAAGTCTGAATGTGGCAAGGATAGGTTTTGGATTTGATTGCATTACAAGGAATTGATTTTAAGATGTTGCACAGCTGTGGTTCCAAATATCAAATTAGCACTAATTTTAATTTGTAGTTTGAGCGCAACACCACTGAGTTGTGTAATAAAATTTTCACTTGTAATTAGAGTCATCCAAGTATACTCAGGTATAGTCCACAGGTGGTCGAGATCAGAACCCAAAACCCATGCACACGATAAGGCATCTTGAACAATGATTGATGTTGTTTTTTTTGTTTTTTTAAATCACTTTCTCTGTGTTTTATCTAAGCAAGTTAGAGAGCTGTAACAGGCCCTGGGATAACCATGTTCTCCATTCAAACTATTAAACCTGTACAAGTACACTGCTGAAATAAAACCCGACAAAGCACGAGGCAAAACCTTGAGCAGTATTTAATGTATAATGGTAGTTGAAGTTTTTTCATAGGTTAAACAAGAGTAATAAGATTTACATGTTATTCCCTGAAAGCCCCGTTATTTAACATGCCCTCAGATTTCAAGTAGTCTGATATATTACAGTTTTGGCTGTGAAAGTGTTTGTGATTCAGTGAAATATTTCATCACCATTTAATCTGAAGGAAGATACCGAGAACAGCACCACAATGCAAAGCCACATTACACACATCACAGAGTAGAAAGTTAGACTGCCTCATTAATTCCAAATGAAAAGATAAATAAACATTGTAAAACAAAAGACCACCGCCTTGTTTTCTTGTTTTCTGATGAAACTTCTACTGATGGAAGAGTCATCTTTAGGCAAGGAGAGTAGCTTGGTAATTACAGTATGATTACTGCACAGGTCCAGAGTGTAGAGCTATAATAACCGAATCAATACTTTCTTTTCGTTTTAACTTTACAAACCAAGGATCTTTTCAAGGGCACACATTGCCCTGTGGGACCAGTGCTGAGCCACATTTAAGCAGACGCTCCCCTCTCCGTCTCTTCCTCCATGCCGATACAAACAAAACCTGGTGCCCTATGCAGAGTAAAGTGCTTTATTTCAGGGCTCACGTCCACGATAGCCCACGGCAGCTGGTGTTCTCACAGACCACTGCATGGAAAATGGGCTGATTTCAGGATTTAGCTGCCCGTGGTGATTTCCTCACTTGCTTCTTATTGGGCCCAGAATTACTTTGTTATGGACTTGCGAAAGATTAAAACTGAGGTTTTGAGCTCCCTTCTCTGTTTTCTTAACACGCAACTCAGTGTTGCTGTTGTTTACCTTTATTACCCTTCACTGACGGAAGCAGCGCCATTAGTATACAGCTGTTTGATTTTTGCATTTGAAGATTCAAGCTCAGGTACATCTGTTGTTATCATAATTATGACACCTGAAAGAAAATAACACTCATCAGAGTAGGTGAACGTTATATAACATAAACCTAAAATGACGATAATATCATGACTATATCTGTCAGATATATTGATGTATTACATCCAAGCTCAAACAGCTCCATCAATCATAAAGCAAAACAGACAGTGGCACATCTGCTGTCTATCAGCTTTTATTCATTACACACTAAATGAGAAACAATGAGCACCAAGTTTTCCAAGCACTGCACAACTTATTTAGCAGTCTCGCACCTCATGAAAAGTTTTGATACTTGGATAGCTGTGTTATGCACAGAATTAGGATGCCAGTGTCTCATAGCTCATCAGCACTCTCGGCACCTCCTTTGCTTATCTTTGCATAACTACACATCCTGGTCATGTTTCCTTTCTCCTTCTGACCATCTGTTCCCTGCTGCCAATCTTCTGAACGTGCCAGCTACTGCCTCTACAGCCTCTCCCTGCTGGCTAAATCTTAGTATTGATATCATATTCTCCCTCTCCGCTTTCCTCTCTGTTTCTGTCGTCGTTCGCTTTTTCTCTCTTTCACACGTATCGTACGGGAGAGCTGCAAAATAGACGTCACGCTAAGTTTGAAAATACTGCATGGAGTTTATGAAATGTTTCACACTTTCTGACCTTCTTAAACTGCAATTTTTATCTTAAACATGGGCAGAGAATGGATTAAGAATTGTTCAGACTTTTTGACATTTTAGTATGATAATGTTAGAAACACAGGGTTTTTTTTCATAACTGTAATTAACAATTACAAATAAAAAAGAAAAACTCAAAACTATTCACTTTACTTCAATGAGTGACTTTTCAAGCCTGATATTTTTAGCTGTAATTTAATAGAGCGAAAAAACTTCAACAAAGTGTGAAAAGGTTCAGCTTCCTGTTATTTTTTACTGTACTACTGAGAAGCCTAATGCAGGGGAAAGAAATTATGGTCCCTACAGTGGTAATAAGTGCTGCTTGCTGTCAAGGGTTTTTTTTCTTCTTCTTCTTCTTCTTCGTCTCCTTCTGTTTTTAACTAAATTTCCCCAGTACTCTTTATCGGGTTCTTAGAACTGGGCTACAGCCTAACATCAGTTAAGAAGAGATTTCTTTTTCTTCATGTCAATTATTAATTTACACTTAAATGTGTGTGTGTTTGGCAAAGAAGATTGCACGCTGTCTAATTTAATAAGCAGCCTTGCTTTCTTTCACAGAAAACAATACTGTACCTGTTCCCACACCCCCTGCACTCCAAACTTCCTTCTGGAGATTGCGGCTGGCGCGTACTCAAGTGTGGTCAAATCTCAGTGCCTGCCTCGGGCTTTTAAAGGAATGACTTATACACTCTTTGCAAACCACTGAAAGACTGCTGTAAAGCATCTCAACCTAAACAGAGCGATGCATGTGGGTGAGGCAATATATTATGGTCAACACATTTCACAGAGGTCTGCTTGTTTTGTATCGTGCTGATCAGGGGTGTTTGTAAATCTTGTTATGGTATTTGGAAAAGGTTTTGCGTGAATTTATTTATTGCGAGCATCAGACGTGGCTTTAGTTATAACCAGGAAAAATAATACTTAAGAAAAAAAAAACTTTCATGAGTTTTGTTGAGGAGAAAAAGTGAAATTCCATCAGTGCATTATGCATAGCTAATACATAATTCACATGTAAATGAAATTTTCATCAAGGAAACATGATGACCGAGGTACGCGCAATTACAAGCTTGGCTCACATCAAAGTTAAAAAAAAATCTGATATGAATAAGTGATGGTACATAAGGAAATGCGTTCAGATGCTCCATGAGAAGCCAAAATTGTGTAATGATGTTTTTGGTCAAGCGCACTATCCCACTGACAATTTAATACAGTATAAAACAGCCTGCTGGTGTTTATTTATTTATTTTTTTACCCCCAGCCAGAGTTTGAAAGTGCACTCATGTTTTAGCTGGTTCAACCTTTAAGATGTGTTCCTCAAGCAGGTTGTCAGACCACAGCAGGGTGATTAGAGTTTGTTTTTGTGCTGTTTTGCTCTATTTGCAGATGTGAGAGATATCTTGCCACATCCACACAGGAGACAACAATGACAGCTAGAGAATTGCTAGCTATTTCTATTATTTCAAATAGAAAAAGCTAAAATTCAGTTTCTACTGGCCACTTACTGGACTCTTTATTAGGTACACCTTCCAATTTGGCTTAGACCCCTTTCAGGCTTTCAGAACTGTCTTAGTTCTTTATGGTCTAAATTAAGAATGAACATTTCTTTAGAGATTTCGGTACATATTGACATGACAGCATGGTAGACAGGTGCTCTATAGGATTGGGATCTTTTGACCATGGAGATCATTAGAGCATAGTGAGCTTACTGTAAAATAAAAAATAAAAAAGTTTAAGCTTTGTCACATGGCAGCACAGTTGACTCATCCTCTGATCACTGTTTCCATCAGAAGATGGGCACTGTGGTCATAAAGAGATGAATTTGATTAGCAACCATGCTCAGGTAGGCTGTGGTGTTTAAAAGATGCTTAGTTGGTACTAAGGGCACAGTGTGCCAAGGAAAATATTCCTATACCATTACACCAACTCCAGCCTGAACTGTTAATACGATGTAACCATGCTCTTATGGTGTTTACACCAAATTCTTGGCAGCAGAAATAGAGATCCATCAGATGAGGCAGTGTTTTTCCAGTCTTCCCTCATTCATTTTTGGTTCAAATTGTATCCTTAGCTTTCTGTTCTTTGTGGCACCGGGTATGGTCTTCTGCAGCTGCAGCCCTTCTGGTTCTAGGTTGGATGTGCTGTGCATTCAGAGATAAGTTTTTTGACATAACATTGCCTTCCTATCAGCTCAAAGCAGTCTGACCATGCTCCTCTGACCTCTGGCATTAAGAAGGCTCAGAGAACTGCAGTTCACTGGATATTTTCTCTCTTTTTTGGCTTTTTTCTGTAAACCCTAGAGATAAATGTGTGGAAAATCCCAGTAGATCAGCAGTTTCTGAAACAATCAGACCAACCCGTCTCTCGCCAAGAACAATACTAAGTTCAAAGTCACTTAAATGACCTTTCTTTCCCATTCTGATGTTCAGTTTGAACCTTAGCAGGTTTTCCTGACTATGTCTACAAGCCACCGTCAAGTTATTTGTCTCTGAATGCTTCCCTGTGTTCTATTTTCAATTTTACTTTTTCACTTTCACAAAGACATCTGGTTTAGAGGTGAATTAGCCTTTTTAGCTAATGGCTAATTCACCTCTAGAGCCTATTAGTAGGGAGCACTACCTGCTGTTTCTCAAACTGTGCTGCTAATTTTAGATGACTCTCTGGATGCTGTACATGTAAAACAAGGTGAACCACAAACACAAAAGCATACTAAACACAAAGCTTGTATTTTATTTTAGTTTAGGCTGTCAAAGGCTGTCTTTCGAAACAGATCTTCAAATAGGTAATTTTAATACAATTATTATTGTATTATTTTTACAATAAAGCACCAGAAAGCAAACTTATTCGTGCAGATAATAACAATTTCCCTTGGGTATTAGCGCCTGTAACACTGAAGGAAAAAAAAAACCTCAATAAGTTTTCCTGTTATTTGTGCTGTGCTCTGATATATCTCATTTACCTGATGAATATTCCAAAGCCATTCACATAAAACTTTTGATTTCAGCAGTTCCATTTGACACATTTAATATGCCCTTTTTGCTGGTAGATTTTGATTGATTTCTCCAAATGAAATGTCAACATGTCATGGATCAAACCAATTTCTTTATGTTCCCCTTGTTCCCTGGGAAATTGGGAAGGAATTTACCTGACAAAATGAATGTATTTTTGTGCATGGGTGAGGCAATACATCAAAATGCTGTGATTCTTTTGCCAGACAGAAAGCAAACACTGATGTTACTTTCAGCATGCGCAGCATTTCATTTCACCAAGGAATTTGTCAATTATCTCGATACACTCTCTCTGTCTGTGCATGCAGGGTGAGATTCATGGTCTCGACTATTATGAGCCAGAAATCTGTTGTTTTCTGTGAGGTACATAGCAATGAGCCATTTCCAACTGTGTTTAAGTTTTTTTCAGATTTAGCCCTAGGAAATGCACCCTGTATCGCTTTGAATACATCTCATTTAGAATGAGGATTACTTCAGGTGATAGAAACTATAATAAATCTAATAGTCTCATGCAATATTGCAGTGGGAAAGAGGGGGGGAGGCTGGTTACAGCAGCTAAATCTACTGCTGTTCCCCAATCAATTAGATCTGTGAAATCCATTTCTCTTTGCATGTTTGCTCTTGTTTGCAATAATTACAACCTCCACCCCAAACAGGCATGATAAACACCCCCTGATTTAGAAGTGTTTGTTCAGATCGGCGGGACCTGCTGCTTGTCTTGCTGTTTATAAACCGTAGAAATCTACAGGGATTACACAGGCTCATCACCATCTGTGGCATTACTCCAAAACAGGTCTGCACTGAGAAGAGCCCTATCAGGGCATTGAGAGGAGGAGGCAAAGGCAGACTGACATATAATGGGCTGCTCTCACCTCATCTGCAGAACAATGTCATCGCCATTATGGGCTGTTAGCAAAGACTCTCTCTCACACACACACACACACACACACACACACACACACACACACACACACACACACACACGCACACATACACACACACACACACACACAAACTAGTAACATTGCCCTCATGTGCCTTTATAAAGAAAAAAAATGGTTTTAATATTGTGCGTTAATAGATTCAGTTGTTAAGAAAGAGAAACAAAAGTAACGGTAAATGTTTCAAAACCTTGTCATCTCTGTAATCAAAATGCAATTTGAACAACTGCAACCCAAAAGGGTTTCACGTGAAAAACAGAACAACAAAAATTCAATATACATACAGAATTCCAGCAGTTCTTATCAGATAGAGATCTTCTTGTAGCGATTTAAAAGGGAAGCCTTTTTTTCTGAAACCTGCAAAATAACATGATTGACTTTTGACTGACAGCTGTCACAAAAAATACTCATTATGATTGACAAACGCTGTCAGCACATCTGACAGTGACATCTGGCAGTGACAAATTTGGGTTTTTTTTTAAACTGACAATAATAGAACATTTTGCAGTAAAGCTGCTCCGTTCAGGTAGAAATCTTGACCATCTACTACTGCTTCTAGATCGTTTTCATTTCACAATGAGATTAGTAATGAAGTGGCATACAGTTGCAGTACATGCATGTGTGTAGAATTTATCATTTAAACAGCTGGATTGTCTCAGGGACATCTTTACAAAGTCTGCACCTGCAGTCTTGCCTGTTGTGGTAGACCCCAACCTCTGTGGATCTTGCATTCAAAGCTTGTTCCTGTGCTGCCATAATAATAATAATGGATTGCATTTATATAGCGCTCTTCAAGACCCTCAAAGCACTTTGCAGTTCCACTATTCATTCACTCTCACATTCACACACTACTGGAGGCAAGCTACAGTTGTAGCCACAGCTGCCCTGGGGCAGACTGACAGAAGCGAGGCTGCCATATCGCGCCATCGGCCCCTCTGGCCATCACCCAAGGACATAATGACCAAAACAGACAGAGCTGGGGATCGACCCAGCAACCTTCTGGTTACAAGATGAGCTTCCAAACCCCCTGAACCACAGTGACCCACCATGATTAGTGCCACTGTGCTGTCTATCAGTCCAGTTTTCTCCAGTCACTGCTAGGATTTCTGAATGTCAGCCACTTTGTTTATCTGCCAGAGGTACATACCGTGCAGGGTGCTGTCCTTCCATGATAGTTCTTCTTGCTCCCCTTCTTTCTTGTGTTGCTGTTGTCTGAGATATTGGGGTCTGTTGTGGAAATCTTCCTGATGTACTCATGGATGTTATTGTTGTCTCATGCTGGACAGTGGTTTTGACACTCACTAGTCCTCGGACCCCTTCCTTTCGTTTGCCGTACAGTCTCAGGGTGCTGGATTTGGGGTGAAACCCTCCATGATGAGAAGCTTCCTTGTCTTGATGTCAATGGCTTCTATCTCCTCCTTTGGCCAACTTATTGTCCCAATAGAGTATATGATCACTGGCGGGGCGTAGGTGTTGATTCCCCAGATCTTGTTCTTTCCATTCAGCTGACTCTTCAGGACTTGCCTTGCTCTCTTCAGGTATTTGGTGGCTGTGGGTTTTCTAGCCTTTCCAGGTTTTTGTGGTTCCCTGTAGGGACTCCCAGGTACTTGTACCTGTCCTCGATGTCTGCAACGTTGCCTTCTGATAGCGCAGTCCCCTCAGTTCTAACTACTTTCCCTCGCTTTGTTGCAATCCAACTACATTTCTCCTGTCCAAATAACATTCAGATGTTGTTGCTGTAGATCCTAATCTTGTGGATCAGCAAATTAACATCTCGTTCACTCCTGGCATACGGCTCGATGTCATCAATGTAGTGGAGGTGGCTGACGATTGCTCCATTCCCTAATTAGTATCGGTAGCCAGTCTTGTCAGTGATCTCACTGAGGGGTTTCAGGCCAATGCAGAACAGCAGTGGGGGCAGGGGATCTCCTTGGTAGATCCTGCACTTGACGGTGGCTTGTGCAATTAGCTTAAAGTTGGCCTTTAGTGCTGTTCGCCACATCCCTATTGAATTCCCGATGAAGGCACCTATGGCACTGTTGATCTATGTATAATTCTAGGAATTCTGACCCTGCCACTGTGATGGCCCCTGTTCGGGGAGGTTGCTGTTGTCTGCTCTTAGATCCACTAGCCACTGAGCACTGTTTCTATGTGATGCATCCCTTATGCTCTACCAGTATTGCTCCATCTCCAGCCTTGGTGGGGCTGTTCTCATGTTGTTCCCCTGCCACTGAGAGTATACCTTGGATGTTCAGTGGAGTACAGCTGGTTTATTCTCCTGCCTTCTATCTCTCTTGTATATCTCTTCAAACAACTGGTCAAGACTGTGAGTCTTTGCTTGGCAGTTTTCAATGCCTCATGTATTGACAACTCTTTGTACTTCCTAGGCACCACTTTTTTTATGACAAAACTCCGATAGTTGGCTAAATTCCGTCCAAACTGCATTGATTTTGGTGTCTAGTCTCCTTCTTCAATGAGGGTACTTCTCCTTGTGGCTGTTCGTATTATAGCCAAGCATCTCTGTAATCATTGCTGCCATGTTGTAGATCAGAATCAGATGATTAGTTTTGATGTTTGCAGTAGGGTATCTGTATCTGTAATGCTGCATTCAAATCTTCTAGTAAACCTTCAGAGGGTACTTCACATAGTCCTGGTAATCGGCCACAGAGGGTCCAGGTTTCCAGCTTCGCCATGATCTGATCTCTCAGATCTCTCACGTGGCTAATACAACATCAAGCTGTAACTTGGGTTTTCCTGTGTGCATTTCACACAGTTTTCTTGTGGATTTCTTTCCCTGTTGTCTTCCAAGTCCAAAGACATGCTGGGAGTCCATTTGACTGGCAACCTGTCAAGGGTGTTTATTGCACAGTGCATGCTGGGATATGATGTCCTTAGAAACCTTCACAGGATCTGTATGTTTGAATGGAAAAGATTTATTGTGCAATCCGAAGTTTAATATCTCTTCACAGCTGCATTGTAACTGCTCTCCTAAAATTGCATGTCATTGTCAGAGTTTATTCACAAAAAACAACCTTAAAGAATTCCTACAAATGAGCTTTTGATTGTTTTATTTTACGTTGTTGTACTCGAATGTTGGAATATCAGTTTAAAATCAGACTGATTATTTTTTTTAATGCTGCTCATCCCTTTGCTTTGTTCATAGTTAATATCAATTAGAAACTCTTAATTTCCTGTAAAAAGGCTAATATGTTTGGAGGTATATGATAACTATCATTATGACATGTTGTGACCTTTGTTCTAAATACTAAATAGAACATACTTGTAAATCTGAATACTTTATTTTCATTTTTGCTGCACCTCTGTGAATATATCCTTACCACAGCATTACTATTGAGGGACAATAAACCCACAGTGAAGCTGCATCCTTGATTCTGTTACATTTTATACCACATGCTCCACGCTTCTCTTATTTTGAAGGCGCTGTTAAATTAAACTCCTGTGACATCATCAACCAGTTGAAGTTTTTCAAATGGTCGGCCTTGCAAGCTTTCACTAGTTCAGAGGCCAAAGAGGAAATGACAACTAATTCACCCTCTGCAAACCTGAACTTGAGACTTGTGGAGATAATCATATATCACTCTTTGTAACGGGTCTCTTTCAAAGCAGCCAAGCAAATTTGAATGGTAGCATGAGGCCACAGAAGGAGGTCTTTAAAGTGTGAGAGCAAGAGATGAATACTGAATGGATGGTTATTAAACTGCCTTTTATCACATAACGAAAGACTTGTCATATTTTCTGAGTCCCGTTGAGAGAAACAAACCTCATAGTTAGCCACTGTGCCAGTAATGGCACTAAGGGCTCACTAATTTTTCAATCAAATCCTGAAAATATGAGATTCTAACTATTTAGAGGTAGATTCTTTTTTTCAGGTATTCCAATCAACTTTTAAATCAATCCTTACATTCAAAGTGAGTATAAGGCTGACTCTTTGGATTTATTTTTGAGCCCTAAAACCAAAACTTTCCAGCAGTTCTCTCACAGATCAGAGAGTTTAAAATAATTTAAAGTACTAAATCAGTAAATTTCTTTGCCCCTTCATTTTTTTAAAGACACATTTTAAATAAGTTGCTCTTTTAGAGAAATAGATCAGCATGTTCTTAAAGTGCTAGTAAAATTTTAAATGTCCATGCAGCACCAAGAATTGCCTTCTTAAAGTAACAAATGACCTTCTTTTAAAAGTGTATGCTGGGGAATGTTCGATTTTAATCCTTTAAACCTCAGTGAGGCTTTTTATACTGTAGATCATGCAATTTTAATTGACTGCCTCAAGCACTGGGTGGGTATCAGAGATATAGCACTGTGCTTGCTCAGTTACTACATTTCCTATAGAACCTTTTCTGTCGCTGCAAGCAATTTATCATCCTCTCACCAATCATAAATTGTGGGGTCCCACAGGGTTCAATTTCAAGTCCTGTCTTCTTCTTTATATATGTTTGTTCTCAGACATTTGTAAACATAATGTTATATTTAGCTGGTGTGACTGAGGGATTCTTAATTGTAGCTCCCTTTATATATACCTCTAGTGACTGTAAAAGTATGGACAGGTCAACTAAATCTAAAGCCTGATTTACAGCACAGTGAGGTTAGACGTGTGAAATGAAATGACAGAAATGGATGAACAAAGTTTTATAAAAACTTTGGGTAAACAGGTAAATTAAAAGGCTGATGGGTGTGTGTGTGTGTGTGAGAGAGAGAGGGGTGGGGGTGGAGGGGTGATTATGGTCTGCAAAGATAAGCAGTTTTAAACTCTGCAGAATAATCTTTGTTATCCGTGCTTTTCAGTGGGGTACTCAGTAATGTCAAATGATTACAGAATCTTTTCTACCAAATACCAATTCAGCCCAAACAAGATATTTTTGAAAAATAATTTCAAAACATGACAAGCAGTGCTATGTTAATAATTAATAATCCTTCACAACCATCACAACTAAATATTGCTTGTTCTATCTGGAGGTCTGTGTTTTAATCGACAATATAAATAGTGTGTGGATTTTTGCTCCCGCAATGATTTCTCCTGTTGTTATAAGTTGATATTCAGAGCATTTTTGGTATTGTGTGATGTTTTGTTGAAATTCTTTTTTTTTTTAACCCATATATTAAACTCTAACAGGTCTGATGATTTGTATGCTCTGGCTGCACCCCAACACTGAATTTTGCACAGCATAGACTGGGAGAGAGACATGTAACTACTATATCAAGACCACCATGCAGCTACGCCAGGTCTCCTAATATTTGCATCGAATTAATAAATAGTATACAGACAGTATTTCCTCCTTTTTACAGCATGTAGGTTTGACTGGAAACAGATGGCAGTCAGTATGGCTCATCTCAACTTCGACATAAAGTAACTTTGAACAGGAACTCGGCAGTTTACATAATGTGATGCAAAGTCATCACATTTTTAACACCCTCGCTGCAGAATGTCCTGGGTTCAAATCTAGTCCGTGGCCTTTCTGTGTGGAGTTTACATGTTCTTCTCGTGTCTCTCTGGATACTTCAGCTTCCTCCAGCAGTCTCGAGACATGCAGTGAGTGGGATTCCAAATGGCCCATAGGTGTCTCTCTTTGTCAGACTGTATACACTAGATATACTGTATTACTGATACTCTGACGCAAATACAAAATATGATGCAACGGTGAGTCCCGTTGATGCCAGTGTAAATTATGTGGAAAAATGCTAAAACAAATAAATATAATAAAAAGTAAAATGAACAGATATTCTGTGTTTATAGCTGACCTACATTAACAGGACAGATTCCTCCCACAGTCTAAAGATAGTGTCTCTGTATTAAGTCTGTGATGGACTGGGGATCTCTTTGGAATGAACTGCATCCTATGCTGTCATAGGCATGTTCAGTTAAATCGTGGGCTCTTCAACTTTAGAGATTTAGGTGTTTAAAGCATAGGGAGTACATACATCAGTTAATGTAAGATATGCTTTGTGCATTTTCAGTTACTTATTTTAATGCCAGTGTTGTTTGAGCGCTGTTTAAGGCTTAAAGATGTGTGAAAGGAACCTGAAAGCCTCACGTGAAAATGTTTACTTCATTATCACGTTGCAGTTTAAACAACATTTCTAGACAATATTCAAATAAGAAAATCAGAGGACCACACCAAAGTTTCTTTCTTTAGTTCATGTCTTCTTTGAAACAAAAGAAGAAACGCAACAACATAACTTTGAATATCTATTCGTTTTGTTGCAGTGTTTTTGGTACATCTTCCTGAATAGCAGCATCAAGCGGGAATATAAATGATCTTCTATTATGTCTGCTCAGATTAGGTGCGAATCTACTTTTGTTTCTTGTCCTTACTGAGAATTGTTGTTTTTGTTTCACTGCTTCATCTTGAAGGGCCGTGGAAACATAAATACACACTGCAAACTAGATATAAATACAGCACAGTCATTCATTGTTTGAAGCCTCATTCATCTTGGCAATGAAATGGAAATTGGACACTTATGATTTAATACAGTGCTGTTTAGTCTCAGAGTCAAAATATGGGTTATGTTGATTTTCGAATCTAATCTAGAATATTTCTTTATGCTTTTCAGCATTTCAGTAGATGGACTGACTCCTTGAATTCAAACCTTTTTGATTTGCAACATAATCACACAGCATATTGCCATTCGAAAATATCTGAAACACAGCAGGTTTTAGACATGGTGGGATTATAATTGTCAAGGCTTGGAAGGAAGACGGGAAATGGTATTCTCAAACTGTGCATGTAAGCCAATAATCACACAGCACGTACTGAATTAGTCATCGGGATATGTGTTTTCTTTAATACCGAAAGGCCAGTGTAATTATTTTTCTCTAACCTTACTTGACAATTGTCTCATTGTTTCTGTTAAAGAAGTCTTGACTTCCCCTTGCTGACGCCCAGCTGAAATTCGGCCTTTTCGCCCTCTTCCTTTGACAGTGTCCCTTGAGCCCTTTCTGCTTGATTTAAGCCATTTGGCCTGTTATATTGTGGGGTCAGGTGTTAACAATTCACTTCTGCTGCAGGGGCTGACTAGTCTGAAATTCATAAATGAGTTTTGCCAAAACCCCTGAGTGTGCCGATATAGGTTCTGCTTGCCTCCTCGTGTCCTCAACCTACATCAGCAACCGTGACCACATCGCACCACATATTTGAAATCTTCTATCATCTGGATAGCTTTCAACCCCACAAAATGTTTTATGTACCTCAGAGTTTCCGAAACTATCATTAGCACATGCTTTGTGTTCAGCCTCACATACCAATATCGGTGCTTCCATCTGCTCTATTGACTCTCATTAAAGATCTCTATCCTCGTGTCAGTCTCTGGTCCTTTCTGAGATCCCTTCATCCTTGAAATTGAAGGCTGGAGTGAATCTTATCACCTCTCATTAGCTTCATCCCCATTTCTCTGGTTCCCTTTATTGCTCAGTGCTAACCTTCTCACTTGGTGGCATTCATGGCGCAGCGTCATCCGTCTTTCAAAGGAATTATATAGGTTGCAGTATTTCAGCACACTGATCCCTGACATCTAATTTGATTTTCAATAGAAGGGGGTTGTCTGTCTCATGTCTAAATCATATTTCTGTATCCTGTTTTACTTCTTTCATTGTTCTTTTCCTCTTTGTGTTGAAATCAGTTGCAATAAGTGCATGAGCACTTTAATTTGTATTGCTCTGATTTCCCAGGATTGTTGCCAAAGAAACTGTACTGTTAATTGCATGTTTATGGACAATAAATCACAAAACACTTTGAACACAATTGTCTGATGAGGAATTAGGTAATAGTCAATTCCACAGACTCTGAAGTTGGTACCAATTTGAGACTCTATGCTAAATGTATACTAATTATAATGTGGGATGGATGCATTTCCAGAATCACTAACTTATCTTTTTATTACTTTTAAGTAATGTAGTTTGCATCGATGCGAATAAAATAGATCTTTTAATCTTCTTCACAAACACAAGTGCCGACTGTGCTCTTGTCTCACAGCTAAAATTTGGAGATGATTTTTTATTTGAAAATATGCTCCCTGAAAAGGTTTTTTCTCACATCGATTGTTGGGATGCAGTGCACACGCAAACACAGATATCTTATTCACTATTCAAAATACATGATCTTAATCTTAACCGAGTCTTGCACAGACAGTTTCAGAGCTACAATCCTTGGAGAATGTGTTTAATTTTGAAATATGGATTTTAATGAGAGACTTCCAAAGAAAATGAGAGGCATCCAAAATTCATTTATATTCATGTTGAAATGCTCCGTCCGTTTCGCTTTGCCACTTGGCTATGACAGTTGAAAACTGGGATTTCCATGTGAGTAGCTAACCCTAACCCTTTAAAAATCTCGATTTTCTTTGTCTTGTTTTTCTGTGCTCATGAGCTTTGTCAGTACTGTTTATTTTCATGACCATTACAATCATTGGATGTGATTTAGTATTTCCATATGAGGTGGTCATGTCTGTTACATGAGCTGCAAATGAAATAAGACATTTCACCTATAAATCTATATGTATGTTTTGAACAAAGGAACTTTTGATCAAAATTTAATATTTTGCAATATTTAAAAAAAAAAATCTTTACGAGGGTGAATTGTCATATACAAAAAAGGACTGAAGACCTCTGAATAGGTTTTTCTGTTTCTGTGAGATGCACTTAAAATAATTTACATATTTTTTCCTCGAGTCAGTGGTTTCTTCGCCTGGATGTTCTCCTCATACATTTTGTTTGTTTATAAAACGTTTCAGCTTCTCTACTTTTTTCTATTGTTTCTCAAAGCCATGCTTTTAGAAATAAAGTCTTAGCATTCTGTGTCATCCCTGCTCAATTCTCTATCTTCTAACAGCTATAATTTTTGCCCTGGATGTGTCTTATATTGGTTGAACACCCTGCAAAGTAATTCTCTCAGCTTGGAGGCACTATAATGCTTTGATGAATAATTATAGGTTTTGAAAGACTAATTGTGTTTTTTCATTGCAAATGATATCAGTGTAGCATGCTTGCGTAGTCGCGTCAATTTAGTTGAATGAGAAGGTTGTTTGTGTCAGCTTCTATTAAGTCACACAGAGCTGGCATTTCAGTTGTGTTCTGAATCTCTGATGTGATGTCTTTCTGGTTCAATATGATTCTGCAGAGGAACATATAGCTCAGGAAGAAATGCTCAAAACCCAAGAATATTTTGGGTTTTGTCTTCAGATGTCAATTGAATTCTTCATAATGAATAAATTAAAACTACCCGGAGTTGTTACAAGTGTCTTGGGAAAGTTAAATAATATTTTCTTGGGGTGAAATTTGGGCCAGAAGAGAGGCAGGATGGAAGGTAGGGTTTTCTCAGAAATCTGCAGTGCTATTTGTGATGCATAAACTCATCAGATGAGCTCATCAGCTCATCAGATTAATTTTGACTGATCAAAGGGGAATAGAGGATCCGTAAAGCTCCCTTTAACCAAGCATCCTCAGGTTGTAGACAGAGTAAAACCATCCTTATAAGGCCTTAACTTTAATAGCAAGAATGGGATGTTTTGTGTTTCTGATTTCTTACATTTGTTTGTATATTTGTCACACCTACATGTTTAAGATCATCAAACACATTTTAATATTAGACCAGATAAAAAATGTCTGTATTAAGTTAAAAAAAAAAAAAAAAAAAAAAAAAAAAGCTCATCAAACCTATTTGTAGTAAGTAATTGCCCCCTTGTTAAATCAGGAATTATTGTGATTAACCACATTTTTGGAAAGTTAAGTTCAATTTCACAAACAAAGAAATCATGTAAATAGAACCTGCCTGACAAAGTAAAGCAGGCTAAAAGATCTCAAAAAGTAACACTTCACAATCTAAAAAACTCAAGAATACCTAAGAAAAAAAAAAGTAAATGGCATCTATTTGTTTGGAAAGAGTTATAAAGCCATTTCTAAGTCTTTGGGACATGCTGAGTCCTTATCCACAAAAGGAGAAATCATGGAACAGTGGTGAACCTGCCATGGCGTGGCCAGGCTACCAAAATTACTCCAAGAAAGCACTGAAGATAGTCCAGGAGGTAACAAAAGGCCCAGAACAACATCTAAAGAAGGCCTCACTTGCCTCATTTAAGGTACTTGATTCAACAATAAGAAAGAGGCTCGGCAAAAATGGCATCCTCAGAAAAGTGTCAAAGTAAAAACCACTGATGACCAAAAAAAACATAAAGGTTTGTCTCACATTTGCAAAAATCATCCTGATGAGTCCCAAGATGAAGAGGGCTGAGGCTGCTTTCTTGCTTTAGGACTCAGACAACTTGCCATAATTATTTGAACCATGAATTCTGCTTTCTACTAGGAAAGCTGAAGGAGAATATTTGGCCATTAGTTTGTGCCCTGGAGCTCAAGCACACTTTGGTTATGCAGCAGGGACAATTATCTGAATCACACCTGATTCAGATAATTGATGACTTTGCAAAATGAAGATTTTGGAGCAGTGTAGTAGTCTGGACTTAAAGGGGTTGCTGTACCTGAGTAGGCAGAGCAGGTCATTTACTAATCAGAAGGGTGACGGTTTGGTCCCATGGTACTCCAGTCTGCGTGCCAAAGAATCCTTGGGCAAGATACTGAACCCCAAGCTGCTCTCTGATGAATGTTAAAAACAGTGCTTGTATAAATGAGTGAATGAGGCATGTAGTAAAGCAGTGAGTGCTCAAGTAGAGTAGAAAAGCACCATATCAGACCCAGTCCATTTACCATTTACCAGTCCTATTGGCATGGCATGGCCTTGTTCAGATACCCTCCAATATGGCTGAAGTAAAACAGTTTTGCAAAGCAGAGTGGAGCAAAATTCTTTCACAGCAATGTGAAAGATTCATTGCCAATCAAAAGCTTGATTGCAGTTCTTGTTCTCCAAGCGTGGCACAACCAGTTATTAGCCAATTGCTTCGTCACGAAGAGTGAGATAGGTTTGGATACCTTTTCCCCCTTTATAAATGAAATCCTCGTTCAAAAGCAGTATTTTGTATTTACTATGGTTATCTGTGTCTAATATTAAAAGTTATTTAATAATCTTAAACATTTAAGTGTGACAAATATGCAAAAACTAAAAACTAAAAAAATCAGGAACTTTTCACAGTACCATGGAATACAATCTGCTGTTGCAAGTTAGATCCAAATTTGTGCTTATGCCCATTTAGTGTTTCTATCTTAGTGCTATTTTCTGTTGTTTTTGTTAGATCTCCATTAATCTTGATGTTATCGAACAAAATATTCCAATCTCAGATGGCTTACATGCGTTTCTTGTCACGGTCAAAAAAACATAGACAGTGTTGTGAACTTTGCAGAATAAATGATTATGTTTGTGAAATCTGCAGGCAAAACAAATGTCACTTTTGGTATTGTGGGAAATGAAAAAATAATAACCAATTACAACTAAAAACAATGTTTGACTTAAGACAACAAACTATTTTTGTAATATGAAGTATTATGATGTTGTGCACATATACTGGTTGCAACTACTTGCTCCAGGTTGCCAAGTTAAGATCTGTCAGCTAAATGATGTTTTTTTTTGTCTGTTTTTTATCACTGAGTCAAGTGTCTTTCCATAGATACCTATAAACATGTGTTATTTAGCTATGAATCAAAGAGACAACATTTATTGGCATAACCTTCTGGGGTGGACGGCAACACACTTGTTCCATCTATTACCAACAGATGGCTCTTTAGAATGACACTCGCTTTATGACCTTTAGCTGGGACAGTTTTATTTTGTGACAAGGACAACACTTTCAAGACCTGTGCCATTTCTTCAGTCGGCGTGCATATTTATCAGCCTTTTCCAACAGGAATTTAATCTAAATTATTGCAAGGTTATCCTTCTTGAGTTCAACTTAGTTCTGCCACTTCAGTGAAGTAGCTTGGGCTAAAACTTATTGAGGCCACAATTAGATAAAAACAGTGTGAGCTCTGCATTTTAGAAAGATAGCTTCAAGAAAGGAGTAAGTGCAGGTGAAGTAGATACTGAATCTGTAGAAAAGCATACATTCACTGCATTACAGTGGAGTTCAGCAACACCTAACATTCTCCTCAACCACCACCTCACATACACTAATGCTGATGTGCTTTTACCATGGGATCTCTTTAAATGAAATGCAGAAGCGCATACTGAAGATTGGCAGGTCACTTATATATATATGCAAAGCTTCACTTTTACCATGAAGTTATGTACAGAAAAAGGTTTTCACACAGCAATGCATTTTCATCTGCATTTTTATAAGCATGGCTCACTGCACAGCATTTTAATTTACAAAACCTCCAAAAATTGAGGGAAATCATGTTTAATTGTGAAATAATACTGCATTTCACTGATACATGTCACTAAGAAATTATTTTCATAAAGAAAGAAAAAAAACATATTACAAAAAACTAAAAATGGCCTAACACTCCAGTAGTGGCCCCGAGAGAGCTGTTCATTGCACCCGACATTAAAGATTTGGACATAACAAAGAACAAGTGGATTTTATTGTCAGACATTACCAGTAGATGGACTTAAAATATCCTTTGTGAACTGCAAGATTAAGTCAAGGGAGTGTTCAAATCAAAAGAGTTTGTTTCTTTAGAGACATGAAAAGGCAGTGAGCATAATTGGGATACATCTGTGAAATTTATGTTTTCCTGTTTTAAGTGAAAGACTCACTAAGTGTCCAAAATGAGACAGGATTGTACACTGTGGAAAATTAATGTGGCTAGCAAATTAAACAAACACACAGACAAAAACAATTTATTTTTCATGAAAATTGCAGCCTGGTGGCTGCTCTACAAAAACATATTTACCATATTAGCCAGTAATTCTCGAGACAGACTTGGACGATAATGAGAGTGAAGGAAAATGTGACATTTGCCTGCAACAGCTTGTAGACAGGAGTTACTGGGAGCTGTCTGCTAAACCTGTTTCAAATACACAGTTGTTGGCCAATTCCTGTTAGTTATAGATGCCAGTGGCAGCCTCTGGAAAGATCATTTATGACAATAAATGTCCACATTTAGTGAGGATAAAAGTACAGCCAGTGGGCTACATGTCAGGATACTATCAGCCAAGTAACAGTAATTCTAGGCTAACAGTGAATCCAACAATTGACTACCACATGTTTCAACATCTGTGTTAAATCCGATTTCTGTGGAGATGGAATTTCTTTTGAGCCACAAACTCAGGCAAACCCACAGCCTACAAAGCTGCTCATGTGTATACAACATCCTCATTTTCTTCTGACGCGCCAGATGCTTCCTGTGCTGTTACCTTAAAGTTACACTACAGCACTGCACAGTTTAGCTGTCTCCTCTCTGACCTGCTGGAACACAGCACGTTGTGATGGGAAGGGCTTGGCATGCGGCACCCTGATTCGCTGTTGTCTCCGGATACTAAAGCCTCGCGCACAGTGCATGCCTGCTCTCTGTTCTTTAGCTGTCAGTCCGTCCGGTCGGCTAGCAGCAGTCGGTGCTCGATTGGCTTGGTCTGGAGAAACCATGGCAGACCTGGGAGATAATGTTACAATTCCTGAGTTCAGCTGCCTTCTCCAAATGGATCCCTACCTCAAATCGTACGAAAAGGACTTCAGGAGGAGGTAAAGCACGGCTCAAACGGCGGTTTTGTAAACAGCTTGTCGCCAAAACCAGTCCCCAGGCAAGCGAGCAAGACCCACGCTCGCAGTGGCATTCGTGTCTTGAATTAAAAACATACACACACTAGAAAAAAACCGTTGTTTGCAACACAACCTCGTCTTCAGGTTTGACACTTCAAGCGAATAGAGGTCGCATAGAGCTACGTTTCCCACCCGTGCGCAGTAGCTTTACACCCCCGCCCCCCCTTTCTCCTCCCAGTCAGCCGAATAAAACGCGTTCATAGGAGATGAGAGGTGTTCGGCTTATGCAAAAATAATGAACCGCTACCAGAAACTCTTCGTTTTACATGACAAGTTGCTGAGAAAGGGCAAGTCGTCTCCTAACTTCCTGTGCGTGGTACTTGGAGAGCAGGCACGTATTTCTCAGTCAGCTGACATCCACGTTGCTTCCTGAGGTGATGCTGTCAGATGCGTGCTTGTTGTTTAGTGGGTCCAGCATCTTCAGGGCAGCTTTTTCTTTCTGTAGGCCTTGCTCTTCATAACAGTGTTTTTTTTCTATCCCGCCTTTAGTAGCTCTGCAACGTAGGAGGCTTGTGGCTAGAAAAGCTGTTGCTGCAGCTAATGGTTTGTTTTTCAGGGTTAAAGGTTCTACAATACGAGTTACCCTTCATGCAAAGTGGACTAGGTTATGCTATGTTGCATGATGTTCTTCTCCAGCTTAGACTTGAACTCTGGACATATATAAGTATGAATGCACGACTTCAGAACTCGCCTTTGTGTGTCTGCATGTGGTATTTGTAAATGTATAAAGTGTGTGTGGGTTAATGAATTGAGTAGCAGTTTAGATCATGTTACTTGAAATGCACAAAGAAGAAGACTCCTAGAGTTTTATGACCAGGCCACACTGAGTCACATGATTTAACAAAAAAAATCAGTGGAAAGTTTTGACAAATCCTAAAACAGATTAATTTGTTCAACTTTAATTAGCTCAAGTTAAAGTTCAGCTAATTAATGTCATTTTTCTTTTCTAATTAGAGACTGCTAGTTTTGTTTATTCTGTCACTTTTATCACCCAAGGGAAAGGGAACACAGTGAAAATTACAGGGATTTATAGAACGACTGTTTGCTTATTGTGACAATTAAAACAAACCTCAGTTAAAAAGAATAAAAGTTTGCATTTCTGGAGCACTTTACACGAGATGGTAAAAGGGGGAAACAAAACCTTGTCCTTCATTGGTACATGCACTGATCTCATGTACATCAACCTCCAACAGTAAATAGACACTGTAAGTCAATAAATTGTGCAATCTTTCTGCTTGCTACTTAAATGTCCTTTTTATTTTTCACGTGTTTTTAACCTGATAATCCGACTAGATTTTAAAGAACGGATGGATTTTGTAAAAACAATAAAGCCCTGCAGAATGAGAGAATATTATACAATGATGATCATAGCATGAACTGTTTTATAGGTGTGAGGGCATCAGGCTCATTTCAGTCATTTAAAAGGGGGAGGGGGGGGGGGGAGTCATGCTTATGTTCTTTTTTAACTTACTGCCAAATGGTGATGATGATTTACAGCTCAGATTGCTATCATTTCTGCTCACCGCAGGGTCAGAGCCTGAAACTAAGCTTTAAAACTCTGCTTAGGGGCTATATAGTTTTATCAATTTTCATTACCATGTCAAATCTGGTTTCTAATGTGGCAGGTAAGGAACCGCCTGCTTTGTATTTCAAGCATGTAAGCAGGGCTCTAGCCTTGCAGAGAGATGAGCGTGTCAGCTCCATCTCAGACACAGCTTGGGATTTTTAGGCTTCACCGAGCCCTAGACGTGTCTCAAACACCTGTCCCGCTGATGAAAGTTGCACATAAATTATTTTACATATAGGATCGCTGCTGTGTGAAGGTTAATTCTTGATAAGCCCCTGGTGTTCTAAGGCCCAGAGTCCAAACACCGTATCATGAACGCAGGCACAGAAATCAGGAGCTTTCTCAGGCTGTGGTGTCACGCTGTGTCCCAGTACTAAGAATTTAGCTGGCTTATCAGAAAGAGACCTATGACCACAGAGGCTGATGCTTTAGATTTCACTGTGATGTCATTGCTCAAGGCTGCTCAGGCTGTGGTTTGTTGAACTGTGGTTCAAGCCAGATACAGATACTGTGCACAGTTGAAATTACTCCAGTAGATTTTGCAGGTCTGCCATTCTAATTAGTTATTCTGTGGTTGCAGGCAGCTCTCATTTTATCAGGATGCTAGTTTCAGATTGATTGTGAAAACAGCCGTTGATATTGCACGCAGGTTACAGCCCCAGTGAGCAGTGCCGTGTTGATATCGTTCATTATTTACTCTTCCTGTTGCGCAAGTCTGTAGGAAGTGCTGCTAGGATTTTGCAGCTCTGGGCCCTATGCATCTCTTAAATTGGATCAAATGAAAGTAGGGAGTATTGGGAATGCTCCTTAGTACTGCACAGATTTGCGTATGTCATCAGAACTCATCTCAAAGTAAAAGGAATAATTCTCAGTTTTCTGCTTGTGATGGTGATGTAATATATTTACAGAAAAGCTAATTATTGACTTTGAAGGGATGACTATGAATGCAGATGCTCTGACTGGGGGAAATGTAAAGGAGGAGTTAAAGCTGGAAAAGGGGATAACATGCACACTTGGTTGGTTAATAAGAATTATTAGAAGAGAGGCTAGAGAAGATTTGGAATACTGCCTGTTGTTTTAAATTAAATTGATGTTTTATGTGCCTTCTTTGAAAGTGGCTTCGGAAGCATTTATTGTCTTTGCTTGAGGGTCGACAAAGATGTGAGTTAAACAGAGGAATTTTGCTTTCATCAATCAACTTCTGAGCAAATGTTCAGGTCTCTCTTTAGCCCCATTCACTAGGAAGAACGTTAATGACATTAGTTGAAAGTCACCTTGCTCCTGGCCTGTATGGAAGCCCCTTTTTTATGTGAGCCAAGATAAAAAGCAGAAAAGCTTATTCTTGTCTTTCTCCAGGCTATTGCAGACTTTCTTGACACTTCTGTGCTTCAGCTGTCACCATCAGTCATACACAACACAACAGACCTTAACACTCACTCTAAATTTAGATGTCCAATTGTATAACAGTGAGTGTGTGAAAAGGGTGCAGAGTTCAGCTCATCTGTGGAGAGAATTTCAAGACGTGCTTTGTAATCAGACGGAAAATATTAAACTGGGACTTTGATTTGGTTAAGATATCAAACTAACACCACTTTTATAGTCCCCGAATCCATGGCTTAAAGGAACACGACACATGAGATGCCACAAAGTTGCTGCAGAGAATTTTTAATCAGACAAAAAATATTTACTTGCAAAAATCGAACGCAAATAAAGAAGATGGAAGCACCAGCTCGGGGGGGGGGGGAGGGAAGACCTTGAACCAGCCATGCATTGGACTGTTAGGGTTGGACTTTACCCCTAAATTAATAACAAAAAGCAAAACTAATGAAATCTAGACTGAAAGCAAGACTGTCCATAATTCCCATCTGAACTAATAATTAATAAACAAAACTATAAAAGGCAGCTTAAGCAAAATCCATTGCTAGCACAGGAGAGGTGTCTTCCCACTTCTCAAATGTGCCAGTTAATTGAGGCGTGTGGAACTTCTTCAGCCTTAAGTGTTGAATTACAGCGTTGCATTAACCATTATCCAACACCACTAAGAGTCTTGTCTTTTCTTCTGTCTTCAGCATTAGAGGACTGTAAAAACAACATCCAACGCATCAGCCGCTAAACTGCGATTGGATAGTTGGGGAGCTGAGATAGACATGAAAGTGCTTAAGAGCCAAAGTCAACATGACAACCTACTTTTCAGTGGTGCATCACCTCATCGGTGCGATCTTGTAACAGGACTGCACCAGAATGGCAGTGAAAATAATGGCACAGCACACATGGGTGTGCAACTCAGGAGGGCTTTAATGCTCTCAAACAGAGGAATAAGTGAGTGGAGTGAGTGGAGCAGCAACAGAAGTTCTTAAAGAAACTTCAGTTAGAGCTACCATCCCCCAAAAAGGACTAAATCTCACTCTTGGAGGCCACTAGAAACATCTTGATTGCCTTTTGTGTTTATTTTTCTCAGATGTACCACTGTTGCTTGACTCAACCAGCCCTCAGCCCTCAGCCACCCAGCGTGCTTATTCTACAACATTAGGTACATAACAGTATCATTTTAGGTATGCTTTGCATTCATGCCAAAAATGTGTTGCGCATTCTTTGAAATGTGGCAGGTGTTTAGAGCACATGGAATAGACTTTCAGGATGTCTGGCCTGGTCACAAAAGCTGCAAAGCCAATTCAACACTGTCTGTATGTTCTTCTATTTTAAGGAAGAAGGTAACAGTTTAACTTTTGTGACACAACTGGCCACCTATACAGAAACAGCCACACCCACTCAGAGTTATCAGCCAGGAGACGAGATGAATGCTGTGACATTCATGCAGGAGGAGTGTGTCCGGCATGAATGTCATGTTGCAGATATGAGTTTGGGTTGTCACATCAGAAAATAAGGAACTGAACTGATACATGATTAGTCCTTCTTGCATGCATCTTCACCAACCCTCTTTAAAGGATTGACCCGTATTTTAGTTACAGTAGCTATTATCTCTTTTGAGAGGGTAAAACTTACCTCAGGGAAACAAACACACAACAAAAATCTAAAAATAATAATAATGATAATAATAAATTAAACATGGTCAATGATTCACTGTCTGATCTAAAGACACCTGTATTCACTGGGATTTGATCGGATGTGTACTACAAGTTTCAAGCAGTCCACCTCCTCACTACTAAAGTCCAGAAATGCAGGAAAACCGATTGGAACAAGAAAACTACATGGTTGCAGCACAGGAAGTGTCAACACCCGATTACGACACAGCAAAAGTGCAGCAGAGGACAACATCAAGGCAGCTTTACTATTTTTGACAAGAGTTTGAATCAGACACAGTCTTCTCTCGGTAATGATATGGTTTTAACTTATTCACGTGACATTGTCTGCTTCAACACAGCTAATCCGATGTGTTGATAAACTAAATCCGTTCACAGCAATAGGGCCTGCTGTAACACCCATGCAGACTGGAAAAGGATGGGCAAGAAAACTGACACTTCATCTGCTGTTTCAAATTGTCTGGCTTTGGCGCTTTTTTTTTTTTGTCAGTCCAACCTTTCATCATCATCTGTGCTGTAGACACATTTTTCTTTCCCAACTTGCGCACCTGGTGAAGTTCAGAACAGCAACGACGTGATTAAGAATACTTTGTGGTTCTTTGTAGCAGTTTGAGAGGCCGCACACGCATGCTGGATTCAAGCCAAGCAACTCCTGAACCACTTCCTTCGTGCCAGAAATGAGAAGATGACTGTCTTCACCCAAGTCTTCACTAATCTGAACATGACCTGAGCTATAATGTTCCATTCATTCATTCTTGCATGGACACAGACAGCAGTGTCCAGCAGTGATGCCATATTTACAAAAATAATCAGGTGCTTTTTTTGCAACCTTGTCCTCGGGCACAGCAAGGTCATACAAGGAGGCAATGGAAGAATCACGATTCTGCTCTGTCATGAGATGTAGTGACAAATGCACATCGCTGAGGCCTTCACTTTGGCCATCAGGCTCTTTAACAGATGATTCAGAGAACTATTTCCATCTACTCAATCATGATTGGGGAGACAGAGAGAAGAGAGGAGGAGAACAAATAATTTATCCTTAGTTTCAGAAGTTTTCTACACGCGCAATCAGGCTCAGCCATGAAACTACATGAACACATGATTCCAATTATAATCCAATTATTGTAGTTAGTAGATTAATTAAAGACATTCCATAAGGTCAATTTGATATATAATGAAGACTAGGTAAAGTCTTTCAGCTGCTGGTTATCATTATTATGTTTCTGGTTAACACCAGAAAGAAAATTCTGCATTGTTATGCTTTTATAATTAGAGCTTTGAGGCAAGAGAAAGGTTTGTGTAATGTCTAATCAAGTGAAGGTGACCCTCACATGTACTTTGAGTTAACTGCTCATTAGCACAACAAAACACAAAAATAGATGGTTGTGTGGTAGACATTAGACCTTGTAACATTAACAAATTAGCATTGTCACTGTGAGCACTGTGAAACTGTGTTGATTTCTGTCAGATAAAGTAAAACAGACTGATTGTGCTCACCGTTGTGCGTTTTCCAAGGCAAGAAAAACCCTACTACCAAAGCATGTTGTTTTAAGCTGTCTCGTTTAAATGCTTTATTAATTTCTTACTTATTTTAACTGCTAAGATATTTCTTTGAACTTGGTTCATTTTCTTAATTTCAAAATTAACTGTCATTGTACAGTTGCACTGAAAAAATGGCGTTTGACACTAGAATCAACAGAAAGGTGCCATGGTAAAGTAAAAGTGTGTTAAGATGAACAACAGCTCCTTGAAAAAGGTTCTCAACCAAGCCCAAGTTTTGTAACTTAATATAAATGTGACAAAATCTCCAAAGAGACCCTCCTGCCCAGCTCCCAAGAGAGAAATTCTAGTTGGCATCCATTCCTGCTGCTGGGCATGGGAAGAGCTTGACTATTCAACTTTTCTTAGGATAATCCGAAGACAAAAAGACCACAATCTCGACGTCATGCTGCTCTGCTTTTTTGCCCACTCCACTTCAGTCTCCTGCAGAGTTTGTTTCTTTTGTGGCCCAGAGGAGGGAAGATCTTCTCCCACTGGAGATGATCGATTCTCCACTGCTTCTCTGTGTGCTTCAGAGTTGAAGTCAAGTTTTTCCAGCTGTTTCTGAGCCCCATTTCTTGTATTCAGGAGAGTGTCTCCAGCTGGTCTGCTTTCTTGGACGATATTTGAGCCTCAGATTTCTCAATGGTGAGCTCTTTTCTGGCTTACCTTCTCAAGCACCTGCTAAACCCTAACTCTGATTTTCAATAGAGCTGTTGCCAGCTCATTAGCTTCCTTTTGTGCCTTCTGGACTTTGGTCTTGCTTTCAGCAGAGCTTTATCCAAAGGTCTATGTTTTCCCTCTTGTCCTCATGGTCTCAGCATGTAACTTAAAATAGCAAATATTTTTACTTTATTTTTACTGTTTGAAATCACAGCCTTGCATAAAGGAAGTGGTACCTCAGTGTATTTGAGGGACACATAATATTACGAAACACCCAAATATTAATGCCATACAGTAGTTTTACAAATTTATGACTTCATAAGCACAAAGTTCTGTCCATGTGTAGTGAGACCTTATTTAATTAATGATACTATTAAGTGTTTATTGGTGTCGGTTGCTGTACTTTATTGGTAATTACCCCAAGTACCAAAGTGTAAAACACCCATGTGCACAATAATGTTAAAAAAAAAAGCCTGAAAAGGAAAATGCGTTTTTCAATCAGATTTTTAGTATTGAACAGAAACTACCAAAACATAAACCAAGAGGACTGACACCACATGGGATTTAAGTAAAAGCTTGGCTGTTTATTTTGACAAGCTTTTGCAGCCTGGAAGACCCTGGAGGGCTGTGATCACCCTCCAAGTCAACTGATTGTCAGCAACATTATGTCAGTACCACCTCCCAACACAGTGAGAGTGAGAACATAACTCTAAAACATTACATTTGATATACAGAAACGTATTAAACATAAGGTTCCGACTGATCTTTTCTTTGTGTCCGGAGTCATTATTAGGTATGAATGATTGATGAAGTTATGGATTAATACCTAGAACTCACTTTGGTTGTGACCAGTTCGTCCTCTAAAGTTGCAGGCAATTTAATAAAGCCAATGAAGACTACTACAAGACTACTAGGTACAGATGCCTGCTGTTAATTAAACCATGTATATCCCACAGATATACATATATCATATATTCTAAATGAATCCGTATTTGCTCTTCTTGTACAAAAATAACATCATTCTTATGGTGTCCTTATGCAGTTGTACATAGCAACAACATAGTTACTTTCTAAGCAAACATTGATGAATGAATATTCTGTCTTTGCAGTTTAAACCAAACTTATAGCCTTTAAGGAATATTTGGCTAACTTGATATTTTAAGTGAAAATGTGTTTTCTGTCTGAAACTGTCAGTTATCTGACACGGGGATGAGAATTTTGTTGTATGAAGTGGTGTTGCAGTAAGTGTGATCTCTCAATTGTGCCACAGGATATTTTTCTTTTCCAATATCTTTGTAGATAGAGAAGTTATCTAAACCAAAAGATAAGAGATCCAGGACAGAAATCTGTTCTTCACATCTATAATCTCCCACTGCTCTATTACCACTGAATGGGAGACGGGACAAAACACTTTTGTAATTTCAAGCAACAGGGATTAGTAGTGTCTCTAGTCGTTTGCTACCTCAAAATGAGCAGCGGTGTATCTCTCGGAAACTGAAATATTGCTTTGCTCTATAGAGAAGCCTGTTATAAAATTCAGCCATGTACCAGAGGTCTGTCTCATCTCTCTTAGTTCATAATCAATATTTTGGTATTGATAATGGACCCCAGCATTATGTAAAAGGAGTGGATTGGTAAAGAGTGTTCTTTCATATCAAACTTTAAGCTTCACTAAATAGTATATAGAATTTGTTAGTTTGGGCATATTAACAGTGTACAGCTTCTTTCCACTGTGGTCAAAGGGCTAAGAACGGCATTATTTGGGTTTATGGCTCTTAATACTCAAAGAGATCAAGTACTAATAAGATATATCACATTGCATAATGATTATATTTTTTAACCTCCTAAGACCCAAACTCTTCCTTGGCATGCATTTTTAATTTCTCTGTGATATTTGGGCTGATTGGGACCTGATGAATGTAAAAACAAAGAATTACCTGATATTTTTTTAATTTATTTATTTTTTTACCTAATTTTTGTTTCTAAGAAAAATGAGAGCCACATATGAGATATTCATTTAAAATTTCGATAGAACAGTTGCAGTATAATGTCCTCGTAAGTGGATATCAGGCCCTTGTAGAGCAAGATTGAGTATTTTGGTCTAAATAACCCAAAATGTGATGTCCACATATGTGGACGCCAGGTCCTAGGAGGTTAAACATCTGACTACAATTGAAAATATAAAATGCACACATATTTTCATTGTCTGACAAATAATCTAGTTTTCAGGGAATGCAAGAAGGAAGAGAGAAGTTGTGGGGAGACCGTTAGTTTTGCAGTCATGATTCTGATCTGCTAGCTTCAGGACTTCATGGCTAACAGTGAAGAAAAGTGGGTGGAGATGGTAGAATGTTTCGCAGACAAATTTTGACTATGGATACAATGTGCAGTCCAGTACTGTAGTAATCTGTAGAATTTGCAACTAATGTAAAACATTTGGATATTTATGGAAATATAAAGCCAGTGCGAGGATTGAGGTGAGGAGAGTTAACAACTTAATCCAAACTCAATTTTTAGATAAATGCACAGGGCGGAAAGGAGAGACATACTGCATGTGTTTGATTTATATTTGATAAACGTAACATTTGTTTTTGCTGTACCTTTAACCCATCCAACCAAACTCACTATGTTTTATTTGAAGTAGAACCCAATGTAAAAGATGACTGCATCCATACACTACTGGATTTTGGCTCTTGAGTCCCTCTGCTCCAACCTCCTTGAACCCATTAGTAATGATAACAGACATGACTTTCATGCCTTCTAATACTGTGGCAGTGAAGCACTGCCACTGTGTGAATCCATCCTTTGTCCCTTTTCTCAGTATATTCTTGAAACTGTGACAAAATGGCAAAGGAAGCATGTGGCAGCGTTCGTTGGACTTAAAAGGTTTACATTTGGCAACCACTGTCTGTACCCACTATGCTCAACACAGGGAGCAGCTGCTGAGAAATGGCGCTGTTACTTCAGCCCATCATCACTAGCCCCAGGGCATTCATAGGCCAGTCTGAGCTTGGCTTCAGGGCTATAGGGGAGGGAGTGCACTTAACTCTGCTGGTTGCAAGAGGCTTTCTTTACCGGGAGGGGATCTGATATGGACACCGGCTTGGCTGCTGGAACTTAAGTGAGATAAATTGCAAAGTAGTTAGTCTGTCCTTTGCAGTTGAAGGTAACGGACAGGTTTATCTCTCAGGATATGTCTGTAGTCACACATTCTTGATGCTATGAGGCAGGTTTGCATCCTGAGGGTAGACCTTGGAAACTTGTGAGCACAGAAATATTATGAGCCGCTGAATGTGCTTGTTTTTTGCCCCCCCCCCCCCCAAAAAAAAAATCTTTTATGGACGACTTTCATATGCATATCGATACATGCATGAAGTGCATAAGAGAATGTTTTAACGCTATGATGATCTAGCGTAGAACAACACAAATGAATGGTGAAACCTTCTGACTGCTGTACTCTGTCGATGTTCAAAAATTCTTCTAAAAACAATCAGTTTTTAGAAGAATTTTTGAACATCGACAGAGTACAGCAGAGGGACTTCATTTTCTGATACCTGAATCAGAATCAGAACACTTTATCAATCCCTAAGGAAATTATGTATGATTTTGATTTTATAATTTGGTGCTTAGCAATGATTTTTTTTGTGTGTGTTTACATGCCCTTGCTCTTGTGTTGCCTTAGTTACAAGTAAATAATTTAATCAGTGTAGTTTCAAATGATCTTTTACTTTATATAACTTGGAAAATGTTTATAAAATAATATATGATATTCTGTTTGTTTTGTTTTTATTTATATGTAAATTATGACACTAGAATGAAATAGAAAGCCTTTGTATGGTACCTTTCAAAATACAATTAGCAGAAATTAGGAGAGCTACTCATGGTTAGTGCACAGTTACACAGCTAACTAAAAAATAATTAGATAAATATATACATGAATACACAGTTAAATAAAAAATAATAACTGCACAGTGATGAATTTCGCAAGAATGATTTTATTGCATATTTTAAAAGTTACACAACGGTAATTCTTCCACTTACAGAGAGTAAACATTAATAAAAATGAAAAATTTTTTAAAAGAAAACCCAAATGAGATAAATCAGTAAGTTTTTAAAGAATTAACCTCAGATTTATTATAAATCCACAGCCGATTCGATCCAGAGAAAAGTGTGGAGAAAAAAAGGGAACATTCCAGCTGAAGTAGAAGCAGAGGAGACAGCTTGATGCAATGGGAGGAAAAATCAGTTGCAAGTTATTCTGTGCAGAATTCCTGGAATCTATTCAGCATAATATACTGTATAATATCAGATATAATCATCAAATGGTACATTAACTGGAGGACTTTCATTCATGCATGTTTTTTATGTGTTCTCTGTGCTTTGAAGGTATGAGTTGCTACAGAAGCAACTTTTCCTGCTGGAAGAGGCTGAGGGAGGCTTTGACCAGTTCACACGCAGTTACAATACCTTCGGTGTTCAGCGAAGGCCTGACAACAGCCTGTATTTTAAAGAATGGGCTCCAGCTGCAGAAGCCCTCTTCCTTACAGGCGACTTCAGTAAGTAGCTTGAGAAGAACCGTCTGTTCTGTCTGTGACACCAGGGTGCTGTGCATGTGATATCTGAGTTGTTTCCTTTAAGCTTAGTGAACTTTCTTGCTGTGTATAATTCTTGACACAATGTGGATTGGACACCCTTAAGGTGGAAAGTTGTCACTGTCACCTCAATGCTATTTCTTTTTCAGTGCTTCATGTGTGCTGGGGAATCTCCCATCTGCTTTACTCCCAGCAGAAATCCTCATTATGCTGAAAAAAAAAAAAAAAAAAAAAACATAGGTGAAGCTGGTAAATTTCTACAGTAGCAATCATTTTCTAAATAACATTAAAATACAAAAAATGCAAATTAATTTGAAGCTGCATAAACAGTTTGACCCCCCACCCCCCCCCCAAAAAAAAAAAAAAGAGAAGAGATTTCAGTGCAGAGCGAAAGGTTGCATGTCTTCATAGTGCATTAAATAAATTAAATAAAAGATTTGACATTTTTGCGCTCCTGAACACAAAAGGGCAAGAAATTAAGAAAACGCACAGTGTGCCGTGTTTCAACAGTATCATCACTTTTGAACAGCCGACATGGGAGTTGGAAATGTGGAAGATATTGATTACACGGGATAAACTTGCATACTGAAGGGTAGCTTTTGAATGTTGGGAGTGTTTGTTAATATTTTAGCAGCTAGTTATTTCATCATCGCTTGCAAAGTTGTTGAGAGTGCAACCTCTGTGTTTGCACTGAAATCTCTATTCCCTCTGGTCGCAACTTTGGAAGTAATTTAATGGACTTTTGGATTTTATTTTTAGTTAATGGATGTAGTGAAAAATACAGCAACATTGTTTCGTTGTATCATCCTTAAGATGATTGACTGAGACAAGCTCTCATCTCTCAAGTGTTTTTCACAACCATTATTTTTATTATTAGTAGTATTATTATTATTATTGGTCCCTGCCCCCCCCCCCCTTGGCATAAAGTTTTCCAAAGTTATTCATTCCTTAGGAAGATTTAATGTATGCATGCACTGTTAATTGGTAAAGAGTGTGCAAAACCGCACACGATATGCAAAAAATTAGCAGTATGTTTATTGTATATAGACATTTTCTGTGCTACTTAGTAGGGCTGGGCCATATCATACCGTTCACGGTAATACCGGTATAATGTTGGGCAACGATAGGAAAATTAAATATCGCGATAGAATATGGGTAAAACGCGCATGCGCAGTGCCTTTTGTTTTCATACGCACATGGCGAAAAAGGCGACGGGGAATGACAAGGGTGAAAGCGGATCGTTGAATGAAACGGATGAACCAGAAAAATGCTGCAACTTCAGTGGTGTGGAACTGGTTTAGCTTTCGTCCGTCAGATACACAATAAAGCACTATTTTTGGTAGAGCATGCTAGCGGGCCGTCGTTATTACCGTGTTTTTTTGGAAAATACGGAACACTTAAAATCAATCATTTGATTTTTCTGAAAATCGACAGTGCCCCTTATAATCCCGTGTGCCTTATGTATGAATTCTGGTTGTGTTTACTGACCTGGAAACGATTTTATGTGGTACACGGCGCTCGAAAATCTGTCAAATGTTTTAGTGCGACTTTGCTAAGCTACGAACCCGCACCGCTTGATGGATTGTCGGAGCATTACGGCTATCGTAAGCAGTAGCCTCGCAGAGTGATACATACTGTGCTTCAACATAATATTACCGTATTGTGTGTGTATAACCTCTTTAAGTTTTGTGGATATTATACATGGTTATGCTGAGGATATGTCGGCCAATTTCCACTGGAAATGCCTTTTGGTTAAACTGTCAGCAAGGAATTTACATTTGCACTGTTATGTTTTTATACAACTTTAATGCAGATAAAAAAAACAGCTGCTTGTTTAAGTGAAAATACATTGATGTTTTTTTTTTTTTTAACTAATAAAGTTGTGGAGTTGTAAAGTAGTTTGTCTAGTGTCAATTATATCGTCAGTTATATTGTTATCACAAATTTTCAAATGTATATCGTGATAAATATTTTTGGTCATATCGCCCTGCTCTACTACTTAGTTCTGTCTCTGCCACCCCCTCTTTCCATAGTTCCTCTGTTCCGTTTCCTTCTTTAATTATCTTCCCAGGACCTTGGGCAGCAGCTCAATTCCAACATTCAATTCTGTGAGAGATTACATTTTGACACGGCTCAGTTATATTATTTGATTTCAGTTTCATAGTAAATGTGGAAACACCCCAGTAGCCCTAGTCATGAATATGGTGCAGGTTGGGTGCATAATGCACTATGTTTTTTTTTTTCAGAGGAGTTTAAGAAAAGCGAGATAAATAAATTGTTGAAAAATATGACTTGGCCTCCCTGTGAAAAGTGTTGCTGCAGTATCCGGTCACTTCTTGAGCATCTCTTTTGATTTGTTCTCTATCCTGCAACTGTTATTGCTCATGAATAACAAGTAGATGTGGGTTTACAGAATAAAACATCCTAAAATGACATGCCGAGGTGGTCACTTTACAATAAATGTTTTGTGTCCTAATGTGTTCCTTAGTCAGTGGCAGTTGTGAGTGTGGAATCAGCACATTATGAATATGCCTTTTTGTTGTTGTCTCAGAGATAAAATTCAGTGAGCAGTGAAGTGGTGTTTTATCAGTTTTTCTTTTAGATGACTGAGCCTGCTGCTTTTACTTGGTGTCGCAAAAGTCACAAGATACTGGAGAACAATGCTGGGAAAAAAAACAAACCAAAAAAGGGAGGGAGGAGGGAAAAAAAGCACAACGAGGAATTATGTAAGAGGGTTTGGAGGGTGGAAGTGGGGGGGGGGGGGGGTTAAATTGTGCAAAGACAGATTGTACAAGTCAGAGAAATAAAGTGGTGTTTGGACCACAGGGGGGATATTGAAATGGAACAAAAGCCACAGTGATGACTACAACTACAAGCTGTTGTTAGCACAAGGCAAAGTGGCAACACACTGCAGTAATAAGGAAGACTGAAACTGCTAATTGTTATATTTACCATTAAAATTAATGAAACACCCTGTGGTCTGACACTAAAATTTCTCATTGTGCCTCCTCCTAGTGGTTAAATAAAGCACAGACATAGGACACGTGGATTTTCAGTCTCTTTTTCTTCTGTAGATCTGCTATAAGATGCTGTTTTCACAAAAGCGATAATAACAATAATAATTTTAAAAAGACCACAAGCAAGATGGAAGTGAGATAGCGGTATAACATGCAGTGAAAATAATTTGATATGTGTGTACAGTATGTTAACTATTTGGCTACTGAAGTGTCAGTACTCAAATTGCAATACCGTGCCAAAGAGAGGCACCCCTCATTTCTTCATATTTTTAAGGAAAAGGGGAAATGGGTACAGCAGATTATTGAAACATATGCAAATATACATGGAAATTTAGTATGTAATGCAAAACCAGAGGTCGTACAATTCTAACAAGCTTGAAAATCAATATTTGGTTTGACCGCTTTTATTCTTCAGCACAGGCTGAGCTTTCTTAGGCAAGCTTTCTTGTCATTTCTTTAAGGAGTCTTCAGGAACTCACTACACCAGCTCCTTCTTTGGATGTTGGCTGCCTTTTGTTCTGTTCTCTATCAAGATGATCCCACACTGCTTCAGTAGTTTAGGCCAACTCATGTCTGTTGGTGTCTCTGTTCGGCTCCACTTTCGTGTTGCCTGTGTGTGGTGTCATTGTTCATTGACAACAATTTGAACCAAAAATTTCACATTTCCAGTCAAGTCCAGTTCTTGTGTAATTTGTCCCACTTCAGCCTCTTCTCTGGGTTTCCTTAAGAATGGCTTCTTGACAGCCACTCTTCCACTGAGACTATTTGTGATGATGGATCAGTTGAAAGGCCACTTGCATCTCTCTGGTCTTTTGTGTCAGGTCTTTGCTGTGTCTTATCCTATTTTGTAAGGACATGACTTTCAGATATTGCTCACCAGTCATAGAAAGGATTTTAGGCCTGCCACTTCTTGTGTTGCCCTCTGCTTTTCTTGTTTTTGGTAGTATATGCATGTGTGGGTGTCATTTTTTTTCTGTCTGTAAACAGGAGAGTCTGAAAAATTTTGAACGATTTATTGGTTGAGTAAAGCTTATAACCTTATAATTAGAAACTATGAATCTTACAAATAATGGTATGCGTTATCAACCTATGCAAAGTACCGTATACAGATTAAAAATGTGTCACATTTGACGTTTGACCTGTCCACAAGGTCAATAGAATGATCTTGAGGTAAAAGTGATAATAATGCTATATAGAGCTATGTGAAACTATGACATGTTGGAATTCTTAATGTCACTTTACTTTGGACCTCTAACCTCTTCTTCAGGCTCAAATAAGGTCAAACTTTCATAAAATGCCTTTTATCTTTAAAACTATGCTCCACATTCTGCTGCCTTTGTTGGTATTGGTAACACTTACGAAATTGTACTGTTGTATGGGGATTCGCATTATAGTTTGCATCCAAACATGTTACATTTAACCTCTGATCTCCTCTTATATTTCACGTCTGCCTTTCTTTCAAGTTAACCCTGAAATGCTTTATATCTTTAAAAAGTATTGTCAAGACAAATGGAGTGCAAGAAATGAAGTGCATCTTGTTTGCTCATATTTTTTAACGTGACACACGGCAACCACCCAGAGAGATGCCAAGTTTACAGCTAACAGCTCTTTGGAAATCACCATGTTGGTGCAAAAAATTCTGTTTTATGCACGTCAAACTGTGGTTTTTCAAAGATTCACCTAAAGAAATCACAACAACTGATGTCTTTTCAGGACAGGCAGCTAGTATCAAAGTGTCTAAAGATATATTTAAATTTGGCTCTTTGCTAAGTTGTCTGCAGACACAATGCTTGTTCATCCCTTCAGTTGAGTTGGGTGCTTAAAAAAAAAAAGCCTGAATGATTCATAGTTAAATGTTAAGTTAAAAAAAAACAAAACTAAATACCCATCAACGTTTTAGGACTGAAGAATAAATATTACAAGAAAAAGATTCCAAGGAAGGCTGGCTCACTGTGTGTGTGTCTGTGAAAGGTTGTTTGACTTTTGCACAGTACTGTCTTTTTGCCTTGTTTTTACTTTTCCGCAATCATTTAAAAAAATGTCTTTTTCCCAAAAAAGTTAACCTCTAATATGATGCATTTTTCGCTTCCTAAGACTTCTAATGTTATACAAATAAACAATTTGAGACTGAAAACGAATTCTTTACACTGGAACAAATGACACATACAAAATTGTGACATGTTTTTCAAACTTGTTCATTTCAAAATCCAGGAATCAAATAATTTAATGTGAAGAAAATCCGGCTACTCCTACAGGTCTGTGACCAGTTCATGGCAAAAGAAGCCAAGACATCCAAAAAAAAAGACGGATATAAATTTTCTTTCCATTGTATGCAACTTTCTTTAATCCAGCTGCAGCTTATTAGAATTCATGTTTGTGTCCACATTGCAAACCAATTAGAGTGATGTGTGTAAATGCTGTCTGTTTCTCCTATAGATGGCTGGGACAAATTCTCCCACCGCTACACGAAGAAAGAATTTGGCAAGTGGGAACTGATTCTTCCACCCAAGCATGACAACTCTCCAGCTGTGGATCATAACTCTAAACTCAAGGTAGAGAACAAAACATCTTCATGCTTATTTTCACACCCTCAGTAGGTGTCATCTTGCCTCAGTGGCACAGGGACTTGTCACTATAATGTTCGTGGGAGATTCCCTGTCATGTGTGGTGTCTTATGAACCAAGTGAAAACCTGGCGTGTCGCCATCAACAACATGTCATACTCACAGTGCAGAAGGGAGATTACTGTATGTACACAATCTGCGCAGTGGAGAGTAGACACACCTGAGGAGCCCAACTGATGGCTTTTATTTCTGCTCCCATCTGTTGCGGGTATCCCTCAGGACATTGTGCCCTGTTTGTTCGGCGCAAAACACAGTCCACAGTGGGTGTACATGATTGGTTTTAAGCTCTAGTAAATAATTCATCAGGGTTAAATGCAAAAATGCACCCTCCCATTATGCATTGTCTCCCAAACAAACAGTGTGGATGAGAAATAAACCAGAAATGAGATGCCAGGCATGGAGTGGATGGCATCGCCGCGGCACTCTCCTTGGGACCGGGTCATCGTTGGCAAACTCCTGCGCCCTGGACAGGCTGCCCGGCTCCCATTGTCAGCGGAGGTCAGTCTAAGGACGATAAGAAGCAGATGGAAACGCTGGCACCTGGCCTTTCGTTGTGCACCCCCGCTGCCTATGAATAGCTGTCTTGCTGTGAGCCCCACTTTAGAATTAGTTCCACAGCACTCCCTCGTGGAAGCACAAGCCTAGCTCCAATCACTCTCATGTAGAGCAGCTTGCCCTTCCATCCCCTTTGTTCAGTGCCCAATTTGTCTCCATAAACAAGCAGTGTCCTTATGTGGGTACAGTATTTACCATGGGCCGTTTATGATGCAACTATGCAAGACCGTAGAGAACGAACAGAAGCGTTATCTAACCGATCAAAAATGCTTTTCTGTCCACACCTAACTTCTTGTATATTGCCCAGTTCTTAGTTGTTTTTCCTGTTTATGCACCCCCTCAGCCTTACCAGCCATCTGATTTTTCTTTAATGTGCCTAATTCTGGCCAATTTGTGTGAAGGACCACTGCTCTGTCAGGCTTTATGCCAGTCCATTTATCCAACTATCTTTTCCTAATCCTATAAACTGTGAAGCATGTCATAAGGGGAGCCAGGCAGCTAACCCCAGGTGGCCTGGCCATAATGAAAAAACCCCAGAGGGGAGTCTGGCCAACAGCTCACAGGCAGGTGGCATTGGAACAGTCATTACTTCTCAACAGTAGCCAGAATTAGTTGGGTTATATTGCCCGTTTCTGCAGGGGACAAAACAGGGTGAACACATACTGTGGGAAACACTACAGGATCGATTTCTTGGTGGGTTTTTCCAACTCTCACGCTGGCTTTCTCCTTTCTTATTTGACTGATGGAGGCAAAGTAACTTGTCAGATTTCCAAACTATATTTATTTTACCCCCTTCCAATCCCGAATTGCAGACATAATAGATGAGAGGCAAAGGATAATGATTTAGATTTCCTGTTTTTCTAAATTGCTCCCTGGCTCAAATCCCCTCTCAACATGGGTCTGTGGCTTTGTTAAAACCAATTAAAGAGCTGCACCCCTCAAAATACAACAGCATAAATCACCACTGAATCCAAATTTACTGCAACAAGTTTTCTAGTCAATACTGTACTGTGGCTTTCTGTCCCCTACATCGTGCCATGTCTGCAGTGCTCCCAGAGAGCCATGCATAACACTTTTAAAGCTGTGAATTTGGCATTGGAGAGTAGGAACTGGCTTTCTGGAAAAGGGGCAGTTTTCATCAACAGTTTGCACCATCTTTCTTTATAATGGAGAGGGAGCAACAGCACAGTTTTATGATGTAAGCATTTCATGGCTAACAGATGTAAATAAATACTGACTTTAATATCAAATACATCCAGGGGCTGCATCATGCAGCAAACAAAGAAGACCTTTTGAGGCCTCTGACTGTGCTTTGTTGATCCTTTCTACTTTTTTCCCCCGACTTCTGTAGCTTTATCTTTTCCATTTCACTTTAGATTACATACAGATATCCTTCATCCCCTTCTGTAGGTTTTTAATCCAGAATGTAGACACCTCAGCATGCATCGTGGTGTCTGTTATCTGTCTGCTTATTAGATGTCCATGTCGCTTATGCAAAGTGACTGTCATGCCCACCCAATTTTTTTTCTTTTCTTCAATGCCCTGTCATTGTTTAGGTGCCCTTGCTGTAACGTAACACTCATTTGTCTTATTTTCCCAGGTGGTGGTTCACACAAAGGAGGGACAGCGTCTTTACCGGATCTCGCCTTGGGCAAAATATGTGACCAGGGAGGAGAAAGCCGTCATCTACGACTGGGTTCACTGGGATCCCCCTCAGCCTTACATTGTAAGTTACAAAATGTCCTTTAAAAATGACTTTTGCCTAAAAAAAAAAAAAATAGATGCATGAAAACCACCTGCACATTCAGTGTTTTTCATTTCCATGTTGTATTAGTTACTACCAGCTTTGGAGCTGGAGCTGCTTTTTTTCATGTACAGAGATGATCAGTGTCTTGTTGCAGTACTAAGTGTAACAAATAGTGAGTGCCAGGAAATGAAAATTAAATGTCTATCATTTTTTAAAACAGCTCATCCCCTTAATTGTTATGATTATTTTTTAAAAAAGCTTTGAGACGATGTTAATCATTGAATATTGTGTTACTAAAACCACAGTTTATGTGGTGCTACCCTCTACGTTCACCATTCCTTCTTGAAATGAGGAACAGTCATTGTAAATCAGCTTTGCCTCTCATATGCAAAGCTGTTGTGGCCATTCTTAATGTGGGTGCTCGATGCTGGTGATTTGAGTGAGGCTGAATGTGTCTCAATGCTACTTGATGTCCTTAGTGAACAAGCAAAACACTAAGAGGCTATTAAAGGCCACCTTGCCTTCTTTATCACTTGTTATTTGGCACCATTTTAATTAGAGGGGCCCTCTTACTGGCAGTATATTTGTTTTATTTACAAGTAGTTCAATCATGTACTTGAAATGCTGTGTTCACAAGGCTTTGTGGGTAGCCATCAGGAAATGGGCACTATGTATAAAAAGAAATGCTTCTCCTGTTGTGTAACACTGATAGCATGAATCATAAATATTTTTATTGTTTTACGTGTGTGCAGCTATCCGTCTCGGCGATGAGATATTTGTGCAAAAACCCACACTTTGTCTTTATGGATCATAAGCGCTCAACAGATTTAGTTTCTAGAAGGGGGGAAAAAAGCCCCAGACTCGGTTATGATTTTGTGCATGACGTTTTGGTTACCTCTTCAGCATATCCACCCTCGACCCAGGAAGCCCACGAGCCTGAGAATATACGAGTCTCATGTGGGAATTGGCTCTCCAGAGGGGAAGATCGCCTCATACAACAACTTCACAACCAATGTGCTGCCTCGCATAAAAGACTTGGGTAAGATGTGAGATGGAAAAACCCTAGCTCTGCAAGATTATTCTTTGCCGGATCCTTCAGCTCTTTAAGTCTGTAAGACGTCTACAGCAGCCATCATGCTGTGATCCCATTCTTCTAACAGTCAGTAAGAGCTTTTCAACTTGAAAATATTTCGTATGTTCTCCATGTATGCAGGTCACATACCTGCATACATGTCAATTCTGAGCCGACAGCGTGGGTCAAACAAAACATTTGAGGGGTTTTTAATATCTATTTTTTAGTAACTGTCACCACTAGTCCATAACATAGCAGACATGTCGTACAACTGTGAGTACCACTGTTCCACCAGAAACAGTATTTTCTGTGGCAGACCTGTCACACTGTCTAGATAATACCACATCAGCAAGTCAACATCCTGTTTACTGGTCTGACCTAAAGGGATCACTGACCAGTGGATCGTGTTCTGTAAAAGGGGCTCCACAGCACAAGCCAAACTGCACAGCAGTTGTGGCTCTAAGTATGACAACTTGTTTTTTTTTTTTTCATACTCATGACTCACAAAGTGAATACTAGAGAAACGCTATCTGCCTGCCTCTGCCCCTAAGCATTTTTTCCCTGACTTGTCACAGATTTTCTTTAACAGTGTATGTGTAAGTGTGTGTGTGTGTGTGTTTCATTCCTCGGGCTTCTGATTAATTCAATGTAAAACTCACAGGTTTACCTAATAAGTAATGTGCATTTACTTGAACTGGAAAAATAATTCCAATGGGGTACATTCACATGTGAGACTATAGTGGTTGGAGACCGCAGTATGTCCAAAATTATTCCCACCGTGTATAATTAACTTGCATTTTCATTGCCTTTGAGATGGTTTCTTCGAAGTCAGGGACCAGATATTTAACCATTCATTCAGTCACTGTCTGCAAAGCAACTTTGGTGCATCGAGATGGGAGTAAAACGGCAATAAGACTGACTCAGGCTCTGTCAGTGGTGCCACCTATCTGTGAAAATACCGTGATTAACTGTGATAAATCAGCAAAAATTGATCTTCTTTGGTCTGTTGTAAATCTGTTTCTGTCTACATATACAAAAATTTATATGGAAAAGAATTTTATATTAGCTACTCATAGTTAGTCCATCTAAAATCTCACAGATTTGAGCCCAGAATTGAAAAATTTCTCTTCAGATGGTAACGTGGCTTTTGCAGGACGGGGATGTAACTGCAAAATGACACAGGCACTTGGCAACCTTGATTTTACAAAGAAATATTGAGAATGTTGACAACCTGTCATGTCGTTATTGCAATGATATGCATCTGCACTCACTGGTGCAGACTGACTCAGATTGATTGCAACGTGCTGTCAATTTCTGCTTTTATAAATTAAACAATTATTTACAAACTGTTGGCAGTCTGTCTGACAGTGATTACAGTCAGATCGCAAGTGTTTGGAGACAGGTTGCCTTTCACCAATTGACTTGTGCTATCGCCTTACAATTGAAAGTTGGTCACTGCAACTACTTGAACTCGGTCTAAGACAACAAAGAAAAAATTCAACGCAGTCACCGAGCAACCCTATATTTTGCTTATGATCTTATGTATATGACCTAAAACATCATGCAAATGTATATTTTTCACTAATTTTTAAGTAGTTAATTTTCAAGTTATCTCAACTAAGAGTAGCGTTCAAACGTTGCTTCAACCTTATGAAAGAAGTACCCATTTTGCTTCTCTACCCCTATGAGCGTTGGTGTTATTTTGCATTCAGGAACGCCACGCTGCACTGACATCATTAAAAGTACAGACACGACTGACACAGCAGACCAAGAGAAATGTGATCAGTCCGTTTTCTTGGTTGTGTCATCTTGTTTGGCGGATAAGGAAACTGGCAGAGTAACTGCTGCAGCAACTGAGGGATTCTATACAACAAGGATTCTCCAGGAGGCTAAACTCCACCGTCTCTAGTGATGGTTGACTTTACCTGCTATTTCATTTTCTTGACTGAAAGAGAGTATATATAAAAAAAAAAAAAAGAAACTTCCTCTCACCCCAGCGCTTTGTCACAATCCTTCAGAAGACAAAGTTTTTTTTTTCTTTCTCTCTAGCCTGAAAAGAGATATATATAAATAAATCTGTTCAATACAACAGTGAAAACCGCAGGGCCTCCCTCTAGAGTCCTCAGTGGCAGTTTAAAAGCCTGTTGTTCTCTTATTCATAGAGGCAGTTTTTGTAGGTCGTTTTGTGGTGTATGACCTCCTGACTCTGATAGCTAGTGTTTCCCTGTTGCCACAGCTTGTCTTTAGGATACTGGAGCTTGTGTCAAAAAGGAAATGCCTGGAGCTCATACATACAGTGTGACTGACACAGGTCAAATAGTATCAACTCTTAAAGATTTCCAGATTTTTTTGTGTTTTGGCCACTATTTGGTACAGAAACAGAGGCTTTTCAGAGAATTTTTCTAAGCGTGTCTTATTCTGTGTGGCCAACCAACCCGCACATCATAAGAATTATTTGCATTTTTAAATGATGTTTGAAACACAAGCTGAACAGCAGGACTTTATTAAAATTAATCATTAGAAAAGAAGATGAAGATTTGCAAGATTAATAACCCCTCTAGTTACTGCAGGGAAATTAAGCTATCCAAATACACTTAGGAACAAATAAGCACAGTGTATCCCACTGCCATACACACCAAACACATGTTTTTTTTTGATGAATATTTTAATAGTTTCACAACAGCTAGACAAAGTTAGCTATTTAATCTGGTAAAATATGCATTTAAGGCATGAAATGGGGATGAAATTTGTAATATGATAATTGCAGTGTCTCCTCTCTTGGTCCAGGTTACAACTGTATTCAACTGATGGCCATCATGGAGCATGCCTACTATGCAAGCTTTGGATATCAGATTACAAGTTTCTTTGCTGCTTCCAGGTAAATGCCATTATTTCACTAGTTTTATATATATATATTGTATTTTGTACAAGGTACTTGTCTCTGCCAAGGAGGTTATGTTTTTGGTAGCGTGTCATCATTCTGTCTATAAACATGATAGCTTGAGGTTTGAAGGAATTCTAATAGAGAAGGGAGCCGGAGATCGACAGTCGGACTGCTGCTGCGGATGCAGTGATGACCCCAAAATTAATTATATCTTCAAAGAAAGTATTGCCAAGAAAAATAGATCCGCTGCCTAGTTGGTTAGAAATACAGTGTAGTATAATATTATCATGTCCAGTTATTTACAAATCAATACCCATCTTCCATTACCTTCTCCTACATAATGTTTGTGTAATTAGAGTAAATCGCTGTCATGCTACCCTAACCTGCAAACTTAATAAAGCAGATTTAAGGAGAAAAACAACCAAAATGAGTATATATAAAATGCAATACTACTGCATTAAAAGAATAGACAAATATATATAAGAAGTGCTTCTTCTAATATACTTGTCTATTGAAAAGAAAGAGGAAGTGTAATCATACTGGGAGTAAAATTGTGAACCAGTAAAATATCTGAAAGACAGACTCTAAAAGATTTCAACATTAAGGTATCCAGTATCACACTTTACCACCTGAATGTATTTGATCTTTAAAGCAGCTGCAAAATGTTTTAAAGTTGTTGATGTTTTATTTTGAGGGTTGAATGAGTGTCACAAAAACAAACTGAGTGAGCAACTTTCTCCTCAACTCAGTCACCTCAAATCAAGGTTAGGAAGTCTGACACCAGCAATAATCTCTCTGTAAATACATTTTCTGTTAATCCACAGAGTGGGGAGAGTCGTAGATAAAGGTGGACTAGTCTGAGTCTTTATCTTCTTTCAGAGATCCTCCTTCCTTGCTCAGAGTAGGGCATAGTTATATATATTGTAATTTCACCCTTGATTGATCGCTTAGTGTCATTTAAAACCTCAGTGGTTGAATACTGGAAAGCAGGATAATCCTGTCACTATGTGTCCTATTTTTATTTATTTTTTTAAAGGAAGCTGATATGATGATTGTTGGGAGGATGGGATGTTAGAGATTGGATAATATAAGGTGTGGGTTATGGATGCGTACACATACAGTTGTGTTTTTCAGTGTCCTGAGAATTCCACAGACTTTACTGTAGATGTCCTGTAGAAAAGGTTAATTTAAAAACATCTATCAAATGACAAAAGCTCACTTTAGACAAAGCGGCTATGCTTGTACAATAATATACTGCTCAATGCTGTTGTGATTATTTGAATTGCAAACATTTTAATGAAAATATAAATTCAGTGTTGGTTTGCACTTAGCCTTAAATGGGTCTTTTGTCAATGTGACAGCAATTTTAGAAAGAATAAAACCATTGAGTGGGAGTTAAGATCTGCTTGACAGGTTTATTGTTAGGGAAATTGAAACAACTCAGAAAATATATGTAATTTAGGCCCTTGAATTTTTTTTAAGCTTGTGTTTGCATATGTGCATGCTGTTAGGTATGTGCTCAAAATGGTCCAATTATAGGGGGGAAAAAGGTTAGTCTGACATATTCCAGTTGTAACTTGGATGATTTTCTTTGAGTGGCAATTTTGAATAAGCCTAAACTTCAGGGTTAAGCTTGTGTAGTAACCTAATGTGAATCTGAATGTGTGTGTTCATTTGTAGCCGCTATGGGACCCCAGATGAGCTGAAGCAGCTGATTGATGTGGCTCATTCAATGGGGATTTTGGTGCTCCTGGATGTCGTTCACAGCCACGCGTCCAAGAACACGGAAGATGGCTTAAATCGGTTTGATGGATCCGACTCATGTTTCTTCCATTCTCCACCCAGAGGGGTGCACAGCTTGTGGGACAGCTGTCTCTTTAACTACTCCAGGTACTTGTATAGTTTTTATAACTTTTTAATAAGTATCCAGGTGTTTGACAAATTCTGACCATGTCATCTGAATGTTTCAGCAATTAAATTAAAGTTTCATTAGACAACTTTTTTCTGGTCTTCTATTGACCAGTCTTGGTTGAGCCAGTGTGAATTGTAGCCTCAGTTTACTGTTCTTAGCTGACAGGAGTAGTATCCGGTGTGCTCTTCTGCTGCTGTAATGCATTTGCTCCAACGTTTGATGTGTTGTGCATTCAGAGATGTTCTCCTGCAGACTTTTCTCCGAGCCCTTATCCTCTAACCTATTGCATTAACACCACATTTTTCCCCAGAGAACTACAACTCACTGGAAAATTTTTATCATTTCAGATTACTATCTGTAAACCCTAGTGATGGTTATGTGGGAAAATCCCAGCAGATCAGCAGTTTCTGAAATACTAAGCTGTCTGGCACAGACAGCCATGCTGCAGTCAAAGTCCCTCAAATCTCCCCTGATACTCAGTTTGAACTTCAGCAGGTTGTCTGACCCTCCCTAAATGCACTGACTTGCTGCCATGTGATTGGCTAATTGGACATTTGTGTTAAAACACAGTTGAATAAGCGTACCTAACAGACTTGCTGGTGAATGTCTGAAACTGAGAGGGAATAGTTAAGTCACGTTTATTCAGTCACTTTGATACAGTGTCATTTTCAATTAGTGGGGGGAAAAAAGTGTTGAAGAGTTTCCACAATATAACTAAATGACAATGTGATTACTTACTCATATAAAGTAGTAGTAAAAATGGACATGCTGTGTAATATTAAAAACCATAAACCAAAACCACAGAACCAATTTACTTTTGTTCTTTATACCGTTTAAATTTACTGTGATTAACATTGTCCTGATTAGACATATATTTTTCAAGACCTTTTAGCGTGATTTGAAAGCAAACACATCCCTGCTATTTCTACTCCTCCATTATGCTGTACCTGCTGTGGAGATTTGAATGTTACATACTGTAAGACATTGAACTTATGATGAAAAGACACTTTGTCTGCATCAGCTACATATAAATGTAAACACGTGTAAAGAATGATGAATGAGGATAAATGGGAACCTGCCATATCACTTGTTACAGTTTCTCAGACTGCCTTGTACAGAAAGATTTGTTGAAGGTCAAAACCAAGACATGCTCTCAAAAATGGCAGATTACATCGCTCAACCAAACGGCCGTGAAGTAAGGCACTGATATATAGGTGAAGTGTAGTGAATGAGTGGTTAACTGAAACTTCAAGTTTCCTCCTTTTGCCTTGATTTTCTTTTCTTTTTTTTTTTTACCTTTTTGTACATTTGTTCAGCTAGGATCGTCACAGTGTAACAGAGATTTGGTGATGTTCGTAGTTTCAACTAATTACAAAAGTGTTAGAAAACAGATGAAAGGCCATAAATAGGCAGGTTATTTTTTCTGTCTCTGCTGGTGCTCAATGTACACCAAAACTATCGACTGGTGTTGTTGTTCACCCTGTTAATTGGGTGTCTCTCTTGCCTCTGTACCCTGAAAATGATCCCAGCACACATTAAAGAGGAACAGGCACTGTTGAGTCTATCAAATGCCTTTTTGAACTGGCTTTTAATAAGTGTGTGTCAGTGTGCACCACTTTCCAATACATTATACAATGCTTAGTGTCAGGCAGGGGGGCTATAATAAGAGAACAAGGTTCTTCTTTCATTAGTTATTGAACCCTCCTCGTATCAGAAGCACTCATTAGACATGGTGCAGACATATGCCACAACTGGGAGGCATATGAGGAGTCATTTGTAAAAGCCCAAAGGAGCTCTGCAATGTCATAGCCAGTTCATTTGTCTTCTTTGCCTCTCGCAAGATGTTTGGACACGTCGTTTGTGTCAAGCTTTCTGTTACTTTCTTTGGAAGGAAATGAACCTCAGAGGCTACCAGTGAACCTTGTGGGATACACAGTCTGTTTTTAATCAAGCAGCCTTGCTATCAGCCATCACATTCTGACCATGATGTTCTTATTAGGTTGACAGAAGCTGACTGATACAAGCTATCAGAGCAAACGCACATTTTCCTTGTTGCTGCCTTTTTTTTCTTTGCTTCCACTTGTGCATCTTTATCAAAGAACACCTTTTTTGTTGTATGTGTTCCACTTCAGCTTTTCCTCATAAAACATTCAACACAGTCCAGAGAGAATGCTGTTTAGATAGATGCCTGCTATCCAATTTGTTAACTTGAGTTGCCTCTGAGTCAAATGTGTCTGCATTCAGTATTAAGAATGTCTGGTTTTGCAAACCTTGGTTCCAGGCTCTAGGAATGCTAGAAGTGGGTTTGCTGTTGCTGAATACAAACTTGGCTATGCAAGAAGCGAGCTGCATTGAAACTATAAGGACACATGCATATGCTGGTGGTTGTTAAGCCATTTTAAATAATTGCTAAATTGAACCAAGTAAATAATAAATGTACAAAAAATATTTAAGCATTCATGCAGTAATGTCATCCATCCACCTGCCATATTTTCAGGTCTATGCTGTATAATCAGCATTCTGATATTGGCTGTGTTTATTAATTTGTTTTAAAGGAAAACATTCTTAACTTTCAGTAGTCTACTTCTTAGAATTGTCTTTCATTTTATTTCGACTTTAGGCAAAAACAGCCAACTTTTGCTTGAAAATTTCCTTTGATGTCTCAGATTTTCTTAAAACCTACAGGGAATGCTTACACTTCATGGCCCCATAATAAAGTTTTTTTGGCTTTTCTTTCATGTAATTACTTGGTGGACACTGATATTAAACATGCGCAGCCATGCCTGAGAGCACAGCGGTCTCATCCACTGGCTTCCCACATTAGCTGTTTGGGGGGGCTAGCCAATCAGAAGACAGTTAGCTTAACCTCCTAGGACCTGGCATCCACATATATGGACATCACATTTTGGGTTGTCTAGACCAAAATACAAAAACTTTGCTCTACAAGTGCCTGATATCCACTTACGAGGACATTTTACTGCCACTGTTCTATCGAAATTTAAAATGAATGTCCTTGAATGTGGATCTCAATCAGGTAATTCTTTGTTTTTACATTCATCAGGTCCCAATCAGCCCATATAGCAAAGAGTTCAAGCATGCCATGAAAGAGTTCGGGTATTAGGAGGTTAAAGAAGGTAAGAAGGTGGCCTGAACGTGACAAGAGCTAAAATGGTTTGTTTCAGTTAACAAAATAAGAGGCTCCCCAATTTAAAGAGAATAAGATAAATATGGGTTTTTATATTAGCGGCTCTAATAGAATTCAAATTTGGAGCTGGAATGTAGCATAATAGGTCAATAAGTTGTCAAGATGTGGTGTATGTGAATGTACTAGGTGTGCTGCACCAAACGCATGGGTATGTGTCGAACAGAAACTAATTTGGGGACTTCCACATCATTCATCGGTGTCTGTTTCCTTCATGAACCTTTTTAAATACGTCAAAGTCACCTTGCCACAGTGACCGGGTAAGTGGAGTGCTTGTAGGGGGGTTGGCAGCCAAAGAAGCCAAGCCTTTTTGCAGATCAGTAGTGAGTTCTGAAGAGCTTGCTGTGGGTCCATTCTATATCCCCAACCTCTCTCAGGATCATTTGCATCAATTTTTCATCAATTTTTGTGTGAATTCTTAAGATATGAAAAATGGGCTTGGGGCTAGGCTTTTGAAAATGCTTTTTAGCTTTTCTCTCTGTTGATGTTCATGTTGAAAGGGAGGACTAACTATTTTCACTTTGACAGTATTATTCTACGCGTGCATGTGTGTGTATGTATGCATAGACCATTCTTTTGTTTGTTTGATGTATAATATAATGCTAAGACACTGGTCAAGTTATATAATTAGACCTGAATCCATGTACCCCTCCACTGTGTGTCCAATAAAACTAGATACACGACAAATGATGCAATTTTCTCTCAAGCATGAGATGACACTACAAAATCTGTTTCCAGCTGTTACCAGCTAAATGCCCTTTAAATTTTGAAGTTCTAGAATAAGAAAACTACACCCAAGGAAAGACATCTAGGGGAGCAAGGAATCACCCTGCTGGTAACTGGCATGCTTTTATTTGAAAGAAATGGAGCAGAAACCATCACAGAAGAAACAATAACAAAAACTCTATTTCCCTTAGGAGCATTCATGTTTTTACATACTTGGACTAACTTTGTGCTGTAGCTGGGGTTTTGGTACTGTCTGATCAATCACTAAACACACACTTGAAAACTCAGTCACTCAGTCCAAATGCATTCATTTCAGTATTTAACACCCATGAGTTATTTCCCCTATCCCATCAGGTTACACAGCAATGGGAAAAGTAGTTTTTCCCCTCTAGTGAGCTTTGGCTAATGAGTTCAGCTTAGCAGTAGGTGTGCAAGTTGGCTTCTTGGAACTCCCTGTATTGCTACCAGTAGGTGCTTCATGGAGTCACTGGATAGGATAAGATACAAACACTTTACCTTCATGCCCCTAACCTTTGAAAACTAGACAAATAGGAGGAAAATATCTATAGTTTGTGTATTTTTAAATTGAGTGTTGTACCTGGGGTAGCACAGTAGTGCAGTGGTTTGTACTGGTGCCTCACAGTGAGAAGGTCCTGGTTTTGATGTATTTTCATGGTCTCCCTGTACTTATGTGAGTTCACTGTTTGTACCTCAGCTTCCTCCCACAGTCCAAAGACATGATTGTTAAGTAAACTGACCAGAGGTGTGAATGTGAAAATGTTTCTTCCTGTTGTGCTTAATTTATGATATAGTATAGTGTCTCTTATCTTACGCTAATGTGCAGTTATTCAAAAAATCCCAAAGCTTGTTATGGATGACACTTTGGCTACGTTCACACTGCAGGTCTTAATGCTCAATTCCGATTTTTTTGATCAAATCCGATTTTTTTTTGTCTGCTTGTTCACACTACAGATAAAATGCGACAGCAAACGTGCTCTAGCGTGAACGCTCAAAGCGGCCCGCATGCACAAAAGAAGACGTCACACACAACGGCTCTGTTTAGACCCAGAGCAAACAGTATTGTTTGACTGATGGCCCTTAATATAAAGACTTCGGACTTTACGTTTCCCAATTTTTGCTTTAAGTTATTTTGTTATTTGCATAATAATGTAAACAACCTAATAATTATCCTTATTGCTGTTTTAGAGAGGAGCGGTGCTTCAAAGGATAGTTGCAGATTTCTGTCAGAATCTGCCGATTATACATGTACAAATAAAATGTTCACGTTGTCTTCCCAACAGTTTCACTGACATCTACACGGGATGGCCAGGAAGCGTTCGCGATGTCTTATCGGGCGCTTCTCCGGAGCTGATAATTGGCGTCTGTCTTGTGTCAGTGACATAAAAGACGGATTTAATGCGACATGACCGTTCACACAGCAGTCGCTTTCTAAAACATCGGATATATATCGGATTCAATACCACATATGAAAGTGACCCAGATCAGATTTGAAAATATCGGATTTGTGCCGTTCACACTGTCATACCATGATCGGATATGGGTCGCATAGGGTCAAAAAAATCGGATTTGATGCGCTTTCGCCTGCAGTGTGAACGTAGCCTATGTATGGGTCAGATCCTAACTGGTTTGTAGAAAAATACAGCATGAGAAGCCCTGATGGTGGGCCGCAGTGGCCCTTTTTCATTGTTTTTAATTCTTGGTTTCACTTCAGCTCTTTGCATGTTATAACTTTAGTCTTCTCCTAGCTGGCAAGGACCAACAACAGCACAAGCAAGAGTAGCCCACAGACCAGTTTTTGTGACTCTTCCCCTTGGTGACAGTAAACCTCTACAATGTTGAGCATGTAAACATGTTGGAGCCCTTAGTGTGTCCAGGTTATACGATGGATGGATGGAACGGAGGAAGGAGTTTGTGTACTTTGTGACTTTAAAAACTGGATCTCCAGAAAGGCACTGATTGCCTTTGGTCATGCTCCTAAAGTGATGTACCACCTTTGTGCTTGAACAGTACGTACTATTCCACTGAAAACTGCTGTATGATTTCTGGGTCGAAGCCCGAGACCTAACTCTGAAAGATTCAAGATTCAAAGCTCTTATTTTTACCAATGATGACAATACACATGAAGGATGGGCACTTTTGTCATAGAAACAGATGTTTGCTGCACAAATTGAGGTCAACATGGCCAGAACAGGGAGTAATTAAAAACTAGCAGGAGCACTATCTTATGTTACCAACTGTAATGCAGGATATCTAGCTAACTAGATAACAAAGTTTGAAGACTAGTAATTATTATCTTCTTTTTTTTTTTTTTTTTTTTGTTACTGTGGTTATTTAAATTACTTTAACGGCTTCCTTATGAAAATCACTTCTAAATGTCCTGCAACTCCTGAAATATGGTCCATTGGAGAAAACTGAAGAATTAGAACAGGCCTTACAGACAGCCACTGATTCCTGAAAGATGGCAAGTACAAAGTGATACTAATTACAGGTTGCTAAACATACAAACAGTCTCGCAGGCAGCAGAATATTCTTCCTAAGATGCCAAGCAAGAGCAGATAGCTGCCAGGCTGCATAAAGAATGCCAGACAAATGGCAGATATCTAACACAAAGCAAAGCAATACAGGGACAGTCTGTCAGACCTCTAGATGAGAATTCACCCAGCAAGGCAGCCAGTACTACCAGACTCGTGGAATGGCTGCTTACAATGTTCTGCTACACAGTATAAAGATGTAATTTCTGCACACGTCCAACACAGCACCTGTGTGCATCAAGGCATGTGTGATTTGGCTTACTGAAATCACTGTTTTACTGGAGAGCGGTTAAACTGAAAATAAAAAATCAAACTGTTAGAGAACATTTCAAGCACACACTGTAGTAGCCTCAAAAGTTAAAAAAAAAAAAAGAAAGGTGTCCAAGTAAGTCATAGTCTCCCAAAATTGCCTTTAGTTAATGCATGCAAATCTGAATTTGCAAGAAATGTGATTGATAAATAAATCAAGTTTAAGCCCAGAATGTGGTTTCATTGATGTTGACACTCCTGTCAGTGTCTCTGTCCCCTGTTAGACTATAGAAGGTTTTGAAATGCGTTAAACGAGCCACCTCATTTGTCCTTTTTGGTCTAACAAATGCACCCCATACATCGGGTTGTCTGGTGACACAGTTTGGGCATCACACTTCTCGTGGAATGAACTGTCAGCTTCTAAAATTTATTTGGTCTTATCTGCAGCTTACCTGTGATGTTGGTAAAACAGGGACTTAAATCTCTCTCCATGCCATCGTGACAAGTTGACATGTCACCGTGACAAGTTGACATGTCACCTAATGCAAAATCTAGAAACACGGCAACTTATGGCTTCCTTTGGCTGGAAACTGAGTGTAAATACACACTGTAATACCGGGCACAGCTATGGCCAGCATAAGGGCCAAATAAGCTCTGATGAGGAGCAACTAAACATGAGGGCGTTTTTTGTTTTGTTATTTTATTTTATTTTATTCTGGCAGTGTGCACTTGCAGGTAAAACAGAAACACCCATGACAGATTACTTTGTCTTACCCTACAAGCAGCAATATTAGGCTTTTACTCTATTAGTGCTCCCTAACCAGGTTTCACTGTCATCGCAGAGCTTTACTATGAGGACAGTGTAATATGCAATTTGCTTTTGTATTAACACCACAGACCAAGTGATAACTTCATTGAACTGCATAGATAAGTGGTGCATTGCATTGGTACAGAGATCTAACTTTCTCACCGTAATTGGACTTGATGATAAATGGCATTGTGGGTCCTAATGTGGCAGTATGGTTTCATCTTGGGCCTCTGGCTCTCACTGGCTATTATCTCCATCCCGTGAGGATACATTGTGTCTGAGCCTTTGTTGGCTCTGCGCAGTGGAGTGGAGGACCTAATCTATTTATCACAGGGTCTGCGTGACCACCCAGCCAGCCTGCTATATCGGATCATACCAGGCTCTCTTGTGCTCTTTCTCTAGGGATGGAGGAAGTACCGATGTAACATGCAGCTTCACACCTGTCAAACAGTGCTGGTGTTGGTCATCCCTGAGGAATGGAGCACAGAAGGGAATGCATTTAAATGTATTTTGTGTCATGGCTTTCTTGGCCAAAAGAAACTGGGATTTTGTGTTTGTTTGTTTTTTTGCCACAGAGGTGTAATCCTCAGGCTTTAGTGTTAGATAAATCTATAATACATTTTAAAGATAAAGCATTATTAAGGACACGAGCTGTCTAGTGTTTGTGTGAAATTTTTCAGTTTAAGATGTTATTGAAGTGTTGTTGAAGCGTGAATCTGGGTCTTCTCGCTGCTTCACCAATTTTTTGACATGATGAAATTGCAAAAAATAAAAAGAATTGAAGGGGCCTCAGTGTGGTATTGAGACGGGGGGAAAACTCTGTGTCTGACCTTTGTAATTCAGGATACTGTCATTCAATAATACATTAACATTTTAATTGATGAAGGAAATCAGCCTTACTAGGAGCTTATGTGGTTCACTCTATTTAACTAGACAGTGAAATGCCCCCTATAACACAACAAAAATACTTTTGATGAGGTGAAACATTTGTCAGACAGGAGCGTCTTTCATGGTGGGCCTATACAGCTGCCAGCCGACTTGTGGATGCACCATGAATACATATAGTTGAATTATTTCTGTTAACAAACCCTGTACATGCTGTATAATCTGAAGTGTAGCTCAGGAAGTAGAATCATATTTTACGTACTACAAAGACACTCTGTGGATACAAATTTATCACAAAAACAGAAACCTTCATTAGATTTATATTTATAAACACATAGTAGTCACAAACTATTACAAACCGTTGTTGGAGTATGGAGAAGATCTGGGCCTGGCCTAAGCAGAGGCAGCATTTAATCAGTGTAATGAATGTTATTCGTGTCTCATCCCTGGTGCTTTGCTGCTGCCTCCCAGTTTGGCATCCATGTATGCAGTGTTTCATTTGGTCCTCATTACACACACTGCATATAGACAACCAAATATTGAGTTTTTACTGATGTTTCCATGGCAACACACCTCTCAATGGAAAGAGTTGAGGTGTGTAGTGTACTTTGCCTTGAGAGGCTGTTAGAAATCGGATGACTCGCCCAGTCAGGAACGGGGAGACTGGGGCCATTTATGGAATCCACCTCCTCTGTCCTCCACCGACACAGTCCAGTCAACAGGCACAGTGAGCATTTGCATGCTTTGTAGCACACCGTGGGCTACACTACAACCACAGTTTACGCTTTCAAATTCAAATAGTTTATTGGTTTCTTTTTTTTTTTGTACAGTCTTTGACCTCTTGGTTGTAGGACATTGTAAAACAATGAAGATGAGGCCAAAGCGAGTAGAAGTGTAGGATTTATCTCATCCCCAAGAGAGGAAACTCCATTCCTTGCGCAGTGTTTGTTTACCCAAGTGTAGCGTGAAATCCTATCACTTCAAATACACAGAGATGGGCTTGGTAATATAAAACGCTTGCCCAGTGATCAAGTGCAAGCATGTGATGGAAATCAGAAAACTTAACCGTACACGGTAAGCCACTGATTTGTAGTTTGACAACTGGTTATTTGAATTGGTTTTCTCCTCAATTTAGTCACTGTACTTAATGAAAACACCGTTCACTCTCATTTGCGCTCCATCTCCGACATAATATAAGTTTGGTTATCAATATGTGAATGTCCTGTAGGGGTGAAAATTAATCTCTGGTGCCTAAAGTGCACAGTGAGATGTGTGAATAATTCACAGCTTTTGCTTTGCCTGACCTTGAATGTGTGTGCGCGTGTGCGCGTGTGTGTGTTTTTCTAGCTGGGAAGTGTTGCGGTTCCTGCTGTCAAACCTGCGCTGGTGGATGGAGGAGTACCGCTTTGACGGCTTCAGATTTGATGGTGTTACTTCCATGCTGTACCATCACCATGGCATCGGTAAGACTGGTTTGTGTGCACCTTATATTTCAGAGCTGTGTGGTGTGAGTAAAGCCTGTCATCCTGCTCTTGTTTATAACTCGCAGTGGAGTGTACACCACACACTCCCGAGTGTTAAAGATTAATTTGAGTTTTGTTGAGAGGTCTAACTTATCCTATCCATCATGAGGGAACTTTTTCTTTTATCAAAGTGTTAATGTAAAGGCTTAATATAAAGGTGAAAGGTTAATAGAAAGGTCAAAAATAGAATCAAAACAATTTATTTATTTATTTTTTATACCAAATTATATTTAGAGGAATTTGGTCTGGTAAAACAAAAAGACTGTTGTCTGAATTAAGATTTAAAATAAATAAAATTAAAATCTACTTGTTGTAAAACGTAGCCTGACAAAATGCAGGTAATAGAGCAATGTGCCGTCAAAAGTTGGGATAGGACCGTTAGAAATGTTGTCATGCAGGTAAACAATACATTTTGCTTAGCAAATGTTAGACAACATTGGTGAACGATTTTCAGAAGTTGTCTGCTAAGTGGATTTTAATGTGCTGAGTGCAAATAGGCCAACAGAAGTTAGAACCGCCCTGCTAGCATGCTCATGAAAACCAGAACCAACAAATAATTTAAAGTATCATTTTCAGTTTCTGCAACTCAAAATTAGTACAGTTTGACTACTTTTAATTTGGAAGAATTTTGACTGTACACTGTGTCTTGGATGCACTTGAATAATATTCAGTGATTAATACTGTCCACCTTTTAAAAATAAAACTTTAAACATGCCAAAAAGTGAGATAAAGTGAGATGAAGAATATTCATCTGTATTTAATCTTAATAATAATTGCTCCAGAGTTTAAATCTCTGCGAGTACCCTACAAGTTCTGGTAAGTGCTGCTCTTTAGTCTCTAGAGGCATTTTTATTAGTTTCTTATCCAAAGGAGCCTTTGGCCTTCATTAAGATTACATTTATTTCACAATTTTAGGACATTTTAGAAATATGTCAAGAAGAAAAAGCAAAGCAGTAGCATCAGTTAAAAAAAAAAAATCTGTAGTTTGGGTGAAAACACGATGAGTGTTCACTGTGTGGGTGTTTACAGGCGCAGGTTTCACAGGGGACTACAGTGAATACTTTGGCCTACAGGTAGATGAAGATTCTTTGGTTTACCTGATGCTTGCCAATCATGTTCTTCATACCCTTTATCCTGACTGCATCACTGTTGCAGAGGTAAAAACCCACTGCCACACACACATCTTTGCATCCACTAACTTTGCAATGACACTGCCCAGAGCTGTTATTAATTAAAAGAACTTATTAGTTAGACATAGCTTACTTACGTATTCATTGCTGTAATTAAAAGGTAATGCAAAAGGAAATGGGGTGTCGCTCTTTCCTTTTTTTTTGCCTGTGGTGTAGGAATTTCACCCCTTAACATGTGAGTTGTAGGTATTGATAAAATCTTTGTTGAAATCTGTGCCCGCAAAGCAGAAATGTGATATTAAATAATAAGACTTTCCTATAGGATGTGTCAGGGATGCCAGCTCTCTGCAGAAAAGTGGAGGAGGGAGGACTTGGTTTTGATTACCGACTGGCAATGGCTGTCCCTGACAAGTGGATTCAGGTAAGGTGATTCTAAATTGATTGAATGTATTTTTATTTATATAGCACCAAATTACAACAACAGTCACCTTGGGGTGGTTTAAAGTGTAAGGAAGGACCCTATAATAGAGAAAAGTCCTGACAATCAGATGACCCCCTAAGAGCAAGCACATGTGGTTCCTTTAAATCTATCTTTTTGTGTCCCCCTTCTGTATATTTCCTCCCTGGCCACTTTAACAGGCAACAGGCTGATATAAAGTTAGAAAACCTACAAATCATAGAGAGAAGACAAAGCTGGACATATTGGGAAACCTTTGCGGCTTTGAGAAACAGTTGATATGGTGCCAGTTTAGCTCAGTGGATGAGCAGGCGACTACATGCCGTATGGCTGGAGAGCAGTTGGCCCTTTCCTGCATGTCTTGCCCTCTTTCTCCCCGCTTTCCTGTCTATCTTCGCTGTCCCTATCCAATAAAGCCTTAAAAAAATGGTTGATTTTGTGCACTGTTGCGCTTTTATGTATTATAGACAAGGAGAGTTGATGCACCTAAAATGACAAAAAAAATTCCCCCCAAAAACTTGTGATATAGAAAAAATGTGAACAGCATCCATTGCAAATGTTTAAACTCAGCATTCAAGGCAGCATTTCAAATGTTGAAATTACAAACATTTATTTTTTTAAAAGCCTTCTACTGTGTATTCATTTTAAATGTAATAGCAGGAATAGCTGTATAATTCAGAAAGTTGCCTGTAAGACTGTAAAGGTTGTGTGCTCAAAAGTACACACATACATATACACACCTGTTGGAGCCTCTCACGACTAATTAGGTTAATTAGGAACAGGTCATTAACATCATTGGGTGTAAGAAGAACATCCCACAGAGCCAGGGTTTCTCAGTTTAAAAAAAAAAAAAAAAAGCGTGAAGAAGGGTTTGCTATTCAGTGTGTAGGCAAAATAGTTTAATTTAAGAACAAAAAAGAAAGAATTTCTGGATTTCGTCATTTATGGTACACAATATCATTAAAAGATTACGAGAGTAAACATGAATCTCTGTACTCGAGGGATAAGGCTGACAACCAATAATGAATGACTGTGATCTTCAAGGCCTCAGGCAGCACTGCATTAAAACATGATCCTGTTGTGGAAATTACTGCGTGGGCTTAAGAACACTTCTGAAAACAGTTGTCAGCAAACGCAGTTTGTCCCTGCATCCACGTATATAATGATTAAAATTATACCAAAAGAAAAAAAAAAACACATAAACAAGACTCACAAAGAATGCCTTCTCTGGTTACAGTCCTAATGTATGATTGACTGAGACACAGTGGAACGCCACACTAGCTCTGATGACTTAAAATTTTAAATTATTTTTGGATATCATGGACACCAGAGCCTCAGGGGAAGGGGAAAGAAAAGGACCATGGCTTGTTGAGAGCAGATAGTTGGAAAACAAGCATTGGTGATGGTATAGCAATTAAGTGAACAAGGCACGGTTACTTTGCACATCTCTCATAAGGCACCATCAGTGTTGACCGATATGCAGTCAAACCTCGCCTACTCGCAGTCAAGTATTTGCTGATTTTTTTTTTGGATTTTTCTTTCACACAGCACATCTGAAATATTCCCTAATTATTTTCATTAGTATGATAGTTTAAAATATATATTTAGTGTTTGAACTATTAAAATAGGTAGTTTTTTGTGCTCTTTTTAAGGAAAAAGCCTTATTTATTTCAAAGTATTACAATTATTATTATTATTACAATAGAAATTATATTATATAAAAAATGTATATGTTGTCTTTTTTTCGCTTCCCATTAAATACGATTTTAAATGGTTTGCATATAATTTCCTTACAGCTTATTTACATTTTACATAGCATCCTAACTTTTCTGGAGAAATGATTGTAGTAGCTGATTTCTAAAATATAAGAACCACTGTAACTGGCTAAATCCTCTCAGTGTTTACAGTAAAGCCTAAAGCCTGTGCATTATAAATACCTTCATGATAAAGGTGGCTTTGATGTTCATAAGGGTTTGTTTTGGTAACTCTTTCTCAAGATGGGCAACAGTCACTAAATAAACCCAGGACTGTAAGGCCTAAGGAGGATTAACTTGAGAATGAAATGTATGTTTTCATATTTCTGGTATTCTTTTTGTGATATATATAAAAACGGATAGCATTGAACCTAATTCTGAAATCTTTTTTTATACATAGATTTTAAGGGTATTCAAACTGAAAAAGTTTTTTTTGTTGCTTTTCCTAAGGCAGTGCAACCCTTTTTATTTCCCCCCCCTTCTTAATCCTACCCACTGTGCAAGTGGGAAGGTCAGTATTTATCCATCCAAACACTGAGCTATGAATAAATGATGGAAGCGACACAATTGTTATTGAAAAAGAAAAGCTTTTGACTTATTCATTCATAATGACCTTTTTCTTAGATCAGTAATTTTTTAAGAGTCCTTTGCATGGATGTGTGGATTTTTTTTTTTTTTTCCGTGAATGAGAAGAAAAATGAGATTTAATAATGTGAAGGTCATCTAGTCACTGATCTTGGCGGAAATTTCTTCTGTGATGGTTTTTTTTTTCTTAAGTGAGGCTTTAAATAGGCAGTCACCTTTACATTTCACATTATTCATTATTCACTCTGAATGTCTGTCCTTGACGTAGCTTATGATATCAAAGCAAGGGTTATTTTTCTGTCTGTATTCAGTGCTGTTTTGATTTTTCCCAAACGATTATACAAGCTTAATAGTTAAAGAGCGCCACAAGAAAGGGTTCAGCTAGAAAGTTTATCACCCATCGCTGACTGTCAGGGTAGGTAGGCTGAATAAGAGGACGCTTATTGTCATCTATAACCAAAGACAGCTGTGCTGTGAAGATGTGCAAAAAATGCATTTTTAATTCCAACAGTGGCATTCAAATGACACTATGTAGGAAGTGATTGTTTGTAGTGTCTAAATCTGGACATTTATATTTTCCTCAGGTGGATCTCTGCCATTCAGGTTTCAATTGATTTTTATATTTTGCAGTGTAATTTAAGATTATCTATTTATTATTAAAGAAATTTAAAAATAACATGGGTCTTACAGAAATCTTTCTTTTCATAGTACATTTTCTTTAGTTATATATAGCAGCGGACCCCAACCCCTGGGCCACGTGGTTTTCAGGGTTTTTATCTGTTTTTAGTGTTATATTTTTTTAAATCATTTTTTATCGTTAACTCTGTTTTCCTGGGTCTTTTCCCGTGTGTTGTGAATAAATCTTCTATTTTTTGGGTACCGGTACTGGTTTTATTTTTGTTTATTTTGTTAACCGCAAGACCTTAGAGGCCGGTCCGTGAACATATTGTCGGACATAAACTGGTCCGTGGCACAAATAAGGTTGGGGATGGCTGATATATATGGTATATATCTTTAGCTATATACTCATTGTAGAGTTTTAATATATTGGTCTACCATGAAAGCTCTGTGTTTAAAGATAAAATGTGAAATGGATGAGTTGGAGGTCGAAATGAGAAGCAGTTATTTTTTTCATGATTATTAATTGCTTTGTTGTCGTGTCTTTTATTTCAATGCAATCCCACTACTAGAATAGAATTCATCTAAGATGTTAATTTCTGTTTACATTTTTATTTATCCACGTTTTCTTTTCTTTTTTTGTCATTATGACAAATATTGCACCAGATGATCATTGTTAGAGTTTGGTATCTCTGCTACACATATCTTCACTCACCACATATATAGTACACACACAAAATTGAGAAGAACATGCCGGTGGATGCTGGGGTGATGGCAGGGTTGAATCAGCAGGAAGTGATACAGGGCTGCAGCATCACTGAGATGTCAGAGGGAGAGAGAAGGAATTTGCAGCATAGGCAACCAAATTGGGTAAGTTTGTTTGGTATATGACATGAACAAAACCAGGCATGTTACATGTGTATGATACAGCAGAGCCTGAGCTGTCTGGGAGAACTAGCTTGCAGGCTTTGGTCTATTTTTGTTTATGCTGCATTGAGAAAAGCCTATACCCTTTACCTTTTTTTTTTCCTTTTTTTTTGTAAAACAGTCTTCATGTTGACTGAAGAGGTTTTACTTTTTTCGTTTTTGGTGAAGCTTGCCATCAGTTATCCAATACAGCATGACGCACAGCTCTTTGCTCAGGGAAGGAAGCTCAAACAAAAAGCATGCAGAGAAAAACCTGCTGGAGGAAAGGCATTCATTAACTTCCTGTCTGGCAGATGACGCTACAAAAGGAGCTGCGTTGTACTGTATGTCTATAGGTATTGGTCAACAGGACTTATGTACTGTATATATTTAGTATGCTAATACTCCTGATTTTTTTTTACTTAACGAAAGCAGCTTCATGGGTGCTTCCAATAACTTTTCATTATGGGCAAAACTGATAACAGTATCACAGTGTTGGGTGTTAACGACGCGTTATCATACAACACTGCTTCAGACTGGATGGAAAATTCTGGGCACCAAATATTCTCATTTCTTCCACAACAACTGCTGAAGCACCCTTTAGTTTGGCACTCCAGTCCAAACTGCCACTGTGAAAGTGCTTGATGGCCCACACTGGAAAAACATTGTTTATATCTGTTCAGCCATCAGGTATGGAAGTCCATAACTATATAATATTGAAGCCAAGTAGCAGAAAGCACATACCCGCCCCACCATCCACCCAGAGACAAAATAAGGTTATTATGGATTTTATTAAATAATTTTCTTTTTTTAGTTTTTTAGCCTCAGTTGATGACAGCACCAGCATCCCAATGAACATGGACAGGTTCAAGCAGCTATTTCTGCTTTGGAGCTCTGTGTGTGTGTGTGTGTGTGTGTGTGTGTGTGTGTCATCTGGAGGACTTGGATAACTTTACAGTACTTGGAACCAGCACGCAACTTCTAATTTATTTTTCTGACCCCATTTGCGCTTGATGACAGAATGTGTTTTGATGAAATCAGCAATTATTACTTTAGAAAGTACAGTTGCAGTGAGTTTTCTCTGGGGATGTGTCTGTCTGTCGGGTTCAGCCAGTAGATGAACGTAGACTGTTTTTTAAAAGTAATGTTTTATTTTTTTACGGGTGCACTTGAGCATTTTCAGAGAAAGTAGAGGCTTTTTTTTCCATTTGAGGAAAATGTCTGTATGCAGAATGCCTAAAGAGGTTGTCTGATTTAAAATTCATGTAAAACTGTGCCTTTTTAAATGTATCCGCTAGCCCACACTAGAAGTTTTATTTACACATATTTTGGTGAGAAAAAGCAAAATATAAAGAGTCTGACCTCGGCACCGCATGCATCCTCTTGCTCTATGGTTTCTTGTGTTTCTCAGTGGGGGAAGTCAACGCATCGTTAATCAAGTCTGTCTCTCACAGCAGTGGGTTTTACTCAGTAGTAGGGATGTGGAGGTAGAGGAGAGGGGAAGAGGGAGAGAGAGAGAGAGTGATCGTCCCAGACTTGACCTTCCTCTGTGATACTTGCAATAGGCGTGCAGCAGGCAGTGCTGTACCACCGAGGTTTCACAGGATTATCCTCAGGATGCCTCTGGAGAGGTTCTTGCTGCTTTTACTTTCCAAACAATATTGCTGGCAATGCAATATTTGTTTAGATTCTTCTCCTGGTTGCAATTTTCAATTAAATTTGTTCCCTCCCTCAGGAGACTTGAAGCTGGAGGAGAGCAAGTGAGCAACAAATTTTTTATTTTTTTTTGTATTTCTGTGCAGGGAAGCATTCATATGAACATGCCTTGGTATAGTCAGTGGAGTGCACTCAGGGCTAGCCTTGCCTCTTCTCACAGAGTGTCAATTAGGGAGGGATTTGAATGGACTGAAGTGGAGCCTCCAGTGAGGTGTGTGTTGCAGAGAAGGAAGACGTGAAGCGCGGAGGGCAGGCATTCAGACAGACGGAGAGAGACAGACAGGCAGGAAGAAAGAGAGGGAAAGGGAGACAAAGACGCAGAGCAACAGAACCGTGAGCTTATTTATAGATTCACATGTGTGCACGGATGAATTTCTCTCAGTTCCTTGGCTGGGACCTCACGCTGTGTTTCGTCCTCAGCATGACTGATTGATATGACTCATTTACTTGGCTGCACAAGGCTGTTAGGACCAACAGACTGTGAAAAATTAAGATATCCTAATGAGAGGACCAGATAAGGCGCGCAGCACAAGTTTGGATGATTCGATCTGATTATCACCATAAAATGCTGTCACTCCTAATGGATAATGTTACAAAAGCCCTTTAATTTAACAAGCACCCTTCCCTCCAGCTACAGTGGATTGAGATGTAATTGAAACAATTAGAGGCGACAGAGGTAGAGGGCTCCATGGTTGCAGCTCGGATAAAAGAAGGTGACACGGAGAATTCTCCAGCAGCCCTCTGCTTCTCTCAGCTGTTCAACTCGAATGACCTCTGAGTCAATTGTTCCAATTCTTGTTTCTGTTCCTCCATTTATTTTAATTGAATGAAAATATCAGTCCGCACACCTCTGTCCTTATTAGTTTCAGGGGGAAAATCTATTTCTAGACCACATACTTTGCTCTGCCCATCATAGCAGAAACACTTTCAATTACAATGACTTAAAAAAATTCAGGCTGCCAGAAAGCAAAGATGTTGTTCAGCCTCTTTATGTAAACATGTCAGCGATTTCTTTGCCAGCCTTAAAAGGGCGCCCACTCTGTCTGACCCCCTCTGCCAGTGTCACACTCTGCTTGCCTGCTTTAATGACAGCACCATTTCAGGTTCGTCCTGCTTTATTTTATTAGCTAATTGCACTCTGAGGCCACCCTTGTGTGGTGTTAACTGGCGGTGCAGGATTTCTTTAGCGAGGGCTTTTGCAGGAAAACTGTGAGGTGAGCTAACAAGTGTTTTTCAGCCGATGAGACATTTCTGTGGGCAGAAAAGTTCATTAATTTTCAAAACAGGGAACATATAAAGATGGGATGAAATTAGCTTGATCCACTGGATTGAGAACTGCACACCTTTGTTCCCTTTTCACCTCTGGGGGCGGCACTGTATGTGCAAAGAGAGGATGTGCCCATAGCAACGCAAACTCAAACACACTTTCAGCAAATGTGATTGCAGAGAGAGCAGAGGCAGGATGCTCAGGCCAGCCACAAAATGTAAAACAAGAGCTTTAGACTCACATTCCCCACCAGCACCCTTGCCAGCACTATGTGATGGTGGAAGAGAGCCTCTTGAATCAGTCACAGCATGTCTGTGACAGTGAGATGACCTCATCCTGCGCTGCAAGATTTTTATTTTTTTTTTTTAATTTTATTTTTGGCTCTGCCTAATTAATCTGGGCACTCTGGTTGGCTCCTGACGGCAGGCTTGTAAAGTAAGATTTGTGCACTGCTCATTATCATTGATGAAGTGGAATGTCAGTGGTGCCAGGAAGCTCGGCTGGTCGGGGCTGATGTGGGTGAGCCGGTGGTAGAGAAGTCGTCAACCCATTCACTTCTGTCTCTGCTCCGACAGTCCCACTCCCAGATTAATTGCTCCCAGACCACTTTTGTGGTTGAATTGAATTGTAATGATTCATAAGGAAGTGTAAAATGTCTGATTGTACGTGGATGTGGAGGCAACTAGGATGATCTCTAGGGCATATCCTGTAGATTCGGTTCTCTAGCTGTGATACTCGAGCTGGAGGTGAACAAAAAGATGCCAGTCTTTTAGAAGATTTTCATTTAGCTGATGTTTAATGTGTAATTTATAGTTGAATTTATCTGCGTGTTGTGTTATTAGACCAAACCGTCCTCCCTAACAAGACACTTTGAATTAAATTAACGGTTTGTATTTAATAATTTTTTTTTATACTCACCTCAACATGTGATGTTTTTCTTAGCTTGACTTCCACTTGTCCCTGAAATGACTGTTTGCCTTACAATTATTATTACCATTATGTTTTCCATTATAAAGCCGTTTATTTTGTGTCATTATTTTACGAATAGAACTGGGATTAAAAAAAACAAGAGAAACTTACTTACTTTGATTCTAAATGTTACCTTTTAAATATTATGACGGAAGTTCATTATTCAAGACCAAAGAGTACCATAGTTTTCAGACTATAAGGCGCATTAAGTGAAACATAACAGTCAGATAAGTCGAACTTTATTTAACTCATTCACAACAACTCTCAACATTGTTGTAACACATAAAATAGAGAACATTACACTCACTCATCCGGGCGTCACGCATGCCCGGATCCCTCTTGTCATTATCCGAGTAACTGTCGTTACTGTTACTTAGCTGTTCAACGATGATTCCGGCCTTCGTGAAAGCTCGGACGACACTTGAGACTGATACCTTAGCCCAGTCGTCCACGATCCATTGGCAGCTAGTGGCTTAACTTGCCCGCTTCGTAAGCATGTCTCTTAACAGGTGCCATTTTTGGGGTCCTTTTACACACACCATAATATTATGTTGAAGCACAGTACGTATTACTCCGCCAGGCTCCTGACTACGGTAGCCATAATGTTCCGACAATCCATCAAGCGGTGCGGGTTCATAGCTTACCAAAGTCGTACTAAAACATTTTTAATGCATAAGGTGCACCGGATTATAAGGTCCAATTTTTGAGAAAATTAAAGGATTTTAAGTGCGCCTTATAGTCCAGAAAATACGGTAGTTTAAGAGCCAAAAGTACTAAACAGAAACTCTAAATAAACTACTAATAACTAATTTGTTTTGTCATCTTTAATATACATTGATCAGTGGGAAGCTTAGGTAGTAAAATATTAGATATTGTTTGTAACTGTAAGTGACTTTTAGATGTGCTATTTGCTCAGTTTTGCGGCTGACCTCAATCCAGAGAGTAGTGGACAAGGCTTAGCTCGAGGATCAAGGGAAGCCACGAGCAGTTAAAACATCTGAGAATTTGTAGTACATGTAGATAATAAGCACCTTACTGAGGTTTTCTGGTAGCACTGGCAGTGACTAATATGGCCACACAAGGCTAAGGTGAGGAGTAGTGAATGTGAACAGATGGTGATATATAGAGCGGGATAGCCTCTATTTAGGTGGACCAGCCAGTTCATCTCAGACATATTGATCGGCACAATTTACTCTCTTTACTCAGAGGATTATGGCTCTGTAGAGTAATATAAAGGTTTCCTGACATGTCAATCAGCTGTCACTGCCAATTCCACAGAGCAGACCTCAGCCTGTCACTGAAATGGGTTTTCCAACTCCCCCACCAGTCAGACAGGCTGTATGTCTATTGCCAAGGGTTCTTGGAGGGCACTTTTAGAAATGATAATGTTACTGTAGCTTTCTAGAATTTCTTATTTATTAAACCCACTCTCTGCCAACTGCAGTACATATAATTATTTCTGCTCTACTATTATTTGTTAATGGAATGGCAATTACAGCCAGTTAGTACGACTGTATAGCAACATTCTGTGGGAGGATAGGCTTTGGGTGCATGTTTTGGTGACCCCGTGTTTGCTTCTGACCTCTGTAAATGACTCCTTTGGCAGAAAGTGTGCATGTAGGCAGGCCAGCAGAGGGGCATTGATTCCATGTTTGGATTTATTGTTGAATCCCTCCGTTTGGATGAGAGGCTCTGACCTTGCCCATCTCAGGTGGAGAGAGCTGATGCCTTACTACCCATGGGCTGTAGTGAAGTTATTAAAAACTCCATTACCACCATTCAAAGATAGACATAACTCACAGTGCGGATATAGAGATGTCAAAACAGAGATTGATCTGAGAGAGAAGTGTAACCCAGAGAAAACTCAGGAAAGGAAGAAAGACTGAACTGAAACACTGAGCTTTAGGCATCAGTCAGGGCCAGAACAGCTCTCTCAGCTACACATCTATCACACCCTTTTTCAATAACCCGTCTCTGTCACTGTTTAGATCCTGAAGGAGTTAAAGGATGAGGACTGGAACATAGGCAATATCATCCACACACTGACCAACAGGCGATACGGAGAGAAGTGCATAGCTTATGCCGAAAGTCACGATCAGGTAAACTTTTCTACAACGTCTTGTGTTGTGCCAGTGAAGTCTGCATTAGTTCAGCGTGAACGTGCGAATAATGAAACACGGACTGCCTTTGCAGGCTCTGGTTGGAGATAAGAGCCTGGCCTTCTGGCTGATGGACAAGGAGATGTACACCAACATGAGCTCCCTGATCCCCATGACAGCCATCATAGACCGTGGCATGCAGCTGCATAAGATGATCCGCCTCATCACTCATGGCCTGGGTGGAGAAGGCTACCTCAACTTCATGGGTGAGTCACCATGCTAATCCATAAAATCTAACATTTCATGGATTTTATATGCCAGATTTATATTTTAAGCAGGCTTTAAGAAATATTGCATTGAACTTGTTATCTTTAACAAGATTCTTTTTCGTGTCATGTAGTATAGTTCTGTTATTTTTATTGTACTTTTTTTATAACAATCATAATTATTACTGACTCTGGCAAATTCAAACCTTTAAAATCTTCAAATATTCCTTGCCGTTTATTCAAACATGACAGCTTAAAGATTTCTAATATGCTTTACAGGTAATATGAGAGTGAATTTGCATAACTAAATACAATATGTATGTCATACAAATTCTCGTTTTTACATAAGACAAAATAAAACAGACTACATGACATCTTGCTATTTGATTAGGCAATATTGTTAGATAATCATACCACATAACAACATGGTTCAGCTAACATTGAAATGCTGAACAGTCAAGAGGTGATGAAGGTCATGATTGTGAGGCAGCACCCCTCTGTTTGGCTCATTTTTTATTAAAACGGCGAGGAGAATCATTTCAGATCCCCCTCATGCACCGCATTCTTCCTGAATTTGAACTTCTTCCCTCAGGCAGACACAACAATCCCTTAGTGTTCACCGAACAGATATAAATACGCATTTATTCTCCTGTCCATCCAAGTGTTACGCAGGCAACAAGCAGTAAGAGGCTTTAGGGTAAATATTTAATTGATAAGGTTATCACTACCTAGTGCTGTTATTACTCTAGCTACAGTTATTTTCTGTATACCCTTGTAGCATACTGTGCTTTTTTGTTTGAGCGTGAAATAGAAAATAAATAAATAAAATTCTTTTTACCATTTCAATAATGAAAATGCAAATTCATCAAGGCTAAAAATAACTCGATGAATTTTTCATTCGGGGAAAGTGCTCATTTATATGGTTTGTTGTATTTCTTTCATGGAACTTAAGTAGCTTGCTGCCAATAAGTCAAGGCCGATGATAAGCATCAAAGGGCCATTTTGAAGTGGGGCTGACATCGCTTTGCTGACTTGATCATAAAATACAGGGCAAAAGCCGTCAAACAGGTCCCCTCCCCTTTGCTCAAATGGAGTCAGTTCTCAGTCATTGTTGAAATGCTCTTCATTTTCAACTCATCGTCTGAGCCAGGGGCATGACTTTGTCAAGGCCTGCTGGTAAAGATAATAAAGTGATAATTAATGATGATGGAAGTTGACCTTGGTTCAAAGGAAAGGATTTCCTTGAACGTGCCACTCACTAGCTTAATGTAAATACTGCTTATACTTGTGATGCAAAGCATTTTAGCTCCACCTGGTGACCAGGTGCTCAGGTCAAACAATAAAACAATTCCTGTGCTGACCATTTGAATTTGTTATCAATCCCTGTTCACCAAGATGTCCAATTTTTACCTCGGGAAAAGACTGTCGACTTCTGATAAGTGGATTGATGTGCTTGTTGAAAAGAAGCACAGTCAAAACAGCTGTTCTCAATGGACAATCATAACAGGGCAGTCCACAATGATTAGGATGTCAGAAAAGACAACTGAAGGACAGTTGATAGTAATTATATCTGATTCTCTGGCTAAAGTATAGCTCAGAGGCACTCGTTGCTGCACTCTTGGCGCTTGTCTCGCATGGATTTTGCTGCCACATTTACTTTCAACCACTCTGGCAGTTTCAGAATCACGGTGAGTTGATGAGACAAAACAATACTTGAAAAGTCGATTTGACAGTGATTTCATTAACTCAATCACTCTTTTGTGGCAAATACTACAAAATTTGCTCACTTGCTATCCCGGCCTAAACCCACCCACGGAGCAATTTTCCATTGATTAGAGGTCAGAATGGTGCATCGATGTGTGGACTCAAAGTGGGTTAAATTTTAGTTCAAAAGGGAAAGTTTAGCAGACATCTAAATCACACCTAGCAGTGTGAACACAATTTCAACAGCTTTACATTGAAACACTGTTGCCTCACAGCAACAAGGTTGTGGGTTGAAATTAGATAAATAGTAAGTGGAAAATTGGAAAGTGGTAAGTGGAAATTATTCAAAGAATAATTTATATTCAAAGGATTTTACAACAGTTTAGGAGTTAGAGCTGTTTTTTATACACAGACCTCTGTTTTCAGAGGCTCAAAAGTAATTCAACAAACTTACAGTATTTTAAGTATAAGGACTGGATTTAATCCTTGAATGAAAGTCTGCCCTAAGTCTAGAACCCATGGACGTCACCAAATGCTGTGTTTTCTCCTTTGAGATCCTCTAATAAGCCTTAACTGCAGTCACCTTCAGTTCCTGCTCTTTTGCTTGTGTTTGCTGCATATTTGGCTGAGATCAGGTGACTGACTTGGTTATTGAAAAATATCCCATTTCTCCTTGAGAAACTCAAGGCAAAGAAATACTGTGGGCCATTGTCCATTTGTACTAAGAAGCACCATACAGTCAGTTTTGTTGCATTTGGCTGAATCTGAGCCAGGACTACAGCGGTCAAGAAATTGACTCTCAGATACAAATCTTTACTAAAAATTGCTATCGGATTAGATGGACTCATTTGCAACAGTATCGATTTGAACAGCGCAGTCTTCGCCTCCTCCAGCTGATACACAGCTTCACACAGCACCTGCATTCAGGCAGGTACGTGGCTCTTCCACTCAGTAGCAGCAGTTAGTAGTTCACATTCACTGATACTTAATGCTTTAGAAGGAATTTTGGAAAGTCAGTGAAGCTCCCAGTTCATTGTAGTACTAAAGAGCTTTCATATATTTGCACTACGTCAGTTAACTTAAAAAATAGCGTCGTCATTTAAGTTATTGTTTGTATTGTTCTAATAAAAATAAAATGAATAATGCCTCTTAATTTTTGGTATGTATGGTATAGAGTATTTTCCTGGGTATCAGTATTGCACTTGTACTGATGAATGTAAGATTTCTGCTACTTCAGCAGTCCCATCATCAATAAGCAATAGTGACCCAGTTCTGCTGGCAGCCGCCCATGCCGGCACACTGCTTCCTCCATGTTTGACAGATGATCCAGCATGAGTCAAATCATGACTTTTTCCTTTCCTTCTCCATATTTTTCTCTTCCCATCATTCTAGTTAATCTGGGTTTCATCTTTACAAGGCATTTTTTCAGAACTGTGCAGGCTCTTTTAGAGATTTTTTTGGTGAACTTTAAATTGGACTTCTTAAGCTTAAGTGTAACCAGTGGGTTTGTACCTTGTTGTAAACTCACTGTATTTTCATTCATGAAAACATCTCTTGTTTTCAAAGATAGACTTACCACCTGAGAGTGTTCTTGAGTGGGCTAGATGTTGTGAACCACTGAAATAAATCTATCGCCATGCACTTTAGTTGTTTTCATTGGTCTTTCTGGCCTTTTTGTGTTGCATATTATTATTGTGTGGATGCTTTAAGCATCCACACTATTGAGTTCCTCTTGGGACTTCCGTACACTTTTTGGCACTTAACTACTTCCACAATTTTCAGCCGATTTTCACCGTTCAAATTTTAAACTATTCTGCTATTTCTGCTAATGTGTGCTATGTCTTTTGGTATTTTTCACTATTATACTTTTTAAAATATTAAGCTTAATTTGTCCCATTGAAATGAATGGGAAACTTCTGCAATTCTGCTAAAATTTGCTTGTTTTTGAAACTTAACTACTTCCTCATATTTTCACGTAGAACAACCATTCAAACTTTAAAATGTTCTCAAATTATTGGACTATTCAGGTATAAATCAGCTTTTTCAAATCTTTTACCGTTTTACTTTTATGCCTCTTAAAGTTTTCAGTTGCAAAATTGTGATTTTTCACAAAATACATGCGTTGTTATGGTTGCTATGCACTTGGCTGTCTTCTTGCAGTCTTCTCTTCATGTCCGAACAACTTCTTGCTACTTGCTCAATTTTCACTCAACTTCCACAAATTATACATCAAAACGTAGGTATTTTTGCTGGCTTTCCGAAAATGTCACTATCATTGTTGTGGGATTTATAGAATTTTGGCAAATCTCCTCAGACCAACACAAAGTCGCAAAACTCTCCATAGAAAGTCAATGGAGAGCTTGTTCAAAATCACCGCTTGATTTCTGTAATGAGAGGCATATTCGAATCGTCATATCTCCTTAACGAAGCAAAGTTAAGACATAAGGCTTGTCCCAGTATATCTTCAGACACTCCTGACGCTCACAATTCAAGAATTATTTTCTCACCTATTACCGTTCTGAAATGAGTTAGACTTGTTTGAGGGTAGGAAATTCGTCCTTCGCTCAGATTTCTTCAGATTTCAAACTCTGGAAATGAACCACTTTTTTCTCTCGTCATATCTTTTTAATGGATTTCCACAGAGACCTGAAAATTTCCATGATTGTTCACCAAAGCCTGCTGTCTCTTACGGTGAAAGAATGATATTGATACTCCAAATAGATTTAGAGTTAGAAAGCGTTGTTTGAGGGCAAGTCAAGGCAGTTTTTGCTTTGCTCTACTCAGTTATGGTGCATTAGAAGTCAAATATCTTTAATAATTCATATTTTAATGATAAATTGTCAACACTTTAAGATTCCCCCATCTCTTCTGAACAAAACGGTGTAAGAATGACCGTTCTAGCCCCTACGGTTAGGAAATTATGGTCATTTGTTTGAGGGGAGCCGTCATTATGAGAAATAGACTGCAAAAATCCTGTGTCTCTCTGTGCTGCGTGCACCTGTTTTGGCGGGAAAAAGTGCACAGGCTCTCTGATTGGTGGATTCAAATTCAGCAGCTCCCAGGCTGCTTGACTGAGCTAGAAACTTACACACTTCTCTCTCCCTGTGTGTGTGTGTGTGTGTGTGTGTGTGTGTGTGTGTGTGTGTGTGTGTGTGTGTGTGTGACAGAGAGAGAGAGAGAGCCTTTTTATGGGATGATCTCATTGTAAGATTCAAATTCAATATATTTAGACTGGTTGACTGAATTGGATCTTGTGTGTGTGTGTGTGTGTGTGACAGAGAGAGAGAGAGAGAGAGAGAGAGAAAGCCTTTTTATGGGATCTCATTGTAAGATTTAAATTCAATATATTTAGACTGGTTGACTGAATTGGATCTTGTGTGTGTGTGTGTTTGTGTGACAGAGAGAGAGAGAGAGAGCCTTTTTATGGGATGATCTCATTGTAAGATTCAAATTCAATATATTTAGACTGGTTGACTGAATTGGATCTTGTGTGTGTCTCTCTCTGTGCATGTGTGTTTCCATATGTGTCCATATTTGTGATTGTGTGGCTGTTATATTTTTTTTTGCCGATTTTTTTCATTTAACAAGTATATTTGAGGGACCCTTAGCATGTTCAGCATTTTTTCAGCTGTCCATTTTGCTTTTCCAATTTTTCTGTTTAAGTTATTACTGTTGTGCTAAATCATAGCATTTCTGCTGTTTTATAAGATTTGTGCTAAATATAGTATTTCTGATTAATTATAGTTTTTCTACCAAATCATAGTACAGTATTTTTGCCTTTTATAGGATTTTTATAGGATATTTATATTGCTTAATATAGTATTTCTGCTTTTTATAGGATTTGTGCTTAATATAGTATTTCTGCTAAATGTAGTATTTATGCTTAATCATAGTATTTCTATATATTTCTGCCAGGTCCCCAGGCAGCCAATCCTCTGTGAGGACTGAGGCATTCAAATTTACATATCAGGGCCTGCACGGCTTCCCAGCCAGCCAATCATATCTTAGGGATGAGACATTCAAATTTACAAATCAGGGCCTGGACGGCTTCCCAGCCAGCCAATCATATATGTGGGCTGAGGCATTCAAATTTGCATATTGGGGCCTTCGTGGCTTCTAAGCCAACAAGTCATCGATGTCATATATCTCTAAAAATTCATATTTTAATGATAAATTGTCAACACTTGACGATTCCCCCATCTCTTCTGAACAAAACGGTGTAAGAATGACCGTTCTGGCCAATACAGTTAGGAAATTATGGTCATTTGTTTGAGGGGAATCCTCACTATGAGAAATAGACTACAAAAATCCTGTCTCTGTGCTGCGTGTGTGCACCTGTTTTGGCGGGAAAAAGTACACAGCCTCTGTGGATTCAAATTTAGCAGCTCCCAGGCTGCTTGACTGAAAACATGCTTCTCTCTCCGTGTGTGTGTGTGTGTGTGTGTGTGTGTGTGTGTGTGTGCATGAGAGAGAGAGAGAGAGACCCTCTTTAGGGCAGCATCACATTGTTGGAAAAAAATATAATATATTCAGACTGGTTGACTGGCATAGACCCTCCGTGTGTCTCTCTCTCTGTGCATTTGTGTATACATATTTGATTTTGTGTGTATCTGTTGGCTGTTCCTTCTTGTTTTTTAAATTTATTTTTATTTCTTTATTTTTTTTTCACAGGTGAACAACAATTAGTTTTGAGGGAACTTAACCATGTTCCGTTTTTTTTTTTCAGCTTGTCATCTTACTTTTCCAGTATTTTCACTTAAGTTATTGCTATTCTGCTCAATCATAGTATTTGTTCTAAATCATTGTTATTATGCTATATTGTAGTATTTCTGCTAAATCATACTATTTCTACTATATTATATTTTTCTTTCTAAATATAGCATTTCTGCTATATAATTGTATTTCTGCTATGTTATAATATTTGTGCTAAACCAGAGTATTTGTGCTGAAACATAGTATTTCTGCCAAATGATAGTATTTCTGTCAAATTATCGTATTTGTGCTAAAACATAGTATTGATTTAAAATTACAATATTCATAGTTCATCACAGTGTCTCTGGTAAATCACAGTATTTCTGCTCTGTTGTACTATTTTTCTAAATCATAGTGTTTCTGTAATGCTTAAGTATTTTTGGTTAAATATATTCTTTCTGTTATCTTATACTATTTCTCCTAAATTCTTGTATTTTTGAGAAGTTATCATGTTTCTGGTAAGTTACAATATTTCTGCTAAGTTCTGCTATGCTATTGTATTTCTGCCAAGTATTATGTTTCCTCTAAGATATTGCAGTTCTGCTAAGTTATTCCATTTTAGCAAAGTTCCTTTGCTTCTGAAAAGTTTTTACAATTTCTGCAACTTTTCAGCTTTTTCAGCTAGTTTTTGCATACAGCTTCAGCTTTAAAGCATCCACACTGCATTTTCGTAGGAAATGCAAATTTTTCTAGTTATTATTATTATTATTATTATTAATAATAATGTACCTTATTACATCAAAATGAGTTTTTAGCTCATATTGAAAGTTCTAGTGGAAAGCTATCAGATACAAGTTTAACACCTTGAATCGGCTTAAGGTCTTTGAGATGACATGCCAATATTAAGGGAACTGGAATTTCATTTGTGTTAAAAGTGGCACGCCAGAAAATCATAATCTCAAGCAAATAATTTCATATTACAGGCACAGATATTCGTTGTGTTGCACACAATTAAATTAATCACTGTTGATAGATAATTTGGAAAAACTTCATTTTCCAAATTGTTATAATTGTTGCTATAAAACAGAGCCTTTGATTCCATTTGTCATGCTAATCTGTCAGCCACAGAGGTTGTGGCATCACTTCTTTTGTAAGTGACCAAGCACAATAGAGGATGTTTTTTGGGGGAGGTTTTTTGTTTAATTTTATTTTGTTTTATTTTTTTAACCAACCAAGCAAGTGGAATTCCTCTTGAAGGGTTGAGCTGTATGCGGCAGTGTTAATCTGCTGTAGCACTTGCCAACCAGACAATCTGCCCCGTGTGATTGCTTCTTTGTGAGCTTGGCTGCTGAGTTCCACGCATGCATATTGTTAAATATACCTGGAATTTAATTGTACAAGTTCCAAAGAACACTCTCACCTGTGAAAGGAAATTATTTTCTTGTGACTGTTTTCTTTTGACACAAATGTCAGTCCATAGAACAGATCTCACCTGGCCATAAAACTGCTTACAACCCACCTGACGAAATAGTTTTCATTATCTGAAAATGGGGAACTGTAATTCCTAATTATTTAACCCCTTGATTTGAACCTGGAAGTCTACACTTCACACATTATTCATTTTTTTTTTTTAAATAAATAATGTATGGTAAGTAATTGTTTACATAGGCAAAATTACAAAAACCTATTAACCTAACTGTATATGTCCATAACAGAATTACTTTCACCAGCACTGGCTCACACTAGTTGGATGGTCTATTGGTCCAATTAACCCCACACAGGGAGTCAATTTGGTTGTCACATAATTGCATTACAATTGCTCAAAAGGTAACGGCACCATAGACAGAGTCCAGAAATCCTTTTGACAGGAATCTTCAGAAATGATGGAAAATACAAAGCTAGCTGGCTATATCTGTTTTGACTGTGTCCCAGAAGCCACACCCATAACATTGAGCCTTAATAAATTTTATATGGGTGATTAAAAACAAGAAAATGTGCTTATTCAATGAGGAAAGAAATGGCTGTAGACATCAAAACAGTCACCAGACAGTAAACAATTTTTATTTATTTACTTTTTTTTTTTTTTGCTCTGTGGCATTTTAACATAGATATTGGCATTTGAAGCTCTGTATAAATCCGTCATGAACGTTAGCCACATCTTCAACTGAAAACAGTCGGGCTGAATTAATGATACACAAGTCATTATTTTGTTGTCCTCTATGTTGATTACATTATGCAAACATTTACAGTGTATGTTGGAATAAAATTACTCTAGCTCTAGACTAAAAATGACAATCTTAATAATTGAAGTCACAAGTTTGCAAACCTGGAGTTCAGTCAGTAAATCAACATTGAAGGTGAAGGTTAGAATTGGATATAAATATAGCTAAACCAGTCTTCTGTTCATAAGAGGCGGATGTGACTGTGGACTGAAAAATAAAATCATCTTAGGAGACTTATTACTGAGATCTGACGGTTTTCATAAAGGCAGGAGGTTCAAGAGTATTTTCAAAGAAGGTTGAAAGTCATCCACATTTAAATGACCTGTATATAAGTGGAGCAGATACCATGTACAATAGTATTTTGAGTATTCTCAACCCGGCAAAAGGCTTCAGAAGAGTCATTTGCGTATATGCACATGCTTAAAGATAAAAATGAAATCTCCCTATTGAAAATTGTTAGTTATTTGATTTTCTAAATTTAGAGTTTGCAGAATTAGACAAGTGAGACAAACCCAGAATTCAAACTTAAATGTAAACCGTTCTGTCAAGTCGAGACAATCCAGTCAAGTAAAGCTCAGTGGTTTTGAAGAGCAGATATATGAAAGAAGGCCAGTATAAAGGAAGCAGAGAAAGAAATATTGTTCTCTTTTGAAAACTGCTGTCAGGCTGACTAAAATAATTCTGCTATCATATTATGATAAGTAATAGTGGGTGAAAGTGTTTTCAAAAGAACATAAAATGAGGGAGCTGATGAAACATTTTTTTTTCAAGTCTACAAAAACACAAGACGCTGAAGTTGATTATTACGAACTTTTCCAAGTTCAGACCAGTAGACGAGTGGTAGAAAATGCTCGAGACAAAAAATATCAAGTAAATCTGAGATGACACACCGTGTCAATGGATCAATGGTGGCAGAGTCATTTAGCCAGTGCTGAGCAAGAGCAAATTGTTTGAGCAAGCAAATCAATTTGAAGTGCCTAGACTAGAAAAACCCATTTATTTACTCATGACCAAAAGCAAACACTACACAGCAAGAGGACAAAGGGAGCATCCGCATTTGAGGGGCTCAGAGACGGATACTGTAAAGGATGTTGGAGCGTGAGTGACATTAAAGCACCAAGTGGCGTGGCAATAATGAAACGCTTGAGTGGTTTTATCATTACATCAGCAGGGACAAAATGGAAGTGCTCTAACTTCCTGACTTTCAGTGCTCACAGAGACTTAAGATAACCTTGCAGATTTACAGTCTAAATTATTGAGCTAAAACTTCTCCGAGCACTTTGCATTCATAGAGAGCTACAATGCAACAGGCAACTATTATACTGCAGCCTTGGACAATGAATTGAAAACCAGCTCTTTCTCCTCATACATTTCAAATACATAATCCCACTGAGAGCTAAATGTGCTTTGAGGCCTGTGGTTCGGGATGAATGTGCCAGTCCCATCCCTGCTGTTGGACCAGTAAAGCTTATTTAATGTGCAAACTTGGAGCGGGAGTGCATATTAACACAGTAACAAGAAATCAATCTAGCAGGTGCAAATAATCATTGCATCATGTCTAGCTTTGTTTTATTTATTTATTTTATTGTATTGCATCTAAAACCTTCTGTGACTCGCCTTCTGATCTCTTCTGATTCACTCATTGATCTTACTTTGCCAGAATCCCTCCAATGGAAAACAGATTGATCCTTGGCTGCTTCTTGGGCTGCTAATTACTGAGGGGACTGTGTCACTGTCAAGCCCTTATCTGATGCAGAGCTGTGTAGAGGAGTAATGGAACGTGCCACCTGAAAAGCTGCCTGACATAACCTTGTGTAAACATAGTTGCCCTCAATTAATCATATCATTGTTAGGGCCTCCATGAGCTTTCTGACACTGTTCCAGCATTAAGTATGTGTAAGTCTTGCCTTAGTACAACTGCTTATATATACTTTTTCCTAAAATACTTAAAGGTTATAATATAAAAATATTTAAGTATTAGATATTTATAAATTTCCATCCACCCACTTATCCCATTCAGGGTTGCATGAGACTGAAGCTTATCCCAGCTGCATCTATTAAAGTCTATCTATTGGCATTAGCATTTATAATATCTAATAAATGAAAAATTTAATGGTCAAGAAGAAACAGGAGAAACACCCTTCAACCATGCAAGTGTTGTAACAGAAAAATACATATATATGACACTGGGGAAGACAGGAACAGAGCAGTTATGTGCTCGTTACCAGTGTTGGTCAAGTTACTTGAAAAAAGTAATTAGTAACAAATTACTTATTACTTCTTCAAAAAGTAATCCCGCTACTTTGCTGATAACTAAGTAACTAATTATTTTCAAAAGTAAGTAGTTACTTAGTTACTTTTTAAAAACATGATACACAACCTGAATAGGTAATAAAGCAATAGACCTTTCTGCCCAATTCTACTTTCTCTGCATAATCCATCATATAAATTGCAATCAAATGAAAAAGTCTCTTTTTAAAACTTGTTTTATTAGTTTTAATCTTTTAACTTTATGGACATTGCATCAAGCAAAAATGTAATTATATGCAACAGACTTTGACTTGAAGAAATTTGTTTAACATTTAAACCTATTTTCTGCATATTCCAGCATATAAAATAACATTTTTTGTTTTTACACTCACTCTTTCAAACAGATGCAAGTAAAACACAACAGAAAATAAATAAAATCAAAGACTCTGCGGCACTAAGTCCTGTCGCTCTTAAATGTATTTTTCTATTACTTTTTCTAATCTATTACTTTTTTGCAATAGTTATTCCTTACTTTACTCATCACTTGAAAAAAGTAATCAGATTACAGTAACCCATTACTTGTAAGGCGTTACTCCCTATCTCGGCTCATTACCTTTGAGCTGCATCAGATGGCGGGGGAGGATGTCAGGCAATGATGGCACACCCAAACAGTTATGGGCGTAAGATGATTGGCACCTGACGTGGTGGTAACTGAGCCAGAGCCAGGTGGAAACCAGAGGTAAAGGGAGCCAGCAGGCTGAAGGAGGAGTCCTGTGAAGCTTGGATGGCTTGTGGTTCTGGAGTTGGGTGTGGGAATTCAGTTAGGCCATGGAACAAGACTTTCAGTTGGTCTTGAGGCAGTTCTGGGAAACCATGAAGAAAGCGGATGAGATGGTGTTGCTGACTTCAACTGAGGGTGTAGTGGGGTGGTGGAAAGACTACTTCTGTGCTGTGCCATCTTCAGGTCAAGCATAGTCTGGGGACAAAAGGGATTACTTGGCAACTACTCAAACCTCTGGGTGTTATAGGGTTGTCTTGTTTGACATGCCTCTGTGACATTGCATGGAAGTTAGGATTAGTATCTCTGCATAGGCGGACTGGGGTGGCGATTTTCCTTTTCAAGAAAGAGGGCTGGACGGTATGTTCCAAATTCAGTTGTATCCCACTCTTCAGCCTCCCTGGGATGGTCTACGGCAGGGTACCGGAAAGTACAGTCTATCCATTAGTTGAACCTTGCATACAGCAGGACCAATACAGTTATCGTCCCAGTTGTGGAACACTGAACCAGCTTTCTATCTTTTTCAGAGTATTAAAGGGTATTGCAAAGTTTACCCAACAAATCTAGATTTGCTTTGTGGTATTATCCTTGTAGGTAATCCATCTATATAATACTAAAACATGTCTCCATATTTTATATGAGACAGCCTGCCTTTCATACGTTATTAGGATTTTATTTATCTGTGTATTAAATGGTAAGTGGCCTGTATTTGTATAGCGCTTTACTAGTCCCTAAGGACCCCAAAGCGCTTTACACATCCAGTCATCCACCCATTCACACACACATTCACACACTAGTGATGGCAAGCTACATTGTGGCTTATTAGGGTGAGAATCCATCATATTTCATCCTTGAACAGAATGTGCTATCTGGTTTATTTCAGCTGTGAGGAGGTAGAGGAAGGTGATTATCATGGTGATTAATGCGGGCATATGGGAGGAACTTTGCCGTGTTATCGTAGAAGAGAGGAAAATGATTACCTAATGGAGGTGTGTCTAATGTGTTTCTTTAAAGCTGAAATCAAAGAAGAGTCAAAAGCTTCCACAGGTTACTGAATCAATTTCTCCAGGAAACCAATCATCTCCACTAGACTTTATAAAATAATAACACTGGAAAACTGAAAGTAAATAGGCAAAAGAGGCATGTGCACTTATCCCGTTAATGAATGTAGCTCTTTCAAGAGCTTTTATCAAAGCACCAGCCAGTATCCCGGCTTTTGCTGTCTAGGACAGAGCTTAGCAGGCAGATCACGTTTTTTTTTTTTTTCTCTTTCTCTAACCCTGGTGTTTTGTGCATGCAGGTGTTTGAACGTGCCCTCGCTGCTTCCATATGGCACCCACGCTGCCAGAGGAAAAAAGTATGACAAAGAAAAGCTTAATGGTGCTGGCTTATAAATAAAAAGCAATTCATACTGAAACATTCTCTCAAAGTTAGTAAAATATTATGCATTTCTGGGAAGATTTCTGTTGTATGTTGCTTTATTTGTGCAGTTTGTGGCAATAAATGAAGTCACATGATGCTGAAATATTGCAAGTGCAGCCTGGTGTAAGCGCTTCTTTAAATTATTTTTTTCCACTTGTGCTTTCACTAATGCTTTCTCATCCCAGCATGTAATATAATGCCATCTTGCCAGATGCCTCCTGCGTCTCCCCATTACGCGCAAGGTGTCCTTTGGCGTTGGTGCCTTGATGCATCGGCAGTATTGGCTGCTGAGCGATAACGGTGCTATTTAAGATACCTAAGTTAGAAGGGTGGAAAAGTGGTGTCAGTGGTCTAAGTTGCAGTTGACTGTGGTCCCCTTCCTATTGGGACCTTTGTGTTTTGGGCTTTATATGCTTTATTTTTACTTGCTTTTTACTTTCACATTGACTCGCTTATCAGGTTTAGGCATTAGACAGCTACCTTATAAGGGTATAGAGATTAAGTCACCTTCGTATTATACCCCAGGGATGAGAATGAGTCCTGAGAGCTATGGTTAAGTTCTTTCTGTCTGAAACAGAAATTTAATCCATTGTTTCCTTTGGGTTCTATTCCATTTAGGGTTCACTGTTATTTCTTATAAGCAGACCAAGAGCTGTACACACAAAGTTATCATTCATTTCGCAGTTTTGGTGATCTGTTGTGCATCATGTACTGTATGGTACATCTTTGCTGATAATGTGAAAACCAAATATATATTTTTTGCATTAACTTCAACATCATATTTACTGGCTCACATTGTTTGTGAGTCTGCAAACATCGAAAAACTATTGGAAACCGTCAGTTATGTGCAACATTTCAGAATGAAATTGGGGAAATTATTCATATTTCAGTTTGATTGAGTCGTCATTTCCCTAAACAGCAAATAGTACAACACTAAAATTGTTTCATTTATGCATTTTGGCCTGTGCATACAGTATATCGTCTATGATGACATTAGCTGTTCTAATTACATGTACATAGCAATCTGAAAAAAAGGTTTCTGTGTATCTATGGCCCACTGCATTCTTTGATATCTCCTTTAAGAGACGTGGATATCTTGAGTGTACAGATATTCCGTCATGAGCTAGTGTTTTTTGTTGTTGTTTTTAATTATAATGGTGTTACCAAAAAAATCAATATTTGTTACTTTCATCCTGCGTGAAACCTACATTGGTGCTATATTCATAATGAATTTAAAAGCCACTGAGGTTTCTTTACAATACAAAAATGACAGTAGAGTTCATGCTTTAGAGGCCGTTAATGCCTTTAGAATCCTTCTTTTTTTCCTCCTTTCTTTCATTTTAATAGCAATGTATTGCAAAAGTGTCAATATTTTTTTTTATGGTTTAGTGTCTTGACACGAAGCTAAAAACGTCACATTTAGAAATAGTCTGTAAAGGTGCAGTAGAGCTACCAGTGTCTCTGCCTTGGCCTGCAGGGCCCTAATGTTTTATGGAGGACCCTCAATAATGCATGGTCTTTGATAATAATTTCGCAACCGTGAGTACACTACATACTCAAAACTGGCTTTGAACTGTGACTGTGATACACATTGCCCATGGTGGAATACCTGGTAAAGCATTTGTAGCTTGTATCTTTGTGGATGTGTTCTCAGTGGTATATGAATTACAACAGGTTCTTTGGCTTTTTGCAGTCTGAACTGTGCATTGCATGCCACTGCATTGATCCATTCCTCTCCCTTTCTATACTAGAAAAATGTACAATAATTCTTTTGGTGCTTTCACTCCCAACACCTACCCATACTGTATGCAACATACTGCAACACAGAGCCATTTCCCTTGGGCGTGTTGAAAATCATTGTGGGACATGTAGGAACTCAAAAGTGCTGTAGATGTTGACGAGCCAGGCTGAGGGTGGATACAGCAAAATAGTACATTATGCATCAGACATAAAATATTGACGTTTGACAGTGAAATAACATCTAAATTTAGATTTTTTTTTTCTTTCTTTCTTTCTGACGAAGGAGTACCTTGAGGGGTTTAAAACATTTGAGAGTATTGCTTTGTGCCTTTTTACATGTATTGGCTCAGAGATTACTATATGCTTACTGTGATGACATTTGTACAATAAAATATGTATCTTTTCATGAGGGAATGATATATTTCATTCCGCACAGTCTTCTCTTCCATAGTTTACATTGTCAGCTCAGTTACAATGTAATTTTTTTTTATGTTATTCCAGTTCTCGGTATACAAGTCATACATTCTTTACACTGAAAATGCATTAATATGCTTATTTAAAACGACTCCACTTACAAAGCATGGGGCTAGCACTATGTCTTCATGTGTATTGTAATCTTTCAATTACTCAAATAGTGCAAATACAACATACTGAATGCCACAAATGGGAAAAGAATAACATCTCTCTGTATAAAACTGCAAATATGTTGGAATGTCTTATGATCAGTAGTACATAATATCATCAAAAGAGTAAGAAAAAGGGACAAGGGAAGAACTCAATAGTAAATGACCGTGATCTTCGAGGCTTCTAGCAGCACAGCAATAATCCTGTAGTGGAAATTACTGCGTGGGAGCATTTCCAAAAAGCATTATATCATTTTGCATCACTTAGTCCGAGCCTTTCAGTTAAATGCTCGTTAATGTCTTTGGTTTGTTTTTGTTTGTTTTTGAAACGTACGGCGTGCAGCTATTGAACAAAGAAAAAGGATTGTGTTGATGCATTAAGAATGGTCTTAAAACTGTCAATTTCTTCTCTAAGGCTCATAAGACACCTGATCACTGGGGAGATTGGCATTTTAGGTAGCCTCCCTAGTGGAGGAAGAACACTCAGAAGAACTTGTCCTTTTGCTTAGGGGCAGTTAATGCCAACTGACATATCCATTGCCACCTGTGGCCAGGGCCAAGACATAGCCTACAGCAGCTGTAACATCAGTGGAGGAATTGCCCAGCTGTCTTGATAAAACAGACAGGAGGAAAAAACAAAACAAAGATGATGTCCAGAGGAGAGCCTTTACTTCCTGTATTAGTGCCTTCACACAGTCCTAGATTTCTTTAGCTCACAGGCTGATGAAAACTGGCTTCAGGTGTGTTATAAATAAACTCAAGAAGGTGACAAGGATAAATTTTGCTGTTTATTCTCTTAAACTTCAGAGCACTCGGGGACTTTTCTCACCCCACATACCAAATTCCCAGTGATGTAAGGACAAGACTGGAACAAGACTGACATTATCAATATCAGCAATGAACATGAGTAAACAAAATCAGATGATATCAACATCATGGCCTTCTAGAAGGGTTTTATAGTCTATAGCTCACGCAGTGTAGGCAAATTTCAGTTTGTGAAAACAGGGGTGGCGTTTCAAACGGTGCAGAATCAAGATCATCACCAAAAGAAACTAAGCCATCACCTGTATACAATCTCTGGCCACCTAATGAGGTACAGAATAGATCCTCACAAAGCTGCTCATTAACACAGATATCTACTGTAATCAACCAATCACATGGTAGAAACTCAATGCATTTAGGGGTGTGAGCATTGCAATGACCTTGTGAAGTTCAAACCAAGCATCACAATTTGAAAGAAAATGTGGTATTAAATGAGGTGATCTGATTATTTCAGAAACGACTGCTCTCTTGGGATTTTCACACACAACTATCTCTAGTGTTTGCAGAGAGTGGTCCAAAAAAGAGAAAGTATCCAGTGAGTTTCACTTCTCTGGGCCATACAATCAAGCTATCTCTGAATGCACAACATGTGAAGTCAGAGCTGATGGGCTACATCAGCAGAAGACCACAGTAGGTGTCATTCTTGTGAGCTAAGAACATGGAACTTAGGCTACAACTCACACTGGCTGAGCAAAAATTGGACAACAAAAGACTGAAACAATGTTTCCTGGTCTGATGAGTCAGTTTCTGCTGTAACATTTGGATAGCAGGGTCAGAGTTTGGTGTCCAAAAAGAGTTTAAGCTGCTTGTGGTGGATATTTTCTATATTTTCCTTTGGGTCCCTTAGTACTAACTGAACATTATTTAAACAGCACAGCCTCTACTCAAATGGCCTCCACAGTTATCAGAACTAAATCCAATAGAGGATCTTTGTAGAATTGGAAATTTGCATAATCAAGAATGTACAAATGGTCAATCTGCAATGACTGAGAATATCATCATGTCAATATGGACCAAAATCTCTGAAGAAGTTTACAGGACCTTGGTGTCCAAGGTGATAAAATGGCCAATGAGTGTATAGCACACTATACTCGTTTGCCACAAAATTAACTAGCACTTCTGCTCCCTTATAGTGTTATATGTTCCACCTACTTACTATTGTAATTTGTGACTATGAGAACTGAAAAACGGACTGGTCAACTGGTGTAAAATTAAAGGTTTTGATACACACCCTGTACAATAATACTGAGAAAAATAAATGAATTAAAACAATTATCTCATTGAATACTAAAACTGTAGTCACCATTTTCATTACAGTATTCAGCATTAACACAACTTTGGTTTGTGCACTTTTCACACAATAAACATTTAGTCAAATCCATGCAGTGTGCAATGTTTGACTTTCTCACTAATCTCCAACTAAATGAAGTATAGGTTCTGTGCTTTTAATATATGAAATATTAGTACAAGAATTTCAGATACTCAATAAAGTAGTGTACACAATCCTCTTGGTTGAGTGCAGGGAAGAAAGTCTGTTTTTGACTGGTGGTGCTGAGGTGTAATTCTCTCCTTAACATTTCAAGTTCACTTGTGTGGGAGGCTTGTTATTCATGCAGATGTCAGAAGAAAAAGCACTCTCTCACTTTCTCTCTCACTTTCTCTCTCACTTTCTCTCTCACTTTCTCTCTTACTTTCTCTCTCACTTTCTCTCTCACTTTCTCTCTTACTTTCTCTCTCACTTTCTCTCTTACTTTCTCTCTCACTTTCTCTCTCACTTTCTCTCTCTCTCTCTCTCTCTGTTGCCCTAATTCCTAGGCAAGTGCTGCAGTGTGCTTGTTCTGTTGGCAGTTCATGTCTTATTGTTTGCTACTACTTTAACACCTACATAATGTATTTCATTAAAATCTGCTGTCAGTCCCTGTCTGTTTCACTTCATCCCATCACTCAGGGTTTTTTTTTCCCCCTTATTTATTTGTTTTTATTTATTTATTTTTGTTGTCATCATCTTCCGTCTCTGGTTTGTCTTTCTTTTACTGCCAGGAATTCAATTATCCTGGCTGTTGTTTTATGATGTTGTCATGACACCCAGTGACGGATTCATTATCTCATCTCCTTTCTGGCGTGTCTTGATAGTAGCATCAGGTCTGTTTTCAGAAAAGTTCCACAGTGTGTGTTCTGTTTTGCTAAATGCGCGCAGTCCGAAGATTTCAGCTTGTTTCTCCTAATTAAGTGAAAGATGAGGAAAAGATGAAATGAACAAACAGGCATTTGAAAGGTGGCAGAATAAGACAGTAATTTAGATATTGTTTTCACAAACACGAATTAAACAGCGATGAGCGAGTGATGAATCTGTTTATTATAGTCTCATTTGTGTGCGAGTTGAATAGCTCTTGGTATTGGTTCTAACACCAAGTTGAAACATTCATATTGTTATGAAGAACTGAGATTTAAATTCTAATGATGAAAATGTATCCTGGTGAATTAATTTTGCACAAATTGAAAGGGCGAAGCTCAAATGAAAGCTACTGGATTTGGGGCCGATTCTTGGGTTATAAGATGATTGTCACTTGGTGAAATTTAGCTCTCTTTAAAACAGGAAAGTAAGTATCTTCTGGTCAGGTTATGAAAAAAGTGTGATCTCTATCTTTTTATTTTTCCATCTTGTTAAAAATTGCACAAAACCCTAAATGCACCTTATATAGGACAGTATAATAGGGTCTTTTGATTCAAAGACTGTGCCTTTCCGTTCATTATGTACCTTTTTTAATAAAACTTTCTGTGTTGCAGGAAATGAGTTTGGCCATCCTGAGTGGTTGGATTTCCCCAGAGAGGGCAACAATCAGAGTTACCACTATGCCCGGCGGCAGTTTAACCTGCTAGATATGGATCACCTGCGCTACTCTCAGCTCTATGCCTTTGACCGGGACATGAACCGTACTGAAGACAAGTACGGCTGGCTGGCAGCTCCACCTGTAAGAACGTCACACGTTGACTGTACAGTAGGCTTTATGCACGCAATGTGATGAAACGGCAAAAAAAGAAATCGCTGCAGCAACTTTTCAAACACATATACAATAATAGCCTGTCGTTTCTCAACCAGCTGTTTATAAGTCTGATAAAGGTTTATTTTCTTCAAGATTAAATGTAGCCTCAGCTCACTATCTTCACATACCTGTAAAGTTTCCCTGCACACATTAGAGTTCATTTTGTAAATGTCTTGTTTTTCTGGCTGCTGTCAGGTTGAACAGTAATAGATTTCCTGAAGCTTGTGTCTTTCCCTGCGTTTGAAGCCTCTGGGAGAAGGAAAAAAAATGTGTGTTTTTTTTCTCTTGAGGTGCTGGTAGCAAAGTAATGGGATAATGCAAATGGAGACTTTGGCTAAATTGACAGGGATTAGAAGTGAGTGTGTGTAATTGATTCAAAAATACCTTCCCTCACATCCCTGGGAATCAGTCCCCAGATTAAAGCTACTTCACCTTGCTATGTTACACTCTGTCCTGCGGAGTGCTGCTCGACAGACAGACAAATGCAGCAGAGTAGAAAAAAATATCAGAGGGCATAATTAGAGACATGCCTGGTTCACACGGATAATTTCTGCATATTGGCCTATCAGTCAAAAGTGTGTTCTGAGTTACTGGAGGCTCCTGCATCCTTTAGAAGTAGATGAGAGACAGAGCTTTGGAGGTAAGGCAAAGGAAAAGCACAGCCTTACTGATTTGTGTGCTGCCTGTTGGGTAAATGAGAGGGAATGCTGATCGTAAATGATGCTACTGGCAGGGAAAGTGAATACATTTGGCACGAGAGCTGACCTGCGGCATACTGTGAGTGCTGTTTTTCTTGGTTCTGTGCATTTAATGTAAAATCATACAGTAGGTCACAGCTATATAATGTACACTTAAGACATCTCAAACATAAATGATGTTCTGTAATAGCAGTTGTGCTGTGCTCTACAGCCAGATTTAGCAGTATGTGTCTTATGGAGGGTCAAAGAGCATGTATATGTGATTAGACTTTCACTTTGTGCGTTTTGTTGCCAAACAAATATCTGAAAGGTTTTGACAGATTGTTGAGATGTATTTATGTCAAGAACACTAAGGAACAATCTGGCTTTCATCTGATCTTTAAATAGTCATTTAATTGTCTCAACATACTATAGCAATATTATCTTGGGGAAAAATGTCTTGGACTCCACTTTTTTCATTGCTCTCAATGCACATAACATAATAAGGACAAACATTGAATATAACAACACCAATACAGCATATTACCAGATTTATACATGCAATGGTGCAAAACTGCTAGAATCATTATGGAATAAATGGAATAATGACAGAGTTGTAGGTTGCAGAAAGAAACTCTACAGATATCTGATTTTGGATTTGTTTAACTCTTGAACGGAGGGCAGGATGTCAGCAAATTTTTAATCCTGACTGTCTGTTTTAGTCTGGTTTATCAAACGGGTGATCCTGATACTGCGAAACACGTCCACTGGCAGCAAACTGACAGATTTGGTGAGAAATGATAGCCTGTTTCTGCTGCTATAATCTAAGTCTATAAATCAACTAATCAGAATATGTGCCAACAAATAAACCAGCAGACATCATGCGTTTGAAGATATACGAGACATCGTTTTCAGATTGGCCACCATTGAGTCCATATAAGCCCTATATTTCTCAATAATACAATGTTCTTGTTTTTAGCAATATATACTCATGAATTTGATGCCAGAAACACATTAAAAATAGTATGGGGAAATGGGGCATGTTTATCACTGTGTTGTATCACGTCTTCTTTTCTTACTACTTGTACAGGAAGCCGTTCGAAATATGAGGAGACCACTTGTTTTCAAAGTTTTTATTATTAGATTTGAGGCATCCTTTGTTGGCTCTGGATAATATCAAAATATTTGTCACTGAGTGACAGGTATGAATTTCAGATCTTAATATGGAGCTGTGCTTTTGTAGTACATGCAAAATGCAGTTTAGCACTATCCTGCTGAAATAAGCAAGTACTTGTGTAGAAAAAAACAGCGTATGTTGCTCCAAAATATAAACATGTGGTTTAACATTAATACATTTAATTAATATAGCATTAAAATCTTCAAAGTAACCAATGCTCTATGCACGAATGCATCCCTATGCCTTCATGGATGCTGCCTTATATACATATGTATGTATGCCTGTCTTTTACTTGTAATAGCATGTAGCATTACATCAGTTAGTCAGTACTTGGATAAAATGGTACACGCAGATATTATCTTAAAAAAAAAGAAGTTTCTAAGTAGAGGCGTTAATCAATATAGGCATTATGTAAAACTTAAGCTACTCATAAGATATTGAGTAAGTGCCCTGAAGACCAGACAAGAGATAATAAATCAGCTCTAGTGGTTTGTGTGGCTAACCCTGTGTTCCAGTGTCTGTGCACACAGAAACAGCTGAGACAAGAAATTCTTATTCACAGAATGAAACAATATCACAAAAAGAACATCAGAACATCACTCGCAGATAAGGCCAATAAGTGTTCAGAGATTCTGCTATAATAACCAGATGAGGCGAAATCCTTTGTATGGCTCATCAGTGACATTGCCAAGGTAATTGTTCTTAGCGGGGAAAATTCTATAGCTCGGTTAGTTCAATATTTCACTGTAGTGGAAGGATCCAAGGGCATTTTGTAGTTAAAACAAGAAGCATAAGCTGATATGTCAGCAGTTCTCCTTTTTGTCCCTGGTGTAAATGAACTAAGCAGAAATGGAAACATGCAGGGACTTTGCTGAAAAGTGAGATTTGTGCATATGTCTTTGAAGATGTGCATCTGTGAGTTTTAAAAGGCCAAAGTTTTTGGACTTGAACTAAAACTCCTCTTCCTTGAGGTGTGCAGCTCTGAATGTATTTTACGATAAAGCAGCACTCACTAGCAAATAAAGCAAAAATAATTTCTAGCTCTGACACCAACCATTAGAAATACCCAAGATGCTTTTAATCGCTTGCAATGAAACTTTAGTCAGTCTTTGATGGAAATCGTAAAAGTGGTCTATAAATCCAGCAAATCAGAAAAAATGCACTTTGCATAGTTTTTTTCCTAATAATAAGGTCATTGGAATCAGCAGTTTGGACGTGAGGCAGTGATTCATTCACATAGTTTTCAATAGAAAACCTTGGGGGCAAAAGTCAAATCATTATTTTTGCCTTTTCCAGCAGCAGGTTACATCTTCAAATGTATTTTCGATGTCTCCTATCTCTCCGGAAACGGAAAATGTTTGCCTGTGGCATATCCAAAGTTAAATCCAATTTTTCTGCCAACTGCGCTGGGTGCGCTGGACTGCAGCTGACTTAATATAAGTTCTAGCGAAGAAAAGGGAGCAGAGAAGAGGATAGCATTTTGTGCAAATATTGGATTTTAGCAGTGGACTAGCAAAAATTTACTCATTCAGATTGCTGACTTCAAAAATAAGCTCTTATTGCCTGGCTAAGTTTCAGTCAAAACAGCTCCCAATCAGGGGGATCCTGCTGGCAGTGACAGAAATTTGACAGACTGTGACCTAATGTCATACTAGAGGGTTTTGCTTTCATATCGGGGGACCATTTATTGGCCTCCTAAATAGGTATTTTTCTTGTTCCACACTTGAAAATTATTACATTATAATTTTTATTTTTCCATGAACATTTACAGATTAGGCTATAATCAGAATATATTCCTAAACTACGAAGACAGATGATTACATTGACATTTAATGCTTATTTTTATTTATGACTAGCTCTGTGTTCTAATTTGGTCAAGACTTCATGGCTTCAGATTAAACTGCCGGTCAGTGAAACTTGGCTTTACTTGGAATTTGCAGAGTTCTCATGTAGAAATGGACTTGGGAAAAGACTCCAGACTGTCAGCTCATTTCTTAACCTCCATCCTCTCTGCTGGTCCAGTTGTCGGGGTGCTTATCTTCTCGTTCAGCCGTGAATTTGCTGCCCTGAAATTGGCTTGGGGAACAAGGCACTAAAAATAGGGGGTGGGGTGACATTGATAATCTCTGCTAATGACACGTTAACAGTAGCTCGCTCCACAGGAGAGTGGCGGCTTTATCATGTGCAGCTGTCTAGGGCTGACAGTGTCTGCCTTGCGCTACCCAGGGCCGCTGCTTTCTGCTGATGATTGCCACCCAAAATTTGATGTGGGAATGTCTCTTAGTGTGTTTGGAAATGTGTAGTCCACTGATATAATGTGCTCCATTATAATTCTCTAAATCCAAGATGAGAAAGGTAATGACTATTCATGAAGAAATACTTTATTAGCTTTTCTTTCTCTCTCCTCTCCCCCTCCAGGCCTTTGTCAGTGCCAAGCATGAAGAGGACAAGGTCATTGTGTTTGACAGGTCAAATGTGCTCTTTATCTTCAACTTCCACCCCAGTAAGAGCTTCCAGGACTACAGGGTGGCTGTAGAAGCTCCAGGAAAGTATCCTTCATATGTCTTTTTTAAAATTTTATTTTCATTTGAAATCTTCAGACTGTGGCTTTCCTTTGTTACACCACAGTGCACACTTACAGTGCCTCTCAGAGTAATGTTGTCCTT